>NW_027362765.1:273476404-274879904 GCF_046119375.1 Phyllobates terribilis
GGACTCATACAGATAGCTGTACTTTGTCAGTGTGCTCAACAGATGGGCTCATCAGGGTGCAGTTTCTGGCCTGAGTTTTAATACAACCATCTGAACCTAGCCGAACTGCATTTTCTCTGTTCTGCTGTGCCGCATGAACACTCAGGAGAATGCCATGTGAATGCGTATGACAAAGTAGCCACTTCACACTACAGTGGGTCTTTATACTAAATGCAGGAATGACAATTGAGAAATATGTTCATGGGGAACATGTAAAAAAAAAAAAAAAATACAAACAACTGTATTTACCTGCAGACATAGTGCTGATCTGCAGGTAAACTAAATGTGTTCCGCTGTCTAATTGTAAGTGCGGCTGTAGAGAGAAAATCATGTTCTGCTTTCCTGGCAGCCGCTCGGTTCTAGTGATTGGGGCAGCACTAGGAATAGTCAGGGTTCACTAGAGTGCTGACTGTTCACCACCACGATGACTGGAAGCGAGTGGCTGCTAGGAAAACAGAACATGATTTTCTCCCTGCAGCCGCACTTACAATTAAACTGCTGACCATGCTTAAAACGGTGGTCTGAAGGCAAAGCAATTTTCATTCTAAATCCCTAGCTATTTAGTGCCATAATATAAACTATTTTCTAATATACTTGCATACAAAATTCCTTATCCTTCCCTAACTACACTAACTGTTTTTTTTTTTTCACATCCGCAGCCTCTGACACCCTCTGCAGGTGACATCACTGGTCTTTGCACGCCGGGTATTCTGATTCTGCTTGCTGCCTTAATACAGTTGATCTGAGGCGGCAACAGAGAGTGGGCTGTCATTGTGCACATCGCACAGCGTGCAGGGACTAGCCCAGCCCCTGAAACGAGTCACTGATTACTATTTGTTTCAGGGGGGCAGTGACCGCAGCATCTGCCCTTTGATAATGCTTTGCTTTAGAATCGCAGCATAAAATGGGACTCTCAAACAAAGCGTCAAACAGGAAGTAGGGGAAAAGATAGAATAGCAGTTAGGGAGTTAGGGAAGGATGGGGGATTTTCAATCCAAGTACACTGCTCAAAAAAATAAAGGGAACACTCAAATAACACATCCTAGATCTGAATGAATGAAATATTCTCATTGAACACTTTGTTCTGTACAAAGTTGAATGTGCTGACAACAAAATCACACAAAAATCATCAATGGAAATCAAATTTATTAACCAATGGAGGCCTGGATTTGGAGTCACTCCCAAAATGAAAGTGGAAAAACACACCACAGGCTGATCCAACTTTGATGTAATGTCCTTAAAACAAGTCAAAATGAGGCTCAGTATTGTGTGTGGCCTCCACGTGCCTGTATGACCTCCCTACAACGCCTGGGCATGCTCCTGATGAGGTTGCGGATGGTCTCCTGTGGGACCTCCTCCCAGACCTGGACTAAAGCATCCGCCAACTCCTGGACAGTCTGTGGTGCAACGTGACGTTGGTGGATGGAGTGAGACATGATGTCCCAGATGTGCTCAATCGGATACAGGTCTGGGGAACGGGCGGGCCAGTCCATAGCTTCAATGCCTTCATCTTGCAGGAACTGCTGACACACTCCAGCCACATGAGGTCTGGCATTGTCCTGCATTAGGAGGAACCCAGGGACAACCGCACCAGCATATGGTCTCACAAGGGGTCTGAGGATCTCATCTTGGTACCTAATGGCAGTCAGGCTACCTCTGGCAAGCACATGGATAGCTGTGCGGCCCTCCAAAGAAATGCCACCCCACACCAGTACTGACCCACTGCCAAACCGGTCATGCTGAAGGATGTTGCAGGCAGCAGATCGCTCTCCATGACGTCTCCAGACTCTGTCACATCTGTTACATGTGCTTAGTGTGAACCTGTTTTCATCTGGGAAGAGCACAGGGCGCCAGTGGCAACTTTGCCAATCCTGGTGTTCTGTGGCAAATGCCAAGCGTCCTGCACGGTGTTGGGCTGTGAGCACAACCCCCATCTGTGGACGTCGGGCCCTCATACCACCCTCATGGAGTCGGTTTCTAACCGTTTGTGCAGACACATGCACATTTGTGGCCTGCTGGAGGTCATTTTGCAGGGCTCTGGCAGTGCTTCTCCTGTTTCTCCTTGCACAAAGTCTGAGGTAGCGGTCCTGCTGCTGGGTTGTTGCCCACCTACGGCCCCCTCCACATCTCCTGGTGTACTGTCTCCTGGTAACGCCTCCAGCCTCTGGACACTACGCTGACAGACACAGTAAACCTTCTTGCCACAGCTCGCATTGATGTGCCATCCTGGATGAGCTGCACTACCTGAGCAACTTCTGTGGGTTGTAGAGTCTGTCTCATGCTACCACGAGTGTGAAAGCACAACCAACATTCAAAAGTGACCAAAACATCAGCCAGAAAGCATTGGTACTGAGATGTGGTCTATGGTCCCCACCTGCAGAACCACTCCTTTACTGAGGGTGTCTTGATAATTGCTAATAATTTCCATCTTTTGTCTATTCCATTTGCACAACAACATGTGAAATTGATTGTCAATCAGTGTTGTTTCCTAAGTGGACAGTTTGATTTCACAGAAGTTTGATTTACTTGGAGTTATATTCTGTTTAAATGTTCCCTTTATCTTTTTAAGCAGTGTATATTAGAAAACACTTTAGATTATGGCATTAAATAGCAGGGCTGTGGAGCTAGTCGAAGTCATGGAGTCAGAGTTCATTTTAGTGGAATCTGTCGGTATAAAATGGACCGACTCCGAAAATGATAATAAATTGGGCTCATTAGTACAATGCAGGATGTGGTGTAAATGATTTCATAAGAATTTTGGAAAATTATGAAATGTCCTATAAATGTCTGTTCTATTCCTGATCTAAGGGTCTCGGCTTTTAGTGGAGATGAATCTGTGCTGCACTGTAGTAAGGCAGGGCTGTGGAGTCAGAGTCAGGGAAATTGAGAAGTCCAAGTCAGTGGTTGGCTTACCAACTCCACAGCCCTGATAAAAGATCGGGATTTAGAATGAAAATTACTTTGGCCTTTGGACCACCTTCTTTAACTCTTTCGAACTGTGGGCAATTTTCGTTTTTACCCTTCTTCCGAGAATCACAAGTTTAATTTTTCCATTGAAATAGCTGTATGAGAGCTATTTTTTTGTGGGATGTATTGTAGTTTTGAATGACACTATTCACTTTACCATACAGTGTACTATATAAAAAAAAGTTATAAATAAAAACGCCAAACCATCTCGCCAAAAACAAGCCATAATATATCTGCAAAAAATTTAAAAAAGTTACAGCTCTCAGAACGTGACTATGCAAAATCAAATTCTTTTTTGTAAAATACTGTCTTTAGTCTGTAAAAATAGCAAAGCATAAAAAAAAAAATATACACACACACACACAATCTGGTATCGCTGTAATCATACTGACCTGGCGGACAAATTGGTCTGATCATTTTTGCCGAACAGCGCAAAAAATAAAAATAACTGAATTGCTGGCATTTGTTCATTCTGTGTCTGAAAAATCTGAATAAAAAGCAATCAAAAAAGGAGATCTCTTTCTCTTAGCCTCTAATTGGGGGACACAGGACCATGGGTGTTATGCTGCTGTCCACTAGGAGGCGACACTATGCATAATCTGAAAAAGATTAACCGTGGCTCCTCCTCTGCAGTATACACCCCTGGACGGCATCAGCCTTCCCCAGTTTTGTGCAAAAGCAATAGGAGGAACGCAACATGGATAACATATCATGCCTATAAGAAGGCAACTATGTACGATCTCAAGAAAAAACAATATGAGAACTCAACATAACGGCCCGGAACGGGCAACAGGGTGGCAGCTGTGTCCCCCAATTAGAGGCTAAGAGAGATTTTACGGTGAGTACACAAAAGTCTCCTTTACTCTGTCGACTCATTGGGGGACACAGGACCATGGGACGTCCCAAAGCAGTCCCTGGGTGGGAAGCAATGGACGAATATTGTGTAGACCGGCCTCTATAATTGGGGAACTGCCGCCTGCAGAATACGTCTACCCAGGCTCGCGTCTGCTGAGGACCGAGTATGAACCCTGTAGTGTTTGGTAAACGTGTGTAAGCTAGTCCAGGTGGCTGCCCTACACACTTGTTGTGCCGAGGCCTGGAGCCGAATGGCATAGGAGGCCCCTACCGCACGCATAGAGTGTGCCGTAATACCTGCTGGCAGAGGATAATTTTTGAGGCGGTAGGCCTCTTGTATGGTTGATTTGCCCTGTGCTCTGTGGTGTAGATGTACCGCACCCCAACCAGTCAGGCTCGCGTCGGTGGTCAGAACCTTCCATTGACCCGTGAGAAGGATTTCCCCTTTGTTAGGGAGGTTGGCTTGAGCCACCAGTGCAGGGACCTCCTGGTTGACGACATCAACTGGAACTCCCTGTCGAGAGAAAAAGGGTTCCTGTCCCATGACTTGAGGATGGCTAGTTGGAGAGGCCTGAGGTGAACCTGGGCAAATGGGACCGCTTCTATTGCCGCCACCATCCTGCCAAGGACTCTCATGGCAAACCGGAGAGATCGAGGGGGTTTGCTTAGGAGGGTGCGAACTCCTAAACGGAGAGGCAGTGCCTTGTCCTTGGGAAGGAGTACTTGACCCCTGAAGGTGTTGAATAACATTCCCAGGAAAATCAGAGACTGACTCGGGGTTGGTGATTACTTTTGTAGGTTGACTAACCAGCCCAGGAGACTCAGAATGTCGATTGTGATTGAGACGCTGAGCTCGCAGTCCTTGAAGGTGGGAGCCTTGATAAGGAGATCGTCCAGGTATGGAACGACTACTATGCTTCTGGAGTGCAGGACGTCCATGGTGGCAGCCATGATTTTGGTAAACACTCTGGGAGCTGTGGCGAGACCGAACGGGAGAGCCACGAACTGGTAGTGGTCCTGGTTGATTGCGAACCTGAGAAATCTTTGATGGGCGGGAGCAACTGGTATATGCAGGTATGCGTCTTGTATGTCTATGGAGGTGAGAAATTCTCCCTTCTCCATGGACGCAATGATGGACCGAAGGGACTCCATGCGGAAGTTACGTACCCATACATATTTGTTGAGCTGTTTTAGGTCCAGTATGGGCCGTACGCCACCTCCTTTCTTGGGGACTACGAATAAATTTGAGTAGAACCCTTGGAAGCGCTCGGCCGCGGGGACAGGTACTATGACTCCTGCTTGAAGAAGAGAGGAGACTGCTTGGTGGAAGGCACGAGCCTTGGCTGGCGGTTTTGGAGACACTAGTTCCCTGACCCACCTGTCTTCTGTAATAGGCAGCCAGACTTGATGAAAGGGCGAAAGACGGCCGCCTACAGGTGGGGTGTCTTCCGGAGTCTGAGTCATGATGAGGAGGAAGTCTGAGATTTTCCTCCTTTGAACTTTGACTGGCGTGCTCTTGACTGCCAGGTCTTGTCCGACTTTTGCGTCGACCGCGAGTTGTCCCTGCGTGGGGCGCGGTTGCTATTTTGTGCTGGTCGCGAGACGGAGCAGCCGGAAGAGTTCCGAAAGGATCGGAATAGAGTTTGGTTACGCTTCTTGTAAGTGTGTTTGGGCTTCAGTTGGGGGAGAGAGGTACTCTTACCCCCGGTGGCGCTGGATATCATTGTGTCCAACTGTTCACCGAAAAGTCGACCACTGAGGTACGGGAGGTGCGTGAGGGACTTCTTTGAGGCTGCATCTGCTTTCCATTCCCACAGCCAGAGGATACGCCGAATCGTGATGGCATTTGATGCTATCCCCGCTGCACCCCTAGCAGAATCCAGAGCTGCATGAAACATTTAATCTGCTACAACTGCTATTTGGGCCGCTTGGTCCGACAGCTCAGGAGCAGATACTTGTAGGCTAGCTTGTAAATTTTGGGCCCAAGCCAAGATGGCCTTGCAGCCCAAACTGAGGCGAATGCGGGAGCCAGGGAGGCCCCTGCGGCCTCGAAAATTGAACGAGCCATGCGTTCTACCTGCCGGTCTGCTGTGTCCCTGAGGGTTGAGCTATCTGGCAGTGAAAAGGAGTGACTGTGCTGCTAGCCTAGAGACTGGGGGATCCACTTCAGGTGGATCTGTCCATTGTTTGGGGACCTCCTGTGGGAAGGGGTACCGCGCCTCCAGATATTTGCGATTGGTAAACTTCTTCTCAGGCTGTGAGAACTGCTTTTTAAGGATCGCCTTAAACTCTGGGTGGTCAAAGACGACCTTAGGCGGTTTCAGAATTCCTTCAAAGGAAATCTTGTGTCCTTGTGCCTCCGGGGGCGGATCAGAGATGTCCAGCACCCGATGGATGGATGAGATTAGATCATCAACTAGCACTGTATTGCTAGCAGGGATTGGGATTAGGGACCCTTCGGTTTCCTTGTCTGAGTCGGAATCACAGATGTCTTCCGAATCCTGTGTATCGCTAAGGCGTCTCCTGCTGGGTGAACCGGAGCGGAGGCCTTCTCTGGTCAGGGATGGCTGTGGGGATCTGCATTGTCTGTCCCTGGCAGGGGACGGTCTAGATGAGCTGGGACTACGGTGTCTCTCCCTAGAAGGGGATGAAAGTGTGGTATGGGATGACGCAGATGAACGTGACCTGTGGGTCCGCTTGCGTCCTGACCTAGACGTGGATGTGCCCGTGCCATCATGTCCCTGAGTGGAATTCTCCCTTTGCTGGGTAGTGTTCATAGCCGAGGCATGACTCTGCAGAGCCTGAAGCAATGTGGATGTGAGGTTATCTATAGACTGCGTCATAGATTGAGACATCCGAGTGACCCATTCCGGCGTGGCATTAGACACCGAAGTATTGGCAGGGGCTTCTTGGGGTTCTGGCACAGCAGTCTGGATGCAGTCCTGGCAGTGCGGGTACGTGCTGCCACTGGGGAGAGTATTACTGCAGGCTGTACAGAGTACATAATAGCAGTCCTGCCTAGTTCTCTTGGACCTTGTGCCTGGCATAGTACACAGGGGTGGCTATGCAGAGGGCCCTAGCTATGCAGAGGAGCTTATAGGATTCACAGCCGAGGGAGAAAACTCCAGCTGTGATCTTAACCCACCAGTGTGCCTGTAGGTCCTACGCCGAACATCCACAGTCCTGTGCCTCCCCGGAGACTGGCAGGCCTGGTCTGTATCTGCCGACCGGTAGCTGCAGGGTTAATCTTTTCCTGCAGCAGATAATGGCCGCCGGAGTAAACTTGAGGAAGAAGGGGGTCCAAGAGCTGAAAAGGGCGGCAGTTTACTGTGAAATCGCACCCTTTCAGTCTGGATCCGCCCCTTCTATGACACTGTGGAGTGTCATTCGTCATCCAGGGGGCGGGCCGGGGGGCGGAGAGGACGTGGCGCGGCTTTGGCTAGGCCGGAGCCACGGTCTAAATTAGAAACCTGATGCCCAAAGGAGCTCCAGGCCGGCGCGGAAGTCCGGGGGGGGGGCGAATCTGAACCGGACCCCCCCGGGTTTAAAGGCCGGATAGCGGTGGGGATATCAGCGGAAGGGGGGGCCCTTGAAGGGTCCCCCTGAGGCATCATAGCGCTGGTGCTGCTGCAGAGACAGGGCCAGGAAGGCCTGTGTCTGTATTGTGCCATGCGTGCCTGCACTCCCCCCCGGCCCCGACAGGAGTCCGCAGCAGGGCTGGAGTCCCTGGATTCAGTGCAGTATGCTAGCTACTGGGAGCTGCAGATTGCTGCCTGTACAGGCCCTACCTGAGGCGTCTCAACCGAATACCCCCAGAGGGGGATTAGGGAGGGTGCTGTTGTCACCATCAGGGGGCTATATCCTCGCCTCGACCTCAACCCAGAAACCAAAAAGGAATTGGGGAAGGAGGGGGGTCTCGACTTCGAACCAGCACCCGAGGGGCTGGGGAAGGAGCGACATGGTGAATAGACATCTCGACCTCAACTGTGCACCCCATAATAGGGGACAGAGGAAGGAGCCATGCCGGGAGTCTCGCAGGAGACCCACTTTTCTTCATCTGTAATCCCGTCGGAAAAAAACGGAGTAAAAATTTTAGGTGTGCCTCCTTGCGACACTAAGCAAAAACTGGAGAAGGCTGATGCCGTCCAGGGGTGTATACTGCAGAGGAGGAGCCACGGTTAATCTTTTTCAGATTATGCATAGTGTCGCCTCCTAGTGGACAGCAGCATAACACCCATGGTCCTGTGTCCCCCAATGAGGTGACAGAGTAATTACTATGTGCTCCAAAATGGTACCAAAAAAAATCTGCAACTCGTCCCGCAAAAAATAAGCCATCATACAGCTCTGTTAACCAAAAAATAAATGCTACAGCTCTCAGAATATGGCAACGAAAAGAACTATTTTTATAAAAAAAAAAAACATTTTTATTGTGCGATTGCGGGATTTACACGGAAACCCCATCGTATGTGCTCAGCGTAGACTGGCGATCCAGTCTTATTCTGGAAGCAATCAAAAATTATGTACCCCAAAATGTTACTTATAAAACCAATAATTTATCCCAGCCCCCTCTCAGGTCCGTCATCTGTCACTGGGACTACAGGGAGCACTTAATTTACGCGGCGTGTGTCACCAGAAGAAATGTATGGTGGCACAATGCATGGCCACTAAAGTGGCATATTTGGAATTCTGCAGAATAAAGTCTGGCGTGGATGTTACATAATAGTCACTGCAGCAGTAGATGAATTCATTGAGATGTGTAATTTCTACAATAGGGTCACTTTTCAGGTTTTTCTGCTGTTCTGGCACCTTAGGGGCTCCGCAAATGTTGCTCACAAACTATTCTACCAAAATCTATGCTCTAAAAGCCAAGTAGTGCTCCTTCTTTCTCAGTCCTGACATGTACCCTAACAGTAATTTCTGATGACATATGGGGCATCATCGCGTTTGGGAGAAATAGAAGAAAATGGACCCCATAATTTGCTATGCTATTATCCATTGCAAAAATGATAAATTTGGGGCTAAAACTACATTTTTATGAAAAAAATGAAAAATTTTCAGTATAAACCCACAGGTACGACACAGAATTTGATAACATTAGGTCGTCAAAATGCTCACTATACCCCTGGATAAAATCCTAGAGGGGTGTAGTTTCTAAAATGGGGTCACTTGGCGGGAGTTTTCCACTGTTTAGGCACATCAGGGGCTCTCTCCAAACGCGACATGACACCCGCAGACCATTCCATCAAAGACTGTTCCAAACATCACTCCTTTTCCAAGCCCTACCGTGCGCACGAACAATAGTTTTCCCCTACATATAGGGTATGTCCGTACTCCAGAGAAATTTTGGGGTCCATTTTCTCCTGTTACCCTTGTGGAAATAAAAAAATTGGGGCTAAAAGTAAAATTTTTGTGGAAAGAAATTAGATTTCTTAATTTCACGGCTTTACGTTATAAACTTCTGTGAAGCACTTGGCAGTTCAAGGTGCTCACCCACACATCTAGACAAGTTCCCTAAAGGGTTTAGTTTTCAAAATGGTGTCACTTGTGGGGGAGGGGGGGGGGTTCCACTGTTTAGGCACATCAGGGGCTCTTCAAACGCAACATGGCGTCCGCTAATTCAAGCAAATTTTACATTCAAAAAGTCAAAAGGCGCTCCTTCCCTTCCGAGCTCTGCCGTGCGCCAAAACAGTGGTTTTCCCCCACATATGGGGCATCGGCTAACTCAGGAGAAATTGCACAACAAGTTTTGTGGTCCATTTTCTCTGGTCACCCTTGTGAAAATAAAAAATTTGAATCTGAAGTAAACATTTTGTGAAAAAAAAAAAAAAAAAGTTAAATGTTCATTTTTCCTTCCTTGTTGCTTCAGTTCCTGTGAAGCAAGTGAAGGGTTAATAAACTTTTTGAATGTGGTTTTGAGCACCTTGAAGGGTGCAGTTTTTAGAATGGTGTCACTTTTGGGTATTTTCTGTCATATAGGCCCCTCAAAGTCACTTCAAATGTGATGTTGTCCCTAAAAAAATGGTTTTGTAAATTGTTGGAAAAATGAGAAATCGCTGGTCAACTTTTAACTCTTAGAACTTCCGAACAGAAAAAAAAATTTAGTTCCAAAATTGTGCTGATGTAAAGTAGACATGTGGGAAATGTTATTTATTAACTATTTTGTGTGACATAACTCTCTGATTTAAGCGCATGAAAATTCAAAATTTGGAAATTGCTAAATTTTCGCCAAATTTATTTATTTATTTTTCACACTTAAACGCAAGACTTATCTAAGAAATTTTACCACTATCATGAAGTGCAATATGTCACGAAAAAACAATCTCAGAATCAGTGGGATCCGCTGAAGTGTTCGTGACCGCCCTTAAGGGGTTAAAATTTACTAGCTGAAAACCAAAATACTTGAAAGCTGAACTATAACATTGTGCCTAATGAAGGGATACCAACATGATAACTACAGCTCAGCAAAATTCAACTTACATTGTGGCGCTGGAGGTTGTAGTTGGTAGCCTGTTAATTGACACCAGCCAACAGGATAGAGGTCTGGGGATTCACAGTCTACCCACTGATCATACTCTTCTTCCCAGCCATCAAAATGGATCCTTAGCAGTCTGTGTATAATGCGTGTGACTGTGGCCACACACACTAACCGGGGTTCCATGAGATCTACGGCTTCAAGCTTCATTCCAACACGGAAGCCATGGTTCGGTACTTCCTAGGAAAGTCAAAGAAGACAATGCTGACAAAGATGTTCACACAGGGTTTTGCAAGTGGAAAAACTCAATGCAGCTTTGAAAGTGAATCCGTGGAAGAAAGCATTGCAATTTGATATGCGACAGATCTGCAGGCAGCTACGTTCCATTTATCAAGACATTAAAAAAAAAAAAAAAGTTATAAATTTACAGTGCTTTGAAAAAGAATTCATACCCGGTGAACTTTTCCACATCTACAAATTTAAATGTATTTTATTGGTATTTCATTTGATATACCAACAAAGTACAGTATTTGTGCAAGAATTTTTTTTTTAAATTTCTAATTTAAATTTTTGATTTTCTAATTATTTTAAAAATATAAATCTGAAAATTGTGACATGCTTTTGTATTCAGCCATCCTAAGTCAGTACTTTGTAGGACCACCTTTCGCTGCAATTACTGCTACAAGTCTTTTGGGGTCTGTCTCTACCAGCTTTTCACATCTACAGGCTGAAATGTTTGCCAATTCTTCTTTGCAAACTAGCTCTAGCTCAGTGAGATTGTATGGTGAGCGTGTGTAAACAGCAATTTTCAAGTCTTCCACAGATTCTCAATGGGATTTAGGTCTGGACTGTGACTGGGCCATTCACACATGAACATGATTTCATCATAACCATTTCATTGTAGCTCTTACAGTTTAGGGTCGTTGTCCTGCTATAAGGTGAACCTACGCCCCAGTGTCAAATGTTTTGCAGCCTCTAACAAGTTTTCCTGAATCCATCTTCCCATCAACTCTGAAAAAAAAAAAAAAAGCATCCCCACAGCATGATGCTGCCACCACTATGCATGATTGTGGGGATGGCGTTTTCAGGGTGATGTGCAGTGTTAGTTATCTGCCACACATAGCGCTTTGCATTTAGCACAAAAAGTTCTACTTTGGTCTCATCTGACCAGAGAACCTTCTTCCACATGCTAGCTGTGTCCCCTACATGGCTTATTGCAAACTGCATATGGGACTTATGGCTTGCTTTCAAAAATGGCTTTTTTGCCATTCTTCCATAAAAGTCAGATTTATGGAGTATACAACTAATAGTTGTCTTGGTCACCAAACAAAAGTTCCAGCATCATCACCTTGCCCAATGCAGATTTGCGATTCATCACTGAATAGGACTTTCATCCACAGTCCACGATTGCTTTTCCTTAGCCCATTGTAACCTTGTTTTTTTCTGTTTAGGTGTTAATGATGGCTTATGTTTAGCTTTTCTGTATGTAAATCCCATTTCCTTTAGGCGGTTTCTTACAGTTCGGTCACAGACATTGACTCCAGTTTCCTCCCATTCGTTCCTCATTTGTTTTGTTGTGCATTTTCTGTTTTGGAGACATATTGCTTTAAGTTTCTGGTCTTGACACTTTGAGGTCTTCCTTGGTCTACCAGTATGTTTGCCTTTAACAACCTTCCCATGTTGTTTGTATTTGGTCCAGATTTTAGACACAGCTGACTGAACAACCAACATCTTTTGCAACATTGCATGATGATTTATCTTCTTTTAAGAGTTTGATAATCCTCTCCTTTGTTTCAATTGACATCTCTCGTGTTGGAGCCATGATTCATGTCAGTCCACTTGATGCAACAGTTCTCCAAGGCGTGATCACTCCTTTTTAGATGCAGACTAACGAGCAGATCTAATTTGATGCAGGTGTTAGTTTTGGAAATGAAAATTTAAAGGGTGATTCCATAATTTTTTCCTCAGAATTGAGCGATTCCATAATTTTTTTCCTTCTGCTTGGTCTGAAAAAAATTACCCTTACTGAGTACCACATTTTTAATCTTGATTTCTTTTAGTGTTTCTTAAAGCCCTAAAGTTATCATTTGAAATGACTTTAGTTTTGTGCCATGTCTGTGATCCGAGCCCAGTGATTCCAGAATTTTTGCCAGGGGTTGCAGTTGTGCCATATGCCTTCCATTTTCGGATGATGTATTGAACAGTGCTCCATGAGATGTTCAGAATTTGAGCTCTTTTTATTTTATATATGGGGCAGAATACAAAATGAGCGTCACAATTTTCAGATTTATATTTTTTAAATAATTAGAAAACCATGTATCATTTCCTTTATACTTCACAAATACTTGGTACTTTGTATTTTATTGGGAATCTCTGTGATATACCAACACGTTTAAGTTTGTAGGTTCAATGCGAAAGTCCACATGGCATGAATACCATTTCAAGGTACTGTATATTTATCAGTTTATTAATATTAGTGCACATTATAGAATTCATTATGTGTTTCCTAAAATGGTGCAATAAAAAAAAAAAAAGAAGAAAAAAAAAAGGAAAATAGAAAAGCAAGTTACAGCTTTTGAAGAACGGAGATTAATGATGCTGACAGTTTTGACTTTTCTACTTTTTAAAGGGAAAAAAAAAAAAAAGGGACAAATTCAAGCACTGTAATTGGTTATCTTGCCCAATCCCATACATACAGACTAGAGCAGCCGTCGACTATACGCAAACAAGGGACATGGAACCCCATTCATGTGACCCTTCTGGTGTTTCAACCACAATGAGAATAGAATTATCACCATTCCTCTTGGCCAACATCTTTAATGCCTTGAAGATACTGCCATTTTTTTCCACTTTTGTTTTTACCTACTCGCCTTTCAAACAGCCATATGAGGCATTGTTTTTTTGTGGGACATTTTATAGTTTTGAAAGACACCCTTCATTTTACCATGTAATGAGCTACAAAAGCAGATCTATTATACATATTGCCCGGGGGCCGCAGAAAGTCACAGACTGGAGGTTTCCCAGCTCTACAAGGATAAATATTTTATTGTTTTATTAGTTAGGACAAATCACACAGTCAGCGATACCAAATATGTTACATTGATAAGGTTTTAAAATTAATATTTTGGCATAAGAGAAGAGAGGTTCATATTTTTGTTGTTTTATCTCTTCTCTCTTTGCCTTTGGGAACTTGAGCCATACAGATCAGAGACCATATTTGCTGCAGTGACTATCTAACCCAGCCACATTCTGGGATTCATATGTGTACTAAACTGCCAAACACAAGATCCTTCAGTAGGTCCTCAGCTGCCATGAAAAATGCCATCCAAGATTGCGTCAAGGTGGAGGGGGACAAAAGGCAAAAGAGATGACATCCATCATATTTACTGCCTTTTAAATGCCTTCATCTGGATTGACAGTACAAACTTAAAAGCTAAAGTGCTCCAGCTAGCGCAGGGGTCCCGGGGCTGCATGTAGTGGGCTTAGCTCCTGAGCTCGTTCCATACATGTACAATGCACATCCACCATATGGCTTTGATCATATTGTAATGTGTAAATTACCTTGTTAAAAAGCTTTACAGGAGCAGCTATGGATCCAGTTTCCCTGAGGTAGTCAAACCATTTGAAAGGTAGTTTTGCGTAGCCTAGAAAATAAATAATTGCTAGTCATCTTGTCTGGGCTGGCAATCACAGTTTATAAGGCTAATTTTTTAATGTAGCAGATTTAGGTTATTAAAACATTACATAAAAAAAGGCAAATACATATTTGTAAACTGTAATGCTACGCGAGAATGAAGATTTCATATCTCTGATTATACCTTTCTCAACGCTGACACTGCAACACCATAAAGAAAAAGTCTATCAGAGTCTACCACGCCATTATAAGGGAGCATGGCTTACTGGAGTGGATGTGGTCTTGCAAATAAAGGTGGACGTGCCCTAGCAAGGTCAGTGGACGTGGCTTAGTAGGGGTTTGATCCTTGCAGGCGATGTCTTAATCAGAATTTGACGACAGATGAATATGATTGCCTGGTTTGCTATGTGACATGTGAATGGGCATCTGTGGTATGAGTAAGGTGTGTAGCAGGTGTCCTATGGGAGAGTGGTATGTGTGAGGTGTCCAGCATGTGACACGTCTCCGTGAACTATATGTGCACGCCTTTGTTGAGTTCATAGTCCATGCGTCCCTATATGCAGTGGCATGTGTTTGGAGGTGTAGTTTTCTAAAGAGGGAGTTTACATCAACAGACAGAAATACGCTTCACATGTAGTCTTACTGATAACTGGCACAACTTTCCAACTGACCGCTAAGGATTGTGTACATCTACTATTATATAGGTATGACCGGTTCTCCCCCTGCAATTGTTACTGCAGCTTTCTTTATAGACTGCACAGTTCTCCATACAATGGCCACTGATGGAGGAGCATGTGACCAGACTTGTCCATCAGTCTCCTCCAATAGAAAAGTAGTTTTCTCATGTGAGGTTTCCGATTGGAGACTGATGGACAGGTCTGGTCACATGCTAGCGGCCATTGTATGGACAGGAGAGAGCAGCGCAAGAACCCATCACATCTACAGTATATAATGGTAAGTGCCACAAAATCAGGCCTCCCAACACATCTGTTAAAATAAGGATAAAGTGGCCAACCCAGTTAACCCTCTCTGTAGCCAGAAACAGACAGAGTGTAATACAGTGGTTAAAGGAAGCAAACTGATGAAATGTTAATAGGGTTGGACCAGCTCCCCTCGAGCCCAACGCTCTATATGATTGGTATAACAAAAAAAAAATAAAAAAAAATATTACCTCGTGGTGGAGTTAGTTCAATCTTGTTAATTTCACAGAAACCAACAGGGAATATTGAGGGGGATAATGCATGGTAACAAAACCAGTCTGAGCCATCTGCTGCTTCAGAGCCATCAATTCCAATCATTAGGTAACCCTCTGCCAAAACCTTAAATAAATACATAATGACAATGTAATTCTTGAATATACCAGCACTAGGAAAGGTTGGGGCACTGGCGCAAACATGGCCACTTTTCTCTGCTTCCAGCTGAACATCAAAGTTGAACAGCAGGACTGTTGAAAATCACGTGGACAGTATTTTTACTTCTGGACACATCTACCTTTATTACTCACCTTTCTAATGGTCGCTACACATATTGCAGAAAGGTTTAGGGGATCAATAGCTTCCAGTTTCATCCCTTCTTTGAACCATTCAGAGCTCTGGTCAACATCTTTGACCTGATAATAACAAAAAATGAATATATTGCTACAGTATACATTATATTACACCAGTTTCTTCTCAAATTTAGTAGAGATCATTTGGCCTAGTCAAAAATTCCTCTTTTTCTCCACATTAAAAAATGATTTTCGTGTGCTAAAATAATAAATGCACATGGTTCATGTGGTCCTAAATGACATAGTGGGCCAAGAGCTTTCTGGGAGTAAAACACTGATGGCTTTTCCTAACTGTAGGCCACCAGTGTTGGATTGGATGGGGTCTGACCTGCCACCTGGCAGAATCAGCAGAGCTGCAATCCCAGAAAATTACATCTACAGACAAGCAACTCTCTACTTTTTTTTTTTTTTTTTAAAGTAATGTTTTTGGGATGAGGTTAGAACAAATTTTCTTTAGTTAAAGCTGGGCTTTCATTTACGAGTTGTGTCCAGACAGTTTTTAAGCCAAGTAGTGCACCAGTCAGGCATTCATAGCCAGTTTAGGTTTTGTTACCCGTTCCGGCTCCAAAACCAATCCAATGTAATAACTGATGCACTGGATAAATAGAAGGATCCCAAAGCATACTGTGGAATCAGCGCTTAAATCAGTTTTTCTGTGTCCTTGTTCCACAGTAGAGGGAAAAAAAGCTGAATGGCTTCAAACAGCTGTAATCAAAATTATTAAAACCCCATTGCAAATTAAGTTTAATTGCAAAATGTAATATGCAAATTGCCTCTTAAAGAGGACTCGAACTCTAGTGCTACTTATTGAAAGTAGAAGTATCGACCCTTTAACGAGTCTTGCTGCATGACTTCGGATAAAGGCCAAACCAGACATGTTTCAGGTTGTTTGCTCCTCATCAGTGCAAAGCAAGAGGTCTGATTTGGATGAATGAGAGGCTTCCAACAGGTACCTAAAGGATAACAGCTATGCTTGTGGAAAGCAAGAACCTGGCTTATCAGTCATTTTACGACAGCTTGGTACTCTCCACAAAGACAGACATTACACCCTGCGACTTAGAAACATTTACAAATTTTCTGCGGTTAGAACAAATATACAAGACCAATTTAAGTAAGTCAACTCCACTAATATAACAAGTGATTTCTCTAAATTCAACACAAAATGTCACTTTTAATGACTACTGCAGTCTCAGAATTATTCATCTCTTTCAAGACGAGAGTCTTCAGCACCTAGTAGAGCAACCTTTGGCTGTTCGGACCTGCTGCAAATGTGACACCAGCTATTGGCAGCATGCCTGAGGAATCTTAGCCCATTGCTCAAAGGCAGTGGTCCAAAAAGTGAACTGACAAAGATAGTAAACTCCTTGAATGTTCCCAGAGATACAGTTGTAAACATAGTTTACAAGTGCAGAGTTAAAGGAACACTGGTTGCACTATCTGGACGTGGCAGAAAGGGGACGCAATCAGTCTACCATCAGGTTCCAGTCAAAACCTTTAAGTGACCACAGGAGACCTGCAGTGAGCTTTGGTGGCAGCACATGCCAGGTTTCACTTTAGACATTAAGGCTCATGCTAAAAGCTGAAGGTCTCCATGCCTGAGCTCAGACATTCACCTCTATTGACCCTAAAGCACAAAAGAAGTTGGCTCCAATATGCTCAAAACCATAAAAATAAGCCTCATTAGTTTTGGGACTCTGTTGTGTCGAATGACGAAACAAAACTGGAACTTTTCACACCTATAGATCTTTGGTAGGTCAGGAGAAGGAAGAATGACGTATACACTGAAAATAACACCTGGCCTACAGTGAGGTGGCTCAGTGATACTCTGGAAAGGTTTTACTTTCTTGGCATTGGAACTCTGTAATATGTGGAGGGCAAGATGGATTCAATCAAGTGTTAGGAAACGTCATGGTTGGTGAAGAAGCCGAAGATTGGGGGGAAGCAAAACCAAGTATTCGTGAACTGGAGACCATTGTACATGAGGAGTAGTCTAAAATTCCTCAGGAAAACTGCTGCAAGCAGGTATCTGGCTATACATCACGTTTGAAGCAGGTCATAATAGCCAAAATGATCTACGAAACGGGGTGAATAATTTTGAAACTGCAGAGGTCACAAAAAAATGGTATTTTGAGTAGAATTTGGAGAAACCACTTGTTGTATGAGTTGTGTTGAGCTATTTAAACCGTTGTTTCATTGGGTTATTGCAAGCAAACATTTTACTTAGTTATGATCCAGGCCTTGTTTCTGTACAGTTGTAGTCAACTGTATGGAAACAAGGCTAAATAACCAAACTTTCAGATGAGTTTTCAGAATAAGTCATCATGTGAAGTACATGAGGTGTGTTTTCCCGATTGCATACTTCTAAAAAGATGAGCAGACCACCCACTGAACCAGATATCCCAGAAAGTGCAGAAGATTAAATGATAAAAACATGGGTTATACTGAATATGGTCTATATAAATCAATTTGCTCGGTATCCCCTGCTCTATAAGAAGACGTTTGGAGATTAGACTGCATTTTCATGGCGACAGGTTCCCTTTAAATGACTGTCAGCACAATTACTGTCCAATTCAAGTACAGGCGCTCGGTGCCCTCTTGGGAATAACGCAGCATATATATTTTGAGGTATACATTTACCTTTGTAAATAAATGGGCAGGGGCATCATAATGCGATTCCTGTTTCTTTAATATATCTAGAAGATAAAATAAAAGCAGTGCATTGAAAGTCTAGAACAAAGCACAGGATCCAATAAAAATAATGACAATTAAGTTGCAATCCTGCATACCTGATCTCTTAAAGCGATGGCCTATACTTCGAGACCAACCAATGTGATGAATGAGGGGGCTGTACATGTGACACCAGAAGTCATCTGTTTTGTCTTCACTTTCTTCATACACAAGTCGTAATCTGCCTCCAATGACAGTGTCAACAATGGCAACCCGCATCCGGCAAAGATGTGTTTTGTCCACTACTTCTACCTTCATTAAAGGCTTGAATGGATACTGCATACTATCTGATACCTACGAAGAAAAAAAAAAAAAGTATATGAAATCCCACCACAAAAAAAATATATAAACCCCTCCCCCTCCCAAAAAAGAACAAGGTTACTGATGTGATTATAGGAAATGAGAAATTAAATTAAAAGGGTTCAAGTAATACATCATGTTTGCAACTCTTTCCCGTAGGGCGATTTTTTTTTCTGCCTTTGTTTTTTTTCCCCTCGAGCCATAACTTTAAATTTTTCTGCTGATACACAGGATGAATTATACTTTTGAAAGACACCATTCAATGTATTATGTGATGTACTGGAAAGCAGGGAAAAAAATTGCAAGTGACAAAACACACAATTTATTTACAGCTTTATAGGGCAAAAATGACCTGGTTATAGGATACTCTAGGTCAGTACGATTATGGGGATATATAAAAAAATGCATGTTTGATAAGTAGTGAGAAAAAAAAAATTCAGAATGTTTTATTGATACCATTTTGGGACAGATATAATGTTTTGATCACTTCTTAACACATTTTTGTGCTACTGCAGCAGCCAAAAAAATCCCACAATTCTGGAGGTGATTTTTTTTTGCTTTGCGCCATTATATTTATAATATATTGATTAATTTTATACATTAAAAAATAAAGGGGTTGGCCTGTGTAGACAGGCTATTAAATTAACATCTTGCATATTGTGCAGTGTAAATGGGCTTTAAGATGCATTAAGACACATCTCAAGATTCTAGCTTTCAAATAACAGGCTCCGTATTCTAAATATAATATGAAGGGTGTAGAAAGTAAAGATCCCCATGCCGATTCTGTGTGAGCATGTTAAATAGTGAGAAAGTTAAGTTGCACGTGCCTCACAAAGAAAGATCCCAGCCTGTTACCCTCATCTTTCCCCATGTTCAACCTCCAGTGATGCCATACATGAAACAAAATCCTTGCATTTAATACGAAGACCCAATAAGATTTATCCTAAGATTCTTGCCTGCTTTAAAGTCCCTTACGCTGTAGGTTTACCTACCTTTTGCGCAAAATCTGGAGGGAGAGTCTTGGCACCAGTCAGTCTTTTGACTAAAAAAGCTTTCCAATTAGAGTATTTGTGTTGTATCGCTGTATAGAAAAAATAAATAAATTTCAATGTATTTAGCTATTCTGGTGGGAAATCAAAATAAGGTGAAATATATTAAATATGGTACTGTAATCCATTATTATAGCAACAAAGATACATTTTCCTGGGTTAAGAATTATTAAAACATGAAAGCAAGAAAAAAAAAAATTGCATTCAACTCTGTGGATCCAGCATTGGGCATTCTGGTGGTTGATCCTGGCTCCAGAGCCAATGACTGCAAGCTTCCAATCACCTAATTGCTGGGCCACTTATAGGCTTCAGCGGCCCACTAAAATCCAGAGTCATCACTTCCAAGAAGTCATTGCCCATAAGAGCGGCCTGCACTGAATCCACAGGGGTGACAGCAGGCCAGTATCTGTTATTTTTAATAATCCATGCAGCAATGCCTGCAATGTAGCTCTATTCCATACAGGCACAGTTGTAATCCAGTAAGTCCAGTTTAACTTCCTATTGTAACTGGAGTCTGAATGTGAAAAACCGTTCCTGTCTGAACAGTGGCTCCATGCTTTATACCACAGCCATTTGTTTAGTTACTAACTCAAAAGGCCATGGACACCTTTAATGAGGTAAAATTACTTTTTAAATGTTGGCGGTTACCTTTAATTTAAAAAAAAATTGCAGCCTGATCAAAGTCTTAGATTCACCTCAACATAGGAAAGATGAGAGCTCCGTGTGCATCTGGAGTGTTGCGGTGTTCATTAGCTCATATGTCAGCATAGCATCTGTCCTGCACTTACTTCCTCTTCATTTGATTTCCTCCTTATCTGTAGCCCATTTTCTCTGCCAATCTGAAACTGTAGATGCTTTATAGGGGTATTCCTATCTCCAGGATCCTATCCAATATGTAGTAAGTGTAATAATAATAATATTAAAAATGTAGTATAGTTTCTTATTTGCTATGTCTCTTTCCTCATATGCAGGACCTTAGGTATCCATGGTTACGACCACTAGCAACTAGCTAACTGTCACTATATCAGTGGTCGTAACCATGGATAAGGTCCTGCAATGCCTGCACATCAGGAAAGACATTGTGAATCAGAAAAACTATACTACATTTCTAACTGAAGGTATTTGCTAATATTAATTAATTATTATATTATTATTATTATACCTGCTACATATAAGGATAGGATCTTGGAGATGGGAATACCCCTTTAACTGCTCGCCACATTGTGGATATTTGTGTGAAACCCACTGCTATCTCTAACATTAAGAGAAGGGAGTACATAAAGTTTCTGCTCAGTTCTGACTTTTCTCTAATGGATTTGTAGTCCTCGTGAAAAGAAGGCAGGTAGTAAGGACTTAAGGACACTCCACAGCAGCAAGATATTAGAAAGTTTCAAGAGGTGTTGTGATTTTGGAAACTGCCTATTTTCAAGCTGAAGTTTGTTTTGAAAAAAAAAAACAAAAAGCAAAAAAAACTGACTTTACTCACCCTCCCCAGGTTCAGCACTGAGTCTGTCGCTGTCAGGACTGCAGTCAATAACGGAGCTCAGAATCTCATGAAGTCAACTTGGTGCAAAACTGTTGAGCTCAGTTATTGGCTGCTGTGCTGTTGACAGGATGTCCGCGCTGCAGACAATAACACACTGACAGAGCCTCAGCATCTGACCCAGAGAGGGTAGAGCGCAGTTTGTTTTTTAGAAAACAAAATTAGCCGAGAAAAGGGTGTCTCTGAAACCAAAAGACGATTTTGAAAATGGCCTATCTTTGTGTTTAGGAATGAAGAAGGTGTACATACCCTTTAAAGGGGTACTTCAGGAGATAAAGCATTTTAATGGACATGCCTTCATAAACTAGAATGCTAACATCCATAGTGTTATTGGTAATCCTGACCGTAAGTTCTATTGAATGCAACAGTGGATCTGCTCCTCAGTGCGCCTCCCTCCCTTCTGTGACGTTACGTCACAGATCAGGGCATAATGCGCTGCTGTGGCTTATTCTGCACTGCACATGCACTGACATGTATATCAGCTCTCTGCCTGACATGACTGTTCACATAATGCACTCTTCTGCCTTGTTCTTCAGATGATCGTAGCCTGTATTTGCAGCTTCTTTATTTCATGTCCAGGTGCGTTGAGGGAGATGGGACTGTAATAAAGAACCTGTGAATTAGACTGCATTGATCATGAGTGGAGAGTGTGAGGGAGGAGGCATGAAGAGCTCAGATAGTCTGACTGTAAACACATGGCAGGGACTGGCCATGTCCCCTCTTCTCGGGCTGTTACTAGAAGCCAGGAGAAGGTCATGCCTCTGATCTGTGACGTGACATCCCAGAAGGGAAAGCGCACTGAGCAGCAGATCCACTGTCCCATTCAATAGCAGGTACTGCTATTTAGTTGATGTTAGCTTTATAGTTTATTAAGTCATGCCCATTAAAATACTTTATCTCCCCAGAGTACCCCTTTAAATCAGATGCATCAACAAAAGCACAACATGGTGAGGCTGGTATACGTACAGAAGGTCTGCATAATCCAATTGAAAAAGTTTTCCATCCTGATATTTAAAATGGAAATTTTAATGCCTGTAGGAGACAGCCATGTTGATGCAGATTTTCAAACACTGGTATTAAAATTCGGAAAACCTTTTAAACAACATACAGCCATTTTGACAAAGATTTACAAAGTAATTACACCAGCCTCATGAGGTCTAAGATATATTTAATCTATGAAATCTGTACTGTAAAATTTGAAATGGTATGTCCTTGAGAATATATCATTGTAACAAAAAGATACCTCTGAATTTTGTACACGTACTTTGGGGAGGGACAAGGGGCTTTCCACTGCTTGCACACCAACCCACTGGATGGACATCACTACTGCAGATATTGCACCAGAAGTCCAGGCTGGCATCATTTTCAAAGCCTTCATACCTCAGCAAGGCATTGTAACCTAAAAAAAAACACACATAAAATATATATAAAAAGGATATTTATATTTTATTTGAGGAGTAACATTAGTTAAATGGATTTTCCAGGCTTGGGATTCAAGTATGCAGTCACTTTATGTGACTGCAGACTTGTAAATCTTCACACTGTGCTGTCAGGAATCTCCAGTGCTGGGAGCGGGCACGTATGTCATCTGTATACACCCGGGCATATTGTGACTAGATGTGTCCAGCACGTGACGGCATGTATGAAAATTGTATAGTTGCAGTCAAGAGCCTTCCAGCTACTAGCACCAGAGAATCCTGAAAGCACGCAGTGTGAGGATTCACAAGTCTGCAGACTTAAACCCCAAGCCTGGATAACCCCTTTAATGGAAATACAAATCCATTAAACGGGTTGTCTGGCCTTAGAGTGACTGCAGACTTGTAGCCTATGTGACTAGAGACTTGTGAATCTTCACATCACAGTGCACTACACACTATGGGGATTCTCCAGTGCCTACACCAGGAGGTCATGTGACCACAAGTATGCGATTTACACATTTCAGACTACATTCTGACTAGACGTGTCCGGCCTCGCTAAATACACTTCCATTGAATGAGACCACACGTCTAGTCGGCACGTGACCGCATATATGACATTTACATACTTGCAGTCAGGCGCACGCCTCTCCCGGCACCAGAGGATCCTCACAGCGCATAGCTTTTATGTGTTTTGATGAAAAAAATAAAATAAATAAATGTTAACTAAGTAGCTCATGCTTTTTACATGAATAGCATAGTGGAGTTCATGTATCCAGTAATCGCAGTGTGCTGACGCACAGTGAATTTAGGACACTAAGCACTGACCTGCTAATCGCACGATGGCTGCAATCCAGAACACTTTTGGAGATAAACTGTTATCTGTGTTGAGAACTTCTACTCTTACACCTTCTGAAATGTCACCCCAGCAATTCCCCATAGGTGCCTGTAAAAGAAGGCCATCATTTCAAGTCCACAATACTTTCTGCATGTACGGTTAGAAAGTCCCCCATGACTTTTCAGATGAATTTAGAAATCTAAATGTGATGACAAGTAAATGCAATAGAGGTCAAATGCTAGATGTAGGATTAAAGAATAAGAGCTTTGACTGTAGAAGAATGTGTGGTAATGGGTGTAGTGTACAACACAGTCACAAGCAATTCTCTTATGCTGGCAGACCACACACACACACACACACACACACACACACACACACACACACACACACACACACACACACACACACACACACTTATGATGCCCGCCCTATGGTCCCGACAGAATTTTTTTTTTTTTTTAAAGTGATTGCCCATTTACTCTTTTCAGGTGCAATTGACATCAGCACCACCGCTGAGTCCAGTGATTGCATGCAGCGGTTACATAATATCAACATGTCACCATTGCACCCAAATCAGAAAAGACCAGAGACCGTGGCGGAGTGCGAGCACTGGAGTAGCGATGTGCAAGTACAGCTTTATTAGTTGTTTAGAAGGGAGCTGCTTTTCACCTCTCGTTTTTGGGTTGCTTTTCGAGAAGTCTTTGGTCAGCCTTAGAGTATCTACACACAACATTTTTTAGATGCATGTAAACCCACTGAATTATTCAGGAGGACGCTTTAAAGACACACCAGTAAATTTTGCCCTTTGAGTCTTTTCAGTTGTTTCGGTCATCATGGCATTGAAATATATTTTACTTATATTATATAAACTAATCCAATGGTCAGCCAACTCCTTTTAACAGATTTGCATTTTTGAAAACTTTAAATGGTTAAAAAAACACAAAAAAAACTGAAAAAGGACTAAAGATATGAACAGCAAGTTGTGTTTACATTGCATTACATATGTTCATTCTTCTGAGCATTTCTTCAGAACTCCTTCAGGCAGGTTACAAAGAGTACATGCAGATGGCCATTAGCCAGAACTCCTTTCTTGTGATGACCTGCTTTATTATACAACAGTACTTGTAACCATTACCTGACCTGGACCACCACATGTTTATACTATACCGCTTGTAACAAGATTGAAGGGGCATCTCAAAAAGTCAAGAGTTCTCACCCACTAACTGAATAGCTAGGCTATAAGTACTAGATTGTGGGGAACCAACACTGAAAGCCATCTCTGGCAATCCCATACAAAACAAACAATCCTTTCAAACTGCGGACTCAAGTCGTCTACCTGTGCAGCTCAAGTGCACAATAGAAATATAATTACATGGACTATAGTCATCCATTTTCCATCTCTACATCTCTCTCATTCATAGGTATGCCCGATTCTGACTGGTACTACTGAAATACCTAACCCATCTTTTCAAAGTATCAGTTAATAGGATCAACCCTCCTATGCCATCTATATAGGCATGCAGGTAATAGACGTTAAATAAAATGATACATTGATATTTGAGATCCAATTTCTTTTCCAGAAAAATCCACGTTTTCTTAACATGTAAATGATCTTGTAATATCTATAGGCCAGACAATGAACGGCAGATGAATCTGCCTCCGGAGCTTATTTTAAATTAAATGGGGGAGTAACCAGTGTGAGACATGTAACCAACACAGAACAGTAGAACTAAACTTTGTCTTCTTAAAAACACATTTGCTGCAGCTCTCACAGCTCTGCTGTATTGCACCCCTGTCTGTCTGTGAGATGGAAGCTGAAGCTGAGAAAGGGACCTGCAGATGTGTCAGGTATAATCACACACAGCTCTGCAATGAGATCAGGAGAGCAGAGTGTGGTCATTACATGTCTCACATTGGTAACTCCCCCTTGGAGGCAGATTCTGAGGGACATCTGTGTCTGGTCCATAGAACTTAACAGTCAATTTATATATAAGAAAAATATGGATTTCTCTGGATTAAAATATTGGGTCGCAGATGTCAAGGGATCATTTTATTCAGTTTCCTATGACCCGTGTGCCCATGTAGACGGTTTAAGAGCGTTGATCCTACTGACAGATTCCCTTTAACCTCTGGTGTCATCCATTTCCACTTTCAATCATGCCCATTATGAAGAACCCTTCCTTTGAGCTTACCTCTACGTCCAGCTATTGCCCATATCACTACTTCTTTTCACTTCAAAAAGTGCTTGAACAGCACATCCACATTCAACTTTCCTTTAATCCCTCATCTAATTCACTCAACAGCTTGCAATCCGGTTTCCGTCCCCACCATTCCACTGAAACAACCCTAACTAAAGTTTTTAAAGACTTACCAACGCCAAAGATAAAAGACAATATTCTCCACTCCTTTCCAAGACCTGCCCTCTGCCTTTGACACAGTTGATCCCTACCTCCCACTGCATATCCTCTCTTCCATTTGCATCAAAGACCTTGCCATCTCCTGGATCTTCTCATACCTCACTAACTGCACATTTGACATCTCCCATTTCCATACTACCGCCTCACCCTGCTCTCTATCTGTTGGTGTCCCCTCAAAGCTCTGTCCTTGGACTTCTACTCTTCCCCATCTATACTTTTGGCCTGGGTCAACTCATTACAGTACTACCTAAACGCTAATGACATTCAAATCCACCTCTCTATGCCAGATGGCACATCTCTCCTGTCCAGAATCCCAAAGTGTCTATCAGCCAAATCCCCCTTCTCATCACGCTTTCTAAAACTCAATGTGAACAGAACCAAACTTAATCAACTTCCCTAGCTGACCCATCTATCACTATAAACGTTATCACACTTTCTCATCTACCACAAGTCTGCTGCTTCAGTGCAACCATTGACTGTACTGTCCTTCCAACCACAAATCCAAGCTCTAAACACCTCCAACTCAAAAATACTTCCAGAATTCTTCACTTCAACACTGAATCTACTAAAATGTTAGTGCATGCCCTCATCTGCTGCCTGCACTACCGCAGTATCCTCCTCGGTTGCCTCCCAGCTAACACTTTCGTACCTCTCCAGTCTGCCCTTCACTCTGCTGCCAGATTAATCCACCTCTCCCCTCACTACTCCTTTGTCTCTCCCTTCTTCCGGTCTCTTACCTGCCTTACAATTCCCAATGAATGCAGTCTAAGCTACCAACAATGACTTTAGGTTATGTGCGCACGTTCAGGATTTGTTTGTAAAAATTTCTGCAGCGTTTCTGCAAGGTTCTGCACCTCTTGCCAGCAAAAACGCTGTGGAAATTCCACACGTTTTTGCCATGCATTTTTTCCAATGCACTGTAAAGGAAAAACGCAGGCAAAAACACTCAAAGAATGGACATGCTGTTTCTTTTTCCACACATGAAATTCTGTAAGGAAAAATCCTGATCATGTGCACAGATCTTGCAAATCTCATAAGAAATGCTGGGATAAGGTTTGCAATGCGTTTTTGGAGCCAATTTCGCACGGATTTACCGCATCAAAAACACACAAAAAACGCACCATGTGCACATCGCCATGGCAAGGTAGTCCACAATCTGTCTCTTCTGTATATCTGAACTAATCTCCAAATATCTTCCCACATGTAATCTCCGATACTCACATGACCTCCTGCTCTTCTGTGCTCCGAGCCATTCCTTTCCCAATTACCTCAAAAGATTCTTCCCGAGTATACCCCATCCTCTAGAAATCACTGCCTTATTTGTCTCCGACACCAGTAACCTTGAGACGCAACCTGAAAACCCATCTCTTCAGGAAAGCTTTCATCCTGCAATAACCCCGCTGCCACCTCACTATCACTGGAGCTGCTCCAACCACCCCAACATACTATCTCCTTCCCCTTTACCTTGTAGATTGGAAGCCCCTGAAGGCAGGGTCCTCTCCCCCTCTGTACCCATTTATCACTTTCAGTTTGCTCATTGTAATACATACAGTACAGACCAAAAGTTTGGACACACCTTCTCATTTAAAGAAATTTCTGTATTTTCATCACTCTGAAAATTGTACATTCACACTGAAGGCATCAAAACTATGAATTAACACATGTGGAATTATATACTTAACAAAAAAGTGTGAAACAACTGAAAATATGTCTTATATTCTAGGTTCTTCAAAGTAGCCACCTTTTGCTTTGATGACTGCTTTGCACACTCTTCGCATTCTCTTTATGAGCTTCAAGAGGTAGTCACCGGAAATGGTCTTCCAACAATCTTGAAGGAGTTCCCAGAGATGCTTAGCACTTGTTGGCCCTTTTGCCTTCACTCTCCGGTCCAGCTCACCCCAAACCATCTCGATTGGGTTCAGGTCTGGTGACTGTGGAGGCCAGGTCATCTGGCGTAGCACCCCATCACTCTCCTTCTTGGTCAAATAGCCCTTACACAGCCTGGAGGTGTGTTTGGGGTCATTGTCCTGTTGAAAAATAAATGATGGTCCAACTAAGAACAAACCGGATGGAATAGCATGCCGCTGCAAGATGCTGTGGTAGCCATGCTGGTTCAGTATGCCTTCAATTTTGAATAAATCCCCAACAGTGTCACCAGCAAAGCACCCCCACACCTCCTCCTCCATGCTTCATGGTGCGAACCAGGCATGTAGAGTCCATCCGTTCACCTTTTCTGCGCCGCACAAAGACACGGTGGTTGGAACCAAAGATCTCAAATTTGGACTCATCAGACCAAAGCACAGATTTCCACTGGTCTAATGTCCATTCCTTGTGTTCTTTAGCCCAAACAAGTCTCTTCTGCTTGTTGCCTGTCCTTAGCAGTGGTTTCCTAGCAGCTATTGTAGCGCCCCTGCTGCGCATGAGTGCCACAGATCCTAGAGGGGTGCATGAACGGATTCCTCCACAAGAGGCCCCCACAGCATACACACACCTCCACCTTCCACCTCAGACCACCAGAGGGAGCCCGTTAGGGATATAAATAGGGAAGGTGGAGCTAGGCAGTCAGCAGTTCCTCTGGAGAGTTCAGCAAGTGCAGATCTGAATACAGAGTCGAGCTCAGTCAGTTTAGTCAGACTCAGTTGTAGCTCAGAATAGTGAGCCCAAGGCGTGCCGACGCCATAAGAGCGGTGAAGCGCGGCAAGCTGCCGCTAGTGTGTATAGCCTAGTGAGGGCCTCGAGCAGGCCGAAGGCTAGAGGAGAGAGTAGCATTGGGGGCAGAGGAGCTGTACAAGCTCACCCAAGAAAACATATACCGGACACCGGGTCCGCGTCTACAGAGCCGTATATCCCCCTGTAGAGACAACCGGAGACCCCTGGAAGACTTCAGGTCCCAGGATCACCCAAGAGCTAATACGTACCAGAGCCAGGAGTCACGGAGGCCCCGCAAGCTGGGAGCGTGTACTCCAAGAGAAGGCCCTACCACAAAGTCAGCCGGTGGAGGACAGAGACAAAGTTAGGCCTAGCTCCAGGCAGGTCAGAAACTTACTACACAAAGGCAAGAAACAGGTGGCCCTACACCTGCTTACTGGGGAGGATCCTGATATGCACCCTTCACCCTACAGTGCTCCGGATTGTGCCTTGAATACCATCAGTAAAAGGTACTGAAGTGACTATCGTGTCTGTCCCTGTTCTTGCTTTGATCCGGCTGGGTCCCATCTGTCCTGCATCCTTACATCCCCGCTGCCCTGAGGTCTAGCTCCACCTGTGGGGAGCTATACCATGCAAGCTGCCTTAACACCGGCCTCAGTGGGCTGCCGCAGCGCTGGTGATCCTCACCAGACACCACAGGTTGCATCACGAACTTTTATATAATTTGCCACCCTTTTAAAGAGAGGCCCAGGGTACGGCCCCGGAGCCGGCCACCGTGGCATCCCCCAAAACCAACAACAAGGCCCGGACGCAGAGTCGTCCCCATCCCCTGGGCGCGTCACTATTTTACCATGAAGGCCTGCTGCACAAAGTCTCCTCTTAACAGTTGTTGTAGAGATGTGTCTGTTGCTAGAACTCTGTGTGGCATTGACCTGGTCTCTAATCTGAGCTGCTAATAACCTGCGATTTCTGAGGCTGGTGACTCGGATAAACTTATCCTCAGAAGCAGAGGTGACTCTTGGTCTTCCTTTCCTGGGGCGGTCCTCATGTGAGCCAGTTTCTTTGTAGCACTTGATGGTTTTTGCAACTGCACTTGGGGACACTTTCAAAGTTTGCCCAATTTTTCGGACTGACTGACCTTCATTTCTTAAAGTAATGATGGCCACTTGTTTTTCTTTACTTAGCTGCTTTTTTCTTGCCATAATACAAATTCTAAAGTCTATTCAGTAGTATTATCAGCTGTGTATCCACTTGACTTCTGCACAACACAACTGATGGTCCCAACCCCATTTATAAGGCAAGAAATCCCACTTATTAAACCTGACAGGGCACACCTGTGAAGTGAAAACCATTTGCAGTGACTACCTCTTGAAGCTCATCAAGAGAATGCCAAGAGGGTGCAAAGCAGTCATCAAAGCAAAAGGTGGCTACTTTGAAGAACCTAGAATATAAGACATATTCTCAGTTGTTTCACACTTTTTTGTTAAGTATATAATTCCACATGTGTTAATTCATAGTTTTGATGCCTTCAGTGTGAATGTACAATTTTCATAGTGATGAAAATACAGAAATTTCTTTAAATGAGAAGGTGTGTCCAAACTTTTGGTCTGTACTTTATGTACTGTATTTTTGGTGTTATAAGATGCACTTTTTCCCCCAAAAAATGTGGGAGGACAATAGGGGGGGCTTGTCTTATAATCCGAAGGCATCTTACCTGGGGGGTGGGGGCGGTGGAGCTGGAGGTCACAGGAGCCAGGGTCACTGATTCAGGAGGTTGGCGGCGGCAGGAGTGGGGCGGTGCCAAGGGCTCTGTCCTCCAAGAAGATGTCTCGTCTCCTGAGATCTCAATCGGCGCAAGCACCACCTCCGTCAGCCATTTTCCCGAAGCCCACGTCCTCCTAAAGCAGCAACCCTGGCTCCTGTGACCCCAGCTCCAGCGCTGACACCCCTCAGGTAAGGTACTGTTAACACCAATTATAAAGGTGCTACCATTTTATCTAAAAAAAAAATGTTTTTCTCCATTTTCCACCCAAAAATTTGGGGTGCATCTTATAATCCGCAAAATACGGTATTTTGTATGTACAACACTATATATACACACAGCACCATAATCAATGATGCTTTAAAAAAAAAATAAAAAAAAAATCAATAATAGTAAGTGCCCCATTCTGGCAATCGGTGGGGTTTTTCAGGATTATACCCCCACTGATCCAGTAGTTACCACCTATTCTGCAGACACGGGATGAAGGGTTATTTCAGTAAGAACAAGTTAAGTAAAAAGCTTATTTATTAAGACTTCAGCACCACCATAATACACACTTTATTAATAATAAAGGGCCACACTTACATGTTTGAAGCAAGACACTGGAGCACCCACCAAGTTATTGCTAGTGATGTAGTTGCCCCAGCTAAAACCCTCTGCTGTTATGGCTATGGGGAAAAAAAATGGATAAAATTAAACTCCAAGGTGCATTGTAAAGTAAAAGTAGAGTTAACAAATTTGTTCTTACCAGTTTTACTTAATGACTGATTCTTCAAGGTAGCTTGATATTGTGCATAAGCTGCCAACTTAGCAACTAATGGCTGTTTTTGGAGAACCTTTGCTTTTTTAACAGGAGGTTTACCCTGAAAAGTAAAAAGAAGAATGTGCTCAAACAATATATAACCTTTGCCACACAGTAAAAGTGAAGCAAGTGTCCTTAAAGCAGTATTCCCATATTAAACAGGGTGATCCTTGATCCCCTGAGGTAGCCACCATGCAGACAATGAATGAAGAGAGGTAGCCACGTATGTTCACAGAGCCTCCCATTCTTTCTATGAGAGTTGCCATACATGTCTAAAATGGGATTAACTTAAAATGAAACATTCATGGACTCCTGCCAGTATCTGGGTCCTGCCCTTCAGCTATAATGTGTTGTCACGTGTCATTTTGGTTGCTTGGCTTGTGTCTGCAGAGAAACATGCCAAAAAAATCCATACCAAAATCTGCACCATGGATCTCCCTGCATTTTCCGGATTTGCTGTAGTGTAGAGACTTTCCATGACACATCCTATACACATGAAACGTCCCTGCACATTTCTGTTAACTTGTAGACTGGTCAGATTGGGAAGAGGAGACAGAGGGGTGTGAAATAATATTTATTGCAGATCATGGAGGACATGGAGTGACCACAGATGGACCAAGTGTTTTGTCTCCCATCAGCCTGAGCTGACAGGAGGAGTTGCAGAGATAAGATGCTAATAATTATCGGCTCTCCCTGTACCTAAAACAGCTGACGGGACCACGCTCCAGATGCTGGGGAGCTAACCGAATGTCCTGTACAGCCCAGACACCCCCCATTTTTGCCTTATTTATGTGACTCAATGTACCAACATTCGGCTTCCTGTTTAGGTGCAGCAGCTGGGTACACACATCTCATGCCCACTCCCACCAATGGTAAGTGAACGCCACTTTAGTGGCAGGGCCAAATTAGATTTTTCAATTCTGACAAATCAGAACCATGGAGAAGGCACTTGGCAAATTAATTGGTCCAGCCCTAGGCACAAGCATTACAATCCACTACCTGTAGTCTTGCCAGGATGCTCGCCTTCTTAGAATTTGAAGAATAACTTCGCGAACAAGAGACACTGCAGAATCGCTTTGTTTTAGAGTAGAAAGCATCCCGGACACCGACCATTCCACACATTTCACATGTAGCTGAAAAAAAAAAATACATAAAATAAAGCAAAAAGATGAAAAATAGATCAATAGCAGCTCAGAGAGTTGACTTGCAGTGTAGGTGTACAATCTATTAAAGGGGGCTGTTCACTACTTTTAGGTTTATGACCCATCCTCTGGATAGGTCATCAATATCAGATTGGTGAGGATGGTGTAGGCACCCGACACCCCCACCACTCAGCCATTATCTCCATTGGCAGCAGCTGGATGTAAACCGTGCTCTATACACTGCTTAGCAGCTGCTGACATGTATGCCTATGCCAGATCAGAGTCTACTGAAGAACATCTTCAACTTACCCATGCCAGATTTCCCATCTGGATAAGTGTACACCTGACCATTGTTCTTAATAATGGGGAGACTGGCCTGGAGTGGGGCGACCTCCTCTTCGCTCTCGTCGGAGCTGGAGCTGCTGCTGGTGTCCTCACTGCAGCTATCATACCCGTCAAACATTCCGAATGAGTCCCGTCTTTTCCGCACACAGTGTGAAGAAAGGTCAACCTGAGAAGACACACACGTCAAAGACCATGTAAATAGCACCACTTAGAGGCTATCCTCTGATGACAAGTCAGCTTTTTCTTGGCATATTTTCCAATAAGACCACGATCCATGGGATGGATGGTCGTTACATACCTCTCATTGGCAAGTCTGCCCAGTTATGTAGTGATGCACCTGCCCATATTCCCACCTAACTAGGTAAAAACGCCATTCATTGGTCTTGAACAGTTGGATGGGCAACAATACATTTGTTCCAACAACTATAGGGACTGCAAGACCTGCCATATGTGTTGTACAGAACCAGGATAAGAGTAATAATCCAAATTCCCTACGGTTACCACAATGGCCTGATCTGTCAAAGCTTTGTACCTCTTCATGAATCAGGAGCATCTGAGTCCAGAACAACCCCCCACATCAAGACCAGCATACCAGCATGAGCAACGCTGGTCTTGATTAATCAGGCCCAAATGTCTGCATAACACACAGGGCTGAAACATTTATAAAGCTCAAAGACCAAGATGTAATCCTCTCATTAGGACAAGTGGCATCCATGAAACTCTAGTGCCCCCTTTATTCTGGCAGAAACATAGGATCATACAGTGCAGCTGTCCATCTGCATATAGGGGTATGTACACTTTATGCCTCTGTCACTCATCCAGCAGAGGCTTATAGAGTGCACCTATGGATGCTGGTGGATGGGTATACATCAGGATACCTTTTTTTGCAGTAAGGAATTATTGTGTCATGCCATACAACGATATACAATAAAGCATAACGTGCATTATAGTTTCACTTTGGAGCCGGTTAGCTCCGTATCCCACTGTATAGGTGTTCGGTTGGAGCTAGATGACAACTTCAGCCATCAGTAATATTGTTCTCTTGCATTAAAGGAATTGTCCATTTCAAGAAAAAAAAGCCCAATATAAAAGATAAGATTTGCATTTAAAAAGTTGCCCTGATCTTTAAAGACAGCCGTTCACCAAATTTTGGACTTAACAAAAGTTAAACACATTAGGTGCCAAATATATTGATTGTTACTCTCCAACGGAGATTAATTCTGTTGTTAGCCACTATATGTTGAGTTCAACATAAGTTTGGTGAAAGGTCCTATTTAACCATCACCATCAGTCCGGGGTCTCAGGAGATCCAGACAAAATGAAGGTCATCAAAGCCATGTGTAAAGAGGGCTGAATGGGTTATTTTAATAGCTAAACCCTCTCCCTTCTCTGTCATGACCAATGTATACATATGGAAGGGATCTGTTAGCTACTGAAATAAACTAGTCAGACTGTCCCCTTTACTCACAACACTGATGGTGTGCCCACATAGAAATCTAACTTCTGCATCAAGCACTGGGCCAGAAGTCCACATGAGTAGAGAAGTCTAGCAGTCTGCAGAGCATTGCATAGAGTGATAGTCCCGGAGAGACAGTCTGGAATACACCCACAATCAGGTCACATTTACCACTGAAAATTCAGGCACAAAGGAGTGTCATCACAAGATTGGGTGCCAAGTAAATACACGCTGCAGGAGTGTGACCCAGTCTAATATTGGGTCATCAAAGGCTGAGTCTATTTTGCTTCTATGTTACCCAACACCCAGCTTGAGAGATCAGGCACACCAGGTTACTTCCTCTACAGAAAATCCCAGGACACATACTATGGTAATTCAGGCAATGCCAACACATGCAGATTTTATAACAGAAGTGGATCCAGAGGGAAGGAGAAGTAGCTGTCGCGTCTGGCTATAGCGCAAAAAAGGAAAGAAACCAACATTCATACAAATATTGATCTTCACCAAACCAGTCACTAAAAATGCTTCAATGTCCATCATTATCCATCAGGTTCTCTCCTATTGTTATTAGCAGAGAGGAGTAACACATGACTACACATGGCTTGTTTATGGTAACTATGGTGACCCCTAGGTCTGCAGAGGAGCTGGAAACACCAAAAAGATTTTATCTTATTTTTTAATCAAGACTGTAAACATTCTTGATATTTTTCATCTTCTAGAATTGAAGCAATGATTTTTTTTTACCTGACAAAGAAAACCCCAACTTATGAGTAACTACACTTTCAAATAACTTGTTCAACATTAGCTGTTGTGTGTACATGAGGAATTACACTATGCATGGCCATTATATAACTTGTATCCTGCATTCTCACCAGTTTTCCACTCTGCTGGCTGTAGCTCTTAAAGGAGTTGTCCAGGCTTGTGGTGCAAGTGTGCAACCACTATGCGACTGCAGACTTGTGCATCCTCACAACGCACACTGCTGGGAATAGGTAGGTGCGTGATCGCAAGTATGTGGACCTGCATACATGAGATCACAGGCTGACTAGACCTGCGCGGCTTATTCAATACAAGTGAATTGCGCAACGCCATACTCGCATACACAGCACACAGAGAATCAGTAACACCATGGAGTAAATTATACAGCACTACTCAGCAGCTCAGCTGTGAATCCAGCTGTGGGGTAAAAGACTTGTTAGAAAGCTCAGCACTAACTTTCTGCATCTCTCTCTGCTTCTTTCCTGACTATATTCCTCCTCAATCCTTCCCTTTATATGCAGTATAATGGGCAGTGTTACATAAAATCATAGTGAACTGGAAGTCAGTCTAATTTCAGGTGAGTTCGGGAGGCAGGGGAGAAGTGGTTTCATAAGTGTAGAAAGAAGTAGTAGAATTCTCTGATAACATATTAGTTTCTTATATTTGCTCATACTATTGCTTTATGCACAGTTTGAGACCCATTGAGGCACTTTACTCATCATTTGAGCCATTTACGAAGGTAAAAAAAATATTATATATAGATTTGCTGTATTTTGTTACTTATTTGAAAAATTAAAAATTACTTATGACTGGTTCCTCCATGGTACAGATAAGTAGTAAAACCAATTCTACAGGACCCTACGAAACAGTTTCACCATATCTCAGTTTCCAGGACCCCTGATCATATGGATGCAGTTGATTGTCCCCAGCTCAGTCAGGCAAACATCTTGGAGGCTCTTCTTGCCTTCCTCCTCTACAGCATATCATTTACATGGCCTACTTGCATTCATTAATTAGATTTATGTCACGTGATATTCCCCATTCCTGGATATTACAGAATTTAGCACAGATGCTATATCTATATGCAGATGATGGTCATGGCTCACACTGCGGGCACTGTTAATGGACAGAATAGACAAAGGAAGATCATCGATCACAGCATTAGTAGGACGCCTCAGGTGAAACTTTTGGTGTGGGAGAGTGACGAGAAACAATTCTATTTTACTCACTTCAATTTAATACAGAACAACTGGTCAGAAAAGAGATCCACGCTCATAGACTGTCACCAATCAGCCTCAATTCCACACTCAGAAGAGCAAAGCCAACCATTGCTGGAGTCCTAGTCATCAAATCATGTCTTGATAAAACACTTCACGGGCTTTCCAGGAATATTATATACAACAGGTTTCAAAAAGGATGGTGCCAAAGAAAAGGCCTGTACTTAACGTAACATTAGTGGAAAACGATTCACCAATGCTGCGCTGGCCTCAACGATTGCCAGATCATAAACCCTGCAACTTCATCAAGTACTCAGTGTATCTTCACACCCCCCCCAACCCCCAAGAACTGGACGACCTGAGACAATGCATCAGTGAAACTGCGGAGTCCATATCTGAGTATATGCTGGCACGTGACTGGGCAGGACCGGACTAGTCTAGACATCTGCCGTGTCACCAGTGGAAATCACTCTGAACATATGTAGTATATAGATAAGACACAGATAGATGTCCTCTGTTATGAATACAGAGGTGATCATTGTGCCCCATTCTGTTTGAACCACCCTGTAACTTAGTATATACTGGCAGACAAAAAAATACATCCCCTCCCCAATGTGTGCATGATGTACATGATTAGCTGCTCATCACAGCAGGGGGTGGGGGTGGGTCACCAGACGAGTACACATTTTTTACCGCACTACAATACATTCCCTTAGTCATTTTTTTAGGTCAGTTAACACACTGATCTACTCAGGGCCTGTCAGATCTACCAACACATCTCCATCTAGCAGTTACCAAACCAGAATTTAGGGCATCTAGAAAATACACTGGTGAACTGTGTCCTTATTGGTGATATCAAATGCAACCAGCTTAAAGGGGTCCTCCAAATATTAGAGGAGCAGAGCGCATGCTGAGAAGATACACGGGCAGTACAGCCTTTATATTCCCTGTCCATATAATCCTCCGGTGCTGTCCCCATAGCAGCAGGCAGTGCTCGACTATAAAGGATGAGGAAGACGCGTGCTTTTTCACTATACAATATCAAAACACCTATAACCTTTGATCACAATTTTTACAGTTTCTAGATAGTTATTGAGTAACTTTTATAAAGACGTTGCTTCTCTCCTAAACTGGTAAAGCCAGTATTACACTCCAGAGCTGCATTCATAATTCAGCTTGTGCAGTCAGTATACACATACATCACAGCATTTTTACCAGCAGGCACATTTATTTGCGCACATCATACAAGGAGATTGTCAGATTTGTGTACAATCTACTAAAAGCATGACACTGCCCAGAATGCAGATGACAGGAACCAGTGCAGGGAGGTGTCACAGCTGGGAGCAGCAGCATTGTGAGTGCAGCTCTGCAGTCCATACACACTCTGGATTAGCAGGCTGTATAGGGTGACGTGCTCCCCCTGCACACAGCAGCACCACCTGTAGCAGGCAGGGCACAGGCCATGCCCACACTCTGCCACCTCGCTGCCCTCGGAGCCCACACACTGGGGTTCTGCTCCAGTCAGGCCTCACTGCAGCACAGGAATGACAACAAAGCCTGCTGCTGGCCAGCCCGAGCCGCCGCACTCACCAGCTCCTTAGCCTTTTCCATCAGCCCCTCATGGAGGTCCCGTGTGTGAGTTCCCAGCGCCGGGGAAAGCAAGCAGATAAACGTGATCTCACCTCAGCACAAAAACAATGAACTCTAGCACAACATCAACAAAACCAGCAGCACGCCAGCACTGCGCCTGCGCGCCCTGGAGCTTCTCATAGGCTCTTCTCCTGGCGGCCACTCCCACTTCCGGCGGAAGGCTGGCTTTGCGTTCTGTGGCAGCGGCGGATGTGGGCGGGGCTCGCCAGTCAATGACGCCCAGTCGCTGTTACAGAGTGCACAACTTCAGTGCTGGTATTACTGGAGCGGGGTGTAGAGGCAGGAGCGGGGCTGCAGGGGGCGGGATTCCGGTGTAGGGTTTAAAGGTCAGAGGAAGCTCCACGTGGTTTTGCAGAGGTAAGTTCTGTTGTTGGTCAGCGGTCTGGTGTATTGAACGGCAGCTGTGAGTCCTCTGCACTCACTGACGTGTCCGAGAGACCGCCGTCCTCCCGGGGCTCTGCCAGCCGTGGGCCGCTCTGTCCCTCCCTGCTCATGGACCACAGACTGATCCAATGTGATCAGCCACTCGTGGCTGCAGTGCCCGCTTATAGAGCTTGTCCACCCTCTGGTACCACGTGGCCCAGGGGGCTGCATTCCTTCCTGTAACTGCTGGTCTTAAAGGACCCTGTCTGGACTGCCCCTTTAAATAAAGCTATAAGCCCCTTCAGAGTGTGGCCCCAGGGGGGGTCAGCTGATTCCTGCACTTGGAAGTTGCAGGTATTTTCCATGTAATTGAAGCTGTCATCTCTGGTAACCTGTCCTTATTCATGGTCTCTTCCAGGTCCTGTCAGGTCCTTATTCTGCCCTCTCAGAGCAGTGTTCGGTATTGACCGGCGTGCCGTGTGCCTGATAGGTGAATGTGCAGCAGTTTGGCCCAGCCTCCTGTATTCAGGGGCTGTGGGTTCCCTCCCTGTCCACCATTTCTAGTGAATGGAGGCAGAAAACACATTAAGATCGCCTTGTAAAATCTACAATATTTTCCATTTATAATCTGTATGAATGATGTATCCCCTGATATAGCCTACACTGTTAATAAAGAGAAAAAAATACATATATACTTCTGCCAATACTCTTGTTCCAGTGTCACCACATTTCCCCAGTGTTGAGCTGGACACACCACGTAATAGTGGCTGTGGGGCAGAATAAAACTTTTTTTTTTTTTGTGGAGATATTAACAATCAAAGTATTTGACACCTAATGAGTTAACACCCACTTGGACTTACAGGGGTTATCTAACAGAGTTCATTTTATTTAATGGATCTTGGAATAAAAACAAGTGTCACTATGTAATGTACACAAAAAGCTGTGGTATTGGACGGGGTTAGCTCTCTGAGCTCTGCTACATCTAAAAAACTCTTGATTGTGTCACAACTGCTGCACCCAGTTCACTAAGGCACCCATTGATGGAAGCAGTGGTGAAAGTCCTCTTTCCTTATAGGATGTAACTGTAGGTTCTGATGTGTTAATTATGCAGTGACATCAGGAGGATGGCATGGAGGTACACCTGTGCCACCTGCAGCAGGTATAGCCTAAGCTCCTGCTGCGTGTGCTGGGACTGGCTCTGATCCCAGCACTATAAAGGGGGGGTAGCATATTGCTAGGATCATCATTTTCTGACTAAGGGTCCAATTCTAGGACTCTTGTGATCACAAGATGACATTAGTGTTTTATAGAAATCATCAAATGTTCAATGTTGAACCTAAGCTCTAATGATGCTTTTTGTGTCTTTTGTTGTAGCTGTCAAGTGAAATGCTGTCGGCAAAACAAGACAGCCATGAAGGTCTTGACCCTCCTCCCAAAAAGACTTTGCAGAAGAATTCAGCGAAACGTAAGGGTGACGAGGGCCACGGCCCTTCTCTCAAGAAGCCAGGCGTTACAAAGCGGCTGCAGTACAAAAAACAAGAGGCGGCGATGAAGGCTAGAAACTTACAGATTTTGGCTAAGAAATCAGATGAAGAGAAGTGTTTGGAGGATTTGGTCTTTGGTGGTGAGGATGAATTTGTGGACAGACTTCTTGGTGATTCCAAGGTAATTTTTTTTATTTGACAACACTTCAGAAAATGCTTTAAACAGTAAAACAATAAATCCATGTTCACACATTCAGTATTTGGTCAGTATTTTACATCAGTATTTGTAAACCAAAACCAGGAGTGGAACAATCCGAGGAAAAGTATAATAGAAACACGTCACCACTTCTGTATTTATCACCCACTCCTGGTTTTGACTTATAATACTGATGTAAAATACTGACCAAATACTGAATGTTGCCTTATGCCAGAAACAGCGCCACCTCTTTTTGCAGGTTGTATTTAATTTATTACAACAGACCATCAACACCAAACTCCAACCCATGGATAGGTTTCTGGAAAAACAGTCATGTTTTTATTGAAAGGGTATTCCCATCTCCAAGATCCTATCCCAATATGTAGTAGGTGTATTAATAATAATAATATTAGCAAATGCCTCCAATTAGAAATGTAGTATAGGTTTTCTGATTCGCTATGTCTCTTTCCTCATGTGCAGGCATTGCAGGACCTTAGGTATCCATGGTTAGACCACTAGCAACTAGATAACTGTCACTATATCAGTGGTCATAACCATGGATACCTAAGGTCCTGCAATGCCTGCACATGAGGAAAGAGACATAGCGAATCAGAATAACTAAACTATTTCTAATTGTAGGTATTTGCTAATATTATTATTACCTTCAATTAGAAATATAGTATAGTTATTCAGATTCACTATGTCTCTTTCCTCATGTGCAGGACCTTAGGTATCCATGGTTATGACCACTGATACAGTGACAGCTAGTTGCTAGTGGTCGTAACTATGGATACCTAAGGTCCTGCAGTGCCCTGCTAATGAGGAAAGAGACATAGTGAATCAGAAAAACTATACTACATTTCTTATTGGAAGTATTTGGTATTATTATTATTATTATTATTATTATTATTATTATTAATACACCTACTACATATTGGGATAGGATCTTGAAGATGGAAATACCCCTTTAACTCTAATCCCTTTTAAGGTACGGAGAAAAAGCCTCACAAGTACAAGAAAATTGTTGTGTGTTTTTTACATGACTAAAAAAAGTGACCCTGACAAGAAACTGTGTATGAACACAGCCTTAGACGGGGTTCGCATAGCATTTGCAACAACAATTCAGTGGCTCCGTTGGGGCTTACCACTGATCGGGATTTGTGTGTGTATATGCCGACAGAGCCATTGACTATAATGATGTAAAAGTCACAATGTGCTCTGTTGTGCATTATTTTTTGCTTTATACACCTATATGAGACGGGTAGCTAGATGTACACGGCCAAAAATGATGCACGACAGAGCACACTGACTCCGTCTACATCATTATAATCAATGGCCCCCACTGGCGCATATACCTGTTTTACAAGGATTCAGATATTAGTCCCAACGGAACCACTGAAGAGATTAATAAACACTATGTGAACCTAGCCTTACACATCGCAGACTAGTGCTGTGATTTATGAGGGGTTAAACAGGTGGCTACTAAGCACATGCCTTGTATGTACCAGTCCTTTGCTTGTCTCGCATTGCTGTGTGTTTTATGTCTTGTAGACCAGAGCTGATCTCAGCGCAGATCTCCTAGAGACTGACTCCGATGATGAAGGGGAAAAGGACACTGACGTCCCCAGCAAGAAACCAGCTTGGGTTGATGAAGATGATGAGGCTGACGAAAGGTACGCTTGTAATAACCCCTTGAGGACAAGACACGAGTAGTGTTTTTTCATCTTTATATTTGTACCTGTTTTTTATTACTGTAGGGTTTTTGTATCTGTCTAAACCAGGGGTCCTCAAACTACGGCCCGCGGAGGACTTTTATCCGGCCCGCCGGGCTATGGGCGGAGGAGAGGAGAGCGGTGTCAGCGCCCGCCCTTCCCCCCGCTTGCTCAGGGCCCCGGCAGGCGGATACTTACCTCTCCCCGTGCCTCTGCAGATCCGCTGTCTTCCTGCTCTGCGCTTCCTGTGACGTCTCAGGTCAGAGGGTGCGGTGACGTCTTTACACCGTGCTGTCACAGGCAGCGCAGAGTGGGACGACTCCGCCGCCGCGACGCTGGAGTCCAGACCATAGTAGAGCAGCGGCAGCAAGTGAGAAGTGAGGTGAGTATTGGATTTATTTATTTTTTTTAATGTATGGAGGCATAGGTCATTATATGGGGGGGTGACATCCTGCAAGGGGTATAATATGGGGGGGTGACATCCTGCATGGGGCATTATATTTGGGGGTGACATGCTGCATGTGGCATTATATAGGGGGTGGCATGCTGCATGGGGCATTATATGGGGGGGGGGTGACATGCTGCATGGGCCATTATATGGGGGGGGTGACATGCTGCATGGGCCATTATATGGGGGGGGTGACATGCTGCATGGGGCATTATATGGGGGGTGGCATCCAGCATGGGGCATTATAAGGGGGGGAACAGCCTGCATGGGGCATTATAAGGGGTGGAACAGCCTGCATATGGCATTATAAGCCTGCCTATTGGGAACATTTACCTGCCCATTGAGGACCTATGCTGCCTATTGGGGACATTTACCTGCCTATTGGGGACATTTACCTGCCTATTGGGGACATTTACCTGCCTATTGGGGACCTATGCTGCCTATTGGGGACATTTACCTGCCTATTGGGGATATTTACCTGCCTATTGAGGACCTATGCTGCCTATTGGGGATATTTACCTGCCTATTGAGGACCTATGCTGCCTATTGGGGACATTTACCTGCCTATTGAGGACCTATGCTGCCTATTGGGGACATTTACCTGCCTATTGGGGATATTTACCTGCCTATTGAGGACCTATGCTGCCTATTGGGGATATTTACCTGCCTATTGGGGATATTTACCTGCCTATTGGGGATATTTACCTGCCTATTGGGGATATTTACCTGCCTATTGGGGATATTTACCTGCCTATTGGGGATATTTACCTGCCTATTGGGGATATTTACCTGCCTATTGGGGACATTTACCTTCCTATTGGGGACCTATGCTGCCTCTTGGGGACATTTGCCTGCCTATTGAGGACCTATGCTGCCTATTGGGTACATTTACCTGCCTATTGGGGTCCTATGCTGCCTATTGGGGTCCTATGCTGCCTATTGGGGACACTTACCTGCCTGTTGGGGATATTTACTTGCCTATTGGGGACCTATGCTGCCTATTGGGGACCTATGCTGCCTATTGGGGATATTTACCTGCCTATTGAGGACCTATGCTGCCTATTGGGGATATTTACCTTCCTATTGGGGATATTTACCTTCCTATTGGGGATATTTACCTTCCTATTGGGGACATTTACTTGCCTATTGAGGACCTATGCTGCCTCTTGGGGACATTTACCTGCCTATTGAGGACCTATGCTGCCTATTGGGTACATTTACCTGCCTATTGGGGTCCTATGCTGCCTATTGGGGACATTTACCTGCCTATTGGGGTCCTATGCTGCCTATTGGGGACATTTACCTGCCTGTTGGGGACATTTACCTGCCTGTTGGGGACATTTACCTGCCTATTGGGGACATTTACCTGCCTATTGGGGACCTATGCTGCCTATTGGGGACATTTACCTGCCTATTGGGTACAGTTACCTACCTATTGGGGACCTGTGCTGCCTATTGGGGACATTTACCTGCCTAATGGGGACCTATGATGCCTATTGGGGCCATTTACCTGCCTATTGGGGCCATTTACCTGCCTATTGGGGCCATTTACCTGCCTATTGGGGCCATTTACCTGCCTATTGGGGCCATTTACCTGCCTATTGGGGACCTATGCTGCCTATTGGGTACATTTACCTGCCTATTGGGGACCTATGCTGCCTATTGGGTACATTTACCTGCCTATTGAGGACCTATACTGCCTATTGGGTACAGTTACCTACCTATTGAAATACCGGTTGATTTAACTTTACTTGTTCTTCATTTTAAATATTGTATTTGTTCCTGTATTGTTTTTTTTTTACTACAAAATAAGATATGTGCAGTGTGCATAGGAATTTGTTCATAGTTTTTTTTAAAAACTATATTCCGGCCCTCCAATGGTCTGAGGGACCGTGAACTGGCCCCCTGTTTAAAAAGCTTGAGGACCCCTGGTCTAAACAGTAGTACATTGGCTTGTGTAGTTATAATACAGAGTGATTCACTCGCTACTTTACCCGGAAAAATTGCTGTAATGTCTAAAAGAGATGGTCGACTACTGTACAAGACTAAAGTATCTAAGTAGGCCATATGAGGGCTTGTTATTTTGGATGAGTTATACATTTTAATTGCATTTTTTATTTATTTATCTTTGTACATGTAATGTCTAATTATTATTAATTGGAGGGGGAGAGGTTGGTGCAAAACTGTAAATCCAGCAATGTTTTTGGATTTGTTTTAACAGCGTTGGTATATTTCATGTGATACTATGGTCTTTGGATCAATATGTTTATGGTGGTAATGTATTTGCACAGACCTGCAGACTAAAAACACAGTTTTTTTTTCCTGACAGCGTAAAGTTTGTATTGGCGCCATGGTGGGGTTGGGTTCAGATTGTTTTATTCAGTTTTTTTTTTTTTTCCATTATAATATTGTACAGGCAAAATTTAAAAGCCTTCCGTCCAATTAATATGCCTTTACCTTGCACTTTTATGTTAATTGTAAATGTATACGTCATGGATGGTGTAGTAAAGGGGTTTGATGATGAGGCCATTTCTTTGGATGTAAATGAGATTGGCTGTGACAGTCTTCATACTTTGTACTTGCAGCATTAAAATGACCCATCGCTACCGGAAAGACGTGATGAAAAGCAAAGCTGAGACGACTCTGGAGAAGGAGAAACTTCAAGTCAGACTGCAGCAAGAGTAGGTAGTTAATGCAGATGCTGGGGCTACAGATTGTGCATCACGGCTTTCTCCCCTTGCAGCGGGCGATGCACCGGAGCTCCTCCTCGTTGTCTAAGACTTCCTTTCTGTCATTCCATCATTGCACCACTCTTCTGTATCTGCATGTAAAATGTTGTACCAATAAATGTGTGTAATCTCCTTTTAATCTTTTTTTTCTTAAATCCATCTGCTAGATTTGAGAAAGCAATGGGTGGGGTACCAGCTTGGGCTTCCAGAGATCCTAAGAAAAGACTTTCTAAAGAAGGTGAGCATATAATAACGAAGCCTGTACTTTTTCTTTAATACGCCATCTTTACCACAGATCGAACACTGGGAAGGCAGTTTAGCGTTACGTTCCCGGAAGTGCAGCGTACGGCATTAGAAGACAGAAGGTGCATGGCCGCACACAAGCTAACAGCATTCAGACAGTACTGGGAAGTGAGCCCTGTCAATCAGAAGCGGGGGAAGGACACTAATCTACAAATGAGGAGGCATAACAATGCACCAAGCTCTTGGCTACACCTAGGGTGCACCAAAGCCTCCTTATTTGCATATTAAGTTTCTTTCTTAGGCACTGTCCCAGTAACAGGTACAGTGCTAGTATGCTTGTTCTTTGGGCCAAGCCCCTTACAACACTGTATACCCCATTTAAAATAAATGAATTTTGGGGGTGGTAGACTCCCTTTAACCTCTTCCCGACCGCCCACTGTAGATAAACGTCGGCGCTTGCTGGGCTCTGTGCAGCGCGGACGTTTAAAAACGGTGGGTGGTCCCGCAGCGCTCAGGACCCCCAGCGCTGCAGGAGCGGTGCAGAGCGATAGCTCTGACAGGGAACATCATCGGGACCTGATTGGATCAGGTCCCAGTGATGTTAACCCTTTGCTGTCTTCTATATGCCGCGATCTATAGTGATTGCGGCATATAGAAGACAGCAGGAGGAGAGGGGGTCGTCCACTTACCTCTCCGACGACCCCTGATACCTTCCAGGACCTTGGGTTGCTATGGCAGCTGGAGGTCACATGACCGCCTCCAGCTCTGCCATATTTGGTGTCCTGCCTGGCTCAGCCTGCAGCTGAAGCCAGGCAGGAGACTCTGACTGTGAAACAGTCCGTGAAGATCTCATGTAATGTAATATATGTCTATTACATTACATGAGATCAGGGATCAGAAAAATAAAAATTAATGTCCCATACAGGGACTAAGTGAAAATGTAAAAAAAAAATGTTTTGAAACTGTTAAAAAAAAAATACAAAATAAATTAAAATAAATAAAATATTAAACCGATAAATCCGTATATTTATGCAAAAATAAAAAAAGTACACATATTTGGTATTGCCGCGTCCGAAACAACCCGAGCTATAAAACTGTCACACTAATTAACTCCTTCTGTGCACACCGTAATAAAAATAAATAAAAAACGGAGCAAAAAACTATGCTTTTTCCTCATATCGCCAAACAAAAAGTGGAAAAAAATGCGATCAAAAAGCAAAATGGAAATAAAAATGGTACCGCTGAAAACATCAACTTGTTCCGCAAAAAAAAGCCGCCATACAGCTCCATCAGCCGAAAAATAAAAAAGTTATAGCGCTCAGAATAAAGCAATGCAAAAAAAATATTTTTTCTATAAAATTGTTTTGTGTAAAAGCGCCAAAACATAAAAAAAATATACAGTAAGTGTAGTATCAATGTAAACGTACTGACCCAAAGAATAATGCTGCCTGATCACTTTTACCACACGCAGAACGGCATAAAAAAAAAAAACCTCAAAAAACAATTCCTGAATTGTTGGTTTTTGTTAATTTTACCTCCCAAAAAACGGAATAGAAAGCGATCAAAAAATGTCCCGTACCCAAAGATGGTACCAATAAAAATGTCAACTCGTCCCGCAAAAAACAAGCCATCACATGACTCTGTCGGCCGAAATATGGAAAAATTATAGCTCTCAAAATATGGCGATGCAAAAACTAGTTTTTGCAAAAAAAAAAGCGTCTTAGTGTGTGACAGCTGTCAATCATAAAAACCCGATATAAATCTGGTATCTCTGTAATCGCACCGACCCGAAGAATAAAGTAATCTCATCACTTATACCGCACGAGGAACGGCGTAAAAAAATAAATAAAACCAATTCTTCACCTGCTACTGATTTGTTTATTATGTCTCCCAAAGATCGCAGTATGGCTCGGCACACATTTATCCTGCGCTGAGCACTTACACCAGAGTTTCCATGTAAATCTCTGAAATACGTGAATCAGACCGAACCCATGACGGAAGATTCCCTGTAATGAGGCAGATATAGGTCACTGTGGATGCTGTCTGGCCTGTGATCCCACGGTGTCATTTGTTTTAGGCGTGCATAAAAGTGCGGTTGGCCACAGTTTTGTGCACTTCTGAAAAAAAGGACACCACTAAACAGAGGCCAGACGGAGTCCAGAGTAACTCTGCTGCCTCATTACAGTGAATGGATCCCGCAGGGGTTTCATCTGAATTACATCACTTGGAAATTTAGATGGAAACCCCGATGTAAGTGCTCAGCCTAGAGCGCCTGATAAATGTTACGTAAAATGTTCCCAATAAAAGCTTCAACTCAGTCCTCAAAAAAAGCTAGTCCCCACTCAGGTCCGTCATCTGTTAAAAATATAAGGGACTTCCAAGTTACTGGTAGCAGAAAGGCTCTGGAAAAGCAAAATGGCCCTTGCCCCCCAAAAGAAATTCAAAAAATGTTGTGCTCCCAAATCCAAATGCCTATTCTACAATAATTTGTTCTCCAATTGTCAAATAGCGCTCCGTCCCCCCCAGATCTCGCGTTATGGCTGAGTGGTACGATACAGCCACATATGGGGTATTGCCACTTTTAGAAGAAATTGTGTGACACATTTCGGCACCATTTTTACCCATTGCCCTGTGTGAAAATGTAAAATCTGAGGGTAAAACATCCCTCTTTCTTTATCACTTCATTGGGGGACACAGGACCATGGGACATCCAAAAGCAGTCCCTAGGGTGGGAGAACAAAAAAAGGTAGCCACAGACTAGTTCTGACTGCAGGCAACTGCTGCCTGCAGAACCTTCCGTCCAAGACTGGCATCAGCTGAGGAATAAGTGTGGACCTTGTAAAACCTTGAAAAGGTGTGGAGTGAAGACCATGTTGCGGCCTTACAAATCTGAGAAGCTGAAGCCTGATGGCGAACAGCCTAAGAGGCCCCCACCGACCGGGTGGAGTGAGCCCTTACCCCCGGAGGGGGAGATTTGTCAGAGACGCGATATGCTTCCAAAATGGTAGAACGTATCCAGCAGGCGATTGTTGACTTGGAAGCAGGGAGACCCTTGCGACGCCCCTCAGGAACGACAAAAAGGGCGTCCGAACGCCGAAGGGAAGCCGTTCTAGAAAGGTACACACGTAGAGCTCTGACCAGATCCAGTTTGTGCAGGGATTTCTCCCGAGGGTGCACTGGGGCCGGGCAGAATGAAGGCAAAACAATGTCCTCATTGATGTGGAAAGAGGAGAGACTACTTTTGGCAAAAAGGAGGGCACTGGCCCGAGCACTACCTTGTCCTGATGGAAGACCAGAAAAGGCGACCAACAAGAGAGGGCTGCGAGCTCTGCAACCCTCCTAATAGAGGTAACAGCCACCTGAAAAGCCACCTTCCAGGAGAGAAGAGAGGCTGAGTTGTCCTGAATGGGTTCAAACGGGGGCTGTTGAAGGACGCTCAGGACCATATTAAGGTCCCATGGATCCACCGGGGGGCGATAAGGCAACGCCAGGTGAGCCACCCCTTGCAGAAACGCTGGAATAGAATAGACAAGGCCGAAACTTGGCCTTTGATAGTGCTTAGAGAGAGTCACGCTTCCAGGCCAGACTGAAGGAAGGCCAAAATGACCAGTAGCGAAAAGGACATTGGAGCTAGCTGATCCTTTTCGCAGTGACGAAAGAAGGCTCTCCAGGTTCTGTGGTATATGCGCGAGGTTGCGGGTTTCCTGGCACTAATTAGGGTCTGGATGACGTCCGCAAAACCAGCTTCCCTCAACACTGCGGCCTCAATGGCCATGCCATTAAATTCTGAGACCGAGAACTCTGATGAAGAATAGGTCCCTGAGAGAGGAGGTCCGGACGGTCCAGCAGTCTCCAGGGGGAGTCGACGAGCAGGTTTACTAGATCTGCGTACCAGACGCGTCTGGGCCAATCCGGGGCTATTAGAATTACCGGTACTCCCTCTGTCTTGATCTTTTTGACGACCCGAGGGATCAATGGTAGAGGGGGAAAAAGATAATGGAGCTGGAACTGAGACCATGAGATGACTAGCGCGTCTTGAGCGATCGCAAGGGGATCGCGGGACTGGGCAACGAAGGATGGAACCTTGTGGTTTAACCGAGACGCCATGAGGTTGACGTCCGGCGTGCCCCATCGTAAGCATATCTGATGGAACACCTCGGGATGGAGAGCAATTCTCCTGAGGCAAGGCCCTGCCGACTGAGGAAGTCGGCCGCCCAATTGTCGACCCCCTGGAATGTGCACTGCTGAGATTGCCGTAACAGTGTTCTCTGCCCAAACTAGCACTCGTCACCTCTATGAAGACGGACTTGCTGCGTGTTCCTCCCTGACGGTTTGTGTACGCCACCGCTGTGGCGTTGTCCGATTGTACGCGGACTGGGAATCCTGCAAGAATGTCCTGCCAGTGACGCAATGCCAGGTAAATTGCCCTTATCTCCAATATATTGATCGATAGGGAGGCTTCGTGGAGACTCCAACGGCCCTGCGCTGTGTGGTGGAGGAAAACTGCCCCCCAACCTATGAGGCTGGCATCGGTTGTGACCACCTGCCAGCGAAGTGGTAGGAATGACTTCCCGGGTCTGAAGGAAGAAGGACGAGTCCACCATATTAGTGACCTTCTGACATGAGGAGGTAACCTGATCCGTCGATCTAGAGATGACGGGTTCTTGTCCCATGCCAACAGAAGGGCCAGTTGAAGAGGCTGGGTATGGAACTGGGCAAACAGGACTGCTTCCATGGCTGCCACCATTTTTCCCAAGACACTCATGCACAGGCGAAGGCGGCGTGGACTCGGGTCGGAGAGAAGGTGAATCCCCCTACGGAGAGAGTTTGTCTTCTCACTTAGAAGAAGGACCCGGGCATGGGTCGTGTCAAACTGCATCCCTAGAAAGGTTAAGCGCTGAGATGGGACCAGGGAGGATTTGTCTGTGTTGATCAGCCAGCCTAACCGAGAAAGCGTGTTCAGGGTGATCTGGAGACTGTGGAGACAGTCCCTGAACGTGGGACCCTTGATCATTAGGTCGTTGAGGTAGGGGATAATTACAATCCCCCTGGCTCGTAGAATGGCCATGACTGTCGCCATTACCTTTGTGAAAACCCTCGGGGCGGAGGCAAGCCCGAAGGGGAGAGAAGTGAACTGGTAATGTGCGTTCTGGAAGGCAAATCGAAGGAACTTCTGATGTGGTGCGCAAATTAGAATATGAAGATACGCATCCTGAATATCCACTGAACATAGGTATTCCCCGGCCTCCATACCGACCTGAGGGACGCCATTCTGAAGTGCCGTACGCGTACCTGTCTGTTTAGTTGTTTGAGGTCTAGGATCGGACGTAGTGAGCCGTCCTTTTTTGGAACGACGAAAAGATTTGAGTAGAAACCTGAACACCTTTCTTGAAGGGGGACTGGAACTATAACTCCTGAGCGCAGAAGGGAGGCCATGGCCTGAATGAAACTGGGAAGTAGAGATGGATGCGGGTGGCGGGACCTGAGAAATAGTGTTCTTGGTATGGCGTTGAACTCGATCTTGTAGCCTGATGTCACTATCTCCTTGACCCAGGCATCCTCTATTGCCGATACCTAAGGGTCTTGGAACAGAAGAAGACGGCCGCCCACCCTGGGAGAAATCCCAGGTGGGAGTGACCCGTCCTGCTGAGGAAAACCTGTTGGATCGTGATCGGGATCCAGAGGGCTTGGAAGAGCGATCCTTTGCGTGCCAGCTGGGAGTGGGCCTAAAGGTAGGCTTACGTTTGTCTTGCTGTGCTGGAGTACGGTCCTGTTGAGAGGAGGATCCTGGTTGAGGGAACTGACGAAAGGGCCGGAACTGAAGGTAACGTTTTCTAGGAAAAGGGCGATTAGGTCTCGGCTGAGGCAGGGAAGTGCTCTTGCCCCCAGTGGCATCAGATGATCTGGTCTAATTTAGACCCAAACAGTCTGGAGCCCTGAAAAGGGAGATTTGTTAACGATTTCTTGGAGGCCAGGTCGGCGTTCCAAGCCTTCAGCCAAAGAATCCTACGTATAGCGATGATATTACTGGAGACGCGTGCTGAACAGGTAGCGGCGTCAAGGGACGCAGTGAGGAGATATTTCCCTGCGTGGGCGATCTGATCCGCTAGGTCAGCCAGATCGTCTGGGGAAGCCCCGGAGAGGATGCCCTGCCTAAGCTGTTTGGCCCATGCGGAGACTGCCTTTGATACCCAAGTTGAGGCGAAGGAAGGACGAAAGGAGATGCCAGCAGCCTCGAAGGCTGACTTAGCCAAGGCCTCAACCTGTCTATCCGTAGTGTCCTTGAGGGAAGAACCGTCTGGAAGGGACAGTACCGTCTTAGCCCAGAGACAGGAGGATCCACAGAAGGGGACTCCGTCCATTTGCTGACGAGGTCGTGGTTAAATGGGTATAGCATGTCTAACTGTTTCTTTCCAGTGAAGCGCTTCCCTGGATGCTCCCATTGTTTTTGAAAGACACCATCAAATTCTGAATGGTTAGAAAAGGTGCGTGCCGGGCGCTTAATTCTCTAGAAGGAAACGGAGTAGTCCTGAGAAGGGCTCTCGTCCTCTTTAACATGCAGAGTGTGATTGACGGCCGATATAAGGCTGTCAACCATGTCCTGGACTTTAGAATATTGGTCCGTGTCGGATCCAGAGTCAGAATCTGATTCCACGTCAGATCCCAGAGCGGCCTCTGGGGAAGAGGTGTGAGATGCAGGGAGCAATTTGGAGTCTGGAGAGCTGGAGGATGAGCTTGTGTGAGTCCTTTTCTGAGAACGTGCTCTCGGTCTGCCCTTAGAAGGAGGGGGCAGGGGTGCCTGCGAATCGTCCGTTGGAACGTTCGGAGCACTGGTGGCCGTGGATAGCATGGGCAAACGTTCTAGGACCTGCACCAGAGATTGAGATACCTTGGTGAGATCGGAGACAGACTGGGACATAGCAACAGCCCACTCCGGAGGAGGGGGGAGTTACCTCGTCCTGGGCGGCAGGGGGGGTCTTGGGGTGCCAGCATGATGGGAGGCCTGCAGGTCGAGCAAAAAGCCGTTGTCAGACCTGCGGGCCACTTACTACGCTTGTGCTCTTTGCAGTACTATGTGACTGTGTGAGCTGGACGGACAGAAAGCTCCCTGGGTTTGGGCATATGTGCCTAACCAGAAATACTGCAGAGGAGGGAGCCTGTGTTGTGAGGAGGTGCCAGAGTGGGTCCTACCCGGTCTGGAATGTGCACGGTCCCGTATCCTACGTCGGAAAGTCCGGAGCCGCGGAGACAGGAGCAGGGCTGCGGTGATGAGGCAGTCAGACAGAATGCTGCTGCCGGAGCCAGACCGAGAGCAGCGTAGAGGGGCGGAACGTGTTGCCCTGAGCGAGCTAGGGAAGCTAAAGCTCCGATAGGTAGAGGGGATGGGGACGGGCTTAAGAACTTGGCCGCTGATAGGCCCCCGGGATAAAAGTGGGCGTGACGGAAGCATCATAATGCTCCACAGTCCTGATTGGCCGCTTTCCAGGAGGGGCGTGTACCCGCCCAAAAGAGTAACGCCCACCCGGACCCGCCCCCCGACAGAGCGCGGGCAGAAATGCCACGCAAAAAATAGGACAGAGAAACGGTGGGGGGTTTCTGTGGGGGACGCCATGTTGGGGAGGGGGGGGGGACGCCATTGAGTACGAGGCCCTCGGTTCTCTTCCCGATGTCTGAGAGGAGAGGGGGCGTGGCCAAGCGCTGCAGTAGGTAAGCGTCGGCGGGGAAATGAGATGCTTCCCTTATTAACCCAGGATTTACGGGCCCGTGCATAGCTGAGATGTGAGGGACCTGGGACTGAGGAGGCAGCAGGGAGGGATTGTACCTTTCCTGATGACTGTTCTTGCTCCTTCCCTCTGAGGATGTACACAAGAGGTCCTCCGTGGATAGGGGGGATCCTGGCTTTTCCTCCTTCCCGTACTGACTGGTCCTGGACAGTGCAGGAGACGGTGTCGACCACAGAATCTGGGGGAAGGTCACCGTAGTGACCACCGTCTCCCTCCCAGGCCGCTCCGAGGAGGGGGCTGGGGTGGGGAATGGGCAAGGACTGGCCACCAAGAATCACCCTGAGACACCCGAAGGTGACAGGGGATAGGTCCTGCCCAGCGGGTCCGAGAGTGGGCGATGTGGGGGAATGCCACACTGCTCTCTCGGTCGCTTGAGAATGGGGATAACAGGGGACGCAGTGTTCCCTGTTATCCCTGAAGAGCTGTATCTGAAAAATAAAGAAGAAATGTTAATAAAACACAACAGGGTTGGATCAGTAGGATACAGGTCTACCTCCTACAGACACTAAGCTTAAACTGGTGAGCTTGGTGCCTGTAGGAGGGTGTATACTGCGGAGAAGGAGCCTTTTCTTTTTTGCCTAGTGTCAACCTCCTAGTGACAACAGCATACACCCATGGTCCTGTGTCCCCCAATGAAGCTATAAAGAAAAACACATGCACGCTTTTGATTTACTTGTTTTTTTTCCCTATTCATTTGAATGGGTGAAAAACGCTGAAAGATTGTACATGCTGCAGATTAAAATAAAACTGCCGTGCGTGTTCAAAACTGCAATGAAGAGATGAGCCACGTGCACATGAGATTTCAGACCTCTAATTTATTTTGCTGGTACTGTAAAACACTGCAGTTTTTTTTTTTCTGCGGCAAAAGTGCAACAAGCTATCACCTGTCTGCAGGATTGATCATGGCTACCAGGCCGGTGGGCATCCAATCACTGAGCCCCCCACATTCGCCAGAACAGGGCCTTCTGTGTTCCATTTGAACAGAGTGGGAGTCGAGTATGCGCACTACCTCTGCATTCATTCTCTGAGAGACGAATGACTTTCTGTATGGGAAGAGTGCCTTGCTGTTTTATTTTGCTAAAAATTTTTGATCTTGTATGTCTACAAGAATGCTAAGCGAGCATAGTCCAGGTGAAGATGTCATAGGGGTCACTACTATCTCAGAAAGTAGTATAATCACTGTTGGACATATGAGCATTCCCACATTCCTTGACAGGACTTGCATACGTTTTTATGATGTATATTTTATATCACCTACATTTTTTTCGTAGATGATGACGATGATGAAGAAGACAATGAAGAAAACCTGTTAAGTAAAACAGGAAATTTGCTTTCAAAATCAACGTACCTCCCAAAGGGCATTTTACAGGTAAGAAGTCTGGTTCCATGGTAGTCTGTACTTTCTTGGTTGCCGATGGACATGTGGTAGGTTTCTGTAGCCGTTAGGATGACATAAGTGTGTCATCTGTGTGCTGTGTACCAGAATAGAATGCAGAATAGAAATTACAGATGTTTAGGTGTTAAAGAAGTGCAAAGATATAGTTCGATAGATAGACATGGGGAAAATGGATAGCTAGATCTAGATAGATATCCGTGACTGCACAAAGCATCAGGGCAATCTGGAAGAGCAAAGGCGAAGCACCAGAATTGATGCTCCTCTTTTGGGGCGGCTGCGGGCTGGGAAGGGCCCAATAACCATGGACCTTCCCAGCCTGATAATATCAGCTCACAGCTGTCTGCTTTACCTTTGCTGGTTATCAAAAATGGGGGACCCCACTTAATTTTTTTTTTTTTTGTCAATTCATTTATTAGCTTAATACATTTACAGTAAGTAACACACACTTCACTAATTCTATATTTCACAGATATCTATCTAGCTATCTATCATCTCTTCACCCCATATCTATCTATACCTTTGCACATCTTTAACACCTAAACATCTGTAATTTCTACCCTGCATTCTATTCCGGTATGTGTCACATGGATGGCACACTGATACGGATAACCCGGTACTGTTTTTTCGAGTACCGGTAAAATCAGGACATGTGAAGGAGGCCTTAGAGAAGCAGAATCTCAACAATCTGTGAACAACTACATTTAAAAACTGGAACCGTTTCAGAAAAATGTTCCTCAGCGTATTATCCATCTCTGATGGTCACAGACCTTTTACCAATAGAAAACATTTGGCGCGTTATGAAAGGAATAATTGGGCAAAAAAGACTCAGGACCGTGGAGCAGCTAAAATCCTACGTCAGACAATGGGACAGTATTTTTCTCCCGAACTCCAAGAATTGTCCTCACTTACTGACTATTGTAAAAATAAGAGGGGATGCTGCACAATTGTAGACGTGGCCATCTTTTAACTTTTGAGATGTTTTTGCCATCAATTTCTTAATAAAATAAGTTATTTCTTTCAAATGAAATGGAAAAATGTCTAGTTTTCAACTTCTGATATGTCACAACATTACAATCACTAGCAGGTCTTATCTCTGGGATTTCGGTTAGAAACGAGAGTGAAGGATGCGTGGTCTCTAGCCCACTACCGGCCGCCCACTGCACGGGAAACATAAGCGACTAGTTCAGTGTTGTAGTTCCCTGCACAGTGGGTGGCCAGGGGAGCAGTGGGGTTTTGAGGGTCGCTGCAGAAAGCCCTCACTGATGGTAAATAATGGCACATCACTGCACTATGCCATTACTTATCAGAGCAATGCCTAATAATTACAGTGTGCCTAATCACCAGCGCCTGTCAGATACGACAAGCAAACATTACTATGAACGCTACACATCAACGTAGTAACTTCTGTTTTGAATCTTTTCCTTTTTATTTTGTAGATAAAAAGTTGCTTGAATGCCAATTACGAGAGGATGTCCAAAACTCCACTCACAACAGTTCAGTTCCACCCCATGGCTCAAGTTCTTATGACTGCAGGTCATGATCGCTCAATATCATTATTTCAGGTTTGTTGTTTTTTGGTTTTAATGTTTGCTCAATGATTTCCAAAACTTTCATAGAAATCAATAGAGAGAAATGTCCACACCTTTTACCTTCCATAGGTGCAGGTCCCAGGGGTAGGATCAGCATTCCTCATAGATTTGGGGGATATCCTGCAGTTATTCCATAAATGTAAGAGATGGGTAGAATACTTTAAACTTGACTTCCAGCCTAGCTAGTGTGCAGGGCTGTGGAGTCGGTAAGCCAAACCTCCGACTCCTCAATTTCCATGACTCCGACTCCACGACTCCGACTCCCTCATACATGGCTCATGTTTAAGTGATAAATTTACTGTAGCACAGATTCATCTCAGCTAAGAGTCTAGACCCTTAGATCAGGAATAGGACAGACATTTATAGGACATTTCATAACTTTCCCAAATTCTTATGACAAAATATTCCCCACAAACTGCACTGGACTACTGTACCCAATTTATTATATATTTTAGGAGTTGGAGTCGGTCCATTTTATACCGACTCCACCAAAATGAGCTCCTACTCCACAGCCCTGCTAGTGTGGCATGATTTTACACTTAAATTAGTGTGGCCACGTGTTACCGCAGGTGGGGATGGTTTTGCACACATGGTGCAGTTATGAGCATTCTATTTTTTTTAATGAACCATATACCAACACAGATTTTCATGTACTGGGGAATAAAAAAGAAAAAATGGAAAATTCCTTCCTTGTGTGTTGGAGATCTTGAAATGAATGAGCAGACGATAGACAAAAATACATTGAAACAAATGTGTATAATTTAGTTTCACTAATATTCTATTTCCAGCAAATAATGCATATCCTTTTTTTTTGCAATGTTCTGCCTATAGGTTGATGGCAAATTAAATCCAAAGATACAGAGCGTCTATTTAGACAGATTTCCAGTTTTTAAAGCCCAGTTCAGCGCTGATGGAGAGCAGGTGATCGCCACTGGAATGTGGCATAGAATATTTTATGCTTACGACATGATGAGTGGGAACATTATTCCATTTACCAGGATAAGAGGTGGGTGTAAAACTCGTGTTAAAGGTTATCCATGCATATTAAATAAATAAAATCTTCATAATTTAGCAGATACTTTTAATCAAATTCTCTTACCATTGTCTCAACTACTGCTCTGCACACCTGTTCATCTGATCGGGAGCAAGCCCTGTATGTAGTCTGACCCCTCCAGTCACCATCTATCTGCCCTCCTGCTTCTTGGCAACTTATATTTGTTGGGAAGCAAGTATTACTAGGTAGTTAGGACGATTTATACCTACTGCATCAAACTAGGCAGGGATTGTAGTCATCGAGAAACAGGTTTGCAAAAAACAAAATAATTATAAAGATGGTGGACACGGCCTTTACATTCACATGTCTGTGTATGGACCATGATTTCCTAACCAGCCGTGGGACCCAATTGCAAAAGTCTCGTATATGCCTGTTAGGCTGTTGAGTTTAGGTCAGGAGATTCCTCGCTGGTCTGGAAATCGGTCTATAGCCGGATTGTGAAATGTGTACATGTGAATGCCGTATTATGGACCACGATGAATGTGGACAACAACACTTTTGCAGAGGCAGATACTGTGGGAACAGAGACCAAAGAGAGCATAAGATGACTGCTTTTGCCTCCTTATAGTGAATGGCCTTGTTGCTGGTTCTGCTAAAATCCCATTTTTCAGCCCTTCATACGTAAGCCCCAATGCAATGTGAACATATCCTTAGGCAGACTGGAGAGAATGCAGCAATTGTCTAATATCTATCTACTTTCATGTGCTCAGCATCGTGATCCCATAATGTGCCTTGTGTGTCAAGAAGTGATTGGACTTGTGCTTTAATATTTGATGGCTCTTCTCTTTTGTGGCAAAATATATATATTGATGTTGTTTCCTGACCCAAAGGATCACGAGACTGAGTCAATGAAAGCAGATAGATATTAAACAATTGTTATAATACAAAACAATATTGTTGTGTGTGTTTTATAGATGTTTATTTTCTTTTGTTCTTTTTTACTCCTTAATATATTCCTGTTTCAGGCTTGGAGGAAAAGCACATAAAACATTTTGAAGTGTCTCCAGATGGATCATTGCTCTTACTTGGAGGTTCCTCTGGATACTTGCATATGCTTTCCATGAAGGTAAAATATTAATCCTAAGCAATCTAAAACCCCTCCTCTTATTGGGCCTGGTTATTCACTAACTAATGATCTCTTTTATTTCTGAATAGAATGATTAAAAAACAACCAAACACGTCACTTAATTGCATCTCAAACAGATGGCTGGCCTTGCCAATGGGGCACCAGCTAGTTGTTGGTGAGGCAGTGACAATGGTGCTATGACTGCAATATTCTCTAGTTAACAATATAATTGACTCATTCTGTACTTATTGTAACATTAGACACAACACATACTGAATATAGCAACATAAATAGATGATTTTAAAGAGCCCCAATAGTCGGTAAGAACCCATGGAGTACTATATGTTTGCTATATGGGCAAGTTAATGCCAGACCATTCGGGTGAGAACCTTACTGACAAAGAGAACCACCGAAAGTTGGGTCCAATTATAAACAAGACAATAATTGGGAAAGATAAACCTTTATTGAACAAATGGTTATAGTGGCACTACATGCTCAAATGTTACATGTACAAAGTGTTAGAAACACAAGATGGAGGACTGCAATAACAGAAACGGGACTAGGAATATCTCATACAGTGTCAAGTACACATTAGTTAGTATACCACCACGTGCAGACAGTATATCTCAAAGGTAAGAAATGCATACAGTAAATATTAGTACACCCCAGGCCACTTATTACAGTATGGTACCAGACTGATTCATACTATCACTAAATAGAGTTGCTATATGAGTGTATTTCCAATGGTAATATACAAATGCCACCCCTGTTGTATAGATGCAGGTGGGAAGGTGTATATAAATTATTGGCCTTGCCGTTAAGTACAGAGCGCCTGTAATTAGTCTGGAAAGTCATTCTCTGCTGACAGTCCCTTTTAAATGTGGAATCACTGGGGATGTCCGCAATGGACCAACCTGTTATCCACTTATCTTGTAGGAACCATTTTTCTAATGTGATTCACCATTGGACTGCTTTAAAAAGTAGCTGACCACTATCTTGATCTGGAAAGCCTGCGCATTCTGGCTGCCGTCACTCTTCTGCGCTGTGGAGAATTCACCTTTACTGTGCGCCGGAAGTTACAGTAACTCTCCAGCGCCTGCGCTCTTCAAAATTGAAGACCGTGCCCACGGAAGGGCGGAACGGTGCAGAGGAGAGACAACAGGCAGAATGCATAGGTGCTGGATTTCCGGCCACTCACGAAATCTTGTATAATGAAGAACGGAGGCAGGCTTATCTTCCGGGCAGCGTACGCCCCATAGCCTGCAAGATCACAGTTAAAAAAGTTGGCAGGTATGACTAATTTCACCTGTATACAACCTGTATGCCCAATATTATTAACTCCAAAAAGCTTAAAGGGGTAACACATTTCCTTTTAATGGGCTGCATCTCTGTATACTCCGTGCTGATTGGGCAGCGTCAGTCTGTGTACGGATATACCCCAAACAGGTGGCACCCAGATGTGACTGTATTTCTAGGTGGGATAAAAGACTAGCCCAGAATTCTCATTTACGTAAATGTGCCATAAATGGTGACCGTATTAGAGAATACTTCAACTTTCAAGTACTGGGTTTTCCAATTATTTGCTGTTTAAGCGGTTTACATATCCTAGGCACATAAAATGGACCCTTGCCTTGATTCAGCATGACTAAATGTGTGGTGGAGACCACCTGTAAAACAGAGATGATTTCACAAGCTGTTCTCTGCTTTCCTCTGTTCATTACTGCATATACAGTATACAATCGGGTCATATATATATAATTTTTTTTTATTAGACTAAAGAGCTGATTGGAAGTATGAAGATGAACGCGGAGTATGTCCAAGCTGTGTTTTCTTCTGACAGCAGTAAAATCTTCTCAAATTGCGGTAAAGGATTTGTAAATACAATGACTTTATTTTTATATTACTTAAATGGGTTCTCAAAGAATGTGATAAAATGGTCCCAATCACACATTAATTTTATTTATATAGCGCCAACATATTCCGCAGCACTTTACAATTAAGTGAGGACATGCGCAGACAATAAAGGCAATACAAAGTAACACACAGTTTAACAGTTATAGGAGGAGTGAGGGCTGCTCGCAAGCTTACACTCTATATAACATAATTAAAACAGCAGCCCATCCTAGTCGTGTGTCAAGACGTGTTCAGTCTTTGACATCCCGTGTAAGAATTTCCTACTGTTTTATGTATACAGACCATGTCTTTATGGTTACAGTGAATAAACGACCCCTATCTAGTCTGATCTTTCAATCAAAATCCAGGATTTCTCCCCTAATTCTTGCTTCCTTAATAAATATGTTATAAAGACCAGCCCAGATTCCGTCCCATTCTTGGCATAAAACATACTGTATTCGCACTGACCTCTCCTACAATAATGTGAAGACCAAAATATATTTCCTGTATATGTGACTTCCATCTATTCCTTCACTATATCCATGAGCAAACCCCAGTGTAACCTCATTAGACATCTCCTGCTGTTACAGACCTCTTTCTAGGGTTTACCTTAGTATTAGATTTTCCTGTAATTAATTATACAGTACCCCTTTCATCAATACAGCAATATTCTCCTATTTGGGATATATTTTTACTATTTTCTTTCCATTACCATTACCCTGATATATACACCCTTATGTGTTCAACTACTATGTGCAATATTTTCTAATTTACCTGCCAGTTGCGTCACACGTTTGTGTGTCATCAAATCACCTTCATTTCTGTTATGATGGATTGTCTTTTTTTATAAGTCCTAATAAAATTGATTATTTTTTATATGCAACTTTATTTCTACGGACTCTTTTTTTGGGGTCTGTAAACTCCCTAATGTCGTCTATTGATGTTTCTATCTAGTTTGGGAGGATCCCTATACTTATTATGGTCCTCATACATTATTGTTGTCTTCTTTAAGACCTCTTTCTATGCATACATTGTTTGATCGGCCGTCCACCTCACTACTGTACCTGCTTCTTTCTTTAGATGAAGGTCATGTGTACGTGTGGGATGTAAAAAGCAGGAGGTGTCTGAACAAATTTATTGATGATGGCAGCTTATGTGGGACCTCTCTTGCTGCATCTAAAGACGGCCGATACGTGTCTTGTGGGTAAGTGTACTGCTGGCAATCACTTGTATGGCATATTAATCTTGCTTGATTACTATACTATATAGGTTCATGGTTTTTGAGGTTGAAGGTAAACATCACGTTCAACCTATAGTCTATTTATCAAGAAAAGTTTCCAGGCCCTCCCTGAGCTTTTTTTAAGTGAATCAAATATATATACTATAGATGAAAGGAATGCTTTGTGCGGCCATGGTTAATGTCCGTGCTCTCTGGCCGTAGACCAGATCTGCGTGAACTCCCTTACTGTCAGGATTCCCCTGTGCAATGATGACTTCTCGCCAGCCTGGCTACTCGTAAGCTGAACTTGGGATCCCGGACAGTACGGAAATTAGCTTATTTCCTATCTATAGCCAGAGGGCACTGACCTGGACTGTGGACCGGGGATGGGTGAAGCGATCTGCTCATCTCTAATGTCTGTTGTGTTTTTTTTGTGTTTTTTTTAAATGGAGGATAATCTACTGATATATCATGAGGCCACAACACTCATTATTCAGGTTTCCTTTTGTATCACATTGATCCTCATGGATCCAGTGGCAACAGGATGAAATTAGATAGGTTTACTTTAGCAAAATGTTTTAGTTTTATTTCATGCTTTGTATCCTGTATTGTGCACACAGTCACAGCAGATTAGTGTTCCTACCTATAAGAAAATGAGTTGCTTCACTCCAAAGCAACCCAAAGATAGATCTGCTATAGACCGGAAGTTTCATTGGTCAGTTATGTGATGAATACGCTGTATAATCCGGAATTAAGCCTTATCTGATTGGACTGCAGAGTCCGGCTTGATCCACAGAACTCTATAGAATTTTTAAGGGCATCCTCTGTTGCTAAACTATTTCTTCATAAAGTACAGCTGTATTGTTAATTTTTTTTTTCCCATAAGGTTGTAAAGGGTAATGTGTCAGCCATCCAGTGCAGACAGACAGAGCCATCAGGGGAGTGGAACAGACTTTGGACTCCCCTTGGGCTGTTCTGTTGGTGGTCTTCTTAGGTGGACACACAAGTGTGTCCAGTCTGTAGTGTTACTAATGCAGAATCATTTTTATCTGCTGACCCACAATCTCTTTTCATTTTATATGAAAATGTAAAAATCCAGTAGTTTTCAAGTTTATCAATACTTTATCCCCTATTTCAGCAGCTGTATCTCTTCTGTATTATAGAAAATAGTCCGTCAGTAGGCAGATACAGCTGAATTCTCTCTTCGATCCATACTTTTGTAACGTTGTTGTAATTGTCATGTTTCAGCTCAGACTCTGGAGTTGTGAATGTGTACGGTTATGACGACTGTCTGCAGAGCTCGGCCCCGAAGCCTCTTAAGTCTGTTATGAACCTGGTAACAGCAGCCTCTACGCAAGTATTTAATCCATGTACAGAAATTTTGGCTGTTGCCTCCAACACCACAGCGGATGCTGTAAAACTGGTAAGGGTTGTCATTATTTCAATTTTTTTTTTCTGTTTCATTTCTTTACAAAAAATAGTGCTTGGGAATATATAGGTAGCTTTCATGGCTGATACCTTCACACCAAGGCATCATCCTGCACACCCCTTATGGGGCATGGGTAACCAAAAATGCCTTCAAAGACTCTTCTGATATTGGGTCTCGGCACACCGCTGTTGGAGCAGGCCGGCCACGACTAGTGACATCATTTACCAGTATCTAAACACTTTAGACTCTGAGGAAAAGGAGTGAGGCTGGACAGACATCTGTCTGAGAAGGTTTAGTGAATCCTGTAGTGAGCATGGGGTTGGATACGATGACCCTGGAGGTCCCCTCCAACTCTAACGTTCTATGAAAAACAATGACTGGGTTGCAGAGATCTGACCCGTTACAAAGTATTTTATCGGTATCTTAGAATATGTCCATTTTGCCTCCTAAGCTGACATCAGATTTGACCAGTTAGTTTCTGGAAGCAAACCTGTCGTGAGAGCTTCCCTCTGTCTACAGAGCAATCTGAGCCACCAGCCCTTCTCTAAGCCCATCTGCAAATTACTGCCAAACAAACTTATATGCAGTGTACTTTGTCATTTACTTATACGTTTAGTGTTCCTTAGCACCAAGTGCCGCAATAGACTCATAATGACAACTGGGAAATAAAGATTGATTGTGTTTCAGTAGAAATGGTGTTAGAGGTTAAAGGGGTTGTCCCATTTAGTAAATCCCATATCCAAGGACTCCTTTTTGGAATTGTGATGCCACGTTAGCTTTAGGGCAAAAGCATTTTGATTATTTTACATGAACTGTTTCAATATGTAATACTTAAAGGGGTTATCCAGGACAATTTTTTTTAATTATGGGCCTAAGAACTTACAGGCAGGTGGTTGCTAACTGCATGACTGTTGTGCCCGGCACCAATCTCTTCCTGTTCAGAGCGGTCTCTCCTACAGGCGATTTTGTGACTACTGGTGATGTTACGTCGACGGAACAGCTGGTTTTCATCCGCTCTGCTCTGCTCTGTTGACAGGTCGTGACTGCCGATGTCATGCTGACCGACAGCGCCTCCCCGCTGCATAAACTGCAGGGAGCCGGCTGTCAATCAGCAGGACGTCGTCAGTCACGCCCCTTTGAAGAGTTGCTCTGTTGAGGTGAAGGAGGAACCCGGTTGGAGTGGTCTGTGATCGCTCAGAGCTGGCGCCGGACTGGACAGGCAGTTATCAACTGTCAGTTCTTAGCCCAAAAGTAAAAAGAAATAGTCCCTGAAAGCCCCTTTTTAAAGTAAAATTGTGGACTGAAAATGTTTCATTAATGGCCTATTTTTAGATCAGTGGGGGTGAGAAGAATGGAGTGGCCATGGTCACAACCCCTTCATTGCTTATTCTGGCTGAACACACTACATAGGGGTTTCACTGTACTTGGCACTGCAGCTCAACCCATGCCGGTAATCGGAGCTGAGCTGCAGTACAAGGCACAGCCACTCTTGTATTTCAGGTGCCTTAACTTAAAAGCAATCTGTCAGCGGGATTTAACAACCCAAACTATGCATGTAGCCTTTTCAAAGCCAGGTCCAGTAATACTTTTATATGGCCAGTTCATTCCTCAGTTACTGAGAAATCAGCTTTTCAGTTTATATGTAAATGAGGCTGTAGATCTGAAAACTGTGTCACTCCAGCTCTATTCCTTGCCCAGCTCTGTCTGTTTCACTGATCGCTTCTATGCCGTGTGACTTCAGGCAAAAAAAGTAGTCCGGCCGGAGGAGGCCGTACCGGGTAGGAAATAGAGCTGGAGTGACATAAATTTCAGATTTACAATATCACTTCAGCCTCATCTGCATATCAATTCAAACACTGATTTCTCAGTAACGGTGAAGGGACTGGTCATGTGAAGGTATTGCTGGACTTGACATTGAAAAAGCTACATGCACATAGAAATGGTGAAATCCTGATGACAGATTCCCTTCAAGAAACCAATGAAGAATCTCCATGGCCCTTTTTTTTACAGATTGATCAGGTTCCAAGGGTGGGATTCCCACTGATTCTATGTTCCCTATTCTAAATATAAGCTATTGATTTTAAAGATGTCTCTTGGGACTTAACTTTTTTGTTGTGCTAAAATATTGTTTTACATTTTTATCATTAGGTTCATATACCTTCATTTACTGTTTTTTCAAACTTTCCCGTACAAGTCAAAAAGAAAATAATCCACTTTCCCCGAGCAATGGATTTCTCTCCTCACAGTGGCTTCTTTTCAATAGGAAACAACAAAGGTGAAGCCTTACTGTACAGGTAAGAAGTCGTAAGTCCCAAGACAAAATGTTGGCTATACAATGTAATAGCAATGCTATAATTTCTTGTTCTTTTTCATAGGTTAAAACATTACTCTGATTTCTAATTAGGAAGAATGAATGGTAAGAAAGCTGCACTGTTGTATTATTTATTTATTTCACTCACTTATATAGCGCCATTAATTCCACAGCGCTTTACATACATTATCATCGCTGTCCCCATTGGGGCTCACAATCTAGATTCCCTATCAGTATGTCTTTGGAGTGTGGGAGGAAATCGGAGTACCCTGAGGAAACCCACGTAAACACACGAGAACATACAAACTCCTTGCAGATGTATTATGCCTTTTTTTCAATAGTTGCCTTTTCGAAACCCATTTGTTTTAGATTAATTAGGGTGCAGGAAAACCGATTCTCCCCATGTACAGTAGTTGTGGAGGGATTGTACTCTACACACACACACACACACACACACACACACACACACACACACACACACACACACACACACACACACACACACACACACACACACACACGCGCGCACATACACACACACAATGAACACAATATTCACAGGGTAGCTGCTAAGTGTCTGATCACTGGTGGCTTCACTGCCTGGCACGCTCCATGATAACTAAAGCAGATCCTAAGTTGAAACTATTTTTTTGTTGTAAGAGGTTCTTATATTGAACCTCCTCAATATTATGCATTTGGTTTAATATTGGGGTCCATCTGTGTAATACTTAGTCTTTTTAAATTTGTGTACAATAGAGCCATCTAGTGGTCATTATTCAATAATGCAGATCTGCTAGAGTATGTGAACTGCTCAGACCTGGACTCTAACGTCTGCCACTATACTGAAAAGCTCTCTAAATCTTTTATCACACAGACTTTCAATCTCAGTAGCTGATAGGTCACCTGTTTTTTTTTTGTAGGTTTGTTGAAAAGCAGAAGATGACCCTTCCTTCTTCCATAAACTTGATGTTCACACTTCAATATGTCACAACATTTTTACATGAAGTTAAATCCAGTTGCCTCCTTTATGGAAGAATACCTTTTGTATCATAATGTCTTCTTACTTTTCTCTCCAAAATAAATATTTTTCTTTTGTAATTTTTACCTTCTTGATATTTCTATCTACATTGTTTATATGTATTTATAAAATTAAATATATTTTTTAAAGGAACGCTGCAGGGACATTGTTCCAAACATCTTGCAGAACTAACCACAGATCTTCTGTGGATGTAGGCGTGTGCAAATCCTTTTCTCCATGTTATCACTCAGACTCAGACTCTGATGCTGACATCCGGATTCTGAAGGGCCATATCATCCCTTCCAAAACCTTTGTTCTTTTTCACACTGAAGATACTAGGTTATGCAAAGTTCTAGAATGCAAATCATCAAGATCTGCTGCTGGCAGCTCCCTTTGCAATTGCTGACCAAGGATGTCCCAGTTTCTTGATTGAATACAAGTCAAAAGAGACGCTGCAGGCCATAATAGCACGTTTATGCCAATTTCAATGTTTTATTTATATATAATTTAATTTCTTGGAGACATTCACCATAGGTGAGAAACCCCTAGATGACCCATATATGCATCTATGACTCTTCCAGTCACTGGACTAATAAATATATATATTTTGCCATGGCTTCATCAGAGCGTGGATACCACATACGAGTACAGAGGGCATTCATAGGTAAATTATTAGTCATTGAGGATGCTGGTCAGCCCATATTACTGCTTTTACTTGTGCTAAGGTCTCATTATTAACCTCCTTCCTGATCACGCCTCAAAGTAGGAGACCCATCCTATTACATGCCAGACATGTCATTTGTCGGGGAAGGGATTAAAGGCAGTTGTACAGAGACCTTGGCAGATTCTATCTCTGGACAGAGCAGGGTGGCTGCTCTCAAGCTACTTGCAAATGACAGGTACAGGTTGCTAGTGTTCTGTGTGTAAGACACAGGAAAGTCATATTGTTTAGTAAGTGCTCAGACGAGTAGGATTTTGTTTAACTTGCTATGTTTGGATCTTACATCCTATATGTTTTTTTACCCATACTTTAATTTACTTTTAATAAAAGCTGTAAAGAAGCCAAGCTTTAGACATTTGAAGCCTGTCTGTCTCTGCTGCTTGACCTAGTGAGCTCGTTCCCCACTGTATACTGTGGGGAAAAATAAGTATTTGATACACTGCCGTTTTTGCCAGTTTTCCCACCTACAAAGAATGAAGAGATCTGTAATTTTTATCTTAGGTAGACTCCAACTGTTAGAGACAGAATCTAAAAACTGAAAATCACATTCCATGATTTTTAATTAAATTGCATCTTATTGCTTGAAATAAGTATTTGATCACCTACCAACCAGCAAGAATTCACAGGTCTCACTGACCTGTTAGTTTTTCTTTAAAAAAGCACTCCTGCTCTTCACTCATAACCTGTATAAATTCCACCTGTTTGAACTTTTTAACTGTGTGTAGACCGGTGTCTTTAATAATCAATCACTCTCCAACCTCTCCACCATGGCCAAGACCAAATAAATGTCTAAGGACAACAGACACACTATTGTAGACCTGCACAAGGCTGGGATGGGCTACAGAACAATAGGCAAGCAGCTTGGTGAGAAGGCAACAACTGTTGGTGAAATTATTAGAAAATGGAAGAAACATAAGATGACTGTCAATCTTCCTCGGTCTGGTATGAGAAAGAAAAAACTGTGTATATAAATGGTCGGGATCACCTTTAGATAACAAATATAATATATTTAATTTTATTGGACAAATAGGAAATCACACATTAAAAACAGCCCATACTGTCAAACCTTCAGTGATAGCCCATGTAGGGGCAGGTTCTTATTCTCCAAATCACCATGTAAATATAACCACAATATATAAATAACCGTGCAAGTTAGTACAAAGTAATTATGGAAACCCACAATACTGTACAAAGATGCATAGGCATGTATAAATATACTAATACAAAGATTAATATTGGTAATGCTCTATAATAGATGATACCCTAAGGCAATTATGCTACAGTGCCAAGCCTGAACTGTAACCTACTATATTTCAATTAGAGATGATTATATGCAATAGAGTGTGCTCAAGATGAAACACAAGTTATTGTAAAGTCTCTGAAAGAGGGTTAGAAAAAGTCATAAATCCTGTCTACGGTCCATGGTGGGTGGAAGGATAACCTATGCATTCTTCCACTTGTGTGTGGCTTCTTCAAGGGAATGAAATGAATGGGGATCCATGCAAGATCTAGCATCGTGGGGTAAGGATGATAGGGAGGAAGGTCAGGAATCAGCCCAGAACCATACACGAGGACAATGACCTGAAGAGAGCTGGGACCACAGTCTCAAACATTACAGTTAGTAACACATTACACCATCATGGGTTAAAATCCTGCAGTGTACGCAAGGTCCCCCTGCTCACGCCAGCCCATGTCCATTTGAAGTTTGCCAATGACCATATAGATCAGTGTCCTCAAGACCCACCAACAGGACATGCTTAGTATTGCCCAGGTGATAATTCCATCACTTGTGCAATGTGAATGGAAATCCTGAAAACATGATCTGTTGGTGGGTCTTGAGGACAGGAGTTGAGAAACACTGATCTACATGATACAGAGGAGGCATGGGAGAAGGACGTGGTAAGATGAGACCGAAATAGAACCTTTTGGTATCAACCCCATTTGCTGTGTGTGAAGGAAGAAAGAGGAGTACAACCCCAAGAACACCGTCCCAACCGTGAAACAGGGTGGGGAAAACATCATACTTTGGGGGTGCTTTTCTGCAAATTGGATAGGACAACTGCACCGTATTGAATGGGGTCATGTATCTCAAGATTTTGGCCGTCAAACTCCTTCCCTCAGTAAGAGCATTGAAGATGGGTCGTGGCTGGGTCTTCCAGCATAACAATGACCCGAAACCCACAGCCCGGGCAACTAAGCAGTGGCTCCGTAAGAAGCATTTGAAGCCTAGTCAGTCTCCAGATCTGAACCCAATAGAAAATCTTTGGAGGGAGCTGAAACTCAATGTTGCCCAGCGACAGCCCGAAACCTGAAAGATCTGGAGAAGATCTGTATGGAGGAGTGGGCCAAAATCCCTGCTGCAGTGTGTGCAAACTTGGTCAAGAACCACAGGAAACGTCTGACCTCGGTAATTGCAAAAAAAAGGTTTCTGTACCAAATATTAAGTTCTGTTTTCTATTGTATCAAATACTTAATTAAATTGCATGAAATATGTAAAAATCATACAATGTGATTTTCTGTTTTATTTTTAGGTTCTGTCTCTCACAGTTGAAATGTATATACAATAAAAATTACAGATCTCTATTCTTTGTAAGTTGGAAAACTTACACTGCTGATTTTGCATCAAATACACTGCTCAAAAAACTAAAGGGAACACTTAAACAACAGAATATAACTCCAAGTAAATCAAACTTCTGTGAAATCAAACTGTCCACTTAGGAAGCAACACTGATTGACAATTTCACATGCTGTGCAAATGGAATAGACAATAGATGGAAATTATTGGCAATTATCAAGACACCCTCAATAAAGGAGTGGTTCTGCAGGTGGGGACCACAGACCACATCTCAGTACCAATGCTTTCTGGCTGATGTTTTGGTCACTTTTGAATGTTGGTTGTGCTTTCACACTCGTGGTAGCATGAGACAGACTCTACAACCCACAGAAGTTGCTCAGGTAGTGCAGCTCATCCAGGATGGCACATCAATGTGAGCTGTGGCAAGAAGGTTTGCTGTGTCTGTCAGTGTAGTGTCCAGAGGCTGGAGGCGCTACTAGGAGACAGGCCAGTACACCGGGAGACGTGGAGGGGGCGTAAGAGGGCAACAACCCAGCAGCAGGACCTCTACCTCCGCCTTTGTGCAAGGAGGAACAGAAGGAGCCCTGCCAGAGCCCTGAAAAATGACCTCCAGCAGGCCACAAATGTGCACGTGTCTGCACAAACGGTTAGAAACCAACTCCATGAGGGTGGTATGAGAGCCCGACGTCCACAGATGGGGGTTGTGCTTACAGCCTAACACCGTGCAGGACGCTTGGCATTTGCCACAGAACACCAGGATTGGCAAAGTCGCCACTGGCGCCCTGTGCTCTTCACAGATGAAAGCCGGTTCACACTGGGCACATGTGACAGACGTAACAGAGTCTGGAGACGCCGTGGAGAGCGAGCTGCTGCCTGCAACATCCTTCAGCATGACCGGTTTGGCAGTGGGTCAGTAATAGTGTGGGGTGGCATTTCTTTGGAGGGCCGCACAGCCCTCCATGTGCTCGCCAGAGGAAGTCTGACTGCTATTAGGTACCGAGATGAGATCCTCAGACCCCTTGTGAGACCATATGCTGGTGCGGTTGTCCCTGGGTTCCTCCTAATGCAGGACAATGCCAGACCTCATGTGGCTGGAGTATGTCAGCAGTTCCTGCAAGATGAAGGCATTGAAGCTATGGACTGGGCCGCCCGTTCCCCAGACCTGAATCCGATTGAGCACATCTGGGACATCATGTCCCGCTCCATTCACCAACGTCACGTTACACCACAGACTGTCCAGGAGTTGGCGGATGCTTTAGTCCAGGTCTGGGAGGAGATCTCACAGGAGACCATCCGTAACCTCATCAGGAGCATGCCCAGACGTTGTAGGGAGGTCATACAGGCACGTGGAGGCCACACACAATACTGAGCCTCATTTTGACTTGTTTTAAGGACATTACATCAAAGTTGGATCTGCCTGTAGTGTGTTTTTCCACTTTAATTTTGGGGGTGACTCCAAATCCAGGCCTCCATTGGTTAATAAATTTGATTTCCATTGATGATTTTTGTGTGATTTTGTTGTCAGCACATTCAATTTTGTACAGAACAAAGTATTCAATGTGAATATTTCATTAATTCATTCAGATCTAGGATGTGTTATTTCAGTGTTCCCAAGTTATTTTTTGAGCAGTGTACTTATTTTCCCCAGTGTATAAACCTACAAAAAATGGGCAAAGCCACAGATCCCTTTGTAAGGTCAATAATGGTGCAGTCTAGCAAAATATAAAACTAATAAACCTGGAAAAAAGGTACTGCAAACGCTGATGTGCAAGTGTAAATAATGTTTTATTCATAATCGCAAATATAAAACATAGTTAAAAAGCACAACAGATCATGTGAATACCAAGAAAGAAGAAATGTTTTTATCTCACCCGAGCAATCAATGAGTAGGTAAGATCACTAATAACTTAAAGTAGCACACAGCTAAATAATGTTTTGCGCCTTTTGTTTTGTTTCCTCTCCATTGATTATCTTGTTTGTGCCTTTATATGTTCTCGTCTGTTTTTCTTTCCCCCTTTTGTGGGTGGAGTTGAGCAATTCCTGCTATTTTCGCCTGATTCATCAATTGCGTGTTTTGAAAAAGTCGCAAAATTTGGCGCAACTTCACTCCATTTTTTTTCTCACACACCCAGTTTATTTTTGAGTACGTCAGTATTTTAGGGCAGATTTTGCACCATTTTGTAAAATGTGCAAGTTTTTGCACCAAAAAGTCATGAAAACACATGCTTCAAAACAGAAAAAACTTTGCTTCAAAGTACTTCGTTTTGAGGAATTTGGCGCAAAAACACCTAATAACGCAAGACTAAAAAGAAAAGTGACTTAAAATCCACATTGATGAATTGGTGCCTCTAAAGTAGTGTTGAGTTTGGAAAATGTTTTATAAGTACTAGAAAGAGATCTGAGAAACCGCGACTAGCTCATGAATAAATAACAAAGTTAGTTAATTAGTCTGTGTGAATAAACTGATAGATATAATCAAGATGTCTTAAGTAACTACATAGTAAAGCTAGATAAACCAAAATTCCTCACATACATAAGCCCAATGTATATTTAGCCATTGCTTCATCATGGAGCGGATACCACATACGAAGGAGTTTGCAAGTAAGTGATTACCAATTGAGAATACAGTTACACATGACTGGCATGTCTGGACATGTGTGGAGCAGGGATAACATCTAGAACTTGTGACCGGAGTTGCTGCCACAGGTCCTTGAAATGCTGAAGACTGAATGCAAAATCAGTAGCACTGGCATGATTTCAGCATGCATGGGACTCTGGCAATGCAGGGTAAAAAATTACAATTTTAGCTATTTATGGACCCCGTTGGACAATAAGAGACACAATAATACCAGCACTATGACATATATACAGTGGCATGTAAAAGTTTGTGCACCCCTGGTCGAAATTCTTGTTATTGAGAACAGTTAAGCAAGTTGAAGATGAAATGATCTCTAAAAGGCCTAAAGTTAAGGATGACACCTTTCCTTTGTATTTTAGACAAAAAAATACATATATTTTCATCTTCTACATTTTAAAAATGAGAAAAATTTGGACACCCTGCATGGTTAGTACCTAGTAGCGCGACTGCTTTTGAAAGTATCCCAGTTTGTAAATGCTTTTTGTAGGCAGTCAAGAGTCTTTAAATTCTTGTTTTGAGGGATTTTCATCCATTCTTCCTTGGAAAATGTTTCCAATTCTGTGAGATTCCTGGGTCGTCTTACATGCACTGCTATTTTGAGGTCTAGCCGCAGATTTTCAATTATGTTGAGATCAGGGGACTGTGAGGGCCATTGTAAAACCTTCAGCTTGCGCCTATTGAGGTAGTCTATTGTGGATTTTGACGTGTGTTCAGGATCATTATCCATTCGTAGAAGCCATCCTCTGTTCAACTTCACCTTTTCTACAGATGGTGTTATGTTTTCATCAAGAATTTGTTGAAATTTCATTGAATTTCTTTCTCTACCTGTGAAATGTTCCCCGTGCCATTGGCAGCAACACAACCCCAAACCATGATTGATCCACCCCCATGCTTAATGGTTGGTGAGATGTTCTTTTCCTGAAATTCTGTGCCTTTTTTTTCTCCACACAAACCTTTGATCATTGGGGCCAAAGAGTTCTATTGTAACCTCATCGGTCCACGGGACTTGTTTCCAAAATGAATCAGACTTGTTTAGATGTTCTTTTGCATATTTCTGATGCTTAATTTTATGATGAGGACGCAGGAGAGGTTTTCTTCTGATGACCAAGGGTGCCCAAACTTTTACATGCTACTGTATGTACACACGAATTGAAAAGGTAGATAAACCACTAAAAGGTTCATGCAGTAACCATAAATAAGGAAAAAATAATGAAAGAAAACAATCCTACAAATATATATAACAATATATAAATAGATATTAATAAGTAAGAAAGTGCTGGTGAAACCCAGCGAATAAAGTGTATGTGTGAAATAATGCATTTTATAGGGGCAACATCTCAGTAGAGAAAAATGTCTTCAAATGCATGGATATATCAATACATTGTCTGGTATTATATCAATAGTAACCAATGTCATATATAATTCTCTATATTATCAATATTAAAAGCATGAATGATAGAAGTCCACCATAAATGGCAAATGCCTATACTCTTCTGCACAAAGGCGGAGGTAGCGGTCCTGCTGCTGGGTTGTTGCCCTCCTACGGCCCCCTCCACGTCTCCTGGTGTACTGGCCTGTCTCCTGATAGCGCCTCCAGCCTCTGGACACTACGCTGACAGACACAGCAAACCTTCTTGCCACAGCTCGCATTGATGTGCCATCCTGGATGAGCTGCACTACCTGAGCAACTTCTGTGGGATGTAGAGTCCGTCTCATGCTACCACGAGTGTGAAAGCACAACCAACATTCAAAAGTGACCAAAACATCAGCCAGAAAGCATTGGTACTGAGATGTGGTCTGTGGTCCCCACCTGCAGAACCACTCCTTTATTGAGTGTCTTGATAATTGCCAATAATTTCCATCTATTGTCTATTCCATTTGCACAACAGCATGTGAAATTGATTGTCAATCAGTGTTGCTTCCTAAGTGGACAGTTTGATTTCACAGAAGTTTGATTTACTTGGAGTTATATTCTGCTGTTTAAGTGTTCCCTTTATTTTTTTGAGCAGTGTACTAATATGCCACAAACAGGAAATTTATATCACCAACCATTCCCATTTAATTTAGGTGTATCCATATAAATGGCCCACCCTGTATATAATAATATTTTGATGACGTTTCTTAAAAGCGCAGACTCCTTATACCTGATCACAGCTTTCAGACGATGACCTCACAGGCCTTTCTAGCATGTACTAATCTCACTTAAAAATATGGAAATGGTCCATCAAGCTAAAAGATTGAAACCTCTTTGGAATGTCTATTAATAACTATCCATAAGCCACCAGGGATAGTGTTAAAGGGGTTGTCCACTTTCAGAAAATCCTGGTTCCTGGGCACATTTTGTTTTGAAAAAAAAATTTTGCTCACAGTTTCGGGGTCTACTGGTGAATCTCGGCCACTGCTGAGATCAGCACCTCCTAGCATATGGGTGGTCCGTCGTTATGTCATCGCTGCAGCCAATAACACACGGAGAGTAGCTGCAGAGACTTACCTATCGACACAAACATGGTGAGTAAAGTCAGGTTTGTTTGATATTTTTTTTTCCAAAAAGTTTGTCTTTTTTTGGTATGTCATATTATAAATAAAGCTGTTTTGTTATAGATATTTTGACAAAACTTTAATATACAGTCGTGCAGATTACATGTGACATCCAGAGTGGAAACGCACTAAAAATACATGTGTGTTTTTTACCAGCAGATTTTCCATATCTAATGCAATGCTATAGGGAAAATCTGCACAGAAAACTCAGCCAAGAGATATTGACATGTTGTGGATTTCAAACACGCACTGCAGATCAGTTTACGTGGCATAAAAAAAAGCCCAGTGGGCATGAGATTTCTATTTATCCCATCCACTTTGTGGAAACTAAGACACGGTCGTTTTTGCACAGTGGAAATACAGTGTACGTATAATCCCTCTAAAAACTCATTTTATTATTTATATTTCTAAAAAACACTGTGTAGAGATATGCTGATATAAAATATTATAAATACAGTGTGGCCAAACCCTCTTTGATTCATTATGTGATGCCAATAGGTTCCACCCTACATATAACATTTTTAAACAGGCAAACCCAGGAACCTGTGATTCCCTAGTCAAGTACCTAACTGGCACTGCCTAGCTGCGGAGGTTGGCACCCTATTAAAAAGATATGGCACCCCCGCTCATTGGTGGCTCTCCCTAACTTTCCCTGGTCTTCCTTATTAATGAATTGGGGTAAACAAACGTTGCACTTTTTTGCTTCATTTGGGTATTTGTTTGCACATATGCACCTTATCATTGGTGCCACTATCTTTCTTATTCCACAATGGTTGATATTGAGTAAAAGACACCTTTATATGTTTGCTGTTATCTGTAGCATGAGACATAATGCAATCATATGCCTACATGATTTGATGTGCGCATGCGCACCTGTTACTGCTTTGAGCCCCCTTCATCCCTCAGCGTCTCTGCAGAGGGATGAAGCCATGGTGACGTGTCCATGTTCCGCGCATGACGTCGGCGGCGGTTACTGCCAGGCACTTGCGGCACTGCTTTTGTCAATATCATTGGACAGCATTAGGGTCATATGAAAGGCGCTGATGATATTTAAGGTCCTGCTGGTCAGTGTTAATGCACCATTTTCCCCTGAGGAAGCAACAACGCGCATCGGGGTCCTCCTTCCTTGGTAGCCTCTCACTCTGCGCACCATTATGGGTATGAACAGATGTTCTATGTATTCATCCTTTTTGTGACTCGCTTTATGCCTGTGACCATTGTGTCTATTATGTTTGCCTTTACTAAATATAGTACAGGTATTCTTCTAATACCTATTACTAGTGTTGAGCGAGTATGTTCTGTTAACCCTTTCGCCGAGTACTCTCGGGCCGAGCTCCGAGTATTTACAGCTGCTCGGTGATAAGGTTATATATCGCTCCCGCCCTGCATGATTTGCTACTGTTTGACAGCTTTATTACATGTCAGGAATGTGTAAGAAATAGAGATTCCTCACGTGTAATAAAACTGTCAAACAGTTGCAAATCATGCACACGGGAGCGATTCAACCATATCACCGAGCAGCTATAAATACTCGGAGCTTGGTCCGAACATACTTTGGACAGAACATACTCGCTCAACACTACCTATTACACCTTGCGGTGGGCATTTTGTCTGGCTCCTTATGTACGGTGTAATTCGTCTTTATTTGTTGTCTGCGTTTTACAAATTTTTGAATTAATAAACTTATACAATTTTTAAGAGCAAAAAACTAAATTTTTCCTCCGTTTTATCCTATATAGTGAATACACAAGCGTGCCCAAAGAACTCAATAAGCAATGCTGACACATTGCTGCTGGAGATTAATGATGGTTCTGCGCACTCCATAGTAGTATAAGGCTATGTGCCCACGTTGCGGAAATGAAACAGAAAATTTCTGCTTCATTTCCGCATGTCCTCTCCCGGAAAAACGCATGCGGAATTCCGCAAGCGTTTATCACGCGTTTTCAACATGCGGAATTGCCTTGCGTTTTTTCATGCATTAAATAAGGCAATTCCGCTTGCGGAAACGCAAAATTAATGAGCATGCTGCGGATTTTTGAACGCAGCATAAACGCTGCGGAAAAATCCGCAGCATGGGCATAGAACTTGCGGATTCTCATTGGGGACCATGGGGTGCGGATTACCAAGCATTTTACAAGCGTTTCCACTGCGGAAATTCCGCATCAAAAACGCTTGTAATCCGCAACGTGGGCACGCAGCCTAAGGCTACATTCCCATGATGAGTATTTGGTGAGTTTTTTTTATACTGCTTATTTTCAAATAAATGCAAGAAACCTATTTTACTTAATGGGTACAGAAAATCTGCAACATCAAAAGATCATCGTGGGAATGTAGCCTAACAATGACCAGGAAAAAGCAGGCAAAGAAACTACTTTTCATCATATGGACATATGATGTACTTTTATAACACATATGGTGAGGGCAATTTACTTCCTATCTCTCACCTTAGCATGCCATTCATATTTTGTTCTATTTAGGAACCTTATTTTCATTATTTAATCTGTGATACAGACATCATTTTCCTACAAGGTGCTTTCACAATTTTCAGTTATTCGCAGCAATTTAATCTGGTTGCGGCATTAGTTACTTTTTAGAGTCTGTTAAGTGTCCATTGATGCTAGCTTTTATCTGTACCACAAAAAATCCCAGAGGCATATTGCCTAATAGCACACTATATGAACCACAGGTAGTGTGCAGTAACAAATACTAAACTCCAAAAGCATATATACCACCAAAAGAAAAAAGAGCGGAGCTTTTATGGCAAAGATAAAAAGGTATAAATTTTATTGACACAAAATTTAAGACAACACAAAAACATATAATAAAAAGACATGTGCAAGGGGGCTAGGAGCAGTAGCAGCGAATACTGACAATACTAGGGGGGGGAAAGGGGGGGGGGGAGGGGGGATAGAAATAGCAAAGTGATACATAAATGAATCAATAGATATAGCTTGCATCCATAAAGTACATAAATCCCCGAACCCCTAACTGTGGCAATGGGGCTCCACAAAGTAGAGCCCTACAAATGGACTATAAATTAAGGCAGTATCCAAATTAAGTAATATGTCAGCCATAAAAAGTCCAAATTGCAATGAGAATAGTAATAAAGCCCCTCATTGGGGCATGTAGAAAAAAACCCCACAGTAGGGGAGGATGACAGCTAGACAATGCTTACCCTAGGTCAGTAATCAAATAAGTAGAAGGGAAAGCCCGCTTCCCGATGCGCGTTTCGCGTGTATATTGATCGGCTTTCTCAAGGGAAGTTCTATGCACATGCTGCGGATTTTTCCGCAGCGTTTATGCCGCGTTCAAAAATCCGCAGCATGTCATTTAATTTTGCGTTTCCGCAAGCGGAATTGCCTTTGTCCAATGCATAAAAAACGCAAGGCAATTCCGCATGTGGAAAACGCGTGATAAACGCGTGAAAAATGCGCGATAAACGCGTGCGGAATTCCACATGCGTTTTTCCGGGAGAGGACTTGCATTTATGCAGCAGAAATTTTCTGCTTCATAAATGCAACGTGGGCACATAGCCATAGGCTATGTGCCCACGATGCAGATATGAGGCAGAAATTTTCCTTAGCATTTCTGCTTCTCCCTTGCCAGAAAAACGCATGCGGATTTTACATGCGTTTTTTTTTTCATGCGGATTTTACATGCGTTTTTTCATGCTTATTTTACATGCGTTTTTGTAAGCGTTTTTCATTTGTTTTTGAAAACAAATAAAGTTAGTGAGGAAAAAAAATGACACTGCTGATGTCATTTCCTAGTTCAACCCCTCTTCACCATTTTGCTTTTTGCAATAGACAGCATTCTACTTGAACTGCGGCACCTGCGTCTCAGCAGACCATGCATGCACCTTTTGCAGATGACTGCCATAAATCTCCTGCACTACTACAGCGAGCAGGTAATAAATTTAAAGTAGATGTTTTTTTTGGTTACATTATTTTTATGTAGTGTGTACTAACCTATTATTATTCTTCCATAGGAGCGGTTAAGGAGGAGAAGAAGACCCAAAAAGATGTGGGTGCACCCTATCTTGCAGGAGCGGGCAGACAAGGGCCACTTCAATGTTCTTTACCAGGATTTAAGGAGGTAAGATATATGGGAAAAAACTATATTGTCACCCGTGTGTACTAATTTTATTTTTTTTAATGAGTTTTTGTTGGTATGCTATGGTAAAAAATTATATTTTAATCTGTGTATCTAATATTTTTTTTTTTTACTGTTTTACAGTTTTCCAGAAAAATTTCAGCAGTTTTGCCGTCTGACCATTGCTGCGTTTGATCGGCTGCTAAGCCTTCTTTCTCCTGACCTGGACTACCAAGACACCGTAATGCGAAGGGCCATCTCTGCTGAGGAAAGGCTGCTCATCACCTTGCGGCAAGTTGAATGTTTCCGTATTTATATATTTTTTTTAATTTTTTATATATAAACAACATATGCTGCCACGGCCACAATAATTATTTTGTCAGTACTTGCACATTATTATTGTATGAAATTGGAGAAAAAAAACACAATGAAGAGAAAGTAAAATAGAAACACCTCACCAATTCTGCATTTATCATCCACTCCTGGTTTTGACTCACACTGTTGACAAAAAATACTGACGGAATACTGACTGACTGTCCGGTTTCACACGTACAGATATCTCCAGCACCTTAACAAAAAAAGTTCTGAAGATATCCGTTCCCCATGTGTCGTGCGTGTTTTCCGTGTTGTAGTTGTGTGCGTTACGTGTGCTGCACCTGGATCACATGGATGAACTTCTGGGAGACAGCACTACAATCGCTATTCCCATGAGTCGGTACTGAACGCTGCCCTCATCATGGTTCTCTGCCAGAGCTGTGATCAGCACCAGCAGGGACCATGATGAGGGGGTTAGTAGTGTGTCCCCAGACTTGTAAAAATTAGGAATAAAATAATAACATTCAGTACGTCTGGAAACTGTCACTACTCGTACCGGAGAAACCGACGCGTGAAAGAGCCCTAACATGTGTGGTTTTGTATTTTAATAATCACATAGGAACAATAACCTTGTAATTAGTTGTGTTCCTTCCGACTTTGGGAAATTTTTTAAAGAACATACAGTACAGACCAAAAATTTGGACACACCTTCTCATTTTAAGATTTTTCTGTATTTTCATGACTATGAAAATTGTACATTCACACTGAAGGCATCAAAACTATGAATTAACACATGTGGAATTAAATACTTAACAAAAAAGTGTGAAACAACTGAAAATATGTCTCATATTCTATGTTCTTCAAAGTAGCCACCTTTTGCTTTGATGACTGCTTTGCACACTCTTAGCATTCTTTGAGGAGCTTCAAGTGGTAGTCACCGGAAATGGTTTTCACTTCACAAGTGTGCCCTGTCAGGTTTAATAAGTGAGATTTCTTGCCTTATAAATGGGGTTGGGACCATCAGTTGTGTTGTGCAGAAGTCTGGTGCATACAGAGCTGATAGTCCTACTGAATAGACTTTAGAATTTGTATTATGGCAGGAAAAAAGCAGCTAAGTGAAGAAAAACGAGTGGCCATCATTACTTTAAGAAATGAAGGTCAGTCAGTGCGAAAAATTTGGCAAACTTTTTTAAGTGTCCCCAAGTGCAGTTGCAAAAACCATCAAGCGCTACAAAGAAACTGGCTCACATGAGGACCGCCCCAGGAAAGGAAGACCAAGAGTCACCTCTGCTTCTGAGGATAAGTTTATCCGAGTCACCAGCCTCAGAAATCGCAGGTTAACAGCAGCTCAGATTAGAGACCAGGTCAATGCCACACAGAGTTCTAGCAGCAGACACATCTCTACAATAACTGTTAAGAGGAGACTTTGTGCAGCAGGCCTTCATGGTAAAATAGCTGCTAGGAAACCACTGCTAAGGACAGGCAACAAGCAGAAGAGACTTGTTTGGGCAAAAGAACACAAGGAATGGACATTAGACCAGTGGAAATCTGTGCTTTGGTCTGATGAGTCCAAATTTGAGATTTTTGGTTCCAACCACTGTGTCTTTGTGCGACGCAGAAAAGGTGAACGGATGGACTCTACATGCCTGGCTCCCACCGTGAAGCATGGAGGAGGAGGTGTGATTGTGTGGGGGTGCTTTGCTGGTGACACTGTTGGGGATTTATTCAAAATTGAAGGCATACTGAACCAGCATGGCTACCACAGCATCTTGCAGCAGCATGCTATTCCATCCGGTTTGCGTTTAGTTGGACCATCATTTATTTTTCAACAGGACAATGACCCCAAACACACCTCCAGGCTGTGTAAGGGCTATTTGACCAAGAGAAAGAGTGATGGGGTGCTACGGCAGATGGCCTGGCCTCCACAGTCACCAGACCTGAACCCAATCGAGATGGTTTGGGGTGAGCTGGACCGCAGAGTGAAGGCAAAAAGGCCAACAAGTGCTAAGTATCTCTGGGAACTACTTCAAGATTGTTGGAAGACCATTTCCGGTGACTACCTCTTGAAGCTCATCAAAGCAGTCATCAAAGAAAAAGGTGGCTACTTTGAAGAACCTAGAATAGAAGACATATTTTCAGTTGTTTTACACTTTTTTGTTAAGTATATAATTCCACATGTGTTAATTCATAGTTTTGATGCCTTCAGTGTGAATGTACAATTTTCATAGTCATGAAAATACAGAAAAATCTTAAAATGAGAAGGTGTGTCCAAACTTTTGGTCTGTACTCTATGTCCTACAATTATCCATTCCTTGTCTTTTCAAACTGGGATCAGTAGTTCCACCACAAATGAATGGGCACAGCAGCTCGCCCCTCCCTTCAGGTGTACCTGTTTTTGTTAGTCACCCTGTGGTGACGGCTCCGCTGTGTCTAATGTTTTTGTGTACCTAATTTTTGCTTGGGCATGATATAACAATGTGCCAAGGTCATAGTGAACAGGTCACTGATGTGTGTACTCTAGAGCAAACATCGGAGGCAAACACAGCCACAAAATGAAAACTGAGTAGAATTGATATATATGAACTCGAGTAAACAAAAGATGAAAAAACACCTAGAAAATTTGTAACCAAAAAAAATAAAATAAAATAATGGGCGCTCAGTGCTAGAATAGTATTTTGTAATAAAGTCCGTAATTTTTTCCATAGTAATCAAAAATGGAGAATTATAGTGTTGGCTTGTATTTCTTTTCTTTTTCTGGCTTTTCTAATTTTATATTTTTCCTTTTAAGGTTTTTGGCCACAGGAGAGAGCTATACATCACTGCACCTCCAACTTAGGGTTGGTAAATCCACCATTTCCAGAATTGTGAGGTGCACATGTAACGTCATCTGGCAGTAGTTGCAACCCATCGTGATGCCTTCCCCAACCGAGGAGACTTGGCTGCAGGTTGCCGCAGGCTTTCAAACTGTGGCCAATTTCCCCAACTGCATTGGTGCTGTTGATGGCAAACATGTGAGAGTTCAGCAGCCTCCACGATCAGGATCACGCTTCTTTAATTATAAGAAGTATTTTTCTGTGGTCCTGATGGCGGTGGCTGATGCACATTTCAAATTTGTTGCCATTGACGTTGGTGCTTATGGCAGTACTGGCGACTCTCGGGAGTTTCGATCATCACAGATTGGGCTGCAAACTCTTGGAGATGGCGGACCGCTCCCAGCCCCAAGACCTTTTGCCAGGTTCCACACATCGAGTTTCCTTTGTGATGGTATTGGATGAGGCATTTCCCTTAAACACTAACCTGCTGCGCCCATACCCACGAAGAGGACTGAATGCCTGGCGGAGGATTTTTAATTATCGGCTGAGTCATGCACGCATATATGTGGAATGCACCTTCGGAATCATGTGTAGTCAGTGGAGGATCTTTCACACTGCCATCCAGTTGGATCCGGAGACCGTTGACACTGTAATTAAGGCAGAACTATGCTTGTGAATACAGCACAGAGATAGATGAGAAGTCACAGCTGTCTGAATTAATTCCAGTTGTCAACTTGGGTCAGGGAAGTTATTGTTTCCTTAATTGCCCAAAAATGTTTTGAAAAACAAAATAAATTTGGTTTAATGTTTCGTCTTGTCTACAATATTTATTGAATTATCACCTTCTACGTCTTGTTTTAGGACTATACGTCAACGCAAAAGTGTATGGCAGGCCTAACAAGGCTAGCATGTGGCTATCATACACTTAATGTGACCCCTACCTCTGATTATGCTCAGTCACAAGTTGCGGTCACAAGATGGCTTAGCAGTGCATCACACGTCAAGATATTTCAGGTACTCGACCCAAAAATTTTAAAACCTCATGAGTAGTGTTGAGCCACCCCCCGTAGTGTTCGAGTTCGGTCCGGTTCGTCGAACACCCGTGTGTTCGCCGAACTGTTCGTCGAACTGTTCGTCGAACACCTTCGAACACCGTTAAAACCAATGGCAGGCAAACAAAAACACATAGAAACACATAGAAAACACCTTCAAAGGTGTCCAAAAGATGACAAACTGCTCAGAAGACACAACTAACACATGGAAAAGTGACAAGTACATATAGTCATGAGAAAAGAAAAGAGGTGGAGGAGTAAAAGGAGGGGGAGACACAGATATAGGCATGTCATGCCCTTCTAAAATCCAAAAAGTGAGAAGCCGACACGTTCAGTCCGCTCCTGCCCGTGCCACCTCCGTGTCGCCGGGTTTGTGCCAGAGCCGCGGTGAACCCTGACGGCCAGCCCCCCTCTCCCAATACTGGTGCCTGTCTGCTGGTGGGTCGAGCGAGCCCCCCTGTGGTGGAGGCAGCTCTAAGCTTTTTAATTTAAATTGTCTCTCTAATTTGAATGAATACACTTTAAATCCATTTACAAGGATCTATTGGAGGGCAAGTCTCATGCCAGCAGCCGCGTAATTCCAGCTCCAGTAGCATCCACTAAAGCTGCTGCAGTTAAAAAGCTTTTATAAGGATCGAGCTCGGCTGTCCACCGCAAGGCATCCTACTGCCAGTCCCAGCCCCTATGCCTTGGGGTGCCTCCTGATGCTCTTCACTGAGTATCCCGTGGTCCCGAAGCATTTCCTTTGAAAAAATTAAGTGTCCAAACTACAGGTGGTGTAGCTTGCTTAACAGTCGGGATAATCCGCTGACTAGCAGACACTGCTACTAGGCACAAAGTATTTCCTGGGCTAGATGCAGTTAAAAATTTGTAATTAGATACTCTCGTTGGATGCTGAGAAAGCATTCCATAGAGTCTCCTGGCACGCCATATATGATTCTCTTAAAAAGCTTGGGGTAGGGGTCTAGGGGACCCTTTTATAGCCAAAATCACGGCCCTGTATCGCAATACGTCACCTAGGCTGAAGATAAATGGAACTGTAGCACCCTGAGGGCTCGGTTGCTACAGAGGTATTGCACCTCACCCAGAGGTGTGATATCTCACTCTCAGGTAAGGATGGAGTGTGGATCAGGACCCGACACCTGCATGCATTACACCACATTGCCGTTGGGCAGGGCGACCAATATGCCCCTGAGATGGGCACGACAGTCCCTGTCCCTGGCTGGAGTGGGGGGAGGGAACACTGAGGAAGGGGAACTCTGTAGTGCAGGAGCAGGGAGGAAGCAGTTCCTGGGTGCATTGAGAAGGGAGTATAAAAGGTGGGCACCATCTTAGTTCAGTGCAGAGAAGTCTGAGCAGAAGTGGCAGGGAGCAGGGGCTCTGCATGAGCTCTGCTCCGGAGGCGGGCCTAGTAACAGAGGCCCAGGCCTGGAAGAGGGAGAAGGAAGGAAGAGGAGCGGAGAAGGCTCCAGGAACGAGGAACGAAGGGATCCCAGGGGTGCGGACGGGCGAGTCGCCACCGCACGCCCGAATCCACCTGCATGGAGGGGTCAGGCCAAAGGGGGAGACCGGTCCCCGAAACTAGTGGAGGCAGGAAACGACCCTCAGCTAGAAACCGGAGGCTGTGACATTTTATGTGGCGCAGCCCCTCGCTACACCCGCTAGGAGGGCAGCACATAGGGTCAGGAAAACTGGCGCCAAGTTTACCAAGAGGAGGCCCGAGGCAGCCGGACATAAGGGTTGGTAAGAAAGGCCAGACAAAGGACACACAAAGGGGGTCCTGTGTAGCGCTCCAAAGTTATCTGGGAGTTGTCTGAGCCCCTCACCTGGTGAGCACAGTACGACGTGGGCAGCCGTTACCTGCAGACGTGGTCTGGATAATAAGAACTGTGAGTAAAGGCCCTGGACTGCATCACTGACTCCGTGTCGTTACTGCTGCTGCCCTGCACCATCACCCCCATCCTCCGCATACACTGCCCTGAGGCTATACTCCTCCCGTGGGGAGTTATGCTACGCTCTGCTGCACCCACAACACCAGCCTCAGCGGTCTGCCCTGCAGCGGCGGTTCACTCTGACCGCAATCCACGGGTGGCGTAGTCGGACATTTAAACATCAAAACCACATAAATAGTTCCGCCACTGGTTTGACCACCCTGAGCCACGGAACCGGGTCGCCGCCACGAAGACTACAACCACCAGCATCCACCAAAAAGGGTCCGGCTCCGGGTGTCCCAAGGCCCAGGGGGTGCGTCAGAACATTTTCATCACCTTTCACAATCACCAATGGGACAAGGCAGGGATGTCCTCTGTCCCCTCTCTTATACATCCTAGTGACGGAGCACCTGCTCTCATCAATTCGCCATAACCCCAATATTAGGTGGATTGAGGTGGGAGGCACCGAGTACAAGTGCTCTCTATTTGCTGATGATGTACTAGTATATATCACTCAATCACATATATCCATCCATGCTGTTATGGCTGAAATAGATCACTTTGTTACATGGTCAAATTTTAAAATCAATGCAGCGAAGTCTGAGGCCCTCGATGTCTCCCTCCCCAAATCCATATAGGATTCCATCCAGTCCAACTTTCCCTTTGCCTGGCCCTCACAGGGTATCAAATACTTAGGAATTCCTATTCATAGAGACCTCTCCAGTCTATGTTATCTTAATTTTGGGCCCTTTATTGAACAACTCCATACAGACCACGGTTGGCAAGTTAGAACTGTAAGATTCACTACGTGAACCACTGGTGTTTTGTGGAAAAGCACATGTACACTGTGTTCCAAATTATTATGCAAAAAGTGTTTAGGAGTGATAAGGGAAGAATTTGTTTGTTTGTCAGTTAAACTCATTGATGGTGATGTGTGTCAGGGCTCTTTATATCACTGTAAGCAATTGCAGACACCTGTGCTAATTAGTTTGGCAGGTGTGTCCAATGAAAGGCAAGACTACTTAAGAAGGCTCTCACATTATTAAGCAGCCTACATTTTCTGCCAAAATGGGAAAGAAAAAGGATGTGTCGGCTGCTGAGAAGCAACAAATTGTGGAGTGTTTAGGTCAAGGCATGACTACAATCAACATTGTGCGATGATCAGGATGAAGTGTCTTGGCAATCAAGAAGTATGTAGCTGATTCACAGTACACACGTGTGCGTGCTGATAAGGGCAAATTGAGGACTCTTTCCTACAGGCAATTACGTCAGGTTAAAAGAGCAGCGGCAAAAAAGCCTGGTCATAGCAGCAGACAAGTTTTTGAAGCTGCTGGTGCCTCCAACGTCCCCCAAACAACAAGATGCAGGGTCCTTCAGAGGTTTGCAGCTGTGCATATGCCATCCTGTTGACCTCCTCTATCCACTTCACACAAGCAGAAACGGCTCCAGTGGGCCAAACATTACATGAAGACTGATTTCAAAACTGTTTTGTTCACGGATGAGTGCCGTGCAGCGCTCGATGGTCCAGATGGATGGAGTGGAGGATGGCTGGTTGATGGACACCCCACGCAAACACGGCTACAGCGCCAACAAGGAGGAGGTGGAGTAATGTTTTGGGCTGGAATCATGGGGAGAGAGATTGTCGGCCCCTTTAGGATCCCTGAAGGCGCTAAAGATGAACTCCATAATGTATGTGGATTTTCTCAAACAGCACTTCCTGCCATGGTTCAAGAAGAAGAACCATGTATTTCACAGCAAGATCATTTTTTTGCATGATAATGCACCATCTCATGCTGCACATAAAACATCTGCATCTCTGGCTGATATGGGCATAAAAGGGGACAAACTTATGGTGTGACCCCCATGCTCCCCTGACCTCTACCCCATTCAGAACCTCTGGAGCATCATCAAAAGGAGTGTCTATGATGGCGGGAGGCAGTTCACATCTAAGCAACAGCTCTGGGAGGGTATTCTGTCCTCATGCAAAACAATTGAAGCAGAAACCATCCAAAACCTGACAAATTCAACGGACGAGAGAGTTCAGAAGCTCCTTTCGAACAAGGGGTCCTATGTGAAAATGTAACATCACCTAGAATAAAGTTTTGAGTTGAAAACTGTTTGATTTCAGTTTCTAATAACCTGCTAATGCTTATAATTTCAAAAATGACCATTTTTTGGTCTTTATTAAAATGAAAAGGTTGATCGAAAAGTTTGGGGGATCTAAGAGTGTGCAACCCAGTAGTCATGATTACTTCAAATTCTGACAATATGAGGGTCATGTTGCAGGTAGTGCAGCAAGAAGGCACTTATGTGTCTTGCGCATCTCGGAGCCCCAAAATTATTTTCCGGGCTAGATGCAGCTAAAAATTATTATTAATTTTAAATCTGGTGGAGCTTAGTATAGATGGGCTAATAGGATCAGTGCTGCACACTGCTACAAAGCCCAAATTATTTTCCAGTCAAGATACAGATAAACATGATTAGTAATTTGAAATCTGGTGGAGCTTATTATAGATGGCCTAATAGAATCAGTGCTGGACACTGCTACAAAGCCCAAATTATTTTCCAGCCAAGATACAGATAAACATGATTAGTAATTTGAAAGCTTAAAACGGTTGGTAGGGTGATTTTAACCAATCATCAAGCTTTTACTCTCCCCAGGATGACACAGGGGTAGAAAAGTCGTTTTGGATCCATGATTTGTTCATCTTTATGAACGTGAGTCTGTCTACATTATCAGTGGAGAGCCGCGTGCGCTTATCTGTCAGCACACCACCAGCAGCGCTGAACACACGTTCAGACAGAACACTGGCTGCGGGGCATGACAAGATCTCCAAGGCGTAAGTGGCTAGCTCCGGCCATTTATCCAGATTGGAAGCCCAAAAAGAGCAAGGGTCCAGTGACACAGTCATGGCTTCAATGTTTACTTGGAGATACTCCTGTACCATCGTCTCTAGGCGTTGACTATGTGTCAGACTTCTTGTCTCCTGTGGCCTTGCAAAGGATGGGCTAAAAAAGTGGTGAAATGATTCCGCAAAATTGATGTTACCAGCAGATACTGTGGTTCTGTTACGGTTTGAGTGCTGAACACTTGACGGTCCCACGGTTGGCAAGTTGGAACTGTGAGATTCACTACGTGCACCACTGGTGTTTTGTGGAAAAGCACATGTAAGATTCTGCAACAGTCTCTGCTGATACTCCTGCATACGTGCATCCCTTTCTATGGCAGGAATAATTTCTGCAAATTTACTTTTGTACCGGGGATCTAACAGTGTGGCAACCCAGTAGTCAGGATTATTTCTAATTCTCACAATTCGAGAGTCATGTTGCAGGTAGTGCAGCAAGAAGGCACTCATGTGTGTTGCGCATCCAGGAGCACCAAGTCCCTGTTGTGTTGGTGGCGAGGTAACAATCATGCTTCCTTCCTCTGTCCTCTCCCCCCAACCTCGCACAACAGAAATGTGATCAAGGTCTCCCTCATCTGATGAGTCTTCCATCAGTTCGTCCTCCACTTCTTCCTGGGCTCCTGCACCTTCCTCACTAGTTTGGCTGCTACCATGCGCCCTGGTAAAACCATGTCCCCCACCCTCACATGCCTGCCGCCTTGGTGCTGCCGACCGTCTGGACCTTGCAGATGTTAGCCCTTCCGCATACAACTCCTCCTCCTCTACTTCCTCCGCCTCCTCTTGTGCCACCACCTGACTCCGAATTCTGTTTAACATGTGCTCCAGCATGTAAATCACCGGAATAGTCATGCTGATAATGGCATCGTCAGCACTAAACATCTTCGTCGCCATTTCAAAACTGTGCAGAAGGGTGCATAGGTCCCTGATCTGAGACCACTCCTCCAGCGTGATTTGCCCCACCTCCGGATCTCGTTGGCCCAGGCTATACGTCAGAACGTATTGCACCAGGGCTTGTCGGTGCTGCCACAGTCGCTGCAACATGTGCAGAGTTGAATTCCACCGGGTAGGCACATCGCATTTTAGCCGGTGAAGTGGCAGGCCCAACGACTTCTGTAGAGATGTAAGTCACTGAGCTGCGGGATGCGAACGGCGGAAGTGAGCACACAGCGACCGTGCCCTCTGCAGAAGGCCATCTAGTCTGGGATAGTGGGCTAAAAATTGCTGGACAACCAGGTTCAACACGTGAGCCATACAAGGCACGTGTGTGACATTGCCCCGGCGAAGGGCCGCACCCAGGTTTGCAGCATTGTCGCACACGGCCTTCCCTGGTTTCAGGTCCAGTGGAGACAACCATTCATGAAATTGGTTCTCCAGAGCTGACCACAACTCCTCAGCTGTGTGACTCACATTTCCCAGACATTTCAAAGTAAAAACCGCCTGATGACGTTGAGCCCTACTGCCAGCATAGTAAGGAGGTGTGCAGGATCCCTTCTGCGCAGTTAGAAAGCTTGTGGCATGACCAGACAGGCTTTGGGTGCAGGTGGAAGACCGAGAGGAGGTTGAGGAGGCAGAAGCAGTGGAGGAACTTTGACATAAAGAGGATTGACGCACAACTCGTGGGGACGGCAAGACTTGGACAGCAGCCCCTTGTCCTGCTGTCACCATAGTTACCCAGTGCCCAGTCAGCGACATGTAACGCCCCTGTCCATGCCTACTCGTCCAAGTGTCTGTGGTGAAATGCACCCTGTCACACACAGAGTTTCTCAAAGAAGCGGTGATGTTGTGTGCGACATGCTGGTGGAGCGCAGGCACACCTTTCTTTGAGAAGTAGTGCCGACTGGGCATCTGGTACTGGGGCACTGCGACGGACATAAGGTCTCGAAAATCCTCTGTGTCCACCAGGCGGAAAGGCAGCATTTCTGTAGCCAAGAGCTTGCAGATGGTGAAATTCAACCTCTTAGCTTTCTCATGGCTAGGAGGAAATGGTCTTTTACTTGTCCACATCTGAGGGACCGAGGGCTGGCTATTGTGCTTAGACGGGGTTGATAAGGGTGTCCCCGGCAAACTGCCGGTCTGTGAGGAAGATGCAGGCGGACATGTTAGGTTGCCTTGATCCAAAGGTGGTGCTATCGATGTCGGACAGCGCTCAACACCAGCTGGTGTTACCACCTCCAAAGAAAATGATGACCTGCCAATCACGCTGGCTGTTGCGGGTAAAGAGGTGGCAGGTCTGCGCCCCAAAACAGGTGTGACTGCTGTCCCCCCAGTCACAGAGGATGAAGAGGCCACGGATGCACAAGATATGGCAGACGGTGGTTGGCCCGGCCGGCTAGGCCGCATTGTAGCACACTGAGCTTCCCACTGCAACTTATGCTTCATGTCCATGTGCCGGTTCATGCATGAAGTACTCAAACTATGTATTTTTTGGCCTCTACTTAGCTTTTGCTGACAAATGTTACAGATAACACGAGTTGGGTCATCTTTATCGATCTGAAAAAATGCCCAGGCTATGCAAGGCTTAGCACCCATGCGACCTGAAGAGCCACCACGACTTGTGGTGAGAGGCAGAGTTGTGTTTGGGGATGCAGTTGTTGACGTGCTTCCAGTACTACGTCTCTGTCCAGGAAGGCGCAACCTGACCTCGTCGTCACTAGCATCTTCCTCCACCTCCTCTGCTGACCTCATCTCTTGGCTGACTGTGGGTTGACAGTAAGTGGGATCTCCAACCTCATCATTATCACCCTGTGCGTTATCACACCCGTCGTCCTCAGAGCCAACCTGTTCCTGCCCTGACAAAAAACTAAAGTTGTCGCTCCAATCAGGTATTTGAGTCTCATCATCGTCTTCCTCATTGTCTCCACCAACAGGAGTTACAGTTTGGGAATGAGGGTCTACATTATGGTCAGAACCTTCTGCACCTGGTCCTGGATCCGACTCATAAAGATTCTGGGCATCAGTGCAGATCATTTCCTCGTCTGGATTCACAGAAGCGCTGGAGTCGACCTCTGATTCCCAGGCTATAGTATGAGTAAACAGCTCTGCAGACTCAACCATCTGTTCTACTTCATACTCAGACGGGCAGCTGGAGATTTGGGAGCTGTGAGGAAGCAAGTGCGATTGGGGTGACACCTTTGAGGACTGGAGTATTTGTGATGTTGAAGTTGATGTGGAGGAGAGCCCACTTAAAGGAGCACTTGATATCCGTTGAAGCACCTGCTGTTTTTGTGCCTCATCTGGAATTTGTAGCGATTGGTGTGGCCGTAAGAAAGGGATCTTATCACATTGTCCGCTAAAAGAAGTAGACATTTTAGTTTGGCTGGAAGATGGTCTTTCTTCTGCAGATGTTACTGTTGCTTTAACACCTACCCCACGGACACAACCTTTTTTCCCCTTCCCAACACGCCTATTCCCCTTTCTACCAGCAGCAGGCCTTTTTCCACTCATTTTGGTGGTTAACTAATTCACAACTCTGGAGTTGTTTGCACAAAAAAACAATGGATGGGAACCGAGCAGAGCTGAGTGGCCAAACTGTGGTATTAGGCCAAAACTATTGGCTGGGTTAGATGCAGAAAAAAATTATATTCAATTTGCAACCTGATGGAGGTCAGTATAGATGGACTAATAGAGAAAGTCCCACACACAGCTAGAAGCCCAAATATTTTTTCAGAGGTAGATGCAGAAAAAAAATATATTCAGTTTGCAACCTGATGGAGGTCAGTATAGATGGACTAATAGAGAAAGTCCCACACACTGCTAGAAGGCCAAATATTTTTTCAGAGCTGGATGCAGATAAAAATTATTTTTAATTTGCAACCTGATGGATGTCAGTATAGATGGACTAATAGAGAAAGTCCCACACACTGCTAGAAGGCCAAATATTTTTTCAGAACTAGATGCAGACAAAAAATTATTTTCAGTTTGCAACCTGATGGAGGTCAGTATAGATGGACTAATAGAACAAGTCCCACACACAGCTAGAAGCCCAAATATTTTTTCAGAGGTAGATGCAGAAAAAAATTATATTCAGTTTGCAACCTGATGGAGGTCTGTATAGATGGATTAATAGAACAAGTCCCACACACAGCTAGAAGCCCAATATTTTTTCAGAAGTAGATGCAGAAAAAAAATATATTCAGTTTGCAACCTGATGGAGGTCAGTATAGATGGACTAATAGAGAAAGTCCCACACACTGCTAGAAGGCCAAATATTTTTTCAGAGCTAGATGCAGACAAAAAATTATTTTTAATTTGCAACCTGATGGAGGTCAGTATAGATGGACTAATAGAGAAAGTCCCACACACTGCTAGAAGGCCAAATATTTTTTCAGAGCTGGATGCAGATAAAAATTATTTTTAATTTGCAACCTGATGGAGGTCAGTATAGATGGACTAATAGAGAAAGTCCCACACACTGCTAGAAGGCCAAATATTTTTTCAGAGCTGGATGCAGATAAAAATTATTTTTAATTTGCAACCTGATGGAGGTCAGTATAGATGGACTAATAGAGAAAGTCCCACACACTGCTAGAAGGCCAAATATTTTTTCAGAGCTGGATGCAGATAAAAATTATTTTTAATTTGCAACCTGATGGAGGTCAGTATAGATGGACTAATAGAGAAAGTCCCACACACTGCTAGAAGGCCAAATATTTTTTCAGAGCTAGATGCAGAAAAAAATTATATTCAGTTTGCAATCTGATGGAGGTCAGTATAGATGGACTAATAGAACAAGTCCCACACACAGCTAGAAGCCCAAATATTTTTTCAGAGGTAGATGCAGATAAAAATTATTTTTAATTTGCAACCTGATGGAGGTCAGTATAGATGGACTAATAGAGAAAGTCCCACACACTGCTAGAAGGCCAAATATTTTTTCAGAGCTAGATGCAGACAAAAAATTATTTTCAGTTTGCAACCTGATGGAGGTCAGTATAGATGGACTAATAGAACAAGTCCCACACACAGCTAGAAGCCCAAATATTTTTGTCAGAGGTAGATGCAGAAAAAAATTATATTCAGTTTGCAACCTGATGGAGGTCTGTATAGATGGATTAATAGAACAAGTCCCACACACAGCTAGAAGCCCAATATTTTTTCAGAGGTAGATGCAGAAAAAAAATATATTCAGTTTGCAACCTGATGGAGGTCAGTATAGATGGACTAATAGAACAAGTCCCACACACTGCTAGAAGCCCAAATATTTTTTCAAGGTAGACGCAGAAAAAAATTATATTCAGTTTGCAACCTGATGGAGGTCAGTATAGATGGATTAATAGAACAAGTCCCACACACAGCTAGAAGCCCAATATTTTTTCAGAGGTAGATGCAGAAAAAAAATATATTCAGTTTGCAACCTGATGGAGGTCAGTATAGATGGACTAATAGAGAAAGTCCCACACACTGCTAGAAGGCCAAATATTTTTTCAGAGCTAGATGCAGAAAAAAATTATATTCAGTTTGCAACCTGATGGAGGTCAGTATAGATGGACTAATAGAACAAGTCCCACACACTGCTAGATGCCCAAATATTTTTTCAGAGCTAGATGCAGAAAAAAATTATATTCAATTTGCAACCTGATGGAGGTCAGTATAGATGGACTAATAGAATGATGCTATGCCCAAAAGATTTTACTTCACTAGGTGCAGTAAAAAAATTGGTATTCTATACACAGGTGGTATATCTTGCAACACAGATAGGCTACTCCACTGACTAACACACTCTGCAATAGGCCAAAAAGGATTAGCTTTGCTAGATTCAGCCAAATGCTGTGAAAAAAACTTGCACAGCACTGGCACAGACCTGCCTGGCAAAAACTGATAGGAACTGATGTAACCTAGTCCTGAAAAGGACTGCAATTACAATTAGTCTTTACTCCCACAATCTATCTATTTAAGAGCACAGACCTGCCTGATAAAAGTCGTAGGAAATGCTGTAACCTAGTCCTTAAAAGGACTGCAATCACAACTATTCCCTACTCCCAAGCTATCTGTAGATTTGTGCGAAAATTGGCTTGAAATTAACAAGGTATAGCGCACACAGCAACAGCGGTGCCGTCTAACACGCAGCTGCAGCAGTGAGAAAATGGTGGCGACGGGGAAAATGGCTTGGTCTTATAGGGCAAGGACATGTGACATACACTGCCAATGACACATGCCCTTGCTTGTGTGAAAAAAGCACTTCGCTCCGTGTGTGCGCTGCTGATAGGCTGACAGATTGCACCTCCCCACTGTAAATGCGGGAAAGAGAAAAAAAAAATGGAGATCTTCATTATTCCTGCAGAGATCCATCCCCTGCCCCTCCCCCCACCCCGCTGTACACTCAAACTGCGTATTAACATTAATTTTCATCATTACTGAGAAAAAATCCAGTCATGATTTTGGTGCACGAACAGTTATCGAACATAACCTCGAACAGCCAAATTTTTCTCAAATCGTTCGTGTTCGCCGAACGGCTCGAACACCGCCCAAAACAGCTCGAATTTGAGATTGGCGAACAGTTCGAGTAGAACAACGCTCATCTCTACTCATGAGATGTACATTTGCGAGAACACCCATACGTATCAGTGCTTGGGAATTGGCTTTACTACTAGAGCGCTCTTCCCAAGTACTGGCTGCTTAAGTCATCACTCACCATTGTCATTTGCTTGCGCTAAGAGCAGAACTAGCAAAGAAAATGTTGAGAGTAGTATCCATCCCAAACTTTGTTGTCCAAAAGAATATCCAAGTATAGTTATAATTTAAAAACGCCTGGATACAGCCGACCACATACGTAGAGTAGCTGAATAACTTGCAAAATTTAGCGTTCCCCCTGACCTGCGCTCAGGTCAGCGCAGATCAGGGGCCCACTTTTTCTGTTAGAATTTTTCAATAACCCAACCACATATACTCTAAGCATACACTTGAAAAGTAAAATGAACACAAATAGTTTAAATGATATTTTTTTTATAAATAATATATAGCAACTGTTTTAACTTTGTATACAAAAATATCAACAAACTTATAAAGAAAATTTTCGAAAAAACATTGCCCATAACTTTTGAATATGCAAATGTGTACAGCAGACCTGTCATCAGTTTTGGGCCATAAAATATGGGCAGCACCTGTAGGTTGTTTCATTATATAAAACTAAACACCTTTTCTTACAGTCCCCTACGCCTGAAGCCTGATATAGGTGACCATAAGAAAAGGTGTTTGTTAACGCATTGTGTCATTCTCTAAAAAATGGTGTATCTAACGACCTACAGGTGCTGTCTGTATTTGTTATGGTCCAAAAATGATGACAGGGGGTAAATAACTAAAATTGCTGATATTCTGGTCATAGCCGTAACCAGGAAACATTTCCTGAGACAAGCTGCTGTTTGGAGATGGTCCTTGACGAAGCGCTGATGCTCCAGGGGCTGGTTGGCGACCGTAACTGCCTTGCGGCTCAAAAGGTTCAGGCCGGTATGCTGCAACCTGCCCAAAACGCTGGGTTGCAGCTGCTGGTGGTGGTGGAGGCCCACTGGGATTGAAAAGATTAAATATCCCAGTAAGTAGGGCTAGGGGCGAGGGCATAGCTGATGTCCCATCAATTGCCATGACCAGAGCGTTGACTGGTGTCATGTACAGGTTCTGCTTGTCCCGTGGCATGGATCTGAGGCGGCCAGCTATGGACAAGGCAAATTAATCAAGGTCATCTTCTTGTGTTGCCCTGTCCATAAGATTGAGGGTGCGAGTAGTGAGGGCTTCAATCACACTATTTGCACCGTCTTGGCTTTTGGCCTTTTTTGTTGCCGCCCTTCTCGATGCCACGGGACGAGCAGAACCAGTCCCCCTCCCAGTGGGCCTCGACGCACCACCAGTAGAGCTACCGGTAGCGCGTGAAGCAGGAGCAGCAGTAGCCGAACCCTGCACGACTTGATGAAGCGGCGGGATAACCAGCAGTGGCCGAACCAGCGGTAGAAGTTGAAGGACGAGCATATTGATCAGGAGAGGAAGGTATAAAGAAGTCATCAGAATCCTCTGGTCCGTGCTTGTCTCCTCTTGTGGACCTGGTGTTGGGGCCCTAATATTGCCTTCAGTTCTGTAGAAAAAGAAAAGGTAAAAAAGGCATGTTAATACAACAGTTCTGTAAAAATTTTGATTATTAATACTTATTGTGAAATTACCTCCGCAAACTCCTGCTGTTTAAGATGAAGGCTAGCTCGTCTGCAAACGGCACCTTTCGTTTACGTGGTGATGAGCCGCTTTTCACAGACTGGTGATACTTCACCAGGAGGTCGGTGACCGATCGCCACCTATTTTTTTTATATCAGCCACTGCAATAACAAAACAAAAAACAATTTATGTACTGCTTTAACAACAAAAATGAAATTACAAATGTATATAAAAATATTGTACAAATAAATGCAAAAATCAAAATTTACTAATTTCCTCTTGGGCATCTGGGTCTGCGTGCACCCACTGTGGCTAGATTTCACTCAAAACAGCGTGTCAAGCGTTCTTCTTTTTCTGTTTGTCTTTGTAGACGTCACTGGCCCTGTCCCAGATTTCCGGATATTTTTCAATCTCGAATGTATAACGTACCGTCAGTGAATTAATTTGAAAAACAAAAAGGGGGGAATAAAGCGTAAAATATATATATATACGCAAAGTATTTAGATTTGAGAGTCCTCAGTGGTTGATACCTTTTAATGGCTAACTGAAAAGATGGTAACAAATTGCAAGCTTTCGAGACTACTCAGGTCTCTTCATCAGGCTAGTATAACACAAAATCTGAAGAGTCACATATTTATACACAAAATCTCAAAGAGAAAGAAGAGTCTCAGAATATAAACTGATGATGACCTTCCTTTAACACTTTCAGAGCAGGAATGAATGTGTCGCATGTTCTGGGCTCCGGTGCTCAGGAAAGACATATTGGAGCTAGAGAGGGTACAAAGGAGGGCGACTAAGGTAATAAAGGGAATGGAGGGACTAGAATACCCAGAGAGGTTGTCAAAATTAGGCCTATTTACATTGGAAAAGAGAAGGCTTAGGGGAGACCTCATAAACATGTATAAATACATCAGGGGGCAGTACAGAGATCTCTCCCATGACCTGTTTATACCAAGGATGGTGACAAAGACGAGGGGGCACACTATGCGTCTGGAGGAAAGGAGGTTCCTGCACCAGCATAGAAGGGGATTCTTTACGGTCAGAGCCGTGAGACTCTCTGGGAGAGGAAGTGGTGATGTCCAACTCACTTAATGAGTTCAAGAGAGGCCTGGACGCCTTTCTTGAGAACAATAAAATTACATTTTATGCTTAGTTAATTAATCCAGGGATTTAATTTGACTGCCAGATTGGTGTTGGGAAGTGAATTTTTCCTCAATGATGTAAATTGGCCTATACCGCATGTTTTTTTTTTGCCTTCCCCTGGATCAACGCTGCGGAACAGCTGCAGTGCACAAGAAATAGGCTGAACTGGATGGACGCTTGTCTTTTTTCGGCCTTATAAACTATGTAACTATGCATGGATTTATGTCATTCTACATCAACTAAGGAATGTGCTCCTCAGACTCTCAGACCTGTGAGGTCATCACAACACTGGACACAGGACAATAAAACCTTCACACTCCTTATCTATTAACTGCTAAAATATTTATAGCCAGAACTGTTTATTTCTTCCATAATAACTCTGCTTTTCATCACCTGTCTTACCTATGGCATTTTTTTTTCTCTTGTGTGTCTTATTGTGTATAAATATGTGACTCTTCAGATTTTGTGTTATACTAGCCTGATGAAGAGACCTGAGTAGTCTCGAAAGCTTGCAATTTGTTACCATCTTTTCAGTTAGCCATTAAAAGGTATCAACCACTGAGGACTCTCAAATCAAAATATTTTTCTATCAACTGGCTAACACGGTACAAGAATATATATTTTCCCTATATATATATGCATACACACACACACACACATACACAGCAACCCCCCCCCCCCCTATATTCTATTACAGCTCTTTCACACGTCAGAATCTCCGGGACGAGTGGTGATGACATTTCCCAGACATACCGGAGACCCACACACAGACCCATTCCAAAGCATGCGCAGTCACGCATATTTGCAGTGACTTGGATTTGTGGACGTGAGAAATTGGCCTTACAGCGTATGCAGGAGCTTTCAGTGAATGAAACCACATACGCTGTCCAATAATCTTGCATTTCAATAAATATTTTTTTTTAAAAAATTACGTGGGCTCCCGCATAATTTTAATAACTTGCAGCGGGAAAGCAGACGGTTGAGGGCTGATGTTATAGTCTGGGAAGTAGCCAATAACCATGGCCCCTTCCCTTGCTATTAATACTAGGCCGCAGCAGTTAGCTTAGCCTTTACTGGCCATTGTACAGGGGGACCCCCTCTAAAAAAAATGACATGGGCGGACAGCTGCGACCTGATTTTAATAGCCTAAAAAGGGGCCATGGTTATAGGCCCCCTTCCAGGCTATAATATCAGCCCTCAGCCGCCCCAGATTTGGCACATAATATTTCATGGCCAGCTGCCCCCATTACTAACCTACAAACCTACCTACAAAGAGTTAAAAAAAAACACACCACACCCAGAAAAAAATAATTAATTTGAAATAAAACGATTTTATTTAATTCTTAATTTACTAAAAAAAAATAATTACCTGTCCACGTTCCTGTGATGATCTCCCATGCACAGCTGTCACATCTGGAGATGGTGACAGCTGTGCATGGCTGCTGTATGCCCACACTGCCGGGAATACGACCGCTCCCGGCAGCGTGAGACGCTGACTGAGGTCACTAGAGTGCATTAGCGCAGCTTCGGTGACCTCCTTTACGGCCCTGCTGTACCGTGGGAATTTCTCACGGTCAGCGGGGCCGTAAAGGAGATCACCGGAGCTGCGCTAGCTGAACTCCGGTGAACTCGCTTATGCAATGAAGGGGCCGCTTTATGGCCCGGTCATTGTAGCGGCGGCGTCCGTTTAGAGCGGTAACATTTTATGTGGCTGCTCGAAACTGAAGATCATCGTGGGACACTCGTGGACTACTATGGAGGGGTAAGGATTAGGTTGTGTTTTTTTATTTTAGTTTTTATTACAGGAGATCGATTGCTTCGGGGAACTAGGTGTCTAGGTGAGTATTATTTTAGGTGGCGTGCGGCAGGGACAGGTAATGTATTAACTACTTAATTTTTTTTCTAGGTAACCACTGGCCACAAATGACTTTAATTTCTTCAGGAAAAAAAAAATAAAATAGGGTGACATTACATTAAATAAATAATCTTGGGGGCAATAAATTAAAGAAAAATATGTGGACCGAAAAAAGGAAATCTGATGGCCAAAAAATAAATAATATAGGGGGCAAAAAAAAATCTATGGGGGAAATAAATAATTAAAAAAATATGGGGGCAATAAATAAATGGGGGCAATAAATAAATAAAAAGATATGGGGGCAATTAATAAATAAATGGGGCAATAATTTATGGGGCCAACAAATAACTAAAAATATATGGGGGCAATAATTTCATTTTTGGGGAACATTTTACAGCAGGAGCAGGCTGATGGGAACTACTGCTCCCATCGAGCTGCTCCTGCTTGCACTAGTTAACTGGGGACAGACATAGGCCGATAGGAGTAGTAGTCTCACATCGGCCTATGTCTGCCTGCTGACACCCGCACACAGACCCCACATACACCCCACACAGACCCCACATACACCCCACACACACCCCACATACACCCCACACACACCCCACACAGACACATACAGACACTACTTAATACACTAATCATTAATCCCACGTCGAGATTCATGCACTTATACCATCCCAGATGGGCAGCCATGATCCAGGAAGACGGAAATGGTATGGGATTCTCGTCTTCCTGGATTATGGGATGGCATGAACGCCCCCCACATGAGGTCACTTCCCATTCGCTGTGGTTTTGTGCTACAAAATCGCAGCAAATGCGCTTCAAATCCTCAAGCATTTTTACATGTTTGCAGATTTGAAGCAGCCCAATGTTAGTCTATGGCGGCGAAAACGCCACGCTTCCGCAAAATTAATGGACATGCTGCGGATTTTTCCACAATGATACTCTGCAGCGGAAATTTCCGCAGCATGTGCATAACACATGCGGAGTATTATTGGGGACCATGGGTGACGTATTAGCAAGCATTTTTAAGCATTTTCGCTGCATCGTGAGCGCGCAGCCTTAAAAACACCACATACTTTTTCAAAATGATGAAAATTGTCCATTTACTCACTTTAATGCCAGCTTTTATGTCTTGAACCCATTTGGGCCTACCTGAAGTTAAATGATTTTAATAGGGGGCATCCTTCTTTCCGTGGTCCAAATTAATTTAACCTTTTAAAGCACCACTCCAGCTTTTTACTTTTTATTGCAGAGCTGGAGTGGTGCAACTGATCTAGGTACCCTTCCCCTAAGGAATAAACAAGAAAGAAAAAAAGGCAGCTCACCACTGCAGCAGCACACGACCCCCCAAATAATTTATATAGATATTCAATTACATTAATAATGATACATAATCTCTCTATGTAGATTCAAACCATTGGGTGCTCTGGAACCCAGATTACAGATCCAAAACACCTGTCTGATTAGCAGACATCTCCTAATATCACCACCCCATGCCACCTATTAACCTTCTCAATACCTAATGCTTGGAATGAGGAAGACTGTCTTTGGTGGAAAATGAAATATTTAGCAGCGGAGGAAACATTGCAATTTAAGTTGCCAGTGTTGGATATGTTATTAATGTAAAGTGTTCATTAATGCGAACAGATAACACAATTGACAAAAGCCTGGGAAGGCTGAAATGTTTTGTATGTGGACTTCCATTAAAGAAATTTAATCTACACGTGAGTGCTGGGATCCGTTATTTGATTATACGCTGCAAGCTTTCCATGTGCACCACAACGATTGAGTGGAGTGCCAACTAGTGATGAGCGAGTATGCTCGGGTGTTTTTCGAGTATCTTCAGCGTGCTTGAATGTTATGTTTGAATAACTTCGGTGTGCATGATTTGCGACTGTTTGACAGCTTTAATACATGTGAGGAATGCCTGTTTGATAGGCAATAGTGATGATCGAGTCTGCTTCATTAATCGTTTCAGCGAGCACGCTCGGGTGCTCGCCGAGTATTTTGGCGTGCTTGGCGTTTCATTCATCGTCGCCATGCCTGCAAGTGTCACGGCTGTTAGACAGCCGTGACACATGCAGAGATAGCCTGGCGAACAGGTACTGGTTCAGACACGGCTGGTTTTAGAGAGAGGTGCTGGTACAGACCCAGGAGGTTAAGGGAAAGATCTAGACACAGATACAAAGGTTCAGGAATAGGTCCTAATACAGACAAGAACAGACATGGGTTCAAGTTCAGGGTACAAGCCTGGGCACACAGACCCAGGGACACAGGAACAGGCAAGATCAGATACAGGGTCAGGATTGAGGACTAGGCATTCAGCTCCCAGGGTGGCAGAAACAGGACAGGACCTGGCAACTCAGTAGTTACACAAACACACTGATAGAGAATGTCAGGTGTAGGTGCCTTAAGTACCAAGTGCCTCCTAGCATTAGGCTGGGGACACATTAGGAATGCGTTCACTGTGTCTTTAAGAATCAGGAAGTGCAGGTGCAACTGCCCTAAACACGCTGCCAGAAAACATGCACAACAAGCAGAGGACTAGGAGCTCACTGCACTGCCTGAAGTGGTGAGTGTGTAAGTGTCCCTGCATGTAGATTTAAATAGCAGGATAGGAAGTATTTCTGCTCTCTCCAGAATATAACACAAATATTGGTAATAGAATTGTAGTTTTATTGTCAATGAATTTCAAAGTCCACTGACTCCTTCCTCAGGACACCCATACATAAAAAGTTACAGGCATACATGTTTTAAATACAGAAAAAAAATCAAAAAAGAGAGCCAAGTGCAGAGGGAGGGGTATGTACAGTCACATGTCTAAATACTGTGTATAAAATTATATACTAGCTCATTTTTATGCAAAATAACTAGAAACATACTTATATTTAATTGTAATACAAAATAAAGTGATAAAAATTCAAATAGTGATTAAAATCTGCAAAAACAACAATGCACACCCACATCATCTCCCGCCTCGACTATTGCAACCTCCTGCTCTGTGGCCTCCCCTCCAACACTCTTGCAACCCTCCAATCTATCCTAAACTCTGCTGCCCGATTAATCCACCTGTCCCCGCGCTATTCCCCGGCCTCTCCCCTCTGTCAATCCCTTCACTGGCTCCCCATTGCCCAGAGACTCCAGTTCAAAACCCTAACCCTGGCATACAAAGTCATCCACAACCTGTCTCCTTCTTATATCTCTGACCTAGTCTCCTGGTACATACCTGCAGGCAACCTCCGATCCTCACAAGATCTCCTTCTCTACTCCCCTCTTATCTCCTCTTCCCACAATCGCATACAAGATTTCTCCCATGCATCCCACCTACTCTGGAACTCTCTACCCCAACACATCAGACTCTCGCCTACCATGGAAACCTTCAAAAGGTACCTGAAGACTCACCTCTTCCAACAAGCCTACAACCTGCAGTAACCATTGCTCCACCATACTGCTGCATGACCAGCTCTACCCTCATCTACTGTATCCTCACCTATCCCTTGTAGATTGTGAGCCCTCGCGGGCAGGGTCCTCGCTCCTCTTGTACCAATCGTCACGTTTTGTTAAAGATCTTTGTAATAGTTTATGTATGTATACCCCTTTTTCACATGTAAAGTGCCATGGAATAAATGGTGCTATAATAATAATAATTAAAAGATTGTAAGTTATCATACTCTAAGAGATACGATCCTAGTAATGACGGGAAAAAGAAAAGGTAGAGTACCAAGAAATGGCTTGTCATCCATAGAGTATTATGTGCTTTGTTTTACATTCTGGTGGTATATAACACTCCAAAAAAAAGTGCTGCAGGTGACCAATTTTTTTTTTTTTCTATTAAAAATAAACTTGGTTTCCAGAGACTTAGCAATTGCAAAATGTGTAAGGCATACAGTAAGGGACGGGGAAGTGGAAGCACTGATGATGGTGCATACAGATGTTGAGGACATGGTGCAGGTGCGAGTACGCCTGTTGCTGGAGCACAAGAAACACGCCCATCCATGACACATTGCCTCCCTACAAAGTGGGACAGGAAGCTTTGTACACTACTTTGGAAGCCACATTAGTGCGAACAGTTGGTCGGTTGGATAGCAGATAATGCTTCCAGCATGATTGCCAGCACCACCCAGTCTTCCACATGGTCTAGTCTCACCAGCCAAAAGTCTGGATCTTTTAAACCTGACCCTGATCCTCCTTTCTCCCACCGTTTTGAGTCCCAGGAGACCAATGATCCCACACTAGGACACTCCAAGGAGCTCTTTATAACATAATTTCTTGATTGTGACCTCCACACTGCATGTTCCAAGAGGAGGAGCTGCTGTTTAGTGATGCACAAAACTTACAGCAGCCACGGCCACAACAATATGACTGTGGGGAATGGCAAATCTTGTCTAAGGAGGTAGATGATGATGAGACACAGTTGCCGATAAGTCATGTTGTTGTTAAGTCACCAAGTCAGGAGGACAAAGGTGCGGTTGGGGACGACGAGGTGGTGGATTATGAAGTTACCGACCTAACCTGGGAAGCTGTCATGTAGAGCGAGACCAGCAGCGCTGAGGGGCTGAGATCAGCAGCACCGAAACAGGCAGGAAGAGGCAGTGGGGTGATGAGACGGAGAAGGCGGGCAACTGTTCCGCAGCGCACCCACACTCATGAATTTCTCCATCAAAGAGTTAGGTATTCCCCAGTCTGGGACTTTTTTAAAGAGAGTTCTGAGACAAAAAAATGGTCATTTGTAACCTGTGCCATGCCAAGATCAGCAGGTGCTGACACTAAGAGCCTAACCACCACCAGCATGATCAGGCACATGTCATCTAAGCACCTGACTTGGTGGGCCAAACACCTGGGTCCACGACTGGTGCCAGTGGGTAACAACACTGCCTCTTCTCCTGTGCTAGGTGTTTCCCAATCCCCTGTCCATGACACTGGTGCAGATGCCTCCCGCCCTGCACCTGTACTTTTAGATTCTGAGGCACCATCATCAGGCACTGACAAAAACTTGTCCCAGCACAGTGTTCAGCTGTCCCTAGCCCAGGCCTTGGAATGAAAAAGAAAGCTACCATCCACCCACTCACAGGCCCCAAATGCAAAACGGGCACATTTCCAAGCTGTTTGCCGTGGAAATGTTGCCGTTTAGGCTTGTAGACACAGAGGATATCGGCTGACTCATAGCAGCAGCCGTCCCTTGGTACTCTGTCCCCAGCCTCCACTTTTTCTCCCACTGTGGCATCCACACCTTGCACCAGCTTGTGTCCGGAAACATCACCGTGACCTTACCAACGCAGTTACTGGAATTGTACACTTAACGACCAACACTGAAGGCCCTGTGATATCTGACACCATCGCATTAACAACTGATTTTTTAAAGGAGTTGACCACTACTTCGATAAGCCCTTCATAAATGCTTATACTCACCTCAGACACGTGCTATTCCGGCGATGTTGGAGCCAGGTGTTGCAGCACTCGCTTGACATTGTCATATCAGCGGTCACAGTTTTGGCTTCTCGTGACATAACAACGCAAGTGCTGCGACACCTGGCTCCAACATGTGTATAAGCTTTTCTTATTTTACCCGAGGGATCTGGACATTTCAGAGGGAGTTGACCAACTAGTAGATAATCCCTTTTAGTTCTTTAAGTTTCAGGGTATGATCTTCATGAATCAAAGTTGTTTTTGCAGAACATTCCACACGATCTGATAAATTTAGAGGCCCTACCCCAGGCCTTGGAATGAAAAAGAAAGCTACCATCCACCCACTCACAGGCCCCAAATGCAAAACGGGCTCATTTCCAAGCTGTTTGCCGTGGAGATGTTGCCGTTTAGGCTTGTAGACACAGAGGATATCCGCTGACTCATAGCAGCTGCCGTCCCTTGGTACTCGGTCCCCAGCCTCCACTTTTTCTCCCACTGTGGCGTCCACACCTTGCACCAGCTTGTGTCCAGGAACATCACCGTGACCTTACCAACGCAGTTACTGGAATTGTACACTTAACGACCGACACGTGGACAAGCGCTTGTGTCCAGGGATGCTACATTTCCCTGACGGCACACTCTGTGAACACTGTGGAGATTGGGGCCGAGTCCCACCCTGGCACAGCACATGGGATACCGATGCCGAGGATTGCTGGCCCTACTTTTATCAGGGTTTCCTCCACCTCCTTACCTCCTCCCCCATCATTAACATAGATATCAGATAAATCCAAATCAGATGAACTAAAACTCACATGTGTGGTACGATTAAATGAGTTATTTGATCTTTTTTTGAGAATAGATTTAGGAAAACGTGGAGATTTAATTACTCCACTCATACACATGATGCAGTGAATAATCCATTAAATCACGCTGGAATTTACATTTTTTAATTGTCATGATGTTTTCCTTTAGTTTAGCAATGAATTTTCCGATTTTGGCAAAGGAATCCTCAAGCTCAGATGCACTGTAATGATCCTTAAGAGATTCCTTGACAGATTCTGTTTCAGCTTGGATGTCTTTAACCGCTTCCCGACCGCCCACTGTAGATAAACGTCCGCGCTGCCTGGGCTCTGTGCAACGCGGACGTTTAACAACGGTGGGTGGTCCCGCAGCACTCAGGACCCCCAGGGTCCTGCAAGCGCTGCAGGAGCGGTGCAGAGCGATAGCTCTGACAGGGAACATCATCGGGACCTGATTGGATCAGGTCCCAGTGATATTAACCCTTTGCTGTCTTCTATATGCCGCGATCTATATATAGAATATATATATATATATATATATATATATATATATATATATATATATATATATATATATATATATATATATATATAGAAGACAGCAGGAGGAGAGGGGGTCGTCCACTTACCTCTCCGACGAGCCCTGATACTTTCCAGGACCTTGGGTTGCTATGGCAGCTGGAGGTCACATGACCGCCTCAAGCTCTGCCATATATGGTGTCCTGCCTGGCTCAGCCTGCAGCTGAAGCCAGGCAGGAGACTCTGACTGTGAAACAGTCAGTGAAGATCTCATGTGATGTAATATATGTCTATTACATTACATGAGATCAGGGATCAGAAAAATAAAAATTAATGTCCCATACAGGGACTAAGTAAAAATGTAAAAAAAAGTAAAAAAAAATGTTTTGAAACTGTTAAAAAAAACAAAACAAAATAAATTAAAATAAATAAATAAAATATTAAACCGATAAATCCGTATATTTATGCAAAAATAAAAAAAGTACACATATTTGGTATTGCCGCGTCCGAAACAACCCGAGCTATAAAACTGTCACACTAATTAACTCCTTCTGTGAACACCGTAATAAAAATAAATAAAAAACGGAGCAAAAAACTATGCTTTTTCCTCATATCGCCAAACAAAAAGTAAAATGGAAATAAAAATGGTACCGCTGAAAACATCATCTTGTTCCGCAAAAAAAAAGCCGCCATACAGCTCCATCAGCCGAAAAATAAAAAAGTTATAGCGCTCAGAATAAAGCAATGCAAAAAAAATATTTTTTGTATAAAATTGTTTTATTGTGTAAAAGCGCCAAAACATAAAAAAATATACAGTAAGTGTAGTATCGCTGTAAACGTACTGACCCGTAGAATAACGCTGCCTGATCACTTTTGCCACACGCAGAACGGCATAAAAAAAAATCCTCAAAAAACAATTCCTGAATTGTTGGTTTTTGTTAATTTTACCTCCCAAAAAACGGAATAGAAAGCGATCAAAAAATGTCCCATACCCAAAAATGGTACCAATAAAAATGTCAACTCGTCCCGCAAAAAACAAGCCGTCACATGACTCTGTCGGCCGAAATATGGAAAAATTATAGCTCTCAAAATATGACGATGCAAAAACTAGATTTTGCAAAAAAAAAGCGTCTCTTAGTGTGTGACAGCTGTCAGTCATAAAAACCCGATATAAATCTGGTATCTCTGTAATCGCACCGACCCGAAGAATAAAGTAATCTAATCAGTTATATCACACTAGGAACGGCGTAAAAAAATAAATAAAACCAATTCTTCACCTGCTACTGATTTGTTTATTATGTCTCCCAAAGATTGCAGTATGGCTCGGCACACATTTATCCTGCGCTCTGCGCTGAGCACTTACGCCAGAGTTTCCGTGTAAATCTCTGAAATATGTGATTCAGCCGGAACCCATGACGGAAAATTCCCTGTAATGAGGCAGATATAGGCCACTGTGGATGCCGTCTGGCCTGTGATCCCACGGTGTCATTTGTTTTAGGCATGCATAAAAGTGCGGTTGGCCACAGTTTTGTGCACTTCTGAAAAAAAGGACACCACTAAACAGAGGCCAGACGGAGTCCAGAGTAACTCTGCTGCCTCATTACAGTGAATGGATCCCGCAGGGGTTTCATCTGAATTACATCACTTGGAAATTTAGATGGAAACTGTGATGTAAGTGCTCAGCCTAGAGCGCCGGATAAATGTTATGTAAAATGTTCCCAATAAAAGCTTCAACTCAGTCCTCAAAAAAAGCTAGTCCCCACTCAGGTCCGTCATCTGTTAAAAATATAAGGGACTTCCAAGTTACTGGTAGCAGAAAGGCTCTGGAAAAGCAAAATGGCCCTTGCCCCCCAAAAGAAATTCAGAAAATTTTGTGCTCCCAAATCCAAATGCCTATTCTACAATAATTTGTTCTCCAATTGTCAAATAGCGCTCCGTCCCCCCCAGATCTCGCCGTATGGCTGAGTGGTACGATACAGCCACATATGGGGTATTGCCACTTTTAGAAGAAATTGTGTGACACATTTCGGCACCATTTTTACCCATTGCCCTGTGTGAAAATGTAAAATCTGAGGGTAAAACATTTTTTTGTGGTAAAAATATAATTATGCTTTTTTCACTGCCCAATGGTATAAATTAAAAAATTAAAAAATACTCACTACTTCCCTAGATGAATTCCTTGAGAGGTGTAGTTTACAAAATGGGTTCACTTGTGGGGGTTTCTGCTGTTTCGGCATGTCAGCGACTCTTCAAATGTGACATGGTGTCTGCTGCCTATCCCAGCCAACATAGCACTCCTTTCTCTTCCGAACCCTGCCGTACACCAAAGCAGTGGTTTTCCCCCACATATGGGGTATCAGCGTACTCAGGAGGAATTGTACAACAAATTTCATGGTGCAATTTATCCTGTTATCCTTATGATAATGCAAAATTAGGGAATGAAAAACATTTTTTGTGGGAAAAATGTGAAAGTTTTATTTTTATGGCTCAATATTATAAACTTCTGTGAAGCAGCTGGGGGTGCAAGGTGCTCACCACACATCTAGATAAGTTCCCTAAGGGGTCTAGTTTCCAAAATGGTGTCACTTGTGGGGGGTTTCCACTGTTTAGGCACATCAAGGGCTCCCCAAATGCAACATGGCGTCCGCTAATTATTCAAACAAATTTTACATTCAAAAAGTCAAATGGCGCTCCTTCCCTTTCAAACCCTGCCGTGCGCCCAAACAGTGGTTTGCCTCCACATATGGGGTATCGGCGTGTTCAGGAGAAATTGCACAACAAATTTCATGGTGCAATTTATCCTATTACCCTTATGATAATGCAAAATTAAGGGATGAAAAACGTTTTTGTGGGAAAAATGTGAACATTTTATTTTTACAGCTGATTATTATAAACTTCTGTGAAGCACCTTGGGGTTCAAGGTGCTCACCACACATCTAGATAAGTTCCCTAAGGGGTCTAGTTTCCAAAATGGTGTCACTTGTGGTGGGTTTCCACTGTTTAGGCACATCAGGGGCTCCCCAAATGCAACATGGCGTCCGCTAATTATTCAAACAAATTTTACATTCAAAAGTCAAATGGCGCTCCTTCCCTTCCAAACCCTGCCGTGCGCCCAAACAGTAGTTTGCCTCCACATATGGGGTATCGGCGCGTTCAGGAGAAACTGCACAAAAAATTTTGGGGTCCATTTTTTCCTGTTACCCCTGTGAAAATAAAAAAATTGGATCTAAAGTAACATTTTTGTGAAAAAAGTTAAATGTTAATTTTTTTCTTCCACATTCCAAAAATTCCTGTGAAGCACCTGAAGGGTTAATAAAGTTCTTGAATGTGGTTTTGAGCACCTTGAGGGGTGAGGTTTTTAGAATGGTGTCACTTTTGGGTATTTTCTGTCATAAAGACCCCTCAAAGTGACTTCAAATATGATGTGGTCCCTAAAAAAATGTTTTTGTAAATTTTGTTGGAAAAATGAGAAATCGCTGGTCAACTTTTAACCCTTATAGCTCCCTAACAAAAAAAATTTTGGTTCCAAAATTGTGCTGATGTAAAGTAGACATGTGGGAAATGTTATTTATTAACTATTTTGTGTGACATATCTCTCTGATTTAAGGGCATGAAAATTCAAAGTTTGAAAATTGCAAAATTTTCAAAATTTTTGCCAAATTTCAGATTTTTTCACAAATAAACGCAAGTGATATCAAAGAAATTTTACCACTATCATGAAGTACAATATGTCACGAAAAAACATTCTCAAAATCAGGGGAATCCGTTGAAGCGTTCCAGAGTAATTACTTCATAAAGTGACAGTGGTCAGAATTGAAAAAATTGGCCCGGTCACGAAGGCAAAAACAGGCTCTTGTGTGAAGTGGTTAAGTTTGGTTTCTTCGTATTTAACTATTAGCCGCATTAAATTTAGAGAGCAATTGCTTAGAATTTCATTTCACTCACATAAAACATTGTAGATAGTGGTAGGAATTTTCTTTTTTCTGAGGTCACGAGGAATCATGTCCTTATTAATGTATTTTTGGAATGTGGTAAAATCCCACCAGATTTTAGTTTTAATAGTCATTAACTTCTCAATGTGGCACATGTTTTCGAATGCAGTAGTAAATTGAATGGAAGGATTGCTCCCTTCATCAAACACGCGGGCAGCTCTTTCCTCTCTAGTTTTCAACATGTTTGGAACAAAAATCAATATCAGCACTGCAAAGTTCTCTGCCCCGAGTATTATAGTTACATGTCATCTATACCTGTTCTTGACGGTGCTCTGGTTGGTCTTCTACAGGTTGTGACCTGCTAGATCGCTCCAGTATTTGCTGAGCTAGCCGGAAGTCACAACTTAATGTATCAGAGAGCCAGAACCCGGCTCTCATAGTCTTACATCGAGTGCTTGTGACCGTTACCTTTGACTTCTGGTTAGTCAGAAGTTACAGTCACAAGACAGTGATGCGGGACTGTAGAGGCAGTGGGAACACCTGAAGATGGCGGCTGATAATAGTAAGACTAGAGTCAGGGAACTTAGATTAGTTACACCACTCCAGGGCTGAAATGAACAAAAATGAAGGAGTGGTGCTTTAAAAACATCAGTTACTTATTTAGAGCAGTGAAAAGTGTCTGTCTGCCCAATTTGATGCCAGCATTTATAGCCAAATCCCATTTGGGCTGGCCTGTTTCACTTTAATTTGACTTACAGCATTCTTATCTTTTATGCCCATTTATGTGGCAGTTGCATAGGTTTTGTAGCTGCTTTCAGTTGTATTCACCTCAGGATACTTCACTGCATTGTGATTTATTGTTAAGACAATTTTTGCTCACGTCTGATACATATGTGGAAATTTACCCTTCCAGTGTGATTTGCCTTATAAAATACACTCTTGTTAAGCCTTTTCTGTATACGGTTTAAATAATTAATGCCTTGCAAAGCAGCGTGGTATACTACACACAGCCGTTCAGCTGCCACCTCATCTGTGTGCAATTCTACTGCCGCACAGACTGAATGATAGGGATGCGAATGAATGTCCTTTATGTATTCTGCACCTTAGCAACCTCCCCACGTAATATTGTGCCTTGTCCATATCCTTCTGGTATAGTTGTTCCTACATCACTAGATGGCATTGTTGTTTAAAAAATTAGCTTGCTGAAATTGTCGCTATACAAGGTTTTTCACTTGGTATCTACATAGAAGGACGCATTATGTTTTTAATGGCACTTTGAAGTTCTTGGCTACAAAACCCACTTCATGATTTAAATCTAGGTCAAAAAAAGAATTGCATGATATCCATCTGCTTAATGTTGTGTAGCCCACCTTTAGCAGACAAACAACTGTTACCCCTTAGGCCATGGAGTGTCTAAAGCTCTCTGAAGGCCCTGTGAGATCTGACACCATCACATTAACAACTGATTTTTTAAAGGAGTTGACCACTACTTCGATAAGCCCTTCATAAATGCTTATACTCACCTCAGACACGTGCTATTCCGGCAATGTCGGAGCCAGGTGTTGCTGCACTCGCTTGACATTGTCATTTCAGCGGTCACAGTTTTGGCTGCTCGTGACATAACAATGCAAGTGCTGCGACACCTGGCTCCAACATGTGTATAAGCTTTTCTTATTTTACCCGAGGGATCTGGACATTTCAGAGGGAGTTGACCAACTATTAGATAATCCCTTTTAGCTCTTTAAGTTTCAGGGTATGATCTTCATGGATCAAAGTTGTTTTTGCAGAACATTCCACAAGATCTGATGAATTTGGAGGCCAAGTCAACACCTCAAACTCTTTTCCTTAACCCCTTAATAACATCTGACGTACTAATACGCGTCTGTGCCCTGGGACTTAAGAGCCAGACCCGTATTAGTACGTCATCGCGATCGCGCGCGCACACAGGCTGTGCGGGCGCGATCGCCGCCGGGTGTCAGCTGATTGTCACAGCTGACACCCGGTACTATGTGCAGGGAGCGGTCACGCACCGCTCCCAGCACATTAACCCCCGCGATGCTGCGATCGAAGTCGATCGAAGTCGATCGCGGCATTGCGGGGGCAAGGGGAGGTGATCGGCGATACTCACCTCCTCTTCCGGCTTCCAGCGCAGTCTGCAAAGGCTTCCCGGGTGTTGCCATGACGACCCGATGTCGTCATGACAACATCCGGGTCACCAGAGAGCAGGAAGATTGCTTGGACATGCGCAGTGCATCTCCAAGCAATCTTCACACTGTGCACTTCTGACAGCCTTCATGGCATAGGGATGGTGCTCCATTCCTGTGCCATGCAGGCGATCAGAAAAAAAAAAGTGAAAGTCCCAGAGTGGGACAAAGTAATAAAGTGTATAAACTGTGTGAAAGTGGAAAAAAAAAAAAAAAAAAATGTGCAAAAATATTATAAAAAAATAAAAAAAATAATACACCAAAAATAAAAATATAATGTACCCATCAATAAATATTATTATAAAAAAAATAAAAAAAAAACAATAAAAGTACACATATTTGGTATCGCCGCGTCCGGAACAACCTGACCTATAAAACTGTCCCACTAGTTAACCCCTTCAGTGAACACGGTAAAAAAAAAAAAAAAAAAACAAGCAAAAAACAATGCTTTATCACCATACCGCCAAACAAAAAGTGGAATAACACGCGATCAAAAAGACGCATATAAATAAAAATGATATCGCTGAAAACGTCATCTCGTCCCGCAAAAAACAAGCCGCCATATAGCTCCATCAGCCGAAAAATAAAAAAGTTATAGCTCTCAGAATAAAGCGATACTAAAAAATATTTTTTTCTATAAAATAGCTTTTATTGTGTATAAGCGCCAAAACATAGAAAAATGATACAAATGTGGTACCGCTGTAAACGTACTGACCCGAAGAGTAAAGCTGCCTCATCAATTTTACCACACGCGGAACAGAATAAAAAAAAAAAAAAAAAACAATTCCTGAATTGTTGGTTTTTGTTTATTCTGCCTCCCAAAAATCGGAATAGAAAGCGATCAAAAAATGTCACGTGCCTGAAAATGGCACCAATAACAACGTCAAGTCATCCCGCAAAAAACGAGCCGTCACATGACTGTCTGCCAAAATCTGGAAAAATTATAGCTCTCAAAATATGGCGATGCAAAAACTAGATTTTACAAAAAATGCGTCTTTTAGTGTGTGACAGCTGTCAGTCATAAAAACCCCATATGATTCTGGCATTGCTGTAATCACACCGACCCGAAGAATAAAGTCGTCTAATCACTTATACCGCACAAGGAACGGCGTCAAAAATAAACTCTTGAGTTAGGATTGGGCTAGGGTTAGGGCTGGGTTTGGGGCTAGGGTTCTGCTGGGGCTAGGGTTGTGCTGGGGCTAGGGTTGTGCTGGGGCTAGGGTTGTGCTGGGGCTAGGGTTGTGCTAGGGTTAGGGCTGGGGTTGGGATTTTTTTCAAAAGTAAGAAAAAAAGATGACGATATGGCGACTAGTGTTGAGAGCAAGTGCTCGCTACTTGAGTTTGCATCGGGTGCTCTGGTATGCATTTAGTATCGTGGGTATTTGAGTGACATGCTCGAGTCTCTGCCCCATATGCTTCGCGGCCAAAAAACTTTACGGGGATTGCCTGCCATGCACGAGCGATCCCCGCATGTTTTTTTTTGGGTGTCTAATAACCGTGAAACATGCGGAGCAGGGACTCGAGCATGTCACTCGAGCACACGCTGTACATGGTGCATACCTGAATACCCGATGCAAACTCAAGTAGCGAGCACTTGCGCTCAAGAATAATGAAAACTTATTCAATATGATGACCTAACGTAAACAAATAATGTGCCGTACCTCTGGGTTCAAAATGTTCACTATACACCTTAATAAAATCTTTGAGGGGTATAGTTTCCAAAATGGGGACACTTGTGGTGGAGCTCCACTGTTTAGGCACATCACGGGCTCTCCAAACGCGACATGGTGTCCGCTAACAAATTGAATGGAAAATCGGCTCAAATTGTTAGCGGACGCCATGTTGCGTTTGGAGAGCCCCTGTGTGTCCAAACATTGGAGCTCCCCCACAACTGACCCCATTTTGGAAACTAGACCCCCCAAGGCACCTATCTAGATGCATATTGAGCACTTAGAACCCCCAGGTGCTTCACAAATTGATTCGTAAAAATGAAAAAGTGAAAATAAAACACTTTTTCATTTTTATGAATTAATTTGTGAAGCACCTAGGGGTTCCAAGTGCTCACTATGCATCTAGATAGGTGCCTTGGGGGGTCTAGTTTCCAAAATGGGGTCACTTGTGGGGGAGCTCCAATGTTTGGGCACACAGGGACTCTCTAAATGCAACATGGTATCCGCTAACAAATTGAATGGAAAATCGGCTCAAATTGTTAGCGGACACCACATTGCGTTTGGAGAGCCCCTCTGTGCCCAAACTTTGGAGCTCCCCCACAAGTGACCCCATTTTGGAAACTAGACCCCCCAAGGCACCTTTCTAGATGCATAGTGAGCACTTGGAACCCCCAGGTGCTTCACAAATTGATTCGTAAAAATGAAAAAGTGAAAAAAAAAACACTTTTTCATTATTATGAATCAATTTGTGAAGCACCTGGGGTTCCAAGTGCTCACTATGAATCTAGATAGGTGCCTTGGGGGGTCTAGTTTCCAAAATGGGGTCACTTGTGGGGGAGCTCCAATGTTTGGGCACACAGCAGCTCTCCAAACGCAACATGGTGTCGCTAACAATTTGAGCCAATTTTGCTTTAAATTTGTTAGCGGACACCATGTTGCATTTAGAGAGCCGCTGTGTGCCCAAATATTGGAGCTCCCCCACAAGTGACCCCATTTTGGAAACTAGACCACCCAAGGCACCTATCTAGATGCATAGTGAGCACTTGGAACCCTCAGGTGCTTCACAAATTGATTCATACAAATGAAAGTGTTTTTTTTTTCACTTTTTCATTGTTACGAATCAATTTGTGAAGCACCTGGGGGTTCCAAGTGCTCACTATGCATCTAGATAGGTGCCTTGGGGGGTCTAGTTTCCAAAATGGGGTCACTTGTGGGGGAGCTCCAATGTTTGGGCACACAGGGACTCTCTAAATGCAACATGGTGTCCTCTAACAAATTTAACGGAAAATCGGCTCAAATTGTTAGCGACACCATGTTGCGTTTGGAGAGCCGCTGTGTGCCCAAACATTGGAGCTCCCCCACAAGTGACCCCATTTTGGAAACTAGACCCCCCAAGGCACCTATCTAGATGCATTGTGAGCACTTGGAACCCTCAGGTGCTTCACAAATTGATTCATAAAAATGAAAAAGTGTTTTTTTTTTTCACTTTTTCATTGTTACGAATCAATTTGTGAAGCACCTGGGGGTTCCAAGTGCTCACTATGCATCTAGAAAGGTGCCTTGGGGGGTCTAGTTTCCAAAATGGGGTCACTTGTGGGGGAGCTCCAAAGTTTGGGCACACATGGGCTCTCCAAACACAACATGGCGTCCGCTAATTATTCAAGCAAATTTTTCAATCAAAAAGTCAAATAGCGCTCCTTCCCTTCCGAGCCCTGCCGTGCGCCCTAACAGTATTTTTTCCCCAAATATTGGGTATCTGCGTGCCCAGGGGAAATTGCACAACAAATTTTGGGGTCCATTTTTTCTTGTTACCCCTGTGAAAATAGAAAAAATTGGGTCTAAATTAACATTTTTGTGAAAAAAGTTAAATGTTCATTTTTTTCTTTCACATTCAAAAAATTCCTGTGAAGCACCTGAAGGGTTAATAAAGTTCTTGAATGTGGTTTTGAGCACCTTGAGGGGTGCAGTTTTTAGAATGGTGTCACTTTTGGGTATTTTCTGTCATAAAGACCTCTCAAAGTGCCTTCAAATGTGATGTGGTCCCTAAAAAAATGGTTTTGTAAATTTTGTTGGAAAAATGAGAAATCGCTGGTCAAATTTTAACCCTTATAGCTCCCTAACAAAAAAAAATTTTGGTTCCAAAATTGTGCTGATGTAAAGTAGACATGTGGGAAATGTTATTTATTAACTCTTTTGTGTGACATATCGCTCTGATTTCAGGGCTTAAAAATTCAAATTTTGAAAATTGCAAAATTTTCAAAATTTTCGCCAAATTTCCGTTTTTTTCACAAATAAACGCAAGTGATATCGAAGAAATTTTTCCACAATCATGAAGTACAATATGTCACGAAAAAACAATCTCAGAATCAGGGGGATCCGTTGAAGCGTTCGAGAGTAATTACCTCATAAAGTGACAGTGGTCAGAATTGTAAAAATTGGCCCGGTCATTAACGTGCAAACCACCCGCGGGGCTTAAGGGGTTAAACAATTTTAGCAGTATGGCAGGGTGCATTATCCTGCTGAAAGAGGCCAGAGGAATACCATTGCTATGAAAAATTGTACTTGATCTGCAGCAATGTTTAGGCATAGTGGATATAAAATGTCTACACACCCGTTAAAATATCAAGTTTTTGTCATGTAAATAATCATTTCTGAACTTATTCCGATTTACTGACATACCTACCATACACAATATTTTGGAAAAGGTCACTCATCATAATACCTTTGAACTTGCTTTTGCCCTAATAAACAACTCTATATTAAAATATCAATCTAAATGGTCACCATTATGATCAAATGATTACATAATCTGATCTTCTATCCTTGTTATCAATAGTAAGTTTTATACTATGATTCTTTGTGTGAAATATAATCTCTGAAAACTAACTTCTTCTGTTTCCCCCTTTAATTTCCCTTGCCCTTCTTACCGCTATCTTCCCTATCCTATTTACCCTTCCCTATATCCCTCTCCCCCTCCCTTCGCTCCAAGTTTTGTTTTCTCCCTTCCTATATCCTTCCTATCTTCTCCGTGTCGTTTATTGTCCTCATCCTAATATTATCTTCCTTTTTTCCCTTTCATAATTATAGCTTGGCTTAACTTTGAATTAAGTTATTATGTTTTTGTTTCAAATAATAAGTCTCACTGTTTGTAACCATATTATATATGTAAATTCCATATATTGTTGTTTATTTGAGGATTTGGATGGTTGTTTCTCCTCTCCCCAAAAACCCCTTAATAAAAATTATTGAAACAGAACTTATTCCGATTTACTGTCACCTATAATTTGTACAATTCAACTGAAAAATAAACTGAAATCTTTTTTGGGTGGAAAAAGAAGTAAAATAATGTGGTGCATAAATATGCACACCCTTAAACTAATACTTTGTTGAAGCATCCTTTGAATTTATGACAGCATTCAGTCTTTTTGTGTAGGAGTCTATCAGCATGGCACATCTAGAATTGGCAATCTTTGCTCACTCTTCCTTGCAATAAGAGTGAGCAAAGGGCATCTCCTATATACAGCACCCTCTTCAAGTCAAACCACATATTTTCAATTGGATGCATGTCTGGGCTCTAGATGTCTCATTCCAAAACTTCAATCTTCTTCTGGCGATTCTCTTGATGATTCAGAGGCATGCTTAGGGTTGTTTTTGTGGTGTAGGGTGAAATTCCTATTCATCTTCAGGTTTTAGCTTGAAGGTTTTATTGAAAAATTGCCTGATATTTGGAACTGTTCATAATTTCCTCCACCATGACTAATGCCCTACTTCCATCTCCCGAAAAACAGTCCCAAAGCATAATGCTGCCTCCACCATGCTTCACTGTGGATATGGTATTCTTTTGGTGATGCGCAGTATTGGTTTTGTGCCAAACATATCTTTTGGAATTATGGTCAAAAAGTGTAATCTTGTTCTCATCAGACCATAATATATTTTCCCACATGCTTTTGGAAGATTTGATGTAGGTTTTGGCAAAGCATAGCCAGTCTTGTATGTTTTTCTTTGTAAGAGAATGCTTATCACTCTTACTCTAAAGGCCAAACATATGAATAATACGGGTGATTGTTGTCACATGCAGTACACAACCAGTACTTGCCAGAAATTCCTGCAGGACCTAATGTTGTAGGCCTCTTGCCAATATTCTTCTTGTGTTTCCATCAATTTTTGAGGAACATTCAGTTCTAGTTAGTGTCACTGGTTAGTTCCAAATTTAAGCCACTTCTTGATGATTGTCTTCTCAGCATACCATGGTATATCTAATGCTTTGAAAAAAAAAGTACCCTTTTCCTGACTGATAGCTTGATCCCTTTGCTGTGTCTTAAGCTGTTCACACACCGTGGCTTTCGCTGTAATATGCAAATAAGAATATTTTAGGAAAATCCTACTAGAACAACCAAACTTCATGTGGGGTTAATCAGAATCACTGTAAATGTTGGCAGCTGTGTACTGACTACCATTTAAAATGAGTCTACATGTAATTGCCTAATTCTGGACACAACCTTGTCCCAAATTACAGGAGGGAGTTCACACTTACAGAGCCACATTCATTTTGTTCTTTTATTTCCCTGATTTCAATTTGTTTCTCAGTAGATTTGTCCTTGTTAATTATGGGTACATTAAAGGTGGAAAAAGTTCTTCTTGTATGATTTTTACTTGACAAAAACCTGACATTTTAACAGGGTTGTGTAGGCTTTTTATATCCACTGTATATTATATACTACAAATACAATTATGCAATAATGTAGTAGCCTGTGGTGTTCCATACAATGATATCTTGTAAAAGATGTGCATATACTGTATATTTGAGGGGTTGTTCATCCCTGGTGAAATCTTCGGCAACCACTGCATCTTGCTGAATCCTAACGGTTTGTGCATTATGTTACTTGGCTCCGCTTGTCAGTTTCCAATGGTCATCATGTGACTGCAAGTATGAACTTTGCATACTTTCAGTCATTTGCCAAATAGAGTGTCAGTCGTGTCTCACAATGTTCTGTTACGGTTACGTGATGACAGTTGGAACTGGTAAGCAGAGGTAGATGTTTCACACAATGAAGTTGAAATTGTTAATGATGACGTGATTCATCTGATCAGACCACCATTTCCTTTGCTCCATGGTCCAGTACTGATGCTCACATGCTCATTGTAGGAGCATGCAGCAGTGGACAGCATGGCTGCTCTGACTAGTCTGCAGCTTCACAGCCCCATATTCAGCAAGCTGTGCTACACTGTGTGTTCTGATGCTTTTCTATCATATCTAACATTTACTTTTCAAGCAATTTTTGCTACAGTAGCCTTCCACTGAGATCAGATCACACAGGCGAGCCTTCCCCTCCACACACACAAATGAAACTTGGATCATCATGATTTTGTCATTCCCTTGACCATTTTCAGTAGGTACTAAACACTGAGTTGGGGGAAATCCTACAATACCTGCTATTTTAAAGATGCTTTGACCCATTTCGTCTAGCCTTAACAATTTGAATTCTAACTAAGTTGTTCAGATCTTTACTATTGCCCATTTTCATGCTTCCAACATATTAACTTGAATTACCGATTGGTTACTTGATGCCTACAATACTCAATCACATGAGATGTGCCATTTAATGAGAGATTTAATGTTATTTACAACATCTGTTTCAGTTTTATGGCTGATTGGTGTGTATTCCTTATCTAGTATTTAGCTGCACTGAATATGCTTATTTTTTCTTTCTTTGTTCTTATATATAACAAATCACAGTCTCCTATGAAGAACAACTTTTGGCTGGGCGTCACAGGAGTACTGAGATGGCAGTGATGGCGGCCTTTAAAAGGCCTGTAGCTGCCATGGTAGCCCATCCACAACCTGCGATTTAATTGTGGTGAGACCAATGGGGCACCCTTCATGGCCATTTATAGGGACTCTGTCAGCACAGAGTGACAAGGACCCTGTGATGACAGAGAATGACAAGGCCCCCCATAGCATCTTAGCATCGGAGTCCCATGGTCTCGCAGACCCTAATAACCTTATGTTATGCCCCTCTCTTCTCCTCCATGTTATTGGTGGTTCAGTGGTTAACACGTATATGCAGAGAGAAGAATTTGTCTATTTAAACCCTGGTCCGTGGATCAGCTGGCTGGCTGGCTGTTCAGAGTAGGATCAAGACCAAGAAGCTCGGATGGAAGGCTTACTGCAGCAGCTGATAAGTGTGGGTGAAGCCGACAGCGACGAATGGATGAGAAGATGCCTTGAGTTTCTAGACCCATCTTCGGCAGCTGATGAAGAGCAGAGAGCGGGGTGGATGAAGGGACCAAAGCGACAATCGATGTAGTGGAGAGGATCCAGAAGGAGAGCTATGAAAGCCTGAAAAGAAAAGGAGAAGCCAGAATGCATACACGCCTCCTTTACTTGTCAGCTGGAAGAAGATCAGCGTCGGGAAGAAGTCAACGCCCACAGTGAGTTCAATGTCATCGGGATGCGGCCGTCGCTGAGGCAACAGGATCTTCAGGAGAAGATGAGGCACATGCCACGATACCTAAGGACAGGTGGCATCTGTGCTTTCCCTGTAAGGAGGCTTTGAGCACCAAAGACGATGAGCTACTAGGCCCAAGCCAGGAGGCAGAGGCAAGAGGTTAGAAAATCTTTTGTCCTATCTGTCTCTGATAGCAATGATATCTTAGGTCAGATGAAGATATTAGATAGTTGGTACAGGACATGTTAGAAAAGTCGGAGCTAATTTTACGAATGTTGGACTTCTTTTAAATCAGGTCAGTAATCCCACTTCGTTGACAGGAGTATCTGAATCTTGTTTGAAAGAAGCCTTGACATGCGAGATCTCACTGCTAGGCTTTCACCTTAACGCTTCGAGTTAAGGAACACATAAAGAGTTTATTGACTTATTCACTTTATTATCATCAGGGAAGATGAGCTATTTAAAGGGAATGAGAAAGAGGAGAAAAGTGAAGGGGATGACAGTAAGCGTACTGCCCCTAAATCTTTTAATAATTGGCATCACGGTTTCTGCATTTACTCACCTGTTCTTGGGGAAAAGTTGCCTGATTGATAATTGTGGTTTATTTCAATGCATTGATATTATACTTGAGTCATACCGCAACTTTGGCGGTATGGCATGGTTTTATTTTATTATGATAAGTCTTTTAGACAAAAGCTAGCTGTACACCCGTCTCTAAAGTGGGGTGTTAAAGATGTTGGCCCATAGCTCAACCTAAAGTTACCACAGAGTAATGTTACCAGACCACCCACCTCCTGGCAAAGTAGTAGGAAGATGTTGTCTGCATGACTGTGTGGCAAATCAGGGATGTTCATGGGCGGAGCCGATTTTTGGCGCAAACAAGTCGGAACCCCGAACACGAATTTGAAATGCCGAACAAATTCGCTCAACACTAACACTAAAGTACAGGCAGTCGGTGTATCAGGGCTAAACATTTCAGTACACCTTACTATCTGCTTAGTTTCCATCTATCTCCACCTTTCTCTGGCTCTATGAAGCCAAAGTTGTCAATCAAAGAAGAGGGGGGTGAAGATTGAGGGTAAACAAGCAGGTAGGAAAGTGCATTTACAGTCATGGCTGAAAGTGTTCACACCCTCAAAATTGTTCCAGAAAATAAAGCATTTCTCCCAGAAATTTATTGCAATTACACATGTTTTGTTATACACATCTCTACTTCCTTAGCATGTATTGGAACAACACAAAAAAACAGAGAAAAAAAGGCAAATTGGACATAATTTCACACAAAACCCTAAAAATGGGCAGGACAAAATTGTTGGCACCTTTCCAAAATTGTGGGTAAACAACTTTGTTTCAAGCATGTGATCATATACAAAAAAATTGCGCACACAGAACTCTATTTAAAAATAATCAATTTTATTAAATACAAAGAAAAGTGTAGAGAGAATCTAATAAAATGGTGGGCAGGTAATACATGGTAACAAGCCAAACGGTGACACCAAAGCTGAACCAGGTCTATAAAAAATATACAGCATACAAAGAAGTAGATAATAAACAAGGCTAATGACATTACATGATAACAGTACCAATGACTGGTAGATGTATATATAAGTATGTACATACATGTTACACTAAATATAAAGTGATCTAGTCCAGTAAATCAAATGTATAGATGGTAGTGCAACGAGAGCATGGAGCGTAACGCTACAAAACCCATGCAATTAACCTAATGCATGCAAGTTAAGAAAATCATTTACCTAAGTTGAACAGAGATGCCACATCCCCAACGCGCATTTCGGCGGGCGTGCCATCTCCCGAGGGAGTGGCAGGCAGCCTATTATAATAGTACCCTTTAACCCCTTCACGACCTTGGTATTTTCCATTTTTGCGCTTTTTGTTTTTTATTCCCCTTCTTCCCAAAGCCATAACTTTATTTTTACCTCAATATGGCCCTCTGAGGACTTGTTTTTTTGCAGGACGAGTTGTACTTTTGAATGACACTATTCATTTTACCATATAGTGTACTGGAAAACGGGAAAAAAAATCCAAATTGCAAAAAAAAGTGTAATTCCACAACTGTTTTTTTTTTACCATGTTCATGAAATGCTAAAACTGACCTGCCACTATGATTCTCCAGTCACTGTCAATCTTCTTCGGTCTGGGGCTCCATGCAAGATCTCGACTCGTGGGGTAAGGACGATTCTGAGAAAGATCATGAATCAGCCCAGAACTACATGAGAGCACCTGGTCAATGACCTGAAGAGAGCTCAGACCACAGTCTCAAACATTACTATTAGTAACACACTACGCTGTCATGGATTAAAATCCTGTAGAGCACACAAGGTCACGCTCACGCAATCACATGTCCATGCTCGTTTGAAGTTCGCCAATGACCATCTGGATGATCCAGAGGAGGCATGGGAAAAGGTTATGTGGTCAGATGAGACCAAAATATAACTTTTTGGTATCAACACCATTCGCCGTGTTTGGAGGAAGAAGAAGGATGAACACCGTCCAAACCATGAAGCATGGTGGGGTGAAACATCATACTTTGGGGTTGCTTTTCTGTAAAGTGGACAGGATGACTGCACCATATTGAAGGGAGCATGTATCGTGAGATTTTAGCCAAAAACCTCCTTCCCTCAGTAAGAGCATTGCAGATGGGTGGTGGCTGGGCCTTCCAGCACGACAACGACCCGAAACACACAGCCAGGGCAACTAAGGAGTTGCTCCGTAAGAAGCATTTCAAGGTCCTGGAGTGGCCTAGCCAGTCTCCAGACCTGAACCCAATAGAAAATTTTGGAGGGAGCAGAAACTCAATGTTGTCCAGCGACAGCCCAAAACCTAAAAGATGCAGAGTAGATATGTATGGAGGAGTAGACCAAAATCCCTGCTGCAATGTGTGCAAACTTGTTCAAGAACTACAGGAAATATCTGACTTCTGTAATTGCAAACAAAGGTTTCTCTACGAAATATTAAGTTCTCTTTTTCCATTGTATCAAATACTTATTTCATGCAATAAAATAAATAAATAATAAAATTAATTATGTAACATCATGGAATGTGATTTTCTGGATTTTCTTTAAGATTTTGTCTCTCACATGTGAAGTGTACCTAATATAAAAATTACAGACCTCTCCATTCTTTGTAGGTGGGAAATCTTGCAAAATCAGCAGTGTATCAAATACTTATTTTCCCCACTGTACATACTGTAAGGTGGCTGTTAGACACCTAGTGGTTGGGAGATAAAACTTGAAGTAATGCTTTAGTACATATAGGAAAATTCTCCAGCACACTAAGTGCTGAGAGGGGTTAATCGGCCATGGCAGTTTGATTGTGAGCAGCTGATAAGTTGGGAAAGACTGCTACTCACCATATCTCCACCCCTGGGTGGAATTCACTGGGTAAATTGATAGCTGTTTTGTCTAACAAATGCTGGATGTATGGAGGTTGCAGGTCTCCTGGATTGAATGTCCGTTGTTAAAGGACATGGAAGCTGGACTCTAAGCCAATTGGGCTTAATAGCACTATTGTATGGACTTGTTACTTTATGTTACCTTGTGCCGAGCAAAGGTTGTATTTAAGTTTTCTGGTGATGTGATTTATGAGGATTGCAATAAACCAGCCAGACTTTAAATAGAAATGGTTTCTGTGTCTAACTCTTTAAGAAGCCGAGTGAGTTTACCTACCACAATACCTATATATATCTACCAGTCATTGTTACTGTTATCATGTAATGTAATTAGCCTTATTTATTATTTATTTTACTCACTTGTATAGCGCCATTAATTCCACAGCGCTTCACAGACAATATCGGCACTGTCCCCATTGGGGCTCACAATCTAAATTCCCTATCAGTATGACTTTGGAGTTATCTACTTCTTTGTATGCTGTATATTTTTTGTAGACCTGGTTGAGCTTTGGTGCCACCCTTTGGCTTGTTGCCATGCATCACCTGCCCACCATTTTATTACATTCTCTATATGATTTTCTTTGTATTTAATTGGTTTATTTTTAAATAAAGTTCTGTGTGCGCAATTTTTTCATATATGATCTCATGTTTCTGCATCCACTGAACTTGTTGCTTGTTTGTTCTATTCATAGGTAACTTTTGATTTGTTTCAAGCATGTGATGCTCTTTCAAACTCACTTGTGGGCAAGTAACAGGTGTGGACAATATGAAAATCCCACCTGCAACCAGATAAAAAGGGGAGAAGTTGCCTCAATCTCTGCATTGTGTGTCTGTCTGTGCCACACTACTCATGGAGAACAGAAAGAGGAGAAAAGAACTGTCTGAAGACTTAAAAACCAAAGTTGTTGAAAAATATCAACAATCTCAAATTTACAAGTCCATTTCCAAAGAGCTTGATGTTCCTGTCTAACCTGTCTATGTTGCACAACATATTCAAGAAGTTTAGAACCCATAGAACTGTAGTCAATCTCACTGGACGTGGCTGGCAGAGAAAAGTTGATGAAAGGTTGCAATGCAGGATAGTCCAGATGGTGGGCAAGCAGCCCCAATCAGGTTTCAAAGAAATTCAAGCTGTTCTACAGGCTCAGTTTGCATCACTGTCAGGGAGAACTATCCATCGACATTTGAATGAAATGAAACGCTACTGCAGGATACCCAGGAGCACCCCACTGCTCCCACAGAGACATAAAAAGCTGCACTGCAGTTTGCCAAAATGTATGTGAGTAAGCCAAAATCCCTCTGGGAAAGCATCTTATGGACACATGAAATCAAGAAAGAGTTTTTTGATAAAGAACATCATTCTACTGTTTACCGAAAATGGAATGAAAAGATTACACTACCTACTGTCAAATATGGTGGAGGCTCAAAGATTTTTTGGGGTTGTTTTGCTGCCGCTGGCACTGGGTGCCTTGACTGTGTGCAAGGCATCATGAAATCTGAAGATTACCAAAGAATTTTTGGTCACAATGTAGTGCCCAGTGTCAGAAAACTGGGTTTTCATCCTAGGTCATAGATCTTCCAGCAGGGCAATGATCCCAAACATAATTCAAGAAGCGCACAGAAATGGATGGAAACAAAGAGCTGAAGAGTTCTGAAGTGTCCTGCAATGGGTCTGCATCTAAATCCTATTGACCACCTGTGGAAAGATCTTAAAATTGCTGTTGGGAGAATGCATCCTTCAAATATGAGAGACCTAAAGCAGTTTGCAAAAGAAGTGATCCAAAATTCCAGTTGAGAGGTGTAAGAAGCTTGTTGATGGTTATAGGAAGCGATTGATTGCAGCTATTTATTCTAAAGGCTGTGCAACCACATATTAAATTGAGGATGCCAACAATTTTGTCGGGCTTATTTTTGGGGTTTTGTGTGAAATTATGTCCAATTTGCCTTTTTTTCTCTATTTTTTTTTGTGTTGTTCCAATACACACAAAAGAAATAAACATGTGTATAACAAAACGTGTATTTGCATTAGTTTTCTGGGAGAAATACTTCATTTTTTGGAACAATTTCAAGGGTGCCAACACTTTCAGCCACGACTGTAAGTGATTGGCCACACCTTTGTGCACCGAGCGGCGGAACTTAGAACAGTCATTCTGTGCTGACCAGAGATTGACAATGGCATTTAAATGGTTAAACAGCAGTCATCAGAGCTAGGTTTTGTCTCTGCTAATAATGGCATATATCGGCTATATCACACTGTTGGCACCTGATCTGTATAGGGTGGATTCCGCTCCTGAGCCTGTGCCACATACTCTGACCTGTTCCATGACGGAAATTAACTTCATAGAGCGTGGAGGGGTTAAAGCTGAACTCTCCCATTGTTGTTTGTGGGCTCATGTCTGCACAAAGCTTGTTCTGAAATTTTAGAAGTGTCATCCTTACACCAGACACTATACAGCAATCCGAGCCTATAAATGTGTGTGATACAACTTTACTCATAAAAAATGAAAATCTGTGTTCTGGTTATAATGAGTTGAAAAAAGTTTGGACACTATTTTTGTTCATAAAGCTTCAAAGTGTTTTACATGGAAAATAATGTATAGCATTGGGAGAAACTATAAGAAATACTAAAGATAATACATTTATCATCTATAAAATGTAGGCACATAGTAATAAAGCTAAGCGCAACAATGATACTTGAGTCTGAAAGCCTCATAAACAGATATGGTAAAAACACCAAAAAAGTTATGAAGATGGGAAGAGGTTCACAGTGAACTCATATCCTGGCAGTGGGAATAGTAAATCATTACAAAATGCTGTATAAAAATGCTGCTATATAATAATAGTGATAGAGAGATTGTAGTAAAGAGATTAAAATGAAGACCTATATGAAATATATAAAAGCAATTGCATAGAAGCTATGTTTATTTTGCTTACTTAAAGGGTTATTCCCATCTCCGCCGTTCATGGCTGAGACAGGAATAACTGTTTCAAAGACGTGGCCACCAGAGGTGGAGTTATAAAAACGGCCTAGTGCAAGAACACTACTCTGTGTGCGTAACTCCCATAGAAATTATTGAGGTTTATGCCAACAGTGTAGTTAATTTTACTATGGTGTGAGAGTAACTCACATTCATTTCAATGGGAACTATACAAACAGCTTAGCCCATCTGCTCTCAACTATTTTCGTAACTATCGTAACTATGGTGAAAGCAGTTATCCCCACCTGTCATAGGCACTGATATACCAAGTTAAGTAGAAGACTACATCGTGGCACTGCATGGGAATAATGGTAATCCCACACACAGACCATATATTCCATATTGTAATAATTTACTTTGGTTCTTTGTACAGGTTCCCACTTAATTTTAAATTTCAAGGTGTTTTCTCACTATGGACTTTACTACATCAATTAAATGGACTATAAATAACTGATCAACAAGGGCTGAACTGGTACAACATCCATCACCAGTCAAGAAAGATGCCCTATAACTGCTTAGGCAATGTTGTAGCCATTGTACCTCCAGCTTATTGTCATTGCTTATAGCCATTGTACCTCCTGAAATTGTTAAACTGCTAGTCCATATTCCAGTACTATTGTGTTCCTATTAATATTCACAATATCAGAAATTTATAACATATCATATCAATGTTGTTACGGATCCGGGTGGTGGTACCTCTGTGCTGCGGAGGGACCAGAGGGGCGTAACTAGGTATCAACTCGGACCGACCAAGGCCGTACGGTGGCTCAATCGACTCCTTGACCAGGGAAGGACCGAGCAGAGGGACCAGGTGCTAATCTGGGGACCGACCTTGTATGAGAGCAGGTGACTCCCACGGGTCAGAAGGTAGGGACTGACCGGTACAGCAGATAGGCACAGCAGGCAGGCTGATGGGTGATCCGGGCAGACGGACTGGCAGGCACGGCAGGTACCAAGCAGGTGCTTCTAGGTAAGCGGGCTGGCAGGCACGGAAGGTAACAGTCAGGAGCCTCCTGGTAGGCTGGCTGGTAGGCACGGCTGGTAGCAGTCAGGAGTCTCCAGGTAGGCTGGCTGGTAGGCATGGCAGGTAACAGGCAGGTTCTTCCAGGTAAGCAGGCGGACAGAGCCCATAGACAGACTGGCGGACTGGACTGTAGACAGACTGTCGGGCTGAAGAGTAGACAAGCAAGCGGACTGGACTTGTAGTCAGGCTGGCGGGCTGGATTTGTAGTCAGGCTGGGGGGCTGGACTTGTAGTCTGGCTGGTGGGCTGGATTTGTAGTCTGGCTGGCGGGCTGGACTGGTAGTCAGGCTAGCAGAGGGACCTGAGGGCTGAAGCAGAGTATCACACACAAAGCTACAATCTTTCACGGGCACCTCTATATTGGAGGAGGTGCCTTTTATAGGGGAAGTCCTCCGGCCGGGGACTTTTTAGGATGGCGCGCGGCCCCTTTAGGAGGGAAGGAGCGCGCTCGCACCCTAAGCACAGAGCAGGGGAAGCTGCGTGCAACAGCAGCTGCTGCAGGGAGGCCAGAAGACGCCGGAGCAGGACCGCGGCAGTAAGGGGGACGGCGTCTCTGCCGGGCAGGAGGCAGAGACGCCGATGCTACAGTACCCCCCCCTTTATGCCCCCTCTTTTTCAGGCCAGCAAGAAATTTTTTAAGGAGAAGCGGGGGGGGGGGGGGGGGGCGTGGATGTTTTCCCTGGGTTCCCAAGTTCTCTCCTCTGGGCCAAACCCCTTCCAATCCACCAGAAAAATGTTTTTTCCTCTTACCCTCTTGGTGGCCAGAATGTTTTCTACCTCATAGACGTCCTCAGCGGAGACCGGAGCTGGGGAAGTACCTGGATTGTCGGGAAAAGTATTAAGCACAACTGGTTTGAGGAGAGATACGTGGAAGGAGTTGGGAATCCGTAAGGTGGCCGGGAGTTTTAACTTGTAGGCTACTGGGTTGATTTGCTTGAGGACTTCAAATGGACCGATGAACCGTGGACCCAACTTATAGGAGGGTATTTTGAGACGAACATGTTTGGAGGAGAGCCAAACCTTGTCTCCCGGACGGAATTGAGGTGGATCCAGACGTCTCTTATCAGCATGCTTCTTCATCCGCTCGGAGGATTGAAGAAGTGCGAATCTAGTGTCCTCCCAAATAGTGGAAAATTCGCTGACCAGAGACTCCGCGGCCGGGTTGTCCACTGAAGCGGAAAAGGGAAACGGAATCCGGGGATGTTGACCGTAGACCACAAAGAACAGGGACTTGGAAGAAGATTCGCTCTCATGGTTGTTGTAGGAGAATTCGGCCCATGGTAGGAGCTCCACCCAATCGGTATGGTGAGCGTTGACGAAGTGCCGGAGGTAGCTAGTAAGGATCTGGTTGATACGCTCCACTTGGCCATTGGACTGCGGATGGTAAGCGGAGGAGAAATCTAGAGTGACATCCAGCAGCTTACACGTAGCTCTCCAGAAGCGCGAAGTGAACTGGATCCCTCGATCAGACACAATGTGGAGGGGTAGGCTGTGGAGACGAAAGATGTGATGTATGAAGTCCTTAGCCAGCACAGATGCAGATGGGAGACCAGGCTGAGGGATGAAGTGGGCCATTTTAGAAAAGCGGTCAGGAACCACCCAAATTATCGTACAACCGGCAGAAACAGGGAGATCCGTAATAAAGTCCATAGCAATGTGTTGCCACGGGGCTGCAGGTACGGGAAGAGGCAGGAGACGGCCGGCAGGAAGATGTCTGGGAAACTTGTTGCGGACACAGGACGAACAGGCCGTGACGAAGTCTACCAAATCCTGGCGCAGGGTATGCCACCAGTAATGCCGGGTAATGAGCAGGAAGGTCTTCTTCTGGCAAGCATGGCCGGCTAGTTTGGATGAATGACCCCTGTGAAGAACCTTCTTACGATCCGGAACCACTACAAACGTCTTACCGGGTGGTAGACGAGACAGATCCAAGGGGGCCACATTCATCACTTTGGAGGGACCGATGATATGCATAGGCTCCTTCTCTTGATCGGAAGACAGGAAGGATCGGGAGAAGGCGTCTGCTTTAACGTTCTTGTCCGCCGGGCGGTAATGTAGGGTAAAATTAAATTGGGCGAAGAACAAAGACCACCGGGCCTGACGCGGATTGAGTCTTTGGGCGTTCTGAAGATAAGCCAAGTGTTTGTGGTCAATATAGATGACCACCGGGTGCAGAGTCCCCTCGAGCAGGTAACGCCACTCTTCCAGCGCCAATTTGATGGCTAGCAGTTCTCGGTCTCCTATGGAGTAGTTGCGCTCAGACGAGGAGAAGAGCTTGGAGAAGAAGCAGCAGGTTACCATTCTCCTGGATGGAGATTTCTGGGTGAGCACCGCTCTGGCTCCGGAAGAGGAAGCATCAACCTCCAGAAAGAATTGTTTGTTGTTATCCGGATGGTGCAGCACAGGGGCAGAAGAGAAGGCTTGTTTTAAAGAGAGGAAGGCCTCCTCCGCTTCGGACGGCCATTCCTTAGGATTTGCTCCCTTTCGGGTTAGCGCAGAGATGGGAGCAGTCCGGGAAGAGAAATGTGGGATGAAGAGACGATAATAGTTGACGAAGCCCAGGAATCACTGAATCGCCTTCAACCCCTCCGGACGGGGCCACTTTAAGACGGCAGAGACCTTCTCGGGGTCCATCCATAGACCTGTCTTAGAGATGATAGAGCCCAGGAACGGAAGAGAGGACTGCTCGAAGAGGCATTTCTCAAATTTTGCATATAGGTGATTCTGGCTGAGCCTAAGCAGGACCTGACGAACATCCCTCCGATGAGAGGGAAGATCCGGAGAGACCAAGATGTCGTCCAGGTACACCGCCACGCAAGAATATAAGAGGTCACGGAAGATGTCATTAACTAATTCTTGGAAGACTACGGGAGCATTACAGAGACCGAAGGGCATCACACGGTATTCATAGTTACCGTCCCAGGTATTGAATGCCATATTCCACTCGTCTCCTTGGCGGATCCAGACCAGGTTATACGCCCCACGAAGATCGAGCTTGGTGAAGATCTTCGCGCCTTTAAGGCGGTCGAACAGCTCAGAGATGAGCGGCAGGGGGTATTTGTTTTTGACAGTGATTTGGTTGAGTCCTCTATAATCGATACATGGGTGTAGTGAACCGTCTTTCTTTTTAATGAAGAAGAATCCGGCTCCAGCAGGGGAGGAAGATTTCCGGATGAATCCCCTAGCCAGATTTTCTTCGATGTACTCCGACATGGCCCGGGTTTCGGCCAACGACAACGGGTAGATACACCCACGGGGTGGAGTGGCGCCGGGTATCAGGTCGATAGGGCAATCATATGGCCTATGGGGTGGCAGAGTCTCTGCCTCCTTCTTGTCGAAGACATCAGCATAGGACCAGTAGGGTGCCGGTAGACCGGGTAAATTAGGCGGAGTAGATGGGGGTCGAGCCGGGTGAACCGGAACCAGGCAGGTCTCATGGCAATCCTGCCCCCAATGGAGCACCTCACCGGATTGCCAATTCAGAACGGGTTCATGTTTCTGTAGCCAGGGTAGACCTAGCAAAAGGGGGTGAGAGAGTCCGGAAAGCACATGGAAGGAAATCCTGTCTGAGTGCAGCATTCCCACCTGCACGGTTACGGGCTCCGTGACGAGCAAGATGGTCACCGGAAGCAGTCTTCCATCCACGGAAGCGACTGCCAATGGTTCGGCCAGAGGTTTGGTAGGAATCTGATACTTCTCTACACGGGACTGGGATATGAGATTCCCAGCGGCTCCGGAATCCAGATGTGCGGTTTCAAAGAAGCGGTTCTCTCCACAGGAAATAGAGACAGATAAAGTCAAGAACGGAGAGGACTTACTTTTGCCTAGGACGACCTCTCCGAGTGGTCCTAGACACTGGAGTTTCCCGGCTTCACTGGGCAGGAACGAATCAGGTGCTCCTTACTACCACAGTAGAAACAGCTCCCCTCGGCTCGGCGTGTCTCTTGGTGAGATTTGACCATCTTGGTCTGGTCGATCTGCATAGGTTCGGGCGAGCATGCCCAGGGAGTTGCAGGTTGGGAAGCAGGTTTCTGGAAAGCAGGAGCAAGATGAGGAAATCTTCTCTCCCGGGAAGTCTCCTTAGCACGCTCTAGGAAACGGATGTCAATCCGGGTTGCTAGTGACACCAGGTCATCCAGGGTGGTAGGAATGTCCCGGCCGGCTAACTCGTCCTTAATCCGACCGGAAAGGCCCTCCCAGAAGGTGGACACCAGGGCCTCGTCCCAGGCAAGCTCAGAAGCAAGGGTACGGAACCGTATGGCATACTGGGCCACGGTGAGACTCCCTTGGCGGAGACGAAGCAATGAAGAGGCAGTAGAGATCCTACGTCCGGGTTCATCGAAGACCTTCCAGAAGGCAGTGAGGAAAGCCGGAAGATCGGACACCAGGGAATCCCCTCTCTCCCATAGAGCGTTAAGCCATGCCAATGCTTCCCCGGTGAGGTGAGACATGATGAACGCCACCTTGGCCCGGTCGGAGGGAAACTGATGTGGCAGAAGTTCAAAGTGCAGTGTGCACTGATTCAGAAAGCCCCGACATAGGACGGGGTCACCTCCAAAACAAGGAGGCGCTGAAAGCCGGGGTCCTAGGCTGGATGCCGTGGTATTGGTAGGTAGCGGCGCTGCTGGAGCGGGTGTCGCTCGACTTGAGGCAGACACAGGTAGGACAGACAGCGTGTCCAGGCGAGAGTTGACAGACCGCAGGTAGGTTAGGATGGTTTCCTGTAGGGATCTCTGACGAGAAACCTCCTGGTACAGGTCAGCAAGCGAAGGGGCCTGGGGGCCACCGGGTTCCATGGCTCGTGCAAACTGTTATGGATCCGGGTGGTGGAACCTCTGTGCTGCGGTGCAAGGAGGGACCAGAGGGACATAACTAGGTATCAACTCGGACCGACCAAGGCCGTACGGCGGCTCAATCGACTCCATGACAAGGGAAGGACCGAGCAGAGGGACCAGGTGCTACTCTGGGGACTGACCTTGTATGAGAGCAGGTGACTCCCACTTGTCAGAAGGTAGGGACTGACCGGTACAGCAGATGGGCACGGCAAGCAGGCTGACGGGTGATCCGGGCAGACGGACTGGCAGGCACGGCAGGTACCAAGCAGGTGCTTCTAGTTAAGCGGGCTGGCAGGCATGGCTGGTAACAGGCAGGAGCCTCCTGGTAGGCTGGCTGGTAGGCACGGCAGGTAACAGGCAGGTGCTTCTAGGTAAGCGAGCTGGCAAGTAACAGGCAGGAGCCTCCAGGTAGGCTGGCTGGTAGGCACGGCAGGTAACAGGCAGGTGCTTCCAGGTAAGCAGGCGGACAGAGCCTATAGACAGACTGGCGGACTGGACTGTAGACAGACTGTCGGGCTGAACTTGTAGTCTGGCTGGCGGACTGGACTTGTAGTCTGGCTGGCGGGCTGGACTGGTAGTCAGGCTAGCAGCGGGACCTGAGGGCTGAAGCAGAGTATCACACACAAAGCTACAACCTTGCACGGGCACCTCCATATTGGAGGAGGTGCCTTTTATAGGGGAAGTCGTCCGGCCACTGGCTGGGGACTTTTTTGGACGGCGCGCGGCCCTTTTAAGAGGGAGGGAGCGCACGCGCGCCCTAAGCACAGAGCAGGGGAAGCTGCGTGCAGCAGCTGCAGGGAGGCCAAAGGCGCCGAAGCAGGACCGCGGCGGTAAGGGGGACGGTGTCTCTGCCGGGCAGGAGGCAGAGACGCCGATGCTACAAATGTCATCAGAGGTGGATCTACGCTTTCCAGTACCTGGGGCAAAAATTCAGTTTGGCGTTCCCCTCTAATACACAGCTTAAGCAGTTTGAGTAGTCATGTGACCGCTCATATGCAATTTGTATACTTAGTTATGTGTCAACTGGCTGCTCTCCCTGATTCTCTTAATCTTCATTGACATACTATGCCCTTCTTAATTAACAGAAGCATGAAGGGAAGCTAGACTGTAAAAAAGTGTGAAACAACTGAAAACATGTCTTATATTCTAGGTTCTTCAAAGTAGCCACCTTTTTCTTTGATGACTGCTTTGCACACTCTTGGCATTCTCTTGATGAGCTTCAAGAGGTAGTCACCGGAAATGGTTTTCACTTCACAGGTGTGCCCTGTCAGGTTTAATATGTGGGATTTCTTGCCTTATAAATGGGGTTGGGACCATCAGTTGTGTTGTGCAGAAGTCAGGTGGATACACAGCTGATAGTCCTATTGAATAGACTAGAATTTGTATTATGGCAAGAAAAAAGCAGCTAAGTAAAGAAAAACAGGTGGCCATCATTACTTTAAAAAAATAAAGGTCAGTCAGTCCGAAAAATTGGGAAAACTTTGAAAGTGTCCCCAAGTGCAGTTGCAAAAACCATCAAGCGCTACAAAGAAACTGGCTCACATGAGGACTGCCCCAGGAAAGGAAGACCAAGAGTCACCTCTGCTTCTGAAATCGCAGGTTAACAGCAGCTCAGATTAGAGACTAAGTCAATGGCCACCAGAGTTCTAGCAGCAGACACATCTCTACAACTGTTAAGAGGAGACTTTGTGCAGCAGGCCTTCATGGTAAAATAGCTGCTAGGAAACCACTGCTAAGGACAGGCAACAAGCAGGACAGGCAACAAGCAGAAGAGACTTGTTTGGGCTAAAGAACACAAGGAATGGACATTAGACCAGTGGAAATCTGTGCTTTGGTCTGAGTCCAAATTTGAGATCTTTGGTTCCAACCACCGTGTCTTTGTTCGACGCAGAAAAGGTGAACGGATGGACTCTACATGCCTGGTTCCCACCGTGAAGTGTGGCACCCCAGGGGTCCGGTTGCCACAGTGGCATTGCCTCCCTAAAAAGAGGTAATGCCATGCCTGGAAGCAAGCAGGGATCCCCTAGTCAGGGATACTTAACATGCAACACTTTCCTGGCTCCAGACCAGCAAGGGGCGCTCCTCCCCTTGGCAACTGGGATCTGGGGGCGGGGTTAGTTAGTCTTAGTGTGAGGAGTTGAGTTTAGGACGTCGAGGAGACAAGAGCTAGGGACTGGAGCTGAGGTAGCTCGTCCTAGCTAGAGAAGCACAGAGGACCGAACACTGGAGTCCGAGGCTGTGGGGCACTGAAGGCTCAGCAGCAGATATCGTAGGGCAGGAGATTGAAGGTCTCCTGGCCCCATCAGACGCCCGGAGGCTAAGCAGCACAGAGGGACCAGCACCGTCACTTTGGGAGCGACGCACCAGTAAGGCCCGAACTGCAAGCCATACGGGTGAGCAAAGAACGTTTCACTCAGGGATGTGGGCTATAGCACCACTACAAGCAGCAAAGCCAAAGAGTATAGTGAGAAGGGGAGGCCTACATCTTCACCTGGCAAGGAGGACTCTATCTTTGCTTCCAGGCTGACCGGACTCTTACCTCTAGCCAGTACCCCAATCCAGGCTTGCCTAATTGTCATCAGTAAAGACCCTAGGACTGCACTATACTGACTCTGTGGTTATTACTGCACTACGACACCCTGCACAACCACCAACATCCACACCCTGCCCTGAAGCTAACTCTATCTGTGGGGAGTCATAACATCCTTGCTGCATCACCACCAGCTTCAGAGGACTGTTCCGCAGCGGCTGCCCCTTTAGCCGCATTCCACAGGTGGCGTAGTCGGACTCTTTAACAAAAACCTATACATATAATTTCCCTTGGATTGACCGCCCTGGGTCACGGACTGGGTCACCGCCACTGTGACTACAACCCCCAGCATCTACCGGCCCGGCACCGGGTACCCCACGGCCCAGGAAGCGCATCAGAAGCATGGAGGAGGAGGTGTGATGGTGTGGGGGTGCTTTACTGGTGACACTGTTGGGGATTTATTCAAAATTGAAGGCATACTGAACCAGCATGGCTACCACAGCATCTTGCAGCGGCATGCTATTCCATCCGGTTTGCGTTTAGTTGGACCATCATTTATTTTTCAACAGGACAATGACCCCAAGCACACCTCTAGGCTGTGTAAGGGCTATTTGACCAAGAGGGAGAGTGATGGGGTGCTACGCCAGATGACCTGGCCTCCACAGTCACTAGACCTGAAACTAATCGAGATGGTTTGGGGTGAGCTGGAACGCAGAGTGAAGGCAAAAGGGCCAACAAGTGCTAAGCATCTCTGGGAACTCCTTCATGATTGTTGGAAGACCATTTCCGGTGACTACCTCTTGAAGCTCATCAAGAGAATGCCAAGAGTGTGCAAAGCAGTCATCAAAGCAAAAGGTGGCTACTTTGAAGAACCTAGAATATAAGACATATTTTCAGTTGTTTCACACTTTTTTAAGTATATAATTCCACATGTGTTGTTAATTGATAGTTTTGATGCCTTCAGTGTGAATGTACAATTTTCATAGTCATGAAAATACAGAAAAATCTTTAAATGAGAAGGTGTGTCCAAACTTTTGGTCTGTACTGTACGTATTAGTACGCCCTGTTGATTTCGTCAGCACACAGGCTGTGCGGGCTCGATCGCCACCGGGTGTCAGCTGATTGTCACAGCTGACACCCGGTGCTATATGCTGGGAGCGGTCCGGCACCGCTCCCGACACATTAACCCCCGCAATGCTGCGATCGAAGTCGATCGCAGCATTGCGGGGGCAAGGGGAGGTGATTGCCAATACTCTCCTGCCGGCATCCAACGCTGTCTGTTGCGGCTTCCCGGATGTTGCCATGACGACCCGATGTCGTCATGACAACATCTGGGTCACCAGACAGCAGGAAGATACTTTGGTCATGCGCAGTGCATGACCAAAGTATCTTCTGCATCTGTAGAGCTGACAGCCTGTATAGCACAGGGATGGTGCTCCATCCCTATGCTATACAGGCGATCACAATATAAAAAGTGAAAGTCCCATAGTGAGACAAGGATAAAAGTCCAAAAAGTGCTTAAAAAATCAAAAAAAAAATAAAAAAAAAAATAAATTGTAAAAATATAAAAAAAATAATCCACCAAAAATAAAAATATAATGTACCCATCGATAAATATTATTATGAAAAAAAAACAAACAAACAATAAAAGTACACATATTTGGTATTGCTGCATCCGGAACGACCTGACCTATAAAACTGTCCCACTAGTTAACCCCTTTAGTGAACACGGTAAAAAAAAAAAAAAAAAAAAAAATGAAGCAAAAAACAATGCTTTATCATCATACCGCCAAACAAAAAATGTAACAACACGCAATCAAAAAGACGAATATAGATAAAAATGGTACCGCTGAAAACGACATCTTGTCCAGCAAAAAACAAACTGCAATACAGCTCCATCAGCTGAAAAATAAAAAAGTGATAGCTCTCAGAATAAAGCGATGCAAAAAAATAATTTTTTCTATAAAATAGCTTTTATTGTGTAAAAGCGCCAAAACATAAAAAAAAATATAAATGTGGTACCGCTGTAAACATACTGCCCCGCAGAATAAAGGTACCTTATCAATTTTACCACACGTGGAACAGCATAAATAAAAAAAAAAAAACAACAATTCCTGAATTGTTGGTTTGTGTTTATTCTGCCTCCCAAAAATCAGAATAGAAGGCGATCAAAAAATGTCACGTGCCTGAAAATGGTACCAATAAAAACGTCAACTCATCCCGCAAAAAACAAGCTGTCACATGACTCTGTCGGCCAAAATATAGAAAAATTATAGCTCTCAAAATATGGCAATGCAAAAAATAGATTTTGCAAAAAAATGCGTCTTTTAGTGTGTGACAGCTGTCAATCATAAAAATCCGATATGAATCTGGTATCGCTGTAATCGCACCGACCTGAAGAATAAAGTTTTCTAATCACTTATACCGCACAAGGAACGGCGTAAAAAATAAACTCTAGGGTGAGGGTTAGGGTTGTGCTAGGGTCAGGGTTGGAGTTAAGGTTGGGCTAGTGTTAGGGTTGGGGTTGTGCTAGGGTTAGGGTTAGGGTTGTGCTAGGGTTAGGGTTAGGGTTGTGCTAGGCTTAGGATTGGGGTTGGGATTTTTTTCAAAAGTAAAAAAAAAAGATGACGATATGGTGACTAGTGTTGAGCGCAAGTGCTCTCTACTTGAGTTTGCATCGGGTGCTCGGGTATGCTCCATATGCTTCGCGGCCAAAAAAACTTGCAGGGATTGCCTGCCATGCACGAGCGATCCCCGCATGTTTTTTTTTGGGTGTCTACTAACCATGAAACATGCGGGCGGGGACTCAAGCATGTCACTCGAGCACGCGCGATACATGGTGCATACCTGAGTATCCAATGCAAACTCAAGTAGCGAGCACTTGCGCTCAAGACTAATGACAACTTATTCAATATGATGACCTAATGTTATCAAATTCTGTGTGGTACATCTGAGTTCAAAATGTTCACTATACCCCTTTATAAAATCCTTGAGGGGTGTAGTTTCCAAAATGGGGTCACTTGTGTGGGGTTTCCACTACTTAGGCACATCAGGTGCTCTCCAAACGTGACATGGCGTCCACTCTTGATTCCAGCCAATTTTGCGTTCAAAAAGTCACACAGTGCTACTTCCCTTCTGAACTCTGCCGGGCGCCCAAACACTGTATTTTCCCCACATATGGGGTATTGGCGTACTCAGGAGAAATTGCACAAAAGTTTTTGGAGTCCATTTTCTCCTCTTACCCTTGTAAAAATAAATAAAATTGGGGCTAAAACATCATTTTTGTGGAAAAAGTTTGATTTTTTTGTTTTCACGGCTCCATATTATAAACTTCTGTAAAGCACTTTGCGGTTCAGGGTGCTCACTATGCATCTAGATAAGTTCCCTGAGGGGTCTAGTTTCCAAAATGGTGTCACTTGTGGGGGTTTCCACTGTTTAGGCACATCAGGGGCTCCCGAAACGCAACATGCGTCCTCTAATTATTCAAGCAAATTTTACATTCAAAAAGTCAAATGGCGCTCCTTCCCTTCCAAACCCTGCCGTGCACCCAAACAGTGTTTTTTCCCCACATATGGGGTATCTGTGTGCTCAAGGGAAATTGCACAACAAATTTTGGGGTTCATTTTTTCCTCTTATCCCTGCAAAAATAAAAAAAAATTGGGTCTAAAGTAACATTTTTGTGAAAAAAGTTAAATGTTAATTTTTTTCTTCTACATTCCAAAAATTCATGTGAAGCACCTGAAGGGTTAATAAAGTTCTTGAATGTGGTTTTGAGCACCTTGAGGGATGCAGTTTTAGAATGGTGTCACTTTGGGGTATTTTCTGTCATAAAGACCCTTCAAAGTGACTTCAAATGTGATGTGGTCCCTAAAAAAATGGTTTTGTAAATTTTGTTGGAAAAATGAGAAATCGCTGGTCAACTTTTAACCCTTATAGCTCCCTAATAAAAAAAAAAAAATTGTTCCAAAATTGTGCTGATGTAAAGTAGACATGTAGGAAATGTTATTTATTAGGTAACTCTTTTATGTGACATATCTCTCTGATTTAAGGGCATAAAAATTACAATTTTGAAAATTGCTACATTTTCGCCAAATTTTCCTTTTTTTTCACCAATAAATGCAAGTGATATCGAATATGTATTTACCACAATCATGAAGTACAATATGACACGAAAAAACAGTCTCAGAATCAGGGGGATCCGTTGAAGTGTTCCAGAGTAATTACCTCATAAAGTGACAGTGGTCAGAATTGTAAAAATTGGCCTGGTCATTAACGTGCAAACCACCTTGGGTTGTAAAGGGGTTAAAGAGGTTGTCCAGGTTTGTGACAAAAGTCTGCAGTCACTCTATGTGACTGCAGTCTTCTGAATCCTCTCAGCGCACACTGCATGGTGTCAGGATTCTCCCGTTCCGGTGGCAAGAGTGGATGGTAATGTGTCACATAAGGTTTGAGAAAAACTAAGTGCAACACGAAGGGAAGAGGGGTAGGAAGCCCAAACACTAGGGAAAGGGGGAGTGGAGATCCCTAGGCAGATCTAATATAACCCTGCCTACCCTACCGACCCTATATAGATTCCACATCTATCGCCGAGCAGGACCCTAAGTCCTGGATGTCCCTAGAGCTTGGCCCTAGGTAGGGAGGGGGAGGGTTGAGCACTGATCAGGCCCCACTACAAACTAGAGACAACAAGGTAGGCAAACAAAGGGGATAAACTTAGCTTGAGCAGACACCAGAGGAGAAACGCCAACTGTCCTCCAAGGGGATCAGAGAAGAAGCTAGCCGACTGCAAGTGCTTCAAGCCTGCACAAAGGTAGAAAAGTATCACTGGCGATTCCCTGGAGCAAACTGAGTGCTTTTAACTCCCAGGCAAGGGTGTGTCAATCAGCAGCAATAGGGAGCTCGCTGCTGGGTCCAAAAGGAAGAAGAATTAAGAAGATATCTGTAATGCCAAGCATAGTAACTTTCTACAGCCAGATCCAGATCGACTATTACTCTTGACACACCTGTGACATAATGTGACCGACAATATGTGATTTGAATGCATCTGGCCATATTCCAATAAGACATTTGCATAATTCACTTGCATTGAGCGAGGACACAAACGTCTTGTTGAAATGTGCCCAGAAGTATGCAAATCGCATATTTGCAGTTATGTAATCTCTCGTTCTCACCGCCGACAGTGGAGAATATTAACAGCGTGCAGTGCCCACACTGTGAGGTTTCAGAAGTCTGCAGTGACGTAGAGTGAATGCAGATTTTCAGCACAAAACTGGACAACCCCCTTAATGCTCTTAACATAAATACAAATGTAGTAATCCTTAATTTGCCAGATGGCACAATACTTTGTTAACATGGCCGTGTATCACGCAATCCGGCAAGTTATGAATTGTTAAATGTATGCCGGATCAAAACCAATAATAGCACATGAATACATCACCAGAACCACCAATAGTACAGGAATATATCACTAGAACTATCAACAATACATGAATATATCACCAGAACCACCATCAGCATATGAACACCTTGTCAAGCTTAGTACAGTGATCAATTATGATGTCAGGTCAGTCCCATATACAATTGTATTACATGAACTTACAATTCCAAGTATGTCCTTAATAATGCTAAGGAGATACTGGGAGTTGTTGTTAGTAGGCATCATCATACTGCGGACCATATTGGAACCATGGTACTGATGAGATGCAGACACCTTATAGGTGACATCTTCTCTGATTGGTGTCATTCTCTTTCTTTTCTTCACCATCTGGTCCAGATGCCATGATGACTTTTCACATCCACAGCTCATCTCTGCAGACTTCTCTTTTCTCCAGTCTTTTGCAGTACCATCTGACATAGTGCCCTTAAAAATAACAGCGTGATTATAATGTTGTGGAATAAAGATATTTGCCCATGCTGTGTCCCTGAATAAATGACTGCCTCTCACTGTGATCCGTGACAAAATATGACTCCCACACTATATATCTTATGGTACATAGCCTTCACATTGCTCTCTCCTTTCCATACTTGGCCCCCTATTTACACTGTCCCCTCACACTGTGTATCCTCTATAATGCCCTCTATATTGGGCTCACCTCTGCAGACTCCTTAATGTGTCCTCACACTGTCCCGAATGCTTCTCCCTCTCTAGTCTACTTCCACATTACCCTGTGTCTATACTGTGTCCACTCACATTTTTCTCCCCGATACATTTGACCCTGATACTGTTCCCGCACGCTCCCCCATTGACCCCTCACACATTTCTCCCCTGCCTATCTCCTCACACTTTCCCCCCACTCTTTCCATACAGTCTCTTCACACTTTTTTTCACCCTCTCCTCATACTGGCTCCTCACACATTTCTCCATCCCCTCCCAATACTGTCTTCTCACACATTTCCCCCTCCTTCTTCATACCGCCTCCTCACTAGAGCTGACCGGATCGCTTTGCACAAACCCAGTCCATGGTCCAGGTCCATGATCTCTTGCTATAGACAGGAACTATGTGAAGTTCCTAAAGTACCGGGTCCTTCAGTGCGGTGTTTGATTCGCCGGTGTGACTTCATCTGTCCGCCATACAGCCCACTGGTGACAACGCACTAGCACAACAAATGAAAAGACAATCCCGAAAGGTCATGAAATTACACAGCTCCTGTCCATGGCTAGAGAGCACTGACTTTTTACCGGGTTTACGCAATATGATCCGCTCATCTCCACTGCTCACACATTCCTCCCCCTCCATCCCTATACTGTCTCTCGACATATTTCCTCCCCCGCTTCCCATATTATCTCCTCATACATTTCCTTACCCCCGCTCCTCATACTGTCTCTTCACACATTCACCTACTGCATCACTCCCCATACTTTCTCATCACACATTCCCCTACCCACCGCGCCTCATACTGTCTCCCCAAACTCCTCCTCTCCTATACCGTTCACTGACAAGATTCCCGATGGCAATAACATGTCAGTTTCTTTAGCTCCATTAAAGCGCTTACCATACCAAAGTTAACCACCTATGGAGATGCAGGAGCATGACATAAGCAGCGTGATCATATGACCTGATAATTAGTCTGAGGTCACCCTGACCCGGAAGTACCAGTGGGCAAGGCTTCAATTGTGCTCGCACCTGGAAGATGCGAGTACAATTGAATTCAGGGACCGCCATATTACACCTTCTCTGAGCTGGCTGTTAGTTTGATAGCCAGCTCAGAGAAGGTCCGAATCCCACTCCAGGAAGCAGCAAGATACAGGCGCCTGGGAGACATCTTGGATGCTACCTGCATCGGGTGTCCCAGCAGTACACCCTGCTGACGGTGCCCTGGTCAAATGCTGCACCTGCCTCCACCTCCCTAAGATACGCCAATCATGTAATCAAAGCTGGAGATACCTGCCGATTTTGGCCATGGCAAAGGTTGCGCGTGCAAAAATTGCTCTATGTCACTAGTCACGACCGGATCAAGGGGTAGGAAGGAGAAGGCGGCTGCTTATGGCATCACCTCATATGAAATGGGGAGGGGCACAAGTTTCCATAATAAACAGCTAATGCATGGTCAGGTCTGCATAGAATTCACTAGGGCACTGTGCTAGGTGCTGGCATGGAAAAAAGGATTATGTCATGCAGGAAGAAACTAACACTTGCCAATGAACTCTTTTCCCACCAGACTGATGAAATTGTTGACTGGCAGGAGTTTCTATCCTCTTGCATTGCGTGCCCCAGTGGTAAGTGTATATCTATGTACTGAGGAGGCATATCTGCACAGCATGTAGGGATATAAAAATGATGGCTGTGTAGCATGACTTTTAATATGTGCAGTGCATCATCCACTCCTCTTCTTACTTCAGGAATTTCAGCAGTATTGGATCAAAGAGCTGTGTCAGGTGCCTCAGTGCCGTGCATCTCAACAGGGTCAAATCTCTACTGGGATGGGAGAGTGAGCTACATGTAGGATTTGCAAAGTAAGGAGGCTGCCTACCTAATACTTTCATCATAGAAGGTTAGTGTATGTATGTACTCTATGTGTGTGTTTGAATGTGTCATATGAGTATTTAAACTTGCCTTGGTATGCTATTAATGAGGTTAATAATAGTTGTACGAGTAATGTTTTATCACTCTGACTGCACCATCAAGACCCACTGCTGGCAGATCCCTTAGCAATTGCCAACCAATGATGTTCCAGATGTGCCCAATGAAAGACAAGTCAGGAGGTGCTGCATGGTATGGTAGCATGTTGAAAACGTCTCCTGCTACACTTTGGAGAAATGGCCGTACCACTGCACCACTGCCAAATCAATGTAGCACCAATGTGTGTACCTGGAATGAAGATTATAGGGGTTTGGCTACCATACATTATGCTACCTAACACCATAATCCCAGGAATCGGACCAGTGCAATGTTACATCGTGAAGGCCTCTTCATTGTGTTGCCCACATAGTCTCCAGAACAATCTCTATCTAACATTACATCCTAGACAAAAGTGGTACTCATCACTAAGGAGAATAGATCTCTGTTCCAGCCTTTGTTGTGCCATTGCAGCCTCTCCTCTCCATTTGGAAACCCCATTGGCAATGCCATGACCGATGAACATCACACCGGTTTTACTCCTGGGTTTAAGGTGTGAGCTGCCGTGATGTATAATAGCTGGACACACTAACAGCTCCGCCATTTTCCCAAAGTGTCCCAGGAGCCATTTTTAAAACCAACAACATCAGGCTGTACATTCCAATGTTACTGTGAGCAGTCTTCATGGCTTAATCATTTTACCATTGCCTGCAGTATCTCTGGACTTGTTTCCCATTGAGCACATCTGGGACATCATTGGTCGGCAACTGCAAAGGTAACTGCCGGCAGCAGATCTTTATAATTTGTGTGGCCAAGTGCATTCAGCATGATAGAACTTTCCTTGAACATCCACAAATAACCTCATTGATAGCATGCCAAAGCATGAAGGTACATGTATTTCTCCTACTCAGTACTAAATAAATTGAAATGTTAAAAAACAAAAAGAGGCAGCACTTCCTTGTAATGAGAGCCAAAAATAGAGAGTTTATTTCATGTTCAAGACTTTTCGGATCCATCAATAAGCCTTTTTCAAAATATAATAGCTTGCTGATAAATGGACAAAGTGTACTGAAATGTAGGGAAATTATGTCCAAAAATGATGTACTTGTCTTTTCTGAAAGAAAATAGGTAGATACAGTTAGGTCCATATATATTTGGACAGAGACAACATTTTTCTAATTTTGGTTCTAGACATTACCACAATGAATTTTAAACAAAATAATTCAGATGCAGTTGAAGTTCAGACTCTCAGCTTTCATTTGAGGGTATCCACATTAAAATTGGATGAAGGGTTTAGGAGTTTCAGCTCCTTAACATGTGCCACCCTGTTTTTAAAGGGACCAAAAGTAACTGGACAATTGACTCCAAGGCTATTTCATGGACAGGTGTGGGCAATCCCTTCATTATGTCATTCTCAATTAAGCAGATAAAAGGCCTGGAGTTGATTTGAGGTGTGGTGCTTGCATTTGGAAGGTTTTGCTGTGAAGTAAACATGCGGTCAAAGGAGCTCTCCATGCAGGTGAAACAAGCCATCCTTAATCTGCAAAAACAGAAAAAAAACATCTGAGAAATTGCTACACTATTAGGAGTGGCAAAATCTACAGTTTGGTACATCCTGAGAAAGAAAGAAAGCACTGGTGAACTCATCATGCAAAAAGACCAGGGCGCCCACAGAAGACAACAGTGGTGAATGATCACAGAATAATCTCCATGGTGAAGAGAAACCCCTTCACAACAGCCAACCAAGTGAACAACACTCTCCAGGAGGTAGGCGTATCAATATCCAAATCTACCATAAAGAGAAGACTGCAAGAAAGTAAATACAGAGGGTTCACTGCATGGTGCAAGCCATTCATAAGCATCAAGAATAAAAAGGCTAGACTGGACTTTGCTAAAAAACATCTATAAAAGCAGCACAGTTCTGGAAGAACATTCTTTGGACAGATGAAACCAAGATCAACCTCTACCAGAATAATGGAAAAAGAAAAGTATAGCGAAGGCGTGGTACAGCTCATGATCCAAAGCATACCACATCATCTGTAAAACACGGCGGAGGCAGTGTGATGGCTTGGGCATGCATGGCTGCCAGTGGCACTGGGTCACTTAGTGTTTATTAATGATGTGACACAGGACAGAAGCAGCCGAATGAATTCTGATGTATTCAGAGCCATACTGTGTGCTCAAATACAGCCAAATGCAGCCAAACTGATTGGTCGTCGTTTCATACTACAGATGAACAATGACCCAAAACATAAAGCCAAAGCAACCCAGGAGTTTATTAAAGCAAAGAAGTGGAATATTCTTGAATGGCCAAGTCAGTCACCTGATCTCAACCCAATTGAGCATGCATTTCACTTGTTAAAGACTAAACTTCAGACAGAAAGGCCCACAAACAAACAGCAACTGAAAACCACCGCAGTGAAGGCCTGGCAGAGCATCAAAAAGGAGGAAACCCAGCATCTGGTGATGTCCATGAGTTCAAGACTTCAGGCAGTCATTGCCAACAAAGGGTTTTCAACCAAGTACTAGAAATGAACAGTTTATTTACAATTATTTAATCTGTCCAATTACTTTTGGTCCCTTTAAAAACAGGGTGGCACATGTTAAGGAGCTGAAACTCCTAAACCCTTCAATTTTAATGTGGATACCCTCAAATGAAAGCTGAAAGTCTGAACTTCAACTGCATCTGAATTGTTTTGTTTAAAATTCATTGTGGTAATGTCTAGAACCAAAATTAGAAAAATGTTGTCTCTGTCCAAATATATATGGACCTTACTGTAGATATGAGAGGATATAAAATGTCTATACATCCCTGTTAAAATGCTAGTTTTTGGCACATAAAAAATCCTACCAAAATAATAATTTCAGAACTTTTTCCACCTTCAATATCACCCATAATCTGTATAATGTAATTTAAAAAAAAACTAACATTTTTTCAAGTGGAAAAAGAAATATAAACAATAGGGTATGTTCTGTCCGAGTATGCTCAGGCTGAGCTCCGAGTATTTATAGCTGCTCGGTGATAAGGTTAAATCGCTCCCATGTGCATGATTTGCGACTGTTTGACAGCTTTATTACATGTGAGGAATGTGTAAGAAATAGACATTCCTCCCATGTAATAAAGCTGTCAAACAGTCGCAAATCATGCACATGGGAGCGATTTAACCTTATCACCGAGCAGCTATAAATACTCGGAGCTGGGCCCGAGCATACTCAGCGAAAGGGTTAATAGAACATACTCGCTCAACACTAATAAAGAATCAAAATAATGTAGTTGCATTAATATGCTCATTAAACTAATAATTTATCCCTTTGAATTTAGGACAGCATTCAGACTTTTTGGGTAGGAGTCTATTAATGCGGCACATCTAGAATTGGAAATCTTTGCCCACTCTTTCTTGCAGTACTGCTCCAATTCTGTCAGATTGTGAGGGCAACACCTGTGTGCAGCGCCTTCTTCAGATCAACCCACAGGTTTTCAATTGGATTTAAGGCTACGCTCTAGGTCGGCTATTCCAAAACTATGATCTTCTTCTGGCAAAACTATTATTTTGTTGATTTGCAAGTATGCTTAAGGTCGATGTCATGCTGAAATGTGAGATTCTTCTTCATCTTCAAATTTTTAGCAGAGGTTTTACGGTTTGGTTTGCAAAATTGACTGATATTTGGAACTGTTCAACATACCCTCCATCTTTACTAAAGTACCAATTCCAGTTACCAAAAAATAGCCCCAAAGCTGACTCCACCATGCTTCACTTTGGGTATGGTGTTCTTTTAGTGATGCATAGTGTTGGCTTTGTGCCAAAGATATATCTTGGAATAATAACCAAAAAGTTCAACCTTGTTTTCTCAAGTGTTTTTTAATATAGGTTTTTGAAAAATATGGCTGGGCTTGGGTGTTTTTCTTTGTAAGAAAAGAGATCCATTTTGCCACCATACCCCACGGGTCTGACATATGAAGAATATGGAAGACTGTTGTCATATGCAATACGAAACCAGTACTTGCCAGAAATTCCTGCAGGACCTTTAATATTACTGTGAGCCTATTGGCAGCCTCTCAGATGAATTTAATTCTGGACTATTCATAAATTTTTGAGGGACATCCAGTTCTAGTTATTGTCACTGTTGTGCTTAATTTAAGCCACTTAATGACCATCTTCACAGTATTTCATGGTGTATCTAATGCCTTGGAATTTTTTTGCACCCTTGTAACTGATAACTTTCAACAATGAGATCCCTTTGATGTGTTGTAAGCTGTTTATCGACCATGGCATTTGCTGTAAAATGCAAGTAAGAAAATGTCAGGAAAATCCTACTAGAACAACTACATTTTATATGGGGTTGGTTAGAATCACTCTAAATGATGGCAGCTGTGTACTGACTACTAGTTAACATGAGTTTAAATGTGATTGGCTAATTCTGAACACAACCACATATCTAAGTATCAGAGGATTTTAACACTTTTTCAATCATATTATTTTAAATTTGCAATATTTATTTTCCCACTCAAAATGATTTCAGTTTGTTTCTCAATGGATTTGTGGAGATAATGGGTCACATACAGTACAGACCAAAAGTTTGGACACACCTTCTCATTTAAAGATTTTTCTGTATTTTTTTGAAGAAGAAAATTGTACATTCACACTGAAGGCATCAAAACTATGAATTAACACATGTGGAATTATATACTTAACAAAAAAGTGTGAAACAACTGAAAAAAAATATGTCTTATATTCTAGGTTCTTCAAAGTAGCCACCTTTTGCTTTGATGACTGCTTTGCACACTCTTGGCATTCTCTTGATGAGCTTCAAGAGGTAGTCACCGGAAATGGTTTTCACTTCACAGGTGTGCCCTGTCAGGTTTAATAAGTGGGATTTCTTGCTTTATAAATGGGGTTGGAACCATCAGTTGTGTTGTGCAGAAGTCCGGTGGATACACAGCTGATAGTCCTACTGAATAGACTGTTAGAATTTGTATTATGGCAAGAAAAAAGCAGCTAAGTAAAGAAAAACGAGTGGCCATCATTACTTTAAGAAATTGAAGGTCAACGTTCACCATCCAACCTGACGGAACTGGAGAGGATCTGCAAGGAAGAATGGCAGAGGATCCCCAAATCCAGGTGTGAAAAACTTGTTGCATCATTACCCAAGAAGACTCATGGCTGTACTAGCCCAACAGGGTGCTTCTACTCAATACTGAGCAAAGGGTCTGAATACTTATGACCATGTGAAATTTCAGTTTTTCTTTTTTAATAAATTTGCAAAAATTTCTACATTTCTGTTTTTTTCAGTCATCATGGGGTGCAGAGTGTATTTTAATGAAAAAAAATGAACTTTTTAGAATTTACCAAATGGCTGCAATGAAACAAAGAGTGAAAAATTTAAAGGGGTCTGAATACTTTCCGTACCCACTGTATATCTAAGGGGTTGTTCATCCCTAGTGAAATCTTCGGTTTGTGCATTACATTATTTCGCTCTGCTTGCCAGGATCCAAATGGTCATCACGTGACTAAGTATGAGCTTTGCATACTTTTGGTCACTTGCCAACTAGATCCTCAGTCGTGTCTTGCACTGTTCTATTACGGTCATGTGATGACAGTTGGAACTGGTAAGCAGAGGTAGATGTTTCAAACAATTAAGCCAAAATTTTTTAGTCTTTTCCCCTTTCAAGGGAACTTTCTAATTTTAGAAAAATAGTGTGTGACTTTCTCCTAAGTATTTATTTTACTTCCATTACGTTTGTTGTCCTTCATTTAAGGGTTGGAAGCCCTGTTTAGCATCTAGTGGAAGGATAAACAGAGTAAATGAGAATTGACAATTTTGGAATATATCTGTGAAGGTGAATGATGAGTCAAGAATATCAGAGTATAGTCAAAAAGGGCAGTTGTGAAGCAGAATTGACTTCATAGAGAAGACAAACACATCTAGGGTAGGGTAGTGGAGGTAAAGCAGATACAAGATGTAGTACCATAGAGCAGATGTAAGTGTAATCTAACAAGCCTGAGGTCTAGTTAAATGATCAAAAAGGATCAGGATGTGGTAAATTTAAGAATGAATCCGACCAATCGTGAAGAAAGTTTGACTGCAACAGGTCAAATTTCAGTCTTAAATCACGAGCAACAAATACAAGACATGTAAGAGAAGTACAGGCCACTATAGGGCTAATATAAATAAGTCACTTTCCCTTTAATTGGTCAGGGTCTCAAACCACCCTGCCACAATTTTTATTAACTGTGTAATTATTATTGTGGTAATTGATGGATTTCTTTCTAGCTATTACTATTTTACATATTAAAATGATATTTTTTTATACTTTTTACCACAGCTGCATGAATCAGAACACTCCGATTCACTCACATGCTCCTTCCCCCATTATTGGATAGTTTTCACTGTAAGCAAAGAATTTTACTTGTACAACAAAGAAAGATATTCATTTTACCAATATTGATATGAGTTGGACACCTATAGCACTACCACACCAAAGATGGTACAAATATGGCAAGATATCTCAATAACCATGGTGTCGAGAAATGTTTTTTGTATATCTATAATATAACCGGGGATGCGGGTCTCTGTCCGAAGCCTCGATAGACTGCGCATGCGTGACGCGCAGTCTGGCTCCAGACGGAAGACCGCATCCAGCCTTTACAGGTAAGAGGAGGTGTATGGCGTCGGAGATCGCGCAGTATGCGTAGGCACTGAACGCACACTGCGATCTCCGGCGCCATACTTACATACTTACCTGACCGGGAAGAGCGTTGCCGCAGCACCTCTCTTCAGCGGAGACCGGGGGTGGAGTGAGACGTCGGATCGGCGCACTCCTCCCCCGGCCTCTGGCAGAACAGGACGCTGGAGTACAGAGAAGAAAGGTGAGTATAACTGTTTATTTTTTTGGGGATGTGTGTATAATGGGGGGGTGAGGGGTGCCACGCATACCGGGATTAGGGGACCCATGCATGCCAGAATAGGGATGAGGGGTGCCACGCATACCGGGATTGGGGATGAGGGGAGCCACGCATACCGGGATTGGGGATGAGGGTTGCCACGCATACCAGAATAGGGATGAGGGGTGCCACTCATACCGGGATTGGGGATGAGGGGTGCCACGCATAATGGCATTGGGGATGAGGGGAGCCACGCATACCAGGATTGGGGATGAGGGTTGCCACGCATACCAGAATAGGGATGAGGGGTGCCACGCATACCAGGATTGGGGATGAGGGGTGCCACGCATAGAGAAGAATAGGATGCTAAATAACCCCAAAGTTTTATCTTGCATGCTGACCAACGCAAGAAGCCTGACCAATAAGGCGGATGAGCTGCAGGCGCTTATATCGGAGGAGAGGTATGACATCGTAGGTATAACAGAGACTTGGCTAGACGATAGCTACGACTGGGCGGTAAATTTATTAGATTATAGTTTATTTAGAAGGGACCGGAAACAGGGGAAAGGCGGAGGAGTCTGCTTATATGTAAAGTCATGTCTAAAACCCAGACTAAGGGAAGATATAGGAGAGGGAGAAGAGGGGGTCGAGTCCATGTGGGTAGAGATAGAGGGAACTAAAAATAATAATAAAATATTACTGGGGGTCTGCTATAAGCCACCAAATATAACAGAGGAGAATGAGAATCTGCTATTAGGACAAATAGACAAAGTAGCAAAACATAATGAAGTGATTGTAATGGGGGATTTCAACTACCCGGATATTGACTGGGAAACAGAAACCTGTAGATCTCAGAAAGGTAAAAGGTTCTTGACAAATATTAAGGATAATTATCTCTCCCAACTAGTGCAGGAACCAACGAGAGGGAAGGCCGTGTTGGACTTAATATTGACTAATAGGCCTGATAGAATAACTGAGGTACAGATAGGGGGGCACCTAGGTAATAGCGACCATAATATTATCGACTTCAAAATGCTCTTCAGTAGGGTTATCAATAAGGGAACAACAAAAACATTAAACTTTAGGAGGGCGAAGTTTGATCAGCTGAAAGAAAGCCTTCAACTTATTGACTGGGACAAAGTTCTTAATCAAAGGAATACGAATAGTAAATGGGAAACCTTCAAAAGAATTCTGAATACTCAGTGCAAGAGATATATACCATATGGGAATAAAAGGGCCAGAAATAAGAGGAAACCAATATGGTTGAACAAGAACGTAAAAGGGGCGTTAAATAGCAAAAAAGAGGCATTCAAGAGATTAAAACAGGAAAACAGTAAGGGAGCACTAATGTGTTACAAGGAAAAAACGAGAACCTGCAAAAAAACAAATAAAAATAGCGAAGGAGGAAACAGAGAGACGTATTGCTAGGGAAAGTAGATCAAATCCCAAACTGTTCTTTACGTATATAAATAGTAAAAGGATTAAATCGGATAATATTGGACCGATAAAAAGTGAGGAAGGCAAAATCATAGAGAAAGATGAGGATAAAGCTAATCTATTAAATAATTTTTTTTCGACAACTTTCACAAAGGAAATCGAACTAACAGGAGAAATGAGAAGTGACAAACTTAATCCTCCACTAAGTATGACAAATCTAACCCAAGCTGGGGTACAGAAACGCCTCAGTAACATTAAAATAAACAAATCACCAGGACCTGATGGCATACACCCACGGGTACTAAGGGAACTAAGTAATGTGATAGACAGACCGTTATATCTTATATTTAAGGACTCTGTTGAGACTGGGTCTGTGCCACTTGATTGGCGACAGGCGAATGTAGTGCCAATATTCAAAAAGGGAGCGAAAAGTGACGCCGGAAACTATCGGCCGGTGAGTCTGACGTCCGCTGTGGGCAAAATTTTTGAAAGCTTCATTAAAGAGGCAATTACGGAGCATCTTGATGCTAATAATCTTTTAATCCCGAACCAACATGGATTCATGAGGAATCGCTCCTGCCAAACAAACCTGATTGACTTCTACGAGGAGGTTAGCTCTCGAGTAGATCAGGGGGAACCAGTGGATGTCGTGTATCTCGACTTCTCAAAAGCGTTCGATAGCGTGCCACATAATAGGTTGGCATACAAAATGAGAATGATGGGGCTGGGGGAAAATGTCTGCAAGTGGGTAGCTAACTGGCTAAAGGATAGATGGCAGAGGGTGGTTATAAATGGAATATACTCAGATTGGGTAAGCGTCACTAGTGGGGTACCACAGGGGTCTGTACTAGGCCCAATGTTATTTAATATCTTTATTAACGACATAGTCAACGGGATAAATAGTAAAATATCAATATTTGCAGATGACACAAAGTTATGTAAAACAATTAATACAAAAGAGGACAGTGCAGACCTACAGAGGGATTTGGATAAGCTGGGTAGGTGGAGCATTAAATGGCAAATGAGGTTTAACGAGGAGAAATGTAAGGTCATACATATGGGAAGGAAAAATGGAAGTCACCAGTACTCACTGAATGGGAAATCATTGGGGAATTCAGAGATGGAGAAGGACTTGGGCATCTTGATTGATAGCAAACTAAATTGGAGTGCCCAAAGTCAGGCCGCTGCTGTAAGGGCAAACAGGGTAATGGGATGTATCAGAAGAGGTATAGCTGCAAAGGATGAGAACATTGTTCTTCCACTGTACAAAGCACTGGTCAGACCACACTTGGAATACTGTGCTCAGTTATGGGCCCCAATATATAGAAAGGATATAAATGAGCTTGAAAAGGTACAAAGGAGGGCAACAAAATTAATAAAGGGAATGGAGGGACTGCAATACCCAGAGAGGTTGGCAAAACTAGGACTATTCAGCTTGGAAAAGAGAAGGTTGAGGGGGGACATAATAAATGTGTACAAATATGTTAGGGGACAGTATAGAGATCTTGCCCGAGATTTGTTCAAAAGGAGGGATATTACGGTAACAAGAGGGCACTCACTAAGACTGGAAGAGAAAAGGTTTCAGCACCAGCATAGGAAGGGGTTCTTTACGGTAAGAGCAGTGAGAATATGGAATTCACTGAGTGAGGAGACGGTAATGTCGGATTCACTACACCAGTTCAAGCGGGGACTGGATGCATTTCTAGATACCAGGCAGATTTCAGCATATACTTAAAAATAAAATAAAATAGTAGGTTGATACAGGGATTTATTCTGACTGCTGGTTTCAGAGTCGGGAGGGAATTTTTCCTCAGGTGAAGATTGGCCAAATCATTTGGGGTTTTTGCCCTCCTCTGGATCAACTTTAGCAATTACAGAACTAACAGGTCGAACTTGATGGACGCAAGTCTTTATTCGGCTTTACAAACTATGTTCACATACCAGGATTGGGGATGAGGGGTGCCACGCATAACAGGATTGGGGATGAGGGGTGCCACGCATACCAGGATTGGGGATGAGGGGCGCCACGCATACCAAAATAGGGATCAGGGGTGACACGCATACCGGGATGGGGGATGAGGGGTGACACGCATACCGGGATTGGGGATGAGGGGTGCCACGCATACCGGGATTGGGGATGAGGGGTGCCACGCATACCGGGATTGGGGATGAGGGGTGCCACGCATACCAGGATTGGGGATGAGGGGTGCCACGCATACCAGGATTGGGGATGAGGGGTGCCACGCATAACAGGATTGGGGATGAGGGGTGCCACGCATACCAGGATTGGGGATGAGGGGTGCCACGCATACCAAAATAGGGATCAGGGGTGACACGCATACCGGGATTCGGGATGAGGGGTGACACGCATACCGGGATTGGGGATGAGGGGTGACACGCATACCGGGATTGGGGATGAGGGGTGACACGCATACCGGGATTGGGGATGAGGGGTGACACGCATACCGGGATTGGGGATGAGGGGTGCCACGCATACCGGGATTGGGGATGAGGGGTGCCACACATAATGAGATTGGGGATGAGGGGAGCCACGCATACCAGGATTGGGGATGAGGGGTGCCACGCATACCGGGATTGGGGATGAGGGGTGACACGCATACCAGGATTGGGGATGAGGGGTGCCACGCATAATGGCATTGGGGATGAGGGGAGCCACGCATACCGGGATTGGGGATGAGGGTTGCCACGCATACCAGAATAGGGATGAGGGGTGCCACGCATACCAGAATGGGGATGAGGGGAGCCACGCATACCGGGATTGGGGATGAGGGGAGCTACGCATACCAGGATTGGGGATGAGGGGTGCCACGCATACCGGGATTGGGGATGAGGGGAGCCACGCATACCGGGATTGGGGATGAGGGGTGCCACGCATACCGGGATTGGGGATGAGGGGTGCCACGCATACCGGGATAGGATGGTGGGGGCAGCACAAATACCAGGAGGGGGGCAGCACATACCAACATGGGAGACCATATACCAATAAAAATGCTGGCCACCCGGGCGTAGAACGGGTGGTTCAATAGCTAGTTTTGTATATAAGCAATCAAGTGATTGAATTAGATCTTTCCTTTACTCATTTTATTTAATTACTTGCATTTCCCTGTCTCCTGCAACGCAACAACATCTGAAAAACCTGATTTTTTCAGAAATTAGAACAAAACTCCTACTGTTGCTCTGATTAATTTTTGTATTGATTACTGTAACTCATTACTGTTGACTCTTTCCCTCTCTAAACTCTCCTCTCTCCATGTCATCTTAAAGGCAGCAGAAACAATAAAATACATTTCCAGCATCAACAGCTTTAAGCTTGCTCAAAACCACAATTTTAGGCAAGCTCTTCATGCTCGCTAATCTAACTCTTCTACACCTCCCCATGCCTCTGTATATTACTCCTTACATCCTTGTACTAAAATACACTTAATATCTGTGCATACACAGAAACGGTCTAGTTGAACAGCTCCTGCAACTTCTTCTGTACTGCCCTGTTTTTTTAATACAAGTTACAGTTGAAACTAGAAGTTTACATACTGTTACGGGTCCGGGTGGTGGAACCTCTGTGCTTCTGTAACACAGGTACTTTAGATGCAGTGACACAGAAACACAGAGCAGCCAGTACAGGGTTAATAAACAGGGTGGATTTATTGTAACAGGGTCAATCTCCACTCAGGGAGTAACAGGGGAAATATGGGGACAACAAGGGGAGTAGCAGGTAACAGACTATAACCGACAATCCACAGTTTGGCTAGATGTAGCAGAGTCGACACGGTTGTAATCGGCACTTTTACACTTAGCTGACTCTTGTTCCCCACAAGGCAGTTGCTGGCTGATGCCTGCGTTGTTTTCTTCTGTCTTCCCCGCCTAAACAATGCTCCGTCTTCTGGCGGCAGCGGGCGGTCTCCGGTTTGACCGGCTGAGCCCCTAGTCCATAACACTGCACCTCATTTGCTTGGCTCCACGGACCCTGCATCTCTTCGAACTATAGTGGGGCTTGACCCCAACTGTCAACCCTCTGCTTTCCCATGCAAAACCTCCTTTTTTCTCCCTCTTCCTAGACACGCCCCCAGCTCTTGGGTCACCTGACACCTGAGCTCTGGCTCTGGACACGCCCCCAGCTTCCCAGTCACCTGACTCCTGTGCTCGCAGTCTGTCTTCCCCCAGCAACCAGAGGCATGGCCCCGGCAGTTCTGGATCCCTTGTTCTGAAAGTACTTACACCCCAGTCTTCCCCCTTACACTTCGGTGCAAGGAGGGACTAGAGGGGCGTGACTAAGTGCCTACTCGGCCTGACCCAGGTCACACGGCAGCTTAGTCAACTCCGTGAACCAGGGAGCGACCGGGCAGGTGAACCAGGTGCCACTCTGGGACTAACCTTGTGTGAGAGCAGGCAACTCCCACGGGTCAGATGACAGGAGCTGACCGGTACAGCGGATTAGCACGGCAGGCAGGCTGGTGGGTGGTCCAGGTAGATAAGCAGGCAGCTACAGCTGATAGCCAGAGCTCCGGGTAGGCAAGCGGGCGGGCACGACAGGTTACTTGGCAGGTGCTCCGGGTAGGCAAGCTGGCGGGCATGGCAGGTAACTGGCAGACTGGCGGGCAGAACTATTAGACAGACTGGTGGGCTGGACTGTTAGACAGACTGGCGGGCAGGACTGACAGGCAGCGGGACCTGAGGGCTGAAGCAAGTGTTAGCACACGGAACAACAACCTTGCACAGGCACCTCCATTTTGGAGGCGGTGCCTTATATAGGAGAAGTCCTTCAGCCATTTTTGAGGAGGTGCCTTATATAGGAGAAGTCCTCTGGCCATTGGCCAGGGGACTTTTAAGGATGGCGCGTATGGCCCCTTTAAGAGGGAGGGAGAGACAATGTTTTAAGGCATTTTTCTTACTTACTGCAAAGTCAAAAGTTTACATACATTTCATTAGTATTTAGTACCATTGCCCTTAAACGGAATGATTTGGGTCAAACGTTTGGGATATCCTTCCACAAGCTTCTCACAATAGTTGGTCGGAATTTGGGCCCATTCCTTCTGACAAAACTGGTGCAACTGATCCAGGTTTGTAGGTCGCCTTGCTCGCTCCTGCCTTTTCAGCTTTGCCCATAAATTTTCAATAGCATTAAGATCAGGGTGATGGCCACTCCAAAACATTGACTATGTTATCCTTAAGCCACTTTGTTACCATTTTGGCAGTATGATTTAGGTCATTGTCCATTTGGAAGGCCCATTTCCACCTAAGCTTTAATTTCCTGGCTGATGTCTTGAGATGTTGCTTCAGTATTGCCTCATAATCTTCATTTCTCATGATGTCATCTATTTTGGGAAGTGCACCAGTCCCTCTTGCAGCAAAACAACCCCACAACATGATGCTGCCGCCCCCATGTTTCACAGTTGGGATGGTGTTTTTAGGCTTCCAAGCTTCTCCCTTTTTCCTCCAAACGTAATGAAGGTCATTATGCCCAAAAAGTTCAATTTTAGTTTCATCAGACCACAGGACATGTCTCCAAAAATTGAGGTCTTTGTTCCTGTGTTCATTTGCAAACATTAATATGGCTTTTTTATGTTTCTTTGGAGTAGTGGCTTCTTCCTGGCAGAGTGGCCTTTCAGCCCATATTAATACAGTACTCGTTTCACTGTCGATATTTACACAATCTTACCAGCTTCTGCCATCATCTTCACAAGGTCTTTTGCTTTTGTCCTTGGGTTGATATGCTCATGCCAGACCAAAGGACGTTCATCTCTGCGACACAGAACCCGTCTCCTTCCTGAGCGGTATGATGTCTGGACATTCCCATCTTGTTTGTTACTTGCGTATAATTTTTTGTAGAAGGAGAAATAACGTTCTAGCTTCCATAAAGTGCAAAATATTTATTGATACAAAAAGGATTCCATATAAAATAGCAATGTGTTTCAAACACAAAGCTGCATTCTTTATCAAATTGTTTGTACAAGTGAACGAGGCACCTTCAGGGATCTTGAAATTGTACCCAAGGATGAACCAGACTTGTGCAAGTCCACAATTCTCTTCCTGATATCTTGGCTGATTTCTTTAGACTTTCCCATGATGCTACACAAAGAAGCAGTGTGTTTTAGGTGTGCATTAAAATACATTCACAGGTGCATCTCTATTTAACTCAGATTTTGCCAAAAAAAACTAATCAGAAGCTTCCAAACACATGACATCATCATATGAGCAGTGCAGAATTGTTTAAAGGCATAGTAATCTTAGTGTATGTAAACTTTTGACTTTGCAGTAAGTAATAAAAATGCCTTAAAACATTCTCTCTCTCTCATTATTCTGGCATTTGGCAAATATTAAAAATTATGGTAATCCTAATTGACCTAAAACGGGAAAGGTTTATTCTGATTTCATGCCAGATATTGAGAAAAACATGCATGTGTCTTTTTATATCGTGTATGTAAACTTCTGGTTTCAACTGTAACTAAACAAAAGAAGCACTTTTATATTTTGGATACTTATTTTCTCATGGACTGTAAACTTTTACGAGAAGAGTGCTTAGCTGTTTGGATTATAAAGACATATAGTACTTAATAGTAGTCTTATATGTGTATATCTATTTAGATAGATAGATAGTGCTCAGCATAAAGGAATACACTCCATCAGATTTATCAGAAAATCTTTAGTTTCCATTCAGAATCAACATTATGGGATATCTGAAATACCATACTACAAAATACATTGATTTCAAAGATTTGTTATTTTGCACACCCCCAAAAAATGTAATATTCCTAATTAATTCAATCAAGACCATGTTGCAAAAATGAGTACACCACGATGAAATTCTCAAGCGCAAAGCTACAATTTAGACTACAAAATTCTAATCAACAGGAATCCAACAACGTATAAGTCTTATTATTCATTAAACAGATGTCCAGCAGACAGTTGACTATAAAAGAACGTTATATAGCAAAGAAAGCCCCTTCCTATTTTATTTTGTCAGCAATGCCACCCCATGGAAGAGAAATGTCACAAGACCCGAGAAAGAAAATTATTTCTTTACACAAAAAAGGGGAAGACTACAAGAAGATCAGCATATCTTTACTCATAAGAAAGGATACTGTTGCAAAAGTGATACAAAAATTTAACAAAGATGGAACTGCAACAATCTCAAGGAGACATCCAGGCAGACCACGGACGTTAACACCCAAACAGAAGTGTCTTCTGATGAGAAGGGTTGAAGAAAATCAACAATGCAAGTTCACTGCGGCTAACTAAAGAATAGTGTTGAGCCACCCCCGTAGTGTTCGAGTTCGGTTCGGTTCGTCGAACACCCGTGTGTTCGCCGAACTGTTCGTCGAACTGTTCGTCGAACACCTTCGAACACCGTTAAAACCAATGGCAGGCAAACAAAAACACATAGAAACACATAGAAAACACCTTCAAAGGTGTCCAAAAGCTGACAAACTGCTCAGAAGACACAACTAACACATGGAAAAGTGACAAGTACATATAGTCATGAGAAAAGAAAAGAAGTGGAGGAGTAAAAGGAGGGGGAGACACAGATATAGGCATGTCATGCCCTTCTAAAATCCAAAAAGTGAGAAGCTGACACGTTCAGTCCGCTCCTGCCTGTGCCACCTCCGTGTCGCCGGGTTTGTGCCAGAGCCGCGGTGAACCCTGACGGCCAGCCCCCCTCTCCCAATACTGGTGCCTGTCCGCTGGTGGGTCGAGCGAGCCCCCCTGTGGTGGAGGCAGCTCTAAGCTTTTTAATTTAAATTGTTTCTCTAATTTGAATGAATACACTTTAAATCCATTTACAAGGATCTATTGGAGGGCAAGTCTCATGCCAGCAGCCGCGTAATTCCAGCTCCAGTAGCGTCCACTAAAGCTGCTGCAGTTAAAAAGCTTTTATAAGGATCGAGCTCGGCTGTCCACCGCAAGGCATCCTACTGCCAGTCCCAGCCCCTATGCCTTGGGGTGCCTCCTGATGCTCTTCACTGAGTATCCCGTGGTCCCGAAGCATTTCCTTTGAAAAAATTAAGTGTCCAAACTACAGGTGGTGTAGCTTGCTTAACAGCCGGGATAATCCGCTGACTAGCAGACACTGCTACTAGGCACAAAGTATTTCCTGGGCTAGATGCAGTTAAAAATTTGTAATTAGATACTCTCGTTGGATGCTGAGAAAGTATTCCATAGAGTCTCCTGGCACGCCATATATGATTCTCTTAAAAAGCTTGGGGTAGGGGTCTAGGGGACCCTTTTATAGCCAAAATCACGGCCCTGTATCACAATACGTCACCTAGGCTGAAGATAAATGGAACTGTAGCACCCTGAGGGCTCGGTTGCTACAGAGGTATTGCACCTCACCCAGAGGTGTGATATCTCACTCTCAGGTAAGGATGGAGTGTGGATCAGGACCCGACACCTGCATGCATTACACCACATTGCCGTGGGGCAGGGCGACCAATATGCCTCTGAGATGGGCACGACAGTCCCTGTCCCTGGCTGGAGTGGGGGGAGGGAACACTGAGGAAGGGGAACCCTGTATTGCAGGAGCAGGGAGGAAGCAGTACCTGGGTGTATTGAGAAGGGAGTATAAAAGGTGGGCACCATCTTAGTTCAGTGCAGAGAAGTCTGAGCAGAAGTGGCAGGGAGCAGGGGCTCTGCATGAGCTCTGCTCCGGAGGCGGGCCTAGTAACAGAGGCCCAGGCCTGGAAGAGGGAGAAGGAAGGAAGAGGAGCGGAGAAGGCTCCAGGAACGAGGAATGAAGGGATCCCAGGGGTGCGGACGGGCGAGTCGCCACCGCACGCCCGAATCCACCTGCGTGGAGGGGTCAGGCCAAAGGGGGAGACCGGTCCCCGAAACTAGTGGAGGCAGGAAACGACCCTCAGCTAGAAACCGGAGGCTGTGACATTTTATGTGGCGCAGCCCCTCGCTACACCCGCTAGGAAGGCACCACATAGGGTCAGGGAAACTGGCGCCAAGTTTACCAAGAGAAGGCCCGAGGCAGCCGGACAGAAGGGTTGGTAAGAAAGGCCAGACAAAGGACACACAAAGGGGGTCCTGTGAAGCGCTCCAAAGTTATCTGGGAGTTGTCTGAGCCCCTCACCTGGTGAGCACAGTACGACGTGGGCAGCCGTTACCTGCAGACGTGGTCTGGATAATAAGAACTGTGAGTAAAGGCCCTGGACTGCATCACTGACTCCGTGTCGTTACTGCTGCTGCCCTGCACCATCACCCCCATCCTCCGCATACACTGCCTTGAGGCTATACTCCTCCCGTGGGGAGTTATGCTATGCTCTGCTGCACCCACAACACCAGCCTCAGCGGTCTGCCCTGCAGCGGCGGTTCACTCTGACCACAATCCACGGGTGGCGTAGTCGGACATTTAAACATCAAAACCACATAAATAGTTCCGCAACTGGTTTGACCACCCTGAGCCACGGAACCGGGTCGCCGCCACGAAGACTACAACCACCAGCATCCACCAAAAAGGGTCCGGCTCCGGGTGTCCCAAGGCCCAGGGGGTGCATCAGAACATTTTCATCACCTTTCACAATCACCAATGGGACAAGGCAGGGATGTCCTCTGTCCCCTCTCTTATACATCCTAGTGACAGAGCACCTGCTCTCATCAATTCGCCATAACCCCAATATTAGGTGGATTGAGGTGGGAGGCACCGAGTACAAGTGCTCTCTATTTGCTGATGATGTCCTAGTATATATCACTCAATCACATATATCCATCCATGCTGTTATGGCTGAAATAGATTACTTTGTTACATGGTCAAATTTTAAAATCAATGCAGCGAAGTCTGAGGCCCTCGATGTCTCCCTCCCCAAATCCATATAGGATTCCATCCAGTCCAACTTTCCCTTTGCCTGGCCCTCACAGGGTATCAAATACTTAGGAATTCCTATTCATAGAGACCTCTCCCATCTATGTTATCTTAATTTTGGGCCCTTTATTGAACAACTCCATACAGACCACGATTGGCAAGTTAGAACTGTAAGATTCACTACGTGAACCACTGGTGTTTTGTGGAAAAGCACATGTACACTGTGTTCCAAATTATTATGCAAAAAGTGTTTAGGAGTGATAAGGGAAGAATTTGTTTGTTTGTCAGTTAAACTCATTGATGGTGATGTGTGTCAGGGCTCTTTATATCACTGTAAGCAATTGCAGACACCTGTGCTAATTAGTTTGGCAGGTGTGTCCAATGAAAGGCAAGACTACTTAAGAAGGCTGTCTCACATTATTAAGCAGCCTACATTTTCTGCCAAAATGGGAAAGAAAAAGGATGTGTCGGCTGCTGAGAAGCAACAAATTGTGGAGTGTTTAGGTCAAGGCATGACTACAATCAACATTGTGCGATGATCAGGATGAAGTGTCTTGGCAATCAAGAAGTATGTAGCTGATTCACAGTACACACGTGTGCGTGCTGATAAGGGCAAATTGAGGACTCTTTCCTACAGGCAATTACGTCAGGTTAAAAGAGCAGCGGCAAAAAAGCCTTGTCATAGCAACAGACAAGTTTTTGAAGCTGCTGGTGCCTCCAACGTCCCCCGAACAACAAGATGCAGGGTCCTTCAGAGGTTTGCAGCTGTGCATACGCCATCCTGTCGACCTCCTCTATCCACTTCACACAAACAGAAATGGCTCTAGTGGGCCAAACATTACATGAAGACTGATTTCAAAACTGTTTTGTTCACGGATGAGTGCCGTGCAGCGCTCGATGGTCCAGATGGATGGAGTGGAGGATGGCTGGTTGATGGACACCCCACGCAAACACGGCTACAGCGCCAACAAGGAGGAGGTGGAGTAATGTTTTGGGCTGGAATCATGGGGAGAGAGATTGTCGGCCCCTTTAGGATCCCTGAAGGCGCTAAAGATGAACTCCATAATGTATGTGGATTTTCTCAAACAGCACTTCCTGCCATGGTTCAAGTAGAAGAACCGTGTGTTTCACAGCAAGATTATTTTTTTGCATGATAATGCACCATCTCATGCTGCACATAAAACATCTGCATCTCTGGCTGATATGGGCATAAAAGGGGACAAACTTATGGTGTGACCCCCATGCTCCCCTGACCTCTACCCCATTCAGAACCTCTGGAGCATCATCAAAAGGAGTGTCTATGATGGCGGGAGGCAGTTCACATCTAAGCAACAGCTCTGGGAGGGTATTCTGTCCTCATGCAAAACAATTGAAGCAGAAACCATCCAAAACCTGACAAATTCAATGGACGAGAGAGTTCAGAAGCTCCTTTCGAACAAGGGGTCCTATGTGAAAATGTAACATCACCTAGAATAAAGTTTTGAGTTGAAAACTGTTTGATTTCAGTTTCTAATAACCTGCTAATGCTTATAATTTCAAAAATGACCATTTTTTTTGGTCTTTATTAAAATGAAAAGGTTGATCGAAAAGTTTGGGGGATCTAAGAGTGTGGCAACCCAGTAGTCATGATTACTTCGAATTCTGACAATATGAGGGTCATGTTGCAGGTAGTGCAGCAAGAAGGCAATTATGTGTCTTGCGCATCTCGGAGCCCCAAAATTATTTTCCGGGCTAGATGCAGCTAAAAATTATTATTAATTTTAAATCTGGTGGAGCTTAGTATAGATGGCCTAATAGGATCAGTGCTGCACACTGCTACAAAGCCCAAAATATTTTCCAGTCAAGATACAGATAAACATGATTAGTAATTTTAAATCTGGTGGAGCTTATTATAGATGGCCTAATAGAATCAGTGCTGCACACTGCTACAAAGCCCAAATTATTTTCCAGCCAAGATACAGATAAACATGATTAGTAATTTGAAAGCTTAAAACGGTTGGTAGGGTGATTTTAACCACCAATCATCAAGCTTTTACTCTCCCCAGGATGACACAGGGGTAGAAAAGTCGTTTCGGATCCATGATTTGTTCATCTTTAAAAACGTGAGTCTGTCTACATTATCAGCGGAGAGCCGCGTGCGCTTATCTGTCAGCACACCACCAGCAGCGCTGAACACACGTTCAGACAGAACGCTGGCTGGGGGCATGACAAGATCTCCAAGGCGTAAGTGGCTAGCTCCGGCCATTTATCCAGATTGGAAGCCCAAAAAGAGCAAGGGTCCAGTGACACAGTCATGGCTTCAATGTTTACTTGGAGATACTCCTGTACCATCGTCTCTAGGCGTTGACTATGTGTCAGACTTCTTGTCTCCTGTGGCCTTGCAAAGGATGGGCTAAAAAAGTGGTGAAATGATTCCGCAAAATTGATGTTACCAGCAGATACTGTGGTTCTGTTACGGTTTGAGTGCTGAACACTTGACGGTCCCACGGTTGGCAAGTTGGAACTGTGAGATTCACTACGTGCACCACTGGTGTTTTGTGGAAAAGCACATGTAAGATTCTGCAACAGTCTCTGCTGATACTCCTGCATGCGTGCATCCCTTTCTATGGCAGGAATAATTTCTGCAAATTTACTTTTGTACCGGGGATCTAACAGTGTGGCAACCCAGTAGTCAGGATTATTTCTAATTCTCACAATTCGAGGGTCATGTTGCAGGTAGTGCAGCAAGAAGGCACTCATGTGTGTTGCACATCCAGGAGCACCAAGTCCCTGTTGTGTTGGTGGCGAGGTAACAATCATGCTTCCTTCCTCTGTCCTCTCCCCCCAACCTCGCACAACAGAAATGTGATCAAGGTCTCCCTCATCTGATGAGTCTTCCATCAGTTCATCCTCCACTTCTTCCTGGGCTCCTGCACCTTCCTCACTAGTTTGGCTGCTACCATGCGCCCTGGTAAAACCATCTCCCCCACCCTCACATGCCTGCCGCCTTGGTGCTGCCGACCGTCTGGACCTTGCAGATGTTAGCCCTTCCGCATACAACTCCTCCTCCTCTACTTCCTCCACCTCCTCTTGTGCCACCACCTGACTCCGAATTCTGTTTAACATGTGCTCCAGCATGTAAATCACCGGAATAGTCATGCTGATAATGGCATCGTCAGCACTAAACATCTTCGTCGCCATTTCAAAATTGTGCAGAAGGGTGCATAGGTCCCTGACCTGAGACCACTCCTCCAGCGTGATTTGCCCCACCTCTGGATCTCGTTGGCCCAGGCTATACATCAGAACGTATTGCACCAGGGCTTGTCGGTGCTGCCACAGTCGCTGCAACATGTGCAGAGTTGAATTCCACCGGGTAGGCACATCGCATTTTAGCCGGTGAAGTGGCAGGCCCAACGACTTCTGTAGAGATGTAAGTCGCTGAGCTGCGGGATGCGAACGGCGGAAGTGAGCACACAGCGACCGTGCCCTCTGCAGAAGGCCATCTAGTCTGGGATAGTGGGCTAAAAATTGCTGGACAACCAGGTTCAACACGTGAGCCATACAAGGCACGTGTGTGACATTGCCCCGGCGAAGGGCCGCACCCAGGTTTGCAGCATTGTCGCACACGGCCTTCCCTGGTTTCAGGTCCAGTGGAGACAACCATTCATGAAATTGGTTCTCCAGAGCTGACCACAACTCCTCAGCTGTGTGACTCACATTTCCCAGACATTTCAAAGTAAAAACCGCCTGATGACGTTGAGCCCTACTGCAAGCATAGTAAAGAGGTGTGCAGGATCCCTTCTTTGCAGTTAGAAAGCTTGTGGCATGACCAGACAGGCTTTGGGTGCAGGTGGAAGACCGAGAGGAGGTTGAGGAGGCAGAAGCAGTGGAGGAACTTTGACATAAAGAGGACTGACGCACAACTCATGGGGACGGCAAGACTTGGACAGCAGCCCCTTGTCCTGCTGTCACCATAGTTACCCAGTGCCCAGTCAGCGACATGTAACGCCCCTGTCCATGCCTACTCGTCCAAGTGTCTGTGGTGAAATGCACCCTGTCACACACAGAGTTTCTCAAAGAAGCGGTGATGTTGTGTGCGACATGCTGGTGGAGCGCAGGCACACCTTTCTTTGAGAAGTAGTGCCGACTGGGCATCTGGTACTGGGGCACTGCGACGGACATAAGGTCTCGAAAATCCTCTGTGTCCACCAGGCGGAAAGGCAGCATTTCTGTAGCCAAGAGCTTGCAGATGGTGAAATTCAACCTCTTAGCTTTCTCATGGCTAGGAGGAAATGGTCTTTTACTTGTCCACATCTGAGGGACCGAGGGCTGGCTATTGTGCTTAGACGAGGTTGATAAGGGTGTCCCCGGCAAACTGCCGGTCTGTGAGGAAGATGCAGGCGGACATGTTAGGTTGCCTTGATCCAAAGGTGGTGCTATCGATGTCGGACAGCGCTCAAGACCAGCTGGTGTTACCACCTCCAAAGAAAATGATGACCTGCCAATCACGCTGGCTGTTGCGGGTAAAGAGGTGGCAGGTCTGTGCCCCAAAACAGGTGTGACTGCTGTCCCCCCAGTCACAGAGGATGAAGAGGCCGCGGATGCACAAGATATGGCAGACGGTGGTTGGCCCGGCCGGCTAGGCCGCATTGTAGCACACTGAGCTTCCCACTGCAACTTATGCTTCATGTCCATGTGCCGGTTCATGCATGAAGTACTCAAACTATGTATTTTTTGGCCTCTACTTAGCTTTTGCTGACAAATGTTACAGATAACACGAGTTGGGTCATCTTTATCGATCTGAAAAAATGCCCAGGCTATGCAAGGCTTAGCACCCATGCGACCTGAAGAGCCACCACGACTTGTGGTGAGAGGCAGAGTTGTGTTTGAGGATGCAGTTGTTGACGTGCTTCCAGTACTACGTCTCTGTCCAGGAAGGCGCAACCTGACCTCGTCGTCACTAGCATCTTCCTCCACCTCCTCTGCTGACCTCATCTCTTGGCTGACTGTGGGTTGACAGTAAGTGGGATCTCCAACCTCATCATCATCACCCTGTGCGTTATCACACCCGTCGTCCTCAGAGCCAACCTGTTCCTGCCCTGACAAAAAACTAAAGTTGTCGCTCCAATCAGGTATTTGAGTCTCATCATTGTCTTCCTCATTGTCTCCACCAACAGGAGTTACAGTTTGGGAATGAGGGTCTACATTATGGTCAGAACCTTCTGCGTCTGGTCCTGGATCCGACTCATAAAGATTCTGGGTATCAGTGCAGATCATTTCCTCGTCTGGATTCACAGAAGCGCTGGAGTCGACCTCTGATTCCCAGGCTATAGTATGAGTAAACAGCTCTGCAGACTCAACCATCTGTTCTACCTCATACTCAGATGGGCAGCTGGAGATTTGGGAGCTGTGAGGAAGCAAGTGCGATTGGGGTGACACCTTTGAGGACTGGAGTATTTGTGATGTTGAAGTTGATGTGGAGGAGAGCCCACTTAAAGGAGCACTTGATATCCGTTGAAGCACCTGCTGTTTTTGTGCCTCATCTGGAATTTGTAGCGATTGGCGTGGCCGTAAGAAAGGGATCTTATCACATTGTCCGCTAAAAGAAGTAGACATTTTAGCTTGGCTGGAAGATGGTCTTTCTTCTGCAGATGTTACTGTTGCTTTAACACCTACCCCACGGACACAACCTTTTTTCCCCTTCCCAACACGCCTATTCCCCTTTCCACCAGCAGCAGGCCTTTTTCCACTCATTTTGGTGGTTAACTAATTCACAACTCTGGAGTTGTTTGCACAAAAAAACAATGGATGGGAACCGAGCAGAGCTGAGTGGCCAAACTGTGGTATTAGGCCAAAACTATTGGCTTGGTTAGATGCAGAAAAAAATTATATTCAATTTGCAACCTGATGGAGGTCAGTATAGATGGACTAATAGAACAAGTCCCACACACAGCTAGAAGCCCAAATATTTTTTCAGAGGTAGATGCAGAAAAAAATTGTATTCAGTTTGCAACCTGATGGAGGTCAGTATAGATGGACTAATAGAACAAGTCCTACACACAGCTAGAAGCCCAAATATTTTTTCAGAGGTAGATGCAGAAAAAAAATATATTCAGTTTGCAACCTGATGGAGGTCAGTATAGATGGACTAATAGAGAAAGTCCCACACACTGCTAGAAGGCCAAATATTTTTTCAGAGCTAGATGCAGACAAAAAATTATTTTTAATTTGCAACCTGATGGAGGTCAGTATAGATGGACTAATAGAGAAAGTCCCACACACTGCTAGAAGGCCAAATATTTTTTCAGAGCTAGATGCAGAAAAAAATTATATTCAGTTTGCAACCTGATGGAGGTCAGTATAGATGGACTAATAGAACAAGTCCCACACACAGCTAGAATTCCAAATATTTTTTCAGAGCTAGATGCAGATAAAAATTATTTTTAATTTGCAACCTGATGGAGGTCAGTATAGATGGACTTATAGAGAAAGTCCCACACACTGCTAGAAGGCCAAATATTTTTTCAGAGCTAGATGCAGAAAAAAATTATATTCAGTTTGCAACCTGATGGAGGTCAGTATAGATGGACTAATAGAACAAGTCCCACACACAGCTAGAAGCCCAAATATTTTTTCAGAGGTAGATGCAGAAAAAAATTATATTCAGTTTGCAACCTGATGGAGGTCTGTATAGATGGATTAATAGAACAAGTCCCACACACAGCTAGAAGCCCAAATATTTTTTCAGAGGTAGATGCAGAAAAAAATTATATTCAGTTTGCAACCTGATGGAGGTCTGTATAGATGGATTAATATAACAAGTCCCACACACAGCTAGAAGCCCAATATTTTTTCAGAGGTAGATGCAGAAAAAAAATATATTCAGCTTGCAACCTGATGGAGGTCAGTATAGATGGACTAATAGAGAAAGTCCCACACACTGCTAGAAGGCCAAATATTTTTTCAGAGCTAGATGCAGATATAAATTATTTTTAATTTGCAACCTGATGGAGGTCAGTATAGATGGACTAATAGAGAAAGTCCCACACACTGCTAGAAGGCCAAATATTTTTTCAGAGCTAGATGCAGAAAAAAATTATATTCAGTTTGCAACCTGATGGAGGTCAGTATAGATGGACTAATAGAGAAAGTCCCACACACTGCTAGAAGGCCAAATATTTTTTCAGAGCTAGATGCAGAAAAAAATTATATTCAGTTTGCAACCTGATGGAGGTCAGTATAGATGGACTAATAGAACAAGTCCCACACACAGCTAGAAGCCCAAATATTTTTTCAGAGGTAAATGCAGACAAAAAATTATTTTGAATTTGCAGCGTGATGGAGGTCAGTATAGATGGACTAATAGAACAAGTCCCACACACTGCTAGAAGGCCAAATATTTTTTCAGAGCTAGATGCAGAAAAAAATTATATTCAGTTTGCAACCTGATGGAGGTCAGTATAGATGGACTAATAGAACAAGTCCCACACACTGCTAGAAGCCCAAATATTTTTTCAGAGCTAGATGCAGAAAAAAATTATATTCAATTTGCAACCTGATGGAAGTCAGTATAGATGGACTAATAGAATGATGCTATGCCCAAAAGATTTTACTTCACTAGGTGCAGTAAAAAATTGGTATTCTATACACAGGTGGTATATCTTGCAACACAGATAGGCTACTCCACTGACTAACACACTCTGCAATAGGCCAAAAAGGATTAGCTTTGCTAGATTCAGCCAAATGCTGTGAAAAAAACTTGCACAGCTCTGGCACAGACCTGCCTGGCAAAAACTGATAGGAACTGATGTAACCTACTCCTGAAAAGGACTGCAATTACAATTAGTTTTTACTCCCACAATCTATCTATGTAAGAGCACAGACCTGCCTGATAAAAGTCGTAGGAAATGCTGTAACCTAGTCCTTAAAAGGACTGCAATCACAACTATTCCCTACTCCCAAGCTATCTGTAGATTTGTGCGAAAATTGGCTTGAAATTAACAAGGTATAGCGCACACACCAACAGCGGTGCCGTCTAACACGCAGCTGCAGCAGTGAGAAAATGGTGGCGATGGGGAAAATGGCTTGGTCTTATAGGGCAAGGACATGTGACATACACTTCCAATGTCACATGCCCTTGCTTGTCTGAAAAAAAGCACTTCGCTTCGTGTGTGCGCTGCTGATAGGCTGACAGATTGCACCTCCCCACTGTAAATGTGGGAAAGAGAAAAAAAAATGGAGATCTTCATTATTCCTGCAGAGATACATCCCCTGCCCCCCCCCCACCCCGCTGTACACTCAAACTGCGTATTAACATTAATTTTCATCATTACTGAGAAAAAATCCAGTTATGATTTTGGTGCACGAACAGTTATCGAACATAACCTCGAACAGCCGAATTTTTCTCAAATCGTTCGTGTTCGCCGAACTGCTCGAACACCGCCCAAAACAGCTCGAATTTGAGATTGGCGAACAGTTCGAGTCGAACAACGCTCATCTCTACTAAAGAAGTAGAAAGCCAAATAAGGATGAGTTTTGCCTGTGACACAATATGACATACACTGCAAAGGAATGGCATGCATGGGTGTCATCTATGAAGGAAGCCCTCTCCTGAAGCCCATGCACAAAAAAACCTATCTACAATTTGCCAGGGCCCATGCTGAAAAATATGAAGACTACTGGGACTTTATACTCTGGAGTGATGAGATAATTGATATGGAAAATTTTTGGGTGGCTTTAAAATTGTATCTCAAAGGTCAGGAGTACAATGAAAAATGCATGGTGCCTGCAGTGAAACATGGTGGTGGCAGTGTACTTACATGGAACCACATGAGTGCTGCTGGTGTTTGGGAGCTACATTTCATTGATGGTATCATGAATTCACAGATGTACTGCTCTATATTGAAAGAGAAGATGCTACCATCACTCCGTACCCTTAGTAGTCATGCACTTTTCCAACATGACATTGATCCAAAACACAAATCTACCACTGTTGCATTTCCGGAGAAGAACTAGATGAAAGTAATTCAGTGGTCAAGTATGTCTCCTGTTCCGAACCCAACACCTATGGGAAATTCTGAAGAGACAAGTAGAGCATCACTCTCCATCTGGGCTCTAAAAGAGGTCATTCTTGAAGAAAGCAAAAAGATAGATGTTGCAATATGCCGCCAACTTTTCACTCCATGCCACGAAAACTTGGTCTTGTCCATAAAATACATGGAGGTCATAAAAATAGTAGATGTAGTTGATTTTTATGTACGGTGTACTCAGTTTTGCATAAAGTAATTTGGGTAAAACGGAAGATTTTGTAATGAAAGATATATTATAACCTTCCTTTTATGTTATGGGTTAAAAAAAAATTCTATGAAACTTAGTCTTGTCAAAATATTGGAATTTTTTCTTGTGTTCATTGAGATATTGATTAAAATCTTACTTTTCAAATGGGGTGTACTCAATTCTGCAGAACACTGTGTGTGTATATATATATATACTAGCTATTGAACCCGTTCTACGCCCGGGTGGCGAGGATTTTTATTGGTATATGTTCTCCCATGCTGGTATGTGCTGCCCCCCTCCTTGTATTTGTGCTGCCCCCATTCTGTTCCCACCATCCAATCCTGGTATGCGTGGCACCCCTCACCCCCAATCCTGGTATGCGTGGCACCCCTCACCCCCAATCCTGGTATGCGTGGCACCCCTCATCCCCAATCCTGGTATGCGTGGCACCCCTCACCCCCAATCCTGATATACGTGGCACCCCTTATCCCTATCCTAGTGTGTATGGTATCCCTCATCCTGGTATGCATGGCACCCTATCCCTCACTCCCAATTCCGGTATGCGTGGCACCCATCACCCCCAATCCTGGTATGCGTGGCACCCCTCATCACGGTATGCGTGGCACCCCTCACCCCCAATCCTGGTATGCGTGGCACCCCTCATCCTTATTCTGGTGTGTATGGTATCCCTCATACTGGTATGCATGATACCCCATCCCTCATCCCTATCCTGGTGTGTATGGTATCCCTCATCCTGGTATGCATGGCACCCCATCCTTCATTCCCAATCCCGGTATGCGTGGCACCCCTCATCCCCAATCCCGGTATGCATGGCACTCCTCATCCCCAATCCCAGTATGCCTGGCACCCCCCATCCCCAATCCCGGTATGCGTGGCACCCCTCACCCCCAATCCCGGTATGCGTGGCACCCCTCATCCCCAATCCCGGTATGCATGGCACTCCTCATCCCCAATCCCGGTATGCCTGGCACCCCTCATCCCCAATCCCGGTATGCGTGGCACCCCTCACCCCCTATCCCGGTATGCGTGGCACCCCTCAGCCCCAATCCCAGTAAGCGTGGCACCCCTCACCCCCAATCCCAGTATGCGTGGCACTCCTTACCCCCAATCCCAGTATGCGTGGCACCCCTCATCCCGTTATGCTTGGCACCCCTCATCCCGGTATGCATGGCACTCCATCGCTCATCCCGAATCCCGGCATGCGTGGCACCCCTCATCCCCAATCCCGGCATGCGTGGCACCCCTCATCCACAATCCCGGCATGCGTGGCACCCCTCACCCACAATCCCGGCATGCGTGGCGCCCCTCATCCACAATCCCGGCATGCGTGGCACCCCTCATCCCCAATCCCGGCATGCGTGGCACCCCTCATCCCCAATCCCGGCATGCGTGGCACCCCTCATCCCCAATCCCGGCATGCGTGGCACCCCTCATCCCCAATCCCGGTATGCGTGGCACCCCTCATCCCCAATCCTGGTATGTGTGGTACCCCTCACCCCCAATCCTGGTATGTGTGGTACCCCTCACCCCCCAATCCTGGTATGCGTGGTACCCCTCACCCCCAATCCTGGTATGTGTGGTACCCCTCACCCCCCAATCCTGGTATGTGTGGTACCCCTCACTCCCCAATCCTGGTATGCATGGTACCCCTTACCCCCCAATCCTGGTATGTGTGGTACCCCTCACCCCCCAATCCTGATATATACATGGTCCCCTCACCCCACAATCCTGTTATGTGTGGCCCCGTCATCTCTTTCACACTGTACAGACATACAAAAAAAAAAGTTATACTCACCTTTCTTCTCTGTACTCCAGCGCAGCTGCGTCCTCTCTGCTGGAGGCCGGGGGAGGAGTGCGGCGCCGGAGCACCGCGCTGTCCGGCGCCATTTTGCTGGAGACACACTGTAAATGTGTCTTCAGTAAAATGGCGCCAGATAGCGCAATGCGCACGCGCCGGTCCGGCGCCTTCACTCCGCCTCCGGTCTCCAGCGAAGAGAGAGGCGCCGCGGCAACGCTCCTCTCGGTCAGGTAAGTATGTAAGTATGGCGCCGGAGATCGCATTATGCGTTCAGTGTCTACGCATACCGCGCGATCTCCGGCGCCATACACCTCCTCTTACCTATAAGGGCTGGATGCGTGCTTCTCTCTGGAGCCAGACTGCTCGTCGCATATGCGCAGTCTATCGAGGCTTCAGACAGAGACACGCATCCCGCCTTATCTTAGAGATATATATGTATATATATATATGTATATATATATATATATATATATATATATATATATATATATATATATATATACACATTTACGTCTCAATTGTAAAATCTTGTGGAATATGGTAGTATTATGTGAATAAAGATTATTAGTCTCATGATGTCTCTAGGTTAAAACCTCCAGCCCAATTCCATGCAGTGTGGGATTTCCTTGTACAGTCTACACTCATCAAGCAAAGTAATATAAAAGTTGTTAGCTTTGTATTTATATGTAGGAGATCTATAGTGCTTTAGGCATTCATGTGAAATAAAACCATTTTTATAATTTATACAATATTTTATTAACATTTATTGAGATGCTGACAGTAACCAAACACAATTAATGAGTAGTCTTAGAAAAAGTAAAGATCAATTTTACTCAAATGAAATGAAAAAAAAGAGGAACAGGGAACAGAGACCTAGACTGGAAATGTTAATTCATTGTTTAAACTGAAGCTTTGTTCAATTGAGTAAATTAGATATGAAGTTTGGGAAGATGGGTGAACTGATAGAGGAGACAGTGGTAAAAATATAAAGAATGTGTAAAAAGGTAGCATCAAATAATAATAAAAAGATGATGCAACACTTACAGAATCAACAGAAAGGATGAAACTTTCAGCTGAATAACAAAATCTGTTTTTGTTTTGGGAACTATTGGAGAAGAAATAATTTAATGTATTTATACTCTTTAATAATATATATTTATATATTATACATATATCGCTCAACATCTTGATTCATTATGGAATAAACAGAACGACAGCAGCCTTGAAATCTTTTTTTTTTTTTTCCTTTCATGTTCTTCTTTGCTTGGATTTTCCAGTATGCATGTATGATAAAGCAGTACAAAGGGACTCCCAATAGTCATGGAATGAGGTTATGGATCCACTCTGAAATTGTTCAAAGCAACTTTATAGAAAGAAAGCCGTATATATATACAAAGGCCAACAAGTCTTCCACTGTGTAGCTTGTAAATTCACAGATACTGTACTAGATGTGTCTCATATTTCGAGACAAGTTTATGGACGTTTTGAACGTTTGTTACATTGTTCTCATTTTCTTTCATTTTTTTTCTGTTTTTCTTTTTTTTTGTGCTGCCATACTTTCACGCATGATGAATACAGTTAATGAAGTATAAGTCCAAGAAAGTGAATGGGGCTTTGAGCAAGTTATGCCTATCCTGGGCAGCAGGCTTTCCACCTACACTCCTTGGGACCTTGACTATTTTCTTCACTTGAGGAGCCATTCATTCACTATAAGAAAAATAAAACATAATTTATTAAGAAACAACTAAATTATATCAAGTCATTGATATGGTTCATATTATATAGTGCTTTTTTTTAAATAACGTCATTGCCATTTCCAGCCTTTCTGAGTTTAGAAATAAATTCTGTATAGTCTTGTCTGTATTTGATCTTGCAGCGCAACCTCTTTTATTTCACTAGGGATCAGCTTTAATATCGGATATAGCGCAAAGACAAAAACTCTTCTGGGGTTTTCTAAAAAACGGGAATGTTCTATTTGAGTTCCATGTAATCGAAGATCTAGTTGCTGCCATAAGCTAAAAGCAATGGTACTGAACATGCACAAATATCTACAGGTGTTTTTATGCAGGGGAAATTTTTAACCTTTAGAGAAGACAAAGAAAAGAAAAACTAAGTTTATAGTTACAAAGTTTGTTCGGTAACGTTAAATGGTTTATTTTCTTCTATTGGCTTTTTGTACACAAAATCAAATACAGTTGTACTTATCCAATGCGCCGCTCCAGCATGAACTCTCTGCTGCTGCCTCCAGTCTTTGTTGATATAGCTTCAGTAGTGATGTCAAAAAGATCATGTCAACACTGCAGCCAATGAAGGGGCCAATGCATCAGACCACTTAGCCTAGTGATTGGCTGATGCAATCATGTGATGTTGATGTGACGTCATCGTTGAAACCATATCGGTAAAGACCAGAGGTGAGAGTCGGCATTGGGGCTGTGGTGCGTAGGTACAGCTGAACTTGTTATTTTTATGTAGAAGAGGCAAGTGAATAAGGAAAAAAATAACAAGATAACCCCTTTAAAAATTAGTCTGGTCACTTTTCCTACTTAATTAAAGAGACTTTATGACATGATAAACATCACATTGTTACATATTACTGTGGTAATAAAGTAAGTTATATCTTTATCTATCTGCAAACATAGATCTTTGTCTACATCTACTTTCTTTACCTTTTGACTTCTATGTTATCATCTGACTACATATCTAAAGGCTGGCTTCACTACTCTTATATAAATGACATCAGTGACATTCCGACACCTGCCACCCGCACCGATTAGCTGTTCTCATTGCTGGCAGCAGACATATCTTAGCAGTAGTTAAATTGAACAGCACAGCTCCATCAAATGTGTAAAAGCTGCTGCTGTGCATTGGAAAATCACTCTTATTCATTTGAATAGGGGCAATATCCAGTGGTGGCCAATAGACAGTTGACAGAACTGAGCTGTTAATCTCCACCACTGCTAACATCTGGCCTTCATTGGCAGTGAGAACAGCTGATTGATAGCATGCCAGGTATCTCACTAATCTGCCGATCTTATATTGATGACCTATCCTAAAGATAGTTTATCAATATAAAAGTAGTGGAGCAACCCTAAAATGTATTTCTCCTGCAGGAGATTACTGATGTTCTGTTTTTTTGTTATGTGAGGCTTACATATATTATTGACTACTGGAAAATGGGTTTTCTAAAGAAGACAACAGACGAAGCTAATGTGAAACGCGCGTCAGGGTACTGGGCAGTGTAGTCTGTTACAATGGTGAATTTACTATGGCTTTTACTGGTGGGTATGGGTGTTATTGCACTACTGCACTTTAATAGGTTTGAGGGGTTCCTTGAGTTTATCTATTGCTATTTATACTTATTTATCATTTGGATTGTTTGTGGGGTCATTTAATGAATTAAGATTTTTATCTTGACTCATTTTGTTATATTTTCATACAACTATGACTTTGGTTCCCTGATCATACTTGTCACTTTGTGCAGTTTTTTTATACTTTCCCGTCCTCCTCTTCTCATTTTTTGACTAAGTTATTATGTTTGTTATTTATTATAGTCCTTGACCATGATGTGCTTTCCATTAACCACACTACCTCTTTTTCAGATTTTATGGGATGTTCTTATATACTTTTTTGTCTTAAGTTTTTGTGCATTGTAATAAAAAAATTTTTGGTTATTTTCTACTAGTAAAAGTTTTGTTGAGTTATTTATAGGTTTATTAAAACGTATTATGGTTTCCTATGGCATTGAGACCATATATATATATATATATATATATATATATATATATATAAAAAAATTAAATCTATATAACCAATGAAATATGAAATTAATGAGTAGTTGTTAAATAATAATACATTAAGTTAAGATCATCAGACTAGATCATATTGCCTCATATTTGGATAACAATTACATGAATCAGTTGTTGGCTTTAAATGGGTGGTAATTCCATTGACTTCTGTGAAAGAGGCTTTAGTTAAAGAGTTTATCGTCAGTAATGTCTCTATCACTTGATAAAGGGGCCCCTGAGTACAGAAACATGTGTATTTGGATGTATGCTTAATAAAGAAGATTGTGATTGATCATCAATTGTTTTCCATACACCAAGATGTGTTTCTCAGCTTGTTTTGGGCCCAAAAATACTATGTTCTTATATTGGCAGCAGTGATCAGTGAACGATTAAAGAAAGAAAATGAATTATCTATTTATTTATCAGAATGTGGAAATCTCTCACATTATTTGGGAATATGCTAGAAATTATATTATTTCATTGTTCTGGAAAATAACATACTACTTATGCTTGAAGTTCTATGTAGTGTTTCTGTGGAAACCAAGATCAGACCATTTATAATGAAAACTGTCATTTAACAGCATAACCTTATAAAAACATAAACCCACATGTATAACAATATTATACAAATTCCCAATAGTTTGGCTTTCATATCTGGAAAATGAGACCATGATACAAAAATATAAATTATGCACCTCCATTATGTTCTATTCTAAAACCTTTGGGAATTACATTTGCTGAGCCCCCCAGTAATATCTGCTGAGAACCTAACACATTATATCAATAGCTCTTTGTAATAATAAAAAAAAGCAAAACCGCATAATACAATAAGAATAGAAAACAATAAGACCCATTTGCAAGAAGAAACCACAACACCAAACAGAATCCCTTAATACCGCGTGAATGAAAAGAAATGTGGGCTATCGTGAGCCTTCTAATGAATGTCTTCATCATCACTATTGATACAAATTCATTTATTATTCCATTATCTGTCATTTTAAATCCCCTGAAAACTATCAAAACTGTATGGATTTTCAATGTAGCCATGTAAGAGACTACAAATAACAAATAAGGATTCAGCTGGCTTTTGGATTTGATGATCACTTGAAATTGTAATGCTCTCCCATTTACCAGGTCTTTGTGTGATTTCTTGTAAGTCAGGACCCTGTAATGTGGGAAATTCGAATAGGAAAACTATGCTAATAAAGGAATATTTAAATCAGATTTATCATCCACAGTTTTCTATAATTTGATACAGTATTTTCTTGTACACGATTATTGAAATTCTTCCAGGTTTCATCGGAAAAGTTCATACATGGTGAGATTTTTCCACAGTGGATCTTGAAACAAATCAGGGACAAATCCATGACTATTCCTCAGCAAAATCTGTATATATATAGTATATTGTAAGAGTTGTAAGGGCGGGGAAGTAGGACTTACAGGCTTTCTCTGGCAAAATTTCAAATACAATGTACATGAAAATGCTAAACCAAATGATTGAAAATGGCTTAGCTTAGCAATTCTCTCTGTATGGCATGCTCTTCTTGGATAGAATAACATGAGCCACCTTACAGGTCATTGGAACCATGATGAATGGGGTAATTATTATGAAAGTCTACCTGTCTTTTTACACACTGTAAAAAAAAAGCATGATCTTGCCTTCCTCATCCATAAAAACATGTTTAAACTGCTTTTTGGAGAACACACTAAAATGTCTAGCGACTGACCCGATCCTTATGCCCCGTAGTTTGCCATCAACTTTTCTCTTATGGGAAATACCTCTTCATCTTCATTTTACAAGTTTCCCTCACTTCCCAGCATGCATTGCTCCTGACAGACAGAAGATCAGGAGCAGAGAGAAATAGACCCGCCCCTCTTCCTGTAATCCTTAGATTCCATAACAGACCTTGGACAGCAAGTTAAAGAGAAGGAAGACATGTAGCGGCTTGTACTTTGGAGTGATATTAGAGAGCGTAAGACAACATAATTGTTTAAATAAAGTGATTTTTAGATTATTTATGTAGCATTTTATGTATTGAATAAGGTCAAATTGCATGAAATTAAAATGCCATTTTAGGATCATTCACATTATCACTGTTCTCACCGGGTAGAATAAAAAAATTCAAATTCACTGTTTGAAACAAATTGCTTAGGTTGTATTAAAGTTAGAGGTGAGAGATCCAAGTGATGTTCAGTTCTTACCCATCCTCTTGGTGGAAAAGGAACACATGGTAAATAAAACTTTGTTTTTGTCTAATGTTGCTACATGGTTAAATATAACTTGGCAGGTACAGCTCACCATAGAAATGTCATTTTAGTTGGTTGATCCCATTGACTTTGATAACATTTACTCTAATCAAAGCCCTGTGATGTCTGTTATATAGAACTACAAGGATCTCACAAAACAGGTTGAAGTTTTCCTTATTGATCCTTTGTCTTATTAGAGTTAGAGGACATAACACCTAGTTATGTCCAATGTCCTAGATCTATCAAATGTCTGTGGACAGTAATAGTCATGTGGTGAGCTAAAGCTTCTGAAAATCACAAAATATAGAAAACTAAACTATTTATATACCACTGGGATAAACCTTCATGAAGGGCACAACACACAAAGAGACCCATTTATCAAAGATTGGGTGAAGCACTGAGATTTGTTCTGTATTTAGTTACTTTCTGTTCTTCAGTAAATATCTTCCATCTGTAAAATATGTAATTTCCTGCCCAAGGTACAAAACTAAAAACTGGACATTATATATCTTTTTGTATGCAGAATATTGCTAATACAATACATAAAGTTGAAAGGGTCTTACCTTTATATTGGAGCTTCTGGGCCCTGTTGTTTGGACAGTCTTTCCCTTGTAAACTGAAATTAATATTAGTTCTGATGCAACGGTTGTTCAGGGGTTGGACTGGTCTGAAGTTATCACTCATGCTTGAAAATATCTGGGATGGCTGGTTTTGGCTTAGAAGTCTTAATGAATGCATCTTAAAGAAAAAAAATATACATGTATTTAGTTTTGCAAAATGAAGTCTTTAGATATCTACATTAAATGTGATGTTACCTATTGAAAGTGTAAGATATACAGTTGAAACCAGAAGGTTACATACACTATATAAACAGACACATATGCATGTTTTTCTCAATATCTGACATGAAATCAGAATAAATCTTTCCCATTTTAGGTCAATTAGGATTATCATAATTTTTAATATTTGCCAAATGTCAGAATAATGAGAGAGAGAGAATGTTTTAAGGCATTTTTATTACTTACCGCAAAGTCAAAAGTTTACATACACTAAGATTACCATGCCTTTAAATAATTCTGGACTACCCATATGATGATGTCATGCGTTTGGAAGCTTTTTTTGGCAACATCTGAGTTAATTAGAAACAAACCTGTGGATGTATTTTACTGCACCCCTGAAACACACTGCTTTTTTTTGTGTAGCATCATGGGAAAGTATAAAGAAATCAGACAAGATATCGGGAAGAGAATTGTGGACTTGCACAAGTCTGGCTCATCCTTGGGTACAATTTCAAGATACCTGAAGGTGCCTCGTTCATCTGTACAAACAATTATATGCAAGTACAAACAAGATGGGAATGTCCAGCCATCATAACGCTCAGGAAGGAGACGGGTTCTATGTTCCAAAGGTGATTGTGCTTTGGTCCGACATGTGCATATCAACCCAAGGACAAAAGCAAAAGACCTTGTGAAGATGATGGCGGAAGCTGGTAAGATTGTGTCAATATCCACAGTGAAACGAGTACTATATCAACATGGGCTGAAAGGCCACTCTGCCAGGAAGAAGCCATTACTCCAAAAGAAACATAAAAAAGCCAGATTAATGTTTGCAAATGCACACAGGAACACAGACCTTAATTTTTGGAGACATTTCCTGTGGTCTGATGAAACTAAAATTGAACTTTTTGGGCATAATGACCATCATTACGTTTGGAGGAAAAAGGGAGAAGCTTGGAAGTCTAAAAACACCATCCTAACTGTGAAACACGGGGCTGGCAGCATCATGTTGTGGGGTTGTTTTGCTGCAGGAGGGACTGGTGCACCTCACACAATAGATGGCATGAGAAAAGAAGATTATGTGTCAATACTGAAGAAACATCTCAAGACATCAGCCAGGAAGTTAAAGAATGGGTGGAAATGGGTCTTCCAAATGGACAATGACCAGAAGCATACTGCCAAGAGGGTAACAAAGTGTCTTAAGGATAACAAAGTCAATGCTTTGGAGTGGCCATCACAAAACCCTGATCTCAATCCTATTGAAAATTTATGGGCAAAGCTGAAAAGGCAGGTGCGAGCAAGGCGGCGTACAAACTTGGATCAGTTACACCAGTTTTGTCAGGAGGAATGGGCTCAAATTCCGACCAACTTTTGTGAGAACCTTGTGGAAGAATATCCCAAACGTCTGACCCAAGTCATTCAGTTTAAAGGCAATGGTACGAAATACTAATGAAATGTATGTAAACTTTTGACTTTGCAAAAAAAATGCCTTCAAATATTCTCTCTCTCTCATTATTTTGCCATTTGGCAAATATTAAACATTATGGTAATCCTAAACTGACCTAAAATGGGAAAGGTTTATTCTGATTTCAGGCATATGTGTCTTTTTCGATAGTTTATGTAAACTTTTAGTTTCAACTGTAAGTATTAGTATAGAAAACACTGTAAACAAAGTAAAGTCATTGATTTTATGGTAACATCGTCTATGATGGTCTGTCAAACTAAAGGTTCTATTAACCGAATAATCATTTAAATGAATGGTGATCGTAACTCATGACAAAATGATGTCAGACAAGTGTTTATATAGGACGAGAATCCTGAATTAATGATTGAATAGCGATCATTATATTGTAACATTGTGCACCGGATTCACACAGATAATCTGAAGTGTGTATTCAATGTTCAAATCCCATAAGTGATACTGTTTATTTTGTTACACGATATCACAAAGTATTGTACAAATTTTTCCGTTGATGCTGTACAAAGAAAATGTATTAAAAATAGTGATAAAATGTTTATTAATCAATTTCACAGTCTTATATGAACATTTGCAATAATAACGAATATGTAGTCGCTACAATTGCTACTGAACAATTTCCTTGGAAAACATAAAACCAATCACTGAAAGCCATACCTATTGAGGATTTGAATTTTCACCAGTGTAATTGGGTCTTAAATTTAGTCCAGTCCTCTACTAGATTGCTTACTGGTGCGTAAGGAGAGATTTGTGTGTAACCTGTAAAAGACCTGTGTGCAGCTAACTATGTGTGTATCATAAGTCTCCTGAAGTAAAACTTTACTTCCTGACCACATTTTACAACATTCCTCAGTTCAGTTCTGTGTTAAAAGTGAAATTTTAATCTTGGCAGTAAAGGTTTGCATATGGATGGATACAAGTATACTACAAATTCAAATCATTAATTTTCCAGTCTATCAAAGTTATTGATTGAGTGGCCATTTCTGATGTGTTGAGGTCAGAACAAGGAAGTGTAGACCAGCAAGGACAGGGTAAGCACCATGAAATGTAGACTAATGGAAAGATTGAACTGAAATTGAGCTGCCAATCTCCCACCAGACGATGAAAGGACAGTGAAGGGTATTTGGAAGTGTTTTTTATTTGTCGACGTGTTTCGAAGCATACAACACTTCTTCATCAGGAAAGACCACTATATATCGCGACTTCAGATCCATCTTTCCAGTTTGTTATGATACTGGCGTAGTACTGCTGGAAACCAGTGGCTGAAGAAGCACGAGCAGGAACAGCAAGCGGTAGTAGAAGTTCTTGGAGTTAACAAAAGAGTTGTAGGAAACAGTCCGTAGATAGGTGAGAACAGTCTGGGTGAGAATGTTCAGGAGCTGAAGACTGGAACTAGGCTAACAGCTAGACACAATACTCAAGAAATGCGTGAGCGATCCATGTGGCTTTAATTAGGCCTAAACAGGAAACAAGATGGATCCCTTAGTAAAGGGCAGTTGCAGAACACAACAGCTGCCTCCAGCTGTAAGGAGTGGGATTGCAGCACAATTAATAAGGTAAATAATAGCAGCTACTAGTTGTCAAACTGTAGAAGGACAACAGGAATTCTGACACATTTGTCTTTCCATTTGTCTATATTTTATCTGCTTCGATGGATCCACAGTAGCCTTCTGCTCTCATAAGCTAAAATGGGAGTTGTGACTGTCACAATCCCACAAGGTGAGCATAAATAGTTTTTCTGTTTTCTCTCCATTATACCACCCTATTTGCCCTTCATTGTCTCCCCAGCCTAATTTTATCCAGGGTAAGCACTGTAACAGAAGTGGGTTAGTAAGAGTAGGTATAATTTCTTTTATTGTTAAGTGGTCTAAGCCATTTTAAATATAATTTTGTTCTGTTGGAAAACTTCTTTACAGTTTGGGAACCAATACGGTAAATTGAACAAAATAAGGGCTTTTTATATAGGCTGTCCACTTTGGGCAACCATTATTGTTACAAGTATTCTCTGACAAGCTGTTGGCCATGTGGTGTCCCTCTGATCCAGCTCTAAGTAATCATCTGTAATCAGTGGTGGAACCCAGCAGCAAGTGTCCTACTTCCTAATAGCACAACTCCAAAAGGGAAAAGAAAAATTATACTCTGACCATTGAAAAGAATTTTGGCTTCAAAACTCAGATTCAGTTCTTTCAAAGATATACCAAATCTACAATGGTTTCCTTAGCTTCGATTATAAAGCCAATATGCACAATGGGATAAAAAAAACCTTTACAAAAATGTGCAAGGCTCAAAAATAGTAAATAAGTATATTTTATTAATTAACAATTATTAAAAACAATTGGTAGATATACAAAGTCAAACATATAATATCATACAATAGTTAGGTGGGCCAAGGCACCACATTCCACCACATGTATAGACAAAACAGTGGAAAGTCAAATTGGTATCAAAGCATTTGAGACGGATACTCAAATCAAAAAGAGACCGAAATTATCAATGCTTTAAGGTAGTATCAGTAATAAGGGGAGGGGGATGACCCATAACTGAAGTGCAAGGTAGTATCAGTAATAAGGGGAGGGGTATGACCCATAACTGAAGTTCATACACAGTGGTATCAATAAGACCTCACCTGTAAAGGACGCACCCGAAACGCGTTTCACATCAAGCTTATTTTTCCTACTTGGACTTTTAAGAAATGTTTCCATTTGTTTGTTTTCTGATTACTAATTGTGACTGTAAGGCTTTTTCTGTAGGCAAAGATACAGGCCAGTATATCTAGTCTTTTAATATCATCACAGCTACTCCTGAAGCATTACATTCCTCATGCACCATATAACTCTGAACAGTACATAATGTCCTTGCAGGTAATTACACTAAATCTATAACAACCTACATAACAACAGTTCCCTTGGCAATATCCATGTTTGGTGGATCTAAAAGCAGACATTTATGCTGCTCTGGATGATTACACAGGTAAAGTATATATTGAGGGTTCAGTAGCTTGATAGTCCACTTGTCAGCACTATGGTTCTTTATGTACATATTATGCCTCCATAGAAAGATACATAGCCTTATAAAAGGATTCCAGTTTGCAGTTAATTAAGTTTTATGTAAGTCAGTTGATGTTTATGGGCCCCAAATGACCAGTTCGGCTCTGTGACAAGTCTCATCCAGCCAGCAATTTCCACAACGTTACCATTCTTCATCGCTTCCCTAAAGATTTTTTCATTTGCTGGTAAACAATTTTCAGCAGATTCCTTTAAGTGTGTCAGCCATTTTGTGATTATTAGTCAAAAACTGGATGACTCAAGTTAGCTTTTCATTAGTAAAAGAACAATACGCTCTTAATTCCGCTGTTATATTTAGTGCATTCTTCTTCTTTCTCTCTTAAGATAAGCCTTTCATTGGATTTTTGTAATTTAAATTGAATATTTCCTCCAATTGACGTTGCTCCACTGATTCTGGAACTGTATTTCTATTTCTTTCTCTGTTTCAGAGTTATGCCCCCGAAAATAAGGATGCAAATTTACCCTTCAACCAAGTGGGTATGTACCACAAAACTTCTCTGTGGGCGTTAGCTTCTTCTCCTCTGAGGCTGGTGTGAGGGTGGTGAGGATGGCATCCCACTCCTCTGATATTTCTGTTGGTTTAATGTGTGAAAATATGTTTTACATGTATGTTACTGCTATGTATTTAATGGTTATTTCCCTGTGGGCTGCAGTGCTTACCGGAGGCCAAAAGATGTCACTGTCTTCCACTCTATACAAGAGTGAAAAATAAGTGAAAGGTGAAATCTGCTTAGTAACACTGAGGCAGCAGGCACAGAAATTAGAAGTACAGCTGATAGTGGGAGGGAGTTCTTTGGATTCTGGGAGAAGGGAATCCATTTTAGTCAGTCTAGAGGAGGAAGAGAAAGAGGCAAGACAGGTTGTTCCTAGTGTGGAACTACAAGGCTCATGAGGAAAAGGATCTAGTTACAGAGGCAGCAGGATTACACAGGCAAGTGGGGAACCCGGCAAGAGAGAAACTTACAAGTCCAGGAAGCGTACTGTCCAGAGAGAAAGGGAACTTTAGGACTAGGTAGCACCCTGCTGTGGGTACTGAAGGTACTGTCCAGTAAGAAAGGGACCTTGGGACAAGGTATCGCCCTGCTGTGGGTACTGAAAGAGGGAGCACGTCTCTACGCGCGGCACCTGGGACTGATAAAAGCAAGGATACAGGGAATTAGGGCATAGTGACACACGTGGACCCGTATAACTCTACCCCTAAGGAAAAGCAGGCATTTAAGATCTCTCCTCACTACTGTGCCCTACCTGTTGCTAGAAACAAAATTCAGACTGTAACTCTGAGAATGGTGCCTGTGTACTGTGTGGCAAGTGATGAAGAATGCATAACCTGCTACTGTATGTTCACCTGTTTGAGTGTGCATAAAAAGAACACCGTTTATAACAGTTGCTTTGGTTTCTTGACTGAGAGGGTTAAATGGGACAGTTCTGCACCCAGTGCATTAACTGTGGAGGTCTCAGGTCTTGAAGCATCGTCGCACATACAACTCCACAGTACTCTATTTCCTGTAGCGGATCGGGATGTTAAAGAAGCGACACTTGCCCATGACTACCAACCTGCGGTCCGTTACATTTGGCATAGTCGGCAGGATGCGAGTTCCTCGCATGAAGAGAGCGGGGTAGAGAAGACCTGTGGCGCAGATGAGAGGGTGCCTGAATACATGTGGCCCAAGATGGCGGCCAAAAGCATGGACTTCAAGATGGCGATGGTGGTGGTGAAGAGAAGAAGAAAGACCACCTATCGTGGGCGTGGATGGCGCCCAAGATCACGAAAATGTGTCCAGCTCTTAAGTGTGTCGACCAGAAGGATGTGCCCAGCAGCCAGGATCCAGCCTGGAGTGGGAGGTGCGTACCTAAAGATGGCACGGCGTAGTACGAGCTGCAGCCCATCAGGTGAAAGATGGAGGATGCAGGAGGCGTGGCCGAAAGCAGAGTCGCTGGGAGTGAAGTGTGACGCAGCAGACGAGTCAGAAATCCAGCCAAGGAATAGGAGGCGCCAAATCCACAGGAAGCATGTGTGAAGGAAGGAGCTTATGAGATGAGCTCTGGCAAAGATGGCTGATATTGATCAAGAGGCAGTTGAGCAAGTCAAGGCCAGTGATGAGGTGAGGGGGTTTCATACACTGCCAAGACATCTTTCAACCTTTCAGTAAGGCCCTGACAAAATTGGCTTCTAAGAGCCCGGTCATTCCATTTGGTATCAGTTGCCCATCTGCGGAATTCGGAGCTATACTTCTCCACTGACCGATTCCCCTGGTGAAGGCAACGCAGCTTGTACTCAGCCAAGGAAATTCAGTCAGGATCATCATAGATAAGGGCTAGAGCCCCGAAAAACCTCTCCACTGACTGGAGACAGACAGAACCCTGCGGCAAAGAGAAAGCCCAGGATTGAGGATCTCCTTGCAATAGTGAGATCACAAACCCCACTCGCTGCTCCTCATCTCCAGAGGAGTAAAGAAGAAGTTTAAAATACAATTTGCAAGCTTCCTTGAACACAAAAAACGTGTCCCTACCTCCTGAAAACCTGTCCGGAAGTGCAACCTTGGGTTCAAGCTGGACCGGTCTACCTGCAGAGACCCCAACATTAGGGACCTGCAGCCGCTGTTGCTGCTGCTGAACCTCAGAGCGGAGGTCAGTCACCTCCAGAGACAGCTTGTGCAGCTGCTCTGCCAGCATTGCAATGGGACCCATGAACCAAGGGAGAGAGAAAAAAAAAACACACCCAAAAAAACCACACAGACAAATAAAACCACTTGTCAGTTTATTTATTTTTTTATTTATGCATGGCTGGTGATAATGTCAAGCACGGTGTGGGAAAGACTAAGTGCAACATAGCCCAAACACTAGGGAAAGGGGGAGTGGAGACCCCTAGGCAGATCTAATATCACGCTGCCTACCCTATCATCCCCATATTGGTTCCACACCAATCGCCGAGCAGGACCCTAAATCCTGTATGTCCCTAGAGCTTGGCCCTAGATAGGGAGGGGACAGGGTGAGCACTAGTCAAGCCCCACTACAAACTAAAGACAACAAGGCAGACAAACAAATCGGATACACTTAGCTTCAGTAGACATCAGAGAGATAATGCCAACTGTCCTCCAAGGGCACCAAAGAAGAAACTAGCCAACTGCTATTGCGCTAAGCCTACACAGAAGTACATAAAACTATCACCGGCGGCTCTCTGGAGAAACTGAAACTATTTAACTACCCAGTAACAGTGTGTCAATCATCAGCAGAAGGTGGAAGTCACTGCTGGGTTTTAAAGGAAGAAGGATATACCTATACTACAGAGATGAGGGAATCAAGAAGGTGTCTGCAATGCCAAGCGCAGTGACCTTCTACAGCCAGCTCCAGTACGACAGATCTACTCCCACTTTATACTTTACATAGACCATAAAAATTAGCCCATATCGCAGGAATCATATAGCGGATTTAAAAAAAAACAACAACAGCATACTTAGGAAAGCATTGGGAATAAAATAGGAGCAAAAACTGGCAACATATGATCTGCTGATTGGTACTTTTTAAGCATATTACAGTCTTTCACAAATTTCATACATATCTTGGATAATCCTTTAAGTATTCTGCAGGGATAATGAGTATTACACAACGATTCATTTGCTTTATTAGAAAATACAGTACTCTTCTCCCTATTCTGCAAATTCATTTATGTGTTACTAATGGATTACATATACAACATATAAAATGGATGGAATAAAAGAGTATTACCCTTACATGCATCGACTAGAGTATTCTATAAATGTGTGCTAGGGCCCCAGTATTTTTTTTTTACAATTTCTAACATTATCCTAAACATTAAAGCACCACTCCAGTGTTTGTTTTCCAGCACTGGAGTGGCGCTTTAAACCTAAGCTCCCTGCCCCAGATCATATACTGTCCCGCAGCGCCATCTTGTGACAGAAGTTTCTGACTGTCCGGAAGTCAGAGGCTACGTCACACGCTCTCAATACAAGCCTATGAGAGCCTGAACAAGGTTTTCATAGACTTTGAAAAGTGACCTTCGCGCAGCTCCATGAAACACTGGAGCTGCGAGAAGGTCACTTTTCACCGGAGACCGACATGACACTGGAAACGGATGAAGGCGGCTGCAGATGAGTATCAAACCAGTGGCAGGGGACTTACATTTTCATTTAGGAGTGGGGGGTTGGGGTACTGCACTTAGTACCGCTCTTTCAAAAACAATTGTGGAATTGGACTTTTTTTTGCAATTTAACTGCCCTTGGATTTTTTTTCCTGTTTTCCATTCCACTATATGGTAAAATCAATGGTGTTGTTCAAAAGTACAACTCGTCCCACAAAACAAAAAGCTCTCACACGGCCATATTGACGGATAAATGAAAAAAAGTTATGGCTCTGGGTACAAGGGAAGCAAAAAAAACAAATATGGAAAATCCCAAGGTCATGAAGGGGTTAAAAGTTAATCCCCTGCCCCGTCTGAAACTCACCTGCTGACTCCTTTATTCTTTTCTAGTTTCTCTCTGGTCCCTCTCTGGCGAAAACTGACCTGCCGGGTTGCTCCAGTGCCTCCTGGAGCGCATCAGAGGTCACTTTTCAGTACAAGTCTATGAGAGCTTTGTTCTGGCCTCGTTCTGGCTCTCATAGACTTGCACTGAGAGCGTGTGACCTAGCTACTGACTTCCGGCCAGTCAGAGGTTACGGGCACAAGATGGCGCCGGAGCGGCATTGGATAAAGGTGAAGCTGCTGGAAGGTGAGTATTACAAAGGGGGCAGGAGGCTTACATTTAAAGCGCCACTCCAGCGGTGAAAAAAATCAAAATGCTGGAGTGGTGCTTTAAACGTACTGTATATCGGACTTAGAAGAATTGCAATTGGAAAACATTGAGATTACATTTGAAAGAAGCTGAAGATATAAAGTGGAGATTTTTTCCACAGTTTTCCCATCAAGACCACCTGCTCTTATTTTATTGCTGCAACGTTCCACTTTTTGATGTTTTTTTACTTCTTTAATGTTATTTTGCCTTTTGATGTTGGTAAAACTAAATGCAGATGTTTATACAAGATTCCATTTACACAATAAAGCTGCTAGCAATTATTTCACCCTGACAACATGGACGCCTTTGTGCATAAAATTATATCTGTACACTGTGTATACAGCCAGGTGCAATCAATATATATTCATCACATCTGATTATTTACCTTGCTCGAAGTCATTGATGTTTTCGCTTCCATTCTCTAGACAGCTGTGTTGAATTCCGATGCTTTTTGTTGTATATAAATGTTGACGTGGGCCAATGAAATTTGTATCTCTAATTCCTGTATATCATACAGCCAGGTTGGCTTTAATTAATTTGTTGTACTTTATTAATTTTATTATTTTTCAGCATGATCAAGTCCGCTTAATTGACTTGTTTTTATTTGATTATGTAATTTGTAAAGTTGGCTAATTCTTACTCTTATTATAATTCAGTGTGAAAAAGCAGGTTTAATTTAGGAGGACTGTATAATTTAGTAGACAACTGAAGCCAAGTTGTATATCGGTTAAAATTTAACGAGTAAACTCTACTTTATAGCAAATTTTCCAGCTCGAATTTACAACATACAGTAAAAAAAAAGCAAGGTTTATTCAACAATCTGTTATATAATTTAATCAACTTTAGATTAACAAGCAAAACAAACACTGAAAATTGTTCATTACACAATACTTTCAAAAATTCAAAAATTTACTATCCTCATTATTGTCAGCATGAGCCTGGAGTAAATCTTAAAACAGATTTCATTATTTTTTTTTATTATAAAGTTTTCATTTTACGGTAGTTAAAATAAACTTTAAGAAAGAAATCTATAGATTGGTATATTTTCATCTCCAAATGACTCATTTCTCTATGATTTTACAGCCCTTTTAGTTTTGACTGCTCTGAATAGGTTGAAATTAAATAAGTTGCTACCGGAAATGTTAAGTGTATGTTCACATGCAGCATTGTTTTTGTAGCATTATTTTTGTGCTAATAAGAAGCTGCTTTTTGCAGTAAAAGCTATTAGATAGTTCCTGCACATGCTTGCTTTTTTTTCCTGTCTGAATTTGAGAACTGTAATATTTTTAACCCCTTTATGACACAACCATTTTCCGTGTTCTCCTCCCCTTCTTCCAAGAGCCACAATTTGTTTTATTTTTCCGTCAATAAAGCCATATGAGGGCTTATTTTTTACAGGACAAGTTATACTTTTGAATGACTCCACTCATTCTACCACATAGTTTATTGGAAAATAAGAAAAAAAAAATCAAAGTGAGTTGAAACTTCTAAAAAAAAGTGCAGTTTCACAATTTTTTTTATTTTATTTACCATGTTCACTATATGGTAAAACTGACCTGGCAATATGATTCTCCAGGACAGTACAAGTACACAGATACTAAACATGTATATATATTTTTTTAATTTAAGTGGTAAAAAAAATACAGAAATTTGCCAAAAAAACAATTTTTACTTTTGTCGCCATTTCAAAGCGTTTTAAATGCCGCTGTCAGAGACTGACAGCGGCATTTAACAGGTTAACAGTTAGGGGCACTTGATGACTGATTAAATCAGGCGTTATGTTCTGGGAGAGCTGTAGGCTTGGCATGTGAGCCCGCATCAAAGGCATGGACATGACATATGACATAAGTTTGCGTTATCTGTCGTGATGGGGTTAAATCTGCAGCATGTCAATTCTTTTAGCGCTTTTCTGCAGCGTATTTGCAACATTTTTTTGCCCATAGAAAATAACGAGAAAGAGCAAAAACCCAGCGAACAGGTTTTTCTGGGTTTTTGCAGCATTTTTTGCTGCATTTTTGGTGAATAAAACTAAACTTTGTTAAAAATTTACTGCAGAAAAATCACAGATGTTTTTCTATTTCTAAATTAAAAAAAATACTTATTAGATTTTAGCAATAATATTTTGTGTATGTGGAATAATAAAACAGATAAATGTAATAAAAGTGGATGATCATGTGTTCTCCACGGATGGAAGGTGGGAACCCAGAATAATTTCCTCTGTTGGGCACAGGGATCTCTTCGTCAAAGACTGGGCAAAGCAGGACCGGAGCCAAGAAAAAGCAATGACCCAGATAAAATGGTAATTAAAGGATACACCAATGCTAAGTGACATGGACGCCTTTGTAAACTTGGTATTCCTCAGTAAGGCATTTGAATTCCTTTTCTAATTCACGTCCAATATGTATAACCAGAATTCTTAAGCCTCCCAGAATCTCTGTATTAAGGTCTGGTTTGATGGGTAACAATTGTAAAAGTTGTTTCACAAAGTGAGAAATCTGTTAAAAGTTGTTTTTTAATCTGTTACATTTTGTACTTAATCCAATTTATGTCACCAGTGTCGGCTATTAAATATGAGCTAGCAGGAGTTTCTGTCTATCTAGATTCAGAACATAATAAAAGACTAACGATAATACCTACTGCTGCAGATTCCGAACAGCTTTTACAGAAATCATTATTAAGCATATTACAATGCAGACTTTAACCCAAAAAACTTTTCACGCCACATCCTTATATCTGGATCAAATCTGACATTTCTCTCTTTAATTCAGACCTAAATTTAAGCATTGGTCTCCTGTTCTTCTTTTTTTTTTTTTTTTTGCTGAACACCATATGAAAGAAAATGAAAGATTTGAGCAAATTATAATCTACATTCTAATTGAAAAAAGGAATTTCATATTAAATTCAGGTAATACTTGACGAAAGAATAGTTGGTAGAATTGAGCAAAGTGATCCAACAGCTAAGAGTCCGTGCAGTAGATTATAAAATATATCTTTAAATAGTATATCTTGATAGCACAAAGAAATAACACCACAATACACCAATTCAATTCCAAGATGCAGAAGGCAAATATACAAGAAAAGAAAAAAAAAAGAAAAGAAGACCTGAGTATGAAAACAGAGGAAAAGGAAAGAAAGACTTCTCCCCTCAATCCCTATAATAACTTTATAATTTAAAAGTTGTTGTCCACTGCTCAGCTGGCGTTGATTGGCAGCAGGGATTGCGTGACATAAGAATGTCACGTGATCCCTGAGAGAGCAAGTGTCAACACCGTTGGAACGCCGCCATCACCGGAAGTGACTATAGGTGTTATTAATTTACTAATGGGAAATATAGGGATTCAGAAGTGTTTTTTTTTGTGTAGTGGACAACCCCTTTAATAACTATATTGCTTGCTCTTACATGGGTAATTCCAGAGTAACCTATAGATTTGTACAAAATTGCAGATATATTAAAAACTTTCTTTAAATAAAACCTGTCATGTCCATAAATGCTATTTACCTGTATACAGTGCCTACAAGTAGTATTCAACCCCCTGCAGATTTAGCTGGTTGACACATGCGGAATTAACTTGGCATTGTGACATTTGTACTGTAGATCAGCCTGGAAGTGGGAAATGCACTGCAGCAAATTTTTTTTTTTTTTTTTTTTTTATAAAACGTTAAAAGTTAATTCAGAGTGTCATTTATTATTCAACCCCTCAAACAACAAGAATTCTGTTTGGTCCCCCTAAAGTATTAAGAAGTAGTTCAGGCACCAAGAATAATGAGCTTCACATGTGTGGATTAAAGATCTCTTTTGCCAGCCTTTTCTGACTATTTAAGACCCTCCCCAAATTTGTGAACAGCACTCACACATGGTCAACATGGGAAAGACAAAGGAGCATTCCAAGGCCATCAGAGACAAGATCGTGGAGGGTCACAAGGCTGGCAAGGGGTACAAAACCCTTTCCAAGGAGTTGGGCCTACCTGTCTCCACTGTTGGGAGCATCATCCGTAAGTGGAAGGCTTATGGAACTACTGTTAGCCTTCCACGGCCTGGACAGCCTTTGAAAGTGTCCTCCCGTGCCGAGGCCAGCCTTGTCCGAAGAGTCAAGGCTAACCCAAGGACAACAAGGAAGGAGCTCCGGGAAGATCTCATGGCAGTGGGGACATTGGTTTCAGTCAATACCATAAGTAACGTACTCCACCGCAATGGTCTCCGTTCCAGACGAGCCTGTATGGTACCTTTACTTTCAAAGCGTCATGTCAAGGCTCGTCTACAGTTTGCTCATGATCACTTGGAGGACTCTGAGACAGACTGGTTCAAGGTTCTATGGTCTGATGAGACCAAGATCGAGATCTTTGGTGCCAACCACACACGTGACGTTTGGAGACTGGATGGCACTGCATACGACCCCAAGAATACCATCCCTACAGTCAAGCATGGTGGTGGCAGCATCATGCTGTGGGGCTGTTTCTCAGCCAAGGGGCCTGGCCATCTGGTCCGCATCCATGGGAAGATGGATAGCACGGCCTACCTGGAGATTTTGGCCAAGAACCTCCGCTCCTCCATCAAGGATCTTAAGATGGGTCGTAATTTCATCTTCCAACAAGACAACGACCCAAAGCACACAGCCAAGAAAACCAAGGCCTGGTTCAAGAGGGAAAAAGTCAAGGTGTTGGAGTGGCCTAGTCAGTCTCCTGACCTTAACCCAATTGAAAACTTGTGGAAGGAGCTCAAGAATAAAGTCCACATGAGACACCCAAAGAACCTAGATAACTTGGAGAAGATCTGCATGGAGGAGTGGGCCAAGATAACTCCACAGACCTGTGCCGGCCTGATCAGGTCTTATAAAAGACGATTATTAGCTGTAATTGCAAACAAGGGTTATTCCACAAAATATTAAACATAGGGGTTGTATAATAATGAACCCACACTTTTATGTTTAAAATTTAATAAAATTCAACTGAGCAACATAACTTTTTGGTTTGTAAGATTTATGCTTCTGTTCATAAAACCTACTCTCGTTTGCAGTTTGAAGGCTCTAACTTATTTGCATCTTATCAAACCAGCTAAATCTGCAGGGGGTTGAATACTACTTATAGGCACTGTATATAGGGTTAAAGTATAGATAAATACCATTTACATTTTGCTTAGCTGGCTTATTGGAGCAGCAGCTACAGGGAGAAAATGAAATTTTATTCTCTCTGCAGCCACTCACTTAAGTCACCAGGGTGCAGATACAGTCATCACTCACTACAAAGTGAGTGTGACTGTAATTACTCCCCTGCAGTTTGATTGACAGCCTCCTCTGAGCATACGCTGCAAACACGCTGCCAAGCAGGCTGACAATCAATGAGCAAGTGGAGTGATTACAGCACACGCACTAATGTAGTAAATGGAAGGGAAATCAAAGTAGGAGTGAAGTAAAAGCTATATGCACATACAGTAATAAATGTAAATACTAACATCTACATATCAATAATGGGAGAAAGACCAATTGTCTAAAAAGCAGAAAACCAAAACAGGGAAAAAATGAAAAAAAAAAAGGTCCAAAAATAATATGGTGAATTTTTTTTAATACTTTATTGAAAAATAATTAGTTTGCAATGGACAGACAATGGGATTAAAGGAGGCACATATAAAATACAAACAAAGTCATAAAATTAGGATGTTGTGTGGATATGTAACAAAGATATATATGGGTAGAGAGCCGCTGGATACAAATGATACACATGTACAATAAAATCAATCATAAATAATATATGAAACCATGTGTATAAGAAAGTTTATAACCAATGTATAGTGCCAGCCCAATGTTCTCAAAACCACAAAGGCAAATGGCTAGATAATGGGACTGATTAGTGTATTGTCCCTGTGGCTATATCGATAGGCTAGGTAATAGTGCTAATCTAGAAAATAGCCATGTAAGCATATGCCTGATGTGGTCAAATAAGAAATTACAGAGCCTACAAAAAAGTTACATCATCAAAACTATTCAAATTAATATTATTCTTTATTGGGTAAATGTAAGAACAAACGATTAGGAAAAATAGGGGGATAATGAACACTAAATTTAAAATATCAATAAGTGGGAGGTACAGTTTTATATTAAATTACGTGGATCATTCATCAATATATATCAGTACAATGAATGTTACATATTATTAGTGCAGGGTTCAACAGAAAATGAGTATACTTATAAAGTGCATGATGCTATTCTTAATATCTCTCATAATTGTAACATTTAATAATAAGTCTACGCTGACCTGATAATAAATATATAAAGTGCCATTAGTGCATAATAGATGGCCAGAAAATAACGTAATTACCATATATAAGGCACAATCAATACATTATTAGAACCTTGCAGGTACAGTACAGACCAAAAGTTTGGACACACCTTCTCATTTAAAGATTTTTCTGTATTTTCATGACTATGAAAATTGTACATTCACACTGAAGGCATCAAAACTATGAATTAACACATGTGGAATTATATACTTAACAAAAAAGTGTGAAACAACTGAAAATATGTCTTATATTCTAGGTTCTTCAAAGTAGCCACCTTTTGCTTTGATGACTGCTTTGCACACTCTTGTACATAGTCATGAAAATACAGGAAAATCTTTAAATGAGAAGGTGTGTCCAAACTTTTGGTCTGTACTGTACATACAGAGTATATAAAATATATGTGTACAATGCATATCACATATAGTTAATGCAGTAAGATGTAGAGTATGTAAAAGGTGCAATCAGTATATCGTTAGAACCTAGCAGATGAACTTCCCTCGTTAACGCCAGTCAGCGAAACGCTCGTTGGGTTGCTCCACATGTGAGGTCAGTATAGATATGGTATACACTCTGCATTCATCTGCTAGGTTCTAATAATATACCGATTGCACCTTTTACATACTCTTAATCTTACTTCTGGCTATTTGTTATGCATTGATGGCATGTTATACATGTATTTACTATCTTATTAGCACAGATTAATTATCAAATAGCATCATGCACCTTATTAGTACATTTAATAATTTTTGTTGAACCCTGCATTAACTATATGTGATATGCATCATACAAATATATTGTTATATACTCTGTATGTACCTGCAAGGTTCTAATAATGCATTCATTGTACCTTATACAGGTGCTTCTCACTAAATTAGAATATCATCAAAGAGTTAATTTATTTCAGTTCTTCAATATAAAAAGTGAAACTCATATTATATAGAGTTATTACAAACAGAGTGATCTATTTCAAGGGTTTATTTCTGTTAATGTTGATGATTATGGCTTACAGCCAATGAAAACACAAAAGTCATTATCTCAGTAAATTAGAATACTTTATAACAAAAGCTTGAAAAATGTTTTTAAAATCTGAAATGTTGGCCTACTGAAATGTATGTTCAGTAAATGCACTCAATACTTGGTCGGGGCTCCTTTTGCATCAATTAATTCATCAATGTGGCGTGGCATGGAGGCGATCAGCCTGTGGCACTGCTGAGGTGTTATGGAAGCCCAGGTTGCTTTGATAGCAGCCTTCAGCTCGTCTGCATTGTTGGGTCTGGTGTCTCTCATCTTCCTCTTGACAATACCCCATAGATTCTTTATGGGGTTAAGCTCAGGCTAGTTTGCTGGCCAATCAAGCACAGTGATACTGTTGTTTTTAAACCAGGTATTGGTACTTTTGGCAGTATGGACAGGTGCCTAGTCCTGCTGGAGAATGAAATTTCCATCTCCAAAAAGCTTGTCGGCAGAGGGAAGCATGAAGTGCTCTAAAATTTCCTGGTAGACGGCTGCGCTGACTTTGGTCTTGATAAAACACAGTGGACATACACCAGTAGATGACATGGCTCCCCAAACCATCACTGATTGTGGAAACGTCACACTAGACCTCAAGCAGCTTGGATTGTGTGCCTCTCCACTCTTCCTCCAGACTCTGGGACCTTGATTTCCAAATGAAAATTGGAACTTTGGGACATTGTGGAGTGCGTCAATGGCTGCCTTCTGGACATCTGTCAAGTCAGCAGTCTTCCCCATGATTGTGGAGCCTACTGAAACAGACTAAGGGACCTTTTTAAACGCTTAGGAAGCCTTTACAGGTGTTTTTTGTTAATTATTGTAATTTACTGAGATAATGACTTTTGTGTTTTCATTGGCTATAAGCCATAATCATCAACATTAACAGAAATAAACACATGAAATAGATCACTGTTTGTAATGACTCAATATAATATGAGTTTCACTTTTTGTATTGAAGAACTGAAATAATTAACTTTTTGAGGATATTCTAATTTAGTGAGAAGCACTTGTATATACTGTATGTATACAATTGATGTGACATAAATTCCTAGAAATTCCTAGTAAGTACTAACTACCAATAGGGCTCCAATGTTGGGTAGTTTATGCGTTTTTGTTAAAAAGTGGAAGCTGCTTTACTTTTTCATATATCCTCATAACTACAATGCTAGACGCAAGGTGGTGATTTGGGAATATCATTCCTTGATTAACAAAACAGTGGCATACCTCCTCTTTAACAAGAAAATGACTATAGGGCAGGAGTCTGCAGTATGATTATTTTTCTAAATCACTCTTAGTGTTTTTTTGCTGATAAATCACAGCATGGACCACCCGAAAAGTGGCCCACAGCATAGACTTTGTTTGGTCCATTTAGAAAAATGATTACGCTGCGCAGTCCTGCACTATACTAATTTTCTTGGAAAAGGTCACTTTTTTCAAGGGTCAAAACCTTGCAATATGAATACAGGCTAAGCTAGACCTATTTTCTGGTCTGAAGACCTCAGTGAAGACTATGACTTTGTTAGTAGACCAACGTTTTTAGCCCTAATCTTACCCTTTGTTAAAATGATGGCGGTATTGTTCATATAAACAAAACAAAGACTAGATAATTTACTAAATTTAGAAATAATACCAACTAACAACTATTCTACTTGTATATTTTCCCAGAGCCTTGGATTTTGTCTGGTTGTTTGTGTTTTGCTGAGGCTAAATATGTTTATCGCCTTATTATTCATATAACAATAATGTCATGTCCTAGAAAACTGAATAAAGGATTAAGAAAAGGAAAAAAGAAAAAGGACATGGCTGTAAATAATAGATGATTTGGTAAAACATTTGCAATGTAAATTCTCTTCTCAATAACTGATAGACAAGAGCCCTAGGCAAGAGCCTTCAGCGCCAGAAGGGAATCTACTCGGCATCTGCAGAATTTATCTAATTTAATTTTTAAAGTGTAATTCTTACTTTCTTTCAAAGTTAAGATATTTCGGAATAACTCTTCAAATTTCTAAAGCAAATGGAACTGTTTCTACACAAAAAAAGTGCCCCTTAATCTGATCATTAGGACTCTGGCAGCTATAATCAGGGTCCTTCTTCAGCACCGGCATCAATGCCAGGAATATTACTATTCATTTCAAATAGATGAAATAATATTGTCACACCGTTGACTTTAAGGAGACAGAAGTCTGAAATTTCCTCCACAATGGGGCTAAAAAATTACTATATATTTATCACTCTACCTGGTGCCCTCCATTTGCCTCCTACTGCCTCTTCCAAGATGCAATGGCACGGGGAGCAATAATACTGAGTCTACACCACACCTTCCTTGCCTTTCCAATCCCACTGCACAGTAAAAGCAGGGGATGTGTGTTGGACTTACCACTGAGCTCCGCATTCCACTGTGATGCCATATTGGACGCAGGAGGAACAGAACGCCAATCATGGCCGAAGACAAATGGAGAGTGACTATAGTCACTTTTTAGTCCTAGAGTGGGGGGTCACTTTTAATACAGACTACTAAAATGAACCAGTATTATATAAATTGCCAAGGCAAACCATAATTAGTTTACATTTATCAGAATTACAATATATGTTGATATTACCAGGCCTCCTTCAAGGACTACCAGCAAAATTTACCTATATGGGGGCAAATTGTCAACTGCTATAATCTGTTAAAGAGCAGAAATAAAAAAGCAAATAATGTAAATTTTTAGTATACAATACACAAACATATTTGTACGAAGAATTACTAAATACGATAAAATGGATTTTCCAGGATTAGGCCCTGCACTTCTTTGTCAAGTGTCATTGAACAAACAAGGTCATGGCTTCTGTTATCAACTCAATCCATGACATCAGTGTAAACAGAGTCTGATTTCTCTTATATATATATATATTATATATATATATATATATATATATATATACATATATATATATATATACATATATTAAGACCTTGTAACCAAATCAGTTGTAGAAGTAGGGATAAGTGAGGGCTCGTTCTCAGCTCCTGAATGTGAACATGAGTGTTTCTTTTCACGTGAACGTGGATAGGTTAACTGTGAGGGATACGCAGTGAGACTGGGTAGTCAAGAGGTCCAAGGTCAAAAGCCAAAAAAATATGTCATAGACCGAGGAGTGAAACAAAGGCGTAGTCAGGAAACAGTCCGAAGTCAATATTCCAAGAAGGTAGTGGATCATGACAAAAGGGCTAGGCAAATGGATGGTCAAGACAAATCCTAGGACGAGTAGCAAAGATCAGCATACCAGACAAAGAGCACAGAGCAAGCACACACCTTATGAGCAAAGCTACAATTGGCAGCAATCAAAGGCAGAGAGCTGATTAAATAGCCAGGTAATTACTCTGGACAAGAGCCACATTGATGAAGCCCTGGTACACCCTGGTCCTGATTGGACGGCTAAACTGTCACTCCAGTCACTAACAGCTCAGCATGTCCCAGCATCCGATTGGACGTCTGAGCTGTCCATCATCATGCAAACAGCTCAGCATGCCCCAATCCTAGATTGGATGGCAGAACTGTCATTCACTGCGTCCAGACACTCAGATAGGAGGAACCGTGACATTGACAACTTTAACAATATAGAGGATTTACTATTGATTAGTGAAATTACTAATATATAAGTTTCTTACCTGCATTCTAGTAATGTAGATGGGTTTGTTCATAATGATCCAACTTGCTGTCTCATAACACGGTGGGATAGTCATTGACCCATCGTATGTAATAAAACTAGCGGTCTCTGGATAAAGCTCTTCAATGTTTAGCCCCTGTAGTAAATAGGCATCATCTAAGGATATATTGCAAAGAAAACACTTTCAGTAACACAATATTAAACTGTGAAGGATGAAGCAGATAAGCACAAATAGAAAGATAGAAAGCATTTCACTGTTTTCTGAATTTACTATTACTACTATTTTGCAAATATAGTGTGCAAAGTTGATAATAAATCTGGTTTACATGATATTATACTTGATATTACAGTATCACAATTTTATCAAATTGCAAAATGCATTGTATTAGTGTGGCGCCCCTGAGGGTTCAGTCGCCACAGGGGTACTGCACCTCAGATGAGGTGTGGTATCTCCTCTTTCAGGTAAGGATGGAGCATCTCACAGGACCCCACTTCACCACTCAACACTACACCACTCCTGTCCTGTAGGGGGCCTAAATGGACCAGGGTGCTACCCCCGCCCAGGATAGAGGAGATAGGGGGAACCATGTAGTGGGTGAGGGTGGAGGACACACTTTTAGGAAACACTTTTTGATTCATATTTAATCTACGGCCATCTTAGGTTCAAGGTCTTTGATTGAGGGTCTTCTGTCAGGGTCCAGCAAGAGGCTGTAGCTGGCTGAAGGTTCGCGGTCCTCGTACTCTGGCCTTGAGACGAGGAGCGGGTCAGAGTTAACCACTGTCTCTACCCGGTTAAGGTTCTGTTCTAAGAAGGCCTGGGAGGGGAGCAGAGGAGATAGGCTCCACAGGCAAAAGGATCCCAGGGGGATACGGACAGAGCGGAGCCGCCACCTGTATTCTTTATTCTGGCCTTGCCAGAGGGATTCCTGCTGCAAAAGGGGTAACCGGCCTCCGACATCTGACTTTGTTACTTCACGTCTCAGTCGGAAAAGCCCGGAGGCTTAGTGGATCCCAGGGGGGATACGGACGGAGCGGAGTCGCCACCTGTATCCCTCACACTGCGTTTATCCAGTGGGACCTGGCCTTACACTACGTTCGTACCACACACAGTCAGGAGAAGACTCAGTGGAAGAACTTACCAAGGAGAGGAACACACACCAGCGGGGTCTCGACAGGTGCTCCTAATCTACCTGGGAAGTGCTGAACCCCCTTCCCGGTGGCCGCAGTATGCCATGTGTAGCAGAGAGAAGCTTTGCGGCTGAAAGTTCATCTAAAGTGAGTAAAGACCCGGATGACTTCATTCACCGTCTCAGCTTGTTCATTCCTGCGCAGCACTGCACCCACCATACTTCCACATACTCCTCCTTCTCTCTGCCCTGAGGCCTACTCCGCCTGTGGGGACTAGTACCATCTGAGCTGCTAGAACACCGGCCTCAGAGGACTGACGCAGTGCTGGTGGCCGTCACCAGGAACCGCAGGTGGCGTAGTCAAAATACCACTCATCTTTGAAAGCCCATATATTTTTATGTGACAGCCCTGGGCACGGAACGGGTCCAGGCCACGACTGCATCCCTCCCCGCGACATCGACACTGAAGCGGCTCCGAGTAACCCCAAAGCTCAGGGAGGGCGTCACATTAGCATGCCTACAGTAAGAAATATAAACTTCACAACACTCTACTATAAGAATCTATGCCAAACACCTATGTGAAGCTTTTCCCTACAAAGCTCAGCAACTCCTTTTTCCATATCACTAACAGGTTATCATTGTTCGTCATTTTCCAGATACAGTGAAGCAACAATGCGGTTATCGCCTGCTAGTTCTACAATCCTATTATCTCATATTGTATCAGTCTTGTCAATCTGTTCTGTGAGAAGACTACAACCCACTACTGGAATCAGCACTGAGCCTGCTGTAATCACAGGACTTCAGTAAAGCCCCCGTCTCACATAGCGAGATCGCTAGCAAGATCGCTGCTGTGTCACGGTTTTGGTGACGCAACAGCGACCTCACCAGTGATGTCGCTATGTGTGACACTTTGCAGCAATCAGGCCCCTGCTGTGAGGTCGCTGATTGCTGCAAAGTGTCCTGGACCATTTTTTGGTCGTTGCCCTCCCGCTGGTCAGCACACATCGCTGTGTGTGACCAGCGGGAGCAGCGATCAGGCTGGTAACCATGATAAACATCGGGTTACTAGGGGCACACGCGCACCTAGTAACCCGTTGTTTATCATGGTTACGAGCCTGCTAAAGTGAGCGGTAACCTCCCGCTCACCGTAGCAGAGTGGTACCCATGATAAACAACGGGTTACTAGGAGCGCGTGTGACCCTAGTAACCCGATGTTTACCATAGTTACCAGCCTGCTCCTGCTTCAGCAGGCTGCTAACCGGAGCAGGACATCGTGGAAAGATTCTTTCCACGATGTCGCTGCTTCCCTGATCGTTGGTGAGCCTGCCTGTTTGAGAGCTCACCAGCGGCCACATAGCGACGCAGCAACGATCCCTGACAGGTCGTATCGTTGTCGGGATCGTTGCAGCATCGCTAAGTGTGACGGGGCCTTAAGTGGAAAGTTCCTTCTGTAGACACTCAAGAAGCGTGTAATTCCTTGTTTGGGTGAGATGTTATATTTTATCTCTCCACATAGCTCTCCAGCTGTGATTTACACAATTTTAAAGCAGTAATTAACTTCTCTTCCAACGATGCTTCATTTTAAAATGAAAGAAGTATTTAGCCTGCAAGTTAATGAACCTCGTAGCCTTGAAACTTGAAATTGAGTACACACTTTTTCCATTCACTTTGTGAGTTCTGAAAATTATTGTGCACACATATCTTGATTACATGCTGTAAATGTCTGCCTACCCGGCTAAAGGGGTGGCCCAGAACTTATATAAGAATGACTTAGCCTTGAGATAAAGTTGATCATCAATGCCAGAGGAGTGGACGTCCAACACCTGGCATCGCCACCGACCAGCTGTTTACAGCTCCTGCTGTGCCCTGATGTGCTGGAACAGCACTGCTCTGTACACTGTGTAGAGCCCATTATTGAGTACTGCAGCCTAGCTCCTATTGAAGCTGAACTCCAGTACCCGAGAACAGCTACTACATAGTGTTCAAAGCTATGCTGTTCTAGCTCTATCAACTGTGTACATTTGGCTGCAGCAGGAGCTGACTCGTTAGTGTGCCATGGGTCGGACCAACTATTGATCTGATCATAGGCGAGCACTAGAAGTGAAGGGTCCCATGTGCAGTATGTGTGCCTGGGCTCCCTTCCATCATACATCATACATCATCCGCGTATACACTCACGTAGATATACACACTATACATATTTATTTATTTTTATTTATTTTACTCTCTTATAATTCCAAAGTGCTTTACAAGCATTATTTTCACTGTCCCCATTGGGGCTCACAATCTACATTCCCTATCAGTATGTCTTTGGAGTGTGGAAGGAAACCGGAGAACCCAGAGGAAACCCCCGAAAACACGAGAAGAACATACAAAACTTCTTGTAGATGTTGTCCTTGGTGGGATTTGAACCCAGGACCCCGGTGCTGCAAGCCTGCAGTGTTAACCACTGAGCCACCGTGCTGCCCATTAGGCACATATACACACATGAAAAAAACCCACATGTTTGCGTATTACACATGCACTTACACATTAGGCAAGAATATATACATTACACAAATATATACATCACACACATATAAAAATGGCATAAGTATATTTTCTTGTGAACATACAAAAAATGTGTGATCATACCCCAAAAATGGCAAGGCAGCTATATGTCCTAAAGTTTGCAATTTAAACATTTTACTGATGGAAAACTTTTTTTTTGGCACTTAGACAACCAGAAGAATTTTTGTTTTCCCCATTTCCAAGTAAACATCATTATGTCTTGTTCCTTTAAAGATGAGCTGTCGTTTTTTTTAGTTATGTAAGTGTTACTTTTATATTAACTGTTATTACTGAGCAAATGCATAAAAAAGACTCAATTGTGACATTTTTATTATTTTTCATATAACACTTATAAATCACCCTAAATGTATTGTATAAAATGATCACAATAGTTAGATAGTTCTGCATTGTTTGGCTATAAAAAAAACTGATCTGCTAGATACTTACTTTTATATGTTATTCTGGTTATGGTGTCCCTGTTGAGCATTCGATTAAGGAAAGGATTGGATGAATCTGTTACCTTAAGGATACAAAGGCAAGTTATATTAAAACATATAAAATAAACAACATTATTGTTAATTAAAGTCGTTTGTATGAGATTTTAAAAAGGGTCTACTTTGTCTTTGAAACACCGTCACTTTTATTTTCAGGTTTATTCTTATTGAAACTCAACCTCATGTACTTGTAAGACCAGGCGCAATGTAAGGGCAAAAAATGTGTTATTTCTGGTAAAAGTAAGCCATTTTGTATTTTACAGCTCTTCACATACTGTATGGCATCATAGATCACTTTTATGGTTAGCCATTAATTGGAAGGTTTCATTGTTTGGGCCTCATATTCATTGCAGTGTGTAAATACACACGACATCTGCATTTACTATGATTTTATTCTTGTTTTAGGGTGCTAAGAAAAATGTTGGCCCCTATGGTTGCTAACATCTAGAAACATTTATATGGATATTGTCATTAATACTGATGCAGTTTTATATACACCGCGTGCAGAATTATTAGGCAAATGAGTATTTTGATCACATGATACTTTTTATAAATGTTGTCCTACTCCAAGCTGCATAGGCTTGAGAGCCAACTACCAATTAAGTAAATCTGGTGATGTGCATCTCTGTAATGAGGAGGGGTGTTGACTAATGACATCAACAACCTATATAAGGTGTGCTTAATTATTAGGCAACTTCCTTTCCTTTGGCAAAATGGGTCAGAAGAGAGATTTGACGGGCTCTGAAAAGTCCAAAATTGTGAGATGTCTTGCAGAGGGATGCACCAGTCTTGAAATTTCCAAACTTTTGAAGGGTGATCACCGAACAATCAAGCGTTTCATGGCAAATAGCTAACAGGGTCGCAAGAAGCGTGTTGGCCAAAAAAGGTGCAAAATAACTGCCCATGAATTGAGGAAAATCAAGCGTGAAGCTGCCAAGATGCCATTCGCCACCAGTTTTGCCATATTTCAGAGCTGCAATGTTACTGGAGTATCAAAAAGCACAAGGTGTGCGATACTCAGGGACATGGCCAAGGTAAGGAAGGCTGAAAAACGACCACCTTTGAACAAGAAACATAAGTTAAAAAGTCAAGAATGGGCCAAGAAATATCTTAAGACTGATTTTTCAAAGGTTTTATGGACTGACGAAATGAGAGTGACTCTTGATGGGCCAGATGGATGGGCCAGATGCTGGATCAGTAAAGAGCAGAGAGCTCCACTCCGACTCAGACGCCAGCAAGGTGGAGGTGGGGTACTGGTATGGGCTGGTATCATCAAAGATGAACTTGTGGGACCTTTTCGGGTTGAGGATGGAATGAAGCTCAACTCCCAGACCTACTGCCAGTTTCTGGAAGACAACTTCTTTAAGCAGTGGTACAGGAAGAAGTCAGTATCGTTCAAGAAAAACATGATTTTCATGCAGGACAATGCTCCATCACATGCATCCAACTACTCCACAGCGTGGCTGGCCAGTAAAGGTCTAAAAGAAGAAAAAATAATGACATGGCCCCCTTGTTCACCTGATCTGAACCCCATAGAGAACCTGTGGTCCATCATAAAATGTGAGATCTACAGGGAGGGAAAACAGTACACCTCTCGGAACAGTGTCTGGGAGGCTGTGGTGGCTGCTGCACGCAATGTTGATCGAAAACAGATCAAGCAACTGACAGAATCTATGGATGGAAGGCTGTTGAGTGTCATCATAAAGAAAGGTGGCTATATTGATCACTAATTTTTTTGTTTTTTGTTTTTGTATGTCAGAAATGTTTATTTCTAAATTTTGTGCACTGATATTGTTTTACCTGGTGAAAATAAACAAGTGAGATGGGATTATATTTGGTTTTTATTAAGTTGCCTAATAATTCGGCACAGTAATAGTTACCTGCACAAACAGATATCCTCCTAAGATAGCCAAATCTAAAAAAACCCACTCCAACTTCCAAAAATATTAAGCTTGGATATTTATGAGTCTTTTGGGTTGATTGAGAACATAGTTGTTGATCAATAATAAAAATAATCCTCTAAAATACAACTTGCCTAATAATTCTGCACACAGTGTATGCTATATAGCAATGCTCTGTTAAAGGGCCCTACTACATTGTATTTTCAATATATACTGCTCTTTTCCATCTTATGGGAGTCCCGAAGATGAGACGAGCGCAGTGCTTGGCTATCTCCAGTGGTCCCGTTAAGACTTAAAGGTGTGGCAATGCGCATTATTGACCACTACTCCATTCACACAAGGCTCTGAAGAGCCCCAGTTCTCAGGATTGCAGAGGTAAGACTCCAAGTGATCAGGAAGTTATCCCCTATGACATAGGTAGGGGGTAACTATCAAACATGAGATTACCCCCTGTAGCATACTTTCTTCCAGGTGGTATGGAGGCAGCTGCCTGGGACTGAGAATATCAATAGGCACACCACCATACTTCTATTCCAATAAGATGCACTTTTACGTCATCACTTTTTTTTAATATTGGTTATTTGAAAATGCTAAAATGCAACACAACAATTCCATCAAATTATTAAACACTTCTGGTCTCAATATAGCACAAAACCTCGTGTTTCTATAGATTTAGACATATGCTGTTCTGTACAGATGACAAGAAACATTGAAATACATTTTCTTTGCTGGGAACAGTTTTGATTATGTTGTTCTGCATATTTGACCTTCAGTGAATGAAATTCTAATTATGCTAATGAAAAAGCACAGCGAACAAATGTACTCACTTTTATAAATATGGATATAACCACTAGACCATTTGGGCTTTTCGCTGCTTCTGTTACATTTGTGTACAGCTCATGGTTATAGTGTATTAGTTGAACCTACAAGAAAAAAATGCAGACAAACACAATTGATTATTATATTTTTAAACACTATATACACCTTTGGAAATTATTTTTTTAGATTGTCAATTTGCTTCTAAATACAAAGTTAAGCAACTTTCTAAATATCAATCATTAAAAATTATCTACCATTTTGCTGCAATAGATGTCTGTAAGTCCTTATTCTAGCCTTTTTTTTTAATCTCTCTCCCTTCTCTTAGTGTTAGAGATAGCAGCAGGGAAGAGAGGGAGGAGATTGTACACAAATCTGCAAAGGACAGGGTTAACCCCTTCACAACTTTAGATGTATCTATAAGTCCAGGTTGGTATGTACTTACCGACCTTTGACGTATGGATATGCCCAGGTGATTTTGCGAGCAAAGGAGCCGTGCATGCGCGATCACTGCCGGGTGTTTAGCTGATATGACAGCTGACACCCAGCACTCACTGCCAGGAGCGGTGCCCGCAGTTTAACCCGCTGAATGCTGCGATCGATAGCTTGTATGTCAATGCAGCACTGACAGTTTATAAAAAATAGCGCATGGCTATGCTTTATAAATGATTCGACTGAAAAAAGTGAAAGTAAAAAAGTAAAAAAAAAAATAGTAAGAATATGTAAAAAAAAAAAAATATCACAGAATAATAACAAAAATATACATATATATTGTACTCATAAATAAATACTTTTATGGAAAAAAAAAGTACATTTATTTGGTATCGCCGTGTCCGGAACAAACCGATCTATAAAACTGTCCCACTAGTTAACTCCTTCAGTGAGCACCATAAAAAAAATAAACTAAAAAATGAGGTTAAAAAACGATGCTTTATCATCATACCACCAAACAAAAAGTGGAACAAAACTTGATAAAAAAGACAAATGTAAATAAAAGTGTTATCACTGAAAACTTAATCTTGTCCCACAAAAACAAGCCGCCATATGGCTGCATCAGCAAAAAAATAAAGTTATAGCTCTATAGCTCTCAGAATAAAGCGATGCAAAAATTATATATTTTTTTATAAAATAGTTTTTGTTGTGTACAGTCATGGCCAAAAGTTTTGAGAATGACACCAAAATTATATTTTCACATGATCTGCTGGCCTCTGGTTTTTATTAGTGTTTGTCTGATGTTTATATCACATACAGAAATATAATTGCAATCATATTATGAGTACCAATAGGTTATATTGACAGTTAGAATGAGTTAATGCAGCAAGTCAATATTTGCAGTGTTGCCCCTTCTTCTTCAAGACCTCTGTAATTCTCCCTGGCATGCTCTCAATCAACTTTTGGACCAAATCCTGACTGATAGCAGTCCATTCTTGCATAATCAATGCTTGCATTTTGCCAGAATTTGTTGGTTTTTGTTTGTCCACCCGTCTCTTGATGATTGACCACAAGTTCTCAATGGGATTAAGATCTGGGGAGTTTCCAGGCCATGGACCCAAAATCTCTATGTTTTGTTCCATGAGCCATTTAGTTATCACCTTTGCTTTATGGCAAGGTGCTCCATCATGCTGGAAAAGGCATTGTTGGGCGCCAAACTGCTCTTGGACGGTTGGGAGAAGTTGCTCTTGGAGGACATTCTGGTACCATTCTTTATTCATGGCTGTGTTTTTAGGCAAGACTGTGAGTGAGCCGATTCCCTTGGCTGAGAAGCAACCCCACACATGAATGGTTTCAGGATGCTTTACAGTTGGCATGAGACAAGACTGGTGGTAGCGCTCACCTCTTCTTCTCCGAATAAGCTGTTTTCCAGATGTCCCAAACAATCGAAAAGGGGATTCATCAGAGAAAATGACTTTGCCCCAGTCCTCAGCAGTCCACTCCCTGTACCTTTTGCAGAATATCAGTCGGTCCCTGATGTTTTTTCTGGAGAGAAGTGGTTTCTTTGCTGCCCTCCTTGAAACCAGCCCTTGCTCAAAGAGTCTCTGCCTCACACTGCGTGCAGAAGCACTCACACCAGCCTGCTGCCATTCCTGAGCAAGCTCGGCACTGCTGGTAGTCCGATCCCGCAGCTGAAACAGTTTTAAGATACGGTCATGGCGCTTGCTGGTCTTTCTTGGGCGCCCTGGAGCCTTTTTGACAACAATGGAAGCTCTCTCCTTGAAGTTCTTGATGATGCGATAGATTGTTGACTGTGGTGCAATCTTTGTAGTTGCGATACTCTTCCCTGTTAGGCCATTTTTGTGCAGTGTAATGATGGCTGCACGTGTTTCTTTAGAGATAACCATGGTTAACTGAAGAGAAACAATGATACCAAGAACCAGCCTCCTTTTAAAGTGTCCAGTGATGTCATTCTTACTTAATCATGACTGATTGATCGCCAGCCCTGTCCTCATCAACACCCACACATGTGTTAATGGATCAATCACTAAAACGATGTTAGCTGCTCCTTTTAAGGCAGGACTGCAATGATGTTGAAATGTGTTTTGGGGGTTAAAGTTCATTTTCTGGGCAAATATTGACTTTGCAAGTACAGTAATTGCTGTTAAGCTGATCACTCTTTGACATTCAGGAGTATATGCAAATTGCCATTACAAAAAATGAAGCAGTAAACTTTGGAAAAATTACTATTTGTCTCATTCTCAATACTTTTGGCCATGACTGTAGAAGCCCAAACCATAAATAAATTATATAAATGTGGAATCGCTGTAATCGTACTGACCCGAAGAATAAAGCTACCTTATCAATTTTAACACACGCGGAACAGCATACAAAAAAATAATTCCTGCGTTGCTGGTTTTTGTTCATTCTGCCTCCCAAAAATTGGAATAGAAAGTGATCAAAAAATGTAATCTGCCCAAAAATGTTACCAATAAAAACATCAACTCATCTCACAAAAAACAAGCCCTCAAGTAACTCTGTCGGCCGAAATATGGAAAAATTATAGTTATCAAAATATGGTGATGCAAAAACTTGTTTTTGCAATAAAAGGCGTCTTTTAGTGTGTGACAGCAGACAAACAGAAAAAAAAAAACAGATAAATCTGGTATCACTGTAATGTCACCGACCAAAAGAATAAAGTTGTCTATTCATTTATACTGCAGAAGGAATGGCGTAAAAAATAAATACAACCACTTCACCTGCTTCACCTGCTGTTGATTTTTTCATTCTGCCTCCCAAAGATCGTAGTATGGCTTGGCTCACATTTTTCCTGCGCTCTACGCTGAGCGCTTACACCGGGGTTTCCATGTAAATCTCTGAAATATGTGATTCAGACGGAACACAAGGCAGAAGATTCTCTATAATGAGGCAGGTGGAAGCACTGTGGACGCAGTCTGACCTGTAATCCGGAGGTGTTCATCTTTTTACGCGTGCATAAAAGCGCGGTCAGTCACAGTTTTGTGCATGTGTGAAAAGAAAGACATGGCTGAACAGAGGCCAGGCAGAGTAACTCTGCTGCCTCATTATAGTGAATGGATCTCTCAGGGGTTTCATGTGAATCACGTCACTCGGAGATTAAGATGGAAACCCCAAAGTAAGTGCTCAGCGTAGAGAGCAGGATAAATGTGATCCCAAATGTTAGGTAAAATGTTCCCAACAAAAGCTTCAACTCAGTCCACAAAAAAAGCAAGTCCCCACTCAGGTTGTCATCTGTTAACGGAAATATAGGGGGCCTCTAATGTTACTGGTAGTACAAATGCTCTGGAAAAGCGAAATGGCTCCTTGCCCCCCAAAAGAAATTCAGCAAATTCTGTGCTTCCAAATCCAAATGCCCCCCTTCTTTCTGAGCCCCAGCGTGCCTAAACCACATTTAGCGTCCACATGTTTTGCATTTCTGTAGCAATGAGAGCTCGCCTAATTTACGGGTGCGTGTCTGCAGAAGCATGTGCTGGGCACTACAACGTACTGGTGACGACGACATACTGGGCACTACAATGGCCGTTTGAAATTGTCACTCAGATTCATCCACTGCTGCTTGATTCTGGAAAATGCCCATGTAGTTAAAATCATCACTACACTTGTAGATAAATTCCAAAACGGGTATAATTTCCAAAATTGGGTCACTTGAAGGGAGATTCTGCTCTTCTAGAACTTAGGGGTTCTGTATATGGAGTCTGCAAACTATTCTAGGAAAATCTGTGCTCCAGGAGGCAAATAGCTCTGTCTCTCTCGAGTCTTGACATATGGCTAAGCAGTATTGTACAGCCACATATGGGGTATTTCTACATTCAGCAGAAACTGTGGGACAAATTTTGGTGACATTTTACCCATTTCCCAGTGTAAAAAATGTAAAATCTGGAGCTAAAATAAAATTTTGGTGGTAAAAATGTAATTATTTTTTCTTCACTGCCCAATGGCATAAAATTCTGTGACACACCTGTTGTGTCAATATGATCACTGCACCCATAGATGAATTCATTTAGAGGTGTAGTTTGTAAAATGGGGTCACTTACGGGGGGTTCTGCTGTACTGGCCATGACCCCAGTGGGTCATGGCACCAGCAAACCATAACAGTAAAATCTGAAAAATAATGTGGCGCTCCTTCCCTTTTGAACTTTGCACTGTGCTTCAAACGTAGTTCCCGATTACATGTAGGGTATTGGCGCTCTCAGGAGAAATTTTTACAACTAACTGAGGTCCATTTTTTCCTACTAGCCTTTAGAAAAATTAAAAACTTGGGGCTAAAACAACATTTTAGTGGTAAAAATGTAATTATTCTTTCTTCACCGCCCAATGGTATAAAATTCTATGAGGCACATGTGGTGTCAAATATGATCACTACACCCCTAAATAAATTCATTGAGAGGTGTAGTTTGTAAAATGGGGTCACTTATCTGGTGTTTCTGCTGTTCTGGCACCTTAGGGGCTCTGCCAATGTGACATGGTATCCTCAAACCAGTCCAGCAAAATCTGAACTTCAATATGGCGCTTCATCCTTTCTGAGCTTTGCACTGTACCTCAAAAGTATTTTTCAACCAGATATGGGGTATCTTTGTACTCAGGAAAAATTACCCTACAAATTTGGGGGTCCATTTTTTCCTGCTATCCTTTTGAAAATGAGAAAATTTTGGGCTAAAACAACATTTTTGTCGGAAAAATATATATTTGTAGAGTTGTAGAACTCTGTGAAGCACCTGTAGATTCAAGGTGCTCACCACACGACTATCTAAATTCCTTGAGGTCTAACTTACAAAAAGGGATCATTTGTTGAGGATTTCCACTGTTTAGGCACATCAGGGGTAGTGTTGAGCCACCCCCGTAGTGTTCGAGTTCGGTTTGGTTCGTCGAACACCTTCGAACACCGTTAAAACCAATGGCAGGCAAACAAAAACACATAGAAACACATAGAAAACACCTTCAAAGGTGTCCAAAAGCTGACAAACTGCTCAGAAGACATAACTAACACATGGAAAAGTGACAAGTACATATAGTCATGCGAAAAGAAAAGAGGTGGAGGAGTAAAAGGAGGGGGAGACACAGATATAGGCATGTCATGACCTTCTAAAATCCAAAAAGTGAGAAGCCGACACGGCCAGTCCGTTCCTGTCCGTGCCACCTCCGTTTGTGCCAGAGCCGCGTTGGACCCTGACGGCCAGCCCCCCTCTCCCAATACTGGTGCCTGTCCGCTGGTGGGTCGAGCGAGCCCCACTGTGGTGGAGGCAGCTCTAAGCTTTTTAATTTAAATTGTCTCTCTAATTTGAATGAATACACTTTAAATCCTTTTACAAGGATCTATTGAAGGGCAAGTCTCATGCCAGCAGCCGCGTAATTCCAGCTCCAGTAGCGTCCACTAAAGCTGCTGCAGTTAAAAAGCTTTTATGAGGATCGAGCTCGGCTGTCCACCGCAAGGCGTCCTACCGCCAGTCCCAGCCCCTATGCCTTGGGGTGCCTCCTGATGCTCTTCACTGAGTATCCCGTGGTCCCGAAGCATTTCCTTTGAAAAAATTAAGTGTCCAAACTACAGGTGGTGTAGCTTGCTTAACAGCCGGGATAATCTGCTGACTAGCAGACACTGCTACTAGGCACAAAGTATTTCCTGGGCTAGATACAGTTAAAAATTTGTAATTAGATACTCTCTTTGGATGCTGAGAAAGCATTCCATAGAGTGTCCTGGCACGCCATATATTATTCTCTTAAAAAGCTTGGGGTAGGGGTCTAGGGGACCCTTTCATAGCCAAAATCACGGCCCTGTATCGCAATGCGTCACCTAGGCTGAAGATAAATGGAACTGTAGCACCCCAAGGTGTGATATCTCACTCTCAGGTAAGGATGGAGTGTGGATCAGGACCCCGACACCTGCATGCATTACACCACATTGCCGTGGGGCAGGGCGACCAATATGCCCCTGAGATGGGCACGACAGTCCCTGGCTGGAGTGGGGGGAGGGAACACTGAGGAAGGGGAACCCTGTAGTGCAGGAGCAGGGAGGAAGCAGTTCCTGGGTGCATTGAGAAGGGAGTATAAAAGGTGGGCACCATCTTAGTTCAGCGCAGAGAAGTCTGAGCAGAAGTGACAGGGAGCAGGGGCTCTGCATGAGCTCTGCTCCAGAGGCGGGCCTAGTAACAGAGGCCCAGGCCTGGAAGAGGGAGAAGGAAGGAAGAGGAGCGGAGAAGGCTCCAGGAAAGAGGAACTAAGGGATCCCCGGGGTGTGGACGGGCGAGTCGCCACCGCACGCCCGAATCCACCTGCGTGGAGGGGTCAGGCCAAAGGGGGAGACCGGTCCCCAAAACTAGTGGAGGCAGGAAACGACCCTCAGCTAGAAACCGGAGGCTGTGACATTTTATGTGGTGCAGCCCCTCGCTACACCCGCTAGGAGGGCAGCACATAGGGTCAGGGAAACTGGCGCCAAGTTTACCAAGAGGAGGCCCGAGGCAGCCGGACAGAAGGGTTGGTAAGAAAGGCCAGACAAAGGACACACAAAGGGGGTCCTGTGAAGCACTCCAAAGTTATCTGGGAGTTGTCTGAGCCCCTCACCTGGTGAGCATAGTACGACGTGGGCAGCCGTTACCTGCAGAAGTGGTCTGGATAATAAGAACTGTGAGTAAAGGCCCTGGACTGCATCAATGACTCCGTGTCGTTACTGCTGCTGCCCTGCACCATCACCCCCATCCTCCGCATACACTGCCCTGAGGCTATACTCCTCCCGTGGGGAGTTATGCTACGCTCTGCTGCACCCACAACACCAGCCTCAGCGGTCTGCCCTGCAGCGGCGGTTCACTCTGACCGCAATCCACGGGTGGCGTAGTCGGACATTTAAACATCAAAACCACATAAATAGTTCCGCCACTGCTTTGACCGCCCTGAGCCACGGAACCGGGTCGCTGCCACAGAGACTACAACCACCAGCATCCACCAAAAAGGATCCGGCTCCGGATGGCCTAAGGCCCAGGGGGCGCGTCAGAACATTTTCATCACCTTTCATAATCACCAATGGGACAAGGCAGGGATGTCCTCTGTCCCCTCTCTTATACATCCTAGTGACGGAGCACCTGCTCTCATCAATTCGCCATAACCCCAATATTAGGTGGATTGAGGTGGGAGGCACCGAGTACAAGTACTCTGCATTTGCTGATGATGTCAATCACATATATCCATTAGCAGGCTGTTATGGCTGAAATAGATTACTTTGTTACATGGTCAAATTTTAAAATCAATACAGCGAAGTCTGAGGCCCTCGATGTCTCCCTCCCTAAATCCATACAGGATTCCATCCAGTCCAACTTTCCCTTTGCCTGGCCCTCACAGGGTATCAAATTCTTAGGAATTCCTATTCATAGAGACCTCTCCCGTCTATGTTATCTTAATTTTGGGCCCTTTATTGAACAACTCCATACAGACCATGGTTGGCAAGTTAGAACTGTAAGATTCACTACGTGAACCACTGGTGTTTTGTGGAAAAGCACATGTACACTGTGTTCCAAATTATTATGCAAAAAGTGTTTAGGAGTGATAAGGGAAGAATTTGTTTGTTTGTCAGTTAAACTCATTGATGGTGATGTGTGTCAGGGCTCTTTATATCACTGTAAGCAATTGCAGACACCTGTGCTAATTAGTTTGGCAGGTGTGTCCAATGAAAGGCAAGATTACTTAAGAAGGCTGTCCCACATTATGAAGCAGCCTACATTTTCTGCCAAAAAGGGAAAGAAAAAGGATGTGTCGGCTGCTGAGAAGCAACAAATTGTGGAGTGTTTAGGTCAAGGCATGACTACAATCAACATTGTGCGATGATCAGGATGAAGTGTCTTGGCAATCAAGAAGTATGTAGCTGATTCACAGTACACACGTGTGCGTGCTGATAAGGGCAAATTGAGGACTCTTTCCTACAGGCAATTACGTCAGGTTAAAAGAGAAGCGGCAAAAAAGCCTTGTCATAGCAGCAGACAAGTTTTTGAAGCTGCTGGTGCCTCCAACGTCCTCTGAACAACAAGATGCAGGGTCCTTCAGAGGTTTGCAGCTGTGCGTACGCCCTCCTGTCGACCTCCTCTATCCACTGCACACAAGCAGAAACGGCTCCAGTGGGCCAAACATTACATGAAGACTGATTTCAATACTGTTTTGTTCACGGATGAGTGCCGTGCCACGCTCGATGGTCCAGATGGATGGAGTGGAGGATGGCTGGTTGATGGACACCCCACGCAAACACGGCTACAGCGCCAACAAGGAGGAGGTGGAGTAATGTTTTGGGCTGGAATCATGGGGAGAGAGATTGTCAGCCCCTTTATGATCCCTGAAGGGGTAAAGATGAACTCCATAATGTATGTGGAGTTTCTCAAACAGCACTTCCTGCCATGGTTCAAGAAGAAGAACCGTGTATTCCACAGCAAGATCATTTTCATGCATGATAATGCACCGTCTCATGCTGCACATAACACATCTGCATCTCTGGATGATATGGGCATAAAAGGGGACAAACTTATCGTGTGACCCCCATGCTCCCCTGACCTCTACCCCATTCAGAACCTCTGGAGCATCATCAAAAGGAGTGTCTATGATGGCGGGAGGCAGGTCACATCTAAGCAACAGCTCTGGAAGGGTATTCTGTCCTCATGCAAAACAATTGAAGCAGAAACTATCCAAAACCTGACAAATTCAATGGATGAGAGAGTTCAGAAGCTCCTTTCGAACAAGGGGTCCTATGTGCAAATGTAACATCACCTAGAATAAAGTTTTGAGTTGAAAACTGTTTGATTTCAGTTTCTAATAACCTGCTAATGCTTATAATTTCAAAAATGACCATTTTTTTGGTCTTTATTAAAATGAAAAGGTTGATCGAAAAGTTTGGGGGATCTAAGAGTGTGGCAACCCAGTAGTCAGGATTACTTTGAATTCTGACAATCTGAGGGTCATGTTGCAGGTAGTGCAGCAAGAAGGCACTTACGTGTCTTGCGCATCTCGAAGCCCCAAAATTATTTTCCGGGCTAGATGCAGCTAAAAATTATTATTCATTTTAAATCTGGTGGAGTTTAGTATAGATGGCCTAATAGAAACAGTACTGCACACTGCTACAATGCCCAAAATATTTTCCAGCCAAGATACAGATAAACATGATTAGTAATTTTAAATCTGGTGGAGCTTAGTATAGATGGCCTAATAGAATCATTACTGCAAACTGCTACAAAGCCCAAATAATTTTCCAGCCAAGATACAGATAAACATGATTAGTAATTTGAAAGCTTAAAATGGTTGGTGAGGTGATTTTAACCAATCATCAAGCTTTTACTCTCCCCAGGATGACACAGGGGTAGAAAAGTTGTTTCGGATCCATGATTTGTTCATCTTTATGAACGTGAGTCTGTCTACATTATCAGTGGAGAGCCGCGTGCGCTTATCTGTCAGCACACCACCTGCAGCGCTGAACACACGTTCAGACAGAATGCTGGCTGCGGGGCATGACAAGATCTCCAACGCATAAGTGGTGAGCTCCGGCCATTTATCCAGATTGGAAGCCCAAAAAGAACAAGGGTCCAGTGACACAGTCATGGCTTCAATGTTTACTTGGAGATACTCCTGTACCATCGTCTCTAGGCGTTGACTATGTGTCAGACTTCTTGTCTCCTGTGGCCTTGCAAAGAATGAGCTAAAAAAGTGGTGAAATGATTCCGCAAAATTGATGTTACCAGCAGATACTGTGGTTCTGTTACGGTTTGAGTGCTGAACACTCGACGGTCCCACGGTTGGCAAGTTGGAACTGTGAGATTCACTACGTGCACCACTTGTGTTTTGTGGAAAAGCACATGTAAGATTCTGCAACAGTCTCTGCTGATACTCCTGCATGCGTGCATCCCTTTCTATGGCAGGAATTATTTCTGCAAATTTACTTTTGTACCGGGGATCTAACAGTGTGGCAACCCAGTAGTCAGGATTATTTCTAATTCTCCCAATTCGAGGGTCATGTTGCAGGTAGTGCAGCAAGAAGGCACTCATGTGTCTTGCGCATCCAGGAGCACCAAGTCCCTGTGTGTTGGTGGCGAGGTAACCATCATGCTTCCTTCCTCTGTCCTCTCCCCCCAACCTCGCACAACAGAAATGTGATCAAGGTCTCCCTCATCTGATGAGTCTTCCATCAGTTTGTCCTCCACTTCTTCCTGGGCTCCTGCACCTTCCTCACTAGTTTAGCTGCTACCATGCGCCCTGGTAAAACCATCTCCCCCACCCTCACATGCCTGCCGCCTTGGTGCTGCCGACCGTCTGGACCTTGCAGATGTTAGCCCTTCCGCATACAACTCCTCCTCCTCTACTTCCTGCACCTCCTCTTGTGCCACCACATGACTCCGAATTCTGTTTAACATGTGCTCCAGCATGTAAATCACCGGAATAGTCATGCTGATAATGGCATCGTCAGCACTAAACATCTTCGTCGCCATTTCAAAACTGTGCAGAAGGGTGCATAGATCCCTGATCTGAGACCACTCCTCCAGCGTGATTTGCCCCACCTCTGGATCCCATTGGCCCAGGCTATACGTCAGAACGTATTGCACCAGGGCTTGTCGGTGCTGCCACAGTCGCTGCAACATGTGCAGAGTTGAATTCCACCGGGTAGGCACATCGCATTTTAGCCGGTGAAGTGGCAGGCCCAACGACTTCTGTAGAGATGTAAGTCGCTGAGCTGCGAGATGCGAACGGCGGAAGTGAGCACACAGCGACCGTGCCCTCTGCAGAAGGCCATCTAGTCTGGGATAGTGGGCTAAAAATTGCTGGACAACCAGGTTCAACACGTGAGCCATACAAGGCACGTGTGTGACATTGCACCGGCGAAGGGCCGCACCCAGGTTTGCAGCATTGTCGCACACGGCCTTCCCTGGTTTCAGGTCCAGTGGAGACAACCATTCATGAAATTGGTTCTCCAGAGCTGACCACAACTCCTCAGCTGTGTGACTCACATTTCCCAGACATTTCAAAGTAAAAACCGCCTGATGACGTTGAGCCCTACTGCCAGCATAGTAAGGAGGTGTGCAGGATCCCTTCTGCGCAGCTAGAAAGCTTGTGGCATGACCAGACAGGCTTTGGGTGCAGGTGGAGGACCGAGAGGAGGTTGAGGAGGCAGAAGCAGTGGAGGAACTTTGACATAAAGAGGATTGACGCACAACTCGTGGGGACGGCAAGACTTGGACAGCAGCCCCTTGTCCTGCTGTCACCATAGTTACCCAGTGCCCAGTCAGCGACATGTAACGCCCCTGTCCATGCCTACTCGTCCAAGTGTCTGTGGTGAAATGCACCCTGTCACACACAGAGTTTCTCAAAGAAGCGGTGATGTTGTGCCGACTGGGCATCTGGTACTGGGGCACTGCGACGGACATAAGGTCTCGAAAATCCTCTGTGTCCACCAGGCGGAAAGGCAGCATTTCTGTAGCCAAGAGCTTGCAGATGGTGAAATTCAACCTCTTAGCTTTCTCATGGCTAGGAGGAAATGGTTTTTTACTTGTCCACATCTGAGGGACTGAGGGCTGGCTGTTGTACTTAGACGGGGTTGATAAGGGTGTCCCCGGCAAACTGCCGGTCTGTGAGGAAGATGCAGGCGGACATGTTAGGTTGCCTTGATCCAAAGGTGGTGCTATCGATGTCGGACAGCGCTCAACACCAGCTGGTGTTACCACCTCCAAAGAAAATGATGACCTGCCAATCACGCTGGCTGTTGCGGGTAAAGAGGTGGCAGGTCTGCGTCCCAAAACAGGTGTGACTGCTGTCCCCCCAGTCACAGAGGATGAAGAGGCCGCAGATGCACAAGATGGGGCAGACGGTGGTTGGCCCGGTCGGCTAGGCCGCATTTTAGCACAGTGAGCTTCCCACAGCAACTTATGCTTCATGTCCATGTGCCGGTTCATGCATGAAGTACTCAAACTATGTATTTTTTGGCCTCTACTTAGCTTTTGTTGACAAATGTTACAGATAACACGAGTTGGGTCATCTTTATCGATCTGAAAAAATGCCCAGGCTATGCAAGGCTTAGCACCCATGCGACCTGAAGAGCCACCACGACTTGTGGTCAGAGGCAGAGTTGTGTTTGAGGATGCAGTTGTTGACGTGCTTCCAGTACTACGTCTCTGTCCAGGAATCCGCAACCTGACCTCGTCGTCACTAGCATCCTCCTCCACCTCCTCTGCTGACCTCATCTCTTGGCTGACTGTGGGTTGACAGTAAGTGGGATCTCCAACCTCATCATCATCACCCTGTGTGTTATCACACCCGTCGTCCTCAGAGCCAACCTGTTCCTGCCCTGAGAAAAAAACTAAAGTTGTCGCTCCAATCAGGTATTTGAGTCTCATCATCGTCTTCCTCATTGTCTCCACCAACAGGAGTTACAGTTTGGGAATGAGGGTCTACATTATGGTCAGAACCTTCTGCATCTGGTCCTGGATCCGACTCATAAAGATTCTGGGCATCAGTGCAGATCATTTCCTCGTCTGGATTCACAGAAGCGCTGGAGCCGACCTCTGATTCCCAGGCTATAGTATGAGTAAACAGCTCTGCAGACTCAACCATCTGTTCTACCTCATACTCAGAAGGGCAGCTGGAGATTTGGGAGCTGTGAGGAAGCAAGTGAGATTGGGGTGACACCTCTGAGGACTGGAGTATTTGTGATGTTGAAGTTGATGTGGAGGAGAGCCCACTTAAAGGAGCACTTGATATCCGTTGAAGCACCTGCTGTTTTTGTGCCTCATCTGGAATTTGTAGCGATTGGCGTGGCCGTAAGAAAGGGATCTTATCACATTGTCCGCTAAAAGAAGTAGACATTTTAGTTTTGCTGGAAGATGGTCTTTCTTCTGCAGATGTTACTGTTGCTTTAACACCTACTCCACGGACACAACCTTTTTTCCCCTTCTCAACACGCCTATTCCCCTTTCCACCAGCAGCAGGCCTTTTTCCACTCATTTTGGTGGTTAACTAATTCACAACTCTGGAGTTGTTTGCACAAAAAAACAATGGATGGGAACCGAGGAGAGCTGAGTGGCCAAACTGTGGTATTAGGCCAAAACTATTGTCTGGGTTAGATGCAGAAAAAAATTATATTCAGATTGCAACCTGATGGAGGTCAGTATAGATGGACTAATAGAACAAGTCCCACACACAGCTAGAAGGCCAAATATTTTTTCAGAGCTAGATGCAGAAAAAAATTATATTCAATTTGCAACCTGATGGAGGTCAGTATAGATGGACTAATAGAACAACTCCCACACACTGCTAGAAGGCCAAATATTTTTTCAGAGCTAGATGCAGAAAAAAATTATATTCAATTTGCAACCTGATGGAGGTCAGTATAGATGGACTAATAGAACAAGTCCCACACACTGCTAGAAGCCCAAATATTTTTTCAGAGCTAGATGCAGAAAAATATTATATTCAATTTGCAACCTGATGGAGGTCAGTATAGATGGACTAATAGAACAAGTCCCACACACAACTAGAAGCCCAAATATTTTTTCAGAGGTAGATGCAGAAAAAAATTATATTCAGTTTGCAACCTGATGGAGGTTAGTATAGATGGACTAATAGAACAAGTCCCACACACTGCTAGAAGCCCAAATATTTTTTCAGAGGTAGATGCAGAAAAAAATTATATTCAGTTTGCAACCTGATGGAGGTCAGTATAGATGGACTAATAGAACAAGTCCCGCACACTGCTAGAAGGCCAAATATTTTTTCAGAGCTTGATGCAGAAAAAAATTATATTCAATTTGCAACCTGATGGAGGTCAGTATAGATGGACTAATAGAACACGTCCCACACACTGCTAGAAGTCCAAATATTTTTTCAGAGCTAGATGCAGAAAAATATTATATTCAATTTGCAACCTGATGGAGGTCAGTATAGATGGACTAATAGAACAAGTCCCACACACAGCTAGAAGCCCAAATATTTTTTCAGAGGTAGATGCAGAAAAAAATTATATTCAGTTTGCAACCTGGTGGAGGTCAGTATAGATGGACTAATAGAACAAGTCCCACACACTGCTAGAAGGTCAAATATGTTTTCAGAGCTAGATGCAGAAAAAAATTATATTCAATTTGCAACCTGATGGAGGTCAGTATAGATGGACTAATAGAACAAGTCCCACACACTGGCAGAAGCCCAAATATTTTTTTGGAGGTAGATGCAGAAAAAAATTATATTCAGTTTGCAACCTGATGGAGGTCAGTATAGATGGACTAATAGAACAAGTCCCACACACTGCTAGAAGGCCAAATATTTTTTCAGAGCTAGATGCAGAAAAAAATTATATTCAATTTGCAACCTGATGGAGGTCAGTATAGATGGACTAATAGAACAAGTCCCACACACTGCTAGAAGGCCAAATATTTTTTCAGAGCTAGATGCAGAAAAATATTATATTCAATTTGCAACCTGATGGAGGTCAGTATAGATGGACTAATAGAATGATGCTATGCCCAAAAGGTTTTACTTCACTAGATTCAGTAAAAATTGGTATTCTATACACAAGTCGTGTAGCTTGCAACACAGATAGGCTACTCCACTGACTAACACACTCTGCAATAGGCCAAAAAGGATTAGCTTAGCTAGATTTAGCCAAATGCTGTGAAAAAAACTTGCACAGCACTGGCACAGACCTGCCTGGCAAAAACTGATAGGAACTGATGTAACTTAGTCCTGAAAAGGACTGCAATTACAATTAGTCTTTACTCCCACAACCTATTTAAGAGCACAGACCTGCCTGATAAAAGTCGTAGGAAATGCTGTAACCTAGTCCTTAAAAGTACTGCAATCACAACTATTCCCTACTCCCAAGCTATCTGTAGATTTGTGCGAAAATTGGCTTGAAATTAACAAGGTATAGCGCACACAGCAACAGCGGTGCCGTCTAACACGCAGCTGCAGCAGTGAGAAAATGGTGGCGACGGGGAAAATGGCTGGGTCTTATAGGGCAAGGGCATGTGACATACACTGCCAATGACACATGCCCTTGCTTGTGTGAAAAAAAGCACTTCGCTCCGTGTGTGCGCTGCTGATAGGCTGACAGATTGCACCTCCCCACTGTAAATGCGGGAAAGAGAAAAAAAAATGGAGATCTTCATTATTCCTGCAGAGATCCATCCCCTGCCCCTCCCCCCGCCCCACTGTACACTCAAACTGCGTATTAACATTAATTTTCATCATTGCTGAGAAAAAATCGTGTTATGATTTTGGTGCAAGAACAGTTATCGAACATAACCTCGAACAGCCGAATTTTTTTCAAATCATTCGTGTTCGCCAAAAGGCTCGAACACCGCCCAAAACAGCTCGAATTTGAGATTGGCGAACAGTTCGAGTCGAACAACGCTCATCTCTAATCAGGGGCTCCCCAGACGAGACACGACACCCATGGACCATTCCATCAAAGTCTCAGTTCCAAAAACGTCACTCCTTCCTTTCTGAGCCGTGCCGTGGGCCCAAACAGTAGTTTTGCCCCACATATGGGGTATCAGTGTACTCAGGAGAAATCGCACAACAAATTTTATGGTGCAACTTCTTCTGTTACCATTGTGAAAATAAAAAAAGAACGTTTGTGGGAACAATGTGATTTTGTATTTTCACAGCTCTATGTTATAAACTTCTGTGAAGAACCTGGGGGTTCAAGGTACTCACCACACATCTAGATACATTCATTGAGGGGTCTAGTTTCCAAATTGGGGTCACTTGTGGGGGGTTTACACTGTTTAGGCACATCGGGGGCTCTCCAAACGCGTTGGTCTCCTAATAATTCCAGACAATTTTGCACTCCAAAAGTCCTGTGGCGCTCCTTCCCTTCTGAGCCCTGCCGTGCGGCAAAACAGTAGTTCTCCCCCACATACAGGGTATCGGCGTACTCAGGAGAAATTGCACAACATATTTTGGGTTACATTTTCTCTGGTTACCCTTGTGAAAATAAAAATTTGGGGCTAAAAAACACTTTTGTCAGAAAAATGTTATTTTATATTTTCACGGCTGTACGTTAAAAACTTCTGTGAAGCATCGGGAGTTCAAGGTGCTCACCACACATCTAAATATGTTCTTTGAGGGGTCTAGTTTCCAAAATGGGGTCACTTGTGGGGGGTTTCTACTGTTTAGGCAAATCGGGGGCTTTCCAAATGTGACATAGTGTCTGCTAATGATTCCAGACAGTTTTTAGCTCCAAAAGTCCAATAAAGCTCCTTTCCTTCCGAGCCCATCTGTGCGCCCAAACAATAGTTTTTCCCCCACATATGAGGTATTGGCGTACTCAAGAGAAATTTCACAACACATTTTGGGGTCCATTTTCTCCTGTTACCCTTGTGAAAATAAAAAAATGTGGGTCTCAAGTAACATTTGTGTGAAAAAAGTAAAATTTTAATTTTTTCCTTCCATGTTCCATTAATTCCAGTGAAGTGCCTGAAGAGTTAATAAACTTATTGAATGTGATTTTGAGTACTTTGACGGGTGCAGTTTTTAGAATGGTGTCACGTTTTGATATTTTCTGTCATATAGGCCACTCAATATCACTTCAAATGTGATATGGTCCCTAAAAAAATGTTTTTGTAAATTTTGTTGGAAAAACGAGAAATCGCTGGTAAATTTTTAACCCTTCTAAGCTCCTAACAAAAAAAATGATGCTTCAAAAATTGTGCTGATGTAAAGTAGACATGTGGTAAATGATATTTATTAACTATTTTGTGTGAACATAACTCTCTGGTTTAAGGTCATAAAAATTTAAACTTTAAAAATTGCAAAATGTTCAAAATTTTCACAAAATTTACGATTTTTTTCCCAAATAAACGCATGTCATATCAAACACGTTTTACCACCGTTCATGAAGTACAATATGTCATGAAAAAAAAAACAATCTCACAATCAGTGAGATCCGTTGAAGCATTCCAGAGTTATTACCACATAAAATGACACTGGTCAGAATTGTAAAATTTAGCCTGGTCATGAAGGTGAAAACAGGCTGGTGAAGTGGTTAAAATAATCTAAGGTCTTATGGAGAATAGAGAAAACTGGCTGTAGACAAAGAGGAAAGCACATGTAAGGGAAATAAGTGCAGTTCTGAAGCTGTGCTGATCCATGAAAACAAGTGAAGAAAGCAGCACCTTGAATACATGCAGATCTCCCATTCAGCCTATATTACAGTGAGAGAAACTCTCAAGAGAAAAATCTGAAACTTTGATTATGTTGCAAATTGAAAATCAGGGGGACTGAAAATGTATGATGTAATATAGATTGCAGTAAGTTTTAATAAAGGGAATCTGTCACCCCCTGGGACCTATCAGACCGCTAATATGGGCATACAGGTTATAGAAATGTGAATCTATACTTACCTGTAGGGCTCATATTAGCGGTCTGTGAAATACCGTTTTATTAAATTAGTTCTGCCAAACTTTGCTTCTGGGGGACGCCAAGAAATCGCTGCGTATTAGCTTTATTTCCACAGTCATTCGACCTCCCCTGCACGTCACAGGGCCCTGTGACGTGCAGTTCCCGGCCAGATCTCGTGCCTTCGCAGTATATCCTGTACGGACGGCGTTCTGCTTCCTGCCGTCTGTGTAGCGTTGTAGAGCAGGGAACTTGTGCGCAGGCGCTGGGAAGGCAGGATGCTGATGCAAATTTTGGTGTGTTTTTGATGCGTTTTTTTCACCACCCATTACCTCCTATGGGTGAAAAAAAGCTGAAAGAAGTGACATGCTCTATTTTCCAAAAACCCAACCAAGGCACAAAATACGCAGAAAAAAAAAACCATGATGCGTTAACAGAGAATTCTGGTTTCTCATAGACTTTGCTGGCACTGCAAAATGCAGCTGAAAATTTGCAGCAAAAAAGGCTAAAAAACCCAACATGTGTGAATGTAGCCATTAAGAAAAAATTGGTAAAATGGCAAACAACATGAAAGCATATATTATAACATGTGCAAAATATGATAGATGCCATTGCTTGAAGCTAGTTACATTGCACCAGTGGTGGACACCATCAGAAGAGGCCCCTGTGCAAGAACAGTACATAGGCACTTTGCAGTCCAATAGCTCATCATAATGCACAATTCCACCTACTTTGAAGGTTAAAGTAGGCCCCATTACACCTTGGGCCCATGTGCACCAATGATATGTCCACCCATACATTGCAAGTGAAATTTAGTTTGATAATTGTAAAATGGTTCACTAAGGTATAAAGGTATAACTGCATTAAATAGAATACAGCAGGAGACAAACAAAGGAAAAGGAAGGCTGCGGTCACCCACAGAAGCCATACTGTATCCGATAACTGCTGCAGTCCTAATTGACTGTGCTCTTTTAACGACTCCTGTCACCAGTTAATTTTGCAGAGCAATAACATAATTAATTGAATGTATCAGGAGCAATTTAAAAGGTTTTCTGCTGCAGTTGGCAGCTACATGTGAACAAAGGCTAAGATATGGTCATACTGGATACAAGTAGACTAGGCAGTCGCATCCTATGTCAAGCAGCAGTTACAAAAGCAAACATAATTTTCAGGTTTACATAAAAATAGAAATAAAAAATCTGTAAATGTAATATTGGATCTCTATAACTTCCTTGACATTATTGTGTCACATGATCTCTGCAGCCAGTGAGCGACCGCTAATCAGCTTCAACCTTTACTATATCATCAGAGAGGCCATCTGCCATGATGATGGAATAATTATAAACTGCAGCTCATTGGCTGCAGCCTGCACGTGACACAATAATGTCAGGTCACCACTGGGATTAGTGGTGCCAATATTGCTGGAATGGCGCTGCTGCGGAAGTTGTGTATAAACAGTTTTTAATTTATTTGTGGTCCTAAATTGATTAAATTGGGGTTGAAACATAGGTCCAGTAGACGTTACAGGTAAACTTTTTCTTTTTTTCCACTGAAATTTCGGCAGTTTTAGGTAGTCACAGAGGAACTAAGGCTAAATAGCAATGTGCAGCCCCTTCAACTCCTCTTTGCGCCTGATGTACGGTCACGTGACTGGAGTTACATCTCAGCTGTTTTCTTTTTACATGTGATTACAGCAGACATACGATTGGCCAAGGGGAGTAGATGAACTGTTCCCTGCTGGGATGGCGAAACCCCCTGACCAAGTCTTTGGCCAAAATGCCCATTCCATTCTGGCAGTAGAGGACATAATGGGCATATGCTCTTCTATGTACACTAGTACTTTGTCACTCTACTGTTTTAGTTTTACTTTATATTACAACCTTGTTTGTCGGTCGTTCCACATACTTATAGTATATTGTTGTTAAAGTGTGCGCACTGATAATTTACTTATCATATGACTTCTCGTGATGTGCGTGTCGTCCCCTCTACTGAGCCACACTATTTTACATAATGGTTTTGAATTTCATTAATAAAGATTATATTTGTATACAATGGATATATATGTACAGAGATATCCTGGATGAAAACCTCTTCCAGAGTGCTCTGGACCTCAGACTTGTCCGAAGGTTCACCTTCCAACAAGACAATGACCCTAAGCACACAGCTAGAATAACATAGGAGTGGCTTCAGAACAACTCTGTGACCATTCTTGACTGGCCCAGCCAGAGTCCTGACCTAAACCCAATTGAGCATCTCTGGAGAGACCTGAAAATGGCTGTCCACCAATGTTCACCGTCCAACCTGACGGAACTGGAGAGGATCTGCAAGGAAGAATGGCAGGGGATCCCCAAATCCAGGTGTGAAAAACTTGTTGCATCATTCCCAAGAAGACTCAAGGCAGTACTAGCTCAAAAGGGTGCTTCTACTCAATACTGAGCAAAGGGTCTGAATACTTATGACCATGTGATATTTCAGTTTTTCTTTTTTAATAAATTTGAAAAAATTTCTACATTTCTGTTTTTTTTTCAGTCAAGATTGGGTGCAGAGTGTACTTTAATGAGAAAAAAAATTAACTTTTTAAAATTTACCAAATGGCTGCAATGAAACAAAGAGTGAAAAATTTAAAGGGGTCTGAATACTTTCCGTACCCACTGTATGTATATATGTACATATATGTATGTATATATATATATATATATATATATATATATATATATATATATATACAGTACAGACCAAAAGTTTGAACACACCTTCTCATTTAAAGATTTTTCTGTATTTTCTTGACTATGAAAATTGTACATTCACACTGAAGACATCAAAACTATGAATTAACACATGTGGAATTATATACTTAACAAAAACGTGTGAAACAACTGAAAATATGTCTTATATTCTAGGTTCTTCAAAGTAGCCACCTTTTGCTTTGATGACTGCTTTGCACACTCTTGGTATTCTCTTGATGAGCTTCAAGAGGTAGTCACCGGAAATGGGCTTCCAGCAATCTTGAAGGAGTTCCCAGAGATGCTTAGCACTTGTTGGCCCTTTTGCCTTCACTCTGCGGTCCAGCTCACCCCAAACCATCTTGATTGGGTTCAGGTCTGGTGACTGTGGAGGCTAGGTCATCTGGCATAGCACCCCATCACTCTCCTTCTTGGTCAAATAGCCCTTACACAGCCTGGAGGTGTGTTTGGGGTCATTGCCCTGTTGAAAAATAAATGATGGTCCAACTAAACACAATCCGGATGGAATAGCATGCCGCTGCAAGATGCTGTGGTAGCCATGCTGGTTCAGTATGCCTTCAATTTTGAATAAATCCCCAACAGTGTCACTAGCAAAGCACCCCCACACCATCACACATCCTCCTCTATGCTTCACAGTGGGAGCTAGGCATGTAGAGTCCATCTGTTCACCTTTTCTGCGTCACACAAAGACACGGTGGTTGGAACCAAAGATCTCAAATTTGGACTCATCAGACCAAAGCACAGATTTCCACTGGTCTAATGTCCATTCCTTGTGTTCTTTAGCCCAAACAAGTCTCTTCTGCTTGTTGCCTGTCCTTAGCAGTGGTTTCCTAGCAGCTATTTTACCATGAAGGCTGTGATGAAAGCCGGCCGGTGGGTGCAGCTCTCTGGCGCCCCCTTACCTCTCAGGTCAGTCAAGGTACTGCACCTAGAGAAAGTAGTGCCAGGTAGCTGCAACCAGCGCAGGGAACACGGTAGAGTGTTATCCCTTCAACGTCACTAAACCGTAACGTCACTACACAGCACAACTCGCTAGCGCCCTCTTAGCCTCAGGTCAGTCAAGGAACTGCACCTAGGATAAGCGGTCGCCAGAGAGACTGTCCTGTAACCTACTGGGTATCGGGGCCCTCTGTAGTGAGGGCGGTATATATATCTTCCTTGGCCGCGCCAGGAATATATATATCTGAACCTCCGACCGTCACTACCAGCCTTCCCCAATCCCCAGTTGGTATGCTGCCACCAGTCCCTATTTTAGATATACGCCCCGTCCGTGAATGGGCCTATATCGGGTCAGGAACCAACCCTGGGTAGCGTTTTTGGCTTGAGCCGAGCTCACACGGACGTGCGTTCGTTATGCAGAATAAAAGGCAGGCCCACAATTACTTGAGGTAATTGATTATAATAATACACTAGATACACAATATACAACTAAATATACACAGGTATAAGGTCAGGCTAAACTATACAACAATGGAATACAACACACAGAATCACCACAGCATATCAGTTACCGGTTTCTTGATTTTCTTGTGACGCAGGGAGAGGATTCTGCGGTCGCAGGCACGGTTCTTTGTTACAGGCTGAGGCCTACCACCGCATGGTCAAACTGCTCCTCCCCTTGGTGGCCTCAGCTGGTGCTCAGATGTTCAGCACCCCACTCTCGGGTCAAGACTGAGGGATCTCTTGTCTGTCCTGCTATCTTACCTGCCCCGTCCCGCCCACTACTGGTGAGGTCAGCTGGCTCAGTCTCCACCCTCAGGTCTAACTTCGATCAGAAGCCCAAATTCTAAGGAACCCAATAACTTCTTCTGGGATGGTCTCAGGATACCCCCAGGGGTTCCCATGGATTCGGGCCGCCGTAACCGACCTTTTGATATCAATTATGATACCATACGGTCCTCAGGAATGGCTCAGCGCTATATCTTGGCTTACAGAGCACGTACAAACGTCTACCGCGGAGGCGTGTGTGCGCAATGGCTCCGAGACGCCGTGATATTTTTTATTGGCCCATCCCACGCAACATGCGTGTACTATTCATGTTTCTATATCTTATGCCTCCATGCTTGTGACAGACAAAGAAACTAGTCCTATGGGACAAATGGTCAGTTACAGATGGACGAAGCACCCCCCCCTGCTGGCTGTGTTTCCTCTCGAAGTCTTTGAAGCTCCTAGCATTCAAGTGTTAAGTAGGCCCTGGGGCTTCTTATCTCACAGGAGCCTGGATGGGGGAAACTATCTAGTTGACGTTTTAACAGAAGGTCCCAAGGGTGGGGGCTGCTGAAGTGTGGCCATCCCTGAATATGATTTATCATTACCAAGATGGCGGCTACGGGTTCATCACAAAGGCCTGCTGCGCAAAGTCTCCTCCTAACAGTTGTTGTAGAGATGTGTCTGCTGCTAGAACTCTGTGTGGCATTGACCTGGTCTCTAATCTGAGCTGCTGTTAACCTGCGATTTCTGAGGCTGGTGACTCGGATAAACTTATCCTCAGTAGCGGAAGTGACTCTTGGTCTTCCTTTCCTGGTGCGGTCCTCATGTGAGCCAGTTTCTTTGTAGCGCTTGATGGTTTTTGCAACTGCACTTAGGGACACTTTCAAAGTTTTCCCAATTTTTCGCACTGACTGACCTTCATTTCTTAAAGTAATGATGGCCACTCGTTTTTCTTTGCTTAGCTGCTTTTTTCTTGCCATAATACAAATGCTAACAGTCTATTCAGTAGGACTATCAGCTGTGTTTCCACCAGACTTCTGCACAACACAACTGATGGTCCCAACCCCATTTATAAGGCAAGAAATCCCACTTATTAAACCTGTCAGGGTACACCTGTGAAGTGAAAACCATTTCTGGTGACTACCTCTTGAAGCTCATCAAGAGAATGCCAAGAGTGTGCAAAGCAGTCATCAAAGCAAAAGGTGGCTACTTTGAAGAACCTAGAATATAAGACATATTTTCAGTTGTTTCACACTTTGTTGTTAAGTATATAATTCCACATGTGTTAATTCATAGCTTTGATGCCTTCAGTGTGAATGTACAATTTTCATAGTCATGAAAATACAGAAAAATCTTTAAATGAGAAGGTGTGTCCAAACTTTTGGTCTGTACTGTATATATATATATATATATATATATATATATATATATATATATATAGTCAGTCAGTCAGTCAGTCCGAAAAATTGGGCAAACTTTGAAAGTGTCCCCAAGTGCAGTTGCAAAAACTATCAAGCGCTACAAGAAACTGGCTCACATGAGGACCGCCCCAGGAAAGGAAGACCAAGAGTCACCTCTGCTTCTGAGGATAAGTTTATCCGAGTCATCAGCCTCAGAAATTGCAGGTTAACAGCAGCTCAGATTAGAGACCAGGTCAATGCCACAGAGAGTTCTAGCAGCAGACACATCTCTTCAACAACTGTTAAGGAGACTTTGGGCAGCAGGCCTTCATGGTAAAGTAGCTGCTAGGAATCCACTGGTAAGGACAGGCAACAAGCAGAAGAGACTTGTTTGGGCTAAAGAACACAAGGAATGGACATTAGACCAGTGGAAATCTGTGCTTTGGTCTGATGAGTCCAAATTTGAGATCTTTGGTTCCAACCACCGTGTCTTTGTGCGACACAGAAAAGGTGAACGGATGGACTCTACATGCCTGGTTCCCACCTTGAAGCACGGAGGAGGAGTGTGATGGTGTGGGGGTGCTTTGCTGGCGACAGTGTTGGGGATTTATTCAAAATTGAAGGCATACTGAACCAGCATGGGTACCACAGCATCTTGCAGCGGAATGCTATTCCATCCGGTTTGCGTTTAGTTGGACCATCATTTATTTTTCAACAGGACAATGACCCCAAACACACCTCCAGCCTGTGTAAGGGCTATTTGACCAAGAAGGAGAGTGATGGGGTGCTATGCCAGATGACCTGGCCTCCACAGTCACCAGACCTGAACCCAATCGAGATGGTTTGGGGTGAGCTGGACCGCAGAGTGAAGGCAAAAGGGACAACAAGTGCTAAGCATCTCTGGGAACTCCTTCAAGATTGTTGGAAGACCATTTCCGGTAACTACCTCTTGAAGCTCATCAAGAGAATGCCAAGGATGTGCAAAGCAATCATCAAAGCAAAAGATGGCTACTTTGAAGAACCTAGAATATAAGACATATTTTCAGTTGTTTCACACTTTTTTGTTAAGTATATAATTCCACATGTGTTAATTCATAGTTTTGATGCCTTCAGTGTGAATATACAATTTTCATAGTCAAGAAAATACAGAAAAATCTTTAAATGAGAAGGTGTGTCCAAACTTTTGGTCTGTACTGTGTACATTATATATATATATATATATATATATATATATATATATATACACACACATATATATATATATATATACACACACACCATAGATTACATGGCATGCAAATAGGTACTCCTCTAATATAACTACATCAGCAAGAGTGTATATCAAAGGAGGACTTCGTACTACTATTTCTGATGGTGAAATTTGAGTATTTATTGACTCCTCTACGTGAAATTACTCCTGGTGGGTTTTATACTGAATATAATGCAGTGCCTGACGTTTAGCATCCTTAGGGTGAAGATCTAGAAAGATCATAATGGACATGGCATTTTTCATATGCAGTGGGAGACAGCCAACTTATGTGGTGGGGGAGAGAATACTTTTTCTCTTAGACAGTTTTGATACATTAAACCCATTAGATCTATCTTGTAACCCCGAAGTCTAGGTAAATTGAGAAACATGTATGTTGCCCTTGATGTCAAGGTAATAACCAATCAATTCCCAACTAATACCAACAAATTTGTACAAAAAATAGAAGAAATACAATATTTTTTTTAGCAAAAAACAAAGCAAACAATTAGCGCTCAATTTTAGTTACATTTTCAACTAACCCTACACATAATATTTTTCCGCCTAAAGTCAGTTTTCTCTTTTCCCTTCACAGACATTTCCTTCTTGCTCTTCCACTTTGGTGTTATTGGTTTGATGTTTAATTATGAAGACACAATTCATTAGAAATTACAAAATAGTGGAATACTTGCATAATATCGTATTCTCAAATATATTTTTTTCTAGTTGATAATGCTTCCAATGTTTTAATTATTAGATATACTAGTAAATCTTTACCTTCCTTTTCATATTCATCACCAATCTATTTTTTACACCCACAATTCCAACCCTTTTCCAGTTTCTTTTAGAACAAAAAAAAATGTTGACAGGCAAAGTAGTATCATATAGCACTCGCAGTCTGCCTATATTACTGAAAAATAGATGCAGACTTTACTGACAGCATGTATTGTAGTTCTTCTTCATCATGGCTATTATACAGTATATAGTATGTATCCCTGAAATAAAGCTGGACCACCGTGCTCTGCAGGGAAAGTGACTGGACAATATGGTGTAGAGAAGGAGAAGCTGAGCAGAGTGATATATAGATTTGTTGGAAAAGATTCAGTATAACGTGTATTTTATTCATTAAAAATCCCTGTTTTTTGTAGCATATGAAGCCAGTGTTCGGTCCTACTAGTGATTGACATATATCTCTGCATGCACAGTGACACAGGAAAGACTGTCAATCACTAGTGGAACCGCCCACTGGACTCATATGTGGGCGGTCCTACGATGAATAAATTCAAAGAATAAAGTACAAGGTTTACTGAAAATTGTCCCACAAAAATGTATAACAATATGATCAGCTCCTCCTGCTCGATAACATCCTACCATTTTCAACATGACAGATTCCCTTTAATGCTGTAATATTCCCTTCAAGCTGCAGTACCATGGAACGGCCATTACACAGTAAATGGAGCTCTGCTGTTTAGATCTGTTCCCTGTTTACATCTGGCTGCTGCCAGAGGTGAAAACAGCTAATCGATGGGGTGCCAGAAGTCAGACCCCCACCAATCTGAAATTGATGACTTATTCGAAGGAAAATACAAATTGAATTAATCATCAACATTTTTTTGTTGTTGTTATTCTATATTGCAGCAATGTAGTATATACGGTACATTTATTTATTTTACTCGCTTATATAGCACTATTAATTCTAGAATACCTAACATATATCACCATCACCTTCCCCACTGGGACTCACAATCTAAATTCCCTACAAGTATGTCTTTGGATTGTGGGGGGAAACCCAATCAAACACTGGGAGGACATACAAACTCCTTGCAGATTTTATCGTTGGTGGGACCCAGAACCCCAGCGCAGCAAAGCAACAGCACTAACCACTGAGCCACCATGCTGCTCCCATGCACATAGATTATAACATAAGTCAAACAGTAAATCAAAGCAATGAGCAAACATTTGTGAGGTTTCTTGTTTTTTATCTGTATAGGCAGAAAATCAAGGAAGTAGCTACATCTTAAATCTCTTTTTATTTTGGAAAAAAAAGAAAAAGAATTAAGCCTTACCTCCCCAGAAAAAGCTTGCCCATTAAGGAGGTGTTCTGAGCCTTGACCATCCTCACTGCCAAAATGTAATCGAATTTCTTCTAAACGATGACTGTATGTTAGGGGTCCACCAGATATATTTACTAGATGTTCCTTGTCCAGTCGTAGTGATACATGTCTTCCAGTATTGTACATTGTGCCACTCACCTAGAGATAAAATAATGTCATTTTTATACAAACAATATTATCTTATGTCATAAGAGGCAAAATACAATATTTTACTATAACAAACAAAAATTCTACAAAGAAATAAAAAATGGGAAATGATTCATGAAAGGCATAATGTGTGGTAAAAATATCATTCTGGGCTTACCATATATTATTAAAACATTGGAAGATCAAAATCCTATAACAGTACAGGGCATATAGAGTCATAATTTATTTTACCTTATTTTCTTTCATTCATTAAAATATATTCTAAAACATTCTTTATTTTTACTGTTAACATTTTCAATATCTTAGTATTTATATATAGATAATAAAATGGATATTTAACCCCTTTCCAACCCTTGCCGTATTAGTACGCACATTTGCGTACCCCCGGTTCAGTGAGGGCTGCTGCGCTGAGCCCTCACTGAACCGAGCACATGTCAGCTGATTCTTACAGCTTACATGTGCCCGCAACAGCCGCGGGTGGAATCGCGATCCACCCGCGGCTGTTAACATGTTAAATGCCGCTGTCAATCTCCGACAGCGGCATTTAACGCGGGTTGCACGTCATAAGCCCCGCCCATCGGCGACCCCGTCACATGATCGCGGGTCGCCGATGGGCGTGCATGGCAACCCAGGGTCTGCAGCAGACACCTGTGGTTGTTATGATCTGGTCGCTCATAGCACAGGACCATTTCTGCTGCATGCAGGGGATCTGCTCGTCCCCTGTATGTAGCAGAGACGATCAGACAACTGCTGCTTCTAGTCTCCTCTGGAGACTATTGAAGCATGCAGTAAGTGAAAAAAAAATGTTTTTAAAAATATAAAAAAAATATAAAAGTTTAAATCACCCCCCTTTTGCCCCATTCAAAATAAAATATAAAAAAAAACAACCCACATACACATATTTGGTATCGCCGCGTTCAGAATCGCCCTATCTATCAATATAAAAAAAGAATTAATCCGATCGGTAAGCGGTGTAACGAGAAAAAAATTCTAAACGCCAGAATTACGTTTTTTGGTCGCCGCAAAATTGCAATAAAATGCAATAAGGGGCGATCAAAACATCGGATCTACCCCAAAATGTTATCAATAAAAACGTCAGCCCAGCGCACAAAAAATAAGCCCTCACCCAGCCCCGGATCACGAAAAATGGAGACGCTACAGGTCTCGGAAAATGGCGCTATTTTTTTTTAGTTTTTTTTACCAAATTTTGGAATTTTTTTTCACCACTTAAATATAAAAGAACCTATACATGTTTGGTGTCTACGAACTCGTAATGACCTGGAGAATAAGAATGGCAGGTCAGTTTTAGCATTCAGTGAACGTGGTAAAAAAATAAATAAAAAACAACTATGGTATTGCACTTTTTTTGCAATTTTACTGCACTTGGAATTTTTTCCCGTTTTCCCGTACAAGATATGATAAAACTAGTAATGCCGTTGAAAAGTACAACTTGTCCCACAAAAAATAAGCCCTCACACGGCCGTATTGTCCAAAAAATAAAAACGCTATGGCTCTGGGAACAAGGGGAGCAAAAAACGAAAAAGCAAAAACGACAAAACCCAAGGTTGCGAAGGGGTTAAAGGACACTAGACTTTAAATCTCCCCATGCACATTAGACTAACTATAGCCGAATATTGACAGGTTCTGCTGAAAGACTAATGTGTATGTAGGCCCCAAACAGATGATTGTTAAGGGAGTTTAGGTTCTGGCAGTGTAATGTGTATGGAGGCTCCAAACAGATGATTATTGAGGGAGTTTAGGTTATAGAAGTCTAATGTGTATGGGGGCCCCAAACAGATGATTATTGAGGGAGTTTAGGTTCTGGCAGTCTAATGTGTATGAAGGCCTCAAACAGATGATTGTTGAGGGAGTTTAGTTTTTTTCAGTCTAATGTGTATGGAGGCTCCAAACAGATGATTATTGAGGGAGTTTAGGTTATGGAGGTCTAATGTGTATGGGGGCCCCAAACAGATGATTATTGAGGGAGTTTAGGTTCTGGCAGTCTAATGTGTATGGGGGCCCCAAACAGTTGATTGTTGAGGGAGTTTAGGTTCTGGCAGTCTAATGTGTATGAAGGCCTCAAACAGATGATTGTTGAGGGAATTTAGGTTCTGGCATATCTGATTTTCGACTTCCAATCCTTTTGTTTTCACTCAGATAAGCTGCTGCCAGAGATGTCTGACAGTTGCCCTCTCATAGAGAACATGAGTGCATTCGGCAGGCCAAGCGCTCCTGTGTAAGTGACCGAGATAGCTACTGGCCAATGATCGGTCAATCCATCGTTTGGTACACAGCCTCTAAGGTGTTTGGGGGCTTTACAGATAGTATATCCATGAGGCTACACTCCAAACTTCAAGTTACAAAGCATCCTGTTTTATGGCCAAGATGAAAAATGTTATCAACTTCAGTGAATATAATTAATATGGGATATTGACAGATCAAGTCTAGCTACTGCCTGAACCAAGATAAGCAGAGATGACAAAGTTAAACACGGCAACAGGGATATCACTACCAATCACTAAATGCTGGAATATTTGTTGTCTACCTTCTTTCATTAAACACAGTTTACACAAATAAATTAATTAAATAAATTAATTACAAAAATGTCATACACATTTGCAAAAAAATCATAGACATGTTAATAATCTTACATAAAATTGACAATAAAGTAAAGTCAAGCTACTTTGGTGAATTTTGCTTGGCAACAACATCACTAATCATTATGAAAAATATGCATTTTAGGCATTTATACAATTGCTTAGTTTAAAAGCATGAAGGAGCATGGAAAACCAGTAATGGCAATCATATTGTGGGAGTCACTATTTCTCTTTATGTTCATATAAAAGCCACAGATTGAGAGGCTATTTTCCACTATTAGACATATGCTATGGTACATACACCAGTCCCCCATGAAATATGCAAAGAAATCTGTTTTGAATCACACACTAATAGGTCATAAAATGACTCCATAGTTACTCATTAAGACAGGAATGAGGGAGCACATTGAGTGCATTACTGCAGCAATTTAATCAGTCCAGAAACACAATCTCAAATGGCTCCATCTAAGTTTCCCCGAAAGCGTTTTATGGTGGATTACAATCATCATGTCATGGCCAGCAGTTGTAAGTCTAAACCAACTGGACATTGGCCATTTTGTATTCTTGAAGACAAAAAATATCTTAGTCTGCACCAATATTCTTGCCACAAAAAAACAAAACAAGCTCCAAAACACATATGCAATAGGCACCTAGTTTCAGTTTGGTCCACTTGAAAAACAAATCTAAAGCACCATCATGGCTCTCGTTATAAATAGTGATGAGCGAGCATGCTCGCCACTGCTCGGTACTCGCCCTAGCATCTCAGTACTCGAGATGCTCGGAGCTCGCCAAGTACTTGCGCGATGCTTGGGTCCCCGTCTTGCATGTTTGGCGCTATTTAGAGCGCCAATCAACATGCAGGGATTGCCTGCCACTCACTGTAATGCTGCAGCCATGTTGGTTGTGGCATTACAGCGATTGCCCAAATTGATGGGAACAGTGCTCAGTGAAACATGAAAAGCCAGCAATTCAGCAGCCGCATACAGTTATAACATCGGTACCCGACAATTTAGAACAGAAAGAATAGAGCACCACACATAGATTAGATAGATAGAAACATGTCAGTCACATATATAAGAAGTACAGTGACAGTGTTGGTTACTGTACTTGTCATTTATTTTAACACTAAAGGATTTACTAAAAAAAAAAATTGGCGTGGGGTTCCCCGTAATTTTAGTCTCTAGCAGAGGTTAAGCAGATGGCTGGGGCAGATGTTTGAAGCCTGGGAAGGGGGTAATACCCACGGAGCTTCCCAGGCTACTAATATCAACCCCCAGCTGAATACCTAGCCTTTACTAGCTAGTAAATTGGGGGACCCCAAAAAAATGACGTGGGGTCCCCCTATTTTAATAGCTAGCAAAGGCTAGGCAGACAGCTGGGGGCTGATATTAATAGCCCAGGAAGGGTGCCATGAATATTGCCCCCCCCAGGCTAGAAACACCAGCCCTCAGCCGCCCCAGAAATGGCGCATCCTTAGGAGGTGCCAATTCTGGCACTTAGCCTCGCTCTTCCCACTGCCCTGTAGCGATGGCAATGGGGTAATAGGGCTGGGGTTGATGTCAGCTTATAATGCCAGCTGACATCAAGCCCAGGTTAGTAATGGGGAAGCGTCTATAAGATGCCCCCATTACTAACCCCATAGTGAAAGTGAAAACAAACACCAACACCCAGAATAAAATCTTTTATTTGAAATAAACACACAATACTTTAATATTCTAAATTAAACTCTACTTACCATATCGTCCAATCCAGTTGAATCCCATGTCTCCTGCAATAAAAGTAAAATAATTAACAAACCTCATCCTTACCTTTCGATGGTTCCCACGACGGCTCCAGCTCTGCTACATTGAGATGGCAGGCTGGATCGTAGCAGAACGCTGCCATCCAGCTTGCCATGCCACAAAGACACTGAGAAGCCTTGCGCTCCTCAGTGTCTCGCTGTGACGGCATCCAGATGAACTCAGGTCACCTCATGCACGTCACTGACAGCGTGGGAGAATTTTCCTGCGCATGCGGTGCCGGCAAATGACGTCACCGCGTGAGCAGGAGAATTCTCCCACGCTGTCAGTAACGTGCATGAGGTGAGCCGAGTTCATTTGACATGAACTCGGCTCATCTGGATGCCGTCGCAGCGAGACACTGAGGAGCGCAAGCATGCCTGCGCTCTGCAGTGTCTCTGAAGGATGACAAGCTGGATGGCAGCATTCTAATACGATCCAGCCTGCCATCTCAATGCCATCCCAGTGTGGGAAAATTCTCCTGCTCATGCGGTGACGTCATTTGCCGGCACCGCATGTGCAGGAGAATTCTCCCATGCTGTCAGTGACGTGCATGAGGCAGGCACAGTTCATCTGGATGCCGTCACAGCGAGACACTGAGGAGCGCAAGGCTTCTCAGTGTCTCTGCAGCATGGCAAGCTGGATGGCAGCGTTCTGCTACTATCCAGCTTGCCATCTCAATGTAGCAGAGCTGGAGCCATTGTAGGAACCATAGAAAGGTAAGGATAAGGTTGGTTAATTATTTTACTTTTCTTGCAGGAGACATTGGCTTCAGCTGGAATGGGCATAATGGCAAGTAGAGTTTAATTTAGAATATTAAAGTATTGTGTGTTTATTTCAATTAAAAGATTTTATTCTGGGTGTTGGTGTTTGTTTTCACTTTCACTATGGGGTTAGTAATGGGGGCATCTTATAGACGCCGCCCCATTACTAACCTGGGCTTGATGTCAGCTGGCATTATAAGCTGACATCAACCCTAGCCCTATTACCCCACTGCCACCACTACAGGGCAGTGGGAAGAGAGAGGCTAAGTGCCAGAATTGGCACATCCTAAGGATGCGCCATTTCTGGGGCGGCTGAGGGCTGGTGTTTCTAGTCTGGGAGGGGGCCAATATTCATGGCACCCTTCTTGGGCTATTAATATCAGCCCCCAACTGTCTGCCTAGCCTTTGCTAGCTATTAAAATAGGGGGACCCCACGTCATTTTTTTTTGGGTCCTGACATTTTAATAGCTAGTAAAGGGTAGGTATTCAGCTGGGGGCTGATATTAGTAGCCTGGGAAGCTCTGTGGGTATTACCCCCTTCCCAGGCTTCAAACATCTGCCCCAGCCATCTGCTTAACCTCCGCAAGAAACTAGAATTATGGGGAATCCCACGCCAATTTTTTTTTTTTAAGAAATCTTTTATTTTAACACTAAATGACAAGTACAGTAACCAACACTGTCACTGTACTTATATATGTGACTGACATGTTTTTATCTATCTAATCTATGTGTGATACTCTATTCTTTCTGTTATAAATTGTCGGGTACCGGTGTATGCTGCTGATGAATTGCCGGCTTTTTTAAAGAGACGGGTGCGTGAAAATTGGAGGGCACTAGTGTGTTCCGAGTGCCCTGCTATGTTTTTCATGCACCCTCCTATATACCCTGCCTGCCTCTCTGCCTATATATTCTGCCTGCCTGACATGTTTCATTGTGCACTGTTCCCATCGATTTGGGCAATTTTTGACCTTCTGGAGACCTCCGGGGGAAGGGGGGGGGGGGACCTCCAGAAAAATGCTCGAGTTTCCCATAGACTTACATTGGGCTCGTTGCTCGGGTCGAGCACCCGAGTATCACAATGTGCTCGGCCCGAGCTTCGAGCACCTGAGCATTTTAGTGCTTGCTCATCACTAGTTATAAGCCATGACTCCGGTGTGATCAGATCCTTCATTCATTCAATTCAAAATGTGAAATGAGTAAGAATACACATAATAAGAATGAACAGCCGAGTATTATATTTCTCCTACAGTATAATGAAGAACCCTACCAGTCACACAAACACTGCCTAAACTTGTCACCAGGAGATGGCATACATTTTTTTAGGCAAACAAAATAATTAAAACCCCAAAACTGAGAAATTGAAGTATATGATAAAAGAATTTTAATAGGATTGTCCATCCCTAAAATCTATTAAAAACATTCCAAATGCTTAAAAGTTATAAAATAAAAATAAAGTATACTCATCTCAATACTCCTCTTCCAACACTGCCCTTCCATCAGTCCCTGTGTTTTCTCTTCTTGCTGGATGAGCATATGACTGCTGCAGCCGATCACGGTCTTTTGTGGTGACCTATGCCACACTCTGGTGGCCACTGATTGGCTAAAGTGGTCACATGTTAGTCTGGACTGGGCTCAACAGAAAGTTTGCAACTGGAACAGGAAGTACAAAGACTGGGAAGACCGCTCTTATTTTAATAATTCTGGACATTTTTTTTTTAATTCTAGGGTGGACAGCCACTTTAACATTACAATAAGGGAGTCTTATGAATGGAGTAGTGGTAACGCATGCACACTAGCTAGTCATTTGCACAAAGGCCTTTAGGATCCCCATTACAGGATTGGTGGTGTCACTGTGGTCATAACTCAGGTAATATGCATTTGTCAGCTATCCTAAATCCTGATCTAATCCAATATATCGGTAAACAGTCATAATAGAAGTGAAATTTTAGGCTTCTCATATTGTTGTGCCACTCAGGTTCATTTCAATGTGATTTATATACACTGCTCAAAAAAATAAAGGGAACACTTAAACAACACAATGTAACTCCAAGTCCATAACACTTCAGTGAAATCTACCTGTGCAGTTATGAAGCAACACTGATTGTGAATGAATTTCTCCTGCTGTTGTGCAAATGGAACAGACAACTGCTAGAAATGATAGGCAATTAGCAAGATACCCCCTATAAAGGAGTGGTTCTGCAGGTGGTGACCACAGACCATTTCTCTGTTCTCATCCTTTTTGGCTGTTGCTTTGGTCACTTTTTCATTTTGCCATTGCTCTCACCCCTAGAGGTACAGTAGCATGAGGCGGTGTCTACAGTACAACCCACAGAAGTTGCTCAGGTAGTGCAGCTCATCAAGGATGGCACATCAGTGCGAGCTGTGGCAAGAAGGGTAGCTGTGTCTGTCAGCACAGTGTCCAGAGCATGGAGCAGATACCAGGAGATGTGGAGGGAGACATAGGAGGGCAACAACCCAGCAGCAGGAACGTTACCTCCTCCTTTGTGCAAGGAGGAACAGGAGCAGCACTGCCAGTGCCCTGCAAAATCACCTCCAGCAAGCCAAAAATGTGCATATGTCTGCACAAACGGTTACAAACCGACTCCATAAGGGTGGTATGAGGGCCCAACGTCCACAGATGGGGGTTGTGCTCACAGCCCAACACCGTGCAGGACGCTTGGCATTTGCCACAGAACACCAGGATTGGCAAAGTCGCCACTGGCGCCCTGTGCTCTTCACAGATGAAAGCAGGTTCACACTGAGCACATGTGACAGACGTGACAGAGTCTGAAGACGCCGTGGAGAGCGATCTGCTGCCTGCAACATCCTTCAGCATGACCGGTTTGGCAGTGGGTCAGTAATGGTGTGGGTTGGCATTTCATTGGAGGGCTGCACAGCCCTCCATGTGCTCGCCAGAGGTAGCCTGACTGCCATTAGGTACCAAGATGAGATCCTCAGACCCCTTGTGAGACCATATGCTGGTGCGTTTGGCTCTGGGTTCCTCCTAATGCAGGACAATGCCAGACCTCATGTGGCTGGAGTGTGTCAGCAGTTCCTGCAAGATGAAGGCATTGAAGCTATGGACTGGCCCGCCCGTTCCCCAGACCTGAATACGATTGAGTACATCTGGGAGATCATGTCTCGCTCCATCCACCAACGTCACGTTGCACCACAGACTGTCCAGGAGTTGGAGGATGCTTTAGTTCAGGTCTGGGATAAGATCCCACAGGAGACCATCCGCAATCTCATCAGGAGCATGCCCAGGCGTTGTAGGGAGGTCATACAGGCACGTGGAGGCCACACACAATACTGAGCCTCATTTTGACTTGTTTAAGGACATTACATCAAAGTTGGATCAGCCTGTAGTGAGTTTTTCCACTTTAATTTTGGGGGTGACTCCAAATCCAGGCCCCATTGGTTAATAAATTTGATTTCCATTGATGATTTTTGTGTGATTTTGTTGTCAGCACATTCAACTTTGTACAGAACAAAGTATTCAATGAGAATATTTCATTCATTCAGATCTAGGATGTGTTATTTGAGGGTTCCCTTTATTTTTTTGAGCAGTGTATATTGAAAGGAATCGGTCATCAGTCATAGTCATTTTGCTATATAACATAAGAACAGGCTAATGTTGGGGCAGAGAGCCTGATTCTAGAAATCTATCATTTAATCACTTACTGGACTGCTTGTTACAGTTTTGATAAAATCCCTGTTGTCTCTAATGTAAATGTAGCACTGGTCAGAATGCTGAACTGTGTATAACCCCCGCCCTCATCACTAATTGGTAGCGTTCTGTACACATTAAACATTGTCAGCAAGCTGCAAATCAGTGGTGGGGTGGAGTTTCACAGATTAGTCTGACTGGTCTGCATGTGAGATTTAGTCCTCTAGTGATAATCTCCTGCTGATAAAACACTGATTGTCTTGAAACAACAGCACACAGCCTAATAAGTGACACATTATTGGAAACAGGGGCTCTGGCCCTGCATCATGGTACTCCCAGATTAAATGGCAAAAACCTGCTGACAGATTCCCTTTAAGAACACTTTGAATGGTTACATAATTTCTGTTTTGACTTTTGTTTCAAATATTGTTTATATCATTGCTAAGAAAAGATCTTGTCTTTTGATTTTACCCTGACTCCTACATTCTAAGTGGATTACAGTTATCTGATACAACTTAACTGTTCTTAGCTATTCATCTTTTCAGAAGACTAAAAAGAAAAACAACACTGATTAAAAAAAGATTGGTTAGCTGAGAGAATTTTCAATCAGGCCATTGTTTCCTCTGAATTTATAACTTGTTTTTTAATCTGATTTTATTCTGGGATGGCAGCCCAGTAATTACAGATTTTTACATGTAAATCAGTTATTTCAGTTGTTTTTTAAAGTTTTATTGTCAACGCTAATTCATAGAAAATGAATATAGGAAGTATAAAACAATATAGCACATTAGATCTAACATTTAGTGCAAATTGCTAGAGGTCAGTGAATCGATATCATGTGAATTTGCAATTTGATACATGTATTATACAATGTAGAAGATTTCATCAATCTGAGGAGGCTAACATGGCGTGTGACCGGGGGGGGGGGGGGTTCTCATAATGCCTTGCAGCTATAACATCACACAGAATAGAACATCATGTAGTACAGCGCAGTCTATCACAGCCTGTATAAAAGCCGAAGCAGGGAATGCAGCACAGCAACCATTTTGGAGTCAATATGTATAGTGAGACAATGTCACAGCTCTCAGCTTAAAATTAGAAATAGGTAGAAAAAGCCAAAAAACTCTGAATATACTGCAGAGATAGTGTGTGTGACAACACAACAGTGAAGAATGGTTACCATTTCTTTACCCATAGCCATATAAGAGATTACGAAGGCTGTGATTGCATTATGGAGCTTGGCAGGGAGTGGATACAGTCCTAGGAGACCTCTGAGTGTTACTAATTTTTGGCAAAAATTCACTGAAGTTAGCGACTTGGAAGTGCAAAAGATTTGAGTATCTCTATAAATTACCATTCACATAAATGTACACACACATACATCCCGTATAACATGTACCCTTTCAATAACAATACTAGATCTGTCAGAAATGAGAGGGGAATATGGTTTGATGAGAATCTCCCAGTAGTGCAACCTCAGAATTTGGACCTATCACGTTAAAGACGTTGTCCGGGACTTTAACATTGATTTCCTAACCTTAGGATAGGTCGTCAATGTCTGATCGGCTGTTCCCAGTGTTGGCCGGAACTGCTCAATTACGGAGCTGCACAACTCCATTGACTGAATAGTCGTCACGGCCAGGTACTGCACATCTGCCACCCATTCAAATCAATAGGGGGAGAGTGCAGTACCTGGCCGTGACCACTATTCAGTCAATGGAGTTGTGCTGTGCAGCTCCGTAACTGAGCGGTTCTGGTCGCAGGCAACACCCCAGAACACCTGATCCACAGGGGTGCCGGGTGTCACACCCACACAATCAGACATTGATGGCCTATCCGAAGGAAACACCATCAATGTTAAAGTCCCAGACAACCCCATTTAGCAATCATATTTTTACACTTAAATATACAAGGAAGTCTTTTAACCACAAAAATCTGTTGATTTTACACTTTAAATGTAATTACCCATATAAAACCCAGTATCCACATTATGAACACTTATTGTATTTGAATGTTTAATAGTTAATATAGTCATAACCTGAACAACCCCCTCACCCTTCCCCCCATCCATCTGCTCTGCAGCCTACCATCCAAGTCTTCAGAATCGTTCAGCATGCTCTGTTAATTCTGTTTGGTTCTATTTTTGGAAGACAATGTATTCAGAATAGGAGAACACATTTTTAATAAATCCCTTTATTATTTTTGTCAATAAAAACCACCTTCATCAATACATCTAGAGGGACATCTAGAGGGACACCAAATCTTCCATAACTAGGGAAGAATTATTCTCAGCTATACAAATCCTTAAAATACGCAGTATACCAAGCCTGCAAGATTTGTAAATGATTATGCATTACAAATCATGTTCTGCTGTGTGCAAAATTTGAAGAAACGTACTAATGTACGGATTGTCTGACTTTACACGTTGTTGCGCGGTTCCAAAACTTTCAACCGTGTGCTGTGAACTGTGATGATCTGTCATGGATGATGCAGAGATTGCGGCGTTGCTAAACTCAGCAAGTCTTATTAAAGAGAAACTGTCATGTAAAATAACTCTATTAATCTGCAGATATGGGGTTAATCTGAGTTTAATAGCATTCTGACACCATGCTGTTCCGGCACTGAGACCCCCACTGTCAGGAAGAAATTAACCTTATTCCCCCCGACAGCCTTGATCTTTCAGTCACGGAGGCGGCGCCGGCACGGGTTCAGTCATGGCTCACTGTATGGAGAGTGGCAGCTGTAACCACACCCCTGGCACTGACTGACAGCCGGCTCTAATGCTGACCTGCTGTCAGTCAGTGCTGGGAGACATTCTAAAGCTTTACATTTATTCTTCTTTAACTGTTTTTTGGCGAAAGACTGGCATGCTTTTGGGTCGTTGTCTCTTTCTCTTGAGATTCAACACAACGAAAGATATCCTGACATTTTCCTATATAAATTGCTAGTGTAATTCAGAAATCAGTGTTCCATCAAAGATGGCAAGCTATCTTTGCCTAGAAGCAACAAAACAGGTCTAAACTATGATACTATCATCACCATTTGTAACAGATTTCACTAATTTAAACCAAAAAGCTCCATCTTAGTCTTATCTGAAACAAAATAATTGCTGCAATAGCCTTCTGGATTGTCCCGGTGATTATTAGTAAATTGTAGGTGGGAGACAATGTACTTCCATACAGAACAATGGGTCCCCCATAGTCCTCCATACAGAATAATCAGCCCCACATAGTCCACCAGACACTATAATGGCCCCACATAGTCCTCCATACAGTATAATGGGCCTCACATAGTTCTCCATGTATAATAATGGGCCTCACATAGTCCTCCATACAGTATAATGGGCCTCACATAGTCCTCAATACAGTATAATGGCCCACAAAGTCCTCCATACAGAATAATGACCCCACATAGTGCTCAATGCAGAATAATGGGCCTCACATAGTCCTCCATACAGAATAATGGGCCCCACATAGACCTCCATACAATAAAATGGGCCCCACATAGTCCTCCATACAGAATAATAGGCCCAAGATAGTCCTCCATACAGAATAAAGGCCCCACATAGTCCTCTATACAGTATAATGGGCCACACATAGTCCTCCATACAGTATAATGGGCCCCACATAGTCCTCCATACAGAATAATTGCCCCACATACAGCTGTGCTCAAAAGTTTACATACCCCGCCAGAATTTTTCCTTTCTTGGCCTTGTTTCAGAGAATATGAATGATAACAAAAAAACTTTTTCTCCACTCATGATTATTGGCTGGGTGAAGCCATTTATTTTCAAACTACTGTGTTTTCTCTTTTTAAATCTTAATGACAACCAAAAACATCCAAATGACCCTGATCAAAAGTTCACATACCGTGGTGATTTTGGCCTGATAACATGCACAGAATTTGACACAAATGGGTTGGAATGGCTACTAAAGGTAACATCCTTACCTGTGACCTGTTTGCTTGTAATCAGTGCGTGTGCATAAAAGCTGAGTGAGTTTCTGGGATCCAGACAAACTCTTGCATCTTTCATCCAGCCACTGACGTTTCTGGATTGTGAGTCATGGGGAAAGCAAAAGAATTGTCAACGGATCCAAGGAAAAAGGTAGTTGAACTGTATAACACAGGAAAGGGATACAAAAAAATATCCAAGAAGTTGATAACGCCAGTCAGCAGCATTCAAACTGTGATTAACAAATGGGAAATCAGGGGCTCTGTAAAAAGCTAACCATGGTCAGGTAGACCAAAGAAATTTCGGACACAACTGCCAGGAAAATTGTTCAGGATGCAAAGAAAAACCCACAAATAACATCTGCTGAAATTCAGGACTCTCTGAAAACTAGCGGTGTGGCTGTTTCAAGATGCACAATAAGGAAGCACTTGAAGAAAAATGGGCTGCATGGTCAAGTCACCAGAAGAAAGTCATTACTGAGCCAATGCCACAAAGTATCTCGCCTACAATACGCCAAACAGCACGGAGACAAGCCTAAAAACTTCTGGAACAAGGTAATTTGGAGTGATGAGACCAAAATCGAACTTTTTAGCCACAACCATAAACGTTACATTTGGAGAGAGGTCAACAAGGCCTATGATGAAAGGAACACCATTCCTACAGTACAGCACAGAGGTGGATCGCTGATGTTTTGGGGATGTGTGAGCTACAAAGGCACAGGAAACTTGGTAAAAGTTGAAGGAAAGATGAATGCAGCACGTTATCAGCAAATACTGGAGGCAAATTTGCATTCATCAGCCCGGAAGCTGCGCATGGTACGTACTTGGATGTTCCAACATGACAACGATCCAAAACACAAGGCCAAGTCGACCTGTAATTGGCTACAGCAGAACAAAGTGAAGGTTCTGGAGTGGCCATCTCAGTCTCCTGACCGCAATATCATTGAGCCACTCTGGAGAGATCTCAAGTGCGCAATTCATGCTAGACAGCCCAGGAATTTACAGGAACTGGAGGCTTTTTGCCAAGAAGAATGGGCAGCTTTACCATCTGAGAAAATAAAGAACCCCATCCACAACTACCACAAAAGACTTCAAGCTGTCATTGATGTTGGAGGGGGCAATACACAGTATTAAGAACTGGGGTATGTGAACTTTTCATCAGGGTCATTTGGATGTTTTTGGTTCTCATTAAGATTTAAAAAGAGAAAACACAGTAGTTTGACAATAAATGGCTTCACCCAACCAATAACTATGAGTGAAGAAAAAGTTTTTTTGTTATCATTCATAGCCTCTGAAACAAGGCCAAGAAAGGAAAAATTCTGGCGGGGTATGTAAACTTTTGAGCACAACTGTAGTCCTCCATACAGTATAATGGGCCCCACAAAGTCCTCGCTAGAGAATAATGGACCCTACATAGTCCTCCATACAGTATAATGGGCCCCACATAGTCCTCCATACAGACTAATGGCCCCACATAGTCCTTCATACAGCATAATGGGCCCCACAAAGTCCTCCATACAGTATAATGGGCCCCACACAGCCTCCATACAGAATAATGGCCCCACATAGTTTTCCATATAGAATAATGGCCCCACATAGTTCTCCATACAGAATAATGGCCCCACATAGTCTTCCATACAGAATAATGGACCCTACATAGTCCTCCATACAGTATAATGTGCCCCACATAGTCCTCCATACAGACTAATGGCCCCACATAGTCCTTCATACAGCATAATGGGTCCCACAAAGTCCTCCATACAGTATAATGGGCCCCACACAGCCTCCATACAGAATAATGGCCCCACATAGTTTTCCATATAGAATAAGGGCCCCACATAGTTCTCCATACGGAATAATGGGCCCACATAGGGGTGGCGGTTCTCGAGTCACGAGCCAAATATAATCACCCTGCGGGCCAAATTTGGCCTACGGGCCAGAGTTTGCCATGTACGTTTTAGAGCATTTCTGCAGAGTAGAATGTGGACCAACTGGATGTTTATCATCTATGGGCAATCCAGAAGTAGTTAATAACTGAGCATTGGTTCTTGAACCAGTCATAATATAATTAATTGTACATTGTGTCAGTGTAATAATTAAACTAAACAATAGTAAGAGAATACAATGAACAGTATTGCTCTGGGCAGCAATCTACCTAAAGCCCGCACTGCATTGAGTTTTAATCTTTGGTCATCTTTACTCATGAAAATATCAAAGCAAAGCAGGAAAAAGGGCACAGTCTTACCCAGAATAGTGCAGGTCCTTTGTTCCTTGCTCAGGGACACCCCACTGACAACGTATCTCAATGACACATCTGAAGACTTGCAAGTAACCTTAAAGGCATAATATATTCTTGCTTCCTTTTCATTTCAATGTTGTATAAGAGCAAGTAAAGCACAAATTAGGTCTTGTTGGTTCCACAACTTAAATGAACAAAGTCTTTAGTTTCTTTTTGATGACGTTTAGAAAAACCACAGAGGACGCCTGTTCAGGTCAGATCATTTATGAAAGGCTTTTCGCCCACTCCTTATTGGAGAGCTGACGCCTTGTATCTTTCATTACTGCTCATATAATTGAGGCCGAGAAAAACATGCTTATAAAAAAGTCACAAAGCTGTTTATAATCAGAGGAATTGCTGGAGACAGCACACAGGAGGGTTCTTTCAATATCATTCAATATATTTTCTCACGCTGTCACTCAGGGCCGCTATAGATCACTTAAATCCTACACACAGCCGGCGCCTCTGATTTACAGCTTCATAATGTAGGCACAAACAAAATGATAATTTAACTCTTCAGTCATTCTTTTATTAGACCTGCATTGTTTCTTTACACAGAAATGAAAATATAATGAGGATCATTCACCTTTTTGACATTTCCTACACTGTAACAGCTGGAAGCAAGAAGTTCCCCATCCTGTAGGACGCGCAGGAAGATCATTGTGCTATATTGTAATTTTGCTTGTAATCTTTTTGTATTATTTATGCCTTAAGTTCCTTTTCAAGGATTTGTTTTAATATTTTTTAGCACAGCTATCACATCAATGACAATTTGTCTTGTTCTTGCACACCTTCATATTTCCATCACCAAAGTATCTGAAATGTATACATCTAAGTAATAGTGTAATGGAGAAACGTATGAACATCTTTTAGTTTGCAATCACACGTGCCATTTTTCATGCATTTTTGATGCAGTTTTAGGAGTCAAACACACAAGTGGATATAAAAAGAAGGAAAAGTAAGTGAAAGACAGTGATAAGTAGATGGACATATTGCCCTGTTCCTCTCTAAAGACATCAGAGCTGTGTATAATGTGAAGTGTAGTTTGTATAATGTAAAGCATTATTGTGATGGTGTTGTGTAATGTGAATTGTGATGTGGTTTATTGTAATATTTTTCAATGTACTGTGAGGAAGCTGAGTTCTGCCCAGCAACAGACAGTGAGTAGGGTAAGATAGAGTTAAGTGTTTGGACTAGCCCATAGTGGGAGGAGCTAAGGTCTAGGGACAGAGACAATTTCCTTCTGGAAGCTCAAAAAGGGGCTAGCTTGCAGCTAGAGCTGACAATTGGTCAGAGTGCTCAGCAGTGCCACATGCAGTGAGTGTTTGTGGCAAGAGAGAAAGGAGATCAGAACAGAGATAGCGTGATCCTGAGGAACAAGCTGAGACAGAGAGAGTTACAGAGACACGGAGGAGAGTGCCAGCTCAGAGGACTGACAGAGAGCAGAGTGACTAAATAAGAAGAGTCCAGAGAAGATATGCCTAGCAACATGACTAAGGCAGTATGAATCAATTGAGAGGTTCTCTATAAGATTGTAGCCAACTTTTAGTTATTTCTACTCTCCACATTAACTGGCTGTCAACTAAAATTTTCCTGTAGGTTTCCTCTAAGTTTTATATAACCCCCCATGGAAAAGACATAGGGACAGAGATTTTGAGGGAGAGGTTGTTGCTGCAGGGTTTTTCATTGAAAAAATTGGACACAACTGTTCACATCTCCCACTGCCTAGGTGGCAAATAAAAATATATTTTGTGTATGGCTTTTTTTTGCTGTTGGTATACAAAGAGGGAGATTTACCAAGCTAAAATCTAGACTTTAAATTTACAACAGCTAAGTTGTAGACTTGGCCTAAACTATTACAAAGTCCACTGCTTACTATCTTTCGGAAGTTAGAGTATGTTCATACTCAGCTTCTTGCTCAGTTTTTGGAGCAGAAACTCTCCAAACAAAACTTATGATTTTTGAAATCCTCATGTTTTTTTAAGAGTTTCTGCTTCAAAAACACAGCAAACCCACTCAGCGTGAACACACCTTTAACCCCTTTACAGTCTAGGGCGTACTAATACGTACCCGCACCCTGGACTTTAAGAGCCAGGTACTTATTAGTATGCCCTGTTTATTTCGCCCGCACACAGGCTGTGCGGGTGAGATCGCAGCCGGGTATCAGCTGACTGTCACAGCTGACACCCAGTGCTATGTGCTGGGAGTGGTCCCGCACTGCTCCCGGCACATTAACCCCCGCAATGCTGTGATGCTGCATACTCACCTCTTCGCCGCCGTCCCGCGCTGTCTGAGGCTGGGTTCCGTGGTTGTCATGGTGACCCGGATGTCGTCATGACAACATCCAGGTCACCTGACAGCAGGAAGATACTTTGATCATGCGCAGTGCATGACCAAAGTATCTTCTGCATCTGCAGCGCTGACAGACTGTATAGCACAGGGTGCTCTATCCCTATGCTATACAGGCGATCAGAGTAAAAAAAGTGAAAGTCCCATAGTGGGACAAAGTATAAAAGTAAAAAAAAGTGTTAAAAAATGATGAAAAATAAAATGGTAAAAATATTGAAAAAAATTCAAAAAAATAATCCATCAAAAATAAAAATATAACGTACCCATCAATAAATATTAATATGAAAAAAACAAACAAAATAATAAAAGTACACATATTTGGTATCACCGCTACCAGAACGACCTGACCTATAAAATTGTCCCACTAGTTAACCCCTTTAGTGAACACGGTAAAAAATAAAAAACGAAGCAAAAAACGATGCTTTATCATCATACCACCAAACAAAAAAATGGAATAAAACGCGATAAAAAAGATGAATATAAATAAAAATGGTACCGCTGAAAACGTTATCTTGTCCCGCAAAAAAACAAGCCGCCATACAGCTCCATCAGCCAAAATATAGAAAAGTTATAGGTCTCAGAATAAAGCGATGCAAAAAATAATTTTTTCTATAAAATAGCTTTTATTATGTAAAAGCGCCAAAACATAGAAAAACGATATAAATGTGGTACCGCTGTAAACGTACTGACCTAAAGAATAAAGCTGCCTTATCAATTTTACCACACATGGAACAGGATAATTTTTTTTTTTTTTAAAAAACAGTTCCTGAATTGTTGGTTTTTGTTTATTCTGCCTCCCAAAAATCAGAATAGAAAGCGATCAGAACATGTCACGTGCCTGAAAATGGTACCAATAAAAACGTTAACTCATCCCACAAAAAACAAGCTGTCACATGACTCTGTCGGCCAAAATATGGAAAAATTATAGCTCTCAAAATACGGCGATGCAAAAACTAGACTGCAAAAAAATGTGTTTTCTAGTGTGTGACAGCTGTCAATCATAAAAACCCAATATGATTCTGGTATCGCTGTAATCGCCCCGACCCGAAGAATAAAGTCATGCACTGAGTATCGCGGGTGCTCGAGTGACATGCTCGAGTCTCCGCCCCATATGCTTCACGGCCAAAAAAACCTCGTGGGATTGCCTGCCATGCACGAGCGATCCCCGCATGTTTTTTTTGGGTGTCTAATAACCGTGAAACATGCAGGTAGGGACTTGAGCATGTCACTCGAGCACACGCGATACATGGTGCATACCTGAGTACCCGATGCAAACTCAAGTAGCGAGCACTTGCGCTCAAGACTAATGACAACTTATTCAATATGATGACCTAATGTAATCAAATTCTGTGTCGTACCTCTGGGTTCAAAATGTTTACTATACCCCTTGATAAAATCCTTGAGGGGTGTAGTTTCCAAAATGGGGTCACTAGTGGGGGGTTTCCACTATTTAGGCACATCAGGGGCTCTCCAAATCCACTCTCAATTCCAGCCAATTTTGCGTTCAAAAAGTCACACAGTGCTCCTTCCCTTCTGAACTCAGCCGTGCGCCCAAACACTGTATTTTCCCCACTTATGGGGTATTGGCGTACTCAGGAGAAATTTCACAAAAGTTTTTGGGGTCCATTTTCTCCTCTTACATTTGTGAAAATAAAAAAAATTGGGGCTAAAACATCATTTTTGTGGAAAAAGTTTGATTTTTTTATTTTCACGGCTCCATGTTATAAACTTCTGCAAAGCACTTGGGGACTCAGGGTGCTCACCACACATCTAGATAAGTTCCCTGAGGGGTCTAGTTTCCAAAATTGTGTCACTTGTGGGGGGTTTCCACTGTTTAGGCACATCAGGGGCTCCCCAAACGCAACATGGAGTCCGCTAATTATTCAAGCAAATTTTACAATCAAAAAGTCAAATGGCGCTCCTTCCCTTCCGAACCCTGCCGTGTGCCCAAACAGTGGTTTTCCCCCACATATGGGGTATCTGCTTACTCAGGAGAAATTGCACAACAAACTGCATGGTGAAATTTCTCCTGTTACCCTTATGAAAATGCAAAATTGGGGGCTGAAAAACATTTTTGTGGGAAAAATGTGAAAATTGTATTTTTGCGGCTCAATGTTATAAACTTCTGTGAAGCATCTGGGGGTTCAAGGTGCTCACCACACATCTAGATAAGTTCCCTGAGGGGTCTAGTTTCCAAAATGGTGTCACTTGTGGGGGGTTTCCACTGTTTAGGCACATCAGGGGCTCCCCAAACGTAACATGGCGTCCGCTAATTATTCAAGCAAATTTTACATTCAAAAAGTCAAATGGCGCTCCTTCCCTTCCGAACCCTGCCGTGCGCCCAAACTGTGTTTTTTTCCCCACATATGGGGTATCTGCGTGCTCAAAGGAAATTGCACAACAAATTTTGGGGTCCATTTTTTCCTGTTACCCCTGCGAAAATAAAAAAATTGGGTCTAAAGTAACATTTTTGTGAAAAAAGTTAAATGTTAATTTTTTTCTTCCACATTCCAAAAATTCTTGTGAAGCACTTGAAGGGTTAATAAACTTCTTGAATGTGGTTTTGAGTACCTTGAGGGGTGCAGTTTTTAGAATGGTGTCACTTTTGGGTATTTTCTGTCATAAAGACCCCTCAAAGTGACTTCAAATGTGATGTGGTCCCTAAAAAAATGGCTTTGTTAATTTTGTTGTAAAAATGAGAAATCTCTGGTCAACTTTTAACCCTAATAGCTCCCTAATAAAAAAAAAATGTTGGTTCCAAAATTGTGCTGATGTAAAGTAGATATGTGGGAAATGTTATTTATTAACTCTTTTGTGTGACATATCTCTCTGTTTTAAGGGAATGAAAATTCAAATTTTGAAAATTGCAAAACTTTAAAAATTTTCACCAAATTTCCATTTTTTTCACAAATAAACGCAAGTGATATCGAATAAATTTTACCACAATCATGAAGTACAATATGTCACGAAAAAACAGGCTCAGAATCAGGGGGATCCGTTGAAGCGTTCCAGAGTAATTACCTCATAAAGTGACAGTGGTCAGAATTGTAAAAATTGGCCTGGTCATTAACGTGCAAACCACCTTGGGTAGTAAAGGGGTTAAACAACTTGGAATCCAGATTTGTGCAGCAGATGTATTTTGCTCGCACAGATATTGCATGAACTACAATACATGCACACAACGTCTTTTTCAGGAGGGCCCGCTGTAAAACTCACCTGAAAAGGTACCTTAGAAATGATCAAAAGATTGAATATATGCATTTTTATGTCAAAACGACAAGCTGTTCATAAGTTCAGTTTTTTGTTCTTCTTTTAATCGCTTCAGGTTTCAAAAGATGTGAAGCAGATAAAAGAAGTGAACTGACCATTCTTCTGGCATCTGCTTGGAAGATGGCACAAACTAAATAAAGAAGTCTATAGGGAGCCCAAAAAGACTCTTTTGTAGAGTTAAAAAAATGTCACAAAAAATGCTAGCCGTTTCTGAAGTGGTTTCCACTTAAAAAACTCGGTGGGTTTGCCCGAGATTAAAAGTCATTGTGTGCATATAGCCTAACAGAGTAACAAGTCCAACAGCTGTAGGAGCAGAATTGGGTGACCATCAGTTTTTGTATAATTAGCCACCTTAGTAATGCTATCCTTGCTACGTGACGCTGATACTGCTTAAAGCTGTAATATGGTGCATGAAGTCCATATGGAGTTCATACAACTCTGTATACAATGCTTTGAAAAGGTATTCATACCCCATAAATTTTTCCACATTTTTTCACGTTATAGCAACTAAATTAATATTTTTTGGGGGGATTTTATGTAATATACCAACACAAAGTAGAACATTTTTGTGAAATGTAAAGGAAATGATACATGCTTTCCATTTTAAAAATATAAATTTGAAAATTGTGATATGAATTTGTATTCAGGCCCCTGTATTCTGAAACCCCTAAATAAAATTCCAAGTGACCAATTTCCTCCAGAAGTCACATAAATAGTGAATTGAGTCCATCCATGTGTAATGTATTCTCAGTATAACTACAGCTGTTCTGTGAAGGCCACACAGAGGTTTGTTTGAGAACATTAGGTATCAAACACCATCATGAAAACCAAGGAACACACCAGACACATCAGGGATAAAGTTATGGAAAAGATTAAGCAGGGTTACATTATAAAAAGATAGCCCAAGCTGTAAACATCTCACAAAGCACTGTTCATTCCATCATCCAAAGTTGGAAGGAGTATGGCACAACTGCAAATCTACCAAGACACAGCAGTTCACGCAAGCTGACATCCTGAGCAAGGAGAACACTAATTAGAGAAGACGCAGATGTAGTAGCTGCAGAGATCCACAGCTCATGCGGGGGAATCTGTCCAAAGGACAACTATTAGTCTTATACTCCACAAATCTGGCCTTTATGGAAGAATGGCATGAAAAAAGCTATTTTTCTGAAAACAATCCATAAGAAGTCTTGTTTGCAAAAACCATACAGGGGACACCGCTAGCATGTGGAAGAAGATGCTCTGGTCAGATGAGACAAAAGTAGAACTTTTTAGCTAAATGCAAAACGCTATGTGTGGTGGAAAACTAACACTGCACATCACTCTGAAAACACCATCCCCACAATCATGCATAGTGGTGGCAGCATCATGCTGTGGGGATGTTTTTCTTCAGCAAGGACGGGGAAGCCGGTCAGAATTGATGGGAAGATGGATGGAGCTAAATACAGGGCAATCCTGGAGGAAAATCTGATAGAGGTTTCAAAAGACTTGAGGGGCATAGGTTTACCTTTCAACAGGACAACGACCCTAAAATGCCAGAACTGCAATGGAATGCTTTAGATCAAAACAAAGCATATTTATGTGTACAAATGGCCTAGTCACATCCCAGACTTAGAGACTGACCCCAAAAGGCTTACAGCAGTAACTGCAGGGAATGGTGGTCCTACAAAGTATTGACTCAGAGGGGCTGAATACAAATGCAAGTCACAATTTTCACATATATATTGGTAAAATAATTAGAAAACGATGTAATTATTTCCTTTACACTTCAAAAACTCTTGCGACTTTCTGTTGGTATATAACAAAAAATTTAATTAAAAAACATTTATGTTTGTGGGTGTAATGTGAAAAAATGAGAAAACGGTCATTAGGTATGAATACTATTTTAAGGCACTGTATATTGAAGATATTCCCACCAAGGAGTAATACTTTGTAAAAAAAGAATACCTGCTTCCATAGGAGCATGCCACATATTAATCTAAAAAAATCATAGTCTATTAAATGTATGAAATCAAAAGCATTAAAAGGGTATTCGCATCTCCAAGATCCTATCCCAGTATGTGGTAGGTGTAATAATAATAATATTAGCAAATACCTACAATTAGAAATGTTGTATAGTATTTTTGATTCGCTATGTCTCTCTTCCCTCGTGTGCAGGCATTCCAGGACCTTAGGTAACCATGGTTACGTCCACTGATAAAGTGACAGTTAGTTAGCTAGCTGCTAGTGGTCGTAACCGTGGATACCTAAGGTCCTGTATTGCCTGCACATGAGGAAAGAGAGATAGTGAATCAAAAATACTACACAACATTTCTAATTGGAGGTATTTGCTAATATTATTATTATTACACCTACTACATATTGGGATAGGCTCTTGGAGATGGGAATACCCCTTTAAAGGAATAATGCTGCCCGAATGATGGGCAGCATGAGACAGAGCCAGGCTGCTTGACTGCAACCAAGTATGTCTTGCACTGAAATGCTGCAACATTGGGAACATAGGAAAAGAAATGACTAGTCCTCTGCGGGCTTGTCCCTGCCTTGCTCTAGGTGATCGAAAGGTCTCTCCCATGTACATACATGAGAGAGACCTGTCAATCCTGCGCCAGATGCCAGACTTGTCATGTCTACACTTGCAGTTCCCAGCCGCTTTTCAAACTGTTTTCTCTAAAACACATGCAGCTTCTTAGAAACAGACATACATGGCTGCATTCACACAGCCAGACCCTGCTTGTGTCTCGGGAAGCATGAATCTGATGACAGGTTCCCTTTAACCCCTTACTTACCGGGGACGTATTAGTACGCATATTTGCGTACTGCCCGTTCAGTGAGGGCTGCTGCGCTGAGCCCTCAATGAACGGAGCACATGTCAGCTGATTCTTACAGCTGACATGTGCCCGCAACAGTTAAATGCTGCTGTCAATCTCCGACAGCAGCATTTAACGCGCGCTTCCGGGTAGCGCGTCATAAGCCCCGCCCACCGGCGACCCCGTCACGTGATCGCGGGTCGCCGATGGGCGTGCATGACAACCCAGGGTCTGCAGCAGACGCCTGTGGTTGTCATGATCTTGTCGCTATGAGCGCCACCTAGTGGTCGGCGCTCATAGCACAGGACCATTTCTACTGCATGCAGGGGACCTGCTCGTCCCCTGTATGTAGCAGAGGCGATCGGATAGTTGCTGCTTCTAGTCTCCTATGGAGACTATAGAAGCATGCAAAAAGTAAAAAAAAAAAGTTTTTAAAAATATAAAAAAAAATAAAAAAATATAAAAGTTTAAATCAACCCCCTTTCGCCCCATTCAAAATAAAATATATAAAAAAAAAACCCACATACACATATTTGGTATCGCCGCGTTCAGAATCGCCCGATCTATCAAAATAAAAAAAGAATTATTCTGATCGGTAAACGGCGTAGCGAGAAAAAAATTCTAAACGGCAGAATTACGTTTTTTGGTCGCCGCAAAATTGCAATAAAAATCAATAACGGGCGATCAAAACATCGGATCTACCCCAAATGTTATCAATAAAAACGTCAGCCTGGCACGCAAAAAATAAGCCATCAACCAGCCCCAGATCACGAAAAATGGAGACGCTACGGGTCTTAGAAAATGGCGCTATTTTTTTATTTTTTTTTTTACCAAATTTTGGAATTTTTTTTCACCACTTAAATATAAAAGAACCTATACATGTTTGGTGTCTATGAACTCGCAATGACCTTTAGAATAAGAAGGGCAGGTCAGTTTTAGCATTCAGTGAACATGGTAAAAAAAATAAATAAAAAACAACTGTGGTATTGCACTTTTTTTGCAATTTTACCGCACTTGGAATTTTTTTCCCGTTTTCCCGTACAGGATATGATAAAACTAGTAATGGCGTTGAAAAGTACAACTCGTCCCGCAAAAAATAAGCCCTCACATGGCCATATTGACCAAAAAATAAAAACGCTATGGCTCTGGGAACAAGGGGAGCAAAAACGAAAATGCAAAAATGAAAAATGCTCCGGGGCTTAAGGGGTTAAAGTCCTAACTAGAATCCTGTGGGTCTAATTTCAAAACCTGCAACAAACTCCTCATTTAAAATGTCCCATTTATAACACTCATGTCTTCTTCTATGGAAAAATGGTCTTCGGGTCACTTCTGCATCTTCTTTAACTGCATCTGTGGTATGCATATGGGGGTACTGTAGGGTCCATAAAATTTGTTGGTCTCTGTCTAGAGGTTGAAGGGAAGCAAAATACACCAGTAGGCATGAGGATTAAACAGTTATTTCCATCCCATATTTTTATGGCATATCAACAGGGTGCAGTTCTCTAGATGGATGCAGGTTTCAGAAGCGGATCTTATAGATATGCCATAAATGGAGATGAAATAATCCCTTTAATAATGATTCAGTCGAAATGTTTGTCACTTTTCTGTTGATAGGATAAAAAATATCTTTCTACTCAGACATTGACATATTAATATTATAGATGTCAGTACATTCATCATATGTATGGAGTTCAGTGGCACAGAACAGGATGACATATCTAAAATTGGAATTTAAAAGGAATTGGGCAATGAGCATTATATGTAATAATGCACTTTTCCCATTACATTCTTGTCCACTCATAATTGCCCATCTAGACTTATATTTTAGCTTTCTTTGAAATATTTCTTTTAAACGTCTTTGCTTCAAACAAGTTTCTTTTAACAAAGTATTTTTTTTATATACCCTGAACATTGATTAAGAAAGACTATTAGAGGCATGTTGTGCTTATTGCTATTATCCATATAACGCTGAGCAGTCTCCACCAGCGAACACTTTCTGTTCAATGCAAACTGTGTTAATGCACTTTTATGTCTTAAAAATTAATCGTGATTAAAGGGAATAGTTTTTGGAATATTATGTTAATCTGTGAAGTGCAGTCTTTTCTCTTTCTACTGTGTGACTGTACAATGTAATATAATTTATATTCATTACATGGATGGTTATAAATTCAATTTAAAAATCCTTTTTAACTGAATTTATTTTTATATATTTATGAAAACTTAGTATCTATCTATCTCTCTGTCCATCATTGACTGTGTTGTACAGACAGATTAACCTCCCACTATATTTGGTAATTAGAAATGTTACTAATTTATTGGTGTGTTGGGCTGTAAAAATTGCAAAAGTGACTTATTCTTATAAAGTATCCATTTCTTCAGAGTGAGCATGCGTAAAACAATTCGAAGTGGCTAACATTTTTGCGCAATAAGGAGTTGCACAAAAATTTCGTGACTTTTGGCATTTTCACGCCAATTTCATCCAGCTCCACCAATTGTGTAAGGAAAACATTTGCAAATTGTCGTGCAAAAATTTGCACAAATATTTGACTTTTTTTTAGATTTTTATTTGCTCTTGACATTTTTTCTAAAAAGTGGCTATAGCTTAGTAGAATGGAGCAGGGCCTCCTGGGAGAGGCCAAACAGATTTAGTGTAATTTATGCCAGAAATTGGCAAAAAATTATATACACTTGGATCCTCACTGATCTAGGAGTCATCTCGCCTATGCATAGGTGATAACTTCCAAATACTAGAATACCTATTTAATATTGTCAAAGATCACAGCCGAGAGATTACGCAGATCCCACTGCTGCCACCAATTTGTCAGGGAATAATGGTCCGCTGCCTCCAATCGCCAGGACAATAATGCAATTGACTGACGAGTGATGGATGAGTGAAGGCTGCAGCTGTTTTCACTACTAGGCCAGTTATTGGGGAACTCACAGTGAGTGTATAGTATATACACATCCAATTCCAATGTATGTAATATATATATATATATATATATATATATATATATATATATATACCCTGGAACGGTCACTTCCAAACTCCACAATAACAAAAGGAACATGATGCCACCACCAATCGTTTATACAAACTGATTGGACACCCGTTACAGAAAGCATATTGCTGCGATGGTGCAGTTTATAGAGCAAGAGGAAGAAACTATTAAATTATTATATATTTAATCCAATAAGTAGGCAGTGATAATAAAATGTCCAAATGTGTTACAAAATGGACCAAACAATACAGTATAAACAGTTACATAAAATAAAAAGGATAAACAGAGAAAATGTACTATACCTGAAGTCACAGAGTTGGCTCTGTCTCTTATGAAGGGAACTCTTTGTTTTGGGGGGGTAACGGTACAAAACCAAAGCGCACTGTTTCTCCCAGGACTGACAATGCTCATAGTTTGGCATTTGCTTTTATTAAAACAAGTTCGCCCATATACCATTCCTCTGGGGACTCATAACAGGGCAGGTCAGGGATGAGGCTAGTTCTTTTAGAAAATGATGGGCTCCCCAACTTCCTCGATATCTTTGCCCCCAGAGGTCCCAGGCGAGAGATATTACTGTCATGTTTCCTATCACGTTTTTACCGTTCTGTAGATAGGAGACATGCATGGATAGCATCATGCATCTTCCGGATATTAATATGGAGGTGTTGCTGCAACCGTCCAGTGACGTAAGACAATGTGTTGCATTCGCTACTTCATCATAGTGTCGAACATATGTCTTTCATAACTGTAAGACTGTTGCCGTTTATAAAAAAAACCAATATTCATAACTGGAATAAATCAAAGGAACCCAAAGTAATCTGCTTGTCTTTCGGTTCAAGCTGATGCTAGAGGTGATAGGTTATCACTACCAGCCATAAATCTGTTATATCCCAAAATTCCTCTGTCAGCCCTGCCTGGTTTGCCATCCATCAGATAATCCTTTTTAATTACCTGTTTACATAAGGGGGGTCCCCTTGCATCGGTGTCATCTGGAGGTCGTAGTCTTGCTTCAATATTCACCATCAACTATGAAATGGCTTATAGCTTTTACAATTACATTTATGACAAATATACTTATTAATGAGCTGTAAGAACTTGACTGTCCAAGACCTTGTCTCAACCTCAGTCAAGATTATCACCAATCCACAGCCTCCACCTTCCAGAACAGGGTACTCTAGCAGCCATGAAATTGGCTCTGGCAGCTTGATAGATAATTAATGGATCAGTGGTCACGCATTTTCACGGCTGCTCAATTCTGGGGGGAGGAATATAAGTGCCCTCTTCTGGCAATCATTGGGGGACTGTTATTGGGGGTATGCATCTCCTATGCATAGGTGATAACTTCTACCTACCAGAATACCTCTTTAATATACTTATGGGATGTTTTGTAAGAACTTGACTGTCCAAGACTTTGTCTTAACCTCAATCAAGATTATCTGGAAAACCAACTGTGACTGCCATACATCAACCTTTCTAATGTTCTTGTAATCGATTAGATATGAATCCATACAGCAACGCCCATAAATCTGCACACTATTTTCAGATAAGATGTTTATCATGCAGACGGAAAGTGACATTTCACCTATGTAGTATGAGCACATACAGTATATGTATTTCATATATATTGTCTGGTTTTACCAGCTTGTTATTGCCTAAGCAGGTTTACTATAATATTCTATATCCTGGAACACTTTTAAACTGTATTATAATTAAAATGATCCTAGAAGTGACCTGAGAACACTAAAAACTGCCGTAAAGCTAGCTCTATATGGTTTTAAGTAATGCTATTTTAGTAGCATATTCATTGCAATAAAATGTAAAATCCATTTACCATGTCTCAAACATTAAAACAAAGTCCTGAAAGTTTTATAACGAACTGATTTTCATTAAACTTTATGTATGAGTAAGATTTTATTATTGTATACACTATTCCTGCTGCAAATTGTATTACTTTATTGCTTAAAATAAAGGCAATGCTTAAATTTTTCATGCAGCAGCCATTATATTCTTTTAAAACTGGTGTGTTTGCATATTAAATGTTTCACTTGAGAGACTGAATTGGAATATACTTCTGGATAATAACTGTGTGAGCTCAGCAGAATGACTGGTGCCTGCAGTGTCCCATGATAATGCAAACATTAAGAAGACAATATCTTAAGAATACAGGTCTAAGTTATTTGAAAGTACTAAAGAAGTAGTCACCTCCTTAAGGCTATGTGCCCACGTTGCATTTATGAAGCAGAAAATTTCTGCTGCATAAATGCAAGTCCTCTCCCGGAAAAACGCATGCGGAATTCCGCACGCGTTTATCGCGCATTTTTCGCGCGTTTATCACGCGTTTTCCACATGCGGAATTGCCTTGCATTTTTTATGCATTGGACAAAGGCAATTCCGCTTGCGGAAACGCAAAATTAAATGACATGCTGCGGATTTTTGAACGCGGCATAAACGCTGCGGAAAAATCCGCAGCATGTGCATAGAAGTTGCGGAATCCCATTGGGGACCATGGGGTGCGGATATACATGCGTTTTTCAAGCGTTTACGCTGCGGAAATTCCGCAGCATATACGCTTGAAAAATGCTACGTGGGCACACAGCCTTAGAGTTTTTTTTGCATGTATCTTTCTTTAAGGTATTGTTCACACTTGAGAGCAAGAATAGTGCATTCTGCTTCAAACATACCAGAATGCGGCTTGTCATTGCTAATGGCAAAAATAAGGTCATATAATAACTTAGGTGTAAAGAGAGGCTACGAACATGGCCTCAGCACCAGTGTTAAATTCTTCTGTAGGTGGGCGCAAATGTAGTATTGCATGGTAGCCATTCAAATTCACAGCTATAAACAGAAAAGAAATGCAAAAACATTGCTCTCCAATAATTAAACTAAACAGTTAAAGTTATAATAATGTAACCCTCTATACTATGATCAATAAAAATAATGACTGGATCAACAAACTAGTTTTAAAATTCAGCAAATCATCAAAAGTGATATAATAAAGACAAAAAAAAAATACTATAATACGTGACAAGGTTTATTAAAAAGTGGAAGGTCCTGAAAAGTAGTGCATTGAGGATACTAGTTAGAGAAGTCACTAACCAGAGCAGGACTTATGCCAGCCCCTTTCATTATGACCCACCCATGTATAGTCAAGCACATACACATGCCAATGTATATTAACATTAGGCACACATATACACATATGAAATATGCACATAATGTATACGTTACTCATGCACTTACACACTATGCACACATACTAGAGTACGTGTATACATTACAAATGCACATACATACTATACGCATATGTAAAACAGGCATACATGTTACTGTAATATACAGTGTAGACCAAAAGTTTGCACACACCTTCTCATTTAAAGAGGTTTCTGTATTTTCATGACTATGAAAATTGTACATTCACACTGAAGGCATCAAAACTATGAATTAACACATGTGGAATTATATACTTAACAAAAAAGTGTGAAACAACTGAAAATATGTCTTATATTCTAGGTTCTTCAAAGTAGGCACCTTTTGCTTTGATGACTGCTTTGCATACTCTTGGCATTCTCTTGATGAGCTTCAAGAGGTAGTCACCGGAAATGGTTTTCACTTCACAGGTGTGCCCTGTCAGGTTTAATAAGTGAGATTTCTTGCCTTATAAATGGGGTTGGGACCATCAGTTGTGTTGTGCAGAAGTCTGGTGGAGACACAGCTGATAGTCCTACTGAATAGACTGTTAGAATTTTTATTATGGCAAGAAAAAAGCAGCTAAGTAAAGAAAAACGAGTGGCCATCATTACTTTAAGAAATTAAGGTCAGTCAGTGCGAAAAATTGGGAAAACTTTGAAAGTGTTCCCAAGTGCAGTTGCAAAAACCATCAAGCGCTACAAAGAAACTGGCTCACATGAGGACCGCCCCAGGAAAGGAAGACCAAGAGTCATCTCTGCTTCTGAGGATAACTTTATCCGAGTCACGAGCCTTATAAATCGCAGGTTAACAGCACCTCAGATTAGAGACCAGGTCAATGCCACACAGAGTTCTAGCAGCAGACACATCTCTACAACAACTGTTAAGAGGATACTTTGGGCAGCAGGCCTTCATGGTAAAATAGCTGCTAGGAAACCACTGCTAAGGACAGGCAACAAGCAGAAGAGACTTGTTTGGGCTAAAGAACACAAGGAACGGATATTAGACCAGTGGAAATCTGTGCTTTGGTCTGATGAGTCCAAATTTGAGATCTTTGGTTCCAACCACCGTGTCTTTGTGTGATGCAGAAAAGGTGAACAGATGGACGCTACATGCCTGGTTCCCACCGTGAAGCATGGAGGAGGAGGTGTGATGGTGTGGGGGTGCTTTGCTGGTGACACTGTTGGGGATTTATTCAAAATTGAAGACATACTGAACCAGCATGGCTACCACAGCATCTTGCAGCGACATGCTATTCCATCCGGTTTACGCTTAGTTGGACCATCATTTATTTTTCAACAGGACAATGACCCCAAACACACCTCCAGGCTGTGTAAGGGCTATTTGACCAAGAAGGAGAGTGATGTGGAGCTACGCCAGATGACCTGGCCTCCACAGTCACCAGACCTGAACCCAATCGAGATGGTTTGGGGTAAGCTGGACCGCAGAGTGAAGGCAAAAGGGCCAACAAGTGCTAAGCATCTCTGGGAACTCCTTCAAGATTGTTGGAAGACCATTTCCGGTGACTACCTCTTGAAGCTCAATAAGAGAATGCCAAGAGTGTGCAAAGCAGTCATCAAAGCAAAAGGTGGCTACTTTGAAGAACCTAGAATATAAGACATATTTTCAGTTGTTCCACACTTTTTTGTTAAGTATATAATTCCACATGTGTTAATTCATAGGTTTGATGCCTTCAGTGTGAATGTACAATTTTCATAGTCATGAAAATACAGAAAAATCTTTAAATGAGAAGGTGTGTCCAAACTTTTGGTCTGTACTGTATATATATCAAAGAATGGCAAAACCCTTAGAGCATTAACAGACTAAACAAGGCGAGAGGCAGTTTTGTACCACAACATTTTTAATTTAATCTCTCTACTGGTAGAAAATTTGGTGATGTACTTGTTCATCAGAGGTTGTATTTACCTAATTTTAAGAACTTCAGCCCAGATTTTTTTATGTCCCAATTAGGGATGAGCGGACCCAGGGATGTTTTAATCTACAGTTCGTTTCGAGTACCAAAACTCTACCCGAACTTGAACCCGAACCCCATAGAAGTCAATGGGGACCGAACTTTGGTGCTGTAAAAAGACTGTAATGTGGTCATAGTCAGGGCAAAGGGGGCTGCCAAGGGAAACAGAGACAGTCTCTCTCTCTCCACTAAAATGGACTTCTATGAGAAGTCCATGTTTGGAGTTCAGCACCGGACACTGGGTGACCGGTAAAAACCCTGAACTTCAAAGTTCGGGTTCAATCATATCTAGTCCTGATATATAACACCATAGAATTCAAAGAGGATGTACTTAGTTTTTCCTGAAAATGAATGTACTTTTAGAATATGTATGGGGCGTGGGTGAGAGGTTGGCAATGACAGCTGTACAGAAAGTCCACAAATAAAGTCCAAACTTAGATTTCCAGTCCAGGTTGCACAATTTTAAGCAAAAACTTACCATCGGGGAGCTAAATAAACATAAAGGTATGTTTCCTCACCTATACATGAACAAAACAGCATTCATGGGTCAAACTTCACAACTAGGTTTCTGCAGGTTATCGAACGCTCACACCCCATCTTGTCTGCAGAACTTTTATGGCCAAGTAACAAGATTAGTGGCTTTACTTGAGAAACTTGTACAAAGTATTAATCAAGGGGGAAAACCGTTACTGGAAAGAGAGGTTGTTACAGGTCCTGCTCTATGCTATATTTTATCTTGCATTATGTATTGTAATGTAATATTTTAAATTATAATATTACGTAACTAAAGTATATTAATGTAAAAACTATTTTTTTTAACCCCTTCCCTCCAGAGCCTGTTTTCACCTTTATGACCAGGCCAAATTTTACAATTCTGACCAGTGTCACTTCATGAGGTAATAACTCTGGAACGCTTCAACGCCTCAGTAATTCTGGGAATGTTTTCTCGTGTCATGTAGTACTTCATGACATTGGTAAAATTTGTTAGATATGACATGCGTTTACTTGTGAAAATATTGGAAATGTGGTGATAATTTTGCAATTTTCAAACTTTTCATTTTTATGCCCTTTAACCAGAGATAGGTGACACAAAATAGTTAATAAATGACATTTCCCACAAGTCTACTTTACATCAGCACAATGTTTGAAGCATAATATTTTTTTGTTAGAAAGTTTTGAGGGGTTAAAAGTTTATCAGCAATCTCTCATTTTTCCAACAAAATTTATAAAACCATTTTTCTTTTAAGGACCACATCACATTTGAAGCGACATTGGGGAGCCTACATGACGGAAAATACCCAAAAGTGACACCATTCTAAAAAATGCAACCCTCAAAACCACATTCAATAAGTTTATTATACCTTTTTGTGCTTCATAGGAATTAAGGCAATGTGGGCACATTTATAAGATTATCTCAGCACAGGAATATTTTATTTAAACTCATCCAATTGTGGAAGTTATTATTATTCCAAGATCTATTGATTAAAATGAACTTTTATTTGTGGGAAACCCCTTTAACTTCTCCTTTGCCCTAACCATAGCCTTAACCATAATCCTGGATAGGGTTAGAAAAAAACTGTCAACATTTAACAATTAGTATTGTTTTTGTTTTGTTTTATTGCAGGGGACATTTTAAGAAAATTAAGAGAGAGATGGCAAGCTGCGTGAAAGCACAGCCCGGCGTCTTACTGGTAGGGGTGATCAATATCATGGGGTAAGAAAAGCAATAGTAGCTTCAATAAAATATCACAACTTTGTACCATGCCCCACAGTGGTTGCAGAACCATGTTATTCTACAGCATTGAAGTAAAGGGCAGCCATAGACTATAGCCTGGTAATGATCAGTTATTCATATATATATATATATATATATATATATATATATATATATATGTATATACACATATACTTTATATATAAAACAAACCCACCATCTTTGTGTTATATCACGAGTGCTGGATGAGAATTGGAATCATGCACAATGCTCACCCCATTCCCTTCTGCTCCTGGCTCTGTGACACGGACAGAATGATTAACAGTATGTGTGGAGGAAATCGCTCATTGCCAAATCCAGCATTGCACAAGAAATTACTTTTTTCAAAATAATAACAACCCAATATTTACTATAACGCTATAGATGTAGCAGAGCTGAGCTCATTACTTGTAGTATTTCAGTGGGCTTTACAAAGGTCTATAAAAAAGAAACAGAGTATGAAAACTAGATTTATCTTTGCTACTTTGCTTAATGTATTATTATATAAAATAAATCATTTTTAGAATAAAGGTAGTATACTGTGTTTATTTAATGCAGAAAATACTAATTATCACTTTGTACCTTGTAGCACACTAATTGCAATTGCATGGACATACCAGGTCTCTCCTCTTTGTAAAGAATATGCCCTGTCTCATGCTGCACATAACACATCTGCATCTCTGGCTGCTATGGGCATAAAAGGGGACAAACTTATGGTGTGACCCCCATGCTCCCCTGACCTCAACCCCATTGAGAACCTCTGGAGCATCATCAAAAGGAGTGTCTATGATGGCGGGAGGCAGTTCACATCTAAGCAACAGCTCTGGGAGGGTATTCTGTCCTCATGCAAAACAATTGAAGCAGAAACCATCCAAAACCTGACAAATTCAATGGACGAGAGAGTTCAGAAGCTCCTTTCGAACAAGGGGTCCTATGTGCAAATGTAACATCACCTAGAATAAAGTTTTGAGTTGAAAACGGTTTGATTTCAGTTTGTGATAACCTGCTAATGCTTATAATTTCAAAAATGGCCATTTTTTTGTTCTTTATTAAAATGAAAAGGTTGAAAACTCTGCTGTGCATAATAATTTGGAACATGCATTTTGAGTGCAGTTTGAGTGTTTTATTTTTTTAAAAAATATACTGTTATCATAGGCAGTTTGTACAAAAACCTTTCACTTGTACTCTAATAGTTGTTTGACTGGAAAATTACAATGACTGCAATTCATATAGGTAATTTGGGAAAATCTGAGAAAATATTATTTGCATAATAATTTGGAACACAGTGTATTTATCCATATCTATCTCTCTGTATCTATCTGTCCCTCTACCTCTCTATCTCTCTATTTATCCATATCTATCTCTCTGCATCAATCCATATCTATCTATTTATCTCTCTGTCTATCCACATATGCATCTTTCTATCGTATTATTTGATGACTTTATGTAGCAATGACTAATACAAGAAGTCACTCTGACGACTTCTTGACAAGATTTCAGACCCGATTACCCTGCAGGATGACATATGTTGGTTCTTTTTGTCACTTATTTCACATAGCAGTATTTTTCAGAGTAACGTGTGTGGCGGTAGTATGGGCCAATTCTTTGTGCTTGCCTCTGGGCCGAACGTTGTCAGCCCTCCCTTGTTAAGAGTACAAGCACACAAGCAGATGTCTACCCATTGAGACTAATGTTGATACATCCCATTCTAGCCATCTGAAAGAAAATATGGCAAACCGTTCAGAATTTTAATACAGCACAAAGTAAATAGCAATTTCAAAAAACAACATTTAGTAATCTCCTGTGTATAGAAGAGAATACAATTCTAATGTCTATTAGACGTGAGCGTCTTCATATTAGAAGTCCTACAGTTAACTTTGAATATAGTCTTCTATAATGAAGAAGATTGTCATTGCATATTCTCAGACTAATGTGATTACAAATATAGAAGTCAACCGGCTGGGTGCAAAATCAACAAATATTTTATATTTTTATCCTTTATCTGCAAATCCATCTCTTTCATCTGTAGCTCTTTGTTTTAGAAAACATTAATCTGCACAGATGGCGAAGCATGGTAATCTCTGATTCTCTGTTACTATGTTACCAGATACAGAATGGAATTTTTAATGAAATGGCAGTTTTAAAGGTTTTATAGAAAACAATGCCTCTTTTATTATTTTCTGCATTACAGATTTTTTTTCTTCTAAACATGTATAGATTTTCTTTGCAATGTGACTTTGGCTGTGGTTACAGTGTGCTTTATAAATGAGTTGTTCAAAGCATATTGTTCTGGTAACAGACAATTCTATTACAATAATAGTACACTACGGCACCGCATAAAAGGCCTGATACAATGTTCATTTTAGACGGGATTAATTTGTGCCTATAAGAGATAAGGCTGAGGGCTCGTCAGCCCACGCTAAAAAATTGTGTCATGCCTTCTTTAACCGCATTTCATAATCTACCTGATTTAATAGGTCTTGTTGTACAAAAATAGAAAAAGTGTCAATTCAGCTCACCACTCCTGTGATAGAAATAAGTACCCCAGGAAACTTCCAGGGTAGACAGTCTGTGGTCTAGGAGTGGTGCTCGGGGTCTGCACTGGTCCGCCTTCCAGGTCAAATAGCCCTTAATGGTGCAAAAGGGGATGTTCTCCAGCATCAAATGAAAGTAGTTAAAACTTAGCCTTTAATCATAAAAGATTAAAAAAAATTGACAGAATGTGCACATCTTAAAAAATCTATCATTAAGGGTTTTTCGACCTGAAACGCGTAAGCACTATGGATTTTTCAATATGTACACATTCTGACAATTTTTTTATCCTATATGATTAAAGGCTAAGTTTTTAGCTACTTTCCTTTGGGAGAACATCCCCTTTTGGAGCATTGAGGCCCTGTCGTAGATAGGACCCATTGCTATATTGGGGCTTGGGCGTACTAGAGAATCAACCTGTCTTGTATGGTGAAGCCTTGAGTATGTAAAATTGAATCCCCCTTTTCCTTTTTTATGCCAAGGATTTGTCCATTACAAGACCACTGGTACTTCTGCTTGAGGATATAGAGACAGTTTTTATTTTTCATTACTGTGTTTCTAGAGCCTATGCTATGTAAAGAGGTTGTCCACTACAGTGTGTAGTGGGCAGATTGATTTAAACCTTGGAAATTAGGTTTTCTTCAAATACCTTGCATTTTCAAATGTGCCTGTGAGTGGCGCTATAGCTGTCCGCTGATCTCCATCACGTGACCCACCGGCTGCAGCTGCCTCTGATGTCTGGTGATGTCACGTCAACTTCTGGAATTGGAAGCCAACCCGGCATCACCAAGACGGGACCCAGTCTCACAGCCCAGCATCGCGCGCGCTCTCTTGTGCTGCTTTCATTAACAGAGCACCACAAACCCGCGAGGCTGGCTTATGACGTGCGGTGAAACTCCACCCACAGCCCAGTCACTCAGGGAGACTGAGTCCCGCTTTGGTGATGCCGGGTCAGCCTCCAATTCTGGAAGTTGATGTAACCTCACCGGACATCAGAGGCCGCTGCAGCCAGTGGGTCACAAGATTGGGATCAGCGAACAACAATTGCACCGCTCACATGCACATTTGATAATGCAAAATATTTGAAGAAAGCCTTATTTCCAAGTTTTAAATCGATCTGCCCATTACACATTGTAGTGGATAACCTCTTTAAGTTTTATGTCGACATAGCCTTTTGAGGTTTTTTTTTTTCATAGGATGAGTTGTATTATTTAAAGGGAATCTGTCAGCAGGTTGTTGTTATATAATTTGAAGACAGCAGGAAGTAGCAGCCTAGTCACTGAATTTAAGGATGTATGACTTTTTTGGTTGCATGCGGTTATTTACTTATAATGAAGGTTTTATCACTAGATAAATACAGCTGGACTGCAGCAGCACATGAACTCTGGTCTGACCACGCCCCCTCATTTGATAAGCAGCTCACTGTCAATAGACTGTGTAACTAGAGAACCTGGTGAGGGAGGGTGCAGCTTTTCCAGCTCTGCTTCATGCTGCATCTAAAAACTCTGATTGTGTCACAATTGCTGCACCTAGTAAACTAAGTGACACTTCGTTGGAATCAGGGTCACTTGCCCCATATTATGGTACTCTCAGATTAAATAGCAAAAACCTGCTGACAGACTCACTTTAACCACTTCGCACCAGAGCCTGTTTTTGCCTTCGTGACCGGGCCAATTTTTTCAATTCTGACCACTGTCACTTTATGAAGCAATTACTCTGGAACGCTTCAACGGATCCCCCTGATTCTGAGATTGTTTTTTCGTGACATATTGTACTTCATGATAGTGGTAAAATTTCTTTGATATCACATGCGTTTATTTGTGAAAAAATCGGAAATTTGGCGAAAATTTTGAAAATTTTGCAATTTTCAAACTTTGAATTTTTAAGCCCTTAAATCAGAGAAATATGTCACACAAAATACTTAATAAATAACATTTCCCACATGTCTACTTTACATCAGCACAATTTTGGAACCAAAATTTTTTTTTGTTAGGGAGCTATAAGGGTTAAAAGTTGACCAGCGATTTCTCATTTTTCCAACAAAATTTACAAAAACATTTTTTTAGGGACCACATCATATTTGAAGTCACTTTGAGGGGTCTTTATGACAGAAAATACCCAAAAGTGACACAGTTCTAAAAACTGCACCCCTCAAGGTGCTCAAAACCACATTCAAGAACTTTATTAACCCTTCAGGTGCTTCACAGAAATTTTTGGAATGTGGAAGAAAAAAATTAACATTTAACTTTTTTCACAAAAATGTTACTTTAGACCCAATTTTTTTTATTTTCACAGGGGTAACAGGAAAAAATGGACCCCAAAATTTTTTGTGCAATTTCTCTTGAGCGTGCTGATACCCCATATGTGAGGGAAAACCACTGTTTGGGCGCACGGCAGGGCTCGGAAAGGAAGGAGCACCATTAGACTTTTTGAATGTAAAATTTGTCTGAATAATTAGCAGACACCATGTTGCGTTTGGAGAGCTCCTGATGTGACTAAACAGTGGAAACCCCCCACAAGTGACACCATTTTGGAAACTAGACCCCTTAGGGAACATATCTAGATGTGTGGTGAGCACCTTGAACCCCAAGGTGCTTCACAGAAGTTTATAATATTGAGCTGTAAAAATAAAATTTTCACATTTTTCCCACAAAAACGTTTTTCATCCCTTAATTTTCCATTATCATAATGGTAATAGGATAAATTGCACCATTAATTTTGTTGTGCAATTTCTCCTGAACACGCCGATACCCCATATGTGGGGGAAAACCACTGTTTGGGCGCACAGCAGGGTTTGGAAGGGAAGGAGCGCCATTTGACTTTCTGAATGTAAAATTTGTCTGAATAATTAGCAGACGCCATGTTGCGTTTGGAGAGCCCCTGATGTTCCTAAACAGTGGAAACCCCCCACAAGTGACACCATTTTGGAAACTAGACCCCTTAGGGAACTTATCTAGATGTGTGGTGAGCACCTTGAACCCCAACGTGCTTCACAGAAGTTTATAATAATCAGCTGTAAAAATAAAATTTTCACATTTTTCCCGCAAAAACGTTTTTCATCCCTTAATTTTGCATTATCATAAGGGTAATAGGATAAATTGCACCATGAAATTTGTTGTGCAATTTCTCCTGAACACGCCGATACCCCATATGTGGAGGCAAACCACTGTTTGGGTGCACGGCAGGGCTCGGAAGGAAAGGAGCGCCATTTGACTTTTTGAATGCAAAATTTGTTTGAATAATTAGCGGACGCCATGTTGCATTTGGGGAGCCCCTGATGTGCCTAAACAGTGGAAACCCCCCACAAGTGACACCATTTTGGAAACTAGACCCCTTAGGGAACTTATCTAGATGTGTGGTGAGCACCTTGAACCCCAAGGTGCTTCACAGAAGTTTATAATAATCAGCTGTAAAAATAAAATTTTCACATTTTTCCCGCAAAAACGTTTTTCATCCCTTAATTTTGCATTATCTTAAGGGTAATAGGATAAATTGCACCATGAAATTTGTTGTGCAATTTCTCCTGAACACGCCGATACCCCATATGTGGGGGAAAACCACTGCTTTGGTGTACGGCAGGGTTCGGAAGAGAAAGGAGCGCTATGTTGGCTGGGATAGGCAGCAGACACCATGTCACATTTGAAGAGTCGCTGACATGCAGAAACAGCAGAAACCCCCACAAGTGACCCCATTTTGTAAACTACACCTCTCAAGGAATTCATCTAGGGAAGTAGTGAGTATTTTTTAATTTTTAAATTTATACCATTGGGCAGTGAAAAAAGCATAATTATATTTTTACCACAAAAAAATGTTTTACCCTCAGATTTTACATTTTCACACAGGGCAATGGGTAAAAATGGTGCCGAAATGTGTCACACAATTTCTTCTAAAAGTGCCAATACCCCATATGTGGCTGTATCGTACCGCTCAGCCATACGGCGAGATCTGGGGGGGGACGGAGTGCTATTTGACAATTGGAGAACAAATTATTGTAGAATAGGCAATTTGGATTTGGGAGCACAAAATTTTTTGAATTTCTTTTGGGGGGCAAGGGCCATTTCGCTTTCCCAGAGCCTTTCTGCTACCAGTAACTTGGAAGTCCCTTATATTTTTAACAGATGACGGACCTGAGTGGGGACTAGCTTTTTTTGAGGACTGAGTTGAAGCTTTTATTGGGAACATTTTACGTAACATTTATCCGGCGCTCTAGGCTGAGCACTTACATCGGGGTTTCCATCTAAATTTCCAAGTGATGTAATTCAGATGAAACCCCTGCGGGATCCATTCACTGTAATGAGGCAGCAGAGTTACTCTGGACTCCGTCTGGCCTCTGTTTAGCGGTGTCCTTTTTTTCAGAAGTGCACAAAACTGTGGCCAACCGCACTTTTATGCACGCCTAAAACAAATGACACCGTGGGATCACAGGCCAGACGGCATCCACAGTGGCCTATATCTGCCTCATTACAGGGAATCTTCCGTCATGGGTTCCGGCTGAATCACATATTTCAGAGATTTACATGGAAACTCTGGCGTAAGTGCTCAGCGCAGAGCGCAGGATAAATGTGTGCCGAGCCATACTGCGATCTTTGGGAGACATAATAAACAAATCAGTAGCAGGTGAAGAATTGGTTTTATTTATTTTTTTACGCCGTTCCTAGTGTGATATAACTGATTAGATTACTTTATTCTTCGGGTCGGTGCGATTACAGAGATACCAGATTTATATCGGGTTTTATGACTGACAGCTGTCACACACTAAGAGACGCTTTTTTTTTGCAAAATCTAGTTTTTGCATCGCCATATTTTGAGAGCTATAATTTTTCCATATTTCGGCCGACAGAGTCATGTGATGGCTTGTTTTTTGCAGGACGAGTTGACATTTTTATTGGTACCATTTGTGGGTACGTGACATTTTTTGATCGCTTTCTATTCCGTTTTTTTGGGAGGTAAAATTAACAAAAACCAACAATTCAGGAATTGTTTTTTGAGGTTTTTTTTTATGCCGTTCTGCGTGTGGTAAAAGTGATCAGGCAGCGTTATTCTTCGGGTCAGTACATTTACAGCGATACTACACTTACTGTATATTTTTTTATGTTTTGGCGCTTTTACACAATAAAACAATTTTAAAGAAAAAATATTTTTTTTGCATTGCTTTATTCTGAGAGGTATAACTTTTTTATTTTTTGGCTGATGGAGCTGTATAGTGGCTTGATTTTTGCAGAACAAGATGACGTTTTCAGCGGTACCATTTCTATTTCCATTTTGCTTTTTGATCGCATTCTTTTCCACTTTTTGTTTGGCGATATGAGGAAAAAGCATAGTTTTTTGCTCCGTTTTTTATTTATTTTTATTACGGTGTACACATAAGGAGTTAATTAGTGTGACAGTTTTATAGCTCGGGTTGTTTCGAACGCGGCAATACCAAATATGTGTACTTTTTTTATTTTTGCATAACTATATGGATTTATCGGTTTAATATTTTATTTATTTATTTTTATTTATTTTGTATTTTTTTTTTAACAGTTTCAAAACATTTTTTTTTACTTTTTTTACATTTTTACTTAGTCCCTGTATGGGACATTAATTTTTATTTTTCTGATCCCTGATCTCATGTAATGTAATAGACATATATTACATTACATGAGATCTTCACTGACTCTTTCAGTCAGTTTCCTGTCTGGCATCAGCTACATACAGGCTGAAGTCAGACAGGAAGGACACCATATATGGCAGAGCTGGAGGCGGTCATGTGACCTCCAGCTGCCATAGCAACGCCAGGTCCTGAAAGCAATCAAGGGGTCGTCAGAGAGGTAAGTGGACGACCCCCTCTCCTCCTGCTGTCTCCTATATGCCGCGATCACTATAGATCACAGCATATAGAAGACAGCAAAGGGCTAATGTAGCAGCCTGAGGATTCGGCTGCTACAGGGGTATTGCACCTCAACCCAGAGGTGTGATATTCCACTCCCGGGTAAGGATGGAGTGTGGAACTGAGCTCGGTAGGCTGCATGCACTACACACATCCCATTTCCGGGGAACAGACCGACGGTACTCCCACTTAGAAATGTGCAGGTACGACCGAGTCTGTTCCTGGCTGGAGTGGGAGGGGGGTGGTACATCCCAAGTAGTGTAGGGGCAGATAGGGGGAGCAGCCTGGGTAAAGATAGGAGCTCATTGGGTGCTGGTCACCTGAGCTCACACATAGAGGGTGTATATAAGGTGGGCACCATCAAAGAACAGGGTCAGTCAGTCAGCCACAGTCAGTCAGGCTGTGAGTCTTTGCAGAGAGAAGTCAGAGGAGCAGAGAAGCCCCAGAGAGAGAGAGAGGAGAAAGCAGGAGAGACCCAGAGGGGGAAGCAGAAGAGAGGACTCTGAGACCCCAAATCCAATCCACGGGTGAAGAGTTGGCATCAGGGTACCGGAACCCAAGCTGGTGGGGGCAAAAACACACCCCAGCCAGAGACCGGAGGCCGTGGGCAGCGTCTGCCACGGCCACCCACCACATCCACCACGAAGGCATACCACGTGGAGGGTCAGGGAACCCAAGGCCAAGGGTCTCCCAACAGAAGGCCCGAGGGAGCTGGACCTGGGTGGATCACTAGTGGGGACGGCCAGAGAAAGGACAGAAGGAGAGCTCAGGGTCACGCTCCGGACTTGCTTGGGGGTTGGCTGGATCCAGGACCTGGTGGATGCAGCACGGCTCGGGAGGTCACTTGAAGCTGGAGTGACCGGAACATCAGCAGTGAGTAAATACCCTAAACTGCATAACCCGACTCTGTCTTCATTTAACACCTATGCTGCACCACCACAACCCCCATCCTCTGCACCTGACCCCCTGAGGCTATACCCCACCCGTTGGGGGTTATACCATCAATAGCTGCACCAACACCATCAGCCTCAGCGGACCCTGCTGCAGCGGCGGCCATAGTGACCGCAATACAACGGGTGGCGTAGTCGACATTAAGAACTTATTAACATCTGTAGGACTGCCACATACAACTGAGTTTGACACCCTGGGCACGGACCGGGTCACAGCCACTCGGAAGACTACAACTCCCATCTGATCCGGCTCCGGATATTCCCCCTAAAGAATATGGCCCAGGGGGCGCGTCAACTTTGGCGTAGTCGGCAGGATTACGTGCCCACAACAACCGGGTACTGCGTGCCTGAAGAAAAGTGCAAGTTTACCTCAAAAAGAAGTCTCCTGCCGGTTCCGGAGGGTCCCCGCCATCGGACTCCATCACAGGTCGATTCCCGCCGGTTGTCCGCCATTAACAGCTTTTTCCCGCCATCTGCAGAGTTTCCCGCCACTGGGAGACGATTCCCGCCATTTCCAAAGGTTTCCCGCTTTGGAAGAGCGGACGCCATTATGGGCGTGCCAGAGGGTGGCGAGAGGCCACCTCCCATCGTGGGCCAGGACTGAAAATGGCGCCAAAAGTGGAAACCGCCCCCACCAACAGAGACTGTGATGCTAGAGGTGTCTGTCAGCGTGAAAGAACTGCCCCTGGAGCTGACAGTCACCAAGTGGCCCCGGGACCGCCCTCGAGGTGGGAGGAGACGAAAGGAGAGAACAAAGATGGGTGCCGCCTGGAGCAGTCTAGAGCGAGCGCACCCGGAGGCAAGAAGCCTGGAGAAGAGTATCGGAGGAGCTTACCCGGAGATGGCGAGAAAGCAGAGCAGCACCGGCCCGCTGGCCAGGAGCCTGCTGGAGACGACTGTAGGAGAGCAGAGCAGCACCGACCCGTTGGTCAGGAGCCTGCTGGAAACAACGACCCCACTAGGACTAGTGGAGGTCCTAGCACAGCTCCCCCGAGACCGGGAGTGTGCACAGACCGCTCTGGAGGGCCTCGCAAGGAGGATGGCCCGGTGCAGCGAGAGACGTTGGCGGAGTGGAGCCGTGAGATGGCCCAGCAGACCGAGACCTGTCAGCAGAGCACGCCACCCGAGACGAGGAGACAGACCGCCTCTGAGGATGGCGCGGGAGGATTGAAGGCCGGAGACGGCGCCGAGAAGGGAGCCGAACGAGTGGAGGCAGGTAAAGGGGACGTCTATACCCCAAACCGGGAAACCGCGTGCCTGCCCCAGCTCCCCGTCGCAGAGCCCGAAGTCTATCCTGCCGTGCCCGTCGCTGCAACGTCACCGCCGCAGACTAGGCCTCAAACGGGAGCCGCGACCCCTGTGACGTCACACGCCTCGACCCCGAGCGTGACCAAGCAGGAAGTACCACCAGCCTGGTCGCAAGGCCTAGTACCCCCGGGCGCCGCAATACCAACAGCGCCCCCTACCTCCGCGGAGCCCCCGGCCTGGTCGCAGGGCCAAGTAGCCCAGGGCGCCGCCGTCCTTACGGTGCCCTTCACCTTCCAGATACCCCAGGCCTGGCCGCAAGGCCCGGGCAACCCGGGCGCTAACACCACCGCGCCCATAAGACCAAGAGTGCCGCATCTGGGAGAGGACCTGTACGCCCAGCATACGTGCCCGGATGGGCAGCCATTTATATGGCCACCGGAGTTCCACCATCCCCGACTCCGGAGAGAGAGACCCCTGGATGAACCCCTGATCCCGGCTCCAAAGCCCGTAAAGAGGATCTCGCCCCCGCTAGCGGAAGCACAGTTTGAGTGGGACCCCACCGGAGAAGATCTTATGGGGTTCACTCAAGAGACTCGGGCAGCTGCAGCGGAGCGTGCTGAGTGCTGCCGCCAACAGCTCGAGGACTTCGAGAGGGAGCGGAGAGAGAGGCGGGTCCGGGAACAGCTAGCTCAAGTAAAGAGCGCGGAGCAGAAGAGCCGGGCCAGGAGAGACCCCCGTGCAGTGCATAGTCCCCGCACCACCGGGACTGTGATAAAGTTTAACCTGCAGCATGGGTGGGGCTTCATCCGAGACCACCACACCCTAGGCGACGTCTTTGTGACCAGAAGAGACGTTGAGTCCCACCTGCCGGAGGGACACAGAGGTCGTGACCTTTACATCGGGGACGAGGTCACCTTTACCCGGCACAAGTGTGCCAAAGGTCCCTACGCCCTCCATGTGCATCGCCTGACAGAGGAAGAGCTGCGGTGTGAGGAGGAAGAACAAGAGGACCCGGACGGGTCTGAAACTAGAGCCAAAGGTAACCAAAAAGCAAGAGCAGGAGGACGCCGTCGCTAAGGACAGCGAAGCAGAAGCTGTATATAGTTGCCCGTCGGGGCACAGTAAACTGAAACCGTGAACTGAAACTGAAACTGTTGCTGTTGCTAATATAGTCCCCGTTGGGACCAGCATGTGTGAACTGTTACCCATATTTCCCTTAATCCCACTGACCGAGGACTGAGAGCGGTCATTCCTCCCTAATACCTGGCCGAGGACTGAGAGCGGCCATATCCTTGTAAATAGTTGCGCGTCCTAAAGCGCCCCCTACCGGTTTTATAGGAAAACCAGTTTTCCAGAGAGACTGTCGCACTTTACCCGGTCACACGTTGCACAGTGACCGGAGGAGGAGCCAGAGGCGACGAGAATGTTTTATATTGAAATATATATATATAATGTTTTATATGTTTTATATGTTTATGCAAAAATTTGTATGTTTTTGGTGTTATGTCTTACAGCCCGAGGACGTGCTGTGATTTACCAGGGGGGAATGTAGCACCCTGAGGATTCGGCTGCTACAGGGGTATTGCACCTCAACCCAGAGGTGTGATATTCCACTCCCGGGTAAGGATGGAGAGTGGAACTGAGCTCGGTAGGCTGCATGCACTACACACATCCCATTTCCGGGGAACAGACCGACGGTACTCCCACTTAGAAATGTGCAGGTACGACCGAGTCTGTTCCTGGCTGGAGTGGGAGGGGGGTGGTACATCCCAAGTAGTGTAGGGGCAGATAGGGGGAGCAGCCTGGGTAAAGATAGGAGCTCATTGGGTGCTGGTCACCTGAGCTCACACATAGAGGGTGTATATAAGGTGGGCACCATCAAAGAACAGGGTCAGTCAGTCAGCCACAGTCAGTCAGGCTGTGAGTCTTTGCAGAGAGAAGTCAGAGGAGCAGAGAAGCCCCAGAGAGAGAGAGAGGAGAAAGCAGGAGAGACCCAGAGGGGGAAGCAGAAGAGAGGACTCTGAGACCCCAAATCCAATCCACGGGTGAAGAGTTGGCATCAGGGTACCGGAACCCAAGCTGGTGGGGGCAAAAACACACCCCAGCCAGAGACCGGAGGCCGTGGGCAGCGTCTGCCACGGCCACCCACCACATCCACCACGAAGGCATACCACGTGGAGGGTCAGGGAACCCAAGGCCAAGGGTCTCCCAACAGAAGGCCCGAGGGAGCTGGACCTGGGTGGATCACTAGTGGGGACGGCCAGAGAAAGGACAGAAGGAGAGCTCAGGGTCACGCTCCGGACTTGCTTGGGGGTTGGCTGGATCCAGGACCTGGTGGATGCAGCACGGCTCGGGAGGTCACTTGAAGCTGGAGTGACCGGAACATCAGCAGTGAGTAAATACCCTAAACTGCATAACCCGACTCTGTCTTCATTTAACACCTATGCTGCACCACCACAACCCCCATCCTCTGCACCTGACCCCCTGAGGCTATACCCCACCCGTTGGGGGTTATACCATCAATAGCTGCACCAACACCATCAGCCTCAGCGGACCCTGCTGCAGCGGCGGCCATAGTGACCGCAATACAACGGGTGGCGTAGTCGACATTAAGAACTTATTAACATCTGTAGGACTGCCACATACAACTGAGTTTGACACCCTGGGCACGGACCGGGTCACAGCCACTCGGAAGACTACAACCCCCATCTGATCCGGCTCCGGATATTCCCCCTAAAGAATATGGCCCAGGGGGCGCGTCATTAACATCACTGGGACCTGATCTAATCAGGTCCCGATGATGTTCCCTGTCAGAGCTAACGCTCTGCACCGCTCTCACAGCGCTTGCAGGACCCAGGGGGTCCTGAGCACTGCGAGACCACCCACCGTTTTTAAACGTCCGCGCTGCACAGAGCCCAGGCAGCGCGGACGTTTATCTACAGTGGGCGGTCGGGAAGCGGTTAATAGCAGCATTTTGGGGCTATATAAAATGTGTTGGAGAACCCTTCTTATTTTTTGAGAGGGATTTTTTCGCTTCTTTGTGTTTTCTTTTTTTATGGCATTCCCCTTGCAACATTTTTTTTTATATTTTGCTACTTTTGAGCTACAGTCATGGCCAAAAGTTTTGAGAATGACACCAAAATTATATTTTCACATGATCTGCTGGCCTCTGGTTTTTATTAGTGTTTCTCTGATGTTTATATCACATACAGAAATATTATTGCAATCATATTATGAGTACCAATAGGTTATATTGACAGTTAGAATGAGTTAATGCAGCAAGTCAATATTTGCAGTGTTGCCCCTTCTTCTTCAAGACCTCTGTAATTCTCCCTGGCATGCTCTCAATCAACTTTTGGACCAAATCCTGACTGATAGCTGTCCATTCTTGCATAATCAATGCTTGCATTTTTCCAGAATTTGTTGGTTTTTGTTTGTCCACCCGTCTCTTGATGATTGACCAAGTTCTCAATGGGATTAAGATCTGGGGAGTTTCCAGGCCATGGACCCAAAATCTCTATGTTTTGTTCCATGAGCCATTTAGTTATCACCTTTGCTTTATGGCAAGGTGCTCCATCATGCTGGAAAAGGCATTGTTGGGCGCCAAACTGCTCTTGGACGGTTGGGAGAAGTTGCTCTTGGAGGACATTCTGGTACCATTCTTTATGCATGGCTGTGTTTTTAGGCAAGACTGTGAGTGAGCCGATTCCCTTGGCTGAGAAGCAACCCCACACATGAATGGTTTCAGGATGCTTTACAGTTGGCATGAGACAAGACTGGTGGTAGTGTGACACCCCAGGGGTCTGGTTGCCACAGTAATAGAGATATTATGTCTGAGAGCAAGTGGGAGGTTTCTCTGGTCAGGAGCCCTAAGCATGCAACACGGCCCACCCAGACCTGGGAGGGGAGGAATCTGCCCTTATAAACTGGGTATGGGGCAGGATTAGGTTAGACAGAGCCTGCAGAACAAGCAGAGCAGTCAGAGCCTGGAGAGGGAAAGTAAGAACCAGGAGCTCTGTAGGAACAGTAACTGAATACCAGGGGCTGGAGCTGAGCAGAGTTCGCCTTGGCTGAACACACTAACCCGGACACGGAGTCCGAGGCTGTGGGGACATCCAGGTCCAGCAGTAGAATCCAACCGGCAGGGGATTCCATGTCCTCTGGCCTTAGAAACCCGAAGGCACGGTCACAAGCAAGGGACCAGCACCGCCATCGTGAATCGAAGGCTAACGGAAGGCCCCAAGTCACCGGCCATACGGGTGAGCACCACACGGTATACTCAGGGACGTGGGCTACTTCTACCCTCATAGAGCAAGGTAGCCAGGAAAGAGTGCAGATAGTCGGGGAGGCCTATAACTCCACCTGGCCAGGGGAGATCCTGCTTGCTCACAGACTGACCAGGCCCCTACTGCTAACCAGTACTCCCGGGAGGGTCTGCTTTATACCATCAGTAAAGACCCTGAACTGCACCACACGTCTCTGTGATTCCTTGCCGCACCAGCACCATTACTACTGGGATGCTCACACCATCACTCCCATCATCCACATTAGCTGCCCTGAGGCAATACTTCTCCCGTGGGGAGTTATCCCATACTCGGCTGCGCAAACAACATCATCCTCAGCGGTCTGCAGCGCAGCGGCGGTCCCCACTGACCGCAATCCACGGGTGGCGTAGTCGGACATTGTTATTACTTAAGACCGCCACTGGTTTGACCGCCCTGGGCACGGACCGGGTCACCGCCACGGAGAACTACAACCCCCAGCGATCTGGCTCCGGGTATCCCCCTGCACAGCACAGGCCCAGGGGGCGCGTCAGTAGCGCTCACCTCTTCTTCTCCGAATAAGCTGTTTTCCAGATGTCCCAAACAATCGAAAAGGGGATTCATCAGAGAAAATGACTTTGCCCCAGTCCTCAGCAGTCCACTCCCTGTACCTTTTGCAGAATATCAGTCGGTCCCTGATGTTTTTTCTGGAGAGAAATGGCTTCTTTGCTGCCCTCCTTGAAACCAGCCCTTGCTCAAAGAGTCTCCGCCTCACAGTGCGTGCAGAAGCACTCACACCAGACTGCTGCCATTCCTGAGCAAGCTCGGCACTGCTGGTAGTCCGATCCCGCAGCTGAAACAGTTTTAAGATACGGTCCTGGCGCTTGCTGGTCTTTCTTGGGCACCCTGGAGCCTTTTTGACAACAAGGGAAGCTCTCTCCTTGAAGTTCTTGATGATGCGATAGATTGTTGACTGAGGTGCAATCTTTGTAGCTGCGATACTCTTCCCTGTTAGGCCATTTTTGTGCAGTGCAATGATGGCTGCACATGTTTCTTTAGAGATAACCATGGTTAACTGAATAGAAACAATGATACCAAGAACCAGCCTCCTTTTAAAGTGTCCAGTGATGTCATTCTTACTTAATCATGACTGATTGATCACCAGCCCTGTCCTCATCAACACCCACACCTGTGTTAATGGATCAATCACTAAAACGATGTTAGCTGCTCCTTTTAAGGCAGGACTGCAATGATGTTGAAATGTGTTTTGGGGGTTAAAGTTCATTTTCTGGGCAAATATTGACTTTGCAAGTACAGTAATTGGTGTTAAGCTGATCACTCTTTGACATTCAGGAGTATATGCAAATTGCCATTACAAAAAATGAAGCAGTAAACTTTGGAAAAATTACTATTTGTCTCATTCTCAATACTTTTGGCAATGACTGTATATTTACACGTTGCGTTTTTTTGCTGTGTTTTTTTTTTATGCAGGCAAAACCTGTTCTCTTGGCAATAAAGAAGCTTTTTATGAAAAGTAGGTTTTGGTGCATTTTTGCTGCAGATTTCATGTGTCATTTGTCTACAGTACATGTTTAATAAAGTTATTTTTTACAGTGTTTTTACACTTTCTCGTTGCTTTCTATGGTGAAACAATGCTGTAAAAAGGCTGAAAGAATGCTGCAGATTTAAAAAACATCAGTTTTCCAATTCAGTCAGGAATAAAAAGGCTGTGCATGAGATTTCTGAAGTCTCGTAGCTTTTGATGGTACTGTAAAAAGGAGCTTTTAATTTGCATTAAAAAATGCAGCAAAAAAACGCAACATGTGAACACAGCTTTGCGCAATAATAACACTTAAAAATGTAAGAATTAAAAAATTTCTTGTTACTATTATTGTGTCATAATATTCTGAGAATCTTCTGTTTCTCATTCGACAGAGTAAATGGAGTTCGTCAGGATTGATAACGATTTTAACCTGCAGATACAGGGTTAATCTGCAGGCTATTAACGTTCTGAAGGTGCCCGCATGCAGTACTAAAAGTATGGCACTGGGGAGAAAATTACCTTTATTCCTCCCAGCCACTGGCTTTCAGTCATCCAGGTGTTCCTGGAGCAATTGCAGTCTCTGCTCACAGCACTGAGGATGGCGGTTGAAAGCATGCCCTGGCACTGACTGACAGCCATCTCTACAGTGCATCAGTGCAGAGCCGGCTGTCAGCCGGTGATAGAATCACAGTTTTCTCTGTACCAGATAGGAGAGCTCAGATGTTGAGCTGTGTATAACCTTGTCCACACCACAGCTTTCTGTGTATGATGTTATAGTGACAGAGAGCTGCTAATCAGTGATGGGGGTGTGGTTGCACTATGAGGCACGTGGCAGCTAGTCCTGTAGCGATAATCTCCTGCTGATAAAACACTGAATGTATTGAAACAGTAAAACATATTACGATACTCTCGGATTACATAGCAAAAACCTGCTGACAGATTCCCATTAATAAAGCAATGGGCAATTTTACCTACTTTATTTTTTTTCCATAATTTTATAAATTCTATGTTTTAGTCTCATTAGAGGACTTGAATGTCAACGAATCTGGTTACTTATATATTACAGTGCAATACTCCTGTATTGCAGTATACTATGCCTGGCAGCATTAGACTAATATAAATATTATTAAACCCTTCCTCTAGTAAGGTTAAAAGGGAACTAAGATGGGAGCCTTTGTGCCAGGGTTAGAACCTCATGTGTCATTATAATAATCCCAACTCCCACACAAAATCAAGTTGGGCTCATGAGGCCAGAGAAGGGGTATGAGGTTGACTACTGGAGCTCCCTGAACTCTGTCTAACCACTAGGATGCCGCCATTGCTATTGACCTTGACATTTAAGGGTTTAAACTGCGGGAAAATGTGTTATTATAACATCTTTGAAAACTTGTAAACTTGTTCCAAGAGGTTGTTAAGATATAGACATTGTTGGCGTTACCTATATTGGGCACATTGCCCCTTTGAGTCATTTTATTATAACATGTTTATACAGTACTTACAGTGTGTGTTGTGTGTGTATGATTTGTTGCCACTTACATGGGCAAATGGATGTTTTGGGGTATGCTATGGGTGCTGCCTAGCTGATATGGCTTTGGTCATTATGCTTGTACTGAGTGCTGGGATAACCTAGAAGACTTTCTATAATGTCGCCCTGAGTAAGCGCACAACAGGTTAATATTAATCAATGGGGCATGTGACGGTATGGGTTGGGAAAGTTTGTAATATTAGAAAAAAAAACATAAAGCTACACCTATTGGCTCAGGCACACCATGCCATGAAAGCAGGGGCATACATAGAAATCATGGGGCCCCATAGCAGAAGTTCTAATTGACCCCCCCCCCCAAAAAAAAAGAAATAAAAACAAAACTTAAATAATTATTGGGGTTACAGAAGAGCATATCTAACAACATTCCAGCCTTTCAATAGTAATTTTCCTCCTGCTGCTGAAGTCTTAGATTCCTCTTTCATTGTCCCCATAAAGTATGATAATAACAATAATCTTTATTTTTATATAGCGCCAACATATTTTGCAGCGCTTTACATACATTATCATCACTGTCCCCATTGGGGCTCAAAATTTTAATTCCCTATAAGGATGTCTTTGGAGTGTGGGAGAAAACCCACGCAAACACAGGGAGAACATACAAACTCCTTGCAGATGTTGTCCTTGGTGGGATTTCAACCCAGGACCCCAGCACTACAAGGCTGCAGTACTAATCACTGAGTCACCATGCTGCGCTACAAACAAAAGTGCCCCCCAAACACAGTATGATACGTCCATAGTGAATTTCTCCACATTAGCCTCCACATGCACAGTATAATGACCCTACTGTACCCCACCTCAACTCTCAACGCAAGTATGGTGACCCCAACACAGTATGATCCCCTAACTGTGACCCCCACAAAGCCCTCCATGCAGTATAATGGGCCTACATACAGTATAATAGCCCGCAGTAACCATCCAAACAGTAAGATGGACCCCACACAAACCTTCACACTGTATAATTGCTTGCACACAGTAAAATGGCCCCACATAACCCTCCAAATATTATAATGGCCCCACATAACCCTCCAAATATTAAAATGGCCCACATAGCCTTCCATATAGTACAGGGTGGGCCATTTATATGGATACACCTAAATTAAATGGGAATGGTTGGTGATATCAACTTCCTGTTTGTGGCACATTAGTATATGGGAGGGGGAAAACTAAGAGTTGGAGAAGAGGGTTGCATTGACAATCCAACACAATGGGCAACACTTTGAACACATTTTATAAGTGGTCATAAACTTGTAAAAACTCATGAAAGAATTAAGTTACGTTAAAATCAAGCACACCATTGCTTTTCTTATGAAGTTCTCAATAAGTTCTTCCCATTGAAAAAAATAAAGTTGGATCCAAAATGGCCAACTTCAAAATGGCAGCCATGGTCACCACCCATCTAGAAAAGTTTTCCGCCTCTCATATACTAATGTGCCACAAACAGGAAGTTGATATCACCAACCATTCCCATTTAATTCAGGTGCATTCATATAAATGGCCCACCCTGTATAATGCACCCCCTAAGGTCCTCCATGCAATACAATGCACCCCACATGGTCCTTCACTCAATATAATGCACCCCCATGGTCATTCACACAAAATAATGCACCCCCCATGGTCCTCCACGCAATATAATGCACCCCCCATGGTCCTACATTCAATATAATGCACCCCCCATGGTCCTCCATTCAATATAATGCACCCGACATGGTCCTCCACGCAATATAATGTGGCCCTACTAGTCCTCCATACAGTATAGTACGACCCCCATAGGACATAGTGCGTCCCCCGTAGGGCAAAGTGCAGCCACAGTCTTCCAAGTAATATGGGCACCACATACTCACTGATTTTAAAAAAATAAATAAATACACACTTACCGCTGGCCCCTTGTTCCCCCGCTGCTTCAGTCTCTGCAGCGCGCCTCTCTTATCAGCTCCACTGCCTGACCCAGTGGCACGATGAAGTGACGTCATCGCTCTGTTGCGTCAGACGCAGAGGAGGAATGATGGGAGAGGGAGTGTCACGTGATGCTCGCACTTCCATCATTGCTTTCAACTGTATCGGCATCTGCAGATACAGTTGAATGCAGGTCAGGGCGGTGGTGCTGGCTGTGCGAGGGGCCCGATGCAGTGGGGGCCCGATGCGGGTGCTGACATCGGGCCCCCTCGGCTCACAGGCCCCATAGCAGTCGCATGGCCTGCCGCCATTGCATGAAAGAGATCTGAAAGAAAAAAAAAACAACACTACGGATAGGTTTAGCACCTGTTTACAATAATTATTACTTTAATTTTCATTTGCTAACACAATTTAATAATCTGGGATGCTTGCATAGTAGACCGGTATTTAATTGTTGCACTTTTCTGGACCCTTAGTCTTATAAATTATAAATGAATTGTATGAAACATTTGGAGACATCAGAAACAGATACAACTCCTGTTTATATAGGCACAATTCTCTAGAACTAATATAAGTAATACGGATTGGGAAAGAGCAGTTCTGAAGGGCTACACAGGTCCGTAGATTACACTGATTAGTCATTGCTTTTTTGTAATATGTCTCTTACCTTACACTTAGCAAATATTCACCCGAAGAAGCAAAACTCTATTTTCTGTCAACTAACTGCAAATCCCCTGCATTCCCTCACACAACCATGATGGTCACAATTCTGGCTGCCTGCAGTAACCACTGTAACCACTGGGGGGAGCAGTGGCGCTTACCGTAAATTTGGATTTATTATTCAGTTCAGTGGGGGTTTATAAATCTTTATTAAAAAGTTTCATTTAATAGTAAACTGGGGGCTGCAATAATTTTCATGGGTGAGCAGGGGATTTGGCTCTGCATCACAAAAATGAATCTTCAACCCCTATCACAATATAATATGAAATAAAATATTACAGCATTTTGGAACTGAAAATTAAACAAGGATGAATGTTGGGTTTAGGTTTTAATTTTGGACAATGTTCAAAACATTATGTGTATTTATGTATAATTTGCAACTGAAAAATAAGTTTTTACCTTCCGTCCACCTGTGTTTATACGTAGCGATGTTAAAAATGGATCAAATATCATATGGCTGGTTTCTATGTTGACAGGTGACTGCCTCTTTCCAACTGCACATAGATTCCAGGCTGAATTTACCAATCCCCAAAAAGAAGGCACTGTAACAAAAAAAGAAGAAAAATATTATGAATTACATCAGCATTTCTTCATTTTATGAACACTAACAATTTGTTTCAATATATAGATTATGTAATATAACTGAGCTTAAAGGGATGGTCCCAAGCTAACATTTATTTTAATCCTAAATGCCATCCATTTAATATCATAATCTAATCTCTTTTCTAATATTCCATCGTTTCTATCTAGCTGCTGTATTTTTTATTACTTTTTTTTTAATTTTATGAAACTCCATTTGAGAACCTAAGTGCATACTGGTATACTCCAAAGAGCCATCATCAGGTCATTGCTGCCGCCTCTGCCTCCATCCTGAAGTGAAGTGTCATCAGTGATGTCCATTTCAGGGGCTGCGCTAGTCCCTGGTCTACTAGCATGCGTCAGTTGTCAATATATATGCTCTAGAATCTTGTCACCAGGCAATATTCTTTTTAATGTACAGTGACAGTGCGCTCCCTCACCAACTCTGATGAGAAGTGACGAGCTGGCAAAAGAGAGTACTGTCAGCGTGCATTGTAAGGAAAAAATCCAAAGTGCAGGAAAAGCAAACACCAGCTCTACACCCGGCTAGGGAGCTCATTGTTACTGTGCATATTGCACAGCGATAAGATTCTGCTGAACATATGTTGTAATTGACACGGTAGAGCAGGGACTAGCCATGCCCTTGAAATGGAGGTCACTGATTATGCTTCATTTCAGGGTGGGGGCGGAGGCCCTCGAAGTGACTCCTCCTGATGATGACTCATTTAAGTATCCCAGCATGCACTGAGATTCTCAAATGAAGGGTCCTCAAACAGGAAGTAGAAAACAAAATAAAGCAATTAGATAGTATAGTGAGGGAATGATAAGGACTTTTTAATTAAAGTGTATTAGAAAAGAGCTAAGATTATTATATTAAATAGATAGGCATTTAGGTTTAGGGAAAAAGGCAAATCAATGCCACATGTTATCCTTGATATTGCTCCAGCCCCTTTTTTTAGCATAAAAATTCTTACTTATCTACAGTGGGGAAAATAAGTATTTGATACACTGTCGATTTTGCAAATTTTCCCAAGTTTTCCCACCTACAAAGAATTGAGATGTCTGTAATGAACAGAGGAGAGGTCTGTTTGAACTCATTACTTGTATAAAAGACACCTGTTTACACAGAGGAGGTATGGGAGAAGGTCATGTGGTCAGATCAGACCTAAATACAACTGTTTGGTATCAACTCTACTCGCAGTGTTTAGAGAAAGAAGAAGGATGAGTACAACCCCAAGAACACCGTCCCAACTGTGAAGTATGGTGGGGGAAACATCATACTTTGGGGGTACTTTTCTGAAAAGGGGACAGGATGACTGCACCGCATTGAACGGAGGATGGATGGGGTAATGTATTGCGAGATTTTGGTCAATTACCTCCTTCCCGCAGTAAGAGCATTGAAGATGGGTTGTGGCTGGGTCTTTCAGCATGACAATGACCCGAAACACATAGATAGAGCAACTAAGGAGGGGCTCCGTAAAAAGCATTTCTTCGGAGGGAGCCGAACCTCAATGTTGCCCAGCGACAGCCCCGAAACCTGAAAGATCTGGAGAAGATCTGTATGGAGGAGTGGGCCAAAATCCCCGCTGCAGTGTGTGCAAACTTGGTCAAGAACTACAAGAAATGTCTGACCTCTGTAATGGCAAACAAAGGTTTCAATACCAAATATTAAATTCTCTTTTTCTATTGTATCAAATACTTATTTGAAGCAATAAAATGCTAATTAATTATGTAAAAATCATACAATGTGATTTTCTGTATTTTTTTAAGATTCTGTCTCTCACAGTTGAAGTGTACTTATGATAAAAATTACAGACCTTTCCATTCTTTGTAGGTGGGAAAACTTATAATATACAGAGGGTACAGAAAGTATTCAAACCCCTTTAAATTTTTCATTCTTTGTTTCATTGCAGCCATTTGGCAAATTCTAAAAATTTCATTTTTTTTCTCATTAAAGTACACTCTGCACCCCATCTTGACTGAAAAAAAAAAGAAATGTAGAATTTTTTACAAATTTATTAAAAAAGATAAACTGAAATATCACATAGTCATAAGTATTTAGACCCTTTGCTCAGTATTGAGTAGAAGCACCCTTTTGAGCTAGTATAGCCATGAGTCTTCTTGGGAATGATGCAACAAGTTTTTCACACTTGGATTTGGGGATCCCCTGCCATTCTTCCTTGCAGATCCTCTCCAGTTCCGTCAGGTTGGATGGTGAACGTTGGTGAACAGCCATTTTCAGGTCTCTTCAGAGATGCTCAATTGGGTTTAGGTCAGGGCTCTGGCTGGGCCAGTCAAGAATGGTCACAGATTTGTTCTGAAGCCACACCTTTGTTATTTTAACTGTGTGCTTAGGGTCATTGTCTTGTTGGTAGGTGAACCTTTGGACCAAGTCTGAGGTCCAAAGCACTCTGGAAGCGATTTTCATCCAGGATATCTCTGTACTTGGCCGCATTCATGTTTCCTTCAATTGCAATCAGTCATCCTGTCCCTGCAGCTGAAAAATACCCCCATAGCATGATGCTGCCACCACCATGTTTCACTGTTGGGATTGTATTGGGCAGGTGATGAGCAGTGCCTGGTTTCCTCCACACATACCTCTTAGAATTATCACCAAAAAGTTCTATCTTTGTCTCATCAGACCAGAGAATCTTATTTCTCATAGTCTGGGAGTCCTTCATGTGTTTTTGAGCAAACTCTATACACGGGCTTTCATATGTCTTGCACTGAGAAGAGGCTTCCGTCGGGCCACTCTGCCATAAAGGCCCGACTGGTGGAGGGCAGCAGTGATAGTTGACTTTGTGGAACTTTCTCCCATTTCCCTACTGCATCTCTGGAGCTCAGCCACAGTGATCTTGGGGTTATTCTTTACCTCTCTCACCAAGGCTCTTCTCCCACGATTGCTCAGTTTGGCTGGACGTCCAGGTCTAGGAAGACTTCTGGTGGTCCCAAACTTGTTCCATTTAAGGATTATGGAGGCCACTGTGCTCTTAGGGACCTTGAGTAATGCAGAAATTCTTTTGTAACCTTTGCCAGATCTGTGCCTTGCCACAATTCTGTCTCTGAGCTCCTTGGGCAGTTCCTTTGAGCTCATGATTCTCATTTGGTCTGGCATGCAGTGTGAGCTGTGAGGTCTTATATAGACAGGTGTGTGCCTTTCCAAATCAAGTCCTATCAGTTTAATTAAACACAGCTGGACTTAAATATGAGTGTCTGAGCAAATGGTCTGAATACTTATGACCATGTGATATTTCAGTTTTTCTTTTTTAATAAATTTGCAAAAATTTCTACATTTCTGTTTTTTTCAGTCAAGATGGGGTGCAAAGTGTACTTTAATGAGAAAAAAATAAAATTTTAGAATTTACCAAATGGCTGCAATGAAACAAATAGTGAAAAATATAAATGGGTCTTGTAATGCACGCGCCTGGACTGACTGGCGTGTGCGTGATTAGTGATTCCACTGTGCCATGAACCGGAGAGTGCCTGGAGGGGCGTAACTAAGTATCAGCCCGATCCGACCAAGGTCGCACGACGGCATACAACGCCAGTGCACCAGGGAGGAACCGAGTAGAGGGACCAGGTGCCACTCCAGGTCAGACCCCGGACACGGCTGCTGACCCACACCGGGGAATACAGGAACAGGCAGGCTAGAGCGCAGGCTGGGTAGGGTCCAGTACAGACTGGGAGATGGGTTCAGAGCCGCAGATGCGGTAATCAAGCAGAGCAAAGCGAAACCGCAGGTGCGATAGACAAGGACGAGCAGAGCAAAACCGGAGACGCGGTAGACAAGGACGAGCAGAGCAAAACCGCAGATGCGGTAGACAAGGACGAGCAGAGCAAAACCGCAGACGCGGTAGACAAGGCTGAGCAGAGTGAAACCGCAGATGCGGTAGACAAGGCTGAGCAGAGCGAAACCGCAGACGCGGTAGACAAGGCTGAGCAGAGCGAAACCGCAGACGTGGTAGACAAGGCTGAGCAGAGCGAAACCGCAGACGCGGTAGACAAGGCTGAGCAGAGCGAAACCGCAGACGCGGTAGACAAGGCTGAGCAGAGCGAAACCGCAGACGCGGTAGACAAGGCTGAGCAGAGCAAAACCGTAAGTGCGGTAGACAAGGCTGAGCGGGTAGGAACCACCGAAGCAGTAAGTAAGACAGGACAGAGATAAATCGCCGAAGCGGTGAGCAAAGACAGAGCAGAGGGGACAGGACTCTGTTCACACGGAACAGACTGGAAGGGAAAAGCAGAACCAGATACACACAAGGTACTTGCAAAGAAGTAGCGAGTGGACTCCAAACTCACAAACAGAAGTACAGCAACAACGAGTAGGAGTTAGGTGCAGGTTCAGACTCTGCAGAAAAAGAGAGGAAACGGACACAGAGACAAAACAGGTAAGAGGCCAGGAGACAGTTCAGACAAGAACAGTTACTGCAACAAAATGCAGGAACGAGCCTAGGTAAAGCCAAGTGCTGGTTCAGACACTGCAGAAAAAGGGAGCAAACGGACATAAAGACAAATCAGGTAAGAAACTAGAAGACAGTTCAGACAAGAACAGTTACTGCAAAAAATGCAGGAACGAGCCTAGGTAAAGCCAAGTGCTGGTTCAGACACTGCAGAAAAAAGGGAAGGTACGGACATAGAGAAAAACAGGAAGCAGGTTAGGAGACAGTTCAGACAGGAACTGTTACTGTAGCGAGATACCGAAGCGAGTCTGGGTATGCGGCCCCTAGAGGGCGGGACGAACAGGCTAAGAGCGTGTTCACACGGGCCTGGAAATACAACCTCCAGGAAAGACAGAAAGACAGCTTGCTAGAGTGCACAGACAGGACACAGTTCAGACACGGGAACTGATACCGCAAGGCAGGAAACATAGACAGGACCTGGCACGTCAGTGACAAGAAGCCAACTGACAGAACAAGATGCTCAGGCATGGATTCCAAGGAGGAGCTGGTTTAAATACCAGGTGACAGACAGCAATAGGCTGAGGACGCATTAGGGGTGTGTCTGCAGCAGCTACAAGAAACAGGAAGTTCAGCGGGCGTCGCCCTAAGCAGCCAGAGCAGAGCAAAGCAGACAGTATGGAAAGAAGCCAGAGTGGCAGTCTGGACTGGAAATCAAGTGTGCGCTCTTGCACAGTGGGAGATGGACCACTATGCAAGGACGCCGCCAGGTATGTTACAGGTCTGAATTCTTTCCATACCCACTGTATATATATTTATATAAAATACTATATTTTATATATATATATATATATATATATATATATATATATATATATATATACAGTACAGACCAAAAGTTTGGACACACCTTCTTATTTAAAGATTTTTCTGTATTTTCTTGACTATGAAAATTGTACATTCACACTGAAGGCATCAAAACTATGAATTAACACATGTGGAATTATATACTTAACAAAAAAGTGTGAAACAACTGAAAATATGTCTTATATTCTAGGTTCTTCAAAGTAGCCACCTTTTGCTTTGATGACTGCTTTGAATACTCTTGACATTCTCTTGATGAGCTTCAAGAGGTAGTCACCGGAAATGGTTTTCACTTCACAGGTGTGCCCTGTCAGGTTTAATAAGTTGGATTTCTTGCCTTATAAATGGGGTTGGGACCATCAGTTGTGTTGTGCAGAAGTCTGGTGGATACACAGCTGATAGTCCTACTGAATAGACTGTTAGAATTTGTATTATGGCAAGTAAAAAGCAGCTAAGTAAAGAAAAACGAGTGGCCAACATTACTTTAAGAAATGAAGGTCAGTCAGTGCCAAAGATTGGGAAAACTTTGAAAGTGTCCCCAAGTGCAGTTGCAAAAACCCATCAAGCGCTACAAAGAAACTGGCTCACATGAGGACCGCCCCAGGAAAGGAAGACCAAGAGTCACCTCTGCTTCTGAGGATTAGTTTATCCGAGTCACCAGCCTCAGAAATCGCAGGTTAACAGCAGCTCAGATTAGAGACCAGGTCAATGCCACACAGAGTTCTAGCAGCAGACACATCTCTACAACAACTGTTAAGAGGAGACTTTGTGCAGCAGGCCTTCATGGTAAAATAGCTGCTAGGAAACCACTGCTACGGACAGGCAACAAGCAGAAGAGACATGTTTAGGCTAAAGAACACAAGGAATGGACATTAGACCAGTGGAAATCTGTGCTTTGGTCTGATGAGTCCAAATTTGAGATCTTTGGTTCCAACCACCGTGTCTTTGTGCAACGCAGAAAAGGTGAACGGATGGACTCTATATGCCTGGTTCCCACCGTGAAGCATGGAGGAGGAGGTGTGATGGTGTGGGGGTGCTTTGCTGGTGATATTGTTGGGGATTTATTCAAAATTGAAGGCATACTGAACCAGCATGGCTATCACAGCATCTTGCAGCGGCATGCTATTCCATCCGGTTAGCGTTTAATTGGACCATCATTTATTTTTCAACAGTACAATGACCCCAAACACACCTCCAGGCTGTGTAAGGGCTATTTGACCAAGAAGGAGAGTGATGGGGTTCTACGCCAGATGACCTGGCCTCCACAGTCACCTGAACTGAACCCAATCGAGATGGTTTGGGGTGAGCTGGACCTCAGAGTGAAGGCAAAAGGGCCAACAAGTGCTAAGCATCTCTGGGAACTCCTTCAAGATTGTTGGAAGACCATTTCCGGTGACTACCTCTTGAATCTCATCAAGAGAATGCCAAGAGTGTGCAAAGCAGTCATCAAAGCAAAAGGTGGCTACTTTGAAGAACCTAGAATATAAGACATATTTTCAGTTGTTTCTCACTTTTTTGTTAAGTATATAATTCCACATGTGTTAATTCATAGTTTTGATGCCTTCAGTGTGAATGTACAATTTTCAAAGTCATGAAAATGCAGAAAAATCTTTAAATGAGAAGGTGTGTCCAAACTTTTGGTCTGTACTGTATATATATAAAAATAAAATATATACTTGTTTTCCCCACTGTATATGGCATAAGATCAATGTAATGAGGATCTTTGAAGCCAATTTGGCACTGTTCAGAGATGTCATTGTTTGGAGCAGAAATCAAAATTTTTCCTGCATTTTTACAATACCATTATATAGAAAAAACAAAAATAAAATAAATAATTTTGTATTTAAAGAATAGGTTACACTACAAGGTGTAGTCATGCCAAGAATCTGACACAAAATTTTAGCCACTCATTAATTTGTCCCTTTGTCTAAGATTTTGTTTCAGATTTTCATAACTTAAAATATCTATAAAGTGGTTGAGGGTTTTGCACTTTCTATAGGGAGACTCATTTTTTGGCAGATTCGTTGTATATGAGAAGATGATTTTGAATGTATGTTTTCCCTGTAATCAATATCTGAATATCTGATTTTTAATATAAAAATGACAGCGGAGTTACTGTATATAAGCTAGCCTACTCATTGGACAGTTCAGTAAATATATAGTTGATCATCTCGTGGTGTGGCTAATGGTGTGAATCCAGAAGGGAGAACAGCTTTAAGGGGTGAATTCAAGGGTAATGTGCAGGTCCTCCTCTGTTTACTTTGCTTGTATGTGATGTAGCAGATGGTCTGGTAAGATTTATTTATAAGTCGATTATGATTATGGCTCTTTTGGAACAAAGGTGTGTAATTCCTTGGGGTTTCGGTAATGTTGATGACATAAATAGCTAAGGGTGCGCTATTCTTGCCATCAAAAACCTTGACAGATCCCTTTATAGTCTATAGTAGCTTTTGGCAATTGCTGATATTACTTTTACTTGTTACTAAGTAAACATTGTGTAGTTTGTAAATTATTCCTAATATTTTTAAAGATTTCCTCTTGTACCTAAATAGGAGCCATCATGGTTTAATTCTAGAGGCTAAAAACCTATCCAAGTGGTGGACTTGGCACAGGTTTGTGGGTCAGTATATACAAGTGCGGCTCACTAAATTAGAATATCATCAAAAAGTTAATTTATTTCAGTTCTTCAATACAAAAAGTGAAACTCATATATTATATAGAGTCATTACAAACAGAGTGATCTATTTCAAGTGTTTATTTCTGTTAATGTTGATGATTATTGCTTACAGACAATGAAAACACTAAATTTGTTCCGTGGTCACTTCAGGGCTTACGTCCGAACCCTCTGCAAAACGGGTTTTGGGCGTTTGCTCCGAAGGGAGCCATTTACGATAATGGTGCAGACGGAGTCACTGTGTACTCTGTTGTGAATCATTTCAGGAGTATACGCCTACTGGAGGAGGACACTAAGACATAGTAGTTCGAACTTAAGCCCCAACTGGACCTCTGAACGTGGAGAAGAACGCAGTGTGAAAGCACCCTAATCTATCTACTGCCACTAAACAACAATGTTTGTTAGTGAATAAATGCAAGTAGATATTTTATCAGCCATGAGGAACTCATTCACAAAATGTACTAGATAGTTACACTATTTTCATAGTAGAAGGAATAATTAACTTGCCTAATGTGGAACGCTCCTTTAATGTTTCCAATTGTAAAGTAATACACAAGAAAAAAAATGCTAAGAACTCACTTGAATGAGGATGACCTAAAATTGGCAAGTGGTCATATACATTTTGATCAAAGGCTACTAAGAACTAAATTTCATTTCATATCTAATTTCCACATTCATTTTTCTACCTCTTGCTTAGCAGCATTAGCCCACTGTTGGATGTGACGACCAATCTTCTTCTTCCTTTGAAGTGTAGCTAATCAGGTTCGATAATCCCATTTTAGGAGAACTTTTTTTTTTGCTACAATGTGATAAATTATTAGCAAAATATCTCATGGTCGGACAGATTGGGGTCAAAGCATGCTTGGAAAGTGATCATCACGTCATTTTAAATGAAATAAAATTGACATTTTAAAAATGTGTGTGATCAGACAAGTCAAATTTTCTGTAGTCATTACTATAAAAATGACTGTCATTTAATGGACGTTATGGTGGGTAACCCACTATAATAACAGTAGTATGCTACATCAAAGTGCTATGAAATGCTTATAGTTGCATCAAAAGTTTTTGTCATTTAATTATTACTGGGGTATATTGGTTTCATAGCCATCCATAACTAAAGCTGAGAAAACACATTGGGTGGATTCTTCAGATTTCTATAGGTCCAATCTGATGTGACAGAGTAGATTGTTCCTGTCCAGTCCGAGGCCCAACCCTCAATACCAATTCTGTAAGGGACCCACTTACCGAGTGTGATTTATTGGACTAATGCCTTTTTTTGTGGCAGATGGACTCTTGGGTCTCTTCAGGCTTTAGGGCTTGGGTTCAACTACTACCTCCACAATCTCTGTAGCTCAACCTATATCCATACATGAGTAGTAACAGACTTTTCTGACAAACACCAAATGTTCTATTGAAAAAAAATAATTTTTGGCTTGGAAACGGTTTAATTAATGAGTGCTGTAGACCAAAGAATGGTTGACTTTTTTTTCCTATAGCTTTGACCATACTTAGGGTACATCACATGCATTTATCACTTTCTGTACAAGGAGTAGATGTTCCTTTCCTCTTTTTAGCTACAACAGCGCAGAATAAAGTCAGTTACTTCACCTCTATTTCTCATCTAATCTTGTATTGCAAGGAATTTTTCACTCTGTCTGGCAGCTGTTCATTTCAGCTCTCACTTTTTCCTCATTGGCATTCACTCTAAGAGTGATCTGTCTTTGCAGAACAATTGGCGACACATTAATTTAAGAATTTTCAACTCTCTTGCTCATTCTAATAGATTCAATTCCGACTATCCTGATTGAGCTTTTATTGAAGAAGAAACCATGGAGTGGAACTTCTAAACTTCCAAACTCTAAATTATTTAAATAAATTTAAAGTGATAGCAGCTGAGAATTGTTTCCAGATTCCCCAAACCTCTATTTCCACTTACTTCCATTTGCCATTTATTTTCCTTAAAGTGAAATTTCAAGCAAACTTTCAAAGTTTGTTAAAAGGATGCACTAGTGCCCTTACCAGGGCCGATTTAGGGCCCCGTCACACTAAGCGATGCAGCAGCGATCCCGACAACGATACGACCTGTCAGGGATCGTTGCTGCATCGCTAATACATCGCTGGTGAGCTGTCAAACAGGCAGGCTCACCAGCGATCAGGGGAGCAGCGATATCGTGGAAAGAATCGTTCCACGATGTCCTGCTCCCGTTACCAGCCTGCTGCAAGCAGGAGCAGGCTGGTAACTATGGTAAACATCGGGTTACTAAGTGCGCGTGTGCCCCTAGTAACCCGCTGTTTACCATGGATACCACTCTGCTACGGTGCGCGGGAGCCTCCGCGCACCGTAGCAGAGTGGTATCCATGGTAAACAGCAGGTTACTAAGTGCGCGCGTGCCCCTAGTAACCCGATGTTTACCATAGTTACCAGCCAGATCGTTGGTCCCGCTGGTCACACACAGCGATGTGTGCTGGCCAGCGGGAGGCCAACGACCAAAAAATGGTCCAGGACACTTTGCAACGATCAGCGACCTCACAGCAGGGGCCTGATCGTTGCAAAGTGTCACACACAGCGACATCGCTGGTGAGGTCGCTGGTGAGTCACCAAAACCGTGACTCAGCAGCGATATCGCTAGCGATATCGCTATGTGAGACGGGGGCTTAACACTGACGAGCAAAAGGTCACAATGTTTTGAACTTTTGACTTTCAGGCTCCATATCTCATCATCCACTACTGCTTTGAAGGTGAGATTACCATCATTTTATAGACAATCATCTTGGTTATCTCCTACATAAATTTGACTTGTACCACACAAAGCACGGGCTACATGGGCCGGGCTTAAAGAAAGATTAAATACAAGTTCATTAAAATCAATTATTTTTATTTCAAATTTTTTTTTTAAAATAATTCCTTTAAGATTAAAAAACAGGTGCCTTCAGATTTCATTAATACAAACCTCAATACTGGCTACAATTTCATGCCACAATACATCATAAAGACATGCCTACAAATCCATGGTGCCTATATTGCACTCCCCCCATAGCCATAAAGTGCTGTAAATAATTAGATCCAATCCACTCTAATCCAAACGTAAAGTGCAAGTGCATAAGAGAATTTTTTTTCCCTATATTCAAGAAAATTAACTATACTTGTAAGTATGAGTGCATTGATACAGTTACCCAGTAGTATGTGAGAGACACAAACAGCACCTAATCAAGTTATCAATGGAGAGTTATATGTATCAAATCATGTTAGCCATAAGCATGAACTGAAAAAATGGTACTTACATGTGGGCTATTGATAACAGAATACAGCCTGTAGAGGTGTTTGAAGAAATCTTTCTTCAAACAGCTCTACAGGCTGTATACTGTTATCAATAGCCCACATGTAAGTACCATTTTTTCAGTTCATGCTTATGGCTAACATGATTTGATACATATAACTCTTATGCACTTGCACTTTACGTTTGGATTAGAGTGGATTGGATCTAATTATTTACAGCACTTTATGGCTATGGGGGGAGTGCAATATAGGCACCATGGATTTGTAGGCATGTCTTTATGATGTATTGTGGCATGAAATTGTAGCCAGTATTGAGGTTTGTATTGATGAAATCTGAAGGCACCTGTTTTTTAATCTTAAAGGAATTCTTTTAAAAACATTTTTTTAAATAAAAATAATTGATTTTAATGAACTTGTATTTAATCTTCCTTTAAGCCGGGCCCATGTAGCCCGTGCTTTGTGTGGTAAATATCCTATTGGGAGGTGTAATTGTTGACCTTTTTTGATATACATAAATTTGACTTGTAAGTGTTTTGCATATGATTCATTTTGCAGATCCTTGTCATGTCACTGAATTGTTACTGTTTTTCTCCAAAAAAATCTAGATTTAAATTTTTATTATTTTTTAGTATTTTGTAAATACACGTTTGGCTTTCAACACTGTCTGAATCCTTCTGGGCATGCTCTTGATCTGATTCAAACACGTCTCAACCGAAATCTGATCCTAGGTCTCTTCTACACGTTTTTTTTTTTCTTAAACTCTACCCACACTCTGGTTCCTCAAGTGGAACTTTTCCAGTTCTGTATGTAGGGGGCTGGGGGTGATGAAGACGTCGAGTTGAAGATGGGGTTAATAATTGTTATACCTGTTTATGATTATTTATGTGATAAAAGTGTTTCTTGTGTGAAATCCCTATGGCCAATTATTGTATGCCGGTTGTCCTATAGGCTTTACCTAAGGCCGTCCCTGGGATGCTGGAGGTATGCCCAGAAGGGGGAACCATACAATATAGATAGGGATTCAACTGCACTACACTGCTTAGGCACCAGAGAGTTAGGACAAGGGTTACATCATCAGCTGGGAGGAGTTACAGCATTAGAGCAGTTTTTTTTATAGAAAAGCATTTCCTGGTTACATACAGTCTAGGAGGGGAGAGTGAGTAGTTAGGAGCATTAGGCAGTGTACGCCTGTCGTTAAGGGAGGTCTGTGTCAGGCCACCTCATTCCTGGGTTCAAGACCCAAATGCACAGAACTGGGGTAGGTTCTGTTCCATACACAGAGAGAGACGGAGTGTGGAGGATGAATGAGCAGATAGGAAAGCAGACTCCATCAGCAGTATCAGCTGTGAAGAACTGTTTTACTGGTGCAAGTTATTAGAACAGAATGAGGACACATTTGAGGCAGAATCTGGACGCTGGCATTGTCCTAGACTCATGGCCTGTTAGAAGTGCTCAGTGCAAGGCCTCTGTTTCCCTAGAGAGGAGTTTCTCAGCCGGGTTCCAGAAGATGTGGAAGATGTTGAGTCTCAGGAAGGGAAGAGAACAACAATGGAAATGCAGATTACCAAGGGTACTTCACCAACTAAAGAACTTGTCTTGATCTGTATACTGCAGCCGTGTATGGAAGAATTGCACAGTAAAAGTGAGTCTGTTAATCCGGATCTACGATCTCCTGTCTTTTCCATTAATGGTGTAACAGTGAGTACAGCAAATCCTCCATTCCAGCACACACTCTAGTCTCAGTCCTTAATAGTAGAGGGGGCATTGGGCGGAGAAAAGATAGTTCTGGCACACAGTGTGATGGTAGTGGCCCCGTGTGCTACCCTCTACATGTACATGAAAGGGAACCTGTCACTTGATCATGCTGCCAAACCACATGCAGCATGAATCAGAAACTGTCTATGTTATTGTAGCTGTGCATGTTTTTCTCTGAAAAGCTGTGGCATAGAGACCTGTTAGCTGTCAGTGTGAAAATGAGGTGAGGAGATTCTGCGAGGGACTGATTGAATGCAGTATTCATTCAATATACATAGTCCCTTTTTCAAATTATGTTTTTATGATTCAGACATGCACAGCTGCAATAATACAGTTAGTGTCCGATTCATGCTGCCCGAACCACAGTCATCAGGAATCAGACACCGACTGTTGACAGGTTCCTATTAATGGTCCCTCTCACCAAAAGAAACAACTTAGTCATTTTAGCATTTAAACAGTAATTTATTCTACTTGAAATATTACATAATTTCAACTGATCGTGAATTATATCCTGCCATGCTAGAGGTTGTAAGTCTGAATTCTGGCGAAGACCATTCTTCAAATAAAACAAATATCTAATTAGCTAAGTATGAAGGCATCTACTGAGTATAAAGAGATGCTGGGGAACACCCCCACCAGCACCCTGAGATGGTGGACAATCTGCTCGGGGTTAAAACACAAGGATCGCAACTGAGATACATGCATTTCGACTAAACCCTCCTCCCCAATGGACCCCTGTGAAGCTGGTTCAGCTACACATTTTGTACATCTGCCACTCATTTAGTATGGACTGAAGGTTCAAATCACTTTAGAGTAATAGTCCCTTTAAATAGCTGATCAGAGAAGGGTGTCTGTACTAAAGATAGGCCATCACCTTTAGTGGACCCCAATCTTTTTTAGATTCACTGTGTATTTTTATTGACTTTTTAATATTGAACATGGTTTTCTCTACCACCGAGCATGGAACTAAGTTTCTACCTTTGAGTGCCCACCATATTATCTCTACTGCGTATTTTTATTGACTTTTAATATTGAACGCAGTAAAATCTCAGAGTATGTATATTCATGGGATAAAAATAAATTATTTTCAATCACATTTGTGGATACAGCATTTCTTAGACCCTATTAAAAGGATACATATCTCCTATACAATGTCTGTTCTCAAGAAGCAATAAAAAGTTGAACATTATCCAGCAAGTAATACAGTCTAATATCTGCATACTCTATTTCTTGGCTTTGATCTCAAAAAACTTATGCATTAATCTCAAATGAGTTTTGCTGCATACTTGAACTGTGCCAAGTAAAGGGGCACTAATAGAAAGGACAGAACAGCGGAAGAATACAAATAATGGACAAGGTATTACAGTACCACAGTACTGAGATCAGTGCTTCTCAAAACTGACTGTTGGTCAAGTACCGTACATCTGGCGACATGGTTTTCACAGAAGTGATTATAAGCTCATCAGTCCTTTCTTTAGCTTCAGCAATCTCTGGTTTGGTTACATTATTGACTCATTTTGGACACAGGTAAATTAAAAAGCACTCTTTTAACAATGATAATCTTTTTATTTATATAGCACCAACATATTCTGCAGCGCTTTAGAATTCAGACAATTATTGGCACTGTCCCCATTGGGGTTCACAATCTACATTTCCTATCAGGATGTCTTTGGAGTGTGGGAGGAAACCGGAGAACCTGGAGGAAACCCACGTACACACGAGGAGAACATACAAACTCCTTGCAGATGTTGTCCTTGGTGGGATTTGAACCCAGGACCCCAGCACTGCAAGGCTGCAGTGCTAACCACTGAGCCACCGTGCTGCCCAGATTTTAATTTTGTTGTAGACATATCCCACAGATAGACAGGTCAAGGTGATGCCTGTCCCTTTCCGTTGAGGCCCCAGAAGAAAACATTGGAGAAGCCCTGTTTTAGATAACTAGCTGTCTTTGGTGTAGTGTTGGACTATTGTTTCTATTGCTTCACCTCTGTAGCCAGAAGAGGTTAAAGGGGCTGTCCAGGAGGGTAGGAAATGAACCTAACCAGAAACATCTATAAAATTAAAAAACATTACTCACCTTTAAAATCAACCACTCTATTGTATTGATGGATCCTGCCATTTGTTGACACAGACAGAAGAGGGCCCCTTTGTAAGAACAATATATGGGCCCTTTGCAGTCCAGTAGCCCACCATAATGCACAATACCACCTGCTTTGGAGGTGGAAATGGGTCCCATTACTTCTTGGCCCCTGTGCGACCGCACAGGTTGCACCAATGATATGTCCGCCCCTGGATCCGGCATGTTTCATTTTCCTGTAGCGATGTCATGTCATACATCCTTGTGGCACTGCAGGCAATCATTGACCTTACACGACTTGTGCTGTAAATGCTTCACTGCTGAGTAGAGATGAGCGGTGTTCGACTATAACTGTTCGCCAATCTCAAATTCGAGCTGTTTTGGGCGGTGTTCGAGTCGTTCGACGAACGCGAACGATTTGCAAAAAATTCGGCTGTTCGAGGTTATGTTCGATAACTGTTCGTGCATCAAAAGCGTGTCCTGCATGTCTGGCGCTATTTAGAGCACCAATCATGCAGGGATTGTCTGCCACTCACTGTAATGCCACAGCCATGGTGGTTGTGGCATTACAGTGGTTGCCCAAATCGATGGGAACAGTGCTCATAGTGAAACAAGAAAAGCCGGCAATTCAGCAGCGGCATACAATTTAGAACCGAAAGAATAGAACATCACACATAGATTAGATAGATAGAAACATGTCAGTCACATATATAAGAAGTACAGTGACAGTGTTGGTTACTGTACTTGTCATTTAGTGTAAAGGATTTATTAAAAAAAATATTAGTGTTTTCATGCACCGTCTCTTTAAAAAAGCCGGCCGGCAATTCAGCAGCGGTACTCGACAATTTATAACAGAAAGAATAGAGCATCACACATAGATTAGATAGATAGAAACATGTCAGTCACATATATAAGAACTACAGTGATCGTGTTGATTACTGTACTTGTCATTTAGTGTTCAAATAAAGGATTTATTAAAAAAAAAATTGGCTTGGGGTTCCCCGTAATTTTAGTCTCTAGCGGAGGTTAAGCAGACGGCTGGGGCAGATGTTTGAAGCCTGGGAAGGGGGTAATACCCACGGAGCTTCCCAGGCTACTAATATCAGCCCCCAGCTGAATACCTAGCCTTTACTAGCTATTAAAATGGGGGACCCCAAAAAAAATGACTAGCTATTTTACTAGCTAGCAAAGGCTAGGCAGACAGCTGGGGGCTGATATTAATAGCCCAGGAAGGGTGCCATGAATATTGGCCCCCTCCCAGGCTAGAAACACCAGCTGTCAGCCGCCCCAGAAATGGCGCATCCATAGGATGCGCCAATTCTGGCACTTAGCCTCGCTCTTCCCACTGCCCTGTAGCGGTGGCAGTGGTGTAATAGGGTTGGGGTTGATGTCAGCTTATAATGCCAGCTGACATCAAGCCCAGGTTAGTAATGGAGAGGTGTCTATAAGACACCCCCATTACTAACCCCATGGTCAAAGTTAAAAAAAAACACAAACACCCAGAATAAAGTCCTTTAATTGAAATAAAGACACAATTCTTTATTGTTCTAAATTAAACCATACCTACCATCTCGCCCATTCCAGCTGAAGCCAACGATCTCCTGCAATAAAAGTAAAATAATAAAGCAACATCATCCTTACCTTTCCATGGTTCCCACGACAGCTTCAGCTCTGCTACATTCACATGACAGGCTGGACCGCAGCAGAACCCTGCCATCCAGCTTGCCATGCGGCAGACACTGAGAAGCGCAGGCATGCTTGCGCTCCTCAGTGTCTGGCTGTGACGGCATCCAGATGAGCCGAGTTCATGTCCAATGAACTCAGCTCACCTCATGCACGTCACTGACAGCGTGGGAAAATTCTGACGGCTGGTGTTTCTAGCCTGGGAGGGGGCCAATATTCATGGCACCCTTCCTGGGCTATTAATATCAGCCCCCAGCTGTCTGCCTAGCCTTTGCTAGCTAGTAAAATAGGGGGGACCCCAAGTCATTTTTTTTGGGGTCCCCCATTTTAATAGCTAGTAAAGGCTAGGTATTCAGTTGGGGACTGATATTAGTTGCCTGGGAAGCTCCGTGGGTATTACCCCCTTCCCAGGCTTCAAACATCTGCCCCAGCCGTCTGATTAACCTCCGCTAGAGACTAAGATTACGGGGAACCCCACGCCAATTTTTTTTTAATAAATCCTTTATTTGAACACTAAATGACAAGTACAGTAATCAACACTATCACTTTACTTCTTATATATGTGACTGACATGTTTCTATCTATCTAATCTATGTGTGATGCTCTATTCTTTCTGTTCTAAATTGTCGGGTACCGCTGCTGAATTTCCGGCCGGCTTTTTTAAAGAGACGGTGCATGAAAACACTAATATTTTTTTTAATAAATCCTTTAACACTAAATGACAAGTACAGTAACCAACACTGTCACTGTACTTCTTATATATGAGACTGACATGTTTCTATTTATCTAATCTATGTGTGATGCTCTATTCCTTCTTGTCTAAATTGTCGGGTACCAGTGTATGCCGCTGCTGAATTGCCGGCCGGCTTTTTTAAAGAGAGTGTCTTCTGAGCAGTTTGTCAGCTTTTGGACACCTTTGAAGGTGTTTTCTATGTGTTTTTGTTTGCCTGCCATTGGTTTTAACGGTGTTCGACGGTGTTCTAAGGTGTTCGACGAACAGTTCCTCGAACATCCCGGTGTTCGACGAACCGAACCGAACCCGAACACTACGGGGGTGGCTCAACACTACTGCTGAGGCCAGGGATTGGGTGCTGTGGCCATGTAGGTGCATGTTATGGCACATAATCACCGCTGGAAAATTAACAAAATATTTTGATTTGAGAGTCATCAGTGGTTGATAATTTTTCATCTTTTAAGTTAGCCATTAAAAGATAACAAAAACTGATGGGGCCCATCAGGTCAAAAGATATCATTGGTGAGCAATTTTTTTTCAAAACATTTTCTGCTATTAGGTTAATTTCTTAAAACCTTGGACAATCACAGTCACAACCTCTTGAGACTTGATACTTTGTAATTAAACATATCTGGAGAGATTTTAAGACACCCTGTCAAATATTCTTTTTTTTCACACATAATTGTGAACTTTCTAAAGGCTATATTAGAAGTCAATAGAATGTGACCGTAGCCTGGCAGAGTCATGATTTCATAAGGTATAAGGATTCCATATGTGACTTATATCTCCAGCACATGCTGAGTATTAGGGAACAATTTATAGGATAGAGCATCAAGCCAAGATCATCTTATTATCTTATATAGGTTAATAAACCAATCGATAAAAGAAGCCAGACATACCTTATCTAGCACTGAAGATACTTTATCAACAATACAAAGGGAAGAAAAGCAGTAATGTAAAGCTCTGAAAGGCTTGCAAGTCCGTATAATTAAATATACATGAATAAGGAATTGTATATAAAAGGACATCATAAAGAATTATTTAGACATGATTAAACATAGATGAGTAATGCCGCCTTTGGAGAAATAGAGGATTGGATAAACAGCAACAGATCAGTAGGAAACGAGTACATATCTACAGTAAATGTCTATCTATCTATCTATCTATCTAATATCTAAAGTTTGCATACATCTCAGTGCTTAAAGAGTGCTGCTGTATTCTTTTGTTTGTTTGCATCTGTGACACCCAGAGTGCAGGATAACCCAGTACACCGGGCATGGGTTGGATCCTTCTTTCTGTCACATGAGGGGCGGTGGCCGTGCCCGGTGCCTGGAACTCCAGTGTAGTGAAAATAGGCACACATCTGTGGGTGTTAAGGGTTTAATGCTGGCATTGTACTGTTCTCTCGTTCCTAATATGTTTGATGGTGTTCCCCGTGGTGTTAATGTAGTGGATGGAGACAGGAGAGTCAGGATACAACTTACAGTAAAACAGATGAAATTTTACTTGAACAGCAGCCAAAAAGGTACACAGCCATAGATGGTGTTACATGTTCAGGTGACAGGCTCATAATGACAGATGGATGAAATGGCACAAGTGCAGTCAAAGCCAATCCTGCTGTCCAGGCTGACACAATGGATGTCATGGATGTCAAGTTTTCTCCATCCCAGCCTTGTAGTTCCACAACTGGTAAACCTGTCTTTTCCCTTTCACCTCCTCTCCAACATGCTCCCCACTTAACACTGACTACTGACTTCCTATATCCTTAAAACCTTCCCACTGGTTTCCCATATAGGGCCGCCTTTCTCCCCTCCCCTCCAGGGTCCGGAGTTGCTGTTAGCACTGCTGGAACCTGACACAAACAACGGCCATAGGGATAAATAGATTTTTATATAATACAAGCAGAAATGTAACCACACACAAAAATAACATTCATCACACTTGCCTCAACATCTCCTTGAGGGGGACAGGACTCCTTGTCCACCCTCTTACATACAGAGCAACAAATTGCTAATGCTGGGTTTACAATCATATAATGTATCATAGTCCTAGTTGTAACACTTGGAGGGTTATAGTCATCATCTATGTTCAGGAGCTCACTGCTCCCCAGGCTGCAGACTTCCTGACTGGTTGGGTTACGGTTGCTCTTGCACATTTGTGCATCTGGCGTGAATTTGTACATTGGTAATGCTGCCATATGAAGTATCCTCGTTAGTTTCTGTAGCATCAGAAGCGCTGTGATCATATAACTTCCCATACTGTTCTATAGAAGTCAATGGTGGCTGGCATTAGGATCTAATGAGAATGCTCTTGAATGCTCACTCTAGAGATCACAGCCAGCCTCAGTCTAAATAAGTTTATTGCAACTGCATATATTTAGCCATCACTCCAAGATTAGAGGTGGTCAGTCCATTTGTCAATGAGTGTTAAAGAGGTTGTCCAGTATTTTTTCTAGGCCATCAATGCCTGATCGGTCAGGGTCCAACACCCGGCACCCCTGCCGATCAGCTGTTCCCGGTGTTGGCGGCAGTGGCCGCCTACCAGAAGCACTCGATTGCGGAGCTGCTCCATATTCTGATAGTGGCAGAGTACTACACAATAGGAGGTGGATGTGCAGTACCTGGGGGGTGCCGGACCCCGTCCGATCAGACATTGATGGCCTATCCTAAGGATAGGTCATCAATGAAAAAGTAGTGGACAACCTCTTTAAACAACAGAAAGGAAAAGCAGACATATCGGATGACCTGTTAAACTGCAAACAATGTGCAAAATTGTTTATTTTAAGCGCAGTCAGACCGTCATATAAATTGGACCAAGCTCAGAACACAGTGCACAGACTGGCCGGTGGCTCTCTCGATCCAAGAATGACAGCTGCATAGAAATACATGAAGCTGTCATGCTTGGCATGGGAGAGTTGTTGGCCAGTCCATGCATTGAGATTCAATCTGAGTTCGATTTATACGGCTATTTGACTGCCCTCTTATATTGATTAATTAAATATACCCAAATAAGAAGAAGGGAATAACCACTTAAAGCTTTCAGAAACTTAGATATTGATGGTCTATTAGGATAGGCCATCAATGCCAGGATACCGGAGATCCAGCTCCTGCCTCCAATGTTGATGAGAATGAAAAGTTGGAATCAGTTCTGGAAGTGCCATATCCCTTTCATTGTTTACTGGGCACAGTTTTGTACATTTTGTAGATTCTGTGTCTGGTATTGCACCTGTACTCTAATCTAGCTACAAAAAGTTTCAATATAGTCCAGATCCTAATGGATCTGTCAAGTCACATCATCTGTCATATCTGAGGTAAACATAGGACAGAGGGTGTGATTTGCTGGCCACTTACTAAAGACTACTGGACCAATTGACGCAGAACGGAGTCCACGGCTCTAAGGGATGCAGACTTTTTCCAGCACAGAGCATCGGTTCTGTTGATCTTATTATTATGCTTTATTAGAGATTTTCTTGCTGTGTTTTATTAGTGATCTGTTTGCTCAACAGTTCAGCCTCAGGAATCAATCCTTCCATTCAGTGACAGTAAGCAGAGGAAGACATGCAGGCTGGATCTTATGCATACATAAGGCCAGACCCAAGCTTGGGAATTGAGGAAAGCCATCACTCCATTAATCTCATTAGTATCTCAGGGACCTCAAGCCATTGTTCTAACAGCCACTAGTCCCATTATGTGGATTGGGAAAGTAGACCCACCAAAGCCGTCACCATAGGGGGTCTCACATGCACTCCCAGGTGATGGGCTTCTGGAATATTCTTCATTCTTTCATCTAAAAGCAAATGTTTAAAGGGGAGGGTGTGAACACTTCTGCCCATTCAGGGGCTTATCCCAGGCAGGGAGGAAAAGAAGCCACATGTTTAGTCAGGGAGTTAGAGGAATGACGTTGAAGAGATAGGATCTAGGCTGAGGTCCTGGAGCCCATGTAGGGATGGCTTATGGAGTTTGGAGATCGGTTGCCGACTGGGCTGGATAAACGTGCTACAGTTGTGAGAGCTGTCGTCTGGATTTTATGAATTTTCTTAAGGACTATTGCTACTGGAAACATGTGCTTCTATCGTTTTATCTGTCGTCTGGAGGAGTGTGGAATCTGAATACACACCATACTGGCTGGAGATACGAAATCTGTGGGCCAACCAAAAGTTGGGAGAAAGTGAGTATCGCCTGATACAAAGGCTGTGGAACTACTGCCCCGGGGTGGGGATCTTGTGGACTAGAGGCAATGTATTTTGGTCATTTACCTGGAGTTGTTGTAAAATCTTGGATGTCAGGAATACAGTTTTGTTACATCGTTAACCTGCCTAGGTGATTATAACAACCCACAACCTCAGATCGTCACAGAGGGGGAGACACTGAGATTGGCCATGTATTGTAGAGTTTTCTGAGATTTGAACTGTCGATCACTTTGTTTGTGTTATGTTCTGCTACCAGAGCTAAGGAAAGAGAGGAGATCTGCCCCTATGATAGAACTCAGCTTTATCCCTACGATGTAACAGGGGACCTGATCCTGCGATCAGACCTGCTAAAGTCCTAAGCTAGTCTGTACGGAGACCTATAGATGTGGGGAAGGAATCCCTACAAGTACTAAGGACTGGGAGGAAAAAGGGACACCTCCTAACAGAAATAGTAGCAGACAGACAAACAAACAAAATATATAGAACACTGAGGTCCGTAGACCAAGCAAACTAACAGAGTTAGATACAGAGCACAGGCTAGCTAGAAAGTAGTTATACAATGAAGTCCAGCAAAGCCAGAAGGGCGGAGCAGGATTAAATAGGCCAACAAGGTCATGTGACCAGCAAAGGAAAAAACCTAAGAGCAAGGTTCTAACAGTACCCCCCCTTCTAAGAGGATCCTCCGGATCCCCTAGGACCAGGCTTATCAGGAAATCTCCTGTGAAACGCTCTGATAAGTCTGGACACGGAAACATCATCTGACCTCACCCAAGAGTTATCCTCGGGTCCGAAACCTTTCCAGGCCACAAGATACTGCAAACTACCTCTATACCGTCTAGAGTTAAGGATGCGAGAAATTTCATATTCCCCGTCCTCCACCACCGGAGGAACAGAGGCAGAGGCGTCACCATCCGACACAACAGCTTTTTTTAACAGAGAGACATGAAATACCGGATTAATTCTCCAGGAGGTAGGAACCTCCAACCTAACAGCAGATTGGTTAACAACATGAAGCACCTTAAAGGGCCCTACAAACTTGGGACCCAATTTCTTAGAAGGAATCCTCAACCGCAGATTCCTAGAGGACAACCAGACCATGTCACCAACAGCGAACAAAACCTCCTGTCGTTTCCTATCAAAGTAGTCTTTAGATTTTCTGTTGGCCTCCTGAAGATTACCACGCACATCCGTCCAAACTCTCTCCAAATCACCGGAAAAATTCTCCTCCTCAGGCACGGCAGATCCCAACTTGGAGAACGACCCAAACGACGGATGTCTCCCAGAACAACAAAAAAAAGGCGAACAACCAGCAGAAGAAGATGTATGATTGTTCAGAGCAAATTCAGCAAGTGGCAGAAACTCAGACCACCCCTCTTGATTGTCTGCCACAAAACAACGCAAGAACTGCTCAACATCCTGGTTTTTCCTTTCTGTCTGGCCATTAGATTCAGGATGATATCCGGACGAGAACGACAAATGAACTCCCAACCTGTCACAAAAGGCACGCCAAAAACGAGCCACGAACTGAGGACCCCTATCAGAAACAATGTCAGTAGGAACGCCATGAAGTCTGACAATTTCCTTGACAAAGGCCTTAGCGAGAGTTTTAGCGCAGGGCAGTTTGACGAAGGGAACCAAGTGACACATCTTGCTAAAACGGTCCACGACCACCCAGATGACAGTAAAACCCTCAGAGGGGGGAAGGTCAGTTATAAAGTCCATAGCCAAATGTGTCCAAGGAGCACTGGGAACCTCCAAAGGACAAAGCAACCCCGCAGCAGGAGTATGTGAGGACTTAGATCTAGCACATATAGTACATTGACGCACCCACTTAATGACTTCCTTCTGCCATCCAGGCCACCAAAAACTGCGACCCACCAGTCTCTTGGTCTCAGAGATTCCGGGATGACCTGCCAACCGAGATTCGTGACACTCAACAAACAAATCTCTCCTAAAGGTCCCAGGCACAAACAACCTCCCATGAGGAGTGTTAGATGGGGCATTCTCCTGTGCTTTAAGAATCTCATCTTCCAAAACGGAGTCCAAAGCAGCTATCACAACACCTTCTTGTAAAATGTTCTCCTCTTTCTCAGCACCGACTATGGGAGAAAAACTGCGAGACAAAGCATCCGCCTTAACATTCTTAGTACCAGGGATGTAAGTAACGGAGAAATTAAACCGCGAGAAAAACAGTGCCCACCTAGCCTGACGGGCATTCAGGCGCTTGGCAGCATCAAGATATATCAGATTTTTATGATCCGTAAGAACCTGAACAGGAAATTCCGCACCTTCCAAGAAGTGGCGCCAGTGTTCAAATGCGAGTTTAATAGCCAATAATTCCCGATTACCAATATCGTAATTCAGTTCAGTCTCCGAAATTTTTTTTGAAAAAAAGGCACAGGGATGTAATCCATCCCCGTTATCCTGAGACAATACTGCGCCAACCCCCACAGAGGAAGCATCAACCTCAACCAAAAACGGCTTAGTCACATCAGGCTGCATAAGGATGGGAGCAGAGGTGAACCTCTCCTTGAGATACACAAAAGCTTCAATGGCCTCAGAAGACCACTGAACCGCATCAGCACCTTTCCTGGTGAGATCGGTCAGAGGTTTGACAATACTAGAAAATTTTTTTATGAATTTTCTGTAATAATTGGCAAAACCCAAAAACCTCTGTATCGATTTCAAACCAATAGGCCTAGGCCATTCCTGTACAGCTTGAACTTTAACCGGGTCCATCTCAAAACCTTCGCTGGAGATAATGTAACCCAAAAAACTAATTCTCTGTACAGCGAACTCACATTTCTCCAGCTTAGCAAAAAGCGAATTGTCCATTAATAACTGTAATACCTCACGTACGCTCCGCCAATGAGACTCCAGATCCGGCGAATAAATCAAAATGTCATCCAAATACACAACCACATTTTTGCCGATCAAAGGTCTAAGGATGTCATTAATAAGATTCTGAAAAAATGCAGGAGCATTAGTAAGACCAAAAGGCATAACCAGGTTCTCAAAATGACCCACAGGAGTGTTAAAAGCAGTCTTCCATTCATCACCCTCCTTCATGCGCAACAGATTGTATGCCCCCTTAAGGTCAATTTTAGAGAACCACTTGGCCCCCATTAACTGGTTAAACAGATCAGGAATCAATGGCAGTGGGTAAGGATTGCGTACAGTAATTTTGTTAATCTCACGAAAATCCAGACAAGGACGTAAACCGCCGTCCTTTTTTTTTACAAAAAAAAATCCAACCGCCACAGGAGACTTAGAGGGCCTAATGTGACCGGCGGCCAAACTTGTCTGTATGTATTCCTCCAAAGCCTTCCTCTCAGGAATAGTAAGGTTAAATAAACGACTTTTAGGAAGAGTCGCTCCAGGGACAAATTCAATAGAACAATCATAGTCTCTATGGGGAGGCAAAACCTGCGATTCCTTCTCAGAAAAAACTCTCCAAAAATCCTGAATAGGAACAGGCAATTCTCCCCTATCCAAAGCTGCAATACGCCCGTTACAACACTTGTCATAACATTTATGGCTCCAGGATTTAATTTCACTGGTAGACCAATCCAGTACAGGATTGTGAAATTTTAACCAGGGCAATCCCAATATTACTGGAGAAGGCAAGTTATTCAAAACTACCAAATCCAATTTCTCATGGTGAACACCATTAATAGTGAGAGGAAATTCACAGACCTTGAGAGTAATATTCTTCAAAGGGGAACCATCCACAGAAACCACAGCAATGGGGGATGATAAAGGTTCGGGTTTTAAATTGAGTCTTTCCAAGAATCCCCCATCAATTACATTCAGAGTAGACCCACAATCAACAAACACCCGAAATTCCATTAATTTTTCCTGAGCAATCGTGGAAGCAGCTAAAAATACACCCTTGGAATTTAAACAGGCAATACGGGCATGACTGACCATTTTTTTTTCTTTCTTCATACGAAGCTCACAGCCTTTAATCAAATGACCAGATTTTCCGCAATAGAAACACAAGCCTTCAGAAAATCGACGGTCTTTTTCTTGAGAGCGAGGTGCCACCGATCCAATCTCCATCGGTTCACCACTGTTAGAACACACATTCTCATAACCAGAAACTGACATAGCAGAGGATTTGCTCTCATTAACCCTTGCACGCAGTCTCCTATCCACCCGTATAGCTAATTGCATAGCCTGTTGCAAATCTTCAGGTGTAGGATAAGCAATTAGCAGGTCTTTAACCCTTTCATTGAGCCCAGCAAGAAATAGACTTTTCAGAGCAGAATCGTTCCACCCTGTTTGAGTAGACCATCGACGGAAATGAGTACAATATTTTTCCACATTACCTGATCCCTGTTTCAAACGTCTCAACTCAGTCTCAGCTGATGCGACACGGTCAGGATCATCATATAATAGTCCCAAAGCAGAAAAAAAACTATCCACTGATCTGAAGCATGTATCACTAGGTTGCAAAGAAAAGGCCCACTCCTGAGGCTCTTTGCGCAAAAGTGACATTATGAACCCTATGCGCTGGGATTCATCCCCAGAGGACTTGGGTCTCAAACGAAAATACAATAAGCAAGCATTTTTAAATGAAAAAAATTCTCGGTGTTCACCAAAAAATAAATCCGGCAAACATACCTTAGGCTCCAAGAAATGTGCTCCAGGACAGTTACTCACGTGCTGACGGAGCTCGGCCACCTCCAGAGAGAGTCCCTGCAGGCGATGAGCCAAATCCTGAACCGACACCATGATGGAACAGAAAAATCTTTCCTTAGAGAATTTGCAGGCTGGACTTACTGTTATGTTCTGATACCAGAGCTAAGGAAAGAGAGGAGATCTGCCCCTACGATAGAACTCAGCTTTATCCCTACGATGTAACAGGGGACCTGATCCTGCGATCAGACCTGCTAAAGTCCTAAGCTAGTCTGTACGGAGACCTATAGATGTGGGGAAGGAATCCCTACAAGTACTAAGGACTGGGAGGAAAAAGGGACACCTCCTAACAGAAATAGTAGCAGACAGACAAACAAACAAAATATATAGAACACTGAGGTCCGTAGACCAAGCAAACTAACAGAGTTAGATACAGAGCACAGACTAGCTAGAAAGTAGTTATACAATGAAGTCCAGCAAAGCCAGAAGGGCGGAGCAGGATTAAATAGGCCAACAAGGTCATGTGACCAGCAAAGGAAAAACCTAAGAGCAAGGTTCTAACAGTTTGGGTGAAAGAAATAGAAGTCCAGGCTTTCCCTATGATCCTAGAAGCATTGCAAAGTTTTTAACATTAAATTAAACAGTATATACTGTTAGAACCCTCCTGTTTGTTTTTTCCATCTTGTATTTTGCGGTCACGTGACCATCTGCCTTTATATTCCTGCTCCGCCCTTTTGGCTTTGCTGGACTTCAGTGTTGTTTGACTGCTTTGCTAGCCAGGTGCTTCGGTGCCTATCTCTGTCAGTTTGCTTGGTCCTTCTGGGACCTCTAGTACCTTTTTGTCAGTTTGTCTTTTTGTGTTCTGCAACAACTTTCTCTGTTCAGGAGGTGTCCCATTTTTGTTGAAGTCCTTAGTTCTTTTAGGGACTCCTTCCTTTATTCTATAGGTTTTCGTTCAGACTAGCCGAGGACTAAGGCGGGTCTGTTCGCTAGGAACAGGCAGCCCGCTACATCGTAGGGGTTCAGCTTAGTCTTACTGTAGGGAAAGCTTTCACCTTTCTTTCCATAGTACATATTGCAGATCATAACAGTAAGTCCAGCCAAAAAAAAACTAAAAGGAAAGAAATTCGGGGATCAGTATGGTTTCCGTCCAGGATTTGGCTCAACGCTTGCAGGGATTGTCTCTGGAGGTGGCCGAGCTGCAGATACACGTGAGTAGCTGTTCTGGAGCGCATTTTGTGGAACCCAAGGTAGGACTGCCTGATGTTTTTTATGGTAAACAGCAAGATTTTTTTTCCTTTAAAAATGCTTGTTTATTATATTTTCGTTTGAGACCAAGGTCCTCTGGGAATGAATCACAGATTTGGTTTTATTATGTCACTTTTGCGCAATGAACCACAGGGGTGGGCCTTTTCTCTCCAACCTAATAATTCATGCTTAAGGTCGGTAGAAGAATTTTTTTCTGCTATGGGGGTATTATATAACGATCCTGATCGAATCTCATCTGCTGAGGCAGAACTCAGGCGTTTGAATCAGGGGTCAGGTGATGTTGAAAATTATTGCACACACTTTAGAAGATGGGCTTCTGAAGTTAAATGGAATGATCCTGCTCTGAAATGTCTATTTCTTGCTGGTCTGAGTGAAAGGGTTAAGGATTTGCTAATTGCATTCCCCGCACCTGAGACTCTGCAGGATGCCATGCAATTAGCTGTTCCTGTGGATAGGAGGCTGAGATCTAGGCAGAATGAGGTAAAGACTCCTGTAATGCCAGGTCCTAGTCCCCAGAAAATCTGCTCAGACGGTGGAGAACCGATGGAGGTTGGGGCGATGTCACTCCACTCTCAGGAACGAGACCGGAGGTTCACCGAGAGATTGTGTCTTTATTGTGGTAAAGCTGACCATTTGATTAAGTATTGTGAGCTTTGTTTAAGTAAAGGAAAAAAAAGGTCAGGTACGCCCGTATTGCTTGTTTACGCTCTGCAGGAGTATTTCTTTCAGGGAGTACTACTTTTCAGGAAAATTTGATTGAATTTCAGGCATTTGTGGATTGTGGTTCAACACTTAATGTGATTGATAAAGGGTTTTTGGAAAACCTTAAATTGAAATTCAAACCTTTGTCATCACCTATTTCGGTGATTGCAATTGATAACACTCCCTTGAAATGTATTACTCACAAGGTTGCTGCATTTCTCCTCACTATCAATGGAGTTCACCAAGAAATTTTGGACAGGGTTGTATTAGATAATTTACCCTCTCCAGTCGTTCTAGGTTTGCCTTGGTTAAAACTGCACAAACGAAGGACGGGGGTTTACGTCCATGTCTGGATTTTCGTGAAATTAATAAGATTATCGTACGCAATTCCTACCCATTGCCGTTAATTCCTGACTTGTTTAACCAGTTAGTGGGGGCCAAGTGGTTCTCTAAAATTGATCTCCGGGGGGCATACAATTTGTACAATTTGTTACGAGTGAAGGAGGGTGATGAATGGAAAACTGCTTTTAACACTCCGGTAGGTCATTTTGAGAATCTGGTGATGCCTTTTGGTCTTACCAATGCACCTGCATTTTTTTCAGAACCTTATTAAAGACATCCTGAGACCTTTGATTTGTAAGAATGTGGTTGTGTATTTGGATGACATTTTAATTTATTCACCAGATCTAGAGTCCCATTGGCAGAGTGTACGTGAAGTTTTTCAGTTATTGAGTGATAATTCACTCTTTGCTAAGCTGGAGAAATGTGATTTCACTGTGCAGAAAATTCGTTTTTTGGGCTACATTGTCTCCAGCGAGGGCTTTGAGATGGACCTGGTGAAGGTTCAGGCTGTGCAGGAATGACCTAGGCCTATTGTTTTGAAATCTATACAGAGATTTTTGGTTTTTGCCAATTATTACAGGAAATTCATTAAGAATTTTTCTGTAATTGTTAAGCCTCTAACCGATCTCACCAGGAAAGGTACGAATACGGTTCAGTGGACTACTGAGGCCATTGAAGCGTTTAAGTATCTCAAAGAGAGGTTCAGTTCTGCCCCTATCCTTAGGCAGCCTGATGAGACCAAGCCTTTTTTGGTCGAGGTCAATGCTTCATCGGTGGGGGTCGGAGCAGTTTTGTCTCAGGAGAACAGGGATGGAGTACATCCTTGTGCCTTCTTTTCGAAAAAATATTCGGAAACCAAACTGAATTATGATGTTGGAAATCGGGAGTTGCTGGCTATTAAACTTGCGTTTGAACATTGGCGTCATTTTTTGGAAGGCGCTAGATTTCCTATTCAGGTTTTCACAGATCATAAGAATTTGATCTATCTGGATGCTGCCAAGCGCTTGAATGCCCGTCAAGCTAGGTGGGCACTTTTTTTTTCTCGGTTTCATTTTTCTGTTACCTATATTCGTGGTACTAAGAATGTTAAAGCCGATGCATTATCTCGCAGCTTTTCTCCTACGGTCGGTGCCGAGGAGGAGGAGAGCATTTTACAGAAAGGAGTTGTGGTGGCATTGGACTCCGTTTTGGAGAATGGGATTCTGAAAGCTCAAGATGATGCTCCATCTAACACTCCCCATGGGAGGTTGTTCGTGTCTAGAACCTTTAGGAAAGATTTGTTTGTGGAGTGTCATGAGTCTCGGTTGGCAGGTCATCCAGGAATTTCCGAGACTAAGAGACTTGTGGGTCGCAGTTTTTGGTGGCCTGGATGGCAGAAAGAAGTCATCAAGTGGGTGCGTCAATGTATGGTGTGTGCTAGGTCAAAGGCTTCACATACTCCTGCTGCGGGGTTGCTTTGTCCTCTGGAGGTTCCTAGTGCGCCTTGGACCCATCTCACAATGGATTTTATTACTGATCTGCCTGTGTCCGAGGGTTTTACTGTCATCTGGGTGGTCGTGGACCGTTTTAGTAAGATGTGTCATTTGGTTCCATTCATTAAATTGCCCTGTGCCAAGACACTCGCTAAGGCATTTGTTAAGATTGTCAAGCTTCATGGCGTTCCCACGGATATTGTTTCTGATAGAGGACCTCAGTTTGTGACTCGCTTTTGGCGTGCTTTTTGTGGCAGGTTGGGAGTCCTTTTGTCATTTTCGTCTGGGTATCATCCTGAGTCTAATGGACAGACTGAAAGAAAGAACCAGGATGTAGAACAGTTTTTGCGTTGTTTTGTGGCGGACAATCAAGAGGTGTGGTCTGAGTTTCTGCCTCTCGCAGAATTTGCTCTTAACAATCATACATCCTCCTCTGCTGGGTGTTCTCCTTTTTTTGTTGTACTGGGAGACATCCGTCTTCTGGTTCGTTCTCCAAATTGGGGTCAGCGGTGCCGGTGGAGGAGAATTTTTCCGGTGATTTGGAGAGAGTTTGGACTAATGTACGTTGCAACCTTCAAGAAGCTAACAAGAAGTCCAAGAAGTATTTTGACAAGAAACATAAGGAGGTTTTGTTTACTGTGGGTGACATGGTTTGGTTGTCCTCAAAGAACCCGCGGCTGAGGATTCCCTCTAAAAAACTGGGTCCTAAGTTTGTGGGTCCATTTAAAGTGCTTCAGGTTGTTAACCTGTCTGCGGTTAGGTTGGATGTTCCTACTTCCTGGAAGATTAATTCCTGTGTTTCATGTTTCCTTGTTGAAAAAGGCTGATGTATCAGATAGGGATGCCACTGTCACAGTTCCTCCTGTGGTGGAAGATGGCGAATATGAAATTTCTCGTATCTTGAATTCTAGATGGCAAAGAGGGAGATTATAGTATCTCGTCTCCTGGAAGGGTTTCGGTCCCGAAGATAACTTCTGGGTAAGGGCGGATGATGTCTCTGCTCCTAGACTTGTTAGAGCTTTCCACAAGAGGTTTCCGGATAGGCCTGGAGGATCCGGAGGATCCTCATAAAAGAGGGGGTACTGTTAGAACCCACTGTTTGTTTTTTCCATCTTGTGTTTTACGGTCACGTGACCATCTGCCTTTATATTCCAGCTCCGCCCTTTTGGCTTTGCTGGACTTCAGTGTTGTTTGACTGTTTTGCTAGCCAGGTGCTTCGGTGCCTATCTCTGTCAGTTCGCTTGGTCCTTCTGGGACCTCTAGTACCTTTTTGACAGTTTGTCTTTTTGTGTTCTGCAACAACTTTCTCTGTTCAGGAGGTGTCACATTTTTGTTCCAGTCCTTAGTTCTTTTAGGGACTCCATCCTTTATTCTATAGGTCTCCGTTCAGACTAGCCGAGGACTAAGGCGGGTCTCTTCGCTAGGAACAGGCAGCCCGCTACATCGTAGGGATTCAGCTTAGTCTTACTGTAGGGAAAGCTTTCCCCTTTCTTTCCTTAGTACATGTTGCAGATCATAACATATACAGTATAAGAGATTCCCTACAATCTCAAAGATTTGTGCTTAATTTTAAGGGGTAACATTTCTCCTTGCGGAGAGTGACATGTTAAGCATGTCAAGGTGAGGAGTCTTTTAAAGCCACAATGCTCCTCTGGGAAATATGCAAATTGTCTCTTCAGAGAGGAAGAGAACTACAACTCTGGTTCTGGCTTTTATCCTAAGTCATCTGACAAGGCTCGTTAAAGGGTTAATATTGACTTTTAGAATTGCTACTTCCTGTAGGTGGCACTAGAGTTCTAGTTCTCTTCATCTCTTAAGAGACAATTTGCATATTTCCCAGAGGAGCATTGTGGCTTTAAAAGTCTCCTCACCTTGACATGCTTTACATGTCACTCTCCGCAAGGAGAAATGTTACCCGTTAGATACCAGACTGACGCCTCTCACCCAGCCAAACCAGAACTCATACTTTGCACTGACGAGGGGCAATACCCCGAAACACAGTGTCTGCAAATTGAGTTTCTGGTTCTGGCTTTTATCCTAAGTCATGTGACAAGGCTCGTGTAAGGGTCAATATTGACTTTTAGGATTGCTACATCCTGAAGGTCGCACTAGAGTTCTAGTTCTCACTCTCTGAAGAGACAATTTGTTTAATTTTTAAACATGGTCCTATGGACAATATAACACATACAGCAATAAATAAGAATTGGCATCTGGTAGAGGGATCAAGACTTAATTAGCATAACAATTTGCAAGCATAGATGTAGTCAAAGTATAGGTGATATTCTAATAAAACACAGAGTGATCCCTGAGTCAAAAAATTGGATAGAGAAGTTCACTTCTAAGGGCAATTATAAATGTGGAAATTGCTCTTTTTGTATGTATCATTCCACTCAAAACCCTCTAAGAATTGGTCTGATAACCCACTCTGTGACAGACTATTTCTTGTAGAACAAAATTTGTTGTTTACGTAATCTTTTGTCCTTGCAGATTTTATTATATAGGTAAAACAATTTGCCCCTTATTTATCCGTTTCTGCGACCACTTTTGCTCTATAGAAATGAGGAAAGGTTCCCCCAAATTGATCAAGCACATACTTGATTGTCATGCTGCTGACCCTGGATTTTGTTGTGACTACTTTTTTTGGATTGGCCCTTCTTGTTTTGACGCTCTCTGACTTCAGGTATCTAACCCCAGACTTGGCCTCTGACAATCCGTTTGTTGTACTCCAGGTTTTAACGTACCCTCCTGGCATTTGTCCCCAGACTGTTCCCAGACCATACCTTTGTCTCACCCCTCTGTACTGTGAGCCCTCCTGCTATCTGACTTCGGACCTCCTGACTACCCTGTCTCATGGTTTGCCCATGAGTAGTGACTCAGCGTCACAAAAACATACTTTAAAAGAAGCCACGTAGGCAGAGACCTGTCAATCCAGGGCAGCGGGTAGGAAGAAGCTGTCAGGGACCCACCTGTTGTACTAGTCTACAGCGCGGCTTGGTCTCCGGCGGCTTCTGAACTATGTTTTTCTGCAGTGTTTCAGAGGCAGACATACCTGGCTGAGATTGGGCAGCATGTAGTGCCTTTCAGGTTCTCTCTACGTTCTACCTTTGGTGTCAGGTATTACTATACAAATATTGTTCTTACTAAATTTTTCATTTTATGGCACCATGAAGAGCGTATTTCATTTGTGTTCCTTTAACTTCTAATCCCGAATGTGAAATTCTCTTTTATGTGTGGTGAGAGCACAATTGTGAATATTACCTCGAGTGGTAAAAATTCCCCTTGGGTCTCACTTCGGTTTATGCCACGGTTGAATTAATTGAAGCTAAGTGGGCCTTATAGTTTAAATGTGTCTTGTATGTGTTCTGTAATTAGACAGTGTTGCTTAGTTTTTAAGACTTTATGTTGTTATGGAAGGAAGAATTAGTGGACAGAAAAGTCAATGAGGTCAATTCTTAGATTATATCTTCTCATTAATTACTTAGAACTGTGATATGGAACGGACTATTAATCCTGCGTTGATAAATATAATTATTACTATAAAGCCTCCAGTTGCAGATAAACCTCACTAAATTCTAGTTTGTAATATTCCAGATTCCAGCTCTAGCCATCCTTGATTAGACAAATGTGACGTTGACCTTGTGAGGAAAATTTTCCGAAGACTCTTCAACCCATGTAAGGTTATGTGAGCATTAGAATGACATTCCCAGTGAAATTACAAAGTGATGTTCCCATATGGGAGAGATAACAAGCTTTATCTGAGGTCAAAAGTTGAAATAAGATTATGTCCGCAAATAGATTGTTGTTCTCAAATAAAGGCAATAAAATATATATTTTTATTCCAAAAAAATTGGAGCAATTTTCTAATAATTTACTGTAATTACTTAATTTTTTTTTTAACATAGATTTCCAATAAAAAAAGAGATCATCAAACAATTGAATTAAGTCTGTTTGTTTGGTTTCTCATTTATTTTTCTTATATATTTTAGTTGTTATGCTGTTTCTTCCCTTTGAGTTGTAAAACCTGACTATGAAACATCAGCCTTTATAACTCTTATTGGTTATACCAATACTGCTAGGTCAGGCGGGCTGCCCTATCTAAGTGCACCCCACAGGGACAGACACCCCAATACCCTTCACAAATACTACAAAGCTTGACTGAAGCCTACAAAAAGGAAAATACATAAGGTATTCAATGATATTTTGGCCAAAATAAGCAAACTTGCAACCCGCATCAAGGGACCTCATTGTCTTGCCAGTCCTTATTCTAAAATTAAAAACAATTCACCATAATAACAGGGTCTGTACCACAGGACTGGCGTATAGCAAATGTGGTGCCAATATTCAAAAAGGGGACAAAAACCAAACTTGGAAATTATAGGCCAGTAAGCTTAACCTCTACGGTGGGTAAAATCCTGGAGGGTTTCCTAAGAGATGCTATACTAGAGAATCTGAAGAAGAATAACCTCATGACCCAATATCAACATGGGTTTACGAGGGACCGTTCCTGTCAAACTAATCTGATCAATTTTTATGAGGAGGCAAGTTCCGGACTGGACCAAGGAAATGCAGTGGATGTTGTGTATATGGACTTTTCAAAAGCTTTTGATACGGTTCCACACAAAAGGTTGATACATAAAATGAGAACAATGGGGATAGGGGAAAATATATGTATGTGGGTTAAGAATTGGCTCAGTGATAGGAAGCAAAGGGTGGTTATTAATGGAACACACTCAGACTGGGTCTCAGTTAACAGTGGGGTACCACAGGGGTCAGTATTGGGCCCGCTTCTTTTTAACATATTTATTAATGACCTTTAGGGGGCATACAGAGTAATATTTCAATATTTGCAGATGACACTAAACTCTGCAGGGTAATCAATACAGAGGAGGACAATTTTATTTTACAGGAGGATCTATGTAAACTAGAAGCTTGGGCTGATAAATGGCAAATGAGCTTTAATGGGGATAAATGTAAGGTAATGCACTTGGGCAGAGGAAGTAAAATGTATAATTATATGCTTAATTGTAAAACACTGGGCAAAACTGTCACTGAAAAAGACCTGGGTGTATTGGTGGACGACAAGCTCACGTTTAGTGTCCAGTGTCAGGCAGCTGCTGCAAAGGCAAATAAAATAATGGGATGCATTAAAAGAGGCATAGATGCTCATGAGGAGAACATAATTTTACCTCTATACAAGTCATTAGTGCGACCACACTTAGAATACTGTGTACAGTTCTGGTCTCCGGTGTATAAGAAAGACATAGCTGAACTAGAGCGGGTGCAGAGAAGAGCGACCAAGGTTATTAGAGGACTTGGGGGTCTGCAATACCAAAACAGGTTATTACACTTGGGGTTATTTACTGTGGAAAAAAGAAGGCTTAGGGGTGATCTTATTACTATGTACAAGTATATGAGGGGACAGTACAAAGACCTGTCTACTGATCTTTTTACTCTGAGGCCTGAGATAGGGGCAAAGGGGCATCTTCTACGTCTGGAGGAAAGAAGGTTTAATCATAATCACAGACGGGGATTCTTTACTGTAAGAGCAGTGAGACTATGGAACTCTCTGCCGCATGATGTTGTAATGAGTGATTCACTGTTAAAATTTAAGAAGGGCATGGATGCCTTTCTTGAAAAGTATAATATTACAGGTTATATATACTAGATTCCTTGATAGGGCGTTAATCCAGGGAACTAGTCTGATTGTCGTATGGAGTCGGGAAGGAATTTTTTTCCCCAATGTGGAGCTTAGTGTTTGCCACATGTTTTTTTTTTGCCTTCCTCTGGATCAACATGTTAGGCTATGGGTTGAACTAGATGGACTTAGTCTTCCTTCAACCTTAAAAACTATACTACTATGTTACAATATTTCATTCCTTCAGATCTAGGATGTGTTATTTGAGTGTTCCTTTTATTTTTTTGAGCAGTGTATAGCGTTTCACATCAGGCTAAGTCACATACCCTAAGGAGTGAAATAAATGGATGACAGAAAATAGTAACAGCTACATGTGTAAAGAGTGTATTATGCGTTATCTAATTAATGTCTTCCGGGGATCCACCACACCCGACGCGCGTTTGGCAATGAAATGCTTAGTCGCCTGGTTATGGCATTTATATTTACGGCCGCAAATATAGGATACTTTAGGTGTATATGTAAAGCCTCTTCAGCTGCACATGAGTGTATGTCTCTTATAGACACCTGTGCAAAAAACAAGCACTCCAACTCCACGATCCCCACCATCATACTGCTACTTTACAGAAGTACAATTGTAATTTTGCTTGTACAGACAACATTGAGGTCTTATTCCACAAAAGATGATGATCATATGTTTCTCAAATAGTGGCCTACCAAACACTTTGATTTTCAGCTGACAACCAAAGGGTCCACTTTGCTCTGTGCAATTTAACCCAGATGTTGGTTTCAATGAAGACAAAATACACTGCTCAAAAAAATAAAGGGAACACTTAAAAAACAGAATAAAATTCCAAGAAAATCAAACTTCTGTGAAATCAAACTGTCCACTTAGGAAGCAACACTGATTGACAATCAATTTCACATGCTGCTGTGCAAATGGAATAGACAATAGATGGAAATTATTGGCAATTATCAAGACACCCTCAATAAAGGAGTAGTTCTGCAGGTGGGGACCACAGACCACATCTCAGTACCAATGCTTTCTGGCTGATGTTTTGGTCACTTTTGAATTTTGGTTGTGCTTTCACACTCGTGGTAGCATGAGACGGACTCTACAACCCACAGATGTTGCTCAGGTAGTGCAGCTCATCCAGGATGGCACATCAATGCAAGCTGTGGCAAGAAGGTTTGCTGTGTTTGTCAGCGTAGTGTCCAGAGGCTGGAGGCGCTACCAGGAGACAGGCCAGTACACCAAAAGACGTGGAAGGGGCCATAGGAGGGCAACAACCCAGCAGCACGAACGCTACCTCTGCCTTTGTGCAAGGAGTAACAGGAGGAGCACTGCCAGAGCCCTGCAAAATGACCTCCAGCAGGCCACAAATGTGCATGTGTCTGCACAAACGGTTAGAAACCGACTCCATGAGGGTGGTATGAGGGCCCGACGTCCACAGGTGGGGGTTGTGTTCACAGCCCAACACCATGCAGGACGCTTGGCATTTGCTACAGAACACCAGGATTGACAAAGTCGCCACTGGCGCCCTGTGCTCTTCACAGATGAAAGCAGGTTCACACTGAGCACATGTGACAGTCGTGACAGAGTCTGGAGATGCCGTGGAGAGCGATCTGCTACCTGCAACATCCTTCAGCATGACCGGTTTGGCAGTGGGTCAGTAATGGTGTGGGGTGGCATTTCTTTGGAGGGCCGCACAGCCCTCCATGTGCTCTCCAGAGGTAGCCTGACGGCCATTAGGTACCGAGATGAGATCCCCAGACCCCTTGTGAGAACATATGCTGGTGCGGTTGGCCCTGGGTTCCTCCTAATGCAGGACAATGCCAGACCTCATGTGGCTGGAGTGTGTCAGCAGTTCCTGCAAGATGAAGGCATTGAAGCTATGGACTGGCCCGCCCGTTCCCCAGACCGGAATCCGATTGAGCACATCTGGGACATCATGTCTCGCTCCATCCACCAACTGTTATGATCTGCAACATGTACTAAGGAAAGATAAGGGAAAGCTGTCCCTATAGTAAGACTAAGCTGAATCCCTACGATGTAGCGGGGTGCCTGTTCCTAGTGAACAGATACGCCTTAGTCCTCGGCTAGTCTGAACGGAGACCTATAGCATAAAGGGAAGGGGTCCCTAAAAGAACTAAGGACTTGAACAAAAATGGGACACCTCCTGAACAGAGAAGGATGTTGCAGAAAACAAAAAGACAAACTGACAAAAAGGAACTAGAGGTCCCAGAATAACCAAGCGAACTGACAGAGAAAGGCACCGAAGCACCTGGTTAGAGAAACAGTCAAATACTGAAGTTCAGCACAGCCAGAAGGGCGGAGCTGGAATATAAAGGCAGATGGTCACATGACCGGAAAACACAAGATGGAAAAAAACAAACAGGAGGGTTCTAACACCAACGTCACATTGCACCACAGGCTGTCCAGGAGTTGGCAGATGCTTTAGTCCAGGTCTGGGAGGAGATCCCACAGGAGACCATCCGCAACCTCATCAGGAGTATGCCCAGGCGTTGCAGGGAGGTCATACAGGCACGTGGAGGCCACACACAATACTGAGCCTCATTTTGACTTGTTTTAAGGACATTACACCAAAGTTGGATCAGCCTGTAGTGTGTTTTTCCACTTTATTTTGGGGGTGACTCCAAATCCAGGCCTCCATTGGTTAATAAATTTGATTTCCATTGGTGATTTTTGTGTGATTTTGTTGTCAGCACATTCAACTTTGTACAGAACAAAGTATTCAATGAGAATATTTCATTCATTCAGATCTAGGATGTGTTATTTGAGCGTTCCCTTTATTTTTTTGAGCAGTGTATATGGTTAGGCTGTTTAGACTAACAAAGCAAAGAATGATTCATTGAAAAGAGAACACTGATTTCTAACTTATGCTCCCGTACTATTATAGAGCGTTGTAAGAAAGTCTACTTAAAGAAGACCTTTCACCAAACTTTCATGTTGAATTGGACATATGATGTAATAGTGGCTGCAGAGCAGAATATTTTTTTTCTTTTTAATTTAATCTCTGCTGCAGAGATATTTGTGATCAAAGTATTTGGCACCTAAACAGCTTTTTTTTATGTCCAAGTCTGCATTACCAGAGAGATTTCACTGGCGGTATATGCTTCTCCTTTTTCTGACACTGATCAATCATAAAAAGGCAGCAATACACAGGGGAAAGAAGAGCATGCTTTCTCAATAGCATTGACAAACAGTCTGTTAACCTGACTGCAGTGTGATGATATGTGCTACTGCTCAACAGAACTGAGTGTGATTAAGGCTGTGTGCCCACGATGCGGATTTAATGCGTTTCCGCGTCGCCATTTCCGCTGCGAAAATGCATTAAAAACGCATGTTAAGTTGTCTGCCATGTTCCCCAATGATAATCCGCACGTGCTATGCACATGCTGAGGAAATTTCCGCTGCGGATTATCATTGCAGAAAAATCCACAGCACAACCATTTCTTGTGCGTAATCGTGGCAAAATCGCCGCCATTGACTTGAATTGAACCGCATAACATCCGCATGCATACATGTATGCATGCGGATGTTATGCGGTTATTGGGGGCATGCTCTTCTTTCCCCAGTGTTTACGATTAGTCAGCAGCAGAAAGAGGAACACGTCACCCCAGTGAAATCTTTTTGGTAATGTCTGTTTGGACTTAGTAAAGATGAACTAACTGTTTAAGTGCCCAAATACTTGGATTGCTTAATCAGCACAACAAAGAAGTGAAACTAAAAAATAAACTAAAAAATAAAATGTTTAATTCTGCTAGGCAGCCTCAACTGCATTGTGTGTTCAGTTCATTCTGAAAAATTTGGTGAAAAGTCCTCTTTAAAACCAACAATTAGATGGGTTAATGGAAACTTGTAACCTAAAAGTTTAGGTATCAATGTTATTAACATCTGAAGATGAGAAATGTTGAGAAGTTTCATGATGTGATGTACTGTATAGTCAACGGTGATTGACTGGCCATCACTTGTGATTTCTTTCCCAGACTGAATAAAAGACGCTTCTTAAGTGTAAACATTTTAGTTTTTTAACCCTTCAGTTTTGTTAGTCAAGTAAGGAAAATTACAGTCTACCATGAGCACTATGGCAGAACTTAAGAGTCAATTACCGGTTAGATGAACAGGCCTGGCTTGTGGGGGAGGGCTGCCACATGGGAGGTTTGAGGGCCCTCTCTTTGTTGTTGCCGGACTTTTCCCACCACAATGCATCCTTGCAACCTCCCAAGGAAAAAAGACCCTGGCAGCCGGGACTGTTAAACTCTCTGGGTCCCTCCCACTCCTGCCTCCTGGCTGCACCCAAATCTCCTCCCCTGGTCTCTCCCAGCTACAGATTCCCAAAAACTAAAATAGGCTATACCTCTTTACTGGTCCTAGGGAGCCGGTTCTGGTGTCATTGGACCAAGCCGGACCCCTGCTATACGTGAATACCAAACACCAGGGCCCTAGGAGCCCCCGCAAGGCTGTGTCAGGCATCTCCTTTTCCCTACACGCTAGACTTTGTTGAAAGCCTGGTTGACATTCTCCTGGTTCGTGCATTTCCAAAAATCTAGTCTATTTATCACTGGGACGTATCGTATTCCCATAACTCTGTGTTGAATTATAGTACCTCACACAAAGAAGCACATGGCGTGGGGGAAAGGACATCCTGTGCAGCTTGCAGCTGTTGTGGGATTTGTCACTCCCTGCTTCTCAGCCCCCTCCCTTCTGCTTGCTGCAAAAAGTATTTAAAAGAGTCGGATTACACTGTGCATTCAAGATCTCTATAAAACCTGCCAAACAGTGCACAATGATTGACAGGGGATTATCTTGAATATTCGTCACAAGTACCTATTACCCTTTTTTATCTAAGAACACAGCAATGTGTCGCAGACAGGTGACTTTACCACATAACAAGTGTTTCACCAAATGTTTCACGTAGAGCTGGACACATGATGTAACAGTAGCTGCAGAGTGGAATAAAACATCTTTTTTTTAATATCGCCTCTCCGTTATATTAGCAAAGTATTTGGCACCTGATGAGTAAACTTTAGTTACGTCCATGTGGGTGATATGTTTTACTGGGGGCATGTACTTCTTTGCCTTGTATGAGTTGCTATCTGATAACACCCTTTGAACGTAACAATAGTTAACTCATTAAGTGCAAAATATTTGATTGCTAATATCTCGGCAATGGAGAGGCAAAAAACCCCAAAAACCTTTGTATTCCTTTCTGCAGCCATGATTACATCTTGTGTCCAGTGCAAGAAAAGTGAGAGGGTATAGGGGGACTATCTGTCACCCCCTTACTATAGCGTAAGATGCTCTTTCAACCATTCCTTTTGAAAGGACAATGAGATGTGATAGTGTTACTTTAAAGGTCATCATAACAAAATAAATTTTTGATACCAGCTTCAGTTCTCAGCCATGTAAGCACTGTAATGACCTTTTCTATCACCTCCCATTATCATGATTACAGTTCTGCTTGTATGGCTGGCTCATGACTCTCTCTCAGTGATAATGATCATCTGCTTTCAAACAAAGTGAACACCATCGACAGAAATATTGACCTACTCAACAAACCTTGGCAGTCGTAGTATGCTTCAATTAATAATTCTGCTAGAATTGTCTCTCTGTATCTATCTAATCTATGTCTATTTAGAGTAGAGGGAATGTGACGGTAAGATCAACCCCCCAGAGCACGTGTAGGGGCATGCAGTTCTTTGAAAGCTAAATCTGTTGACACATTTATGTATTCTATCTGTTGCTGCATTCTTGTGGACTCATGATTTTAATTCAGTTAAGTGCTCTGGGCTTGAAAGAGTGCTTCTTTCGCCTCTGCCTCCCGAGGGTTTCCCCGACTAGTACCAGCATCTTTAATTCACTGTCTTATTTCCTTGTCTGGTGCATGACAAGTCACAGTGAGTTATCGATCAAGCTAAAGAGGCTGGTGCAATGTGGGGAAAAAATTTCAATATGCAGGGGCTCGAACTATTCTATTACACCCAGATCATTAACGCCTCATATGCATATGAATTACGCCACTGATTCTATCTGTTGCTGATTTCAAGTATGCAGCAACAGATAGAAGATATAAAGGTGTTGATTGCTTTACCTTTCACAGACTTGCATGCGTTTTTTGGGGGAACTTATATGTGTTTTCTTGGGGGATGTTGATCCTACTGGCAGATTCCCTTTAAGTTTTCCTGTACATCAGAATGCTGGGGACTGGCATTGCTTTATACATCTAGCCGGCTTTTGGTTTAAAGGGAGTCGGTCACCCCCAAATCTCAAATGAAACCACTTATACATTCATATTGGGGAAGCCAAAAGTTTCAGCATTTTAGTGCAGTCTCCAGTTAAACCAAAATTATGCAACTTTTCAAAGCTTTTTACAACAGAATACTGGCTTAAACCTCTGATGAATTGGTGCCCATTGTGAACACATTTTTTCAAAGAAATTTATAAAACACATTTTTTTATTAGAGGCCCATATAGTTTGAAAGTGAAGGGCGAATATATTGGAAAACTTCTCAAACATGACACCATTTTAAAAACATTACCCTTTGAAACGCTTTTAAAAAATTTGTTAACCAGTCAAAGAGCTTCACTGTAATGAACACAAATTGGATGTGTGGCATGAAAAATTACATTTTCTTTAGTAGAATGGGGAGAAAAACAGACCACCATAGCCATAATACCCTGCAACCATTAGGCTATGTGCCCACGATGCAGAAATGCTATGGATTTTTCCTGAGCGTTTCTGCATCTCCCTGGCAGAAAAAAACGCATGCGGATTGTACATGCGGATTGTACATGCGGATTGTATATGTGGATTGTACATGTGGATTGTACATGTGGATTGTACATGCGGATTTTCCATGCGTTTTTTCTGCCAGGTAGAAGCGTTTGTAAAGCGTTCTTCACATGCATTTCTACATGCGGGTTATCAAGCGCTTTTCCAAGAGATTTTAGCATCACTTGGAAAGTGCTTGACAATTTGGTCACACAATATAAATCCATGCGACTGGCATGGATTTATATTGTGTCCATCTGCTGCTTTAAATGCAGCATCAATAGTTTAAAAAAAAAAAAGAAGAAATAAAATGTTAAAAATAAAAAAAACCCATTATACTCACCTTTCGATGGCCCCCGGTCTCTTCAGCGATGCGTCCTGGCTCCCCGGCGGCTCGCGATGGTGTAAAAGGACCTGCCGTGACGTCATTTAGTCATGTGAGAGGTCATGTGACCGCCGACTTCAGCGGTCGCGTGACCAGCACATGACTAAATTACGTTATGGAAGGTCCTTTTACACCATCGCGAGCCGCCGGGGAGCCAGGACGCATCGCTGAAGAGACCGGGGGCCGTCAGGTGGTGAGTATAATGTTTTTTTTAAAATTTTAATTCTTTTTTAACTATAGGTACTATGGTTCCCAGGTCTGGAGGAGAACCGCACATTGAATCGCATAACATCCGCATGCATACTTGCATGCATGCAGATGTTATGCAGGTCAATGCAAGTCAATGGCGGTGATTTTGCCGTGATTCCGCAAAATTAATGGACGTGCTGCGAATTTTTCCGCAATGATAATCCGCAGCGGAAATTTTGTGCACAGCACATGCAGATTATCATTGGGAAACATGTCAGACAACTTAACATGCTTTTTTAATGCGTTCTCGAGGCAGGAATGCAGCCGCGGAAACGCATTAAATCCACATCGTGGGCACGCAGCCTCACTAAGGTGCTGATGAGGTTAACAACTGAGCCCCCCTCCCTTTGTTAGACATTTAGATGATACTGACAGAAGCATCTAAGGGTGTAAATGGCCACAATTGGTGCTCACACTGATTGTGGCAGGATGTCATTTGTAGTATACATTCATAATTTTTTTTTTTGTTAAATGTACAGTACAGACCAAAAGTTTGGACACACCTTCTCATTTAAAGATTTTTCTGTATTTTCATGACTATGAAAATTGTACATTCACACTGAAGGCATCAAAACTATGAATTAACACATGTGGAATTATATACTTAACAAAAAAGTGTGAAACAACTGAAAATATGTCTTATATTCTAGGTTCTTCAAAGTAGCCACCTTTTGCTTTGATGGCTGCTTTGCACACTCTTGGCATTCTCTTGATGAGCTTCAAGAGGTAGTCACCGGAAATGGTTTTCACTTCACAGGTGTGCCCTGTCAGGTTTAATAAGTGGGATTTCTTGCCTTATAAATGGGGTTGGGACCATCAGTTGTGTTGTGCAGAAGTCAGGTGGATACACAGCTGATAGTCCTAATGAATAGACTGTTAGAATTTGTATTATGGCAAGAAAAAAGCAGCTAAGTAAAGAAAAACGAGTGGCCATCATTACTTTAAGAAATGAAGGTCAGTCAGTGCGAAAAATTGGGAAAACTTTGAAAGTGTCCCCAAGTGCAGTTGCAAAAACCATCAAGCGCTACAAAGAAACTGGCTCACATGAGGACCGCCCCAGGAAAGGGAGACCAAGAGTCACCTCTGCTTCTGAGGATAAGTTTATCCGAGTCACCAGCTTCTGAAATCGCAGGTTAACAGCTGCTCAGATTAGAGACCAGGTCAATGCCACACAGAGTTCTAGCAGCAGACAAATCTCTTCAACAACTGTTAAGAGGAGACTTTGTGCAGCAGGCCTTCATGGTAAAATCTGCTAGGAAACCACTGCTAAGGACAGGCAACAAGCAGAAGAGACTTGTTTGGGCTAAAGAACACAAGGAATGGACATTAGACCAGTGGAAATCTGTACTTTGGTCTGATGAGTCCAAATTTGAGATCTTTGGTTCCAACCACCGTGTCTTTGTGCGACGCAGAAAAGGTGAACGGATGGACTCTACATGCCTGGTTCCCACCGTGAAGCATGGAGGAGGAGGTGTGATGGTGTGGGGGTGCTTTGCTGGTGACACTGTTGGGGATTTATTCAAAATTGAAGGCATACTGAACCAGCATGGCTACCACAGCATCTTGCTGCCGCATTATATTCCATCCGGTTTGCGTTTAGTTGGACCATCATTTATTTTTTAACAAGACAATGACCCCAAACACACCTCCAGGCTGTGTAAGGGTTATTTGACCAAGAGGGAGAGTGATGGGGTGCTACGCCAGATAACCTGGCCTCCACAGTCACCAGACCTGAACCCAATCAAGATGGTTTGGGTGAGCTGGACCGCAGAGTGAAGGCAAAAGGGCCAACAAGTGCTAAGCAGCTCTGGGAATTCCTTCAAGATTGTTTGAAGACCATTTCCGGTGACTACCTCTTGAAGCTCATCAAGAGAATGCCAAGAGTGTGCAAAGCAGTAATCAAAGCAAAAGGTGGCTACTTTGAAGAACCTAGAATATAAGACATATTTTCAGTTGTTTCACACTTTTTTGCTAAGTATATAATTCCACATGTGTTAATTCATAGTTTTGATGCCTTCAGTGTGAATGTACAATTTTCATAGTCATAAAAATAAGAGAAAAATCTTTAAATGAGATGGTGTGTCCAAACTTTTGGTCTGTACTGAATATTTTAAATAATGTAAACAATTTTTTACCAAATCACAATCTGTATTAGAAATATAATACAGATTTTCTTACAATTTTCATACTTGCCATTGAGGCTTTTTTAGACTTCAACTTCCTGTTTAAGCAGCAAAGAACACTACCTAAATGGACCAGAAGTATACGTGGAAAACAAGCCCCAGCAGCCAAGTGAAAATTGCAAGATCACTCAGTTGGTTTTAGAAAAAAATATCATATGAAAATAAAAAAATTGGCCAACATTTAAGAAAATATATATATCAAACTGAAAAACCTGATTTAAAGGGAATCTGCCACCAGGTTTTTGACAGCTCATATGAGAGCAGCATCATGTAGAGACGGAGACCCTGATTCCATTGATGTATCACTTACTGGACTGCTGACTGTGATTTTGATAAAATATTTGTTTTATCAGCAGGAGATTATCACTAGAAGACAAGTAAACCTGCTGCCAGGTAGTCCTCAATATTCATGAGCTCTATATAATCCTGTCTTGCCTCTGATTGGCAATTTTCTGCCTATGCACAGTGTACACAGAAAGCTGCCAGTCAGTGGTGTGGGCGGGGTTATACAGAGCTCAGCATACAGAGAACTGGTAGATCTGCAGCAGATAAAACAGTGATTTTATCAAAACCAGTAAGTGACAACACTGGAATCAGGGTTTCAACCCCTACATCATGCTGCTCTCAGATGGGGTAGCAAAAACCTGGTGACAGATATTATTAAATAATAGGTAATTTTCTCATTATAGCTTCATCTTAATTACTTTGCTATAAACATATATTATTTATTTAGTGTAAATTGGGCCATTCAATTATGTCATTAACACTTAAGTTTAGTGATACAACTTACAAGAATAATGAAATAATGTAAAACACCTGTTTAAAAACAGTTTTAGAAAATATAATAGAGAACATGATTTTTTATTATATCGATATTTCATGATGCGCCTTCATAATAGACGTTTGTTCAGTAAGTTTATCTTTATGATCCATTTGTTATATAAGGCTCATAACAAAGCCCTAAAAGGAGTTTTGATGGTGAAACAAATTAATGTAATAAAATGCACAAATTACAACATAACGTAATATTCTGCAGGAAATAATATGATCCCATTGTAATGTTACCCCTCTACATAAAGGGTAATTAGATTTGGGCTCCACATTCTGAAAGGATATTGCAAAGCTAGAGAAGGTTCAAAGACAGGCGACTAGTTTATTAAACAGTATGAAAGGTCAGGGGTCTTCTTAAAGGGGTTGTGCGGTACTTTAGATTACCCCCCCATGTAATCCCCTCCCAGGTCCCTAAGACTTTTTGAAAATACCTTCGGCTGTTGATAATGCCTGTGAGCGGCGCTATCGCTGACCCCGGCTGCTGCCGGCTCTGACATCCGCTGATGTCACGACAAGTGCTGGCAGCAGCCGGGGGTCATGATCTTCCTGGTTCCACAGTGCATGCCAGGCTGTGGGCGGGGTTACCTCCAACGTCACACCCAGCATCCACCGCCCGCTCTGCCTCTCCCCATTCAATGGGAAAGCGCGTGGTGGATGCCGGGTGTGACACGGGGGGTAACCCTCCCACAACCCAGCAGCCACCACAGGGACCCCGCCGCTGAGTCACGCCTCAATTGTCATGACGTCGGCGCTGGGGTCACATGATGCCTGTGAGCGGCCACCAATCACAGACATTATCAACAGCAGAAGGTATTTACAAAAAGTCTTAGGGACCTGGGGTGGGGGAGGTAATCTAAAGTATTCAACAATCCCTTTAAGAGCCTTATAGGCATGTATAAAACTATTAATTTTGAGTCAGGAGACTTGTGGCCACACCGTGTATAGAGGTCAGTACTCAGACCATGATATATGATAAGGAATTTGGTCTTAATAATGAGAGTTTAGTAAAATTGGGCCTGTTCAGCTTAGAAAAAAAGAGCCTCCTGAGGGATCTCATCACACATGTGATCTGGCAGATGATTTGTATCTTCCAAGGATCATATAAATGACTGAGGGACATTTGTTGCTCGTGGAGAAAAGGTGACTTTGGCATCTAAATAGGAAAGGGTTCTTTTCAGTTAGAGCAGTCAGTCTGTGGAATGTCTTACCATAAGAGGTAGTGATGGTAGACACTATAACAGCTTTTATAAAAGATCTGAATGCTTTTCTATTAACTAATACTATTGTGGATTATAAATAATCTAGCTACATTACAGACCAAAAGTTTGGACACACCTCATTTAAAGATTTTTCTGTCTTTTCATGACTTTGAAAATTGTACATTCACACTGAAGGCATCAAAACTATGAATTAACACATGTGGAATTATATACTTAACAAAAAAGAGTGAAACAACTGAAAATATGTCTTATATTCTAGGTTCTTCAAAGTAGCCACCTTTTGCTTTGATGACTGCTTTGCACACTCTTGGCATTCTCTTGATGAGCTTCAAGAGGTAGTCACCGGAAATGGTCTTCCAACAATCTTGAAGGAGTTCCCAGAAATGCTTAGCACTTGTTGGCCCTTTTGCCTTCACTCTGCAGTCCAGCTCACCCCAGACCATCTCGATTGGGTTCAGGTCTGGTGACTGAGGAGGCCAGGTCATCTGGCGTAGCACCCCATCACTCTCCTTCTTGGGCAAATAGCCCTTACACAGCCTGGAGGTGTGTTTGGGGTCATTGTCCTGTTGAAAAATAAATGATGGTCCAACTAAACGCAAACCGGATGGAATAGCATGCCGCTGCAAGATGCTGTGGTAGCCATGCTGGTTCAGTATGCCTTCAATTTTGAATAAATCCCCAACAGTGTCACCAGCAAAGCACCCCCACACCATCACACCTCCTCCTCCATGCTTCACGGTGGAAACCAGGCATGTAGAGTCCATCCATTCACCTTTTCTGCGTCGCACAAAGACACGGTGGTTGGAACCAAAGATCTCAAATTTGGACTCATCAGACCAAAGCACAGATTTCCACTGGTCTAATGTCCATTCCTTGTGTTCTTTATCCCAAACAAGTCTCTTCTGCTTGTTGCCTGTCCTTAGCAGTGGTTTCCTAGCAGCTATTTTACCATGAAGGCCTGCTGCACAAAGTCTCCTCTGAACAGTTGTTGTAGAGATGTGTCTGCTGCTAGAACTCTGTGTGGCATTGACCTGGTCTCTAATATGAGCTGCTGTTAACCTGCGATTTCTGAGGCTGGTGACTCATATAAACTTATCCTCAGAAGCAGAGGTGACTCTTGGTCTTCCTTTCCTGTGGAGGTCCTCATGTGAGCCAGTTTCTTTGTAGCGCTTGATGGTTTTTGCAACTGCACTTGGGGACACTTTCAAAGTTTGCCCAATTTTTTGCACTGACTGACCTTCATTTCTTAAAGTAATGATGGCCACTCGTTTTTCTTTACTTAGCTGCTTTTTTCTTGCCATAATACAAATTTTAACAGTCTATTCAGTAGGACTATCAGCTGTGTATCCACCTGACTTCTGCACAGCACAACTTATGGTCCCAACCCCATTGATAAGGCAAGAAATCCCACTTATTAAACCTGGCAGGGCACACCTGTGAAGTGAAAACCATTTCCGGTGACTACCTCTTGAAGCTCATCAAGAGAATGCCAAGAGTGTGCAAAGCAGTCATCAGAGCAAAAGGTGGCTACTTTGAAGAACCTAGAATATAAGACATATTTTCAGTTGTTTCACACTTTTTTGTTAAGTATATAATTCCACATGTGTTAATTCATAATTTTGATGCCTTCAGTGTGAATGTACAATTTTCAAAGTCATGAAAAGACAGAAAAATCTTTAAATGAGAAGGTGTGTCCAAACTTTTGGTCTGTACTGTATATATAATTGATCGACAAAATTAAAACTTGATGGATCTGTGGCGATTTTTTTCTACCTATGTACAATCCCAATACCAAAATAGTTGGGACGTATGTACAATGCAAAGAGCACAAGAATGCAATGATTAGAAATATCTTATAGACATATTTTATTCACAAAAAAACATAGAACAATAGAAGTTTTAAATTAGACATTTTTATATTTCATTTGAAAAATTAACTCATTTAGAAACTGATGGCAACAACACATCTCAAAAAGGTTGTGGCAGGGTTAACAGAAGGCTATAAAAATAAGTGGTACTATTGAAAAACAGCTGAATGGTCAATTTTCAACTAAGTTACATGACGGTGTATGAAAAGAGCATGTTATAGAGGCAGAGTCTTTCACAATCAAGGATGGCCAGAGATTCATAAATCTGTGACCAACTGTGTCTCAAAATTGTGAAATAATTTCAGAAAAATGTTCCTCAAAGTAAAATTGAAAAAAACAAACTCTTGAAACCCTAGGTGCTTCACAAAAGTTTATAATGTTGAGCCATGAAAATAAAAAAAATCACATTTTTCCACACAAAAATGTTTTTTAGCCCTATATTTTGCATTTTCACAAGGGTAACAGGAGAAACTGCATTATGCAATTTGTTGTGCAATTTCTCCTGATTACGTAGATACCCAATATGTGGAGGAAAACTACTGTTTGGGCGCATGGCAGGGCTTGAAGTGAAGGAGTGCCATTTGATTTTTTGAAGGCAAAATTTGCTGGAATAATTAGAGGACGCCATGTCACATTTGGAGAGCGCCTCAGGGAACTTATCTAGATGTGTCGTGAGCACCTTGAAACCCCAGGTGCTTCACAGAAGTTTATAACGTTGAGCCGTGAAAATGAAAAAAAATCCCATTTTTCCAGCAAGAATGTTTTTAGCACCAAATTTTGCATTTTAACAAGGGTAACAGGAGAAAATGGATCCCAACATGTGTTGTGCAATTTCTCCTGAGTACGCAGAAACCCCATATGTGGTTGAAAACTACTTTTGAGGCATAGTGCAAAGCTCAGAAGGGAAGAAGCGCCATATTGGAGTTCAGATTTTGCTGGACTGGTTTGAGGGTGCCATGTCACACTTTTAGAGCCTTTGAGGTCCAGGTCTGCCGAACCCCCCCATAAGTGACCCCATTTTACAAACTACACCTTACAATGAATTCATCTAGGGGATTATATTGACACCACAGGTGTGTCACAGCATTTTATACCATTGGGCACTGAAGAAAAAATTATTATATTTTTACCGCCAAAATTTAGTTTTAGCCACAGATGTTACATTTTCACACTGGAAAATGGGTAAAAATAGCACCAAATTTTGTTCCATAATTTCTGCTGAATGTAGAAATACCCCATACATGGCTGTGCAGTACTGCTTAGCCATATGACGAGACTTGGGAGGGACGGAACGCTGTTTGCGTACTGGAGTGCAGATTTTCCTAGAATAGTTTGCGGACTCCATATACAGAGCCCCTATGTGGTAGAAGAGCAGAATCCACCTCAAGAGACCCCGTTTTGGAAATGATACCCCTTTGTGAATTTATCTACAGGTGTAGTGCCAATTTTGACTCCATGGGTGTTTTCCAGAAACAAGTAGCAGTGGATGTTGCTAAGTGAAGATTGCAAACTACCATTGTAGTGACCAGTACATTGTAGTAACCAGTACGTTATGCCTAGCTCGTGCTTCTGGAGACATGCACCCGTAAATTAGGTGGGCCCTCATCGCTACAGGAATGCCAAACATGTGGAAGCTAACTGCGGTTTATAAAAGGAAAAACAGCGTCCAATCCAGGGTGTTCAAGATATATGGCGGAGTAATCTGGAGGAATAAACTACAATTTTGATATCTTGTACACCCTGGATTGGATGCTGTTTTTCTTTTTATAAACCGCAGTTAGCTTCCACATGTTTGCCATTCCTGTAGCGATGCTGCAAATTTTCCATGTTGGTTCCCTGGAGTCAATGGGCGTCCATTTTGCTGAGTGCTGTCAGTTTCTTTCTCTTTAGCTAACTGCTGTTTAGGCACATTGTGGAGCTCAGAAAGGTGGGATACAATTGGATTTGGGAGCGCAGAATTCGCTGGATTTCTTTTGGAGGGTGAGGGCCATTTTGTTTTTACACAGCCTTTATGCTACCAGTAACATGGAAGCCCCCTATATTTCCATTAACAGATGAAGGACCTGAGTGGGGACTTGTTTTTTTTGTGAATGGAGTTGAAGCTTTTATTGGAAACATTTTACATAACATATGGGATCACATTTATCCTGCGCTCTACACTGAGCACTTACAGTATATAGGAGTTTCCATCTAAATCTCCGAGTGACGTGATTCAGATGAAACCCTTGAGGGATCCATTCACTATAACAAGGCAGCAGAGTTACTCTGGACTTTGTCTGGCCTCTGTTCAGCGTCGTCCTCCTTTTCAGAAGTGCACAAAACTGTGGCCGACAGCACTTTAATGCACGCCTAATAAAAAGACGGACACCACCGGATCATAGGGCAGATGGCGTCCACAGTGCCTCCATCTGCCTCATTATAGAGAATCTTCTGCCAGGGGTTCCATCTGAATCACGTATTTCAGAGATTTACACTGAAATCCCGGTATAAGTGCTCTGCGCAGAGCGCAGGATAAATGTGAGCTGAGCCTTACTGTGATCTTTGGGAGGCAGAATGAACAAATCAATAGAAGGTGAAGAATTAATTTTATTTATTTTTTACACCGTTCCTTGTGCGCTATGAATGATTAGACGACTTTATTCTTCGGGTCGGTGCTAATGAACAAAAACCAGCAATTCAGAAATTGTTTTTTCGGGATTTTTTTTTAATGATGTTTAGTTTGTGGTAAAATTGATAAGGCAGCTTTATTCTTCGGTCAGTATGATTACAGCGATACTACATTTATATTTTTTTTTATGTTTTGGTGATTTACACAAAAAAACTTATTGAATAATTATTTTTTCATTGCTTTATTCTGACACCTGTAACTTTTTTTATTTTTCCGCAAACGGAACTGTATGGTTGCTTGTTTTTTGCGTGACAAAATGACGTTTTCAGCGCCATTTTTATTTACATTCGTCTTTTTGATCGTGTTTTATTGCACTTCTTGTTCGGAGTTATGATGATAAAGCACAGTTATTTGCCTTGTTTTTAATTTATTTTTTTACAGTGTTGCCCTTCTGCTCAACGGGAGGTTTCTGGCCTCCCTGAGCTTGCCTTAGGACACCTGCGTTACGGTTTGACAGGTGTACAGTTTTATAGGTCAGGTCGTTCCGGACACATAAATACTAAATATGTGTACTTTTTTTTGTTTATTTTTGACAATCATTCTGGACATATATGTTTTCATGCCCTTTTTTAATGCAAAATTATTTACTTTTTTCAATGCAGAGTCATTCCACTAAGAAACACATATCCCATTGTATGTGATTTTTTTATGGGCATCTATGGGCTACTTACGTAGCACAGTAGCATAAATTGGGGGTTTATCTTCTGGAGATGTCCCTAGCATATATGCTAAATGTAAACAAAAATTATAGACTAAGCATCTTTACTCCTTTAAAAAGTCCCCACTAATGGGAAAGGCAAAATAATAATCTGCCGATTTCATGAATTTACAATTTTTCTTAGCCTTGAACACATTGGGTAAATCAAATTTACAAGTTTGAAGATTATTTTTGTTTAGCAGAAAAATACTAGACAAATTAATCCACCTATTATATGACTTTGAAAATGCAGCAGATTAGGATCATCCAAGTTAGGTGCTGTATTACCGTAGTTGCAGAGAATAACACATACCGTACAACCTCAAAAATACGGCCTTTCAGGTAAAGAACATGAAGGAACATTTAGGAAATCCTTCTGGATCTACAAATAAGAGTCAGTATTTGAACGCTTATAGTGAAGCTTTGATGTTTCTTATAAAGGTCAAGGACAGAGTTTTCCTACTACTACTCGTATACAAAGAACGAGAAATTGATATTTTCCATACTTTCTGCTTGACATATTGTACAGGATGGGCCATTTATATGGATACACCTAAATTAAACGTGAATGGTTGGTGATATCAACTTCCTGTTTGTGGCACATTAGTATATGGGAGGGGGAAACTTTTCAAGATGGATGGTGACCATGGCGGCCATTTTGAAGTCGGCCATTTTGGATCCAACTTTATTTTTTGCAATGGGAAGAAGGTCATGTGACACATCAAACTTATTTAGAATCTCATAAGAAAAACAATGGTGTGCTTGTGTGGCACCCCAGGGGTCTGGTTTCCACAGTAACAGCAATGTTATGTCTGAGAGCAGGTGGGAGGTCTCTTGGTCAGGAATCCTATGCATGCCACACCTCCTGCCCAGTCCTGGGAGGGGAAGAACTTCCCCTATATAAACCTGGGGCTGAGGCAGGGTTAGGGAGTTCAGAGGGAGAGTTCAGCCAGGAGGGCTGACAGGGAGCTGTGGCTCCGGCTGGGCCCAGCTCCTGGGCCATGCCAGAAGTAGAGACAGAGAAGAGAAGAGTTGAGAAGAAGAGAAGCAGCATAGGAAAGAAAGATCAGGAGCTCTGTGGGAGCAGGCTAAAAGGAATCAGGGGCTGGCAGCTGAAGAGCTCGCCCTGATTGAAGAGTTACTACCGGACCCGGAGTCCGAGGCTGTGGGGATTAACCCAGACCCAGCAGCAGAAACCGCCCGGCAGGGGATTTCAGGTCCTCTGGCCAAGAAACCCGAAGGCACGGTCACACGCGTGGGACCAGCACCGCCGTCGTGGAGCGGAAGCCACTAGAAGGCCCCGAGTCACCGGCCATACGGGTGAGCACCACACGGTACACTCAGGGACGTGGGCTACTTTTACCCGCCTCTAGCAAGGTAGCCAGAAGAGTACGATTAGTTGGGGAGGCCTACAACTCCGCCTGGCCAAGGGGGATCCCATCTGCTCAAGGACTGACCAGGCCCCGACCGCTAGCCAGTACTCCGGGAGGGTCTATCTTTGTCACCAGTAAAGACCCTGAACTACACCGCATCGTCTCTGAGTGGTTCCTGCTACCCCCATCATCCACGTCGGCTGCCCTGAGGCCATACCCCTCCCGTTGGGGGTTATACCATCTACGCTGCACTATCCTACCACCGGCCTCAGCGGTCTGCCCTGCAGCGGCAGCTCCATAGCTGCATTCAACGGGTGGCGTAGTCGTCCTACATCTACTGCTAATATACTGCCACTCAGCTTGACTCCCTGGGCACGGACCGGGTCACCGCCACGAGACTACTACTCCTATCAGATCCGGCTCCGGGTAAGCTCCCCCGTGCGCGCGATGCCGCGCGACGCAGCAGGCCCAGGGGCGTGTCACTTGGTTTTAACGTAACTTTATTCTTTCATGAGTTTTTTACAAGTTTATGACCACTTATAAAATGTGTTCAAAGTGCTGCCCATTGTGTTGGATTGTAAATGCAACCCTCTTCTCCCACTCTTGACACACTGATAGCAACACTGCAGAAGAAATGCTAGCACAGGCTTCCAGTATCCGTTGTTTCAGATGCTGCACATCTCGTATCTTGATAGTATGGTGTGGTATATGGGGTACAAAGATAGTGGGGCCATTCTTCATCAATGGAAACCTCGATGCCACTGGATATCTGATATTGCTACATGATGATGTGTTGCCCTCTTTATGCACTGAAGATGGCACGTTCCCTGAGTTTTTCCAGCAAGATGGTGCACTGCCACATTATGGGTGTCAGGTCCAAGCATTCCTACATGAACAGTTTCCTGGAAAGTGGATTGGTCGTTGTGGGCCAGTTGAATGGCCACCAAGGTCTCCCGATCTGACCCCCTTAGACTTTTATCTTTGGGGTCATCTGAAGGCAATTGTCTATGCTGTGAAGGTACGAGATTTGCAGTATCTGAAATAACAGATAATGGAAGCCTGTGCTAGCATTTCTTCTGCGGTGTTGCTATGAGTGTGTCAAGAGTGGGAGAAGAGTAAATAAATAGTAAAATAGTAAAAAACTCATGAAGGAATAAAGCTCTATTAAAACCAAGCACACCATTGTTTTTCTTATGAAATTCTCAATAAGTTTGATGTGTCACATGACTCTCTTCCCATTGAAAAAAATGAAGTTGGATCCAAAATAGCCGACTTCAAAATGGCCACCACCCATGTGGAAAAGTTTTTCCCCCTCCCATATACTAATGTGCTACAAACAGGAAGTTGATATCACCAACCATTCCCATTTAATTTATGTGTATCCATATAAATGGCCAACCCTGTATTACATGTTCCCATAATAATTAGATACATGTCTAAGCATTATATTTAAAAGGATATGCTTAAAGTATAAGCATTAGAGGACTTGTAGCCCGCATTTTGATTAGTTTTCCCCTCTGCAGGCTCTATCTCTTAATTTGCTATTGACTTTGAGCTGGTGGGCAAAGACTACCTGCTGTGATCTCTCCAATACAAAAAAAGAGCACACAGTAAGGGATTCCTGCTCTTCATTACTTTGTCTGGATGTGCATAAAGCTCTGAGGTGAGGTAAAAGACTTGTTAGAAAGCTCAGCACAATCTTTCTGTGTCTTCCTCTGCCTATTTCCTAACTATGGTCCTCACTCCTCCTCCACCCTCCCCTCTCTATAGAGCATAATATACTGTATAACCTGATACCGTGGAGACTTGGCAGTCTGTCTTTTCTGAGCAAAATTAAGTTTAGCTGTTTTTTTTCAGAGTGCATGATAAGTTCAGAAGATCGTGGGATGGGAAATGGCTTACACATGGCGAAGGAAGCAGATTTCTCTAATAAGATATATTACAAAGTCTCATATTTTTTGTATCATTGATTTATGCAACATTTTTTGAAAGTACAGTTCCCTTATAACCTCAAGCACAACTTCTAATCCCAATCTCCCACCAGTTGTACATGAGTTCAATACATTAGTTTTTGAAGAGCAGATGCACGATATAGAATGAAGCCAGCTGGCCTGGACTGTTATATCATCAGCTGCTCTCTTGTCAAAGAGTAGAACTGGACATTTAGGATAATGATAGTGACAATTATCATTGCTACTAACAAAGTGTGGACTATTAGAATTTTAAAATTGATTATTACAGATCTGAAACATCTGTGTCCTTTGGAACCAAAAAGCTTCCAAAATGACTGTTCTGTTTATGTATACATTTAGTAGGTAGTACAAAAACCATCACATTAACAAATTACAGAAACTAAAATATAGATATGTACATGTTAAAAAAAAGTAAAACAAAAATATTTTTTATCAATACCTTTAGGCTAAATTCACAAATCCGTTGACCGATTTTTTTGGACAGCATACTGACTCGTAAAGTAGAATGGTTGTATTCACACATCAATTAAAATCACAGATCCGAGAGTGAGATCTGTGTGACTCAGAGCCTGTCCTATTCTGATCTCATTTGTGGATAAGACTTGGTCATTCAAGTCTATGGGCATCCATGAGACATGAATTCAAATTGGAAGTTTTGCATCCGTTTCTCCGGGATCTGTTGTTTAGTAATAAACTTAATGATAGCATGCCAGGGCATAAAAGTGATAAAGGTAATTAATGGTTGGCCGAGCAATGTTCTACTATGCAGAATGCACTTGAGCATGCAAATCAACAAGATCCGCTTTTCTATCCATCCTGAGATTTTTGTAATTCAGTTATGAGGATTGTATATCATCCATGCGATCAGAAATTTACTTCTACATTTTGAAGTCTTATGTTTAGATAACATGATCTTGAGGTATGAGTCATTTCTAAAAGCAATCCTTTTTCTGAAATATTCCAGTGTTTTCAGTGACCATTTACTTCTTTCCTTTAAGATCAAAGGTATTTCCATAACATCCTATCATCATTTTGATAGTAATATAAAAATGGCCATTAGTTACATTTTATACATAATAGTAATCACCACTTAAAAAGAAGCAAGATTTCAAAGAAGGCTGTAGGGAGCTAAAAATGTAGGTGAGAATATGAATATTTTTGCATCCAAAAATACATTAAGTTCTCTTTCTAGGGATTTTCCACCCCTAAAAAAGCCAACAGGCTCCAAAGAACTCAAATGAAATATGCTGCTCTATATAGTACAAGAATTCATGTTGTATTGAAGGCAAAGGGCGGTCACACCAAATATTGAATTGATTTTCATTTCTCCTTTTACTTTGCATTTTGTAAATTGATATAAACTATTAACATTTCTATTTTTGAAAGTATTCTTACGTTGGCCAAAAGTTTTGAGACTGACACAATTTTGGTTTTCACAAAGTCATCTGCTTGTGGCTGGGAGCGGTTTTCAGGAAGCAAAAGAAGTAGTTGCTAGAAGTTCCAGGAGTTAGGTTGCAATGTGTCAGAGAGAAGGAGAGAAGAGTTTGCTCCAGAATGTGTCTTTACCAGACCACCATACGGGTGTGTGTGTTAAGGAGGAGATCCAGATACGCAAGTAGCAAGCCAGCAACTGAATTAAAGAAGTGGCAGAAAGATCTGGAAATAGTATGCAAGCTGGGGTGCCTTGTGTGTAAGGAGGAACTAGTAGACTGTAGAGCTCAGCTTCTGGAGTAGAGAACTAGAGGTCTGAAGGAGTTGGTGGGAACACTAAGATGGCACAGTGGAGTAAAGGGATTGAGGCTGGAGTGCAGGTCTGACCTGGAAACATTGGTGAAAAGATACTGGATGTCCCAGAATATGGCACGTGTGCTACAAGGGAATCAGCTGAGGAAGAGACTATTTAAAAATGGGCCCCATGGAAGCGTGCTTTGTTACTGTAAAGGTTTTCAAAAAATTTGTCCCGCCATCTGCAACATGAAAAATTGAACCTCAGCCAAAAAGACTGAACCTCTGTATTGATCGGAAGATGTAAAAGTCAAGTGTAATTCATAATACTTTCTGTCCTTACGTTATACCTATTCCTTCAACAACAGTTTGCTTTGGTATCCTGGAGTGACTCTTCTCTTATGAGGTTACTAGGTCTTGGTTTGCTACATCATCCGCCATTCATGGTCTTGAAGTGAGAGCAACAAATAGGACATTATCACACAACCAGGGAACCCCTTCACTGGTGTTAAGGGCCAAGTATACATTGTATATATAAATATATGTTTGTGTGTTAAGGTATCTTACCTGGAACAAAACTGCCTTGGACAACCTCTTTATAAGCCCACCAGCCTTCATGGATTTTTGGTGAATTCTGCTGTGCTGGAAGAAAAAACAGAAAACAGAAATATTTTTATTTAACAGGAAAAAGCACTGATGTTTTACAAAGCATAATAAATCCCAAAAGAATGATTAAAAAGAGCATTTTCATGTATGGCATGGTTTTTATTGTGATTTAGTCCATTGGCTGTATCAGTTATGTAAACATAGTCATTGCAAGGTTGCTAATTTTTCTACTATAAAGAACAATTAAAGGATTATTCCCAATATAGTATGTTATCTCAATACACAGATTAGGGAATGACTTACTGATCATTGAGAGTCTGACCTCTGAGACCCCCAGTCATCCCGAGAAAGGGGCTCTGAAACATGGGAATTGGCTCTGTAGAGCCTCATCTTAGCATGAATCAGATCTTGGTTGCGCAATTTCAGCCAAGTATGTCTTTCTCTCAAACACTACAGTGTTTCAGAAGAATACATAAAAGAAAAACGTGACTAGTCCATTGCTGTAGCTGGCCAGCTTTTCCTCGCACTGCACAAGGTGATTGACAGGTCCCTCAATACGTATATACATGGCAGAGACCTGTCAATCATCTGGAGCGAGGAGAGGAGAAGCCGGATGGGGACCGTGCTAGTCACATCTCTCCCTACGGCTTTCTCTGAAACATTGCAGTGTTACAGAGAGGGACATACCTGGCTGCAATCAAGCAGCCAGGCTCCAATTCAGGTTGCCTGTGGTTTGGTCAGCATAAATCTAGTGAGAGTTGCCCTTTAAATGAAGCTGATTTTCATATAAATTCTACCGCCACTCCATTCTTTGTCTATAGTCCTGCCAGAAATAACCAAGCTCTGTCCTGGCATACCCGTATATATACATGCATGGCTCGACTGAGGCCTGTTTTTTAGAATGGAAAGGTGAAAGCCATTGCCAGAAGTTTACCTCCCTTTAGAACAAAAGGGCGGCATATAAATTTAAGCTGTGGGAATCTTCTCTCCCCAGACATCATCTTTTGCCGATCAGTTTGTAGGACTCCGTACACATTAGATGGCTGGTTGATTCTGCCAAGTTCCATATTGTAATGGATATGACAGGTATTAAGATGCTTAGTGCACAAAATGCCTTTAGGCTTTCTCTCTCAGAACTGCAATAGTTTGTATATTGGATGTTGATACTTTTGTACTTTCCTCTCAACTTTCATAGGAGGTTTTATATACTTGTCATTAGTAGACATTGAATATGTATTGAGTGAAGGTGTTATTATACTTTGCTGCTCTCCTGTCAATGACTATGCAGAACTTAATATCTTAACACACATCAAAAGAACGGTCACTTTGCAATCCTAATAATTTATTTCACATTTCTATAATCCCAAATACATTTTAAGTACTTTTCAACTTCTTTTTGATAAGATATGAATAACTAATTAATTAATAAAATAAAATAAATGCCTCAGAGGCTGCACCATGTGATGGACAACTGCAAGTGGAAGAAAAAAAAATCAGGGTTAAAGTGCTTTTATTTCAAGTTGAAATCAAAGCAATGCTAAATATGAAATGATTAAGTCTATCAAAGGAAAAAAAGTCTACTTTAACTCCTAACATTCATCAGTTGCAATATTTAGAAATTATGATAAATTCATTTATTTTATTAAAGTACTTAAAGGGAATATGTCAGAAGGATCAACCCTCCTAAACTGTCTGTATGGACATGTAGGTCATAGAAAGTTGAATAAAATGATACCTTGCTATCTGCAATCTGATGTCTTATTCCAGAGTAATCCATATTTTTCTTAATATGTAAATTAGCTGTTAAGATCTATTGGCTGCACATGGATCTCACTGTGTCACGGGTGTGTCAGATGTGACAGACAGTCATCCTGGATCCATCTATAGGAGGTCATTGCGCTTGGCTCTGCAGGCACCTTCTTGATCTTCTCATCGCTGTAGTGTAGTGATGTCCTTCTCCTTCTAGGACCTAGCAGCAAACCCTTGCTGGAGGTTTAAATACCTTCAGTCTCTCCAGAGAGTCGCAGGTGATAGCTCTATTTTCCTCTGTTCATGCTTGAAGTACTAGTGGTCGGCTAGTGTCTTCTTGGAGTTCCCTTGGAGGATAGTTGGCGTGATCTCTCTGGTGTCTTCTCAAGCTAAGTGTTTCCCTTGTCTGTTTACCTATTTGTCTTTAGTTGCAGTGGGGGCTGACTAGTGCTCACCCTGTCCCCTCCCTATCTAGGGCCTAGCTCTAGGGGCAGTCAGGGATTAGGTTTCCTGCTCGGCGATAGGTACAGAACCTATTTAGGGACATTAGAAGAGCCAGAGTGTTGTGAGATCTGCCCAGGGGTCTCCATTCCCTCTTTCCTTTGTGTTTGGGCTTCCTCCCCTTCTTCCCATTGTTGTGCACTTAGTCTTTCCCTCACCTTGTGTGACACCCTGAGAATCCGCCTCCAGAGATTATTTTAAATGAAAAGGCTGACAGTCTGCTCTCCTGATCTACATGTCTCACACTGGTAATGCCCCCTTTCATTCATAATAAGCTCCAGAGGCAGATTCTAAGGGAGATCTGTGTCCCTCCCATAGATCTTAATGACTCATTTACATATTAATGAACATGCTGATTTCTTGGGAATAAGACATCAAATCACAGATATCAAGGTATCATTTTATTCAGCTTTCTATGACCTACATGTCCATATAGACAGGTTAGGAGGGCTCATCCTACTGACAGATTCCTTTCAAATTAAATCTTTACATTTCAAGTGTAAGCAAGAATGGTTGATCAAAATAGAGAAATAATTAACCAATAAAAATCATCGTGAAGATCTCATAAAAGCAATTTAGATTTTTTTTAGGGTCCTCATATTTTTACTATTAAAAACAGGTGTAAAATGCAACAGTCCCATTGATACTCATTGTCATATTTGGTTAGTTGAAAAATCCAGCACAGCATTGTATGAGAGACATAAAACACCTTCCATACATGAGTACTGATTGGGGAAGAAATAGATAGTAAGAGAAAGCAACAAAAACATTGAGGTGTCAAGCTGAGAATTCAGATTTTATATACAAATGAAATAGTACGCTATCTTTTTGGAGCCATTTGTGAGAAAACTAACAGAAGAAGATGGATGGATCCTAGAGCAGATATTATGAACACAATATTGAGAACACGGAAGACCAAAATAAAATTTGGTAAATTTTGGTAAGGCAATGTTCATACTCAATTTGAAATGGTCTTAAAAAGCAATAGTATTTTTAGTCTCGAAAAATAGGGAACATTGGTGCTGTATGATGGATTAACATATCACTGCACTGGTCAAAGTCCATAGAAAGAAAGCACTAGAATTTAAAACTACACACAAAAAAATCAAGCTCTCATATGGCTATGTCAAAAGGAATACAAGACAGTTATGGCTCTTGGAAAAGAGGGAGGAAAACACAAACGTGCAAAAATGGAAAATTGCCAAGTCATGGAAAGTTTAAACCCTCACAAAAAACCACACTAAATATGTTTAATATTGCAGTTATCATACCGACCTGGAGAATCATGTCGATAGGTAATTTTTACCGCATACTGAACACTGTAAAATGAAACCCAAAAAACAATGGAGGAGGTGCATTTTGTTACCTTTTCACCCCAATTGTAATGATTTTCCTGTTTTTCATTACATTTTATGGTAAAATGAATGGTGTTATGATTAATATTGCAACTTTATTAGTAAACAATTTGAACATAACTAGAAAAAACAATAACCCTAAAAAAAAAACATAAAACCTGAATAAAAAAGAAAAGTAGGCAGGGAAGTGGTCAGAAAAAGCATGAAATTGCACAAAAAGTCCAGGAATTAAGTAAATTGGTAAAGGCATGGAGCTATAGTTATCACAAATATCAGGAACATACAATCTATATAGCAACTATTATAACGTCAGTACAGTACAGCTGAATATACTGTAAGTGGCACCAACTAGAAAATCAATCACAACATAGAAGATATTTGATTTAATAGAGTAATAAAATAAAGTAGTATATGAATTAGCCACCCTACCCACCATGTGCTATTATGATATAAAGGACCACATTACCTAGTACCCCAACGCACGTTTCGCGTACAGCTTCGTCAGGGGGTAGAAAAAGCGAAAGTGCAAAGATGATAATTCATCCGATCATTAGGGGTTTAATGAAAATAAAGGATTGCCAATGGTCCTTCTCCGCCTTATCTCTTATACAGTTTATCTTGATGTTACTGTGTGTCTGGTTATTATTAGGTTGTATGTCATGTTAAGGTCTTAACATATGCTTAGTTACTCACTGTGGTTTAAATAGTTGGTTTATTCACACTATTTAATAAATAAATGCCAAGAGGGGTAAAACGTGTAAGCGTAGGTGGACGGTGTGACCTTATATGCTGCAACATGTTTATTGGATACTGAAATAAATACTAGATTCTGTTTAGATTGTGCTGAATCATTTTCCTTTTGCTGTATTGTAACTTGAAATCTTACAAGAGTCTGGGTGCCAAAAGGTCTTGGTGAAACTGGTGAAACATGGAATAAATACCTAATCCACAGCAAAATGGCAAAATAATATTGAGGACAAAATCTTTTTGAGGAGAATTTGTGGGTTCCCTAGTAATGGGGTACCTGCAGCTGAAAGGAGTAGAAAAATTGAAGAGGCCACATCGGGGATCCGAGTAGGTGACTGATGACCATGCGTTAGAACTTGGTAACATGACCAGCTCATTCAGAAGTATTCATTTGACCAGGAAGGTGACTAAATTGAAACAATGAACAGATCACAAAATTCATAGAGCAAATTCATCAATGGAGTAGCTCAGCGGTCCAGCAACAAGAATTTACATCTATCTTAGAAACCGATGACTTTCACTTTTTTTGTCAATTTCCAAAATCACAGACTCAGGTGTAAGTCTTAAATAGTGACCTTTCTCCTGGACAATTCTTAGTAAATACTGCTCAGATATCACTGCACACCGGCTAAAGAGAATTACATCCCTTTTCTTGTATGTGCCATTCAGGAGGTCAAGGGGATGTATTATACATATTGGGACTGATTCATCAACACTGGAGAAGCGCAAACAACACCAGTCTTATCAGAATAAATGGTGGCAAATTCATTAAGAGGCGCATGCCGAATTCAGCACCTCTAGTAAGTGGCATACACCTCCGTGCATTGCGCCAAAAATGCTACTACAGCCAACAACGAGAGTAGCATTTTTGGCATAGAAAATGGTGAGAAATTTGATGTATTTGATGAGGGGCTTGGCCACACCCCAACTTCGGTGGAGCTTATCCAAAATAGTGTGAAAGAGGCCAAAAGACCCTAAATTTGTATGACTTTTCAAAGCTTTAATGCCACTTTTGTGGTGTAAAAGCTTTGATGAATCATCCCCATTGTCTCCCCCTTCAAATGGAAAGGCTGTCAAATAATTGAAAATTGAAACAAATTAATCATCTTATTCCTAAAATCATTAAACACAATTAAAGAGAAAAGTTAAAAAAAACTTGCCACCTACTGGAAAAAATAGTGCCACACGTGTCCATAAGTAGCATTGAGGCAAAGCCCAAGGACAATTGTGTCACTGTATCTGGACCAAAGGAAAGAAACAAGGAAAGTTCAACTTGATGGACCTATGTTTTTTTCCAACCTTTTCAACTATGTAAGAAACCATGTTTGTATTCATGCAATCTCTTTAAGAGTTAAAAATAGTATGGTCCTCAAGAAGTAGTTAAAGGAAAAGAGCCTCCTAGGTCATGTAGTTCTCACGTCACTTTATTATAGATATTCTGATACACGAGCCCCATATTTCTTGTATCAGTTTAGAAGTATAGAGCTGCGGTACAAGTAAGTCAAAACATGTACGAAAGACTCCAACAGAACATTACAGAGACAAATGTAGCCCCTTGGATTTAAAATATACAAGAACATTTCCAGTCCAAGTTAGGGACATTGTAAATAAGTCTTTTAATATTAAGAAGTGATTTATTTCCTAGGTGTTCTGCTTTCAAATACTGAAGAAAGTACTGTAGATTACAAAAATATGCCTGAAACAAACCATTGATATTGTGCATGTTTGGGGAATTGAAGCCAGGTCCTTAGAGGCAGCGTTCTTTCAGCAGATGAAATATTTCCACCTTGGGAATTAGTTCTCAGAGGCTGATGAAAGGCAATGAGTTTATGCTGAGAGGAACACTTAAATACCCTCTATAATCTGCAATCATCAACAGCTCACTTAAAGAAATTCTTCTGTCTTGGTAAGATTATATAAGCCCTTCCAAATCTCCCACTAAGTTTCCAAACTACTCATTTTCTTTGCAATTAGAACAAAATATTCAAGTTGTTATTACAAGTTTAGTCCATTTTAATTTGGTTTATTAAATTCGGTCCCACAAGATGAATAGAATGTTCCCATTAATTCACTTTTGCTATTATTAACTGTACATTTTCTAAAATGTTATTTAGAAACACTAAATTACACGGACATCCATAACTTGCAATGTTCCAGTATTGAAGGGTTTATCAATTGCAGGCAAGATAATTTACAAATTACATTCATTATGACTTTTGTGTATTTTACGCACTTAATTAGCAAGATTTGCATTCTTAGTACATTTGTGCGTGAGGATAAAGTTATATGGTATGTTCAATATAAAGGTCTAGAAAGAAAGCTTGTGTTTTATTAGCTGTGTTGGCTACTTTTTCAGAATGACTTTCAGAAAAAGTTGATATTTCCCAGGGTCCTAGAAAAGTAGGATATTCTCCCACATTCTGTATATAACTCCTTTAACTGCCTGAATCGTGTAGTGTAGGAAGTCAAAGGAGGTCCTCAGCCTGGGTTTATGCTGCTAAGTGGCAATGAGTGGCCATGGTCACTGATGTCTTGGATCTGCTGAACTGTCTGGACACTGTGGGGTCTTAGGTTTCTTAAACTAAAGTTACTCTCTTAAAGGATTCACTCCCTAAATGCAACATATAAGCTATATAGAGAGTCCTCCTGCAATCACAAAAATGGGGGTCTGATAGTTGTACAATGGTACAACAGTGCTCATGCATCATTTATTTCTTAGGGTCTCATAGAACTGCTATGCCCATCAGTCCCATAGAAATGCATGTAGAAGTGGTCACACACACTACTCCTCCATCATACCCTAGACCCCAGTTCTTGGTATCACTGGGGGTCCCAGCAGTTGGATTTCAATCAAATGATACAGTTAACACCTATCCATTGGATACGTGATGCATTTAGAAGGAAACCCCATTTAACTTCTGCTTTTGTATTTATTTTTCCCCACATTCCAAGAACAATAACTTTATTTCTAGTTGGAGTTGGTATTTGCAAGACCAGCTTTATTTGTTTGAAGCACCATTTAGTTTACTGTATTAAAACATTTTTTTAAAAAAATCCTTGTGAGATGAAATAAAAAAAAAAAAAAATAATTTAGTTTATTTTGTTTTTGCATCGTTCGCTTTGCAGTGAAAATTGTGACATCTTTTTTCTGCGTTTTAGTATGGTTAAAGAAACATCAATATTTTTGTCATATTTTTTTTCCAATTTTTAACTGCTGGATCATTTGTATAATACACTGCAATACTTTTGTATTGCACTGTATTGTCATTTTACTCCTGTTGTCGGGCCTCATAGGAGCATGAGTATGGTAGACACAGGAGCTTTCAGTAGGCGCTAACTGCCCTGACAAGTCAGCACCCTGGCATCATGTCAGGAGGGATGATGGATGATAAAGGCTCTTCCCATCTAATGTGATTACAACTGGCTCCGCTGTATATAAACTGGGTGCATCTCACGAGCTCGCTCCATAGAACTCCTGCATGTCACCAAGTGGTTAAGGTTGTTTTTCATATTTTATAGCTGTATTATGTTTAAAATCATTAATTCGACGTCCAGTTTAAATACAATCATTAAAATATCTTGCTTGCTTTATGTGCAGAATAACTAAATACAAGTCTCTGTTTTCTGTTTAATTCAATTATATTGCACACAATAAAACTGACCATCATGCACAGTTTTTTAAAGCTTTTAACCTGCTTATGTGAAACATTTCAAACTGTGAAACAATTGGTCAGAATATTGTAATCTTTGCTTAATCTTTTTAAAATTGTTTTCATGTAGCGTGTAGTCATTAAAAATCTCAAGAAAAAACACAAAACATTAGCTGCAAATTATATATGTCCCTATGGCATAGACAATACAACTCCACAAAGCCACCTACATAAGCAAATCAAAATTAATCTGCTAGAGATTAGTTGGAAATCACAACAGATGTGCTAGATTGCACAACTGTTTCCTGTCTTCTTGATCCGTGCTTTTTTATTATTCTTACATGTTCCAAAGAGATACAGAAGCTTATGTGCCGAGCTGAGAAATGAATGCTAATGCTAACAAGCCAACATTTTTGAGAATGTAAACTCTTTAGTAATAGGTTTCATAAGGACAGTCTCAAAGTCAGTCCACTTTTCAACATCATTTTCTTTAAAGGGTTATTCCTGAAATAACAAGCCATCCCCTATCCATAGGAGAGGGATAACTCGTTGATCGCTGGGTTGTATCCACTAGCATCAAGCATACGCATTTTGGGTTGATCATTTGCACCTTGGCTTCATTCAAGAAGGACCTTAAGACCCATAGAGCCCCATGTTGGGAATCACAACCATCCCATTATTATTTTGGGAAAAAACTTCAAGCCAAAAATTCTGTGCTGAATAATTTAAGAAAATAATATTCTGTCCGCCAATAACCATTTCTAAGAAGACCTTATACAATAAAGGCAATATGAAAATGAAATAGGCATGTATGTTTGACTCTAAAATGCTTCCGCATTTAGCCTACTTGTGCGTATAGGCAGAGACCTGTCAGTCACTGGCAGTAGCCTGTCTAACTAGTTTACAGCGCAGTCTAGGTCCTCGGCAGCCATTAAAATAGGAATTATTCCTACCGTTAATTACGTTTCCAGGAGTCCATCATAACGGCACGACAGGAGTTAAGTCCTCTGTTCCTCTTGGGACAGGAAACACATGAGAGGTTAAAAGCCCCACCCCCCCCATCACACCCTCAGTGTTAGTACTAATCACCAAACCAGGATGGATGCAACTCTATTTTATTATATACATATACCAATGTTACATTCACATTAGTGTCAAGAGCAGGGCGGGAAATATGGTGCCGTTATGATGGACTCCTGGAAACGTAATTAACGGTAGGAATAATTCCTATTTTACCAGTACGTCCATCATAACGGCACGACAGGAGACATACCAAATCAAAGAAATGGAACATTTAGGGCGGGACCACTGCCTGAAGGACTTTACGGCCATAGGCTAATTGTTGACCGGACAACACATCCAATTTATAATGTTTACTAAATGTGGATATATTGGCCCAGGTTGCTGCCTGGCAAATTTGGCCCACTGACGCTCCAGCTCTCTCTGCCCAAGAAGCGGAGATTGCCCGAGTAGAATGAGCTTTAAGCGAAATTGGTGGATCCTTCCCCTCAGATTCATATGTGAGGGCGATAGTCTTTGTCAACCACTTTGCTAGAGTCGGCTTAGAAGCTTTCTTGCCCTTATTCACACCCGAAAATTGCAAAAAAAGGTTTGAGTCTCTCCTCCAGGGGGCTGTGACTTCTATATAACGAACAATTGCCCTCCTGACGTCCAAGGTATGGAAGGATTTTTCCTTTTCATTTTTGGGGGACTGGCAGAAAGACGGCAGTATTATCTCCTGATTCAGGTTTGAGCTGGACACCACCTTAGGGAGAAAGGAGGGGTCCAGTTTAAGAACCAATCTGTCTTCCAGAATCTTAAGGTATGGGTCCAGAACTGAGAGAGCCTGGATCTCGCCCACCCGTTTCGCTGTAGTAACTGCAACAAGAAAGGCTGATTTCATAGAAAGCAGGTCTATTGATGTTTCTTCTAGCGGTTCAAAGGGAGACTTACATAAAGCCCTCAACACAAGGTTCAGATCCCACGGCGGTACTAGACTCCTTATCGTGGGTTTTAAATGAGAGGTTGCTTTTATGAACCTTGATATCCATGGGTGGTCTATTAAGGAGTAGTCCAAAAAAGCACTCAGGGCCGAGATATGAACTTTTAACGTATTTGGCCTCACACCCTTATCAAATCCCTCTTGGAGGAAATCCAATATCGCTGGAATATTGGGGTGAGATGAATTTCCCACAGACTGACCTGCAAAGCTACAGAACTGTTTCCAAATCCTAGCATAGATGGCTGACGTTACTGGTTTCCTACAGGCCTGTAGAGTCGTAATTACCCGATGGGAAAGGCCCTTAGAGGCTAGGATCCGCCTCTCAGGTTCCATGCTGTCAATTGGAGGAATTGGATGTTCGGATGTAACAAGGGACCCTGCAATAGAAGATCTCTCCTGGCTGGGAGTCTGAATGGGAGATCCACCGCCATCCGGTATAGCAGAGGGAACCAGCTCTTTTTGGGCCAGTAGGGCGCTATCAGAATAAGAGCTCCCCTCTCCTGTTGGATTTTCCTTAGTACTCTTGAGATGAGAGGGACTGAAGGAAAGGCGTACACCAGTTTCGTCCCCCACGACTGAGAATGGGCATCTATTCCTTCTGGACTGTCGGCTGGGTCCAAGGAAAAAAAGCGCTGCAGCTTTCTGTTTTTCCTTGTTGCGAACAGGTCTATAAACGGGGTGCCCCATCGTTGAATGATTTGATGAAACACCTCCGGATTCAGCTCCCAATCTGAGGGACCAACTCTTGCTCTGCTGAGAAAGTCTGCTACCACATTTTCGGACCCCCTTAGATGAATAGCCGATATTGAAAGGACATTTCTCTCCGCCCAGTAGAAAATTCTTGCCGCCAAGGATTGTAACCATTTTCCTTTTGGACCTCCTTGTCGACGAAGAAAAGCGATGGTGGTGCTGTTGTCTGAGAAAATTTTTATATGATTTCCTCTGAGCAAATGCTGACATCTTTGAAGAGTCTCCCAGACCGCCTTTAGCTCTCTGAAATTTGACGACCTGTGTTGCATCTCTTTGGGCCACGTCCCTTGGTGATATCTGTTTCCTATGCTTGCTCCCCAGCCTCTTTGGCTGGCATCCGTATGGATCTGGATTGAAGGAAGAAGGATCCAGTCTACCGCGTTTTCCAAGTTTGAAAGGTCTGTCCACCAGGAAAAGGAGTTTTTTAGCTCTCTTGACAGCCTAATTTTCTTGTCTAACCCCGATGGTCGTCTGTTCCAAACTGACAGGATCGACTTCTGTAATGGCCTTGAACGGGCCTGTGCCCATTTCATGCTTGGAATGCATGAGGTCATCAGTCCTAAGACCCGCATGGCGTATCTGATTGAGGTGGTCTTCCGTTTCTTGAAGCTGTAAATTTCCAGTTTTATTTTTTGTCTTTTCTCCTGGGGCAAGGAGGACTTCTGAAGACTGGAGTCTAAGAGTACCCCTAGAAATACTTTTGTAGTACTTGGATGGAGGTTTGATTTCTCCCAATTGATTTTCCATCCCAAGTATTCCAGGGTTTCGATCGTATGCTCTTGTTGAATAAGAAGAAGAGACTCTGACTCTGCCACCAACAATATATCGTCCAGGTAAGGGATGATTATAATCCCCTGTGTTCTTAAGAAGGCCGCTACTTCTGTCATAACCTTTGTGAATATTCGAGGGGCCGAGGATAGACCGAAGGGTAGGCAAGTGAATTGAAAGTGGTGTACTGTGCCCTCCTGTTCTAGAGCGAACCTTAGGTATTGCTGGTGACTTGGGTGAATTGGAACATGGTAATATGCATCCTTGAGGTCTAGGGTGCACATTACCGATCCCTTCTCTATCAATGGAATGCTGGTTTTTATAGTTTCCATTTTGAATCTTTTGTATTCCACCCACTGGTTTAAGGGCTTGAGGTTTATAACCGTCTGGCGTTTGCCCGAGGGTTTTAACACCGAGAAGAGGGAGGAGTAATGGCCTAAACCTTGCTCTGAAGGGGGAACCTGTCTCACCACGTGTAGGGATTGAAGGACTAATATATCCTGCCATAGACTCTTGAGATCTACGGGGGAGCGAGGACGAGTGATTTGGAAACGACGAGGGGGAGTATGGGAGAAGTCTATTTTGAAACCTTCCCCTAAGGAGCGTAGGATCCATTGATTTTTTGTAATGGATGCCCACTTGTCCCGAAAGAAAAGAAGCCTGCCCCCTACTCCAATGGCCTCATGGTCTAGTTGGGGCCCCAGAGGCGACCTGATCTGCTCTGTCCTTTCCTCCTTTCCTGTAAGACCATCTCCCCATCTTACCCTTACCATTGTAATCACGTTTAGGGGATCGACGGGGTCCACGAAAGGGCCGGTATCTTTTAACCCTATCTTCGGGAAATCCTTTTTTCTTGTCGGATGCTCTTTCTAGGATCTCGTCCAACGCTGGACCAAAGACCCGAGCACCCGAAAAGGGAATTGAGCACAATTTATTCTTTGAGTGGCTATCCCCCGACCACGTCTTTAGCCATAATGCCAGTCTAGCTGTATTAGATAATACGCTACATCTAGCTGCGAATCTGACCGATTCGGCCGAGGCATCAGCCATGAATTGCGTTGCCAGCTTTAACATGGGAAGAGAGTCTGATAGCATCTCTACAGGGGAGTCTGACCTAATTTGATCTGACAGCTCGTCCAACCAAAGGCACATGGATCTTGCTACTGAAGTGGCTGCGATATTTGATTTAATTATGGCTGCTGAAGCTTCCCAGCTCCTCTTGAGCATACTCTCAGCCTTCCTATCCATTGCGTCCTTGAGGCAAGACGGGTCTTCAAAGGGGATGGATGTTTTTTTAGCCACTTTCACTATTGGAACATCTACTTTAGGGATCTCCTCCCAGAGTTTGATATCCTCCGGATTGAAAGGAAGACGGGATTTAAAGTCTCTTGGCACAATGAGTCTTTTCTCCACTTCTTCCCATTCCTCCATAATCATTGATTTTAAATGCTCATTTACAGGGAACACTCTATTTCTCCGAGTTCTCAGACCTGCGAACATTTCATCTTGTCTGGAATGGGAGACCTGAGTGTCCTCCAAGTTCATAGTATGCCTGACGGACTTTAACAGTTCGTCCATATGTTCTGTAGAGAAGATATATTTCTTTCTCTCTTGTGACGGTAACTGAGAGAAGCGATCCTCATCCTCTTCTAAACTGTGCTCTGATGCTGAGTCTGAATATTCTCCTTCCTCAGACACCTCTTCCATCTCCCGCCTAGGTCTTTTCTGACGAGGAGAAGGCTGTACTATTTGGGGTGACGGTTGTGTATGGGAAGACATGAGGGTCGAGACTGTACTCTGGACCTCCTCACGTATCATAGATCTTATATCCGTCAAAAAAGAAGTTTTTTCTTCCTTTAGGACCTCGGCTATACATTTTTTACACAGCCGCTTTTTATACGAGTCCTGAAGCTTTGTGTTGCAGTCTACACATCGTCTTGACTTTTTGGAAGAAGATCCAGACCTCTGGGTTCCCCTCTCCTAATCCATAAAAACATATAAAAGGACACCGGAGATTTACTATAAAACCCTGTCCTAGAATACTCTGATCTATCCAGAGAAGGGTTTTAAGCCTGTACTCACACTGCCCAGGGACTCTGAGGGGGCTTCTGACCGTGAAGGATTAGCTTCCATGGTGTGTGTGTGGCTGAGGTGCACCCTTTAATAGGGTCTTACCTGATCCAGGTGATAGCCACGCCCAGCGATAAGCCTTCTCAATGCCCTGGAGGTTCATCACTGCCTCCGGGCACCTGCGTTGAAGCACCTCTCCTCATGTAGGAGAAGAAGCGGCGTGCATTCCACCCTGGAACGCAAGAAGGCCAAAGCGGACGTCCGCTCTTCTGACTCCGCGCGCCGGAAGGCTCTACACCGCGCTCCTCCGTGGAGCGCACGCCGGCACAGCGCAATGCTCAGAGCCCCCTGTCCGGGGGATACAGTGGTAAGCGGCGGTCTTCTGGCTGAGGGACCCCGCAAAGGGGTATCAGCATGGAGCCTCTGGACTGAAGGAAGGGGGGAGTTCTGAGACCCCCCAATCCCCCTGGCTCTCAGGTTACGCTTTATCTTTGGAAATCTCCCATAGCGTCCTGTCCTGCTAGGGACAGGAAAACACTGAGGGTGTGATGGGGGGGTGGGGCTTTTAACCTCTCATGTGTTTCCTGTCCCTAGAGGAACAGAGGACTTAACTCCTGTCGTGCCGTTATGATGGACGTACTGGTAAAGTATACTTCTCTCTGAAACACTGCAGTGTTTGGGAAGCATGTATCAACTGACAGATTCCCTTTATTTAACTTGTCAGATGGCACAATACTTTATTAACATGGCCATATATCATGTAATCTTAAAAGTTATGGATTGTTACATGTATACATGGTCAGAACCAATAATAGCAGAGGAATACATCACTAACACCCCCATCAGTGCAGAAATACATAATCAGAACCAACATCAGTACATGAATACAGCACCAGAACCACCATCAGTACAGGAATATAGTACAAGAACCACCACCAGTACTGGAAAACACCACCAGTACCACAATGAGTACAGGAATACAGCACCAGAACCACCATCAGTTCATGAATACATCACCAGAACCACAATTAGTACACGAGTACAGATCCAAGCTTACTACAGCGATCAATTGTAATGTCAGGTCAGCCCCTTATGCAATTGTATAGCATGAACCTACAGTTCCTAGTATGTCCTTAACAATATTAAGGAGATGCTGGGAATTGCTCAGTCATTATCAGACTGCAGACCATGCAGGAACCACAGCACTGATGAGATGCAGGCAGTATCGCAAATAAACATTTACATCCAAGTACATTATATTGTAGGTGATATCATCTCTAATTAGAGTCATTCTCCTTCTTTTCTTCTCCATCTGGTTCAGATGCCATGTTGACTTTTCCCATCCACTGCTCATCACTGCAAACTTCTCTCTTCTCTCGTTTTCTTCTGCAGTTCTCAACAGTGTTCTTAAAAATAACAGACATTATAATAATAATAATGCCCCTGAACAAAAATATCTGCCCTGTGCTGAGTGACTGAACAAATAATTGGCCCTCACTCACTATGTTCCCTGCACATAATATAACACTGTCCCTCTTATTGTACATGGCCTTCACATCATGTTCTCTTTTCCATAATGATATCAAAAGACTGACGGTCACTTCCAAACAGAATACTAGTCCGAACAGGTGCATACTACAAGTAGCCATCCCCATGCATAACTAACAAAGTTGCACTCTGTAATGTTATAGCATGTAAACATGAAATATATGAAATTTGAATTACTGCTCTAGAAAATAGGAAAAAAACAAAGATACTTAGCACATTTCGGCCAATTTATACATGCCCAACAGCCATGACAAGGCAATCTTTTCCATAATGGGCCCCCTCCTTACACTGTCCCTTGACACTGTGTCCCCCCTATACTGCACAGTCTCTATTCTGTGCCTCTTTCTCACACTATCCCCTCTTTGTCATACTGTCCTCTCCTTGCTGTGCCCTCACACTGTCCCACCATGCTGCCCCTTCTCTATACTGACCCAACACTACCCAGTCTGTATACTCTGCCCCTTCATAATTTGTTTTCATACTGTTTCCTCATACTTTTCCCCTCAATAATGTCCACTCACACTTTTCTCCCATCATACTGTCCACTTACACTTTTCTCCCACCATACATTTCTCTTCCTACTGTCTCCCCACACATATCCCCCTCCCTTCCCTATACTGTCTCTTCATCCATTTCCACCTCCCTTTCAAATACTGTCTCCTCACACATTTCTCCCTCCCTCCCAAAATTGTCTACTTGTACATTCCGCCTCGCTCCCTACACTCTCAGCTCATGCAATACCCCCGTTTCCCATACTGTCTTATCACATATTCCACCCGCTCCCCATAATGCCTCCTCATTTAACTCTTCCCTCACACATTTCTCCCTCACCACCCACATCCCCATACTGTCTCTCCATACATTTCTCCCCAGTCCTCATATTGTCTTTTCACATAACCCCCTGATGCCCCTACTGTCTCTCCACACTTTTCCTTCCTTCTCATACTGTTTCCTCACACATTTTGCTCTCCCCTGCTCCTCATACTATCTCCTCAAACTGCTCCTTCCCCTAAGTTGTCCCCTCACAATAAGTTACTTTAAATAAGTCTTCGGTTTATTTAGCTCAGTTGGAGCGCTTATTGTACCGACATTCGCAACCTATGTAGCACAGGAGAGTGATTTCAGTCACGTGATCAGGTGACTGATCACACTGCTGACGTCACCCTGACAAGGAAGTGTTGAAGGTTAAGGCTTCTATTGTACTCGCATCTGAAAGACGCGAGTACAATTGAAAGCTGGGAGCTGGCGTGTTATATCTTCTCTGAGCCGGCTGTCAGTTCATACCTGATCTTATTCTTTAAATACAGTGGGGAAAATAAGTATTTGATACACTGCCGATTTTGCAAGTTTTCCCACCTACAAAGAATAGAGAGATCTGTAATTTTTCTCAGGTACACTTCAACTATGAGAGACATAATATAATAATATAAACCAGAAAATCACATTGTATGATTTTTAAATAATTAAATTGCATTTTATTGCATGAAATAAGCATTTGATCATCTACCAACCCACAAGAATTCTGGCTCTCACAGACATGTTAGTTTTTCTTTAAAAATCCCTCCTACTCTGCACTCATTACCTGTATTAATTGCACCTGTTTTAACTCGTTACCTGTATAAAAGACACCTGTCTACACACTCAATCACACTCCATCCTCTCCATGACGGCCAAAACCAAAGAGCTGTCTAAGGACACCAAGGACAAAATTGTAGACCTGCACAAGGCTGGAATGGGCTACAGGAAAATAGGCAAGCAACTTGGTGAGAAGGCAACAACTATTGGCACAATTATTAGAAAATGTAAGAAACATAAGATGACTGTCAATTTTGCTCGGTCTGGGACTCCATACAAAATCACTCCTCGTGGGGTATGGATGATTCTGAGAAAAGTCAGGAATTAGCCCAGAACTACATGGAGGACCAGGTCAATGACCTGAAGAGAGCTGGGATCACAGCCTTACTGTTAGTAACACACTATGCCGTCATGGATTAAAATCCTGCAGGGCACGAAAGGTCCCCCTGTTCACACCAGCACATATCCAGGCCGGTTTAAAGTTCCCCAATGACCATCTGGATAATCCAGAGGAGGCATGGGAGAAGGTCATGTGATCAGATGAGACCAAAATAGAACTTTTTGGTATCAACGTCACTCGCCGTGTTTAAAGGAAGAAGGATGAGAATAACCCCAAGAACACCGTCCCAACCATGAAGCATGTTGCGGAAACATCATACTTTGGGGTGCTTTTCTGCAAAGGGGACAGGACGACTGCACCGTATTGGAGGGAGGATGGATGGGGTCATGTATCGCGAGATCTTGGCCAATAACCCCCTTCCCTCAGAAAGAGCATTGAAGATGGGTTGTGGATGAATATTACAACATGAAATGAGCAGAAACACACAGCCAGGGCAACTAAGGAGTGGCTCTGTAAGAAGCATTTCAAGGTCTTGGAGTAGTCTAGCCAGTCTCCAGATCTGAACCCAGGAGAAAATCTCTTGAGAGATCTGAAACTCAATGTTGCCCAGCGACAGCCCCAAAGCCTGAAAGATCTGGAGAAGATCTGTATGGAGGAGTGGGCCAAAATCCCTGCTGCAGTGTGTGCAAACTTGGTCAAGAACTACAGGAAATGTCTGACCTCTGTAATTGCAAGCAAAGGTTTCTGTACCAAATATTAAGTTATGTTTTTCTACTGTATCAAATACTTATTTCATGCAAGAAAATGATAATTAATTATGTAAAAATCATGCAGTGTGATTTTCTGGATTTTTTTTTAGATTCTGTCTCTCACAGTTCAAGTGTACCCAACATAAAAATTACAGACCTCTCTATTCTTTGTAGGTGAGAAAACTTGCAAAATTGGCAGTGTATCAAATACTTATTTTCCCCACTGTACGTGTCACAATTAGTACTCGCCCGAGCATCTCAGTACTCCAGATGCTCGGAGCTCGCCGAGTACTTTCAAGATGCTCGGGTGGGTGCTCGGGTCCCCGTCCTGCATGTCTGGCGCTATTTAGAGCACCAATCATGCAGGGATTGTCTGCCACTCACTGTAATGTCACAGCCATGGTGGTTGTGGCATTACAGTGATTGACCAAATCGATGGGAACAGTGCTCACAGTGAAACATGAAAAGCCGGCAATTCCTCAGCGGCATACACCGGTACCCGACAATTTAGAACAGAAAGAATAGAGCATCACACATAGATTAGATAGATAGAAACATGTCAGTCACATATATAATAAGTACAGTGACAGTGTTGTTCCCTGGAGCAGTCCTGGGAACCATGGAAAGGTAAGGATGAGGTTGGTTTATTATTTTATTTTTATTGCAGGAGATCGTTGGCTTCAGCTGGAATGGGCGTGATGGTAAGTATGGTTTAATTTAGAAAATTAAAGAATTGTGTGTTTATTTCAATTAAAAGACTTTATTCTGCATGTTTTTTCTTTTTTTTTTTTAACTTAGACTATGGGGTTAGTAATGGGGGTGTCTTATAGACGCCTATCCATTACTAACCTGGGCTTAATGTCAGCATGCATTATAAGCTGACATCAACCCCAGCCCTATTACCCCAATGCCACCGCTACAGGGCAATGGGAAGAGCGAGGCTAAGTGCCAGAATGGGAGCATCCTATGGATGCACCATTTCTGGGGCGGCTGACGGCTGGTGTTTCTAGCCTGGTAGGGGGCCAATATTCATGGCACCCTTCCTGGGCTATTAATATCAGCCCCCAGCTGTCTGCCTAGCCTGTGCTAGCTATCAAAATAGGGGGGACCCCACGTTATTTTTTTTGGGTCCCTCATTTTAATAGCTAGTAAAGGCTAGGTATTCAGCTGGGGGCTGATATTAGTAGCCTGGGAAGCTCCATGGGTATTACCCCCTTCCCAGGCTTCAAACATCTGCCCCAGCTGTCTGCTTAACCTCCGCTAGAGACTAAAATTACGGGGAATCCCACGCCAATTTTTTTTTTAATAAATCCTTTATTTTAGCACTAAATGACAAGTACAGTAATCAACACTATCACTGTACTTATTATATATGTGACTGACATGTTTCTATCTAATCTATGTGTGATGCTCTATTCTTTCTGTTCTACAGTGCTGGCCAAAAGTATTGGCACCCCTGCAATTCTGTCAGATAATACTCAGTTTCTTCCTGAAAATGATTGCAATCACAAATTCTTTGGTATTATTCTCTTCATTTAATTTGTCTTCAATGAAAAAAACACAAAAAGAATTGTCCTAAAGCCAAATTGGATACAATTCCACACCAAACCTAAAAAAGGGGGTGGACAAAAGTATTGGCACCCTTTGAAAAATCATGCGATGCTTATCTAATTCGTGTAATTAACAGCACCTGTAACTTACCTGTGGCACCTAACAGGTGTTGGCAATAACTAAATCACACTTGCAGCCAGTTAACATGGATTAAAGTTGACTCAACCTCTGTCCTGTGTCCTTGTGTGTACCACATTGAGCATGGAGAAAAGAAAGAAGACCAAAGAACTGTCTGAGGACTTGAGAAACCAAATTGTGAGGAAGCATGAGCAATCTCAAGGCTACAAGTCCATCTCCAAAGACCTGAATGTTCCTGTGTCTTCCGTGCACAGTGTCATCAAGAAGTTTAAAGCCCATGGCACTGTGGCTAACCTCCCTAGATGTGGACGGAAAAGAAAAATTGACGAGAGATTTCAACGCAAGATTGTGCGGATGGTGGATAAAGAACCTCGACTAACATCCAAACAAGTTCAAGCTGCCCTGCAGTCCGAGGGTACAACAGTGTCAACCCATACTATCCGTCGACGTCTGAATGAAAAGGGACTGTATGGTAGGATACCCAGGAAGACCCCACTTCTTACCCCGAGACATAAAAAAGCTAGGCTGGAGTTTGCCAAAACTTACCTGAGAAAGCTCAAAACATTTTGGAAGAATGTTCTCTGGTCAGATGAGACAAAAGTAGAGCTTTTTGGGAAAAGAGGCATTCAAAGAAAAGAACACGGTCCCTACAGTCAAACATGGCGGAGGTTCCCTGATGTTTTGGGGTTGCTTTGCTGCCTCTGGCACTGGACTGCTTGACCGTGTGCATGGCATTATGAAGTCTGAAGACTACCAACAAATTTTGCAGCATAATGTAGGGCCCAGTGTGAGAAAGCTGGGTCTCCCTCAGAGGTCATGGGTCTTCCAGCAGGACAATGACCCAAAACACACTTCCAAAAGCACTATAAAATGGTTTGAGAGAAAGCACTGGAGACTTCTAAGGTGGCCAGCAATGAGTCCAGACCTGAATCCCATAGAACACCTGTGGAGAGATCTTAAAATGGCAGTTTGGAGAAGGCACCCTTCAAATATCAGGGACCTGGAGCAGTTTGTCAAAGAAGAATGGTCTACAATTCCAGCAGAGCATTGTAATAAACTCATTGATGGTTACCGGAAGCGGTTGTTTGCAGTTATTTTGGCTAAAGGTTGTGCAACCAAGTATTAGGCTGAGGGTGCCAATACTTTTGTCTGGCCCTTTTTTGGAGTTTTGTGTGAAATGATCAATGATTTGATTTTTGCTTCATTCTCTTTTGTGTTTTTTCCTTGCGAGCAAATGAAATGAAGAGAATAATACCAAAGAATTTGTGATTGCAATCATTTTCATGAAGAAACTGAGTATTATCTGACAGAATTGCAGGGGTGCCAATACTTTTGGCCAGCACTGTAAATTGTCTGGTACTGGTGTATGAAGCTGATGAATTGCCGGCCGGCTTTTTTAAAGAGACAAAAACACTATTATTTTTTTTAATAAATCCTTTATTTTAACACTAAATGACAAGTACAGTAACCAACACTGTCACTGTGCTTATTATATATGTGACTGACATGTTTATATCCATCTAATCTATGTGTGATGCTCTATTCTTTCTGCTCTAAATTGTCGAGAACCGGTGAATGCCGCTGATGAATTGCCGGCTTTTTTAAAGAGACGGGTGCATGAAAATCGGAGGGCAATAGTGTGTTCCAATTGCCCTGCTATGTTTTTCATGCACCCTCCTATATACCCTGCCTGCCTGTCTGCCTATATATTCTGCCTGCCTGACATTTAATTGAGCACCGTTCCCATCGATTTGGGCAATTTTTGACCTTCTGCAGACCGCCGGGGGGGACCGCCAGAAAAATGCTCGAGTTTCCGATAGACTTACATTGGGCTCGTTGCTCGGGTCGAGCACCTGAGTATTCCAATGTGCTCGACCAGAGCAATGAGTACCCGAGCATTTTAGTGCTCGCTCATCACTAGTCACAATCAAGCAGTTTTTGTTCTATCCTACATGTTTCACTCATAAGAGTATTTTTTCTACTGAATAATTCTGCACCAGGGGTCTTTTGGGATCCAAAGATTAAATATAAATGAGCTGTCAATGGATGAACTCTGGTCACCTTGCACCTTCCTCCCCTAGCTCATACCCATACACTATGTGGCGGTGGTAGAGGCAGGCAAGGCTAAATTAATATTTATATTTCTTCCACCGGCTTTAATCTGAAGCCTATTCAACATTTTTATTTATTTATTTTACTCACTTATATAGCGCCATTAATTCCACAGCGTTTTACAGACATTATGGGCACTGACCCCATTGGGGATCACAATCTAAATTCCCTATCAGTATGTCTTTGGAGTGTGGGTGGAAACCGGAGAACCCGGAGGAAACCAACGCAAACACAGGGAGAGCATATCATCTTCTTCCCTAGTACAGTGTATCCAGAAAGCATGGAAGCCTGAATGCTTGGATAATAGTATTGTCATGCATTGGTGTTTGTTGCCTGGCTGGATAATTTGTATTGCTGCTACCCAGCATTTCTCACTTCTCTGTGCATTACATTCTTTCTACATGGACTTTGATGCACCTCGATAACAGCTGTACTAATTGCTTCTATAAAATTTTTTTTAAAAAAAACACTTAGCATGTGCTCTCTAATTTTTGCCACCCTAGGCACACTCTGAGGGTACCAGGTGGCAAATTACAGGCCCGCACGAAGAATAAAGTCTTGTCATTTGTACCACACAAATGACAAGACTTTATTCAGTGAAGAAAAAAATTATTTAGCATTTCCTTTTAATAAAAATGAAAAATAACTACATTATAAATTACCATGGTACAACTGAAAAACGCAACGCATACACTGATGGAAAGCTTTTGGCCCCTAAAGTCTAAAACAGATGGACCCAAGAGGTTAATACTGGTAATAAATGTATTTAAGATATTATTATTACAACTTTATATTATATAGAACCTAGAGATGACTGAATCGTTTGAAATTCAAATTTGCTAACTTTGACAATTTTTTTTCACAGGTTACCAAATTGCTCTGAGAAAACATATCCAACCCCTTTCAGTCTCTTTAACACAAACACAGCTTTAGTAATGTCAAAGTGACCTCACCGTAGAGATAAATGGTAATTGGTGTTAACCATCAGCCCATTTAATAATACAGTGCACTATCAGAATTTTCATGTTTTTAAAATTAAAAACAATCCAAAAATGAGTCATTTTTGATCAGGCTAATGGTTCAGTGCAGAACAATTACTCTAACTGATGGTTTATCAAAATCCTGCTGTGTCTGAGACAAGCGATTTGCCATATATTCCAAAATGGCCATGATTTCCTAATATGCTTGCCAGAGGCCATAGATGCCAATTATGGCACCAATTTGGTTGTACAATTGCCTGACCGGCTGGTGCCACAGTTGGTGGTAGCGATGCTTCTGCGGCTGCTAGAGACTCCCACATTTTTAGCTGTGGTACAGTTTTTTTATACCACCTTGTCCATTGCCACTTTTTCTTTTACCATACAATTTGTACAACACTATAACTAACTTTTGGCACAAATTATTTACCGGTTGGCAAAAATGAGATAATAAGAAATGCTATATAGGTAGGTACATGTACAGAAAGCAAAATGTGGTGTAGGCGGCAGTGTAGGAGTGGTGTGTATGATTGTCAGATTAATAGCTCTTTCTCTTCTCTTTATAATTGGTGAGGGAGTGCACTGTCAGTGACTAGTCAGCAAGAGAGCGCTCTCCTGCCAGCTTGGGGCTCCGCTTTATAGTTGGCGAAGGCGCATACTGTCAGTGACTAATCAGCAAGAGAGCGCTCTCCTGCCGGCTTGGGGCTCTGCTTTATAGTTGGCGAGGGAGCATACTGTCAGTGACTAGTCAGCAAGAGAGCGCTCTCCTGCTGGCTTGGGGCTCCGCTTTATAGTTGGCGATGGAGCATACTGTCAGTGACTAGTCAGCAAGAGAGCGCTCTCCTGCCGGCTTGTGGCTCCGCTTTATAGTTGGCGAGGGAGCATACTGTCAGTGACTAGTCAGCAAGAGAGCGCTCTCCTGCCGGCTTGGGGCTCAGCTTTATAGTTGGCGAGGGAGCATACTGTCACATACTAGTCAGCAAGAGAGCGCTCTCCTGCCAGCTTGGGGCTCCGCTTTATAGTTGGCGAAGGAGCATACTGTGAGTTACTAGTCAGCAAGAGAGCGCTCTCCTGCCGGCTTGGGGCTCCACTTTATAGTTGGCGAGGGAGCATACTGTCACATACTAGTCAGCAAGAGAGCGCTCTCCTGCCGGCTTGGGGCTCCGCTTTATAGTTGGCGAGGGAGCATACTGTCAGTTACTAGTCAGCAAGAGAGCGCTCTCCCGCCGGCTTGGGGCTCCGCTTTATAGTTGGCGAGGGAGCATACTGTCAGATACTAGTCAGCAAGAGAGTGCTCTCCTGCCGGCTTGGGGCTCCGCTTTATAGTTGGCGAGGGAGCATACTGTCAGTGACTAGTCAGCAAGAGAGCGCTCTCCTGCCGGCTTGGGGCTCCGCTTTATAGTTGGCGATGGAGCATACTGTCAGTGACTAGTCAGCAAGAGAGCGCTCTCCTGCCGGCTTGTGGCTCCGCTTTATAGTTGGCGAGGGAGCATACTGTCAGTGACTAGTCAGCAAGAGAGCGCTCTCCTGCCGGCTTGGGGCTCAGCTTCATAGTTGGCGAGGGAGCATACTGTCACATACTAGTCAGCAAGAGAGCACTCTCCTGCCGGCTTGGGGCTCCGCTTTATAGTTGGCGAAGGAGCATACTGTGAGTTACTAGTCAGCAAGAGAGCGCTCTCCTGCCGGCTTGGGGCTCCACTTTATAGTTGGCGAGGGAGCATACTGTCAGTGACTAGTCAGCAAGAGAGCGCTCTCCTGCCGGCTTGGGGCTCCGCTTTATAGTTGGCGAGGGAGCATACTGTCACATACTAGTCAGCAAGAGAGCGCCCTCCTGCCGGCTTGGGGCTCCGCTTTATAGTTGGCGAGGGAGCATACTGTCAGTTACTAGTCAGCAAGAGAGCGTTCTCCCGCTGGCTTGGGGCTCCGCTTTATAGCTGGCGAGGGAGCATACTGTCAGATACTAGTCAGCAAGAGAGCGCTCTCCTGCCGGCTTGGGACTCCGCTTTATAGTTGGCGAGGGAGCATACTGTCAGTTACTAGTCAGCAAGAGAACGCTCTCCCGCTGGCTTGGGGCTCCGCTTCATAGTTGGCGAGGGAGCATACTGTCAGATACTAGTCAGCAAGAGAGCGCTCTCCTGCCGGCTTGTCACGTCTCTTTACAGCTGACAAGGTAGTGCACTGTCAGTGAGCAATGAAAGTAGAATAGAGGCGAGCAGGGACAGCACATTGAGCATGCATTGGTATTAACAACGAGCGCAAGCTGAGTATAACAAAGAATAGCCCAACCCCTGAAATGGACACCCCGGTGATGATCCATTTCAGGGTGGGAACAGCAGCTGCAGCAATGCCACCCTATTAATAATATTAAATTCAGGTAGGTATCGGACAATCCCTTTAAACTCCTGGCCTTATCCAATCCTTTCCACAAAAACACGTCCTTTTGATGGATCAAATATCGAGAGAATCCTCTTTAAGAAATCGCTGCTCCCTTCCCCTCTCCAGTAAGGCAAATATGAGATTGCTGATCTCTAAAACAGCTTATAAAGCCCTTCATCCTGGTATTAGAAACTCTACCTTACTGATAAGTTACTGATGGTACTTTAGACTCACTATCCTCAGCACACCAAACATTAAACTGTCCCAGTATCATGCAAAATGCCCACTCTCGTAAAGCTATCGGTCAGCATCTCTCAGCAACGGAAAGAAAGGTGCTTTCTCTGCTAAGCATATAAATGTTTTTTCCTCTCTGCCCAGATTGTCTTTTATTTTGTTAGGGCATGGACATGTGGCCTTAACTGTACTTTCTCACCATTAGAACTCAAACATCTGTGAAAGCCCCCAAAAGCCACCTATCGCTGCATACGCTTGAATAAAAATTCATACAAAATTCTATCCAGGTGGTATCTGACTGACTAAATGGATACAAACGTACTGCTCTTCCATCAATATGTGTCAGAGATGGGAACCTTCTTTCACAATTGGTAGGAATACTTTTTGGCAACAGGTCTTCAAATGATCAACTCCATATGTGGCTTGACACTCGCCTGTCTTTCCAGAACATTACCATTCTTACGCCTCTACTGACTGTGGCCCTTTACATTATTTCACTACACTGGAAATCCTCAGTAACCCATCAAGGATTTTACAAAGTATGCCAAAGTATGCATCTGGAGGCCTTGGCACTCCAAAAAAACAAATACACAAACTTACTGAATGATCATTCATCAGGATTCATGTGCGACTAAAGCACATACAATATCACCTTGGGTACCAATCTGCAATTAATGAGACTCCTACTTCCTCGATTTATACCCTAGGCACCCACTTCTTATTGTTCTCCCCGGGACTCCCTGAATTATTTATTAAAACACACAGCAGCCGAATCCAGCCTGGACAATAGAGTTATTTTCAGTTCATTCCCTCCACACATCTGACTTAAACTCATGTCTTGGCATCACCACCAGTTTGATAAGCTTCTTACTACACATTCACTTGAGACTCTCTTACAAATAATGTACCTGGGCCTGTTTTATTACTTTTTGATTAAGAAGCACTCTGTAGTGCGGAATGTTTTCTCACTTGTACCTGCAAAAACTGTTAAAGTCCCCAACGTCTGTAACATTTTATGTTTGAAGATAGTAAAAAAGGTATTTAAAAGAAAAGAAAAAGCCTCTCCATTCTTCTAGGCCAGGAGCACACACTTGCAAGCTTTTTATTATACAGCCTGAAAGCCCTACCCTGAAGCTGGCAGGATCAGCTGCAGTGTCCCAGTGCTACCTTCAAGTCGCAAAATTAAAGCAGCCTCTATTAGCAGCATCGGAGAGTGCACAGTTCAGACTAGTGGTGTGATCATGCAGCAAGTCTGAACTGTCAATCTTCTGGTGCGCATGGCCCCTGGCAACTAAGAAACCAAGACCCAGAAGAGCGGTGCTCTCCTGAAGACAAAAAATGGGCATAATTAAGGAAATAGCCTATTCAGAAGAAATCTGGTGTGATCTATTGGATGTAACTATCCTAAAAGTCAATATAGATCCTTGCCACATGACTTAGGATTAGAAGCCAAACCAGAAACTCGATATGCAGACATGTGTTTTGGGGTGTTGCCACTCCTCAGCTATTTGCATAATTAATTTCCCAGAGAAGTATTGCATGGCCTATAAATCTCCTTACACCGACGTGTCAGGCATGTCACTCTCTACAAAGAGAAACGTTCCTCCTTAGACCCCCGTAGCTAAGCAGAAACTTTTTGTGGTTACCTTTCCCCACTCCAACTTCATTAGTCAATATAATTGAGACACACGTTTTATGGCTAACTGAAAAAAAAAAAAAAGAAAAGAAACACATACTGCTAATTAGAAAGGTTTAATAGAAATAAACTGATCATAGAGTTTCTGCATTGCAGTTCCAGATATCAGTGGCAAGTCTTCAGTGTATTGTTTCAATGCCACCTTACACAGTGTATTTTTGATACCAATGAGCTGTCCGTATAATGCATAAACGGTCTGTGCCTATGATGTACGTCAGGGTCTACAAGGTGATTTAAGGGAACATGCACCTTCTCGGTGTAGGTTGATAACTAACCATCAGTCTTATTGTTTAGAATGACTGGTAAATATATCCTGAATAGAGATTTCCAATATTAACTCAGAATACAAAACTAGTAGATAAAAACATTACCATAGGGTCAGTTTCATACTTTGACCATGCTCGAATCAGAACACCTCTCCTGACCACCAGGTCTCTCGACCTAGGCAAACTGTTTCACAGGAGACCAAGTGGTCAGATCTTTTGATCCAAGTCAGGTCATTGTTCCATGGTTTTGTGTAACAAGCCATAGTGTTTTTACTAATGTATTGTTATTTTCATATTGTAGGTCTCTGATCTATGTCACACCTTCAACTTCAAAAGAAAGAATAAGAAGAATAGTAAACTAAAATGCCAAGCAGATGACAGAATTCTCCTATTTCAAGCTATGTGGTTATTTCACATATATTTGAATCCTGACAATTCTTTACAGCAAATGAACATTTCAGACTTTGCCGCCTTGACGGTTGATCACCGTAAACAACTTTCTCCATTCAGCACAGTCCTATCAGTCACCTACATAAAAGAAAGAAATGTACGAAATTTCAAGCACATGACAGGTAGTCTCATTTGCTGAAGCCTTAAAATCCATTTAGACAGTAATTTAATGGGAATAAGCACAGACGAGGTAGTAATTCCTGTTATCCCAAAACAAACATGTCTGTCTTTCGAAAGAAATAGAAACAATCTGATAATTCTTCATCACCGATCTGTTTACAATGCATTAATTTCTAGATAGAAGTTATTTGTATGCAAGATGAATACTGTTGCTGTATTTTGGGTTTAAAAAGGGTTGGATAGGAAAGTATGAAATAGATGATAGATTTTTTTACCTCTTCCCAGTCTAGCCAATTTGCAGCCGGCTAGCTGCCATTTTGGAGGAAAGACGAATCATAAAAATTTAAATTCTGCGAAATTCAAATTCTTTGCCAAATTTGTGATGAATTTGATTTGTTACCAATTGTTTGTGTCGACTTTAAGCATGACCCCTGATCGTCCAGGAGTGGATGGGCCCATAGAAGGGAAAGAATTAAACAAAATTGACACAACACTTGTTAGACCAGTGCCACTCTGCCGTACTCAGCACGGTTTCTTCTGTTTGGAGAAAATTTGAATGCCACAGCTGATCAGTTGTTCGCTAATTGGCTGCAAAGCTCATATGATGTCCCCAGTGCATGATCCAAGCATATCGGAGGATTCAGTGCTGAGTACATATGGGTGCCACAAATCAGAAGGTGAGTATAATATATTTTTCACCTCCCTTTGCCAATTAATATGGTGTTGTCCAATAGTGAACAACCACTTTAAAGGCAACCTGACAGCTGATACATGCTGCCTGATCCACAGACAGCCTTTATCAGGCACTGGCTGTATGATTTCAGCCAGGTATGTTTGACTCTGAAACGTTGTGATGTTTCAGAGAAAAGCATAGTCTAAAAGCCGCCATCCGGAGGCTTCTCCCTTCCCGATGCCAGTGACTGACAGGTCTCCCCCTGCATGCATGTATGAAGACCTGGGGTCTTCTGTGGGCGTAACGCTACTCAGACAACAAAGGGTGAGGGTAAAACAGCGTGGCAATACTTTATTGAACCACAAAGCAGACAATAAACACACAGAACAGTCCAAGCAAATACCCAAGATGGTACAACATTACACAGTCTCACCCTTCCAACTCCGCTCGCCTGGGATAGAACAGCTATGACTTTGGAGACTTCAACTGGTGTTCCCCCTCTTCTGGCAGGCCCCCATAGAGAGGAGGTAGTGGCATGCTTAGGAAGCTAGCAGTTCATCGAGGTACTAAGCCAGGAGACTCGAGGGTCCCAACCTGGCCTCTCCGAGAATTTCCATGGAGCCAGATGACCGGCGGGTCCCAATCTGGCTTCTCCGAATGTCTCCGTGGGTTGCAGGCGACCGGTGGGTCCCTCCTGGCAACCCCAAACAACATATCCATGATCTCTCTGATGGTCAAATGGAGCAAATCTGTATCTTTCCAGTCAGAGCTGATACCCTTAGACTTGTAGAATACAAATCTGTGTCTCTTTGTGTAATGCCATGAAATCCATCTGCTGTCACTGATTCTGCTTGCAGCACTATAGACATCCATATTTAAAGACCTTTTTAAGTACACATCCACAGGTCAAGGGTCATTAGTCACAGGTAAGAGGTAAAGGTGCAGGGTTCAGCTATCATTGTTGAGCTAACCTGTTTACATAGTTGGTTTAACAGGGGCTGTTGTAAATAAACATCTAGCTGGATTTTAGTACAAGTGGTCATTAGCATAGTAAACATGATTGTTTCCAAAGGAATAGAATTCAACATTCAGATTTATACAAATACTGGTCTGTTCTTATTGACCGGACACAAATACACAAAGATAATAGAGTATTTCTCTTGGATTAACAAATCTAAATGTCTGGCTTATTAAGATTTTAGGCTGTATTGTCACAGCATGTATAGAGAGAAACCTAAAAATATTAAGATTTGAGAGTCCTTAGTGGTTGATACCTTTTAATGGCTAACTGAACAGATGGTAACAAATTGCAAGCTTTTGAGACTACTCAGGCCTCTTCATCAAGCAGAGAATAACACATGATGCCTGATGGAGAGGCCTGAGTAGTCTCGAAAGCTTGCAATCTGTTACCATCTTTTCAGTTAGCCATTAAAAAGTATCAACCACTGAAGACTCTCAAATCTTAATATTTTTCTATCTACTCGCTAACATGGTATAAAGATATATCTTTTTCCTGTAGAGAGAAACCTGTCATTCCATAACAGCAGGCGATGAGTAGCCACTGGTGAAACATAATCCACACAATGAAGCACATATTATAATAAGTTAACTTATATAAAGCACCCAACACATCCACTAAAGGAACAAAAGAAACTGAAGGTCTTCAAGAGCAAATAAGAACCTCACTCTCAAATTTGAAAGGGTTAAGAGAAGATAGCTAATGGCTATGCCAGCATGCCATTTGCTTATAAATAATATCTCATTTTTAGCAATGTCCTTTGTTTCTAATGTCAGGCTTTTAAACTAATGATGGGTCTCAAATAACATCTTGTATTTTTAAGTGACCATTACCGTGGAGGCAGCGAATGTTAATGGGTCATTGTGATTCTAGACCCGCATGTGTTGTGTGCCTGCGACTCGCTGCTTTGGACTATACTGTAACTCCAGTTATTCACCATATACTGGGTGGTAAAACAATATGCACCATATAAAATATAATTGTGTACAAGAAGAGCAATTACACTCTCAAATTCCATTATTACACATCTCCGACGAAATGATGATTGCATGTAATTACGCTCATTTGATGTACTTTTTATAATCTTTTGTGGAGAATGGGATAAGAGGATATTATTTCAAGAAATTGATCAGTTAAACAATGTTACAGCTTATCAACCTAATTTTCTCATTTACAGGCAGATCATGTCTTACCTAAAGGCAAACGTAAACTAGAGAAGCTTATTACTCACTGTTATTGGATTTAAGAATATTCATAATTAAAGAAATTGTTAAACACATCTCTAGGCCATGTATAAAGAATAATAAGTCATTGTGGTGATTATATTATGGCCTAATTAATGATATTTTTAGGATTTATTTTTTTCGAAGATCTTATACTATTGTTCTCTGCTAAACATAAGCCATCAATGTATGACTGGGGAAGTTTTCAACCTGGGACCCTAATGATGAAAGTGACTGGGCTATAGCAGAAAACACAGGGATACATACAGACTTAAAAACACTAGTCTCTTTACACAAAATGGCTTGTCTGCCCAAAACTGTAAATCCTTCTTTCTTTATGCCTGCCAAATGTTAAACAAAATCTTTCGGCAGAGTTTCACACCCCAAACTATTTATATGTAACATAGTAACATAGTTTTTAAGGTTGAAGGAAGACTAAGTCCATGTAGTTCAACCCATAGCTTAACATGTTGATCCAGAGGAAGGCAAAAAAAACCATGTGGCAAAGACTAAGCTCCACATTGGGGAAAAAAATTCCTTCCTGACTCCATACGGCAATCAGACTAGTTCCCTGGATCAACGCCCTATCAAGGAATCTAGTATTTATAACCTGTAATATTATACTTTTCAAGAAAGGCATCCATGCCCTTCCTAAATTTTAGTAGTGAATCACTCATTACAACATCATGCGGCAGAGAGTTCCATAGTCTCACTGCTCTTACAGTAAAGAATCCCCGTCTGTGATTATGATTAAACCTTCTTTCCTCCAGACGTAGAAGATGCCCCCTTGTCCCCGTCTCAGGCCTCAGAGTAAAAAGATCAGTAGAAAGGTCTTTGTACTGTCCCCTCATATACTTGTACATAGTAATAAGATCACCCCTAAGCCTTAGTTTTTCCAAAGTAAATAACCCCAAGTGTAATAACCTGTCTTGGTATTGCAGACCCCCAGTCCTCTAATAACCTAGGTCGCTCTTCTGTGCACCCTCTCTAGTTCAGCTATGTCTTTCTTATACACCGGAGTCCAGAACTGAACACAGTATTCTAAGTGTGGTCGCACTAGTGACTTGTATAGAGGTAAAATTATGTTCTCCTCATGAGCATCTATGCCTCTTTTAATGCATCCCATTATTTTATATGCCTTTGCAGCAGCTGCCTGACACAGGCCACCAAACGTGAGCTTGTCGTCCATCAATACACCCAGGTCTTTTTCAGTTACAGTTTTGCCCAATGTTTTACAATTAAGCATATAATTATACATCTTATTTCCTCTGCCCAAGTACATTACCTTACATTTATCCCCATTAAAACTCATTTGCCATTTATCAGCCCAAGCTTCTAGTTTACATAGATCCTCCTGTAATATAAAATTGTCCTCCTCTGTGTTGATTACCCTGCAGAGTTTAGTGTCATCTGCATATATTGAAATATTACTCTGTATGCCCCCTACAAGGTCATTAATAAATATGTTAAAAAGAAGCGGGCCCAATACGGACCCCTGTGGTACCCCACTGTTAACTGAGACCCAGTCTGAGTGTGTTCCATTAAATGTGCATGTAGCTCTTTCAAAGACAAGTCCAACAATACCTCTACATGGTCAGCAATACCTCTACATGTGCATGTAGCGTTTTCAAAGAGAAGGTCAGCAATACCTCTACATTGCCAATCTGTTCCTCGTTTACTGAAAAATCAGTGTTTGAATTGGTAAGCAAATGGCTGTGGAAGATCTGAAGACTCTGTCACTCCAGCTCTATTTGTTGCCCAGTGTCACTTCTTCCTGCTTGACTGACAACTCCTTTGCTTGAAGTCACTCAGCATTTAGGCTTTCAGTTAAGGAGGGAGAGGCGGCCCTGGGTGGAGAATAGAGCTGGAGCGACAAAGGCTTCAGATCTACCATAACCATTTGCATATCAATTCAAAGTGCTGATTTCTCATTGATGGAGGAGCGGACTGGCTGGACTTGTCTTAAAAGAACTACATGCACATATCAATAATTTGGAGTGTGAAACTCTGCTCATAGATTCCGTTTAACATTTGCAAGATAGAAATATTTAAGGAATAGTTTTAGAGCTTTTTATGTGAAAATCAGATGCCATGTTCGTTGACCCAATTTTACAAGTTATGTGTAAATGTAAGCTTGATAAAGAGTAACATTGTAAATACATAGAATTATTGCACTAAGAGTTGATATTATACTAGAGAGCTGCATTCACAGTTCTAACAAAAAGTCGAGAAGCCTGCTGATAGGCACTGAACCAGTTTGACTATGCTCCCATATTCTAGTATTAGATTATAAGAGATATGGTATTATATCATATATATTCCATTGCCTTGAATTTCAACATGCCAAACTCTTGTTCCCATAGGATATAAGCCATTGCCAGAGATCTTTGGCAGCTTTGGCAGTGAATTATTCTCCACTACTTTGAAATAAACACACATACATTGGCCAATGGATATTGTGCATTGCCAGCTCTACAAATCACTAAAGCAAAAACTGTACAAGCAATAAACAAGCAAGAAATGCTGGAAAAGTTCATCTCTAAACACTGCTAAATTGTGAATTAACTGGATTTATTATTTAGACGACTTGAATGTAGGTTTACTTTAAAATGATAAATACAGCAAAATAAGGGGGGGGGGACGTCTATTCCATGTTCCCTACTGTGCCAACATTCACTAATATCTAGGGTATACAGCACGTACTGTGGACCTAAAACTTAACCTTTACTAGTAAATTTAAAAAATGGCTAATGACCCGAAAAAGTTACAGACAATGACATACATAACATATAAAAACACACATGTAGACTTGGGGCCTGTATCCCTGTCTGGGAAAAATTCTGACAATGGTCAAAATGATTCAAGGGACAGCAGTGTCAATCAACAACACCCTAAATTTATATTCCAAACATGCATATAATATCTGACCCTTTGCCAGTCAGTTGATATAGCATGGAAATACTAGAAAAACTGCAAGGAAAAATAAAGGAACAATCTCGCCAGTTTCGTGGTTTTTGAGTCGTCCTGTTAGCTTCTTTTTGCCGCTTCAGAAAGGATCCTGGTAATGCCCCTGCCAGTCCCCATTATTCAGATTGACCCTGAACTCCAAGACTCCTGCCCTTACAAGGGCAGTCCACAGCTAACCCTTACAATGCTAGCCAACCCTGGACTGACCGGAGACACATAGGACTCGCCGTCACAATAACCACATCCCCCTCCACCAACAGCACTTGCAGCATCACCACCTGCTCCTGAGCTGACAAAATGACAACAGAAGAAGATATTTTTGCTGGATATAGACTTGACTCTTTACTGCCAATGTCAACATCTTCCTCCTCTGATGACATCACCTCCTCTTGTCCACCACACAATCATCATCATCCTTTACTCAGTTGGCAGTTACCTCAGTGTGGGAAATGTCCTGAGCTCCCCACCAGATTGTCACTTATAGATTTGCCCTAACTCAGAGTGGCACTGCCACCTTAGATGCCCACTGACACCGCTTCAACCACCAAGGCTGACAGACCCACCGACACAGCTAGGCTTTTGAATCACACCCTCCATTTCCGCTGGCGCCATGACATTCAAGTACAAATGCAGACTGTTCATTTCATTCCATAAATCAAAAGAAAGAGGTAGATATGAATATCTTGATTGGCCTCTGAAGGCTTACGGACAATGGGGCAGAACAGATAAAGGCATACAACACTGTACTGTTGTAGTAGTCTAAAGCTTAGGTGTTTTCTCTAATCAAACGCTATTTCTGAGCTGTGAGATATGATTTCCTCTATATTCTGAATCACTATTAAATGGCTTCTGCATTTCCTGTTACGGCTTTTATAAAGGCATTTGATAGTCCCTCCTGATAGGCTGCGCTATACCATGTGATAGCTCCAAGACATTATGGGAAAGTTCATTTGGCCATGCCTTAGGTCATGTGAGTCTTTGGTGGCTGATGCCATTTCCTGCTATGTATAAAGGAATGGAGGACATTTTGTTTGGCATTTTGCACAAATCGAATAGTAAATCGTTTGATTCACTGAGAGCTGTGCATTTGCTAAAATTCGACACAAATTCAATTAGCATAGAATTGATTTGCTCATCTTTAACATACACTTAAAGGGGCATTCCCACTAAATACATGCTCATCTGTCCAAATCATAGGTGATAAAAGTATAATTGTTGCAGGGCTGATTACTGTTACAAAATTTATCTTGACTATGGTGGATACAAAGTCTCTTGTGTTAATCAGATGGTTGTGTGTGTGCGGCCACCATTCAATTCTATGGAACTGACAGAGCAGGGATCAATGTCATTCCCACAGAAGTGAATGGAAATTTGGTTGCACATGGTCACTACATCAAAGTTGACACAGTAGACTTTGGAACCTCTGTCTTCGGGATTTGTGGGTGTCTCTGCAGTTGAACTTCCAGCAATCATACATTTATTACCTATTCTGTGAATAACTTAGAAATCACTTTAGTAAGAAAACTCATTTATATTTTGCAATTAATTTTGAACAGCATTTTATAGAAATTAAAATAAGCAACTGCAAAACACTATGTAACTAATTATAACACATTCACCAGCAGTCTTGTGTAAAACGACAGATAACACATCCTTGGTTGAGTCATAATGGAGAATACATAAAGGTAAACTAGTGTAGGCTACAGCAACACAATAAAAGGAAACGTAAAATTACAAAAAAGTAAATTAGTGGATTAGTTCTGGTAATGCAAACTCAATTGATTGTTTACACGGTTTTGAGAAGACATCATTTTTCTGTCTAATTTTCAGTGAAATTGAAATTTCACACCTTTATGAAAAGGCACATCGTTTTCATTGCATTTGATTTGTTTTTCCAATGAAAACTGAGTAAGGTGTAAAACACAATTATTTCTTGAAGGGGGGAACTTCCTGATAATCCGACTGAAGTAGAAAATATTAAGCAAGTCTCCTCAGACTGAGAAATATCCTTCAAAGCATTTTAATGACACTAAAAACCAAAAAAATATAAATGTAAAAGACTGATCGATAGCATTCAATTACAGAACCTGAGCCAATACATTGAATCAATATCAACCATTAACATTTTAAGCAATAGATATACTTTTTTGATAGAACTTTACAATTTTCCAACAGCTAGAAAGCCAAAGGTTGGAGCCCACTGCTTCATAGGTTGATTTAACCTGCAAACTTACAGCGCTTGGTCGTGGGCTTTAATCCGGCACCATTTTACATTCACAGCGTGGAATTGAGGCTACAGTCGCACCATCAGTATTTGGTCAGTATTTCATATCAGTATGTGTAAGCCAAAACCAGGAATGGGTGATAAATACAGAAGTGGTGACGTGTTTCTATTATACTTTTCCTCTGATTGTTCCTCTCCTGGTTTTGGCTTTCAAATACTGATGTAAAATACTGACTAAATACTGATAGTGTGACCATAGCCTAAGACCATTGCAATCAATCTAGCAGGAGAAGGTAGAGGTCCCCAGCTGTCAGACACACCCAGGGGCTTGTAGGTTTATTACCAGTTCTGTCTTCTCTTTTGTCGTCTACACAGCTCTCAATGAGCTGTGTATTGAATAGATGCTTTGGCAATGAATTCATTTAACAGGTTATTTAAAGTGAAACAAAACTGTAAAAAAAAAAGAATAATGCAAAAAATATTTTTTTTATATTTGTGTCACAATAAACAATTCTAGAAATTACATGGTAATTTATATGTACACCAAAATAATGCAATAAAGCGTATAGAGAGCGAGGCCGTGCCCACTGGCCGGGAGTATGTATAACACATACAGTGGGGGAAATAATTATTTGATCCCTTGCTGTTTTTTAAGTTTGACCACTGACAAAGACATAAACAGTCTATAATTTTAAGGGTAGGTTAATTTTAACATTGAGAGATAGAATATAAAAAAAAAAATCAAGAAAATCACATTGTATAAATTAGAAAATTTTTTTTGCATTTTGCAGTGAGAAATAAGTATTTGATCCCCTACAAACTATTGAGTTCTGGCTCCTACAGACCAGTTAGACGCTCCTAATCAACTCGTTACCTGCATTAAAGACAGCTGTCTTACATAGTCACCTGTATAAAAGACTCCTGTCCACAGACTCAATTAATCAGTCAGACTCTAACCTCTACAACATGGGCAAGACCAAAGAGCTTTCTAAGAATGTCAGGGACAAGATCATAGACCTGCACAAAGCTGGAATGGACTACAAAACCATAAGTGAGACACTGGGTGAGAAGGAGACAACTGTTGGTGCAATAGTAAGAAAATGGAAGAAATACAAAATGATTATCAATCGACATCTATCTGGGGCACCATGCAGAATCTCACCTCGTGGGGTATCCTTGATCATGAGGAAGGTGAGAGACCAGCCTAAAACTACATGGGGGGAACTTGTTAATGATCACCAGGCAGCTGGGACCACAGTTACCAAGAAAACCATTGGTAACACATTATGCCTTAAAGGTTTAAAATCCTGCAGTGCCCACAAGGTCCCCCTGGTCAAGAAGGCACATGTGTAGGCCCGTCTGAAGTTTGCCAATGAACACCTGAATGATTCTGTGAGTTATTGGGAGAAGGTGCTGTGGTCAGATGAGACAAAAATTGAACTCTTTGGCATTAACTCAACTCGCTGTACTTGGAGGAAGAAGAAGGATGAGTACAACCATAAGAACATTGCCCCAACCGAGAAGCATGGTGAAGGAAACATTATACTTTGGGGGTGCTTTTCTGCAAAGGGGACATGATGACTGCACCGTACTGAAGGAAAGATAGGGTCATGTATCGCGAGATTTTGGCCAACAACCTACTTCCCTCATTAAGAGCAATGAAGATGGGTCGTGGCTGGATCTTTCAGAAAGACAAAGACCTAAAACATACAGCCAAGGCAACAAGGAGTGTCTCAAAAAGAAGCACAGTAAGGTCATGGAGTGGTCTAGCCAGTCTCCAGACCTTAATCCCATAGAAAACTAATGAGGGAGTTGAAGCTCCGAGTTGCCAAGCGACAGCCTCAAAATCTTAATGATTTAGAGATGATCGGCAAAGAGGAGTGGACCAAAATTCCACCTGACATGTGCGCATGTGATTTTCTTGATTTTTTTTTTGGCTATTCTATCTCTCAATGTTAAAATTAACCTACCCTTAAAATTATAGACTGTTCATGTCTTTGTCAGTGGGCAAACTTACAAAAACAGCAAGGGATCAAATCATTATTTCCCCCACTGTACATGTCCTCCGGTCGTGGGTCAGAAATCGGTGAATCCCTGCAGCACACAGTGCGTGCGCTGGGGGGATTCATAAGTCTGCAGTCACACAGAGTGACTGCAGACTTATCTATCAATCTGGACCGGACAACCCCTTTAAGGGAGAAAGAAACTCACGTTTACGCATCCTAATTTTTTTATTTTTGTATTATACATGTATATGTATATCTCTTTATATTGGCTTTTAGTATATATATATATATATATATATATATATATATACACTGCTCAAAAAAATAAAGTGAACACTTAAACAACAGAATATAACTCCAAGTAAATCAACCTTCTGTGAAATCAAACTGTCCACTTAGGAAGCAACACTGATTGACAATCAATTTCACATGCTGTTGTGCAAATGGAATAGACAATAGATGGAAATTATTGGCAATTATCAAGACACCCTCAATAAAGGAGTGGTTCTGCAGGTGGGGACCACAGACCACATCTCAGTACCAATGCTTTCTGGCTGATGTTTTGGTCACTTTTGAATGTTGGTTGCGCTTTCACACTAGTGGTAGCATGAGACAGACTCTACAACCCACAGGATATGCTCAGGTAGTGCAGATCATCCAGGATGGCACATCAATGCGAGCTGTGGCAAGAAGGTTTGCTGTGTCTGTCAGCACAGTGTCCAGAGGTTGGAGGCACTATCAGGAGACAGGCCAGTACACCAGGGGACGTGGAGGGGGCTGTAGGAGGGCAACAACCCAGCAGCAGGAACGCTACCTCCGACTTTGTGCAAGGAGGAACAGGAGGAGCACTGCCAGAGCCCTGCAAAATGACCTCCAGCAGGCCACAAATGTGCATGTGTCTGCACAAACGGTTAGAAACAGACTCCATGAGGGTGGTATGAGGGCCCGACGTCCACAGATGGGGGTTGTGCTCACAGCCCAACACCATGCAGGACGCTTGGCATTTGCCACAGAACACCAGGATTGGCAAAGTCGCCACTGGCGCCCCGTGCTCTTCGCAGATGAAAGCAGGTTCACACTGAGCAAATGTGACAGACGTGACAGAGTCTGGAGACGCCGTGGAAAGCGATCTGCTGCCTGCAACATCCTTCAGCATGACCGGTTTGGCAGTGGGTCAGTAATGGTGTGGGGTGGCATTTCTTTGGAGGGCCGCACAGCCCTCCATGTGCTCGCTAGAGGTAGCCTGACTGCCATTAGGTACTGAGATGAGACCCCTTGTGAGACAATATGCTGGTGCGGTTGGCCCTGGGTTCCTCCTAATACAGGACAATGCCAGACCTCATGTGGCTGGAGTGTGTCAGCAGTTCCTGCAAGATGAAGGCATTGAAGCTATGGACTGGGCCGCCCGTTCCCCAGACCTGAATCCGATTGAGCACATCTGGGACATCATGTCCCGCTCCATTATCCAACGCCACGTTACACCACAGACTGTCCAGGAGTTGGCGGATGCTTTAGTCCAGGTCTGGGAGGAAATCCCACAGGAGACCATCCGCAACCTCATCAGGAGCATGCCCAGGCGTTGTATGGAGGTCATACAGGCATGTGGAGGCCACACACAATATTGAGCCTCATTTTGACTTGTTTTAAGGACATTACATGAAAGTTGGATCAGCCTGTAGTGTGTTTTTCCACTTTCATTTTGCAGGTGACTCCAAATCCAGGCCTCCATTGGTTAATAAATTTGATTTCCATTGATTATTTTTGTGTGATTTTGTTGTCAGCACATTCAACTTTGTACAGAACAAAGTGTTCAATGAGAATATTTCATTCATTCAGATCTAGGATGTGTTATTTGACTGTTCCCTTTATTTTTTTGAGCAGTGCATATATATATATATATATATATATATATATATATATATATATACACAGTACAGACCAAAAGTTTGGACACACCTTCTCATTTAAAGATTTTTCTATATTTTCTCATCAAGAGAATGCCAAGAGTGTGCAAAGCAGTCATCAAAGCAAAAGGTGGCTACTTTGAAGAACCTAGAATATAAGACATATTTTCAGTTGTTTCACACTTTTTTGTTAAGTAGATAATTCCACATGTGTTAATTCATAGTTTTGATGCCATCAGTGTGAATGTACAATTTTCAAAGTCATGAAAATACAGAAAAATCTTTACATGAGAAGGTGTGTCTAAACTTTTGGTCTTTACTGTATATATATAAAAAGTTTCATATATGCAGTACACTGTGGTTTAAAATAATAGGGTAGAATATAGGACGAAAATATAGATAAAGAAAGTCTCAAAGACACAGACTTTAAATCTGGGCCAGATAAAAATAGTATTAGTTTGATGGGTGATAAAGATCTGTTACCGTTCACAGCTAAACCATAAGCCAGGATTAACGTGAAAAGACAAAAGATGAACACTTGTACTTTGTAAGATTAATAGACTGCAACGTGAGATGCAAGAAATTGATACCAAGATGATATATGTGACTTCATCTGTCAAAGGCAGATGTGACGGAATAAGATTAGGTGACTACACCTCCCATTTAATCAGGGTCATTTTTGAAAAAAATTGCATGTGTAGCACAACAAGAGTTATATCATTCAGAACAAAAATGTTGAAAGATGGTTATTCCATTTTATAATTCAAATATTCATTGCAAGTCCAGTAAAATTCTATTAATGTCTATCAAATAGTGCAAGGATTTCAACAGTCAGAGAACCAAAAGATGATTCAAAAATTTGAAGACCAAGAGGAGAAGACAGAACAGAAGTAATTATTCCTCTGATTAAAAAGAATAAATTGATATTAGAACATTTTATGCAATTACTTACTGTTTGCATAAAATATGACTTTTAAGGCCTCATGCACGCAGCAGAATCAAGTGCAGAAGGCTCAACAACAGAAAATGGTGTCTGTTTTGCCCCAAAAATACAGAGCTTTGAAAACTAAAACAGGGGTGTAACATTCATGGTCACAGAGGGTGTGAATATGACCGGGCCCATGGAGTCAGGGAGCTCACTGACAACAGCACTGCTCAGACGCACATTTAGCTGAAATATATTGCAGAGCAGAGAGCCACTGACTCTGTAGTGTTGGTGTCTCCACCTCCTGCCTCCTGTCTCCCTCCTCCCTCCTCCAGCAAAGACGCGGACCCCTTCACCGCTGTGGTCCCCGGCCGGAGTGTCCCGCTCCTCCGTCCTCCTCGCACGCTGATACTGCCCTGGGTACGCGAACAGCGCTCAGATCCCCGGGAACTATGCTTAGGGTGTGCACACGCTCCCCACCTCTTAAAGGGGCCACCCACACCGTCCTAAAGTGTCCCCGGCCAATGGCCGGAGGACACAGATTATTTAAGGCACCTCCTTCAACATGGAGGTGCTTGTGCAACATTGTTTGCTTTCTAACACTCTTGTTAGTTCTCAGGTCCCAGTGCATGTATCTCCATTTACTTGCCCACCAGCCTGTCTATCAGCTATGCCCATCAGCTGTGCCTGCCAGCATATCAGCTGTGCCAGCCTACCCATCTACTAGCGCCCACCTCCTTCTCCTTGGAACACAGAGTTGTACATTTTTCTCTTGTATGTGTTGTTATTGGTATATTGGTCTTGGTATAGAGGATATTGTTCATTGGTATAATAGTTTTGTTATAGCTGATTAGTTCAATAATAATATGGTGATATTTGTTATTTGGTAACTGTATGACTATTATTTAGAAGTATTCCTTAGAAAATGATCTTATTGCTGTGTTTCTATGAGATTTATATTTTTTATCTGTAGTCTTTTTTTATTAATGGGGGGAACATATGTCTTTATACAATCTAGAACTCTATAGGAGCCTGTACATCTGACCAAAATCTGGTGACAGCTCAGATCCAAATATTGCGCCAGTACCCATAGGACTCTATTTACGCCACTGAACTTGTGATTTGTACAGTGAATGAAAAACACTTGTTTCTCTAGTTGAAGGAGTTCTACACCTCCATAGCTTTAAGACAGACTTGAACCTGTTCAGTTGATTTTTTTTGTTCAAACACTGAAAGCAGTGGCAAAACTTTAAGTTTGTTGCAAAATTTCCAACAGAAACAGATCACAGATCTTTAATAGTATTGTTTTTTTTAAGGAACAAACCGACCTTTTGGGCCCCCTCAGGCTCCAGGGCCTGGCTTTGAGTGTAACCCTTGCTCCTACTATAGTTATGACTATGACTGAAAGTAACATTTTTTTTCTAAGTTTATTCTTTGCATGTGCCATATGCTCATGAGCGCAGTATAATCAGCCAAACGGGGTCGCCTGGGCTGAGAGAGGCAAGCCTAGGAGGAGCTATGACTGCAGCAGATCCCATCGCTGTCTGCCTATACCCCTAACGTCTTCCGACTTCTCAGAGTCCGGTGACTGAGAAGAAACATTAGCGCAGGCCCAGTGGGTGTGTTGGAGTCCTGCCTCCATCACCTCCTGTGTCAGAAAATCATGATAGATGGACTTTGGAGCATGGAAGATGAACATAAAACATAGTCTGTGTCTGACTTTTGTGCTCCTGAGTCCAACTATCATGATTATCATTGTTTGCTAGCACTGTGCTAGTAGCATTAGTACTTAAGCTTGCACACTAAACACAATGACTATTCATCAAGAAGACTCGAGAAGAAGTCTAGATGTGTGTGTGTCTGCACCATTCCGGTCTTATATACTGGGTGTAATTTTCAATTTCTAGTTCTGAGCTGATTCCTGACCTTTCTCAGAATCATCCTTACCCCACGAGGCGAGATCTGGCATGGAGCTCCAGACCGAGGAAGATTGACAGTCATCTTATGTTTCTTCCATTTTCTAATAATTGTGCCAATAGTTCTTGCCTTCTCAACAAGTTGCTTGCCTATTGTCCTGTAGCATATCCCAGCCTTGTGCAGGTCTACAATTTTGTCTCTGGTGTCCTTAGACAGCTGTTTGGTCTTGGCCATGGTGGAGAGGTTGGAGTGTGATTGATTGAGTGTGTGCACATGTGGCGCCCCTGAGGGTTCGACCGCCACAGGGATGCTGCACCTCTTCAATGGGGTGTGGTATCCCTCCTTCGAGGTAAGAACGGTGCAATGGTCAGGACCCCACCTCTACATCCAAAACCACACTTCTCCCACCAATAGGGGGGCTAATAGGCACCAGTGTGCTGCCCCTCCCGGGATAATGGGAGATTGGGGAACCAAAAGATAGGGGGAACCATGTAGAGGGTGAGGGTGGAGGACGCACATTTAGGTTACACTTAATAATTCATATTTAATAAACAGCCATCTTGGGCTCATGGTCTTTTGATTGTGATCTTCATCACTGAACGTGGCGTTCTGTGTGAACCTGCATTTGATGGGGACACGGTCATCGTACTCCGGCCTTGAGTCGAGGAGCGGGTTTGAATTAACGGCTGTCTCATCCCAGTCAAGGTCCCTGCCCAAGAAGGCCTGGAGCTTAGGAGTGTGGCTCCATCGCAAAAGGATCCCAGGGGGATGCAGACGGAGCGGTGTACGCCACCTGTCCTCGCTATTCTGGCCTAGTCAGAGGGATTCCGGCTGCAAGAGGGGTACCAGCCCCCGACACCTGACTTTGGTACTCTATGTCCTAGTCAGGGAAGTCTGGCAGGCACAGAGGATCCCACCGGGTAACAGAAGGAGCGGAGTGGCCACCCGTACCCTTGTTCTGAGCGTAGTCCAGAGGGAGACCCGGCCTTTCTACACACACACACAGACAGGAGAGGACTCAGTCTGAAGTCTAGGAACACTCTGGTGCGGGGTCCTGATTAAGCACTTGAATTACTCGGAGGTTGTCGGACCCCCGTTGCTGGTGACCGCAGAACTCCGCGAGGAGCAGGGAGAAGCCTTGCAGCTGCACGCTCTACCGTGAGTAAAAACTCTGGAAGTCGACCCCTATGGCCTCTGCACTCTTTATTTCTGCACCGCACCGCGCCAGACCTCCTTCACTACGACTCCCTCCATCCTCGTCTCTGCCCTGAGGCCCTGCTCCACCTGTGGGGAGTAGTATCGACGTCGGCTGCCACAACATCCCACCTCAGAGGACTGCAGCAGCGCTGGTGGCCTTCACCAGGTACCACAGGTGGCGTAGTCGATAGCAACCACTCAACCCTGATAGCCCGTACACCCTTTTTAATGTGACGGCCCTGGGCACGGAACGGGTCCAGGCCACGGCTACAACCCCACCAAACATCTGACCCGGCTCCGAGTAACCCCCCATCTTCCCAAGGTAGGGCTGCGAGCGTCACACACAGGTGTCTTTTATACAGGTAATGAGTTCAAACAGGTGCAATTAATACAGGTAATAAGTGCAGAGTAGGAGGGCTTCTTAAAGAAAAACTAACAGGTCCGTGAGAGCCAGAATTCTTGCTGGTTGGTAGGTGATCAAATACTTATTTCATGCAATAAAATGCAATTTAATTATTTAAAAATCATAGAATGTGATAATCTGGTTTTTATTTTTAGATTCTGTCTCTCACAGTTGAGGTGTACCTACAAGAAAAATTACAGACCTCTCCATTCTTTGTAGGTGGGAAAACTTGCAAAATCGGCAGTGTATCAAATAATTTTCTTCCCCACTGTGTATAATATAATATATATATACACTGAGCAGTACCACTTCTTCTGTCCTGCATACTGGATGTAATTCTATTGTTTGCTTTTATTCTGTATATATACACTGCACTTCTTTTTAACTGTCCTGTATACTGGGTGTAATTTTCAGTATCTGCTGAATACTCAAAACTTCACAGTAACAGTTCTGTCCTGTATAGTGAGTGTAATATGGACACTGCACAGTATCACTTACAGACTACTTAGATGGGTTGATTTTAGACTGTTAAACGAGCACTAATCAGTTATGTACAAGTTGAAAGGTGTTCATTTACTGGACAGTTTACATAAGCCGAGGAAGAGTGGCAGGAACGGAATCTACAGTGTCTATTTTAGGACATGATCAGATATCAAAGTCAAACATCAGAATAATGTCAGTTCGAGGCTAAATACTCTGTCTGAGAACTGACTTTGATATATGACTTTGATATGTGACTTTGATAAGTGACTGGTAAGTGACTTTGATATGTGATTTTGATAAGTGACTGACATCTGACTTTTACAACTGATAATAATAATAAAAAAGTTCACTGTACGCTGCTGGGACTTGAACCCGAAACTCTATGTCTGAAAGCCAGTACACTTACCCAGGGGCGGACACAGACTGTAGTGGGCCCCTGTGCAAGAATTTTTTTGGGGCCCCCCCCGCCCTTCATAGGGGGCATGAAGGGCCCCCCCCCACCGTACATCTCTCATCCCCCCGTGCATCTCTGATTCCCCCCACTCCTAGTTAATCAATTGTATTTTAAAAAAATAAAACTTGTTATACTTACCCCCAGGGCTGGCTCCAGGTTTTTGTGGGCCCTGGGCGACAGAGTTTCAGTTGGCCCCTTTAACACATACCATGATTCATGATGCACAGATACCACAGAGAAATATATATATATAGTACAAGGCCAAGGATTTCACTTACTACATTACATGAGCGATATCTATTGTAAATTCTACAATAGGTCTGAAACCGGCGAATCCTCACAGCGCACAGTGCAGACTGGATAGTATAGTCCTCCATACAGTATTATGGGCACCATATAATGCTCCATACAGGATACTGACCCCCTTATAATGCTCCATACAGGATACTGGTTCCCATATAATGCTCTATACAGGATACTGGTCCCCATATAACGCTCCATACAGGATACTGGTCCCCATATAAAACTGCATACAGAATACTGGCCCCCATATAACGCTCCATACAGAATACAGTCCCCCATATAATGCTCCATACAGAATACTGACCCCCATATAACGCTCCATACAGAATATTGGCCCCCATATAACGCTCCATGCAGGCTGTTTCCCCCTTATAATGCTCCATTACATGAGCGATATCTATTGTAAATTCTACAATAGCTCAGAAACCGGCGAATCCTCTCAGCGCACAGTGCAGACCGGACACTGCATAAAGAATACTGACCCCCATATAACGCTCCATACAGAATACTGACCCCCATATAACGCTCCATACAGAATACTGGCCCCCATATAATGCTCCATACAAAATACTGGCCCCCAGATAATGCTCCATACAGAATACTGGTCCCCATATAACGCTCCATACAGAATACTTACCCCCATATAACGCTCCATACAGAATACTGACCCCCATATAACGCTCCATACAGAATACTGGCCCCCATATAATGCTCCATACAAAATACTGGCCCCCAGATAATGCTCCATACAGAATACTGGTCCCCATATAACGCTCCATACAGAATACTGGCCCCCATATAACGCTCCATACAGAATACTGGCCCCCATATAACGCTCCATACAGAATACTGACCCCCATATAACGCTCCATACAGAATACTGTCCCCCATATAACGCTCCATACAGAATACTTACCCCCATATAACGCTCCATACAGAATATTGGCCATGTAACGCTCCATGCAGGCTGTTCCCCCTTATAATGCCCCATGCAGGATGACACCCACCTTTTAATGCCCTATGCAGGATGTCACCTCTATCCCCCATAAAATGCCCCATGCAGGATGTCACTTCTCCCCCCCATATAATGCCCCTTGCAGGATGTCACTTCCCCCCTTTTCAATGCCCCATGCAGTATGTCAGACCACCCCCTCCCTTATAATGCCCCATGCAGGAGGTCACAAATCACCCTTCTTATAATGCCCCATGCAGTATGTCACACACCCACCCTCCTTATAATGCCCCATGCAGGATGTCAATTCCCCCCCCCCTCTTAAAATGCCCCATGCAGGATGTCACACCCCCTGTAATGTTATGTCTGAGAGCAGGTGGGAGGTCCTTTGGTCAGGGATCCTGTGCATGCCACACCTCCTGCCCAGTCTTGGGAGGGGAAGGACTTCCCCTATATAGACCTGGGGCTGAGGCAGGGTTAGTGAGTTCTGAGAGGAGAAGACAGGGAGCAGAGCTGCTCTATGGGCTCTGCTCCACAGGCAGGCCCTGTCCAGGGGCCTGAGCCTGGAGTTAAGAAGAGTAGCGAAGAGAAGCAGCTTAGGAAGAAACAGCAGAAGCAGTACTACAAGGAGTCAGGGGCTGGCAGCTGCAGAGCTCGCCCTGACTGAGAAGATTTCTTACCGGACCCGGAGTCCGAGGCTGTGGGGACTAACTCCTACCCAGCAGCAGAATCCGTCAGGCAGGGGATTTCAGGTCCTCTGGCCAAGAAGCCCGAAGGCACGGTCACACGCGTGGGACCAGCACCGCCACCGTGGAGCGGAAGCCACTAGAAGGCCCCGAGTCACCGGCCATACGGGTGAGCACCACACGGTACACTCAGGGACGTGGGCTACTTATACCCGCCTCAAGCAAGGTAGCCAGAAGAGTACAGATAGTTTGGGAGGCCTACAACTCCGCCTGGCCAGGGGAGATCCCATCTGCTCAAGGACTGACCAGGCCCCAATCACTAGCCAGTACTCCGGGAGGGTCTATCTTTATTACCAGTAAAGACCCTGAACTGCACCGTACCGTCTCCGAGTGGTTCCTGCTACCCCCATCATCCACGTCGGCTGCCCTGAGGCCATACCCCTCCCGTTGGGGGTTATACCACCACGCTGCACAATCTCACCACCGGCCTCAGCGGTCTGCCCTGCAGCGGCGGCTCCAAAGCTGCATTCAACGGGTGGCGTAGTCGTTCTAACATCTACCGCTAATAGACTGCCGTCCAGTTTGACTCCCTGGGCACGGACCGGGTCACCGCCACGAGACTACAACCCTCAAGAGATCCGGCTCCGGGTAAGCTCCCGCGTGCACAACGCAGCGCGACACAGGCCCAGGGGCGCGTCATAAACATATCACCGCGCTCTCTGACCTGAGACGTCACAGTCAGAGGACGCGGAAGACGCTGCGGAGGCACGGGGAGGAGTAAGTATTGTGCCGGTGCAGTCACATGACCAGAGATGTCCCTGCGCTCAGCATGGGGCCGGGGGCCCATGCTGAGCGCAGGGACATCTCCGGTCATGTGACGGCGGGGGGTCCTGCGGGGGGGCCCCATGAGGAGACGCACAAGAGGGGGGCCTCAAGGGGGCCCCGACTGGCCAGGCCCCATGCTGGAGTCAGGGCAGTCATGCCCTGATGGTGGCCCTGCTGTAGGCTGGAGGGGCCCCCTCTCCCTCGGGGGCCCCCGTTCAATGAACCGGCTGCACGGGCGGTAGGTCCGCCCCTGCACTTACCATTGAGCTATACACTCGTTGAAGAAACTTAGGCATTCTATGTGGTTATGTGATTTTCAGTGCAAACGTGTCTGAAACTCATTGGGACCTTCACACAGACCTCCTCCAAGCCAAATTCAAATGATGTGTGACTTTGATGTGTGAGTTTGATATCTGACTTTCTTCACACATCAGAATCAGAATTACAATTACTTTTAAACACCCTGAGTATTTTCATGGGTAATCCCATAAGCCAAGAAAAACTTCCAGTCAATATCACTTGACCTGATGGCTGAATGGTAAAGCTTCAGCCTCATAATGTGCAGCTTCTGGGTTCAAATTCCAGCAGCAGAAGATTTTTTTTTCTTTTTAATTATGCTGGATAACACACAAACTACAGGGATGTTTTACTTTTAATATCTGACATTCTGATTGTCATCCTGATGTGTTAAGAAAGAGTTTCAGACACAATGTCTATTTCCATGGTAAATTTATGTGTGCTCAGCCTTAACTAACACCAGGAGTGTTGAATTCATTTTGAGGCCTTTGTGATTCAAGGCCATTTTGAGAGCCATTCGGTCCAGTTGTCCAGAAAAAAAAAACGATGTGTAGTTTCAATAAAATCACTGTTTTATCAGCAGTCATCATTAGAGGACTCATAAATCTGCACCATGTAGTCCTCCATATTCATGAGCTCTGTATAACCCCGCTCACACTACTTATTGGCAGCTTTCTGCTTATGCACAGTGTATTCAGAAAGTTGTTAAAGAAGCTCTCCTCTCATCAAAGTTTTTATCCTCTTAATATATTGCAATAATCATATTATATAGCACTGTGTACGTACAATTGCTCATTTTCCCTTTTTACCCAGTTAATTCTTCTCTTTTCTCTGCTCTATGTAGAAACAGTAAGTCTCTTTTCCCTGCATTTATTATTCCCCTCTTCTGATCCAGCTGCTCCCTCCTCCCCCCTGCCAGCGACTTTTGCAGTGAATTATGAATCATGCAGGGAAAATTGACCTCCTGTTTCTACATAGAGCTTAGAAAGATTCAGCTAGTCCGTTTTTAATTATGTGATGTCATAGACCTAATGGAAAAGAGAAGAATTAATTGAGTAGAAGGGCAAAATGAGCAATGAGTACACAGTGCTGTATAATATGATGATTTCAATATCTTAATAGGATAAAAACTTTCATAAAAGTACTTCTTTAATTAGTTGTGTCAGCGGGGTTATACAGAGCTCAGAATTCCGAGAACTGGTAGATCTGCAGCAGAGAAAACAGGGATTTTATCAAAACTGCAGCAAGCAGCTTAGTACATGATTCATTGCTGGAATCAGGGTTTCTGCCTCTACATTATGCGGTTCTGAGATTACACAGCAAAAAATATGGTGACAGATTCCCTTTAAATGTTTGCTGATTGGCTACATGCAGGCAGACCGATGGTCATTTAAACCGGCCTAACGCCCTTCTAGGCACAGAAAATAACTGATAACACAATAATTCTATACGCATAAAGTATCATTATATAGACGGCACATATACTGTTTACACAGAATGATGCGCTGTTGAGAATTTTGCTCTTTCATGGGGAGATCGGTGACCTTTTTTGACACAAATGCAGTGAGCTGAAGCATATGGGGTTAACAGATAAATACAGGTTCAAAGTGAAGAGATACAAGGAATCCAATCTGACAGTTTAAGGTTAGGCATTTAGAGGAGAAGCATTTTCTAAGATTAATAGGCTGAAATAAGAGATGTAAGGTATTGATACCAAGGTGAAGCACATGACAGAATCTGTCATAGCGAGGTGACAGGATAAGAGCGTATAAAAACCAATTGTCTGGATTCAAACCTGCAAAATGCAAAGTAGAACGCGCTTCCCTTTGAATTAAAGCAATCCCAGCAAAATACGATTAAATTAAAATCCCACATGCAATATTAACAAAGGAGCGGGTGTAGGACCTTTGCAGGAACTGCTCTCATGAATTAAAGTTTAATATTTCCTGCAAATGGGGAGAGACGAAAAAAATTGCTATGAGGCTGCTGAAAGGAGAGAAGCAGATAAATGCAAGAAGGAGAAAAGAAAATAAGAAAAAAAACAATCAATACGCAAGGTCACCTTAAATTGGTGCAATGATATATAGTACATATATATTACATTGATTCTGAACCACCTGATAAAACATACATATAACATATATTGCAAGACCTAATGGACGACCCTTGTTATGGTTAGTCTCTTATCTCCACTACAAGCACAATTTATCACTTTCATTCATCCATGCGCCACTCCAACCTCAGTACTTATAAAGGCTAAATTGTATTTTCCTCTTTGGACAACAATTTACAGTTTATATATAAAATATCTACATAAAAATACATTTTATTATACTGATATAAAGCCTACAATAATATCCAGTGCCACAATCTTAATAGATTTCTATTGGAAACAGTCAGCAGTAAGGGATCTTTTTATCAGGGAGATAGTAAATGCTGATAAATAAAGATAAAAAAGGCACAAAGGAACAAGACATTTTATGTTAGTTTAGTCTGTATATTAGCAATATGTGCTGTGCTTTGTGAAAAGTAATGTGATTATGGGAATAACCCTTTAATTTATATAATGTGTGGCTGTACACATATAGAGAATGAAATAAATCAAAGTCTATATCAGTTTAAATTCATAGAACACAAATGGTGGAAGATGAAGTAGGTGTAAAGCTGCGCTGCCAGATTTATTCCTATTTATTAGTGTATTTTCATTTATTCGTAAATTCTGTTTTGGACTTTTTATATCACTCGCATACTACTACACAAATTGTCTCTTCAGAGAGGAAGAGGATGAGAACTCTAGTGCCACCTACAGGAAGTAGCAATATTAAAAATCAATAGAGACCCTTTAACGAGCCTTATCACATGACTTAGGATATAAGTCAGAACCAGAAACTCAATTTACAGACACTGTGTTACCCCTTAGATACCGGTCTGACGCCTCTCATCCAGCCAAACCAGAACTCACACTTTGCACTGACGAGGGGCAGTACCCCGAAACACAGTGTCTGCAAATTGAGTTTCTGGTTTTGGCTTATAACCTAAGTCATGTGACAAGGCTCATTAAAGGGTCACTATTGACTTTTAGGATTGCTACTTCCTGTAGGTGGCACTAGAGTTCTGGTCCTCTTCCTCTCTGAAGAGACAATTTGCCTATTTCCCAGAGGAGCATTGCGGCTTTAAAAGTCTCCTCACCGTGACATGCTTAACATGTCGCTCTCCACAAGGAAAAATGTTACCCCTTGGATAGCATATTACTACATAAATAGATCCAAAAAATCTGTCAATGCTCAAAAGTCAATTAAAAAAATTCTTGATCCATTGAACTTTGGATAAAATTAAGTAACCCAAAAATAGCCAGCCAATTATAAATGGTACCTCCACAAAAAAAGCCTACAAATTAAGGAGTACATACCAAATAAACAGCCATTATCTTTACTAACGCAAAAGTAAAATGAGACAATATACATTCTAAGAATCTGACTGTGGAGTACAATGTAACAAAAGGATAGAAGAGCATAACCAGAAAATTAAAATTCATAATCATAAATAAGTGACAAATAAAAAAATTATTACACTGATATCCATTTAAAATAGTGTAACAAATATACAACTACCATATTTTTCGGACTATAAGACACTTTTTTCCTCCAAAAGTTTGGAGAAACGTGGGGGGTGCATCTTATAGTCTGATATACATAAATACTGTGGCTGTGGGTGGTGGGGGAAGTGACAGCGGCAGAGTAGTGGGGCACAGTAGGCAGCAGCCGCCTGCTGAAGCCTATACTGTGCCCGCTACTAAAGAAAACGAATATTCACTGCTCCCCATGCCCATGCCCATACATACAGGGATGAGGCATGAGGGGGGGGCCATACATGCAGGGATGAAGGGTGCCATACATACCAGGATGAGGGGGACCATATGTACAGGGATGAAGAGTGCCATACATACCAGGAAGAGAGATGAAGGTGCCATACATATCAGGATGGGTGTGAGGGCGGGCCATACATACCAAGATGAAGGGTGCCATACATACCAGGTAGAGGGATGAGGGGGCTATGCATACCAGGATGGGGGATTGGGGTGCCATGCATACCAGGATGGGTGATTGGGGTGCCATGCATACCAGGATGGTGGATTGGGGTGCCATGCATATCAGGATGCGGATGAGGGCCTTGTATAACAGGAAGGAGGGGGCCATATATACCAGGATGGGGGACATTACTGCTATAACAGTGTCAGCAACAGACCCCCTCCCCCTTAACAGGGCATCATGACCACATTTTTTGCTTACATTTTTCTTTATATTTTCCGTCTCTAAAACCTAGGTGCGTCTTATGGTTCGGTGCGTCTTATAGTCCGAAAAATATGGTTAATACTCGCTGAGCTTGGTTACGGTACATATCAGCCAATTGGAAACAGTAAACCCATGAAGGGATAGCCTAGATCTAGGAACAGTAAACTATAAACAAGACCAGCAGGAACAGGACATGTGTGAAGAAAAGATTAGTGAAAATCACCCAAACACATGTTTCGCTTTCAGCTTCCTCAGAGGGATTAGAGTGTAACAGTAGTCATATGTAAAAAATATGTTAGACACAAAACTTGATGAAATATTTGCCTTTCTTCAGAATATCATAGATTTCAAGAGAAATGTAATTTCTTAGAATTGGTTCATTTGATTAATTCATATTTGAGCAAATAATAATATTATGCACATTGAATGTGATTCTCATGTATCTCACTTTTCAATCTATTGATTCGAAAGTTTAAACAATATATATTGTTTATAAAATACGATATACTGTGTAACTTATACTACGTGTGTCCCCTGGCAGACAAAATTGTACATCTGTTGTTTATTTTTTATGACCAAAACCTTTTCGGAACCAACAGTGTTGCAGATGCTGTCAAGCACGCACAGTGGCATGTCACAGTGGTTGACATTACACAAGCGTGCTGGCACACACAGCTCCTGCATATTCAAGTAATGTTCCTGTCACTAAGTCATAAACCATCAGAAAAAAACTCTGTGAACTCAAGTTTGTAAATAAATATTCTTTATTTGCTCAGTATAGTCAATATATGTTAGAAATGCATTTATGAACACTTACAGACATATATGTCCTGCCGTCTATTTCTCCAGTAGATTAGGGACACTTTGATCCTTGCAGTAAAAGCGAAAAAGATATTCATTATTTTACAACTGTTAGGCTATGTTCACACATCATGTTTTTTTCAGCGTTTTTTGATGCAGTTTTTTATGCACATTTTCAGCGGCCTTTTGCAGTACCAGCAAATTCTATGAGAAACCAGAATTCTCTGTTAACACATCACGGTTTTTTATATTCAGGATTTTGTTAGTGATGAGCGAGCATGCTTTCTACTGCTTGGTGCTCTTCCGAGCATCTCACTGCTCGAGATGCTTGGAGCTCGCCGAGTATTTCCGGGGTTGCTCGGCGGGAGCTCGGGTCTCCTCCCTGCATGTTTGGCACTCTTTAGAGAGCCAATGAACATGCAGGGATTGCCTGCCACTCACTGTAATGCCGTAGCCATGTTGGTTGTGGGCATTACAGTGATTGGCTGGCCGCACAGCGTCATCAGGTCTATATCAGACCTGGCACGCCATGCTCGTCACAGTCACTCCGGAATCAGACAGTGCAGGGAGAGGAGCTGCTGAGCTAGGGAGAGATTTGCTTGTTTCTAGATAGTGTAGGGAGAAAAACCGTGCATTACACATATCAATCTTAACAAACAGTCCTTTTGAGGACTAATTCATCTGCAGAGATATCAGGCAGGCAGGGTGTATAGGCAGGCAGTGTATATAGCAAACTGCAGTGCATATAGCACAAGAGGCTCCATTCCAATTCTGCCTTCTGCTGCTGTTAGATATTTCTATACAAAGGCCCAGGTCTCAGGGGCCAGGAATAGAGATGAGCGTTGTTCTACTCGAACTGTTCGCCAATCTCAAATTCGAGCTGTTTTGGGCGGTGTTCGAGCCGTTCGGCGAACACGAACAATTTGAGAAAAATTCGGCTGTTCGAGGTTATGTTCGATAACTGTTCGTGCACCAAAATCATAACTGGATTTTTTCTCAGTAATGATGAAAATTAATGTTAATACGCAGTTTGAGTGTACAGCGGGGTGGGGGGAGGGGCAGGGGATGGATCTCTGCAGGAACAATGAAGATCTCCATTTTTTTTTCTCTTTCCCGCATTTGCAGTGGGGAGGTGCAATCTGTCAGCCTATCAGCAGCGCACACACGGAGCGAAGTGCTTTTTTTCACACAAGCAAGGGCATGTGTCATTGGCAGTGTATGTCACATGTCCTTGCCCTATAAGACCAAGCCATTTTCCCCGTCGCCACCATTTTCTCACTGCTGCAGCTGCGTGTTAGACGGCACCGCTGTTGCTGTGTGCGCTATACCTTGTTAATTTCAAGCCAATTTTCGCACAAATCTACAGATAGCTTGGGAGTAGGGAATAGTTGTGATTGCAGTCCTTTTAAGGACTAGGTTACAGCATTTCCTACGACTTTTATCAGGCAGGTCTGTGCTCTTAAATAGATAGATTGTGGGAGTAAAGACTAATTGTAATTGGAGTCCTTTTCAGGACTAGGTTACATGAGTTCCTATCAGTTTTTGCCAGGCAGGTCTGTGCCAGTGCTGTGCAAGTTTTTTTCACAGCATTTGGCTGAATCTAGCAAAGCTAATCCTTTTTGGCCTATTGCAGAGTGTGTTAGTCAGTGGAGTAGCCTATCTGTGTTGCAAGATATAACACCTGTGTATAGAATACCAATTTTTTTACTGCACCTAGTGAAGTAAAATCTTTTGGGCATAGCATCATTCTATTAGTCCATCTATACTGACCTCCATCAGGTTGCAAACTGAATATAATTTTTTTCTGCATCTAGCTATGAAAAAATATTTGGGCTTCTAGCAGTGTGTGGGACTTGGTCTATTAGTCCATCTATACTGACCTCCATCAGGTTGCAAATTAAAAATAATTTTTTTCTTCATTTAGCTCTGAAAAAATATTTGGGCTTCTAGCAGTGTGTGGGACTTGTTCTATTAGTCCTTCTATACTGACCTCCAGCAGGTTGCAAATTGAATATAATTTTTTTCTGCATCTAGCTCTGAAAAAATAGTTGGGCTTCTAGCGGTGTGTGGGACTTGGTCTATTAGTCCATCTATACTGACCTCCATCAGGTTGCAAATTAAAAATAATTTTTTTCTGCATCTAGCTCTGAAAAAATATTTGGGCTTCTAGCGGTGTGTGGGACTTGGTCTATTAGTCCATCTATACTGACCTCCATCAGGTTGCAAATTAAAAATAATTTTTTTCTGCATCTAGCTCTGAAAAAATATTTGGGCTTCTAGCAGTGTGTGGGACTTGGTCTATTAGTCCATCTATACTGACCTCCATCAGGTTGCTAATTAAAAATAATTTTTTTCTGCATCTAGCTCTGAAAAAATATTTGGGCTTCTAGCGGTGTGTGGGACTTGGTCTATTAGTCCATCTATACTGACCTCCATCAGGTTGCAAATTAAAAATATTTTTTTTCTGCATCTAGCTCTGAAAAAATATTTGGGCTTCTAGCAGTGTGTGGGACTTGGTCTATTAGTCCATCTATACTGACCTCCATCAGGTTGCAAATTAAAAATAATTTTTTTCTTCATTTAGCTCTGAAAAAATATTTGGGCTTCTAGCAGTGTGTGGGACTTGTTCTATTAGTCCTTCTATACTGACCTCCAGCAGGTTGCAAATTGAATATAATTTTTTTCTGCATCTAGCTCTGAAAAAATAGTTGGGCTTCTAGCGGTGTGTGGGACTTGGTCTATTAGTCCATCTATACTGACCTCCATCAGGTTGCAAATTAAAAATAATTTTTATCTGCATCTACAGTACCTCTGAAAAAATATTTGGGCTTCTAGCAGTGTGTGGGACTATTTGTATTAGTCCATCTATACTGACCTCCATCAGGTTGCAAATTCAAAATAATTTTTTTCTGCATCTAACCCAGCCAATAGTTTTGGCCTAATACCACAGTTTGGCCACTCAGCTCTGCTCGGTTACCATCCATTGTTTTTTTGTGCAAACAACTCCAGAGTTGTGAATTAGTTAACCACCAAAATGAGTGGAAAAAGGCCTGCTGCTGGTGGAAAGGGGAATAGGCGTGTTGGGAAGGGGAAAAAAGGTTGTGTCCGTGGGGTAGGTGTTAAAGCAACAGTAACATCTGCAGAAGAAAGACCATCTTCCAGCCAAACTAAAATGTCTACTTCTTTTAGCGGACAATGTGATAAGATCCCTTTCTTACGGCCACGCCAATCGCTACAAATTCCAGATGAGGCACAAAAACAGCAGGTGCTTCAACGGATATCAAGTGCTCCTTTAAGTGGGCTCTCCTCCACATCAACTTCAACATCACAAATACTCCAGTCCTCAAAGGTGTCACCCAAATCGCACTTGCTTCCTCACAGCTCCCAAATCTCCAGCTGCCCGTCTGAGTATGAGGTAGAACAGATGGTTGAGTCTGCAGAGCTGTTTACTCATACTATAGCCTGGGAATCAGAGGTCGACTCCAGCGCTTCTGTGAATCCAGACGAGGAAATGATCTGCACTGATGCCCAGAATCTTTATGAGTCGGATCCAGGACCAGACGCAGAAGGTTCTGACCATAATGTAGACCCTCATTCCCAAACTGTAACTCCTGTTGGTGGAGACAATGAGGAAGACGATGATAAGACTCAAATACCTGATTGGAGCGACAACTTTAGTTTTTTGTCAGGGCAGGAACAGGTTGGCTCTGAGGACGACGGGTGTGATAACGCACAGGGTGATGATAATGAGGTCGGAGATCCCACTTACTGTCAACCCACAGTCAGCCAAGAGATGAGGTCAGCAGAGGAGGTGGAGGAAGATGCTAGTGACGACGAGGTCAGGTTGCGCCTTCCTGGACAGAGACGTAGTACTGGAAGCACGTCAACAACTGCATCCTCAAACACAACTCTGCCTCTCACCACAAGTCGTGGTGGCTCTTCAGGTCGCATGGGTGCTAAGCCTTGCATAGCCTGGGCATTTTTTCAGATCGATAAAGATGACCCAACTCGTGTTATCTGTAACATTTGTCAGCAAAAGCTAAGTAGAGGCCAAAAAATACATAGTTTGAGTACTTCATGCATGAACCGGCACATGGACATGAAGCATAAGTTGCAGTGGGAAGCTCAGTGTGCTACAATGCGGCCTAGCCGGCCGGGCCAATCACCGTCTGCCATATCTTGTGCATCCGCGGCCTCTTCATCCTCCTTGACTGGGGGGACAGCAGTCACACCTGTTTTGGGGCGCAGACCTGCCACCTCTTTACCCGCAACAGCCAGCGTGATTGGCAGGTCATCATTTTCTTTGGAGGTGGTAACACCAGCTGGTGTTGAGCGCTGTCCGACATCGATAGCACCACCTTTGGATCAAGGCAACCTAACATGTCCGCCTGCATCTTCCTCACAGACCGGCAGTTTGCCGGGGACACCCTTATCAACCCCGTCTAAGCACAATAGCCAGCCCTCGGTCCCTCAGATGTGGACAAGTAAAAGACCATTTCCTCCTAGCCATGAGAAAGCTAAGAGGTTGAATTTCACCATCTGCAAGCTCTTGGCTACAGAAATGCTGCCTTTCCGCCTGGTGGACACAGAGGATTTTCGAGACCTTATGTCCGTCGCAGTGCCCCAGTACCAGATGCCCAGTCGGCACTACTTCTCAAAGAAAGGTGTGCCTGCGCTCCACCAGCATGTCGCACACAACATCACCGCTTCTTTGAGAAACTCTGTGTGTGACAGGGTGCATTTCACCACAGACACTTGGACGAGTAGGCATGGACAGGGGCGTTACATGTCGCTGACTGGGCACTGGGTAATTATGGTGACAGCAGGACAAGGGGCTGCTGTCCAAGTCTTGCCGTCCCCACGAGTTGTGCGTCAATCCTCTTTATGTCAAAGTTCCTCCACTGCTTCTGCCTCCTCAACCTCCTCTCGGTCTTCCACCTGCACCCAAAGCCTGTCTGGTCATGCCACAAGCTTTCTAACTGCGCAGAAGGGATCCTGCACACCTCCTTACTATGCTGGCAGTAGGGCTCAACGTCATCAGGCGGTTTTTACATTGAAATGTCTGGGAAATGTGAGTCACACAGCTGAGGAGTTGTGGTCAGCTCTGGAGAACCAATTTCATGAATGGTTGTCTCCACTGGACCTGAAACCAGGGAAGGCCGTGTGCGACAATGCTGCAAACCTGGGTGCGGCCCTTCGCCGGGGCAATGTCACACACGTGCCTTGTATGGCTCACGTGTTGAACCTGGTTGTCCAGCAATTTTTAGCCCACTATCCCAGACTAGATGGCCTTCTGCAGAGGGCACGGTCGCTGTGTGCTCACTTCCGCCGTTCGCATCCCGCAGCTCAGCGACTTACATCTCTACAGAAGTCGTTGGGCCTGCCACTTCACCGGCTAAAATGCGATGTGCCTACCCGGTGGAATTCAACTCTGCACATGTTGCAGCGACTGTGGCAGCACCGACAAGCCCTGGTGCAATATGTTCTGACGTATAGCCTGGGCCAACGAGATTCAGAGGTAGGGCAAATCACGCTGCAGGAGTGGTCTCAGATCAGGGACCTATGCACCCTTCTGCACAGTTTTGAAATGGCGACGAAGATGTTTAGTGCTGACGATGCCATTATCAGCATGACTATTCCGGTGATTTAAACAGAATTCGGAGTCAGGTGGTGGCACAAGAGGAGGTGGAGGAAGTAGAGGAGGAGGAGTTGTATGCGGAAGGGCTAACATCTGCAAGGTCCAGACGGTCGGCAGCACCAAGGCGGAAGGCATGTGAGGGTGGGGGAGATGGTTTTACCAGGGCGCATGGTAGCAGCCAAACTAGTGAGGAAGGTGCAATAGCCCAGGAAGAAGTGGAGGACGAACTGATGGAAGACTCATCAGATGAGGGAGACCTTGATCACATTTCTGTTGTGCGAGGTTGGGGGGAGAGGACAGAGGAAGGAAGCATGATTGTTACCTCGCCACCAACACAACAGGGACTTGGTGCTCCTGGATGCGCAACACACATGAGTGCCTTCTTGCTGCACTACCTGCAACATGACCCTCGAATTGTGAGAATTAGAAATAATCCTGACTACTGGGTTGCCACACTGTTAGATCCCCGGTACAAAAGTAAATTTGCAGAAATTATTCCTGCCATAGAAAGGGATGCACGCATGCAGGAGTATCAGCAGAGACTGTTGCAGAATCTTACATGTGCTTTTCCACAAAATACCAGTGGTGCACGTAGTGAATCTCACAGTTCCAACTTGCCAACCGTGGGACCGTCAAGTGTTCAGCACTCAAACCGTAACAGAACCACAGTATCTGCTGGTAACATCAATTTTGCGGAATCATTTCACCACTTTTTTAGCCCATCCTTTGCAAGGCCACAGGAGACAAGAAGTCTGACACATAGTCAACGCCTAGAGACGATGATACAGGAGTATCTCCAAGTAAACATTGAAGCCACGACTGTGTCACTGGACCCTTGCTCTTTTTGGGCTTCCAATCTGGATAAATGGCCGGAGCTAGCCACTTACGCCTTGGAGATCTTGTCATGCCCCGCAGCCAGCGTTCTGTCTGAACGTGTGTTCAGCGCTGCTGGTGGTGTGCTGACAGATAAGCGCACGCGGCTCTCCACTGATAATGTAGACAGACTCACGTTCATAAAGATGAACAAATCATGGATCCGAAACGACTTTTCTACCCCTGTGTCATCCTGGGGAGAGTAAAAGCTTGATGATTGGTTAAAATCACCCTACCAACCGTTTTAAGCTTTCAAATTACTAATCATGTTTATCTGTATCTTGACTGGAAAATAATTTGGGCTTTGTAGCAGTGTGCAGCACTGATCCTATTAGGCCATCTATACTAAAGCTTCACCAGATTTAAAATTAAAAATAATTTTTAGCTGCATCTAGCCCGGAAAATAATTTTGGGGCTCCGAGATGCGCAAGGCACATAAGTGCCTTCTTGCTGCACTACCTGCAGCATGACCCTCATATTGTCAGAATTCGAAGTAATCATGACTACTGGGTTGCCACACTCTTAGATCCCCCAAACTTTTCGATCAACCTTTTCATTTTAATAAAGACCAAAAAAATGGTCATTTTTGAAATTATAAGCATTAGCAGGTTGTTAGAAACTGAAATCAAACAGTTTTCAACTCAAAACTTTATTCTAGGTGATGTTACATTTTCACATAGGACCCCTTGTTCGAAAGGAGCTTCTGAACTCTCTCGTCCATTGAATTTGTCAGGTTTTGGATGGTTTCTGCTTCAATTGTTTTGCATGAGGACAGAATACCCTCCTAGAGCTGTTGCTTAGATGTGAACTGCCTCCCGCCATCATAGACACTCCTTTTAATGATGCTCCAAAGGTTCTGAATGCGGTAGAGGTCAGGGGAGCATGGGGGTCACACCATAAGTTTGTCCTCTTTTATGCCCATATCAGCCAGAGATGCAGATGTTTTATGTGCAGCATGAGATGGTGCATTATCATGCAAAAAAATGATCTTGCTGTGAAATACACGGTTCTTCTTCTTGAACCATGGCAGGAAGTGCTGTTTGAGAAAATCCACATACATTATGGAGTTCATCTTTAGCGCCTTCAGGGATCCTAAAGGGGCCGACAATCTCTCTCCCCATGATTCCAGCCCAAAACATTACTCCACCTCCTCCTTGTTGGCGCTGTAGCCGTGTTTGCGTGGGGTGTCCATCAACCAGCCATCCTCCACTCCATCCATCTGGACCATCGAGCGCTGCACGGCACTCATCCGTGAACAAAACAGTTTTGAAATCAGTCTTCATGTAATGTTTGGCCCACTGGAGCCGTTTCTGCTTGTGTGAAGTGGATAGAGGAGGTCGACAGGATGGCGCATGCACAGCTGCAAACCTCTGAAGGACCCTGCATCTTGTTGTTCGGGGGACGTTGGAGGCACAAGCAGCTTCAAAAACTTGTCTGCTGCTATGACAAGGCTTTTTTGCCGCTGCTCTTTCAACCTGACGTAATTGCCTGTAGGAAAGTGTCCTCAATTTGCCCTTATCAGCACGCACACGTGTGTACTGTGAATCAGCTACATACTTCTTGATTGCCAAGACACTTCATCCTGATCATCGCACAATGTTGATTGTAGTCATGCCTTGACCTAAACACTCCACAATTTGTTGCTTCTCAGCAGCCGACACATCCTTTTTCTTTCCCATTTTGGCAGAAAATGTAGGCTGCTTAATAGTGTGAGAGAGCCTTCTTAAGTAGTCTTGCCTTTCATTGGACACACCTGCCAAACTAATTAGCACAGGTGTCTGCAATTGCTTACAGTGATATAAAGAGCCCTGACACACATCACCATCAATGAGTTTAACTGACAAACAAACAAATTCTTCCCTTATCACTCCTAAACACTTTTTGTATAATAATTTGGAACGCAGTGTACATGTGCTTTTCCACAAAACACCAGTGGTTCACATAGTGAATCTTACAGTTCTAACTTGCCAACCGTGGTCTGTATGGAGTTGTTCAATAAAGGGCCCAAAATTAAGATAACATAGATGGGAGAGGTCTCTATGAATAGGAATTCCTAAGTATTTGATACCCTGTGAGGGCCAGGCAAAGGGAAAGTTGGACTGGATGGAATCCTATATGGATTTGGGGAGGGAGACATCGAGGGCCTCAGACTTCGCTGCATTGATTTTAAAATTTTACCATGTAACAAAGTGATCTATTTCAGCCATAACAGCATGGATGGATATATGTGATTGAGTGATATATACTAGGACATCATCAGCAAATAGAGAGCACTTGTACTCGGTGCCTCCCACCTCAATCCACCTAATATTGGGGTTATGGCGAATTGATGAGAGCAGGTGCTCCGTCACTAGGATGTATAAGAGAGGGGACAGAGGACATCACTGCCTTGTCCCATTGGTGATTGTGAAAGGTGATGAAAATGTTCTGACGCACCCCCTGGGCCTTGGGACACCCGGAGCCGGACCCTTTTTGGTGGATGCTGGTGGTTGTAGTCTTCGTGGCGGCGACCCAGTTCCGTGGCTCAGGGCGGTCAAACCAGTGGCGGAACTATTTATGTGGTTTTCATGTTTAAATGTCCGACTACGCCACCCGTGGATTGCGGTCAGAGTGAACCGCCGCTACAGGGCAGACCACTGAGGCTGGTGTTGTGGGTGCAGCAGAGCGTAGCATAACTCCCCACGGGAGGAGTATAGCCTCAGGGCAGTGTATGCGGAGGATGGGGGTGATGGTGCAGGGCAGCAGCAGTAACGACACGGAGTCAGTGATGCAGTTCAGGGCCTTTACTCACAGTTCTTATTATCCAGACCACGTCTGCAGGTAACGGCTGCCCACGTCGTACTGTGCTCACCAGGTGAGGGGCTCAGACAACTCCCAGATAACTTTGGAGCACTTCACAGGACCCCCTTTGTGTGTCCTTTGTCTGGCCTTTCTTGCCAACACTTCTGTCCGGCTGCCTGGGGCCTCCTCTTGGTAAACTTGGCGCCAGTTTCCCTGACCCTATGTGGTGCCTTCCTAGCGGGTGTAGCGAGGGGCTGCGCCACATAAAATGTCACAGCCTCCTGTTTCTAGCTGAGGGTCGTTTCCTGCCTCCACTAGTTTCGGGGACCGGTCTCCCCCTTTGGCCTGACCCCTCCACGCAGGTGGATTCGGGCGTGCGGTGGCGACTCGCCCGTCCGCACCCCTGGGATCCCTTCGTTCCTCGTTCCTGGAGCCTTCTCCGCTCCTCTTCCTTCCTTCTCCCTCTTCCAGGCCTGGGCCTCTGTTACTAGGCCCGCCTCCGGAGCAGAGCTCATGCAGAGCCCCTGCTCCCTGCCTCTTCTGCTCAGACTTCTCTGCACTGAACTAAGATGGTGCCCACCTTTTATACTCCCTTCTCAATGCACCCAGGAACTGCTTCCTCCCTGCTCCTGCACTACAGGGTTCCCCTTCCTCAGTGTTCCCTCCCCCCACTCCAGCCAGGGACAGGGACTGTCGTGCCCATCTCAGGGGCATATTGGTCGCCCTGCCCCACGGCAATGTGGTGTAATGCATGCAGGTGTCGGGTCCTGATCCACACTACATCCTTACCTGAGAGTGAGATATCACACCTCTGGGTGAGGTGAAATACCTCTGTAGCAACCGAGCTCTCAGGGTGCTACAATTCCATTTATCTTCAGCCTAGGTGACGTATTGCGATACAGGGCCGTGATTTTGGCTATAAAAGGGTCCCCTAGACCCCTACCCCAAGCTTTTTAAGAGAATCATATATGGCGTGCCAGGAGACTCTATGGAATGCTTTCTCAGCATCCAACGAGAGTATCTAATTACAAATTTTTAACTGCATCTAGCCCAGGAAATACTTTGTGCCTAGTAGCAGTGTCTGCTAGTCAGCGGATTATCCCGGCTGTTAAGCAAGCTACACCACCTGTAGTTTGGACACTTAATTTTTTCAAAGGAAATGCTTCGGGACCACGGGATACTCAGTGAAGAGCATCAGGAGGCACCCCAAGGCATAGGGGCTGGGACTGGCAGTAGGATGCCTTGCGGTGGACAGCCGAGCTCGATCCTTATAAAAGCTTTTTAACTGCAGCAGCTTTAGTGGACGCTACTGGAGCTGGAATTACGCGGCTGCTGGCATGAGACTTGCCCTCCAATAGATCCTTGTAAATGGATTTAAAGTGTATTCATTCAAATTAGAGAGACAATTTAAATTAAAAAGCTTAGAGCTGCCTCCACCACAGGGGGGCTCGCTCGACCCACCAGCGGACAGGCACCAGTATTGGGAGAGGGGGGCTGGCCGTCAGGGTTCACCGCGGCTCTGGCACAAACCCGGCGACGCGGAGGTGGCACGGGCAGGAGCGGACTGAACGTGTCGGCTTCTCACTTTTTGGATTTTAGAAGGGCATGACATGCCTATATCTGTGTTTCCCCCTCCTTTTACTCCTCCACCTCTTTTCTTTTCGCATGACTATATGTACTTGTCACTTTTCCATGTGTTAGTTGTGTCTTCTGAGCAGTTTGTCAGCTTTTGGACACCTTTGAAGGTGTTTTCTATGTGTTTCTATGTGTTTTTGTTTGCCTGCCATTGGTTTTAACGGTGTTCGAAGGTGTTCGACGAACAGTTCGACGAACAGTTCAGCGAACACACGGGTGTTCGACGAACCGAACCGAACTCGAACACTACGGGGGTGGCTCAACACTACCGAGGATAACTCATGGGTGAGGTCGGATGATGTTTCCGCGTCCAGACTTATCAGAGCGTTTCACAGGAGATTTCCTGATAAGCCTGGTCCTAGGGGATCCGGAGGATCCTCTTAGAAGGGGGGGTACTGTTAGAACCTTGCTCTTAGGTTTTTTCTATTGCTGGTCACATGACCTTGTTGGCCTATTTGGTCCTGCTCCGCCCTTCTGGCTTTGCCGGACTTCATTGTATTACTACTCTTTAGCTAGCCTGTGCTCAGTATCTAACTCTGTTAGTTTGCTTGGTCTTCGGACCTCTGTGTTCTATATATTTTGTTTGTTCGTCTGTCTGCTACTATTTCTGTTAGGAGGTGTCCATTTTGCTCCCAGTCCCTAGTACTTGTAGGGATTCCTTCCCCACATCTATAAGTCTCTGTACAGACTAGCTGAGGACTTTAGCAGGTCTGATCGCAGGATCAGGTTCCCTGTTACATCGTAGGGATCAAGCTGAGTTCTATCGTAGGGACAGATCTCCTCTCTTTCCTTAGCTCTGGTAGCAGAACATAACAAGTATAGGAGGCCCGCTCCTTTCTAATGGGAACATTTTTTTATGAGGCCTTCCTCCCCGTCTCTTCCAAGGGGCATTGAACTGCCTCCAAATTTTTGGCAGCCCTTGCATTCACTGCCCATTAGACTCTCCTTTCTAATGGGCATTTGTCGTTACTGTGGCCCTGGTCTATGTGTCTTTAAATTCTTAGTGGGGTTTTTCCTAAAATTGGTCAGCCGCTGGACTAACTGCATACCCTATAACTGTATAGCAGACCCTCTCCTTTCTAATGGGAACAAGTCGTACCTTGCTACCGTGGCCCTGCTCTGTGTGTCTTTAAATTCTTAGTGGGGTTTTTCCTAAAATTGTCAGCCGTTGGACTCACTGCATACCCTATAACTGTATAGCAGACCCTCTCCTTTCTAATGGGATTTGTCGTACCTTGGTACTGTGGCCCTGCTCTATGTGTCTTTAAATTCTTAGTGGGGTTTTTCCTAAAATTGTCAGCCGCTGGACTAACTGCATACCCTATAACTGTATAGCAGACCCTCTCCTTTCTAATGGGAACAAGTCGTACCTTGTTACCGTGGCCCTGCTCTGTGTGTCTTTAAATTCTTAGTGGGGTTTTTCCTAAAATTGTCAGCCGTTGGACTCACTGCATACCCTATAACTGTATAGCAGACCCTCTCCTTTCTAATGGGATTTGTCGAACCTTGGTACTGTGGCCCTGCTCTATGTGTCTTTAAATTCTTAGTGGGGTTTTTCCCAAATTTTGGCAGCCCTTGCAGTCATAGCATGGGCATTACCACTATAAGAGACCTGCTCCTTTATAATGGGAACATTTTTTTACTGAGACCCTCCTCCATGTCTCTTCAAAGGGGTATTGCGTTGCGTCCAAATTTTTGGCAGCCCTTGCAGTCACTGGATACGCAATAACAGTATAGGAGACCCACTTGTTAATAATGGGAACAACAAAGCATAGCCGACTGATGGCTCTCTAACAATAGCTAGGGCCGACTGCTGGCCTTTTAAGAATAGTAAGGGCCGTCTGATGTCCCTATAAAAATAGGCTTTATGACTTTCAGAGTCCCTCCATCATAAATAAAACAGGATGTGTCTGATGATTTGTCACACACCACATTGCCAGATAAGGTTGTAAAATGTTAAAATGACATTTCCCAGTGAATGCATTGGTCTTAAAAAATAGCGTAAAAAAACAAAACAATAGGATCTTTCTTTAGTATAAAAAACAGCGTCACCAATTTAACCTCAATGTAATCACATTGTTCAGCTCCTGCACCTCCTCCTCCATCTCCGAAATGACCACATCAGGCACAAGCTGACAGCACTGCAGCACTGCCTTGGCCAAGCGGCAACAGACTGTGCTGAAGATAACATGCTTAATGCTTAATTGACAAAACGCCCAACGCTGCAGAGTTGTTGAAAGCTGTAACACAGCAGCCTGATCTGTGGCTCTCACCGCTGAACATACAGCCAGGCATGGTCGTGTGTGACAATGGGCGGAACCTGGTGACGGAGAAATGACAGCCGGAGTAGATACAGTTTCCCTCTATGCCAGTCCTTTCACCGAGCTAAATACAACTCTCTGTAAAAAAAACTGTGGACTGGCTCCATACTGTCCCTGGCCACATTCACCTGTCCATGTGTTTGTGCGTAGGCGGTCCTTCCCAGTAAGTGCGCTGGGGAAGGCACGGGTAATATTGTGGGACCCGTACTTGTGGAAGGCGGAGACGATACCGGGAAAAATAATGGCGGCTGGGGACGGAGTATGGATACCCTAAAAGGCCATATTTCAAGTGCAAGCAGCTGCCCAGAAATCTGGCAGTTTAGTGTTGCGGACTGTGGGTGGGTGGCTGGCTGCATACTTGCGTTTGCATTCCAAGTAACAGAAAACTAAGCAGATGGTGGCCTCTATCATCATCATGGCTTCACCTCGGCACTATGAACTCTCCTGAAGGAGAAGCCAGGGCCCACCGGAGGAGCCTCCGGTTCTCTGGTGGGCCCGTACAACCCTGCCGAGAAGCAGCCCTGGCTAAGAAAAGTGTGGGGGATGGTTCCCGGACACTCTATGGCTGCTTTTTTAATGTGGATCGGACATGCTTATGCATGTTATTTCTTAAACCGCATTGCAGATCAAGCCATTGTTCAACTCTGTATTCATGAAATTAAATGCGCAAAGAAAGATGTTTGTGTGTCAAAGCCCCACCGACAAGTGTGAGTTGATGTTGGACGGGCTGCCATTGCTTCTGCAACAAGCTGCATTAGAGGACTTCCTGGTAGAAATGACACCTAGGGTAAATACGGTTTCCCTCTATGCCAGTTCTTTCACCGAGCTAAATACAACTCTAGGCAAAAAAACCTGTGGACTGGCTCCGTACCGTCCCTGGCCACATTCACCTGTCCACGTGTTTGTGGTTAGGCGGTCCTTCCCAGTAAGTGCACTGGGGAGGGCACGGGTAATGTTGTGGAACCCGTGCTTGTGGAGACGATACCGGGAGAAATAGTGGTGGCTGGGGACCAAGTATGGACACCCGGCCGCCGCCGGCATGAGGTTATGAAAAGCTTCCGCCTCCACGAGCCTAAAAGGCCACATTTCAAGTGCAAGCAGCTGTCAAAAATTTGGCAGTATAGTATTGCAACCTGTAAGTGGGAGGGTGGCTGGCTGCATACTTGCACTTGCATTCCAAGGAATGGGGTAGGGACAACTGAACGCTGCAGTGGAACAAGGACGTGGACGGTGATTGTTGCAAGTCTGCAATGACAGGTGCATGGGGGGAGGCATCTTCGCATGTGCCAAGGATCATTTATGATGAGCACACTTTTAGGCAGTGACCTGGGAGTCAGAAATGCTTCCAGAGGTCTTCCCCATGCTGTTCCCGTGTCTTTTCAGCACTGTATGCATGTGTCTGATGATGTGTCATACACCACATGGCCAGATAAGGTTGTAATATTTTAAAATTACATTTCCCAGTGAATGCATTTGTCTTTGTTGAAAGCAATGCAAAAGTGCAAAAATGCATCAAAAACGCTACGTGTGAACATAGCCCAAGGTGTGGAAGAGTAGTTTTGGTTATTCATTTTGCCTTATATACAAGTCATTACCCTGGAAAGGATGTTCCTTAATATATTTCCCAGGACAATCCATTTTGGTTTTGTTTTTGTATGTTTTATTGTGTATCCGTAAAAGTGTCGTAATACTCTGACAACATTGTTGACAGCAGTGACCTGGGAGTCAGAAATGCTTCCAGGGGTCTTCCCCATGCTGCTCCCATGTCATCTGAGCACTGTTCCCATCGATTTGGGCAATTTTTAGGCCCTCTGAAGACCACCGGGAGGAGCTGCCTGAAAAATGCTCGAGTTTTCCATAGACTTACATTGGGCTCATTGTTCGGTTCGAGCACCCTAGTATTCCAATTTGCTCGACCCGAGCAACGAGTACCCGAGCATTTTAGTGCTCGCTCATCACTAGATTTTGTGCCTTGTAGCGTTTTTTGGAAAATAGAGCAGGTCATTTCTTTCAGCGTTTTTTCACCCATTGGAAGTAATGGGTGGTGGAAAAAAACGCATCAAAAACGCATCAAAATTTGTATCAGCATTTTTGATGGCAAAATAGAATGGGGTCCTTTTTTCACAGAACTTTACGTACATGCATAAAAAGAGACAGAAGGACAGTGAAAAAAAACGCTGAAAAAATGCACCAAAAACGCATCAAAACTGCAAGAAAAATCCTGAACAAAATGCCCTTGAAGATCAGGTTTTGCTGCAGAAAATTCATCCAAAAAACCCAGGATGTGTGAACATAGCCTTATGTGGGTTTTTTGTGCTGCACATTTTATCTGATGGGTGGACACAATACCGTGGTTTGTCTAGTTCATTGGTGCTTTTCTATTACTAGGTTAAGGCTCCATGCTGCCACAAATTTTCTCACAGTTTTTGTAGAGTTTTTGTTTGTTTTTTTCTTTGAATATTGAAATGGGCATGCAACGTTTGGCATTTTGCACAGACTTAAAAATCCTATAGTAAAAAAATAAATCTGTGCATTGAAAATTCAACTCACGAAAAATGAAACAAAATGAATTTATTTTTCCAGAATTATCAGTAATCAACATGAATGGTAATACTTAGGGCATACAGTAACCATTATCGGCACCATAACAACATTGAGGATTAGACCACGGCTCCACTATCAGTATTTGGTCAATATTTTTTACCAGGAGCGGGAGCCAAAACCAGGTGAGGAACAATCAGAGAAAAGGTATAATAGAAACAAGTCACCAATTCTGCATTTATCACCCACTCCTGGTTTTGGCTCCTCTCCTGAGAAAAAATACTGACAAAATACTGATAGCGGGGCCGTGGCCTTAAAGAAAGAAACTGAACATAAATGAAACAATAAGGTCACCCAGCACAGTATTAATAATAATACTTTGACAATGAACACAGCACCATCTGCAGTCCCTTCACAACATGAGCCTGCAGCTACTGAATACTCCAACAAACCTTCTTAACATCAAAGTATTAGTCCTGTATTCCCAATCAATTTGTCCATCTGGAATGTCTCTCTCTCTGCAGAACTGGCTTTTTAAAATAAACTATCCACAGGAAGGTACTCAGCTGGGGGGCGCTTCAAGTCCAAAAGTGTCTGCCATTGAAGAACCCCCAGAAAATGGAACTCCACACCAACATGGCTGGCGGTTGGCTGAATTTTTTCCATCTGTGTGAGTGGCAGACAACATTTATTGTCATGCATGGATTTCACTTCTTCCTCTGTAGCCTTTATCCATTCATTGAATTTTTTCTCTGAGAGCTGAGATATGACTTCCCATCTGCAGATCTAGCAGTGCTCAGAACGCTGAGCTGTGTATAATCCCACCTACACCACTGATTGGAAGCTACCTGTGTACACTGTACATTGACCAAAAGCCGCTAATCAGTGGTGTGGGTGGGGTTATACAGAGCAGTTGACTAGGAGGCACAAGACACCTAATCCTGCAATGATAAACTTCTGCTGATAAAACACTGATTTTATTAAAACAGCAACACACTATAATTGCAATATATCCATAAAAATCGATTAACCTGTATGGCATCTTGTTTTTCTTTGTGTGTCACGGACTCGAATAGTCAATTCTTATCTGCTGTCATTTTTTTTAACACGGACACTCGGTCTATATTAAAGAACTGTTATCTGAACAGCCCTATTCAGTAGCATTGATTAATAAGCGGTATCAGACACAGGAACATTTTTATTTAAACATTTGGTTTTAATAGCTATATATAATTTTCTCGTTAAGATTTTCAAATAATTGTACCTTTTTTTTTCTTGATACTTAAGGTTTGATTTTATCTAATGTTTTCAGCTATTTTTTTTGCCATTATCAGGGGAAAATGTAGAGAAAAAAGGAAAACACGTGTTTAGTTTTCACATCTTTTTTTTTACACCACTAGGGATCATTAAAATACATTTTGAATCGTGTCTCCTTTTCTCTGACAATTATTATTATTTGTCAGACGCGTTTTTTTTTACTTAATGGATACAGGAGTAGAAACAGTGATTTGGACTGACAACAGCTTTTTTTTCTTATTTTGTTTTTAAATTTATTTCAGACTTCATCAAGACTGGCGTAGCACACGCTCGCGCTACACCAGTCTTCATGGAGTACAAGAGGCGTCAAATTTATTGAGGTGTATGCTACTTAATGGATTCAGCGCTTTTTCTGAGTGGTGTGTGCCTTCGTGTGCTACACCAGAAATTCTACTCCAGTCAAGGAACCGGACTGGAGCAGCATTTCTGGAAGAAAAAAGGTTGGCATTTTTCATGAAAAATGCTCATTCCAGCCCGGCTGACCCCAAGTAGTGTGAAAATGACAAAAGACACAAAATATTTGATTTGCATTAAGTCTGCCCCTTTGTGTCCACAATAAGGTAATAAAAAAACAACTAAGGTGCATGTTAACATTCAGTTACACCTTTTTTCAGATCTGATTTTCCCTGTAATTAAGGCTGCCATTTTTTGTCCCAATTACAGGGTGAATTCTACTTCCTTTTTGAACTGCAGAGCAGATCATCATATAGTGATCGTGAAGGCAGATACCTTAATAAACCACCTCTGCTTTCTTGTGGCAATTTGCCTGATTCTGTGCAATGGCTTACTCTGCGCTGTCAATCTACTGTATAATATAGTTGCAGAATTACAGGTGCTTCTCACAAAATTAGAATATTATCAAAAAGTTAATTTATTTCAGTTCTTCAATACAAAAAGTGAAACTCATATATTATATAGAGTCATTACAAACAGAGTGATCTATTTCAAGTGTTTATTTCTGTTAATGTTGATGATTATGGCTTACAGCCAATGAAAACACAAAAGTCATTATCTCAGTAAATTAGAATACTTTATAACACCAGCTAGAAAAATGTTTGAAAAGTCCGAAATGTTGGCCTACTGAAATGTATGTTCAGTAAATACACTAAATACTTGGTCGGGGCTCCTTTTTTATCAATTACTGCATCAATACGGTGTGTCATGGAGGCGATCAGCCTGTGGCACTGCTGAGGTGTTATGGAGGCCCAGGATGCTTTGATAGCAGCCTTCAGCTCGTCTGCATTGTTGGGTCTGGTGTCTCTCTTCTTCCTCTTGACAATGTCCCATAGATTCTCTATGGGGTTAAGGTCAGGCGAGTTTGCTGGCCAAACAAGCACAGTGATACTGTTGTTTTTAAACCAGGTATTGGTACTTTTGGCAGTGTGGACAGGTGCCAAGTCCTTCTGGAGAATGACATTTCCATCTCCAAAAAGCTTGTCGGCAGAGGGAAGCATGAAGTGCTCTAAAATTTCCTGGTAGACGGCTGCGCTGACTTTGGTCTTGATAAAACACAGTGGACCTCCACCAGCAGATGACATGGCTCCCCAAACCATCACTGACTGTGGAAACTTCACACTAGACCTCAAGCAGATTGGATTGTGGCCTCTCCATTCTTCTTCCAGACTCTGGGACCTTGATTTCCAAATGAAATGCAAAATTTACTTTCATCTGAAAACTCCTTGGACCACTGAGCAACAGTTCAGGTCTTTTTCTCATTGGCCCAGGTAAGACGCTTCTGGAGTTGTCTACTAGTCATGAGTGGCTCGACACAAAGAATGCAACACATGTTGCCCATGTCCTGGATACGTCTGTGTGCAGGGGTGGATTAAGAGTAGCCAGGGCCCCGGGCAGTTTAGAAGGCGCGCCCCCCCCCCCAGGTACCCGATGTATCATGTGACCTGTCACGCGATCCCCTTTAATACAGTGCAGTTTGAAAGTATTTGGCCCCCTTGAACTTTTCTACTTTTTGCCTCATTTCTGTCTTCAAACATAAAGATATAAAATTCTAATTTGTTTGGGAAGAATCAACAAGTGGGACACAATCATGAAGTGGAACGAAATTTTTGGGATATTTTAAACTTTTTTAACAGATTAAAAACTGAAAAGTGGGGCGTGCAATATTATTCAGCCCCTTTACTTTCACTCCAGAAGTTCAGCGAGGATCTCTGAATGATCCAATGTTCTCCTAAATGACTGGTAATGATAAATAGGATCCACCTGTGTGTAATCAAGTCTCCATATATATGCACCTGCTCTGTGATAGCCTCAGGGTTCTGTTTCAAGTGCAGAGAGCATCATGAAGACCAAGGAACACACCAGGCAGGTCCGAGATACTGTTGTGGCAAAGTTTAAAGCCGGATTTGGATACAAAGAGATACCCCAAGTTTTAAACATGTCAAGGAGCACTGTGCAAGCGATCATATTGAATGGAAGGAGTATCAGACGACTGCAAATCTACCAAGACCCGGCCGTCCCTCTAAACTTTCATCTCGAACAAGGAGAAGACTGATCAGAGATGCAGCCAAAAAGCCCATGATCACTCAAGATATCCATAAAAAGTCTTTTTTTAATTTGCCACAAGCCACCTGGGAGACACACCAAACATGTGGAATAAAGTGCTCTGATCAGATGAAACCAAAATCAAATGTTTTGGCCGCAATGCAAAACGATATGTTTGGCGTAAAAGCAACACAGCTCATCATCCTCAAAACACCATCCCCACTGTCAAACTTGGTGGTAGCATCATGGTTTGGGCCTGCTTTTCTTCAGCAGGGACAGGGAAGATGGTTAAAATTGCTAAGAAGATGGATGGAGCCAAATACAGGACCATTCTGGAAGAAAACCTGTTGGAGTCTGCAAAAGACCTGAGACTGGGACGGAGATTTATCTTCCAACAACACAATGATCCCAAACATAAAGCAAAATCTACAATGGAATGGTTCAAAAATAAACATATCCAGGTGTTAGAATGGCCAAGTCAAAGTCCAGACCTGAATCCAATCGAGAATCTGTGGAAAGAGCTGAAAACTGCTGTTCACAAATGCCCTCCATCCGACCTCAATGAGCTCGAGCTGTTTTGCAAGGAAGAATGGGCAAGAATTTCAGCCTCTCGATGTGCAAAACTGATAGAGACATACCTCAAGCGACTTGCAGCTGTAATCGCAGCAAAAGATGGCGCTACAAAGTATTAACTCAAGGGGGCCGAATAATATTGCACGCCCCACTTTTCAGTTTTTAATTTGTTAAAAAAGTTTAAAATATCCAATAAATTTCGTTCCACTTCACGATTGTGTCCCACTGGTTGTTGATTCTTCCCCAAAAAAATAGAATTTTATATCTTTATGTTTGAAGCCAGAAATGTGGCAAAAGGTAGAAAAGTTCAAGGGGGACAAATACTTTCACAATGCACTGTAGGTCACGTGAGTAATACACAGGTGATCTTGTACACCTTGTGTACAGCACTATACATAATAGAGTGGGGAATAGATTAATTTTCCCAAGGGGCCACATGAGACCGTGACTGTTGTGGTGGCCTAACCAATAGGCCGAAATTAATTCTGCTCAATATTAATATTCATGAGAGGTTGGAAGGATCCGGCTTCCGATCCAAGTATATTGGCAAAAAGTTAGAAATATTTTACAAAAAGATGAAGAAATGCATACCAACAATCTAAGATGTGAGGGGGGAACTTGGGGGTCTCATCACCAGACATGTTTGAGCGCTACCTGCACTCTTAGACTTGGTTTGAACAAAACATGTACAGGAGAAGTGGTACTGTGCAGTGTATATATACAGGACAGGAGAAGTGGTACTGTGCAGTGTATATATACAGGACAGGAGAAGTGGTACTGTGCAGTGTATATATACAGGGCAGGAGAAGTGGTACTGTGCAGTGTATATATATAGGACAGGAGAAGTGGTACTCGGAGCAGAACCAAATCTTCAGCAGTGGACTCTATTAGTTAGCCCATGTGACGACATTTCAGTTCCATAACAGAGAAATGTTCTGTTGTGGATCCGAAACATTATCACATGGGCTAATAAGGAGTCCTCCACTTTTTTGACAATTAATCGGAGTGCTTATATATCTACATATATAAGAGCAGATACTAAGAATTACCCCAAGTATACAGGACAGGAGAAGTATACACAGCTCCACAGTATATACTACAATCAGTTATATACATATAAATATATACTGTACCAAAGAATATAGAGTGGAGCTGTGTGTATACTACATCGTCATATAGTGTAGAGATGTGCCAGTATATATAGTGGGGATTCCACACTATATACTATAGTATATACACAGCATCATACTATATAAACTTCTCTACACTATATATATATATATATATATATATACATATATATATACATATATATATATATATATATATATATATATATATATATATATAGTACAGACCAAAAGTTTGGACACACCTCATTTAAAGATTTTTCTGTATTTTCATGACTTTGAAAATTGTACATTCACACTGAAGGCATCAAAACTATGAATTAACACATGTGGAATTATATACTTAACAAAAAAGTGTGAAACAACTGAAAATATGTCTTATATTCTAGGTTCTTCAAAGTAGCCACCTTTTGCTTTGATGACTGCTTTCCACACTCTTGGCATTCTCTTGATGAGCTTCAAGAGGTAGTCACAGGAAATGGTCTTCCAACAATCTTGAAGGAGTACCCAGAGATGCTTAGCACTTGTTGGCCCTTTTGCCTTCACTCTGCAGTCCAGCTCACCCCAAACCATCTCGATTGCGTTCAGGTCTGGTGACTGTGGAGGCCAGGTCATCTGGCGTAGCACCCCATCACTCTCCTTCTTGGTCAAATACCCCTTACACAGCCTGGAGGTGTGTTTGGGGTCATTGTCCTGTTGAAAATTAAATGATGGTCCAACTAAACGCAAACCGGATGGAATAGCATGCCGCTGCAAGATGCTGTGGTAGCCATGCTGGTTCAGTATGCCTTCAATTTTGAATAAATCCCCAACAGTGTCACCAGCAAAGCATCCCCACACCATCACACCTCCTTCTCCATGCTTCACGGTGGGAACCAGGCATGTAGAGTCCATCCGTTCACCTTTTCTGCGTCGCACAAAGACACGGTGGTTGGAACCAAAGATCTCACATTTGGACTCATCAGACCAAAGCACAGATTTCCACTGGTCTAATGTCCATTCCTTGTGTTCCTTAGCCCAAACAAGTCTCTTCTGCTTGTTGCCTGTCCTTAGAAGTGGTTTCCTAGCAGCTATTTTACCATGAAGGCCTGCTGCACAAAGTCTCCTTTTAACAGTTGTTGAAGAGATGTGTCTGCTGCTAGAACTCTGTGTGGCATTGACCTGGTCTATAATCTGAGCTGCTGTTAACCTGCGATTTTTTAGGCTGGTTACTCGGATAAACTTATCCTCAGAAGCAGAGGTGACTCTTGGTCTTCCATTCCTGGGGCGGTCCTCATGTGAGCCAGTTTCTTTGTAGTGCTTGATGGTTTTTGCAACTGCACTTGGGGACACATTCAAAGTTTGCCCAATTTTTCGGACTGATTGACCTTCATTTCTTAAAGTAATGATGGCCACTCGTTTTTCTTTACTTAGTCCTACTGAATAGGCTGTTAGCTGCTTTTTTCTTGCCATAATACAAATTCTATCAGCTGTGTATCCACCTCACTTCTGCACAACACAACTGATGGTCCCAACCCCATTTATAAGGCAAGAAATCCCACTTATTAAACCTGACAGGGCACACCTGTGAAGTGAAAACCATCTCCGGTGACTACCTCTTGAAGCTCATCAAGAGAATGCCAAGAGTGCGCAAAGCAGTAATTAAAGCAAAAGGTGGCTACTTTGAAGAACCTAGAATTAGAGATGAGCGTTGTTCTACTCGAACTGTTCGCCAATCTCAAATTCGAGCTGTTTTGGGCGGTGTTCGAGCCGGTCGGCGAACACGAACAATTTGAGAAAAATTCGGCTGTTCGAGGTTATGTTCGATAACTGTTCGTGCACCAAAATCATAACTGGATTTTTTCTCAGTAATGATGAAAATTAATGTTAATACGCAGTTTGAGTGTACAGCGGGGCGGGGGGAGGGGCAGGGGATGGATCTCTGCAGGAACAATGAAGATCTCCATTTTTTTTTATCTTTCCCGCATTTGCAGTGGGGAGGTGCAATCTGTCAGCCTATCAGCAGCGCACACACGGAGCGAAGTGCTTTTTTTCACACAAGCAAGGGCATGTGTGATTGGCAGTGTATGTCACATGTCCTTGCCCTATAAGACCAAGCCATTTTCCCCGTCGCCACCATTTTCTCACTGCTGCAGCTGCGTGTTAGACGGCACCGCTGTTGCTGTGTGCGCTATACCTTGTTAATTTCAAGCCAATTTTCGCACAAATATACAGATAGCTTGGGAGTAGGGAATAGTTGTGATTGCAGTCCTTTTAAGGACTAGGTTACAGCATTTCCTACGACTTTTATCAGGCAGGTCTGTGCTCTTAAATAGATAGATTGTGGGAGTAAAGACTAATTGTAATTGGAGTCCTTTTCAGGACTAGGTTACATGAGTTCCTATCAGTTTTTGCCAGGCAGGTCTGTGCCAGTGCTGTGCAAGTTTTTTTCACAGCATTTGGCTGAATCTAGCAAAGCTAATCCTTTTTGGCCTATTGCAGAGTGTGTTAGTCAGTGGAGTAGCCTATCTGTGTTGCAAGATATACCACCTGTGTATAGAATACCAATTTTTTTACTGCACCTAGTGAAGTAAAATCTTTTGGGCATAGCATCATTCTATTAGTCCATCTATACTGACCTCCATCAGGTTGCAAACTGAATATAATTTTTTTCTGCATCTAGCTCTGAAAAAATATTTGGGCTTCTAGCGGTGTGTGGGACTTGGTCTATTAGTCCATCTATACTGACCTCCATCAGGTTGCAAATTAAAAATAATTTTTTTCTGCATCTAGCTCTGAAAAAATATTTGGGCTTCTAGCAGTGTGTGGGACTTGGTCTATTAGTCCATCTATACTGACCTCCATCAGGTTGCAAATTAAAAATAATTTTTTTCTTCATTTATCTCTGAAAAAATATTTGGGCTTCTAGCAGAGTGTGGGACTTGTTCTATTAGTCCATCTATACTGACCTCCATCAGGTTGCAAATTAAAAATAATTTTTTTCTGCATCTAGCTCTGAAAAAATATTTGGGCTTCTAGCAGTGTGTGGGACTTGGTCTATTAGTCCATCTATACTGACCTCCATCAGGTTACAAATTAAAAATAATTTTTTTCTGCATCTAGCTCTGAAAAAATATTTGGGCTTCTAGCAGTGTGTGGGACTTGGTCTATTAGTCCATCTATACTGACCTCCATCAGGTTGCAAATTGAATAAAAAAATTTTCTGCATCTAGCTCTGAAAAAATATTTGGGCTTCTAGCGGTGTGTGGGACTTGGTCTATTAGTCCATCTATACTGACCTCCATCAGGTTGCAAATTAAAAATAATTTTTTTCTGCATCTAGCTCTGAAAAAATATTTGGGCTTCTAGCAGTGTGTGGGACTTGGTCTATTAGTCCATCTATACTGACCTCCATCAGGTTGCAAATTAAAAATAATTTTTTTCTGCATCTAGCTCTGAAAAAATATTTGGGCTTCTAGCAGTGTGTGGGACTTGGTCTATTAGTCCATCTATACTGACCTCCATCAGGTTGCAAATTAAAAATAATTTTTTTCTTCATTTATCTCTGAAAAAATATTTGGGCTTCTAGCAGCGTGTGGGACTTGTTCTATTAGTCCATCTATACTGACCTCCATCAGGTTGCAAATTAAAAATAATTTTTTTCTGCATCTAGCTCTGAAAAAATATTTGGGCTTCTAGCAGTGTGTGGGACTTGGTCTATTAGTCCATCTATACTGACCTCCATCAGGTTGCAAATTAAAAATAATTTTTTTCTGCATCTAGCTCTGAAAAAATATTTGGGCTTCTAGCGGTGTGTGGGACTTGGTCTATTAGTCCATCTATACTGACCTCCATCAGGTTGCAAATTAAAAATAATTTTTTTCTGCATCTAGCTCTGAAAAAATATTTGGGCTTCTAGCAGTGTGTGGGACTTGGTCTATTAGTCCATCTATACTGACCTCCATCAGGTTGCAAATTAAAAATAATTTTTTTCTGCATCTAACCCAGCCAATAGTTTTGGCCTAATACCACAGTTTGGCCACTCAGCTCTGCTCGGTTACCATCCATTGTTTTTTTGTGCAAACAACTCCAGAGTTGTGAATTAGTTAACCACCAAAATGAGTGGAAAAAGGCCTGCTGCTGGTGGAAAGGGGAATAGGCGTGTTGGGAAGGGGAAAAAAGGTTGTGTCCGTGGGGTAGGTGCAGAAGAAAGACCATCTTCCAGCCAAACTAAAATGTCTACTTCTTTTAGCGGACAATGTGATAAGATCCCTTTCTTACGGCCACGCCAATCGCTACAAATTCCAGATGAGGCACAAAAACAGCAGGTGCTTCAACGGATATCAAGTGCTCCTTTAAGTGGGCTCTCCTCCACATCAACTTCAACATCACAAATACTCCAGTCCTCAAAGGTGTCACCCAAATCGCACTTGCTTCCTCACAGCTCCCAAATCTCCAGCTGCCCGTCTGAGTATGAGGTAGAACAGATGGTTGAGTCTGCAGAGCTGTTTACTCATACCATAGCCTGGGAATCAGAGGTCGACTCCAGCTCTTCTGTGAATCCAGACGAGGAAATGATCTGCACTGATGCCCAGAATCTTTATGAGTCGGATCCAGGACCAGACGCAGAAGGTTCTGACCATAATGTAGACCCTCATTCCCAAACTGTAACTCCTGTTGGTGGAGACAATGAGGAAGACGATGATAAGACTCAAATACCTGATTGGAGCGACAACTTTAGTTTTTTGTCAGGGCAGGAACAGGTTGGCTCTGAGGACGACGGGTGTGATAACGCACAGGGTGATGATGATGAGGTCGGAGATCCCACTTACTGTCAACCCACAGTCAGCCAAGAGATGAGGTCAGCAGAGGAGGTGGAGGAAGATGCTAGTGACGACGAGGTCAGGTTGCGCCTTCCTGGACAGAGACGTAGTACTGGAAGCACGTCAACAACTGCATCCTCAAACACAACTCTGCCTCTCACCACAAGTCGTGGTGGCTCTTCAGGTCGCATGGGTGCTAAGCCTTGCATAGCCTGGGCATTTTTTCAGATCGATAAAGATGACCCAACTCATGTTATCTGTAACATTTGTCAGCAAAAGCTAAGTAGAGGCCAAAAAATACATAGTTTGAGTACTTCATGCATGAACCGGCACATGGACATGAAGCATAAGTTGCAGTGGGAAGCTCAGTGTGCTACAATGCGGTCTAGCCGGCCGGGCCAACCACCGTCTGCCATATCTTGTGCATCCGCGGCCTCTTCATCCTCTGTGACTGGGGGGACAGCAGTCACACCTGTTTTGGGGCGCAGACCTACCACCTCTTTACCCGCAACAGCCAGCGTGATTGGCAGGTCATCATTTTCTTTGGAGGTGGTAACACCAGCTGGTCTTGAGCGCTGTCCGACATCGATAGCACCACCTTTGGATCAAGGCAACCTAACATGTCCGCCTGCATCTTCCTCACAGACCGGCAGTTTGCCGGGGACACCCTTATCAACCCCGTCTAAGCACAATAGCCAGCCCTCGGTCCCTCAGATGTGGACAAGTAAAAGACCATTTCCTCCTAGCCATGAGAAAGCTAAGAGGTTGAATTTCACCATCTGCAAGCTCTTGGCTACAGAAATGCTGCCTTTCCGCCTGGTGGACACAGAGGATTTTCGAGACCTTATGTCCGTCGCAGTGCCCCAGTACCAGATGCCCAGTCGGCACTACTTCTCAAAGAAAGGTGTGCCTGCGCTCCACCAGCATGTCGCACACAACATCACCGCTTCTTTGAGAAACTCTGTGTGTGACAGGGTGCATTTCACCACAGACACTTGGACGAGTAGGCATGGACAGGGGCGTTACATGTCGCTGACTGGGCACTGGGTAACTATGGTGACAGCAGGACAAGGGGCTGCTGTCCAAGTCTTGCCGTCCCCACGAGTTGTGCGTCAATCCTCTTTATGTCATTTTTCCTCCACTGCTTCTGCCTCCTCAACCTCCTCTCGGTCTTCCACCTGCACCCAAAGCCTGTCTGGTCATGCCACAAGCTTTCTAACTGCGCAGAAGGGATCCTGCACACCTCCTTACTATGCTGGCAGTAGGGCTCAACGTCATCAGGCGGTTTTTACATTGAAATGTCTGGGAAATGTGAGTCACACAGCTGAGGAGTTGTGGTCAGCTCTGGAGAACCAATTTCATGAATGGTTGTCTCCACTGGACCTGAAACCAGGGAAGGCCGTGTGCGACAATGCTGCAAACCTGGGTGCGGCCCTTCGCCAGGGCAATGTCACACACGTGCCTTGTATGGCTCACGTGTTGAACCTGGTTGTCCAGCAATTTTTAGCCCACTATCCCAGACTAGATGGCCTTCTGCAGAGGGCACGGTCGCTGTGTGCTCACTTCCGCCGTTCGCATCCCGCAGCTCAGCGACTTACATCTCTACAGAAGTCGTTGGGCCTGCCACTTCACCGGCTAAAATGCGATGTGCCTACCCGGTGGAATTCAACTCTGCACATGTTGCAGCGACTGTGGCAGCACCGACAAGCCCTGGTGCAATACGTTCTGACGTATAGCCTGGGCCAACGAGATTCAGAGGTGGGGCAAATCACGCTGGAGGAGTGGTCTCAGATCAGGGACCTATGCACCCTTCTGCACAGTTTTGAAATGGCGACGAAGATGTTTAGTGCTGACGATGCCATTATCAGCATGACTATTCCGGTGATTTACATGCTGGAGCACATGTTAAACAGAATTCGGAGTCAGGTGGTGGCACAAGAGGAGGTGGAGGAAGTAGAGGAGGAGGAGTTGTATGCGGAAGGGCTAACATCTGCAAGGTCCAGACGGTCGGCAGCACCAGGGCGGCAGGCATGTGAGGGTGGGGGAGATGATTTTACCAGGGCGCATGGTAGCAGCCAAACTAGTGAGGAAGGTGCAGGAGCCCAGGAAGAAGTGGAGGACGAACTGATGGAAGACTCATCAGATGAGGGAGACCTTGATCACATTTCTGTTGTGCGAGGTTGGGGGGAGAGGACAGAGGAAGGAAGCATGATTGTTACCTCGCCACCAACACAACAGGGACTTGGTGCTCCTGGATGCGCAACACACATGAGTGCCTTCTTGCTGCACTACCTGCAACATGACCCTCGAATTGTGAGAATTAGAAATAATCCTGACTACTGGGTTGCCACACTGTTAGATCCCCGGTACAAAAGTAAATTTGCAGAAATTATTCCTGCCATAGAAAGGGATGCACGCATGCAGGAGTATCAGCAGAGACTGTTGCAGAATCTTACATGTGCTTTTCCACAAAATACCAGTGGTGCACATAGTGAATCTCACAGTTCCAACTTGCCAACCGTGGTCTGTATGGAATTGTTCAATAAAGGGCCCAAAATTAAGATAACATAGATGGGAGAGGTCTCTATGAATAGGAATTCCTAAGTATTTGATACCCTGTGAGGGCCAGGCAAAGGGAAAGCTGGACTGGATGGAATCCTATATGGATTTAGGGAGGGAGACATCGAGGGCCTCAGACTTCGCTGCATTGATTTTAAAATTTTACCATGTAACAAAGTGATCTATTTCAGCCATAACAGCAGGGATGGATATATGTGATTGAGTGATATATACTAGGACATCATCAGCAAATAGAGAGCACTTGTACTCGGTGCCTCCCACCTCAATCCACCTAATATTGGGGTTATGGCGAATTGATGAGAGCAGGTGCTCCGTCACTAGGATGTATAAGAGAGGGGACAGAGGACATCCCTGCCTTGTCCCATTGGTGATTGTGAAAGGTGATGAAAATGTTCTGACGCACCCCCTGGGCCTTGGGACACCCGGAGCCGGACCCTTTTTGGTGGATGCTGGTGGTTGTAGTCTTCGTGGCGGCGATCCGGTTCCGTGGCTCAGGGCGGTCAAACCAGTGGCGGAACTATTTATGTGGTTTTGATGTTTAAATGTCCAACTACGCCACCCGTGGATTGCGGTCAGAGTGAACCGCCGCTACAGGGCAGACCGCTAAGGCTGGTGTTGTGGGGGCAGCAGAGCGTAGCATAACTCCCCACGGGAGGAGTATAGCCTCAGGGCAGTGTATGCGGAGGATGGGGGTGATGGTGCAGGGCAGCAGCAGTAACGACACGGAGTCAGTGATGCAGTTCAGGGCCTTTACTCACAGTTCTTATTATCCAGACCACGTCTGCAGGTAACGGCTGCCCACGTCGTACTGTGCTCACCAGGTGAGGGGCTCAGACAACTCCCAGATAACTTTGGAGCGCTTCACAGGACCCCCTTTGTGTGTCCTTTGTCTGGCCTTTCTTGCCAACACTTCTGTCCGGCTGCCTCGGGCCTCCTCTTGGTAAACTTGGCGCCAGTTTCCCTGACCCTATGTGGTGCCTTCCTAGCGGGTGGAGCAAGGGGCTGCGCCACATAAAATGTCAGAGCCTCCGGTTTCTAGCTGAGGGTCGTTTCCTGCCTCCACTAGTTCGGGGACCGGTCTCCCCCTTTGGCCTGACCCCTCCACGCAGGTGGATTCGGGCGTGCGGTGGCGACTCGCCCGTCCGCACCCCTGGGATCCCTTCATTCATCGTTCCTGGAGCCTTCTCCGCTCCTCTTCCTTCCTTCTCCCTCTTGCAGGCCTGGGCCTCTGTTACTAGGCCCGCCTCCGGAGCAGAGCTCATGCAGAGCCCCTGCTCCCTGCCACTTCTGCTCAGACTTCTCTGCACTGAACTAAGATGGTGCCCACCTTTTATACTCCCTTCTCAATGCACCCAGGAACTGCTTCCTCCCTGCTCCTGCACTGCAGGGTTCCCCTTCCTCAGTGTTCCCTCCCCCCACTCCAGCCAGGGACAGGGACTGTCGTGCCCATCTCAGGGGCATATTGGTCGCCCTGCCCCACGGCAATGTGGTGTAATGCATGCAGGTGTCGGGTCCTGATCCACACTCCATCCTTATCTGAGAGTGAGATATCACACCTCTGGGTGAGGTGCAATACGTCTGTAGCAACCGAGCCCTCGGTGCTACAGTTCCATTTATCTTCAGCCTAGGTGACGTATTGTGATACAGGGCCGTGATTTTGGCTATAAAAGGGTCCCCTAGACCCCTACCCCAAGCTTTTTAAGAGAATCATATATGGCGTGCCAGGAGACTCTATGGAATGCTTTCTCAGCATCCAACGAGAGTATCTACTTACAAATTTTTAACTGCATCTAGCCGAGGAAATACTTTGTGCCTAGTAGCAGTGTCTGCTAGTCAGCGGATTATCCCAGCTGTTAAGCAAGCTACACCACCTGTAGTTTGGACACTTAATTTTTTCAAAGGAAATGCTTCGGGACCACGGGATACTTAGTGAAGAGCATCAGGAGGCACCCCAAGGCATAGGGGCTGGGACTGGCACTAGGATGCCTTGCGGTGGACAGCCGAGCTCGATCCTTATAAAAGCTTTTTAACTGCAGCAGCTTTAGTGGACGCTACTGGAGCTGGAATTACGCGGCTGCTGGCATGAGACTTGCCCTCCAATAGATCCTTGTAAATGGATTTAAAGTGTATTCATTCAAATTAGAGGGACAATTTAAATTAAAAAGCTTAGAGCTGCCTCCACCACAGGGGGGCTCTCTTGACCCACCAGCGGACAGGCACCAGTATTGGGAGAGGGGGGCTGGCCGTCAGGGTTCACCGCGGCTCTGGCACAAACCCGGCGACACGGAGGTGGCACGGGCAGGAGCGGACTGGCCGTCTCGGCTTCTCACTTTTTGGATTTTAGAAGGGCATGACATGCCTATATCTGTGTCTCCCCCTCCTTTTACTCCTCCACCTCTTTTCTTTTCGCATGACTATATGTACTTGTCACTTTTCCATGTGTTAGTTGTGTCTTCTGAGCAGTTTGTCAGCTTTTGGACACCTTTGAAGGTGTTTTCTGTGTGTTTCTATGTGTTTTTGTTTGCCTGCCATTCGTTTTAACGGTGTTCGAAGGTGTTCGACGAACAGTTCGACGAACAGTTCGGCGAACACACGGGTGTTCGACGAACCGAACCGAACTCGAACACTACGGGGGTGGCTCAACACTACCTAGAATATAAGACATATTTTCAGTTGTTTCACACTTTTTTATTAAGTATATAATTCCACATGTGTTAATTCATAGTTTTGATGCCTTCAGTGTGAATGTACAATTTTCAAAGTCATGAAAATACAGAAACATCTTTAAATGAGAAGGTGTGTCCAAACTTTTGGTCTGTACTGTATATATATATATATATATATATATACACACACACAAAACCCTACGCTATAATTAAGACCGCATTATACTATATACTATACATCACGTAGGAGACACCACGACTGCTAAATAAATATCACAGAGACTGCTGCATATATATTATATAGGTGATACTGCAGCTATACACAGTTGCAGTATCACTTATATATTGTGTGTATATATAGCAGTCGAAGTATCACCAATATAATGTATATACTGTTGTATATACATTATATAGGTGACACTGTGACTGCTGTGTATAGACTGTATATACTGCAGTCTCACTATCACCTATATAATATATAAGTGATACTGTGTTTGCTGTGTATAATTGCAGCATCACCTTTGTGACATATATACAGCAGTATCACGTATATAATGTATACACAGCAGTAACATTATCACCTATATATTGTATACAGACTGCTGTATATACATTATGTATGCGATAGTGCTACTGCTGTGAATACATATACGTGATATTGCAATTATTCACAGGAATCACAGTATCAGCTATGTAACATATATACAGTATCAACTACGTAATATATATACAGCAATCACAGTATCACCAATGTATATAGACTGCTGTACATACAATATACAGGTGATACTGTGATTATATACAGCCATTGTAATATCACATACATAATATATATTAAGCAGTATCATCTATATATTGAATATACAACAACTGTATATACACATTTAAAAAGTTTCCATGTTGGCACTCACTCACCAGATCCCTGAGATGGAGGAGGATGAAGAGCTCCAGGTATGCATTAGTGGATCCCTGGGATTGGTCAGGACTCAGGTGAGTAGAGTTTAATGCAAGGCCCGCCACAGCGCTGCAGACAGGGCCCTCCTCTGCCACTCAGGACACAGCGCTGCAGACAAGGCCCTCCGCCACCCGGGACACAGCGCTGCAGACAGGGCCCTCCGCCACCCGGGACACAGCGCTGCAGACAGGGCACTCCGCTGCCCGTGACACAGCGCCGTAGACAGGGCCCTCCGCCACCCGGGACACAGCGCTGCAGACAGGGCCCTCCGCCGCCGCTCAGGACACAGCGCTGCAGACAGGGCACTCCGCTGCCCGTGACACAGCGCCATAGACAGGGCCCTCCGCCCCCCGCCACAGCGCCACAGACAGGGCCCTCCGCCACCGCCGGGACACAGTGCCATAGACAGGGTCCTCCGCCGCCCGCCACAGCGCCACAGATAGGGCCCTCCGCCACCGCCGGGACATAGTGCCGCTGACAGGGCCATCTGCCGCCTTGAACACAGCGCCGCAGACAGGTCCCACCGACGCCCGCCACAGCGGATCTCCCGCGCTCTGTGTCATGAAGGCTGACGGCTGCGCATAGCGTGGTGCATGACGTAGCCGTGACTGCTATGCAGTGATGCCACCGGCGGGGCACAGCAGCACGCAAGAGCACAGTGCCGGCCGGAGGCTGCTAAGACTGCAGACCCCTCAACAGCTGATCGGGGACCAGCGCAGGAGATCCAGGGCTGAGGCGCGACACCACTTGCACCAACAATGATGGCGCACAAAACATTATAGTGAGGGCAATCTGGCCGTGGGCCCCCTAGGGCCCCAGGCGGTAGCCCAGATTGCCCTCATTATAATCCGCCTATGCCTGTGTGTGGTGGCTCTTGAAGCAATGACTCCAGCAGCAGTCCACTCCTTGTGAATCTCCCCCAAATTTTTGAATGGCCTTTTCTTAACAATTCTTTCAAGACTGATGTTATCCCGGTTGCTTGTGCACCTTTTTCTATCATACTTTTTCCTTCCACTCAACTTTCCATTGATATGCTTGGATACAGTACTCTGAACAGCCAGCGTCTTTAGTAATGACCTTTTGTGTCTTACCCTCCTTGTGGAGTGTGTCAATGACTGCCCTCTGGACATCTGTCAAGTCAGCATTCTTCCCCATGATTGTGGAGCCTACTGAAACAGACTAAGGGATCTTTTTAAATGCGTAGGAAGCCTTTGCAGGTGTTTTTTGTTAATTATTCTAATTTACTGAGATGACTTTTGTGTTTTCATTGGCTGTAAGCCATAATCATCAACATTAACAGAAATAAACACTTGAAATAGATCACTCTGTTTGTATTGACTCTATATAATATATGAGTTTCACTTTTTGTATTGAAGAACTGAAATAAATTAACTTTTTGATGATATTCTAATTTTGTGAGAAGCACCTGTATATGCGGACTGCTCTAAAGTTTAAAGTCATTGGGTGATGTTACTAAAGAAGTTAAGAATTCAACAAATATAGAACAATTCCCCAAGTGATGCAGTTTCCAAATTTTAGCTGCCAAGGAAGAGATAAACTGTACGTGACTGGAAAATCTTGATTAACTTGAAAACATTTCTATATGTGGTGCTGACACAAGACCCGGCTTAGTGACCTAGATCTGTTTCCTTTCGCTGTTTGACACAACGCAGCTTTTCACATCTAAGTTAATCTATATGACCGGTCTTCACAGCAGATTGATACAGTATTGCTTTGCTACAAGGTCAAACTGTTTGTTCCTTATCAGGTCTGATTTGGTGAATCTACAGTTACAAAAATGAAATGAAAAAGGGGCTCAATTCGTTTGTAACAGGTGAAAATGCTAAAAGGGGAAATCTACAAAAAGTCTTCAAATAAATCACTCATACACTTTTTTTTAGGGGAGAATAATTTTATAAAGCCAGAAATAAGGGAAATATAAAGTAGCAATTATTTCTGCAAAAACTGGAAAATATGAACATTTTAGATAATAGTATCCTGAACATAATAGGCAAATGTAAATTTTCCATATTATAAATTTTTTGTAATTTGTTAATACAGCTAACATACTTCATTTGCTTTAACAGCAGATTACACTATATAGTGCCCAGTTTATAACCTGTTAATGACTTACCAACATATCTTTTTATGTTACAACTCTGAGTTTTTACAAACTAGTGACAGAAGCTCAGAAACTAATATTCATTGTTAAGTGGAATGGGTGCTTGGCAGTTCAATGACAGCCAAAGACTTCCTCCGTTAGTCTCCAATCTCTGCCACTTAACCCCCTAGATGCCCCAGTCAATAGTGACCACAACATCTAAATGATTTGCCAAAAATAATTGCGATTTCATCACAATATACAATGCATTAAAGGCATGCTGATGGTTTGCTGTGGAATTAAAGGGTCTAACCCCAGGTCTGCTGTTGACATGAGTCTATTAGTATCACTAACATACATAATATATAGTGCAATAAAGAAATGTTGCAGTGTGCTATTCAAGTGATCAAATGACTACACAGTCAAATCCCATAGTGAAAAAAATAAATAAAAGGTAAAGATTTCTTTTATTTTTATAGAAAAAAAATTAAACACATTGCTGGTGTTGCCATATCTGTAGTATCCCAAACTATAAAACTATCATATAATTTTTCATTTAATTTATTGAGACTGTAGTATATACACATAGGAAACACTGCGACTGCTGTATATATATCACATAGGATACACTGCCATTACTGTATAAGCATCACATAGGAGAAATTAAGACTGCTGTACATAAATCACATAGGAGACACCGAGACTGTTGTATGTAGATCACATAGGACATACAGAGACTATTGTATACATCACATAGGAGACAGAGACTGCTGAATACATCATATAGGATACACTGAGACTGCTGTATATAAATCACATAGGAGACACTCAGACTGCTTTATGTACATCAAATAGGAGACACCGAGGCTGTTGTATATACATCATATAGGAGACACTCAGACTGCTGTATATACATGACTCAAGGCATGTGATGTTAGGTGGTATTGATGATGTGGCTACTTGCTACTGCTTTTCCAGGTTTGTGTCAGTCTGGTGTACAGTGGAATCTTTGTGATGCTAAGTTTTGTAAAGCTCTGCTCACTAAAGTAAGTTGTTTCAAACAAAGATGCATATTTCAATACTTGTCTCCTCAAAGTGGGAAATTTATCACTGCTCAAGTAATGTTAATAGAATTCAATAAGTGGAAGGTCTGCTGCATACATTACACAGGAGATACAGAGACTGCTGTATTCATTGCATAGGAGACCTCAAGACTGCTATATACGTCACATAGGAGAAACTGAGGCTGGAGGTCTATATACATCACATAGAAGTCTCTCAACTGCTGTATATACATCACATTGGATACTCTGAGACTGTTGTATATACAATCACATGGGAGACAGACTACTGTGTACACATCACATGGGAGACACTGAGACTGCTGTACATACATCAAATAAGAGACACTGAGACTGTTGTATATATATCACATAGGAGACACTAAGACTCTGCTGTATATACATCACATATAAATAAAGCAGTCTCGGTGTATCCTATCACCTAGAAGATACTGAAGCTTCTGTCCATAAATCACATGGTGAATACATCTCAAGGAGAGGGACATGAACTCAGAGCACACTAACTCCACTCTCAAAGAACGTTCTGTCGCTGGCACTGACCAGCATCAGGATGTAATCCAGGGTTGCATGCATAGCAGCATTCAGATACTGAATGTTGCATGTGCACACTCTAGGGAATTAAATGGCTGGCAGCAGCCCAAGTACTGCTGCCCATCGGGAATTGGCCTGAGGGCTGGAGTAAATGATTTTGGGGGTGTAAATGGATTGCGGGCTGGGGGTACCCCGCCCCTGAACGATACAATGAATGTGCTGTGATCAATCCCCTTGCACCTTGACCGATAGCCTACTTTGTGCACACATGCAGCAAAGCAGGCTGTCAGTCAAGGAGCAGGGATACTTACAGTGCGCTTACTTTAGTGAGTGGTGACTGTAACTACCCCCTGCACCGCTCTGATGACTTGAAGTGAATGGCTGCAAGGAGAATAAAACTTAATTTTCTCATTGAAGCTGTATTTCCAGTATACCAGTTTAACATGATTTAAATGCTATTTACCTGAAGATTAGCACTATATCAGCAGGTAAATAGCCTTTTTTGTAGGTGTCATGTTCACTTTAAATAATTTTTTAGAGCAATATAACATTGGCGCTTATGCAAATGTATAGAATTAGTTTGAATGTTGATCGAGTCTGATTGCCACTATGGTTAAGGAAGACAGATTAGCTTATCCCTTCTGGGTTATTTTTTACCTTCTTATTCACAAGAATTAACAAAGTTCTAAATTTTACTCATCTTTTCCCTCTATCCATATACACCAATCTGTGCCATTATTAATCTTTACAAAAAAAGCTCTCCAAAAAAATAAATAAATCCCCTCTCTGAATGGGAACCTGAAACAATGGGCAGCATTAATCAGAAACCAATTCTGTTATTCGAAGTGTGTATGTTTTACTTTCTGAAATGCTTCAGCATTTCTGATAAAACATAATTTTAAAAGCCAGCTGGGGAGTATGCCACTAAAATGACTATTCCAAAACACAGGTCTTCGACGAGTTCTCCTTGCCCACTCCCCAGCTCTTTCCATATAGCCACAATTAGGGTAAGAACTTTCAATCTAGGGAACAGGCTGGGAAGAAGCCAATGGGAACATGTCTTTTCTACTAATAATATGGAAGTGTTTTAAAAGCATGTTTTCTTTAAAACAAGACAGCATTGCAGAGTAAAACATACACAACTGCAATAAACCAGTCTCCAATTCATGCAGTCCATGGTACAAACAGCATGAATCAGCAGTCAGGTTCCCTTTAACCCTCTTGTACTTCATGAATAGTGATGAGCGAACCCATGGATGTTCGGGTCCAGCGGGTTCGGCTGAAGATTTTTTAAAAGTTTGGTTTGGGTACCAAAACAGTACCGAGCCCGGGTCCCATTCATATGAATGGGGGGGCCCGAACTTCTGTGGCTTCCCACGCTGTCATCTGGGTGACAGCACAGGAAACACGGGTTCTGATTGAAGGTAAGATTGTTACCGCCGGTCAGAGAACTGAGGGATCACGCTGTCAGATTTTAGCGTGAGCCCGCAGCTGTGATTGTGACCGGTGGTAAAAGCTTACCGCTGGTTACAGGCATCGGCTGATGAGACTACTACTCACATCAGCCTATGCCTGCTGTCACTGATAACAGCGAGAGCAGGCGCCACTGATAAGAGTAGTCATCAACCGGCGTCTGTGCTCAAAGCAAAGAATTTTTTTTTAGAATAAATAAATATAAAAATAAAAAACACCAGTTATACTCACCTAATGCCTAATCACTGAAGCCCTTGTACCTGTAAAAAATAAAAAACACTATAATACTGACCTTAACGCATATCCCCGTTTCCCATGTCACCTGTAAAAGAGAAAAATAATAAACCCGAATAATACCCACCTATCCACTGTAATCCATACTGTCCCACGATCATCTGGATCACTTGTAGAGCAGTCACATCAGCTGATGTGACTGCTCTACCTGGTAGCCGGCTACACACTGACAGGAACGTAATAGCTCCTGCAGTGTATAGTGCTGAGCTGTTGTGAGAAAGTTCACAGGAGTTCATCAGCTGATGAGCCCTGGTAATCTCACGGCACCGCTGCTGCGTGAGAAAGTTTTCACACACGGCGGTGAGGTCACCTGGGTTCATCAGTTGATGAACTCCTGTGAACTTTCTCACGGCAGCTCAGCAATACACACTGTCTTTGTCAGCGTGTAGCCGGCTGTCGTGTAGAGCAGTCACATCAGTGATTGCTGATATGACTGCTTTACAAGTCATCTGGATCGTCGTGGGACAGTATGGACTATCTTCACGGCGGGCAGATGAGTATTATGTGGTTTATTATTTTTTCTCTTTTACAGGGGACAATGGCTTCAAAGGATTAGATGTTAGCTGAGAATACATTTGCTTTTTTAGTTTCTGTTTTTTACAGGAGACAATGTCTTCAGGGATTCGGCGTTAGGTGAGTATAACAGTGTTTTTAATATTTGAAAAAATGTGTAAAACCGTGTGGACTTTTATTTCAAATAAAGGATTTTTTTCATGCTGTGTTTTTATTGACAAACTTACTATGGGGTTAGTAATGGGAGTGTCATATAGACGTCTCTCTATTACTTACCCCTGGGCTTCATGTCAGCTGCCAATACAAGGCTGACATGAACCCCAACCCTATTACCCACTTGCCACCGTACTAGAGCAAGTGGGAAGAGCCAAGGCTAAGCACCAGATTTGGCACATCTTATTGATGCGGCATTTCTGGGGCCGCTGAGGGCTGATGTTATCATTAAACAGCTATGAGCTGTTATTAATAGCCAGGGAACAATTCTAACCAGCTATCTGTTTAGCATTTGCTGGTTAGAATTTATAGGTCACTGTTGAATGCCGAACCCCTGAATTCCAGAGTGCCGAGTGCCGGACAGGCACTGAGTGCAGCTCACATAATTGGTGCCTGTTCTCCCTGAGATCAGCACGACCAGGCGACCATGATGGAAGTTGTAGTCAGCACCTCACAGTGTACAATATGTGTAAAATAAATAATTAAATTAAAAAAATGGTATAGGCTCCCACTGATTATTCATAACCAGCAGAGTGAAAGCCGTCCGCTGAGGGTTGATATTACTAGCCAGGAAAAGGGACCATTAGCCCAAAATGTTCACTGGCTATTAATAACAGCTCACAGCTGATTGATTAGCATTTACTGGCTAATGGGGGACCCTAGAAAGAAATTTACGCAGGAATTACGGTGCTTAGGTGAGTATTATGGTGGTTTTGTTATTTTTTTTACTCTTTTACAGGTGACATGGGCATTGGGGATTAGGTACGTGAGCATTATGGTGTTTGTTCATTTTTGATTTTTTACAGGGGACAAGGGCTTCGGGGATTAGTCGTTAAGGTGAGTATAACGGTGTTTTTTATTTTTATTTCAATATTTATTTATTTTAACTTTTTTTTCTTTACTTAAGATCACAGGCACCAGATGATGACTACTCCCATCAGTGGCGCCTGCTCTCACTGTTATCAGTGACAGCAGGCATAGGCTAGGGAGTAGTAGTCTCATCAGCCAATGACCAGCGGTAAGCCTTTTACCGCCGGTCACAGTCACAGCTGCGGGCTCAGGCTGACATCTGACAGCATGATCCTGCAGCGCTCTGACTGGCGGTAATGATGTTCTGGGTGCCAAACCCGAACAGCAACATGGACTTCCTGAGGAAGTCCGTGATCGGGGTCCATGGTATACTATTCATGAACCATCATCCGTCGCATAAACTCCAATTTAATAATGCTCCCATGTTATAGAGGTTATACTGTATAGTGTTACTTCAAAAACTGCTACATATTCCAATGGCTAAAATATTTTTTTCTGCATCTAGATGCATTGCACACAACAGCGGAATTATGAACCCTTATTTTGGTATCAATGTCAATGAACGATGGACAAAGTAGAGATACTTGAGATCGTTCTACAATAGAGCATAAGATGCCCTAGGCTCTTCAACAATCACGTGTCCTTAAAACTGTTGGTGTAGTCCCTAGTGGAGCCAATCAGACACTATTGTAACTGTAATCTCTCTACACCATATAGTAGTCTGTACCCATCTCTACGTCAGAGGATTATTTTTTTAAACAATTTTTTTTTAAAGTGGGTGGTACAAATCAGAAATTAATTTTTATTCAAAATCCATATCTGTTTAAAGCCATAATTTAATCTATTTTCTAATATGCTGTAATTAAAAAGTCTCTATCCTTCTCTAACTAAGTGCTTTTTTTTGTGTTGTAAGAGGATTACCCAATGTACACAAAAGGCAGAGACTAGCGGCACACCGCAAGTGATGCCACTTGCAGGGGCGGCACTGGCCTCTGCAAGCTGGATATTCGTCTTACAACGCGCACTGACAGTGCGCTCTGTTCCCAACTCGTTACTTCTTTTCAGAGCCGGCGAGAGAGCGCACAGTCATTGTGCACATCATACAGTGACAAGAATGTACTGAGCATCCGTCGGTATTGACAACCAATGCTTGCTCAGTACAGCACAGACTAGCCCAGCCCCTGAAACAGACATCCCTGATGACACTTCGTTTCAGGAAGTGGACAGAGGCTGTGGTAGTGACTACGGCCTCTGTCACCCGATGATGCTTCATTTAAGTATTCCAGCATGCACTGGGATTCTCAAAGTGTCATCAAAAAGGAAGTAAAAAAACATGAAGCAGTTTGTGTAGTTAGGGAAGTCTATGGCATTTTTAAGTAAAGTATATTAGAAAATAGATTAGATTATGGCATTAAATAGAAAGGGATTTAGAATAAAAATTAAGTTGTGTGTTTGGACCAACCCTTTAAACTATTTTCCAACTATAGACATTGAAGGATTTGAAGGACGTAACACTTAAAGGAAAACCGTTTCTCTTGCTTCAGTCTGTAAATAATAAAACTTGCGATATTTTCCTAACTAAATAGGTCTTCCAGGTTTCTATCAATTAATCACTTCCTTCATCTCCTCTTATTGTCTGAAAAATCACATTGAGAGATCATTCACAACACAGAGGAACATTGTGCAAAGGCCTAATCTTAAACAGAGGGAATAGGAGGAGATAGCCTCAGAACCTCTGATTACATTGACGACCTCTTGCTGATCTCAGCATTATTCCCCAGATGATTATTATTTCTGAATAATTCAAAGAAATCAAAATTAATGGGATTAAAATTCCCAGCATGTCCATACTTCTATATACCTAGGAGGAAAATTGTAGATGTGTTTAAAAGATTAGCGTGTGAATGGTGCCGATTCAGAGCTGAACAACTAAGAGGAAACTTGTATGAATTGACTATTTGTAAGAGAAAATGCTAATCTAAACTTATAATACATTACAAAGTAAGTTAATTATCACACTTATTTGTAAGCTATTAGCCTCCACCAGGTACTTTTCGGATAATTGTATATTAATTGAAAGCAAGCTTATGTGTCGTACACTGTTATTTTTCCTTTAAAAACCATATCATTTTAATGTTATTGCCAGTTTTGTACACTAAGGAAAAAAAGCCTCATAAAAGATGAATATGTGGACTCTGATTCAAAAACTTGGTAAGTGGCACAATTACTCTGCTATCTAGCTGTATTGTATGTGTCCTCAGACTTCCTCTACCACACCTTTCTAATACTGCAGGTCTCATAGGAGATAGAGGAAATAAAGATCTGGTTCTGATTCAAATATTGTTAAAATTTGCATATCATATTTGGGAAAAGAAGAATATTACCACCTTAGCCAGTTATGACTTATCCACAGGCTATTCCATAAATGTCTGATAGATGCAGGTCCCACCTCCTGGACGTATGCTTATGGTCAGATCATTGGTTGGGGCCTCCAGGATGGATGGAAACGTAGCATAGCTATTTGGAACTTATCTATCAACTATTACATATTGAAAGGGACCCTACTGTGCAGCTTATAACAGCTGATCATTAGGGGTGTCAGGTTTTGGACTACAACTATGATATTGACAATCTATCTTTTGGATAAGTCATCAATATGAAATGCCCTTTAAGTTTGGGTCTAGTTTAAGGAACCCCACAGGAAAGAGGAAGTCCATGGTGTATCAATAATTCCACTACAGTAGGGAATTTCATTCCTTTCTTTGCAAGCACTAATGCCTAAGCATTATAAGGTAGCAATGGGCCCATGAAGTGGAAATGGGGAGGGAGTGTCATAAACACTCGGTATTCGTCCCAAGGTGGGCATGAACAAAAGAGGATTTTTCTTTTGGCCGTAATACTTCTTTTCTGATATCTCCACTGTTGCTGCAAAGTAGTATTACAGCCAATATTTCTGGAAGGTGTTCCTTTTTGCAAACCTTGACAGATCCCTACAATCAACTATCACTGTGCACAAAGAAGCTGGCAGTGGTGGCTCCAGACATGTCTTATCTATCTCTAAAGTCCTTGGCCCAGCCCTATAAACTATAACTTCTTTGAAATGCTGGAGGGTTTCAGTGTAAAACATGTCTGGCTGCAATCATGCAGTCAGACTCAGATTCATGCTGCTAATGGTTTGGACATGATGAATCTATAGACAAGTTCTCATTAATTAAATTAAAGTGGTTTTTACTATGCATAATCTTTATTAGTCAGAAAGATGCCTTGAAAATAGGCTGAATAGACTGCATCTCAACGATTAATTTCATTCCATGGGGAAACGTAGCAGTAGGCTAAAAATCTCAGCTGCACCACCCCAGAAGGAATTATCCATTATCCAATGACCATTAAGCTATTGGGTTGTCTGTGTAATAGAGGACAGGTCCTTCAGATTGGGAGACATTTTTTGCAACCACTCTACATTCTGGCCAAAAAATCAACATATAGAACAAAAGATCTCCCTCTACTAATGTAGAAATACTGGTCAATATGTATATGATAATGGGCCTTCTAAACTAGGCCAACTCATAAGAACTCATTGAAATGCTTCCCTCTACATCTCATTTTGCTCACATTTGGGTTATTACTATTCTTATGGGATGCCAAAATAGTGTACAGCGGTTCAGAATTACCTGCCAGTTGCAAACAAAATTGTCAGCCTGTGCTTTTTCCATTCCAGTCATTATTAGATGACATTTGCTTTATGTTTAATGTTGTTGGCTCAGTCGAGAAGGTTTAACTGCTTTATTTGCCAAGTACTATATTAATGCACCACAGTGGACACCATCAACCAGGCTTAAAGAGCCACTGCCTAATAATGAGCCCCCTTTCAGGTACTCAATATATGCTTTGTATAACCTCATGAACACTAATTTTGCAGTCATTTAGAAGCTTTTGGGGGTTATAGTTTTTATTGACTTGCATCTCAACATCTTTTGATTGTGAAAGGCTTTTTTTCAGAACTCCCAGACTTCAATTGGGTTGGGGTGGGGGGCATGCTGTACATAGGGTATTTTTCATGTTTGTTGGTTTAACCCATTCCAGTTGTTTAATAGATTCCATAACAAAAATTGTCACTGCCTCATTAAATTACTTTAAAGGGAATCTGCCAGAAGGATCATAGTTTCTAAGCCGTTTATGTGTGCATGTAGGTCATAGAAAGCTGAAAAATCTAATACCTTGATATCTGAGGACTTATTTCATAAAAATCTGGGGAGGGAGATGCAGACATTTTCTGAGAGTCTGCTCCCAGGGCTTATTTTAATGCTTAGTGATGCCTCTGCATGTAAATTGATCCCATCACTGCATGTGTGGGTTTAAAGCGCACCTGTCAGCAGGATTGTGCTCAGTAAACTACATACACTGTCAGGTGGGTGCCGTTACACTGATGAAAATGATACTTTGGTTGATGAAATAAGTCCTGTGGTTCTTGCGGAATCTTTATGTTCAGTTTAGAGATAATGATATGCTCGTGCGTCGGGGTGGGACAGTGGGGGGCACTCTATCTGGTGCTCTGATTACATATTCATCTGTATGCTCTATTGGCAGATCACTGTGCCTTCACTGACCTGCCTCCTATTTTACATAATGCATCTAGTAGTGTGGGGCTAGGTAAAATTGGAGGCAGGTCAGTGAATGATCAGTGAGCTGTCATAAGAGCATAGCATACAGATGAATAAGTAAGCAGAGCACCAGATAGAGCCTACCCCACCGGCCGCCCCGAAGCACGAGCATATCATTATCTCCAAACTGAAAGTAAAGATTACACAAGAACCACAGAATGGATTTCCTTAACCAAGGTATAATTTTAATCAGTGTAATGTCGCCCACCTGACAGTGTATGTAGTTTACTGAGCACAATCCTGCAGACAGGTGCGCTTTAAGCACTGCTCATGAAAGCTTGGATGAAGATCGCCACTGTTCTCATTTCTATGCAGTTTTCTGCCCTTTCATAGGCACTGGCTTCAACTTGCTCCTGCACAGCGGTGCAGCACTTCCACAAAAGGAGGTTGAAGTCAGTGCCAGCAGAAGTGTAGAACAGTGGTGATCTGTGTACCCCCAAGATTTCCTGAACGGAGACTGACATCCCATATGCACTACATTTTGCATACTATTTGAGGATAAAAATATTTGTAACAAAATTTAGCAAGCTCAAATCTTGAGCTAAATAACTCAATAGTTTTTTTAAGAAAAATTATAGTAGCCAAAAAATAAAAAAATATTTCAAGACAGAGCAGGACACACAAGGTTGAACCACCGATTAGTTCATCTCTCTCCTTACTACTTCTCTGCTTCTTCCATCAATGAATCCATTCATTGGCTTCCAGTTCCCCAATTAATCCAGTTCAAACTACTAACATTGACCTGCAAGACTATCCATAATCTGTCCCCTCCATAAATCTCCAAACTATTTTCTTAATATCTCCCAACATGAACTTTCCGGTCCTCCCTAACCTCGTCCTCTCCTCCACATTTGTACATTCCTCACCCAATTGCCCCCAAGACTTCTTCATCTACCATCTTTTGGAATTTCATGCCCCAACATGTCCGATTATCCACCACATTTGGGACTTTCAGACGAAAATCAGAAAACCTCTCTGTTCAAGAAAGCTTACAGCTTGCAATGACCTCGCTGCTACCTCACCACCATCAAAGCTGCCGCCTCACCAACACCGAAGCTGCCGCAGCCCCCCTGACCCTCCTGTCTCCTTCCCCATTATCCTGTAGACTGTAAGCCAGCAAGGGAAGGTTTCTCTCATCCTCTGACCCAGTCTGTCACTGTTAGTTTGTTCATTGTAATTTATATTTCTCTTTTGGATATAACTCCTTTTTACATGTACAGCACCACGGAATCAATAGTGCTCTAAAAATAAATAATAATAATGGAGTGCGGTAAAGATCACTTGACCACAGAAAATTAACAATTTTTATCTAAGAATGGCATTAGTAGCATGTGGAGCCACACTGATCAGTAGATAATCGACTGTTTATAAATTGTGCCTTGCCCAATAATAGTCCCACATTAACTAAGGCAGACTCACAAGAAGATCTCTGTCCCACCCAAAGATCTCAACACCTCTTTTACATATTTTTTCTTCAACTTTCTATGACCTGTATGCCCACCCATGTAGATGGCTTTGTAGGGTTGATCCTTCTGACAGATTCCTCTTAAATAAAACCAAGTGATAGTGTCTTATACATAAATGTCACAAACTGTACTACATGAAGAAGGTATAAGTACTAAGAAAACATACAACCATGCTGTTTTGATCCAGAAAATGACTATAGAAAATACCCATGAAGTAACTGCTAATTTTACTTTCTAAAAGGGCAAACCATCCTTGTATGGCAATTTATTCAGATATCATTTATGCATCATCATATTTTTTTTTTTAGCCCCAACATCTTTCATTCTCATTTTTCCAAAAATACTGTAATATATTGGTCATTGGATAAGTAGGGTCCAAACAAGGAACAAGGAATTCCCTAACATTTTGAGACTTGATGAGTCTATGCCCCAAAAGTAATCTAACAGTACTAACATACCATCTTTTCAGGTTAACATTCAATACTAATGTTAAAAGAAAGAGTTAAAAACATTTTCAGGTTGCATTATTCTTAGTGTAAAACTATTTTAAGTCCTTTGAGGTTGGAGCTCCCGTCTGCATTAGCTGAAGCTGCAAAGTGGCCAATCTGTGACTAATCCTTGTTTTCTTCAAGAAAACGTAAAGAAATATGCTTCTACTTTTAACACGTATTTTAGGTTATTTTGTACCAAGATCGGTGTTGAGAGCAAGTGAAGTAACAGTTTACATAAAATTATAGTTGACATACAACTTGATTGTATGGAAAAGAAAATGAAACATTTTCTTCCTTCTCGAAATTAAATTGCCTGTTTATTGAAGGTTATTTTTATTTTTGTGAGCCATGGGACTCACTTTTCAATCAATTTGTGTATACTGAAGATGGCAGCTTTACAATTCAAAGTTGATTTATACCTCCCACAAATGCTGGGGTGAAGTAAAAAGCTGAAAAACACAAACTTGAGATACATTACCTTCCATCCTTATTGTAAATTCAGATTGGATGCTGCTAGCTGTGTGAAATGTAAATCCGTAATTTCAAATATGTGCTATTAAAGGATACCTTACGTACTAGAGCTATAGCCTTGAAACAGTTTTATTTCTTAAATGTTTCCTGAGGAATCAGCTTGACTTTAGCAGATACCACCAGTTTCAGAGATATCTGTGGATGAGATGATGTCTGTCAGGGCAGTAAAACAGCTTTGGAAAAAAGTTCATACTGATCATGATTTTCGACTTAAAGAGGTTCTCTGGTGAAAACGAGTTATCACCTATCCACAGGACAGGTAATAACTTATTGATCGGTAGGGGTCTGACATCTGGAACCCACGTCAATCAGCGGAACGGGTCACTTTTATTCTCATTAGAATGAAGTGGCACCACGCACGCTTGCCCATCACTCCATTTCCTGTAGATGTGCCAAGCGCTGCACTCAGATTTTTCCCGCAGCCCCAAGGAGAAAGAATGACAATGGCAACCTGCCAATCCATTTTAAAACTAGAATAAAAGTGCCCTGTTGGTGGTAATAAATCCCTGTTCTGCCAAAAGGTGCAGGTCTAAGAGGGCTGACCCCAACGATCAGTAAGTTATCACCTATCCAACAGATAGGTAGTAACTCGTTTGTTCCTTTTAAGGTGGATTACTCTCATTCATCACTCACACATTTTTATGCATCTTCTCAATCAGTTAGGTTCATAATAAAAGTGTCCAAAAAATGGTCTTTGTCAGCAGACATCAACCATAATGACTATATTAACATTAATGTTGATTTTTTCTGAATATTTCAAATTTTTATGGATGCTATTTTACTCACTTACACTACCGTTCAAAAGTTTGGGGTCACCCAGACAATTTTGTGTTTTCAATGAAAACTTATACTTTTATTTATCAAAATATAGTCCAGACATTGACAAGGTTAGAAATAATGATTTTTATTAGAAAGAATAATTTTCTCCTTCAAACTTTGATTTTGTCAAAGAATGCTTCCTTTGCAGCAATTACAGCATTGCAGACCTTTGGCATTCTAGCGGTTAATTTGCTGAGGTAATCTTGAGAAATTTCACCCCATGCTTCCTGAAGCCCCTCCCACAAGTTGGATTGGCTTGATGGGCACTTTTTGCATACCATACAGTCAATCTGCTCCCACAACAGCTCAATGGGGTTGAGATTATGTGACTGCGCTGGCCACTCCATTACAGATAGAATACCAGCTGCCTGCTTCTTCCCTAAATAGTTCATGCATAATTTGGAGGTGTTCTTTGGGTCATTGTCCTGTTGTAGGATGAAATTGGCTCCAATCAAGCGCTTTCCACAGGGTATGGCATGGCGTTGCAAAATGGAGTGATAGCCTTCCTTATTCAAAATCCCATTTACCTTGTACAAATCTCCCACTTTACCAGCACCAAAGCAACCCCAGACCATCAGATTACCTCCACCATGCTTGACAGATGGCGTCAGGCACTCTTCCAGCATCTTTTCAGTTGTTCTGCGTCTCACAAATGTTCTTCTGTGTAATCCAAACACCTCAAACTTTGATTCGTCTGTCCATAAAACTTTTTTCCAATCTTCCTCTGTCCAATGTCTGTGTTCTCTTGCCCATATTAATCTTTTCCTTTTATTAACCAGTCTCAGATATGGCTTTTTCTTTGCCACTTTGCCCTGAAGGCCAGCTTCCCGGAGTTGCCTCTTCACTGTAGACGTTGACACTGGCGTTTTGCGTGTACTATTTAATGAAGCTGCCAGTTGAGGAGCTGTGAGGCGTCGATTTCTCAAACTAGAGACTCTAATGAACTTGTCTTATTGCTCAGTTGTGCAGCGGGGCCTCCCACTTCTCTTTCTACTCTGGTTAGAGCCTGTTTGTGCTCTCCTCTGAAGGGAGTAGTACACACCGTTGTAGGAAATCTTCAGTTTCTTGGCAATTTCTCGCATGCAATAGCCTTCATTTCTAACACCAAGAATAGACTGTCGAGTTTCACATGAAAGTTCTCTTTTTCTAGCCATTTTGAGAGTTTCATAGAACAAACAAATGTAATGCTCCAGATTCTCAACTAGCTCAAAGGAAGGTCAATTTTATAGCTTCTGAAATCAGCCAAACCGTTTTCAGCTGGGCTAGCATACTTGTGCAAGGGTGTTCTAAACATCCATTAGCCTTCTTACACAGTTAGCAAACACAATGTACCATTAAAACACTGGAGTGGTTGTTGTTGGAAATGGGCATCTATACACCTATGTAGAGACTGCAATAAAAACAAGACGTTTGCAGCTTCAATAGTCATTTACCACATTAACAATGTATAGAGTGTATTTCTGATTCATTTAATGTTAGCTTTGTTGAAAAAAAATGAATGAGCTTTTCTTTCAAAAATAATGAAATTTCTAAATGACCCCAAACTTTTGAACGGTGGTGTATATAGCGCCATTAAGTCTACATGATTTACAGACATTTTCAACACTGTCTCTATTTGGGCTCCCAATCTAAACTCCCTATCAGTACATCTTTGGATATGTCACTGCACAGTGGAAGAAAGTATTTGGATATATGATGCAGGGTTGGATCCTTCGTATGCCAGATAGCATCAGTGCCCTTCTGACCAAATTGACTTATAATGGGATCCATTGAATTACAATGAGGTAACCACTGTTTTGAAAGAAAAATAGCACTACACAGAGTATTCCACTATTAACTCTGACGGAATCTGTGGCAGATGATACTAAAGAAGTCTTAGACCCAAATGTAAGTAGAACCAAGTTGTCACCTTCATATCAACCATAGGAGCTGGCTGCTGCTAGCCGCAGTTGTCAGGCCATGCCCCTTTATGTGGGATGTAATGTCCCATAAGGGAGGGGGAACAGTTCCAGTGTCACAGAATTATAGCTACTATGAGGATAGAAAACAGCACTATTCGTGTTATTCTAATAGTTTATGAATTTATGAGCATTAGGATAATTTTTTATCTCATCAGAGTATCCCGTTAATAGCTTCATGGCCTAAATGTGCTACCATAGACTGTAGCATCTTCAGACTTGTCTCCAATGAAGCACATCTAGGACTTTATTGGTCAGCAAGTGCAAAGGGAACAACCAGCTGCGGATCTTGATGATTTGTGTGCCCAAGCGCATTCATCATGGCAGAACATTCCTCAGACAACCAAGTGGAAGTATTTCTGCATGTCACACTAATACTCAACACTGAATAAGTTGGGATGTTTTGAAAATGTTGTTCACATTTTTTCATCATTTGCATATCATTATCATGTCTATCCATCCTGTGATTTTCATATTTCCATGACGTTCCATGACATTCTTAGTCTTGCAATTTCAATGTTGAGGAGTTTACATACAGCGCCTGTCAGAGGAGTCATAACTGCAACAATATAATTGCTCAATGTGCGATCCTGCCTCTCAAACTTAAAACTATAAAAAAAATAATTTAAAGCTTAAATGAGTACTCTTTGCACTATGAGAAGCTCTGGAGAGGAACAGAAGTGCACACAAATATATGGTAATGGATAATTATCAGAGACGGTAGCGCTCACCTATACAAACCCGGAAAACCACTGCTGCAGCCCCGTGGCTGGAGGAAATGGTTCTTCCAGATGTGACATGGAAAAAATTTAAACTGTCACGTTTAGGCAGGCTACACTGAGGAATGAAGAGCCTTGGGGTTCCAAGTCGGGTTTTATTAATACCAACGCGTTTTTGGATGCACAAGCACCTTTCTCAAAGTAAGGATTTTATACAATGAGAAAGGTGCCGATTTGGAGCAGAAATGCATTGGTATTAATAAAAACCGGTTTAGAATCCCAAGGCTCTTCAACCTAACAGTGCAACCCGCCTAAACGTGACAATATCCATTTTTGCCACTCTTCTCATTATGATATCTCTACTTAATGTGTTAGGTAATATGATGCGATTGGATTCATTATGAATGAACTCATTCATAATGAATCCGATTAGGCTCCTGAATGAAAGATTCATTCTGGAGCCTAATCAGAACGAGGATCCTGATTAGGCTATGAATGAGAGAGTCTTGATTGGTTGGATGGTAGCATGTGTCCACTTCATTTACTGAATCACGTCTCATTATTTCAAATGATAGGTGAATCTAATTCAGTTAGAATATAGAACACACATTCGAATGGAGATATCATACTGCAAAAAGAGAAGAGCCAGTATTGGCTCTAGGGTAAGTAATACTAAGTTTTTTTATTACTACTACAATTTATAGCAGAAAGCATTCTTAAAGGGGAGACCCCTTTAACTTTCTCTTTCTCTTTTTTAATTTTAGATTTTAAACAAGTTTGTTATGGCCTATCAGTCAGCAGTACAACACATAGAACTTCTTAGCAACGAAAATAGCAATTATTCAGATGGAAATACAGGCTAGGGAAGGCAACCTATCCTACCTGGAATGCAGTCGTTCTTTGAAGGCAATATGTAGGTTGGGTCCTATTGTGTTACACAGATTTGCATTGGTTTTTGTAACAATATATTAATAGTCGCACGCTGATAATGAAGCACAGTTAAATGTTCAGCATCCTTTTGTCCAAAATATTTTTGTGAGATCTTTCATTTTGAAATGTGATTACCATTTCAGATTTGTACTCTAGCAACTGAAAAGAGTGGTTCGCTGAAATTAAATTGGAAACGGTCCATTACATTACAGTAAAACGTCCTGAATTATTGTGCGTGTGGCAGCTAATAAGCCAGTTCGAAATTAATTGAATATCACATTGATGGATAGTCTTGTTTCGTTCAATTCACAATGGCAGGCATTGTGTCATGATTAGATGATGGCAAATTAAATTGCCCAAAGTGTGAAAAGGCTTTGACGTGCCTTGCAGGTGGCAGTGTCATTCCGAGCTTAGACTTGGGATATTAGGCTTCCCATGCCACAATAATAAGTTGAAACTTCTATTAACAGCAGAATGGTAGAAAAGTAAAAGATAGGAAATTGATACTAGAGGATCTCCAAGTATATCATTTTGAATACCAAGGTGGAAGTAAATTTCGTGGCTTCCTATACAAATCATTTCAACCTGTTAAGCCCCTAAAATTATGGTTATATATTTGTCAAAAGATCATGATTACAGTATTCACAAATAGTTTTGTAGCCAATGAGATTTTCCCTTTTGACCAGAATGAGGGAAAAAAAGAGACCTGCCCAGTAGCTTGCAAGATAATACTTGCCTAAATTTGATATGTGACATCAAGAAGTGGTAAAAAGATAAGTGCAGCACTAATGCAAGAATGTTCAGATGAGCAATTGACCAAAGATATAGACAATGGCCCTGAATCACGTCTCTTAATGAATCAGGAGCGTCTGACAAGTGGCGCGCCTTCGTGAGCCTCGTCACAAATCTTACACAAGTTAGGTAGTAAGTTACTGCTCGTCATGAATTAGATGAGCTGAGGCATCACATTCCCATTGTGTCCCACCTCCATCCATTTTGGTGACACTGGGTGAAATTGGTATAAAAGTGCCAAAGTCACAATACGGAGTTGCACAAAACTTTAACAACTTTTCAAAGCAATTTATGCCATGGTCCTGGTGTAATCACTTTGATGAATCCGGGGTCAATGTCTTTAAAGAGTTAGTAACGTTTTGGTTAAACTTTTCATATGTTTTAGGACCTTTTATTCTAAGCACAGTGATAGGGGATTGGGTCATTAGACTCCCAGTAAGCACTCAGAAGCCCTCTTAGATATGCACAGGTTAGGATTACAGAAGCACCCAGCTCTTGTCTGAGCACGGACACACAGTGGAGTAGGAATGCACTAAAAAGGCTTAGGTTTTCTTCTAAATCTGCACTCCACTGTGAGTGCAAGCTCTTAGACAAGAGCTGTATGCTCCTGTCTCCAAAATATTAATCAAAAGATTACTTATATTTTAAACACCCCCAAGCTAAAGCCTTTTAAAGATAAGCAAAGCAAATGACTGCTTCATCCCAACCTAAAATTAATCGTGATAACAGACCCTTATACAAAAATGAATACTGGTACTGATTCAGAACCAAAAATTAATCCCAAAAAGAATATTAAAGTGAACCTGTCTGCAGGATTGTGCTAAGCAAACTATATACACTGTCAGGTGTCAGGAGTTAACGCTGAGAAAAGTCCAATTGGACCAAATCGCCTATTCTGGAGCTCTATGCTAACAGTTTTTGATCTATATCTTCTACTGATTCAATCTGCATTTATTCTAGAGTTTATTCAATTTTTTAGGGTATGGTCTGTGCTCTTTATTTATCCTTGGCAATGCGTCTTAAAGCGCACCTGTCAGCAGGATTTTGCAAAGTAAACTACATGCAGTGTCAGGTTGGCGCCGTTACACTGATTAAAATGATACCTCAGTTGATGAAATCCGTCCTGTGGTTCTTGTGTAATCTTTACTTTCAGTTTGGAGATAATGATATGCTCGTGCTTCGGGGCGGCCTGTTGGGGGGGCTCTATCTGGTGCTCTGCTTATGTATTCATCTATATGCTCCGAAGCACGAGCATATCATTATCTCCAAACTGAAAGTAAAGATTAGACAAAAACTACAGGATGGATTTAATCAACCAAGGTATCATTTTAATCAGTGTAAAAGTGCCAACCTGACACTGCATGTAGTTTACTTTGCAAAATCCTGCTGACAGGTGCGCTTTAAGACTCATTGCCACGGATAAATAAAGAGCCCAGACCATACCCTAAAAATTAGAATAAACTCTAGAATAAATACAGATTGAATCAGTAGAAGATATGGATCAAAAACTGTTAGCATAGTCACTCCAGAATAGGCGATTTGTTCCAATTGGACCCTTCTCAGCAGTAATTCTATGGCTGAGTTGCACACTGGAGGTGATAAACTATAATCTACATTTAAATGAAACATAGGCATGAGTGAGATGGAGCCTTTAAATGAATATTTGCAAAATACTATTTATATACAGTATATTTATCCACATATATAAGTTTAGAAAAGACTTTAGCTTAAGAAAGTTTGTGAGAAAGTTGTGAGTTTACAGAAAAAGTGCAGAGCGAAGACAGCATCAGGCATGTGATGGATTGTAATCTGTTTTTGTGTGCTTGAGCATAGTGGATTTATTTAATTGCAGTGTCCTGCTTTGCGAATTTGTAGTGAATTTATTTCAATCCTCAGTCAATGAGTGATTTGGTGCCTACAATTTCTCAGTGATTCACTTAATTAATGAATTGCTGTGTAAAGGCACAAACTATCTGATGAATGTCTAAGCTTGCAAGTCCTATAAAGACTACAGCTGTTGTGAAGTTAAATTAAATGCGGAGTTTTAAGTAAAAGATGGAATTTGCTTAATAGAAATCAGTGTGTGGGCACGCGTTGTGTGTAGTGTGCGTGCAGTGAGTGGGATGTGCGTGGGAAGTGGAGAAACAGATAAATTATTGAATTGGTACAATAACAAAAATAATAACGAGAATACATTCAAGAGTTAAAAGTAAAGTTGTATAAACATGAAATGGAGAATAATATACTCTCAGAGGTATACCTGCCAAATAAGCGGAGAGGGAGCCAAAGTGATGGGATTGTCCTATTCATTAAGTAGCCACCAAGGGAAGCTTACAGCAGACAAACTTATTATTGAGATTAATGTGTTATTGCTAAAATTGTAAACTATCAGCTATTGAAAAGATAGGGAATAACTTTACTGATCGCTTGAGATCCACCTTCCGGAAGAATGGTGATCTTGATGGAACTGGAGCTGGAGTCAAGCTCTGCAAAGTTTGAATGGAGAAGAGGTAGACATACAGTACTTGACCTATGCTCAGTTCATTGCCTTTAGATTGCCAGAGAAAGCTGAATACAGTTCTCTGGTGTTTCTGGCAGTCTCATAGACAATGAATAGAGTGGAGGTTGAGTACACACATCTCCATTCCATTGGTTCCAAGGATCTACGGCCCAGTTCTCATTATCACTGGGAAGTTCAGCGGTTACACCTCAACAATCAGCAAGTACTCCCCTATCCTAAGGATAGCGGCTGAGTTATGATTTTGAGAATAACCCTTTAATTGATGTATATGGAAACAATGCTACAAATAAATGCAGTATTATGACTCTTGATAATATTAACCTTAAATATTTCTTATTAGGCGCAGTTTATTGGTTGATTGCTTTGGACTATTCCATTTTGTTAGAATGGTCGCATGATGGTAAATTGACCTCGTGTTGTGCTGGTGCTGAGACCTTGCCATTTGGCTATAACCTGTAGGGGAACCTGGCGTCAAATATATAATTCCTCTATAGTGCCGACAAAGTACAAAAAAAGCATCAGGGGCAGACAAATCATTGGTGCAACCTGTGCAGCTGCACAGGGGCCCAAGAGGTAAATGGGCCTATTTGAACCTCTAAAACAGGCTGAGTTGTGCAATATGATGAGCTATTAGACTGTAAAGGGCCCATAAACTGTTCTTGCACAGAGGCCCTATTCTGACTGTGGCCGTCAATGAGAAGCATTATGCTGTTCTCACTGAAATTATGCAATTGTAAAGGAGCAATTGGTAAAGTCCTGGATGGGAGATATATGTCAACGAGGTGGCTAGCCTTGGTGATGTAAGTCCTGGAAATGAACGTTCCAGCAAAGATATAAATTGCTGAGAAGTTTTTAATGGGTCAGAGTTTTAGGAGCGACCAGAAGAGGTTGGGTGGGAATGGTCGCTCCCATAGTCCCTCCAGTCTGCAGTTTGATGCTCCTATAAATGTCTGCTGAATTGGCTCAGGTGTGTCTGAGGTAGTGGAACTGGAGTGTGAGCTCTAATGGCATACAGACCGTGCTTGAAGCCGTTGCAGTGAATAACCCAGAAAGAAAGACTGTGTACATTATACTGTGCCTACCCTGAACAGACTGTTTTCATTTGTTATTGGATATTTTCTTTTGGCTAAAGAAAAGCCCTTTTGTTCATTTTTGGAGGTTTATATGAGATTGGTTCATTCTAAAACTGGGTTGCATCAGAATCAAGTGTCTGTATGTACCCCTTATCGCTCCTAGAAAGCTGGAATCCCCACACAATGTTCACATTGTTCTTATGGCCTCAGTTTATAGTATAGGTTGGTAAAAGCTCAAAATGTACACTATTAAAGGAGGTGGTGACAGATGCCTAGTAGTAGAATTCATCATCCATAGGGTAGTATGGCATCTATTTGACGGATATGATGTATGAGATGTCTGATATGCAGATATCATAATATACTAACGTTGATGAATGTCACTGTACGGAATTCGTCACTGGAATTCATCATCTATAGATTATAGCATTTATTTAATAGATACATCATGAAAATCTATTGAAAAGCTCATTACTTATCTGTTAACGCAATGTCTGTAAAAGATGTCAAACAGTGGCATTCATCGCCCACAACCTACTTTGATACCTGTTTAATGGATACAGTTTTATTTTACAGGATCAATCCTCTAAATGACATAGAATTGTCCACCACACTATTCCATACTTTATGTTTTGAGACGTGCCAACATATAGAGAATATTCCTCTAATTACTCTGAATTTCTTAATAGGCAATAGGTTTTCTAAACCAGACAATCATGTTAGCAACCAGCAAGAGCAACAGCGTGCCCTACAGACACTAATATGTGAGATTTTTATTATGCATGTTGTCGCAGAAGCAAAGAGAAGACAAAGATGCAATGGAAAAACACAGCTTCGAAGGGTTATTTCCTTCCTTACATCAGGTTTTCTCTTAATTATGATAGACATACCTTCACATTGGCTTACTGGGCACTTGTTTAATTCAATGCTAAATATGTGTAAATCTCCCTCAGAGTCTAATGTGTAGAAGACGCTAAAGGGATTTCTTTGTGTTATAGAAAACAAATAAAGTAAAACTAATTAGTTTTACAGACCTTGCTGACAAGAAAAATAGCGACTGATGCGGCTGCTGCTTGGCATGTATTTTTTATGCAAGCTACGTGATAAGAAAAGGATATAGCTCTTTAATAGAAAGGGATATGTCATAAAATGCTTGTTACTCCACATTGAATACTGTTATACTACTTCACCCGATCCCAGCTTACAAACGCTCTACTGCTCCTGTTGTATTTTGGCTTTCCTGCTGTGGTCAAGTGGACACCTTCATACTTCTCTGACTTGGACTTCTGGTGCTCCCTCTAGGGTTCTGGTCCTTCTTGTTTTACCATAGGTCAAGAGACCATGTATACGTCAGGGACCCCCCATCAATTCTTCTTGCCTGAATAATTGGTTGTATTTTATCTCTCGATTTAAAGGTATTTTCTATTATTCTCTTCCAGTTCCTGACCAGATTTTTCCCATCCTCTTGAGTCTTTTCTACCACCTACCCTGATCTTCAGCTTGTCGGACTAGGCCTCTTAGTGTTATGTCTGTCAGAGGCCACAGGTTCAATATGGCTACTTTGGACAGTGTGTGCACAAGCCAAAAGGTTTGGCAGATTCCAGAGGAAAATTGACCTTCACCATGTCTGGTTTTACAATGGGGTCCACTGGATTGCTAACACAGAAGGGCTTCCAGCTAGAGGAGCGAACTAGAGGCAAGAGAGGTGGTCATGCGAGGTCACCACCAAGAAGACAAGTTATGGACAAAATGAGGAGGCAAAGCGGGTTGTGAAAATACAATCTGAGGTCAGACAACTGGATATACAAAATAACACACAGGAGCTAAGTATCAGAGAGCACAGGTCTAGCTGAAACTAACTAAACAGCTGACAGCTAGAGACTGTCTGCTGGGGTTTATATAGTAAGGAGCCCTGCCCATGGCTCCTAGCAGAGAGCTAATTACATACCAGCTCTCTGCAGCAAAACACAGGTGGATAGGAAAACAACAACTAGTCTCAGCAATCTAAAAGCTAAATGGTCACACGCCGCTGGTGTTCAGCAGTAATCGTGGCATTAGTGCAGCGCCACCTAGTGATCAAGGCAGACATTGCAGCAATATGTTCAGACATGGATATGACACTCAGATTCTACTTTGTCAATTGTTGCTAACAACTATTTTCCTGAACCTGTGTCCTGGGAAACCCTGCAGCAAAATCCAAATATCTGTATAGGGATTAAAGAGTGAAAAACAGGGGAGTTTAGGGTTCTTCGCCCTTAAGTTTAGCCCGTGTCAAGTTAATTATAACCCATGTCATATATTGTCACATATTTCCATGTTTCACCTGTGCAGCTGTTTCACAAGTCTATATTTCATTACATATAACATAAGATAGACAAAATTGTTGAAATACATGCAACAAGCTCCAGACTTATTATACGTTGGAGGTGTTACATTGCAGTGTCAGCAGATGGCGCTGTTGTATCTGTTAATGCTTAATAATATGTAGTGTATCTAACTGTTTCTCTTGTTTAAACTGTCACTCCCTTTGTAAAGCAGCCATCTTAGGAGAAGTCTCTTTTTTTTCTCTCGCTGTTGATGATTTATACAGTTCATATATGTCACAAATAAACTCTGGTTTGTCCCACAAAGGTCTGGTTGCTGTTACTTCTGCTATAGTCAAACAAATCTGCAACAGGTAATGGGGCTTAGGCATAGAAGACAGCAGGACTTGGTGAATACAAGGAATCTTTCAGGAAGGTTCATCTCTTCAAAAACAAAGTAAGGTACGCAAGGGAAAATGGCTTGCAGTGTTCAGAGTTGAAATTTACAGTGGCCAGTCTGAATAACGATAACTACCAGCTATGGAAGGTTAAAGTGGAGAGGTTACTATCCACAGATGACTTGTGGGGGGTGATTACTACAGAAAGACCACACGGTAATGATCAGCAATGGGAGAAGAAAAACAGACAGGCAAGGGCTACTATCAGCTTACTAGTGGAGGATGACCAGCTAATCCACATAAGACGTGAAAAGCACAGCGAAAGGAATGTGGGAGGCGCTGAAAAAGATGCATGAAAGATCCAGCTTAAACAGAAACCTATTTCTGATAAGGAAACTGTTTAACATGAGAATTAGCAAACATACAGACATGCAAGAGCATATACAGTACAGACCAAAAGTTTGGACACACCTTCTCATTTAAAGATTTTTCTGTATTTTCATGACTTTGAAAATTGTACATTCACACTGAAGGCATCAAACCTATGAATTAACACATGTGGAATTATATAGTTAACAAAAAAGTGTGAAACAACTGAAAATATGTCTTATATTCTAGGTTCTTCAAAGTAGCCACCTTTTGCTTTGATGACTGCTTTGCACACTCTTGGCATTCTCTTGATGAGCTTCAAGAGATAGTCACCGGAAATGGTCTTCACTTCACAGGTGTGCCCTGTCAGGTTTAATAAGTGGGATTTCTTGCCTTATAAATGGGGTTGGGACCATCAGTTGTGTTGTGCAGAAGTCAGGTGGATAAACAGCTGATAGTCCTACTGAATAGACTGTTAGAATTTGTATTATGGCAAGAAAAAAGCAGCTAAGTAAAGAAAAACGAGTGGCCATCATTACTTTAAGAAATGAAGGTCAGTCAGTCCGAAAAATTGGGCAAACTTTGAAAGTGTCCCCAAGTGCAGTTGCAAAAACCATCAAGCGCTACAAAGAAACTGGCTCACATGAGGACCGCCCCAGGAAAGGAAGACCAAGAGTCACCTCTGCTTCTGAGGATAAGTTTATCCGAGTCACCAGCCTCAGAAATCGCAGGTTAACAGCAGCTCAGATTAGAGACCAGGTCAATGCCACACACAGTTCTAGCAGCAGACACAACTGTTAAGAGGAGACTTTGTGCAGCAGGCCTTCATGGTAAAATAGCTGCTAGGAAACCACTGCTAAGGACAGGCAACAAACAGAAGAGACTTGTTTGGGCTAAAGAACTCAAGGAATGGACATTAGACCAGTGGAAATCTGTGCTTTGGTCTGATGAGTCCAAATTTGAGATCTTTGGTTCCAACCACCATGTCTTTGTGCGATGCAGAAAAGGTGAACGGATGGACTCTACATGCCTGGTTCCCACCGTGAAGCATGGAGGAGGAGGTGTGATGGTGTGGGGGTGCTTTGCTGGTGACACTGTTGGGGATTTATTCAAAATTGAAGGCATACTGAACCAGCATGGCTACCACAGCATCTTGCAGCGGCATGCTATTCCATCCGGTTTGCATTAAGTTGGACCATCATTTATTTTTCAACAGGACAATGACCCCAAACACACCTCCAGGCTGTGTAAGGGCTATTTGACCAAGAAGGAGAGTGATGGGGTGCTGCGCCAGATGACCTGGCCTCCACAGTCACCAGACCTGAACCCAATCGAGATGGTTTGGGGTGAGCTGGACCGCAGAGTGAAGGCAAAAGGGCCAATAAGTGCTAAGCATCTCTGGGAACTCCTTCAAGATTGTTGGAAGACCATTTCCGGTGACTACCTCTTGAAGCTCATCAAGAGAATGCCAAGAGTGTGCAAAGCAGTCATCAAAGCAAAAGGTGGCTACTTTGAAGAACCTAGAATATAAGACATATTTTCAGTTGTTTCACACTTTTTTGTTAAGTATATAATTCCACATGTGTTAATTCATAGTTTTGATGTCTTCAGTGTGAATGTACAATTTTCATAGTCATGAAAATACAGAAAAATCTTTAAATGAGAAGGTGTATCCAAACTTTTGGTCTGTACTGTAAATACAATGCTGGAAGTGATTGCAAAGCTGAGGTCAGTCGGTGAAGATATTAAAGACAGCCATCTAGCAGCCATGATGTTCTGTAGTTTACCAGATTCATATACGGCCCTTATTAATGCAATGGAGACAAGACCTGAGGTAGACCTAACACTAGAGTTTGTAAAGAACAGATTAACAGATGTATATCGGAGAAGAAAGGAACTTGTGCAGGAATGGCAGAGAAAAGACTCTTAAAGTCATAAATAAGAGACCCTACAGTATAGAGACAAAAACATGTTTCAGATGTGAGAAACAGAGACATTTAAAGAAAGACTACAATATGGAAAGCAGAACAACAGAAGTTAGCTCTGAAAGGGACCAAATAAAAGATGAAACGCACAATCTCTGACCCATGTGCGTGCCATGGGAATGATATGCTTAAAGAGACAAATAATCACTCATTCCAGGACTGGTGAAATGACTCAGGAGCTACAAGTTACAGGACTAGTAATAAAAGTTTCTTTACAGAACTAGACTCAAGCAACAAGGAAACAATTTCCCTTGCAAGCAGAAGAAAAATAAATGCAAAAAGAATTGGACATGGAATCCTAGTCTGACCTGATAAAAAAAGGGCAGAACTTAGCCATAGCAGTAAAGGATGTTTTGCATTTTCCCGGTATAGAAAGAGGACTGCTATCTGTAAAATGACAGGTAAAGGACCCACTGTAACATTCAAAGGTGATGAATGTATTATCATGGATAGAAACAAGGTAATAACCAATGTAAAAGTGACTGAGTATTGTATCATCTCAACATAGTGAACGAAAAGATGAAACTATGTACACATGGACATAATGACTGTATACAAATGTGGCATAGTGTTTAGGCCACAGGCATCCAGAAAGTATAAAGGAACTGCTTAACTCCTTTACAGCCTGTGGCGTATTAGTACGCACCAGGCTGTAACCCCCGGTTCAGTGGGGGCTCCGGCGCTGAGCCCAGACTGAACCGGGCACATGTCAGCTGATTCTAACAGCTGACATGTGCCCGCAACAGCCGTGGGTGGAATCGCGATCCACCCGCAGCTGTTATCATGTTAAATGCCACTGTCAATCTCGGACAGCGGCATTTAACATCGCCGCACCGGAAGCGCGTCACTTACCCCGCCCATCGGTGACCCCGTCACGTGATCGCAGGTCACCGATGCGTGGGTATGACAACTGCAGCAGACTCCAGTGGTTGTCATGTGCTGATCGCTATGAGCGCCACCTAGTGGTCGGCGCTCATAGCACAGGACCATTTCTGCTACATAGAGGTGATCTGCTCATCACCTCTATCTAGCAGAGGTGATCAGACAAGTGATGCTTCTAGTCTCCTATGGAGACTATAGAAGCAAGCAAAAAGTGAAAAAAAAATTAAAAAAAAATTAAAAAATATAAAAGTTTAAATCACCCCCGTTTCGCCCCATTCAAAATAAAATAATAAAAAAAAAAACCCACATACACATATTTGGTATCGGCGCATTCAGAATCGCCCGATCTATCAATATAAAAAAAGAATTAATCTGATCGGTAAACGGCGTAACAAGAAAAAAAATTCTAAACACCAGAATTACATTTTTTGGTCTCCGCAACATTGCAATAAAATGAAATAACAGGCGATCAAAACATCGGATCTACCCCAAAATGGTATCAATAAAAACTTCAGCTCGGCGCGCAAAAAATAAGCCCTCACCCAGCCCCAGATCCTGAAAAATGGAGACGCTATGGGTCTTGGAAAATGGTGCCTTTTTTTTTTTTTTTAAGCAAACTTTAGAATTTTTTTTCACCACTTAAATAAAAAAAGAACCTATACATGTTTGGTATCTACGAACTCGTAATGACCTGGAGAATAAGAATGGCGGTCAGTTTTAGCATTCAGTGAACGTGGTAAAAAAAATAAGAAAAAAACATCTGTGGTATTGCACTTATTTTGCAATTTCACCGCATTTGGATTTTATTTCCCATTTTCCCGTACACGATATGGTAAAACCAGTAATGTCGTTCAAAAGTACAACTCATCCCGCAAAAAATAAGCCCTCACATGGACAAATTGACCAAAAAATAAAAACGCTCTGGGAACAAGGGGAGCAAAAAACGAAAATGCAAAAAAAGGAAAATCTCAGGGTTGCGAAGGGGTTAAACAAAATCTGACAAAGGATCTAATAATGCCTGCTTGTCCTATCACCATGAGATGTGAATGTTGCATCAAATCCAAAGCTACAAAAGCTACAAGGGCAACTCTTCCTAAGGAAAGTCAGACAAAAGCCACATGACCACTCCACCTAGTACATACTGATGTATGTGGACCCGTGAAAGTGCATACAACCGGAGGTAACAGTTACATGGTGACTTTAATAGATGACTATTCACGATACACAGCCACCTATCTAATGAAGTATAAGAGTTAAGTTTTCAGTAAACTAGAAGATTATGTGACAAAGTCAAGTAACAAGTTTCAGAGAAAGCCAATTAGTATTCGAAGTGATAATGGAGGTGAATTCACAGGCCATCAAATAGAAGACTGTTTAAGACAGCATGGACTAGAACATCAAAGAAAAGTCCCATACACACTCGAACAGAATGGTGTGACAGAGAGAAAGAATAGAACGTTGGCTGAAATGATTAGATGTATGCGAACAGATTCCAATCTACCTGAAAAATATTGGGATGAAGCTGCAATAACAGCCAATTATCTACAGAACAGACTCTTCAAGAAAGGTGAAGAAGACCCATTCTGAACTGTGGCATGGTGAAAAACCAAGTGTGAAATGGGTTGTGCACACTGGGGGTGGGCAGTTGGGGGTACCTCTTATGATGGCAGGAACTGTGCAAGCTCGGCCAGCTGATCGGCCACTGGGAGGATGGAATAATAATAATCTTTTTATTTATATAGCACCAACATATTCCGCAGAGCTTTACAATTCAGACAATTTACAGACATTATGGGCACTGTCCCCATTGGGGGTCACAATCTACATTCCCCATCATTATGTCTTTGGAGTGTGGGAGGAAACTGGAGAACCCAGAGGAAACCCACATGAACACAGGGAGAACATACAAACTCCTTGCAGATGTTGTCCTTGGTGGGATTTGAACCCAGGACCCCAGCACTGCAAAGCAACAGTGCTAACCACTGAGCCACAGCCCATGGAATGGAATAACGCTAGGTGGCCCCAGGAGGCCTACTTCAGAAGTTGAAAGCTCGTTATTTTTTGAATGGAGCATAATTTTTAATAACTGTAAATTACAAAACCATTTATTTCCACCTTTTCTGCGTGGTTAAACGTATTCTTTATAGTGGCACAACCCCTTTAAGAGTTTTTGGTTGCAAAGCATTAGCATTTATTCCACAGGAGAAGCGCTCCAAACTTCGAAACAGAGCCATAGAAGGAATCTTTGTTTGAAACAATGACAACTGCAAAGGGTAAAAAATCCTAGATCCTAAAACAGACAGAATTACTGTAAGTAACAGTGTAACTTTCATTGAGGATTGAAACAACAACACAATGACAACACTTGAGGCATTAAAGGAGAAGACCAATAATGAAAAGATTACAATAACACCCAATAAGCAAATGGTTGAAATAACTGCAAATCCAAATACACAAGGTGAACAAATACTACCGCATACAGATACAGAACCAAGACATTCAATAAGAGAAAACAGAGGTAAACCACCAGTACTTCTCTCATATAAAGGGAGCACAACTAGTGTATATGAACCCACATCATGGGAGGATATATCTCAACTCTCTGAAATGGAAACCTGTAAATGGATAAAGGCAGCAGAAACAGAAATTAAATGTATGCATGATTCAAGAACTTGGACATTAGCAGAAACTGTTCAACTACTGACATAACTGCAGATATATTCACATAGGCACTAACTGCGGAAACGCATCAAAGACTGATAAAGAAGTTAGGACTGATTGAATAAGACTTCACTGTTGAGAAAGTGTGTTGAAATACATGCAACAAGCTACAGACTTATTATACGTTGGAAGTGTTACATTGCAGTGTCAGCAGATGGCGCTGTTGTATCTGTTAATGCTTAATAATATATAGTGTATCTAACTGTTTCTCTTGTTTAAACTGTCACTCCTTGTAAAGCAGCCATCTTAGGAGAAGTCTCTTTTTTTCTCTCTCCGTTGATAATTTGTACAGTTCATATATGTCACAAGTAAACTCTGGCTTGTTCCACAAATGTCTGGTTGCCGTTACTTCTGCTGAAGTCGAACAAATCTGCAACAGAAATAACCAAAATTCTTGAGCCACTCATCCCCAGAAAAATATATAAATGCTGGAATCAATTAACCTTTTAAAATTGATTTCTTATCCTTAAGATAGGCCATCATTATTAAGATGGATGAGGTCTGACTGTTGACACACCGATCGATCAGCTGCTTACAAAAGTTTACAGATGCATTTTTACTTGTAAGTGCCACATATTTTTTAGCAGGAATGGAAGATACTGAAGTATTGTTTCATTGAAGTGAATGAGGCAACAGAATGAACTAGCCTTCATGCCTTGTACAAACAGTAAACAGGCTGTGGCTCTTGCGAAAGTTATTGCAGCCCCTTGAAACTGCTGATTGGAGTGGGAGCCGATAGGACTACTTCCATAACTTATAGTAATGGAATAAGCCAATAATTTTAAGACTTGATTATTTTAACCGATTTTTGTATCACATCACCATATTTTTTTTATCTAAAATTGCCTGAATAATGTACAATAAACCATATCTGGGCAGCACAGTGGCTCAGTGGTTAACACTGCAGCCTTGCAGCACAGGGGTCCTGGGTTCAAATCCCACCAAGAACAACATCTACAAGGAGTTTGTATGTTCTCCCCGTGTTTGAGTGGGTTTCCTCCAGTTTCTTCCCACATTCCAAAGACATACTGATAGGGAATTTAGATTTCAGGAAATTTGACTCGAGCTCGAGCTTCCACGGATTGATCCGCTCATCTCTAATTAGCAGAAGTTGTAACAGGAAATATCGAGCGGCTGCCTTACTCCTCAGCACATCATTATAAAGATGCAGTCATGAGAACATGTAGGTGTTATTATTTTGGAGGAAAGCTGCTTTGATGCTATTATGGCAGACAGAAAAAACTGGAAGATAAATATCAGTCATTTGGACATAAAGGGAAAAATAAGTGTAAGTAAAGATTTTGAGCTATGAGCAGGAAATCCACTTGGACAAAAAGTAATAATAGAAATGTTATTAAATCCTATTCTGTGCCTTTTATCCTACATAAATAACACCAAGTAATCCGTAAACCATACCCTGCAATATCACATGATCCTCTCAAGCCATTACATGAGAAAAAGTCCGTGCTGATGCATTATCTCTAGATGGGGCTCCTTGTGATGAATCACTTGTGTCTCTTTAGTCACAGTATATTGATGGACTGTATAGCAAACGTACAGTAATAATACATTCAATAGTCCAGCAATAGAAGAGATAAAGAGAACCTGTCATGTAAAAAAAACACTATTAACTTGCAAATATGGGTCTAATCTGCAGGTTAATAGTGTTCTGAACATGCCCGGTGCCCACATTGAGAGCCCTGCTGCCAGGAGGAAATTAACTTTATTCCTCCTGGCAGACCCAGGCTTTCAGTCAAAGGGGCACAGACAGCACACCTTCAGTCAGAAGAACTTCTAGTTAATAAAAATGTAAAGCTATAAATGTATACCTTTTATAACTAGATTGTGGCTTAAATGGAATCTGTCACCAGGTTTTTGCTATGTAATCTGAGAGCAACATGATGTAGAGATAGGGACCCTGATTCCAGCGATGTATCACCTACTGGATTGCTCGTTTTGGTTTCAATAAAATAAGTGTTTTATCATCAGGAGATTATCAATAGATGACTAGATGTCTTATGCCATGTAGTCCTACTGCTCTATGTAACCAAACCCTTACCACTGATTAGAAACTGCCTGTCAAAGTACAGTGTAAATAGAAAGCTGCCAATTAGTAGTATGGGCAGGGTTGTACAGAGATCAGCATTCAGAGATTTTATCAAAACTGCATGAAACAGACCAGTAAGTGACACATAGCTGGAATCAGGGTCTCTGCCCCTAAATAGTGCTGCTCTCAGATTACATAGTATTCTCTTTAACCTCTTGTGAATGCTGGAAAATGAACATGTTGCCCAAATTATTACTTCTCTGACAAGTGAAGCACAAATGATCAGACTGAAGATTGTATTTTATTTTCTACCAATTATAAGAGTGCAAACTAAGACCAGCATGTACAATTACAGAAACCATATAATGAAGACATGTAAAAACCTCAACTAGTATAACATTTTGTACTATTCTAAAATATTCTGCAAAGTACAATATAACAAAGGCCTTGCTAACATGCAAGCATTATAGCTAGCATTATACATGACATTTTTGTATATGTAAATGCAGAAAAGTCAAGGGAATATGACATTTTCCTTGATGTTCTACTTTCAGATAGTTCATCATACCAATAATGGAATCCCACTAGAATGTATTTAATCAAGGATATTGTTAATCCATTCCTTTAGTGTGGTGTCCTTGATATCCTAATTACCATCAACTGTTACGTGAAGAATCTCATGTGCACACTACTCGCTTTGCCGTAACTATATTTGGATGCTAAATTACCTGAAAGGGACAATATGTGGAACCTGGTGTGGTCTTCTTCTAATGTCTGATACATGTAGGTTTCACCTCTGGGAACTGCACCCATCGCCAGAAATGGTGTCATATAACATATTGACGAGGTCACTGGAAGATAATGAATGTAGAGGTAGCCAAGGAGGGGTAAACTGCCCAATCAAGGTTAATGGATGGGAGTTATGGGACTCTGGTTCTGAATTTAATTGTGGATCCCAGAGATGGAACTGGTATATATCAGATATTTATGGCATATCATATACCCCTATCGTCCCTTATCATTACATAATGTACATATCAGTCATGAGTACTGGAAAAAATGCTCCATGATGGATATATACAGTTAAAACCAGAAGTTTACATACACTATATAGAAAGACACATATGCATGTTTTTCTAAATATCTGACATGAAATCAGAATAAACCTTTCCCGTTTTAGGTCAATTAGGATTACCATCATTTTTAATATTTGCCAAATGCCAGAATAATTAGAGAGAGAATGTTTTAAGGCTTTTTTATTACTTACTGCAAAGTCAAAAGTTTACATACATTTCATTATTATTTGGTACCATTGCCCTTAAACTGAATGACTTGGGTCAAACGTTTGGGATATCCTTCCACAATCTTCTCACAATAGTTGGTCGGAATTTGGGCCCATTCTTCCTTACAAAACTGGTGTAACTGATCCAGGTTTGTAGGTCGCCTTGCTTGCTCCTGCTTTTTTAGTTTTGCCTATAAATTTTCAATAGGATTAAGATCAGGGCTTTGTGATGGCCACTCCAAAACATTGACTTTGTAATCCTTCAGCCACTTTGTTACCATTTTGGCAGTATGCTTCATGTCATTGTCCATTTGGAAGACCCATTTCCGCCCAAGCTTTAACTTCCTGGCTGATGTCTTCAGATGTTGCTTCAGTATTGCCACATAATCTTCTTTTCTTATGATGCCATCTAGTTGGTGAAGTGCATCAGTCCCTCCTGTAGCAAAACAACCCCACAACATGATGCTGCCACCCCCGTGTTTCACAGTTGGGATGGTGTTCTTAGGTTTCCAAGCTTCTCCCTTTTTCCTTCAAACGTAATGATGGTCATTATGCCCAAAAAGTTCAATTTTAGTTTCATCAGACCACAGGACGTCTCCAAAAATTAAGGACTTTGTTCCTTTGTGCATTTGCAAACATTAATCTGGCTTTTTTTATGATTCTTTTGGAGCAATGGCTTCTTCCTGGCAGAGTGGCCTTTCAGCCCATGTTGATACAGTATTCGTTTCACTGTGGATATTGACACAATCTTACCAGCTTCCGTCATGATCTTCACAAGGCTTTTTGCTTTTTTTGATATGCACATGTCAGACCAAAGCACGTTTATCTCTGGGACACAGAACCCGTTTCTTTCCTGAGCGGTATGATGGCTGGACATTCCCATCTTGTTTGTACTTGCGTATAATTGTATCTTGAAATTGTACCCAAGGATGAGCCAGACTTGTGCAAGCCCACAATTCTCTTCCTGATATCTTGGCTGATTTCTTTAGCCTTTCCCATAATGCTACACCAAGAAGCAGTGTGTTTCAGGTGTGCATTAAAATACATCCACAGGTGTGTCTCTAATTAACTCAGATGTTGCCAAAAAACGTATCAGAAGCTTTCAAACACATGACAATCATATGGGCAGTCCAGAATTGTTTAAAGACATAGTAATCTTAGTGTATGTAAACTTTTGACTTTGCAATATGTAATGAAAATGCCTTAAAACATTCTCTCTTTCATTATTCTGGCATTTGGCAAATATTAACAATTATGGCAATCCTAATTGACCTAAAACGGTAAAGGTTTATTCTGAATTCATGTCAGATATTGAGAAAGACATGCGTATTTGTCTGTTTATATAGTGTATTTTTGAACTGTATATCATGCTGATCAAGAGGGGACTGTCTGTGTACTCATACAATCAGTTTCAGGAGTGCTACTGACATATACAGACGATTTCCTGCAGAAACTGCATGGATCATTGAGAATACTGATCACTACATGTTAACCCATGAGATGTTACTCTGTCAGTCCATCACCCCTTGACACAATTGTGAGGGTGCCAATGCACTATCTTGGTAGCAAAGAACCTAACCCGAATGGCTCCCATTGTAGTCCTCCGATTATACCCACCTGGAGGCAGGGGCTAATAAAAGTATAACATGAGCGATCAAGCTCATTTTTGGTCAAGTACCCTAGTGGGACTAAAATAAAAAAAGTAAAGGAAAATATTTGAAAAAAAATGTAGTATGAAAAAAATCTAAAAGTAAAATGAAACTAAAATCGCAATTTTTACGGTTTTATTTTATTCTTAGGGAAAACAAAAAAAAATTACATAATTTGTAATACCACATTACTTATAACTGATAATTTTAAATAATTGATAATGCCACATAAGCAGTGCACTCCTTAAGAAAAGATGAGGCCCCATTCATTTCAGCAGTGGACCTCTGACCTGGCTAACTTATGTGGCCCCCTAAGAAGAAGGGCCGTCTTCTATGATGTAAAAATACCCTAATGTTGTATATAGACTGAGGCGGTTCAGATACAACTAAACTAATGTAAATTAGGTTGATTTAGGAAAAAAATAAATTGAGTCAACTTGGATACTGCGGTGTCTTCTTCACAATATTAGTCATTCACCTCTGAACTGGCAATCAATGGATGTTTTTTGCTTGGTGCACTATTCTCTGTAAGCCTTAGAGACTGCTGTGTGTGGAAATCCCAGGAGATCAGCACTTTCTGAAATAGTCAAACCTCTCCATCTGGCACCAACAATCATTCTACAATCAAAGACACACAAATCCCATTTCTTTACAATCTGGTGTCTGGTCTGAGCAATATCAGCAGGTCCTTCAGAGTACGGACATATTATTAGAAATTTGCGTTAACACGCCGGTGTACTACAGTGCACAAAGTGACCACAGGATGCATGGCCACTCATGACAACATAGGTGTGAAATCTGCTGAGAAGAGCAGTTTCTATGTGTCACAATAGCTAGATTACTACAGATCACTAGTGGAGGGAGGCAATCTCAAGATTTATTGACAATCCAGTCTTCATTTTTATTTTACAAGGTTAAACTAATGTGAAATGTGTCCATTTTATTTCCCTTTTAAATTCATTTTATTTATTTAGTATTTTTTCATCAATAAGTTCAATAGAGAGTTGCTAACAGCATTTTAATTAAAACGCGGTCTACAACCCATAAAAAGCTAATGCTCTCTAAATCCTAGAACTATACACATTTAGATAGAAAAATGTACAAATATCAAAGCATAAAAATAAAATGATGGAAAAGCATTAAAGTAATTGCAACAAATTCAAGCCTAATCCCCAATAATAATAATCAATTAAGGATTGGGCATTGCATGGTGATTAATGCCGGTTTACCATCATTTAGGTCTCGTTACTTAAATAAAATGTCACTGGATGTAGCAAGCAGTAATTGGAAGTCATTTCACGGCTGATTGAGAACGCATTTAGATCAACTGAATGTTTGCTTGCTTCTGTCAGGGATGGTTTTTACACATAAATTACATATATAACAGTCGAAAGCTCCACTAGTTATCAAAACACTGTAAAGGTCAATGACTTCAGTTACACTATTAAATTCTTACATGTCAGTATAATTGCAATTCCTTGGCATAAAGCATAAGGCTTAAGGGGAATCTATCAATGCCTTTTTAGAAGTGTTGTACAATCAACTCACAATGAAAAGTGGTGTCGTCGTAAGCTAAAATTTTAAGGGTATTATGGTAAGTAGACAACAAGTAACAGCAGAAGTGCCTGGAACTCGCAATAAAGACCAATCCCTTATAGCTCTTTTTGAGATATTTCAGAATATTTTTACCATGATAAATTGAGAGGTACTAAGTATCTAACCAATATTTTTACAAAGGATTTTACTACTGTAAAAATAAATGATCACCGCTAAAAATAAAAAAGCAGCTATATGAGAGAAAAGTGGCAATAAGTCTTTTTAATACTGGATAATCACTTTGTCTCTTTGTAGCCACTATTGACATATTCCTGATTTTCTCGGCTACAAATCAATTGGAGATTAGAACTTGATCCCAAAGTAATGAACAATTCTCTAGCATAGTCTAAAACCCCCCATACACATTAAACAAATGTTGACCACGCCAACTGATATTGACAGGTTCGGCCGACACACTATTGTATATATTGAATAGTTATGTCCAACTTTGGATTGCTGATCGCTTTGTTCTCCCGGAGATAAGCCACCACCAGTGATGTTTGTTGGCAGCATTCTCATAGAGAACACAGAAGCGCATGGGCGAACAAACACTCTGGTGTATGGTAGAGATGGCCAAGATGGCTGAAATAGGTCGACGCATCATTTGGACTACACGCCAGCCATCTAATGTGTATGGGGAAGGGGGCCTTTATTGTCGAAATTGTTTCCATTACTAGGAAGTGTTACAAAAATACAAGACAGTAGGGAAAATCAACTGCACTATGGGTTCCAACCTCTAGTCTGGAGTCCATTTACAGCTGATTTATAGGCAGCCAATAGAAATGAATGGACCTGGCAAAATTTGAATTTGTCAGATTGTGCAAATTTTCCAGGGAAATTCGATTCAAAGTGAAGTTATTCCCTAAACTGAATATCCTTATTATGCTTTAGGCTATGTGCCCACGATGCAGAAATGCTCAGGATTTTTTCCTGAGCGTTTCTGCATCTCCCTGGCAGAAAAAACTCATGCGGATTGTACATGCGTTTTTCCTGCCAGGGACATGCGGATGTGAAGCTTTCTTCACATGCATTTCCGCATGCGGGTTGTCAAGCGCTTTCCAAGCGATTTTAGCATCACTTGGAAAGTGCTTGACAACTTGATCACACTATATAAATCCATGCAAACGACATGGATTTATATACTGTGACCTAAAGAATAGTAAAAAATAAAAAAATAAATCTATACTTACCTTCCGATGGCCCCCACAGTCTTGCTTCGCTCCGTCCTGGCTTGCCGGCAGCTTGCGATACACTACACCGAAGGACCTGCCGTCACATGACAATAACGTCAGCGCAAGTCCTTCAGTCCACTGCGAGCTGCCGGCAAGTGAAGACGAGCACACAGCGGGCCATCAGAAGGTAAGTATAATATTTATTTATTATTTTATTCTTTTTTTTTTACAGGTACTATGGTACCCGGGTCCGGAGGAGAGTCTCCTGTCCTCAACACCCGGTACCATCCGCACATTGAAACGCATGGAATGCGCATCTACAGATGCAGTGATGCGGAATCCAAGCATTCTAATGAAAGTCAATGGCGGCGAAAACGCAGCGCTTCCGCAAAATAATTGGTAGTTCTACGTTTTTTTCCGCAATGATAACCCGCAGCGGAAATTTCCGCAGCATGTGCACAGCACATGCGGATTATCATTGGGGAACATGGCAGGCCTTCCACCATGCATTTTTTAAGCGTTTCTGCAGCGTTTTTGCCGCTGCGGAAACGCATCGTGGGCACACAGCCTAATGGTCTCTACAGAACCCAGAGCATAATAAATATAAAATGCGGACAATAAAAAATCACTTATACATACCTCACCACTCGCTTCACTGGTTCCTCTACTCTTCACCACCCCCCGTATGGTCTTCATCACATCTCATTATTATTGCCGTAAGAGCTGAAATCCTCTGCAAGCTAGGCTGAGACTTCCAACTCTGATGAGACCTGGAAGAACCTGAGCATGTGCGTTTAAGGTCAGGGCGCACACCGTGACATCATGATGTCATGACATACGCATTGATGTACAGAACTCTCCCTAGCCTCATGAGAGCTGGAAGTCCCAGCCTACCGTGAAGAGGTCGGAAATTGTAATGCTCGCAGAGAAAGTAAGAAAGCAATGAGGACCGGACAGGGGATGATGAGGAATAGTGGGACTTGAGACGTGAGTGGTAAAGTGAGCATAAATATTTTTATTATTTTTAACATTTTGATGGCCCTTTGCAGTTAAACAAAATGGTGGCCAGCCGGCTGTCATTTTATTGAATCTGTACGGCCAGGAATTACAAAAAAAACGCATTTTGGCAAATATGGATTTTTGTAAAATTTAGAGTACAATTCAGTTCTATTCGAATACATTCTCTTGTCTGTAGGAGTCAATAATATGGCAGATTCATAAGATAAGTAAGAGGACTCTGAGGTTGGTAACCTATTGTCCAAGGTTACCAAATATCAATTTATACATTAACATGTACATGCCAGCATAAAAAACAAACTTTCTGGCCATCAGAGTAAAAGATTATCCATGGAACATTTGTAGTCAACGCAATTTTATGTATTAATCTTATAAGTAGCAGCGAAAATAATAGAAATGGTGTCCAGTGATGCGTGCGTTTAATTGGATGCCATTATTATACAAGTGGATTAGGAAGAAAGGAACCATTATATTTCCCTATTACATTTATATAGGTCTGTTTAACATAGCCTCAAGAGACACAGTTAAAGATGTTCAATAGGGAAGGAATGCGGTTATCAGACTGTCTTGCATTTGCTAATGTTGTATTGGTTTAGTCAATTTAAGAGAACTGGAAGGCTTAATGGATTAGTCAAAACAGGTCATTAATCTCTGCATCCTCATTTTTAATCCCGCAATGACCAAAGTGATTGAAAATCATTTTCATCTCATGACCAGCAAAGCTCCTAAGCGGGTTCTAATTTACAAGGAGCTGGTAATCTACGGTAGCAGTTTGTTTTCACTGTCAACCGTCAGTGTTTCTCCAAGAAAAATGGTCTGCTACGCTGTGTCACCTAAAAGAGATACCTAGGGATTGTCTTCACAAATCAGGCCACTGTTTTTCCCCTTTACACAGTATATTTTTATTGTACTTTTTATTTCTTTATTTTATAAGTTCGGGAAGCATTGTAGAAGAATAAGCCATGCTGAAAGGAGAACAAGTAATAAAATAGATAAATCATAGTGATAATCTGCCAGAGATGCATCACTATCTACTGCTCTGTCAAAAAACAAAAAGGAGGGTAGTCGTGATTTTTGCAAAAAAAGATAAATAATGGTTCTATTGTTTCACTTGTGTTTTACTACGCGTTCTTACAATTTAATGAGCCAAGGATCCTCAAATAATGACACACTTCTACTCTACTTTACAATCTAAAGTACAAAGCTCAACACATATGATGACTGAAGAGACTGTCTTGTACTAATATAAAGGTTTCATCTTTTCAGACTGTCCATATTGGCAGAGGATGATATGTTGCGTACTGTGTAAACAATTTTAGCAAAAAATATATGTTCAGTGGAAATGAACAAAAAGAACTAGAGAACATATGTGATTGCTTTTCCTTAAAGGGAATCTGTCAGCAGGATTTCACCCCCAAACTATTTATATGTGCATGAAGCTCTTTCAAAGCCAAGTCCAGCAATATATTTACATGGCCAGTCCGTTCCTCTGTTACTGAGAAATCAGCGTTAGAAATTATATGCAAATGAGGCTAAAGAGCTGAAGCCTCTGTCACTCCAGCTCTATTCCTTGCCCACTAGTATCTACTCCTGACTAAAAGCTCCATTGGCTGAAGTCAAACATAAGTTTTTAAGTGAAAAACATAATCATACATGGTAGATTCAGAACCAAAATCTATATCCATGTAGCAAAGGGACAGTGTCTATTGCCCTAAAGGACCCAGTGAACGTCTGCATCATATGGATAGCCTATTATTCTCAATGAGAGCTTTGCAAGTCTATGATTGCAGGAAATCTGCGCCCATTCTGCTGGTTTGTAACAGATTACAGCTTATCCCTGGGGGTCCATGTGAACCTTTGTGATCCATTTATTGTCATGGGATGATCCTAATAAAAAGAATTGATAAGAACTTATAATATAGCATTGAAGTCTCTGTTAACATCAGTAATGGAAGCTCCAATATGGATCAATTAGGTTCGTCATGTCACGGATTAGGCACTTAGTCATTTTTGTTTTTCTGCTAGGATGGACACAAGGGTACATATAAAGGTGTGTAAATATCTTTCCGCTCATAACAATTTTTTAAGCCGATCGCACTAATCAATGTCCTGCCATGCCACCACAGAGAAAATTAGGCAGCATAAATCATTCATTAAAATGAATGGGTCTGGTCTTCCAAGATGAAAGATGTTGTCTGCTCCTGATATAGATCAAGATCCTGGACACGGAAACCCCTATGTGAACTCTTAATTCCCTAACAGGCTGTTTAGGAAATGGATTTTCTAAACCAGACAAGCCGTATTTGCTTCAGATGACAAAAAACTTAGAGATGAAGAAGGAAAAAAAAAACTTTTGTCAATCTTTCTAGAAATCTTATAGAGAAATATTGGCCTGAATGATGAGAAAATACATTTAGGATGTTCCTTTATCTCTATTTATAAAGATAAAGTAATACAGATTATCCCCAGATAGCTCACAACCCTACCTCATCCCTCAGCATGGTGCATTCAGACACTGTGTAATCCACAATAATCATAGATTTCTTTTTTGTTTCTAATATATCATTTTGAATAAGCTTTATAATACTCAAGATAAGTGTTCAAGATCCTCAAATACCCAAGAAAAGTCTATCTATAACACTTAGTAATGGTTAACAAAATTCTTGCACTTTTGAATCTAACCCAACCAGAGCAAAACCATGCAAGCCCAACTGTGACAATTATGTCACTTGTAAAGGACATCATCATTACACACAATGTGCCATCTGGCTATTGATTTTCTCAAAAGGATTGTCCAATTATTAGACAAGCCATTATTAAATGCTATATTACTAAAATGAAAAAACAGATACTTCATATTAGCGCCGATCCAGTGATTTTGGCGACGGGTCTGATAATGCTCACGTGATATTGGTGTGTCACATGAACGTTGTAGCCACTCACTCATCAGCTATTGATGGGTTGCAGCGCTCAAACCCCCTCCTTTGGACATACAGATCTCATCCTAGGAAAGTGTGAGCAATGTAGCCCATTAGCGGGCACTGATTGGCTGCAGTGCTTATGTGGCATAACAAAATCATGCAGGTGTCAACAGACCCAGAGCCAACCTTGCTGGAGTGGCACCGGTGTAGGAGGTAAGTATTGTTTTTTTTATTATTTTACATGGAAGGATAAATGCATAATTTAATGGTTTGTCCAAGTGGTGGAGTACCCCTTTAATGAAATTCCAGTGAATTTAAAGGAAATGTATAATATATTTCATGTTAGTCTCAACATCAATTAGACACACTATTTAGTTTATACAACTGCATTAATTATTTTTTTATTTTTATAGATGAGAATAATTCTGTTTAAAATATCACAATATTATAATTTAGATGCACAAACATATTCCTGTATAGTGTGTGTTGTATGCAGCCTCATATACAGTATGTCTGGTTTTTGGCAGCTGCAATGAATGGGAGTTAATGGTCAGAAAAGTGTCCATAGACTAAGAAACTCTCCAGGAAGAGAAGGAGTACAAATAGAGTATATTTGTGTATACATTATACAATGTTACTGTACTGCCTCCAGTAATACAATAGAGGCATAAGCTGCCATTTAATTGTACTTATAAAATGACTGTCCCATTTTACACAGCAGATCTGAAAACTAAGCTGCAGAAAGAAAAGCCTATTGTTAAGCTCCAGTTGCCACTGTGAAATGCAGAAAATATTAGGATATGTTTTTATATGAATAGTCACATAAAAATAACAAAAAAAACAGCATCAAAATATAAAACAAATGTCAAATGTAATAAAAAAATTGCTTTAAATACGGTCAAGCCTTTTTTTAATGGTGGCTTCTTTATGATTGGGTATCATTCCTAAAGGAAACAATTCATATAAACTTAAGGAACTGTCATATATGTCATTTCCTAAACATAAATGGACAGGTTATCGAAAGAGGAACCTATGCATAGTCTATCCTATCGCTTGTTGCATGTCCACCAAACCTTTGAAGAAACTGCCTCTTGAAAATGTCAAGTGTGAAGTATGACAGCAAAGTCAAATAGTACTGTCAAAAATGTACGTTATATCAAGAAATGTCATTAAACAGAACAGTTTTTAAGAACCACTAGAAAATGCCAAACTAGCATTTGTACTGAACAATTATTTCAATTAAATAGGTCTAAAGTATAGAACGGCTTAAATATGAAAGACAGTGACATTCTCAAGTATGTGCAAAATTATCCATGGCAAAAATAAAATTGCAAGTTTCAGGTGCCAAAACATAGGCATAATTTGCACATGACAGATACAAGACTTCACATTCTACTCTTCACTCTAAAATAGAGTGAAGAGTAGAATCATAGAGCAGTCACATGTAGAATAGAGTGAAGAGTAGAATCATAGAGCAGTCACATGTAGAATAGAGTGAAGAGTAGAATCATAGAGCAGTCACATGTACAGTAGAGTGAAGAGTAGAATCATAGAGGTCACATGTAGAATAGAGTGAAGAGTAGAATCATAGAGCAGTCACATGTACAGTAGAGTGAAGAGGAGAATCATAGAGTAGTCACATGTAGAATAGAGTGAAGAGTAGAATCATAGAGCAGTCACATGTACAGTAGAGTGAAGAGTAGAATCATAGTGGTCACATGTAGAATAGAGTGAAGAGTAGAATCATAGAGTAGTCACATGTAGAATAGAGTGAAGAGTAGAATCATAGAGCAGTCACATGTACAGTAGAGTGAAAAGTAGAATCATAGTGGTCACATGTAGAATAGAGTGAAGAGTAGAATCATAGAGCAGTCACATGTACAGTAGAGTGAAGAGTAGAATCATAGAGTGGTCACATGTAGAATAGAGTGAAGAGTAGAATCATAGAGCAGTCACATGTACAGTAGAGTGAAGAGGAGAATCATAGAGTAGTCACATGTACAGTAGAGTGAAGAGTAGAATCATAGAGTGGTCACATGTAGAATAGAGTGAAGAGTAGAATCATAGAGCAGTCACATGTACAGTAGAGTGAAGAGGAGAATCATAGAGTAGTCACATGTACAGTAGAGTGAAGAGTAGAATCAGAGTGGTCACATGTACAGTAGAGTGAAGAGTAGAATCATAGAGCAGTCACATGTACAGTAGAGTGAAGAGGAGAATCATAGAGTAGTCACATGTACAGTAGAGTGAAGAGTAGAATCAGAGTGGCCACATCTAGAGTAGTGTGAAGAGGAGAATCATAGAGTGGTCACATGTAGAGTGAAGAGTAGAATCATAGAGTAGTCACATGTAGAATAGAGTGAAGAGTAGAATCATAGAGCAATCACATGTACAGTAGAGTGAAGAGTAGAATCATAGAGTGGTTACATGTAGAATAGAGTGAAGAGTAGAATCATAGAGTAGTCACATGTACAGTAGAGTGAAGAGTAGAATCATAGAGTGGTCACATGTAGAATAGAGTGAAGAGTAGAATCAGAGCAGTCACATGTACAGTAGAGTGAAGAGTAGAATCAGAGTGGTCACATGTAGAGTAGTGTGAAGAGTATAATCATAGAGTAGTCACATGTAGAGTGAAGAATAGAATCATAGAGTAGTCACATGTACAGTAGAGTGAAGAGGAGAATCATAGAGTGGTCACATGTAGAATAGAATGAAGAGTAGAAACATAGAGCAGTCACATGTACAGTAGAGTGAAGAGTAGAATCAGAGTGGTCACATGTAGAATAGAGTGAAGAGTAGAATCATAGAGCAGTCACATGTACAGTAGAGTGAAGAGTAGAATCAGAGTGGTCACACGTAGAATAGAGTGAAGAGTAGAATCACAGAGCAGTCACATGTACAGTAGAGTGAAGAGTAGAATCATAGAGTGGTCACATGTAGAATAGAGTGAAGAGTAGAATCAGAGTGGTCACATGTAGAGTAGTGTGAAGAGTATAATCATAGAGCAGTCACATGTAGAGTGAAGAACAGAATCATAGAGTAGTCACATGTACAGTAGAGTGAAGAGGAGAATCATAGAGTGGTCACACGTAGAGTGAAGAGTATAATCATAGAGTGGTCACATTTAGAGTAGAGTGAAGAGTATAATCATAGAGTAGTCACATGTAGAGTGAAGAATAGAATCAGAGTGGTCACATGTACAGTAGAGTGAAGAGGAGAATCATAGATGGTCACATGTAGAGTGAAGAGAAGAATCATAGAGTAGTCACATGTAGAGTGAAGAATAGAATCAGAGTGGTCACATGTACAGTAGAGTGAAGAGGAGAATCATAGATGGTCACATGTAGAGTGAAGAGTAGAATCATAGAGTAGTCACACGTAGAGTAGAGTGAAAAGTAGAACCACAGAGTAGTCACATATTAAGTAGACTGAAGAGGAGAATCATAGAATTGCCCCAAATGTAATATTCATAGTTATCAATTTACCATACAATTAGGGCATCAAATGCAATGACAAAACACTGTAGTCAATGGCCCAGTTATCCTGTATGTAAAAGGACCCTTTTATGAGCTTACTCTAAGGTCCTGATTTAATCAAGACCAACATGTGACTGGCGTGCGCCTCTCCAGTCAGCGACTGTGGCATCAAACCCCTCATCACTTCCTGATCCCGCCCCCAGTTTAACCATTTTGGTGCTAAAATTTTTGTGCTACTCAGTGCTACACAAAAATTTGAGGACTTTTCAAAGCAATTTATTTCAGAACTCTGGCCTCATTTCTTTGACTAATCGGGACCTAGATGATTTCATAAAACCCATTCACTGTGGTCAAGCATAACCATGCTTCTGTCATTCTAAAAGGGTCCATGTTCTCAGATATGTTTCATCAATACTTTTAAAGGAAACTGTCCTCAACTGGCCTATTGTTTAAATAATGTTGTCGTGGTAAATTTTAACATTTTTTTTTAATTTTTGGCATTCTAACTTTTTGCTGTTTAAAACCCCCCACATGTACATTGGCCAAAATGAACAGAAACTTTTCCTAATTTATTAAGACAGGTGTTTTTTTTACTTCAGTCTTAATGACGGCACTGCTGGAGTAAGATAATTCATTAACAGGGGCATAACTATTAATAAATTAGGCGCATCTTAAAACTGCTGTGTGCCTCTACCAGAAATGTTGTGCCAATCAGCAATTGGAGTATGTTTCTGGCATAATTAATTTTTCAGGCCATGCCCCATAATTTTGCCATGCCCCATATCACTCAAGCTCCACCCACTTTAACTGAGCCTGTCGGGACTGGTGTAAAAATGGCAAAAGTCATAAAAAATGTTTGCAACTTTGAGTTTCACAAAAAAATTGTAACATTTCAAGGTGTTTTACACTAAAAATCTGGAGCAAACATTTGGATATATTGAGCCTCTTATCCTATTTTTTGCATTGAAGCATCTAATGATTTTGTGAAAAGATCTTTGTGAAGGGGCAAGGTGGGGTAAGATGAGCCATGACATTGCCTATTGAGAATGTATAGTGTATAGAGGTGTTACCTGTCATTGTAAACCTGGCTCTGCTGGTAAGGAACCTTGCTGAAAACTTATCCTTGAAAAAAACAAGAAGTATGAGTTTAAAAAAACTCCAGTCGCCACTGTGAAAATCACAAGATAATAGTTTCCTTTTAAGTGGGTTCCTTACTTCAAGCACTTTAACAAAGGAACCAAGTAAAATGAGATGTGGATGCCCCAAAATGTCAAAATCCAGCTATTTATGATATACTACGATTACTACTACTACTACAAAACATACCATGACCTAGATGAAGGATACCTAAACACAACAGGACATATTTTTGATCAGCACTCGTTTTAGAATCTTTCACACCAAAAATGAAATCATATACTATAGGGAAACACTTGTAGCCCAATTAGTCAAGAAACACAACGGTAGAGCTCATAACAGATTGACGCTGATGGACATTTGTCTTTTATCGAGCTTACAATGTAATTATATTCCTGCGCTGAGAGATTCCACATACACATCGCTCATGTGTAATTAAAACTCATCAACATGCTGTCTGTTCTATTGAAATGAAGACGCAAATATGATGCAGATGGATTGGGAATTTCATTTATGATATTCTTATTCAACAATCCGGTCCAATGGCATGTGCATAGATAAAAACATTTCACATTGGTAATTCATAACATACTGAAATTACTTGAGACTTTTCTTCTAACCTTATTAAGTTAAGGTTTTATCAAACACCTCATATATGATATATTCTAAACTATTAGAACTCTCTTTTTTTTATTATCAACTATGGTAATAAATAGATATTCATGATGTGAAATAGTTCAAAACTAGTTAAATTCAGAACTATCCTAAATTCAACGAATAATGAAGGATCAATCATGGGATTGCATGGTATTTATAGGAGGTACCTATTCGGAGCATCAAAATCAAGTTTTTAAGTTCAACACTTTTTTAAAAAATTGGAGAACTACAAAAAACGACAAACAAAAAGGTCAATTTAGTATACATTTTATACATCTTTATTGAGTAATGTAAAAATCAAGGGAGTGGGGGGAAAAGTGCAAAGTGCCAACAACTGTGTACGCAATGGGCGCCCAGCATTAGAGCCATAATACATATATTCTATAATGACAACATGACAGCAATTATATCCTAATGCTAAAGCCTATGGCTACAGCATATCCACAAGTTACATCCCTGTATGTCTCCTGTGTGTGCACATGCATACAACCAGGAGGCGCTTTAATATATGCAAACAATCACAATGCCAATGTATACCTGGGATGCAGAGTGGGATGTGTGGAGAGCTCTATGCCGACATGCCGCCTATTTGGAGAAACAAAATCAATTTTTTAAGTTCAGCAGTTTTTTTAAAAATTGCAACACATAGCAGAAAAAGTTATATATATATATATATATATATATATATATATATAATGTTAATGATATATAAGACGTGAAAAAACAGAAACAAAACTTTTAAAACATCTTGATTTCTTCAGTGTCGAGTAAAAGCACCACATACAGAAATCTCCACACTTAAAAACCTACGCTATTATCAATGAGGTTATTAATGTTTGTCTAAGGAATGTTCTGCCTCGCAGAATGCACTTGGACACACAAATCATCAAGATTCACTGCTGGCAGCTCTCTTTGCAATTGTGGGCCTATGACGTACTTGATGTGCTCTATGGGAGATAAGTCTGCAGAAGCTGCAGGCTATGATAACACATTTAAGTGACATAGTCTACTCACAGTAGCAAGAGCAACATGTGACCTTGCATTGTTGGGACACTTTGGAGAAATGGCCATACCACTGGTTCCACCACCAAATCAATGTAATATCAAGCTATTAGTGTACCTGGAATGAATACTTGAAGGTACAGTATATTTTGCCACCCCAGTCCACAATCATGGGAGAAGGACTGGTGTGACATTAATTTGTTTAATTAATGGAGCAATGAAGGCTAGAATGGAAGTCTAGTCACTTCTTTGATTGGTCTTGAAACTATGGGCAATGCAACGAATGCTTTAATGGGGGAAAGTCACTCTGGTTCTACTCTCGGGATTGTGGTGTGGTGTGCCATAAAGTATAGTAGCTAGACCACATTTTTATTCCAGGTACACTAACAACTCGGCAGTACATTGATTTGATAGTGGAGTCAGAGATACAACCATTTCTCCATAGTGTCCCAGGAGCCGTTTTTGAACACAACAATGCTGGGCCAAATATTGGTCATACTATGAATAGCCTGCGTAGCTTAAACTTGCTAACATGTCCTGCAGCATCTCTGGACTTGTCCCCCATCAAATACATCTGGGATGTCATTGGTTGGCAATTTCAAAAGGAGCTGCCAGCAGCGGATCTTGTTGATTTGTGTGCCCAAGTATATTCAGTGTGACAGAGCATTCCTCAAACAACCATTAATAACCTCAATGATAACATGCCAAGGCATGCACATTCATGTACTTCTGCATGTAGTGCTCATACTCAAATTAATACCTAACTTGAAATGTTTTGAAAATTTTGTTTCCATTTTTCATCATTTGCATATCATTAACATGTCGATCATCCTTAAAATTTCCATAATTCCATAACTTTTCCTTCTTGGTGTTGCAGTTTGATTGTTGAGTAGTGTATAATATATTTATAGGTGATGGTTCCAAAACACACTCCCTGTACAATGTCCTCTGCACAGGTAACATAATAAGCTCAGGAAGCTCTCCCATAGAAGGCAAGGAGTCTGATGCAATCATACAGCCAGGCACTGATTCATGGTGCCCGTGGTTTGGGCAGCATGAGTCATGTGACAGATTTCCTTTAAAATCACACGTATCTATGGATCTATCTTGTCTTAAGTCAACAGGTAAGACTGGTCATGGTTGTGTGGCGCCACTGAGGGTTCAGTCGCCACAGGGGTACTGCACCTCAGATTGAGGTGTGGTATCTCCTCTTTCAGGTAACGATGGAGCATCTCACAGGACCCCACTTCACCACTCAATACTACACCACTCCTGTCCTGAAGGGGGCCTAAATGCACCAGGGTGCTGCCCCGGCCCGGGATAGAGGGGATGGGAGGGAACCAAAGATAGGGGGAACCATGTAGTGGGTGAGGGTGGAGGACACACTTTTAGGAAACACTTATTGATTCATATTTAATCTACGGCCATCTTAGGTTCAAGGTCTTTGATTGAGGGTCTTCTGTCAGGGTCCAGCAAGAGGCTGTAGCTGACTGAAGGTTCGCGGTCCTCGTACTCTGGCCTTGAGACGAGGAGCGGGTCAGAGTTAACCACTGTCTCTACCCGATCAAGGTCCTGTCCTAAGAACGCCTTGGAGGGGAGCAGAGGAGATAGGCTCCACAGGCAAAAGGATCCCAGGGGGATACGGAAAGAGCGGAGTCACCACCTGTATTCTTTATTCTGGCCTAGTCAGAGGGATTCCTGCTGCAAAAGGGGTAACCGGCCCCCGACATCTGACTTTCTTACTTCACGTCTCAGTCAGAAAAGCCCGAAGGCTTAGTGGATCCCAGGGGGATACGGACGGAGCGGAGTCACCACCTGTATCTCTCACACTGCGTTTATCCAGTGGGACCCGGCCTTACACTACGTTCGTACCACAAACAGTCAGGAAAAGACTCGGTGGGAGAACTTACCAAGGAGAGGAACACACACCAGAGGGGTCTTGACAGGTGCTCCTGATCTACCTGGGAAGTGTTGAACCCCCTTCCCGGTGGCCGCAGTACACCGTGTGTAGCAGAGAGAAGCTTTGCGGCTGAAAGTTCATCTAAAGTGAATAAAGACCCGGATGACTTCATACACCGCCTCAGCTTGTTTATTCCTGCGCGGCACTGCACCCACCATACTTCCACATAGTCCTCCTACCCGCTGCCCTGAGGCCTACTCCGCCTGTGGGGAGTAGTACCATCTGAGCTGCTAGAACACCGGCCTCAGAGGACTGATGCTGCGCTGGTGGCCGTCACCAGGAACCGCAGGTGGCGTAGTCGAAATACCACTCATCCTTGAAAGCCCAATATTTTTATGTGACAGCCCTGGGCACGGAACGGGTCGAGGCCACGACTGCATCCCCCGCGACCCCTACACTGACCCGGCTCCGAGTAACCCCCACAGCTCAGGGAGGGCGAAGTGTCACAGTTGTATTTCGCGAGGGGAATTATTTCATATAACACATTAGATCTCTTCAAGCTGGATTACACAAAACATCTCAAGCTGGCTTCTCAAAATATGTCAATACATTCGGTAAATTGCAGACGGCCTGTTACTAGTTCAGATCTCAGTCTAATAATCACCTTTGGGTTGTAGAGGAACTGCATGTTTATAGGATGCATATGTGCCCAACAAATCTGTAGGAAGTAGTGAGGACATTATCTAAAAGTTGCAAAACTCCATATTAGTTCTAGTTTGATTATTTCACAGTTTTTAAGCCTTACTGGGAATCATTATGATGGGATAATATCTTGAACTAGATGGATTCATGTCTTTTTTTTAACCTCACCATTTTACTAACCAATATCAACTTTTCACCATGCCCAACAGAACATGCTTCATAGCAATTATATTACCACCACTGGTATATTCTGACTCTGAGCTGGCAGAATTATCTTTACATCTATTCCATCTTCACTACATAGAGTAAAAAAAAGATGCTGTGAGATTCCATCAATATATAGGATAGAGAAATATTCACCATTCTAGTCTCTGTTAAGCGGAGAACAGACTGGGAGTGAATTTTGCTTTGATGTGCAAAGGCAGTGAGTGCCTGAGGAACCGGCGATTATTAAGGAATATTCACTTTAGTTCTGATACAGTGAAATGAAAACATGTGAAGAGAGCACAGACATAGTTCCCTCCCGTCCATTAGATACTATACCAACCAGCTTCCATCTACCTCTATATAGAACAGAGACTGGGAGAAACTACATGATTAACAAGAAACTCAGATTTTCCCTTTTCATCCGCTGGAATATACTGTGTGCTATACTGACTGTGCTATTAGACTCCATCTAATGAGACTAAGACTGAAACTTTGTCAACTTTTCTTTTTTTACAAGTATCTCTCAAGTCTAGGATTAAGATAGGAAATAACCTGTTATTTGTATCATAGCAAGGTATAAAAGGATGAAAGTGAATCAAATTCAGCAATGTTGATCCAGAAAGAGGCGAAACAACAAAACAACCAATGGGGCTGGTAGCAAATTGTCTTTTATTGGCAGAAAAAAATATTTCTTTCCTTGCTCCAAATAAGAAAAAAATCCCCAGATCAAGGTGCCATCTCAAGGAATTTAGTAACTTTTACTAAAACTTCATAGCTAGATTTCCAGACCTCTGTTGGACAGCAATACATATTTTAGACACCCTTTAATGAGCATTAGAAAGGTCATACACTCACTGCTGGGCAAACCCATCTTAGTTGCTTAAGTGCCACACATAAAAAACCCCAAAAACATATACCGGTACATACTTCCAGCACCGACACTGTTCATGTGATATTGGCGCTGTGATTCACGATGATAGCTGATTTTTTGCAGCAGTTATGCAACATGATGTCATGTGACTGCTGGGAATCACAGCGCCAAAATCGTAGAAGCAGCATCAGTCCGACAGGCAAATACATTTTTTTTTTAATTTATGTGGGACACTTAAAGGGAACAAGTCACCAATTTTTTCCGATGTAACCTACGACACCAACCTTTCAGCCCCATGTGACAGCATTGCTGTACATATGACACCAATTCACCCTGCAAGGCAGGGACAGGAAATACGAAGAGGTTTAAATAGCCCCTCCCACATCCTCCCTCCAGTGTTATTACAAAGGACCACAAGAGTATAGATGCTTCAAATTAATTTTTATTTCTACTGATCCGGCTGTCATAGAAACAATAAGTGAGGGGGAAGGAATTACCCGTGCTGTCGTGGTGGGTTATTAGAAACCGAATTACCGGTAAGTCTAATTCTATTTTCTCTAATAACCCCCCACGACAGCACACAGGAGGTATACCAAAGATATTACTAGGGAGGGACAATAGCCTGAAGGACCTTCCTTCCGAAGGCTAAATCTCCAACAGACATTAGGTCTATTCTGTAGTGTTTGGAGAAAGTATGAATGGAGGACCACGTAGCAGCTCTGCAAATCTGTTCGATGGATGCGTTGGCTTTTTCAGCCCAGGAGACAGATATCGCCCTTGTAGAATGGGCCTTGAGCCTTGCTGGAGGAGGTAGATCCTGGATCTGGTAAGCCTCCGTAATTGCCGTCTTAATCCAGTTGGCTATTGTGGATTTTGCTGCCTTCTTTCCTCTGTTTGGACCTTGTGTACGCATAAATAGGTTCTTTTTTTTCCTTCCTTCTTCTGTTTCCTGAAGATAGCGCAGTACTATTCTCCGAACGTCCAGAGTGTGAACTTCCATTTCTTTCTTGTCTTTTGGATTGTCACAAAATGATGGAAGAATTATCTCCTGAGATCTGTGGAAATTTGAGACCACCTTAGGTAGAAATGAAGGGTCAAGTTGGAAAATTAGACAATCTTCCAGGATTCTGAGATAGGGTTCGTTGACCGAAAGAGCCTGTAGTTCACACACTCTTCTGGCTGCAGCTATTGCCACCAGGAAAGCCGTTTTCCAGGTTAGCCTGTCCAGTCTTATGGCTGATAAGGGCTCAAAGGGTGGAAGGGTTAACCCCTTCAGAACAATGTTAAGGTCCCAGGGGGGAATTAAGTTTGTTACTGTAGGGTGGATGCGGGTGGCTGCTGTCATAAATCTTCTCACCCACTGATGTTCAGCTAGTCTTTCATCAAAGTATGAGCTTAACACTGCTACCTGGACCTTAAGAGTACTAGGTATGAGACCTTTGTCCAGACCTTCTTGTAGAAAATCTAGAATCTGTGCCACATAAGCCCTATGAGTGTCTGGGTGAGTGGGTGCACACCACCTTAAGAAGGTTTTCCAGATCTTATGGTAAATGGTGTTCGCTACAGGTTTCCTGCCCTTCTGGAGAGTTTTGATGGCTTTCTCTGAGAGGCCTCTTGTTTTTAATATCAGGAATTCAGAAGCCAAGCAGCTAGGTGTAGTCTCTCGGGATCCGGATGGTGAATTGGTCCCTGGAGAAGGAGATCTTTGATGGGAGGAAGGATTAGAGGGTTCTCCACACTCAGACTGGTTAACGTTCCGAACCAACTTCTTTTTGGCCAGAGAGGGGCCACTAGGATTACTCTGGTCCCTTCGGTCCTTATCTTTTGTAAGGTTTTTGAAAGGATAGGCAGTGGGGGAAAGACATACGCTAGTTTGAATTCCCATTAGTGAGCGAATGCGTCCACGCCCAAGTAAGAGCCGTTTGGATACAGGGAGAAATATTGAGGTACCTTCGCGTTCTGGTGTCCGGCGAAGAGATCTACCTCTGGATAGCCCCATCTCTCAACTAACATCTGGAAGACGTCTGGATTTAGGCTCCAATCTCCTGAATAAATCTTTGTTCTGCTTAAGAAATCGGCCTGGACATTGACTGAATCTTTGATATGAATAGCCCACAGGGATAGAAGATGTTCTTCGGCCCAGGAAAATATTCTCGCAGAGATTGCTTTTAAGCTTCCGTATCTTGAACCCCCTTGATGACAAAGGTGGGCTACTGTGGTGATATTGTCTGAAAATATCTGTATGTGAGTTTTCTGGACCAGAGGCTCTGCTGCTCTGAGGACTTCCTCTACGGCTTTTAATTCTCTGAAATTTGATGAGCGCTGGCTCACCTCTTTAGTCCATATACCCTGGAATAGCTCTTGGGAGACCATGGCTCCCCATCCCTTCCTGCTGGCATCCACTTTTATGGTTACTAGCAGATTCTCGATCCATGTTACTCCTCTGTTCGGATTTTTCACGCTCATCCACCAGAATAGAGAGGTCTTTACCCGTAGTGGTATAGAGATTTTCCTGTTCAGAGACCATGGAGATCCGTCCAATTCGTAAGGATGTGGGTCTGTAATGTTCGGGTATGTGCCTGAGCCCAGGCCACCATCTGGATGCAGGATGTCATAGACCCGAGGACCGACATCCCGGCGTCCGACGTCACTTCCAGCGCTGCAGTGTGCGCTCCACATCCTGGAGACCGGCATCGCCCGCGCATCCAGCGGGGGAGAGAAGGAGGAGATGGACTGGAGAGCTCAAAGAGGCCTCCGGCCAGAAGATCCTGCAGACCTTGCCCGAGAGCGCGGACTGGAGGAGGGGGTCCTGAATCCAGAGGAGACGGGAGCAGCGCATGTGAGGAGGAGAGGTAAACCTCTCGATCCTCCGCTGCTCGGCTAATAGCTTTCTCCCAGTGCCTGTCGCCAGCCCAGCACACCGGAGATGACCTCTTCATCCCTGATAGGGACAGGAAATAACACTGGAGGGAGGATGTGGGAGGGGCTATTTAAACCTCTTCGTATTTCCTGTCCCTATTAGGGTGGGGTTGCATCCTCCTGTGTGCTGTCGTGGGGGGTTATTAGAGAAAAATGCCTTTCAAAATACTTATCTATGGGCCGGTCCGGTCTGATGGGTGTCGCTGGTCTTTGTCTGGTGCCTCCTCTCTTCTTGCGATGCCATCCGTGAATAGCAATTTTCAAGTGTTGCCACAGATTCTCAATGAGATTTAGGTCTGAACTGTGCCTGGGCCATTCCCACCCATGAATATGCCTTGATCTAAACCATTCCATTGTAGCTCTGGCAGTATGTTTAGGGTCATTGCCCTGCTGGAAGGTGAACCTACGCCCCAGTCTCAAGTCTTTTGCAGTCTCTAACAGGTTTTCCTCCAGGATTGCACAGTATTTAGCTCCATCTTCTCATCAACTCTGACCAGCTTCCCTGTCTCTGCTGAAGAAAATCATTCCTACAGAAAATTGCTGCCACCCCCATGTTTGACGGTGGGGATGGTGTTTTCAGGTTGATATGCAGTCTTAGTTTTCCACCACACATAGCGCTTTGCATTTAGCCCAAAAAGTTCTACTTTGGTCTCATATGACCAGAGAACTTTCTTCCACATGCCATGTAGGGGACACAGATAGCATGTGGAATAAAGTATTTTACCTCCTAGATCTGCACTCAAAGGTGACAAGAACACAGAAGTAGCTGCCTCTTCTCAGTCTTTTGATTAAGGTCAAATGCAGTGTTTGTTGGTGCCGGTGGGATTGGCCTCACCCAATGATCCAAATAGCAGATGCACTAACACACTGAGTAGAATCTTCAAAGTGCATGGTAAGTGGCTTATATACCCATCAAGTCAGGTGACACTGACTCTCTAGATAAAAAAAATTAGGTAGGGTTAAGTTTGAAACCTTGATGTGCGGAAGCGCTCCAAGAGTAGTGACCCTGAGGTTCCTGACCTCACTGGAAGTAGAATCCCAACTGAGTTTTATTGCACATTAGCACACACTTCTCTTTCTCACTTTTTGATTATACATTCTTATTCCAGGCTGCTTGGTTAGAAAGAGGAAGCTTTAAATTTCCCAGCACAAGGTCTGATCAGTATTTACACTGCGATTTCTCTCACTATTTATTATTGTTTTCCCAGTGTGTCACTTTTTACAAGGACTCTTTAGGGTTCCCTTACTGCTTCCTTCCAGATTGGTCTGGGGGGTGGGAGGGGGTAGGAATATGTGAAAATCCGGTTCCGCTGCCCCTGTAAATTCCTGATTCTCCTCCTTCAGGAGGCCAACTACGACTGAGTTCCTAGTTTCATTGTGGTGGCAGCCTAAGTGGATGTTGTGAGCACAACCTGCTCTCCCTATGCTTTGGCGAGGGGAAGACATTGATCTCTGTCCTTAACGGAGGTCTTCAGGTCTGGAGGGATGGCGAAAGGTTTTTTTTCAGGGCGTTTTCCTTTTAAAGTTGACTACAATAGACCGCATTCTTCTGCACTGATGTTTTCTTATGTGTTCACATTATTTAGAGCACTTGGGTAGCGAGCACAATCTCAGGTTTAGAGAAAAAAAAAAAGTTGTCTGCAAAACTTTATTTTTTTAAAGGAAAAGTCTGATTTGGCTGAATATCCTACAGTAAGTCAACTGGCAAGGGTCATTATATGGTCAACTATAATATTATTGACCTATAAAGGTACTGTAGGTACCTCTTTTAGGTGGCACTAGATACTTACATAGCTTTATGTGAACGGACAAAGCCCAGTCTATATGATTTCAGATGCCAACTTGATGCTTTCCTCAAGGAGAAACTTTACATTCTAGATTCGAAACTTTGAATAATATTGTACCGTAGACAGTAATCTTTTAATTTATATTAAGCTATATGTATTTTGAAAATGAGGACCTTAGTAAAGGGTCCATGTATATAGAAACAATATATATTGCTTTTTGAATACAATATGCCTAGTTATTGCGTAAGTAGGAAAATACACTTGTCCTTTCTAAGGTACATGTGTGTTATTACCATTTACTGAGAGATTACTCTCATGGTATTTTCATGCTTTTACCTGGAATGTGAAGCCCCTTTTATTCAGCAAAGAAGGGATCATTCATATAGAATATAGATACAGAATACAATAATATCTTATATCCTGCGGTAGATGCCCTTTATGTGGAATTCATCCTGCTATTTCCAGGAATCGTTTTCTATAATGCATCTTTCTGTCACATCCTATAAATAAGCATCTCCATCTGGGATATATGTATTTTTCTCATGACCCTCTAAAGCAAATATTATCATATATATTTATAAGACATGGAGAACTCCGGTAAGGGAAATGCCAAGTTGCATTTTGAATGCACTTGTCCTGTTTGCTGCTGTTTAAGAAAGGACAGATTTTTTTTTTATCTCCAGAGAGAAGAGAGGAAACATTATTTATACACCACCAGCTGTTCTTAGGAAGGCCCAGGAAGGGCTTGTCACTTCCATTTATATAGTGCTTGAACTTATCTCGGGGAGGCCAGGATTTCCCAGGTGGGTGTCACTTATTTTGCCACATGGCAGCTGCTTTTGTTTCTTTTAAATTGCTCCTCACCAGTTATTTTCTATAACGTGACAATGTGGGATGTTCGATCAACCACAGGGCCCTTCCTGAAAATTATAGCTAATACCCAGAGTCAGTACTACAGCCTCCAGGCTCCCTTAACACGGACCTTAGGCCAGATCCTCTAAATCAGAGGTCCCCAACCTTTTTTGCACCAGGGACCGGCTTTAAGCAAGACCAGTTTTCCATGGCCCGGTGGGGGTGGGGGCGGGGCTTTGGTCATATGGGGGTGGGGTTATTGAGGGGTGGAGTTGTATGGGGAGGATGCTGGCGGGACCTCGGTGTACAGCGCTGCTAAGTAGCAGCATTGTACATTGAGCGTCAGTGTATACAGCGCTGCTGCTTAGCAGCGCTACACACTGAACACCGGTACCGGGAGCCGCGTCACTGAAGCCAGTCTGCTGCCCCAGCACGCCCCACATAACATGTTCTGCCGGGGGCGTGTCAGTGAGGAGAGCCTGCCGCCCCACCCCGTCAGGAACACACCATGCTGTGCAGGAGGGCCGCGTCACTAAGACCCGCCCCGTGACGTACAACAGGTACCATGCTGTGCTGTGGAGGGCTGCGTCACTAAGACCCGCCCGACGCCCCACCCCGTCCTGCATAATGTTCTCTGCCGGGAGCTGCGAGCTGTCACGGCTATCGCAGAAAACATTATAAATCCACACAGAGCGAGCTCTGACCAGGCGCAGGGCCGCGGAGCTAGCTGTCAGCGGCGCCGCGGACCGGCTGAAAAACCCCAACGGCCCGGTCCTGGTCCGCGGACCGGCGGTTGGGGACCTCTGCTCTAAATAAGTACAAATTCCAAACCAGTCTTTCTAGATAAATACAGACCAAGACTAGATTCTTCTAAATAAATACAGACCAAGACCAAACCATCTAAATAAACGCAGACCTTCTTAAAACAGACCAAGACTAAACTCTTATAATTAAATACAGACCCAAGACCAAACCCTATAAATAAATACAGACTCCAGACCAGATCCTCTTAAAACAGACCAAGACTAGACTCTTCTAAATAAATACAGACCCAAGACCAGACCAAGACTAGACTCTTCTAAATAAATACAGACCCAAGACCAGACCAAGACTAGACTCTTCTAAATAAATACAGACCCAAGACCAGACCAAGACTAGACTCTTCTAAATAAATACAGACCGAAGACCAGACCAAGAATAGACTCTTCTAAATAAATACAGACCCAAGACCAGACCAAGACTAGACTCTTCTAAATAAATACAGACCCCAGACCAGACCAAGACTAGACTCTTCTAAATAAATACAGACCCAAGACCAGACCAAGAATAGTCTCTTCTAAATAAATACAGACCCAAGACCAGACCAAGAATAGACTCTTCTAAATAAAAACAGACCCCAGACCAGATCTTCTTAAAACAGAGCAGGACCAAATGCTCCTAAATAAATACACCGCCAACACCAGACATACAATCTAAATAATTGCAGATCTCAAACTAGACTAAATAAATACAGATTAAGACCAAACCATTCAACCAAATATAGACTCGAGACCAAACACCCTAAATAGAGACCCCCAGATAAGACCCAGTAAATAAATACAGAATATAGACCAGACCTACTAAATAAATGCAGACCCAGGACCAAACACACTAATTAAATACAACTCCAAACCAGACAATCTAAATAAATACAGGGTAAGACCAAATTGTTTAAAATATTACAAAACCCATAAATATGCACCCCAGGCACTGTCACTTAGCTTATCCTCTCCTCTCCTCATTGCAATTTTTGCCATGCTTAAAAAAAAAATTAATAAAATTGATGGAAAGGTGACCACAATAAGCCACTGTCTATTTTTTTTTCTTAACAAAAATGCCAACCAATCTTTGGGGTATAGGTCATCTATCCTCACAGTAAGATAGCGGAAACTGGAGGTCCACATTAAAAGTATAGTCAATACTGATCGTAGATATTTGTTGAACATAATATATTAACTGTTTATTACTACAAAAACAATGTCATTATGTCTTTATGTTTCTATGGGATTTAGGTCCCTTCGCATCTGCGTGCTTTAGTCTTATGCTTCCCCTTAAAGAGAATCTGGGACAAACTGTTCTCAATTAAGGCATCTGTTATATGTTCTCATGAATATATTGTATCTGCTGAGAAACCCCCAGAAGAATGTTTCAGATGCTGGAAAAGATAATGTACAATAAACAAATTGTGTAGCTTTTCGCTGGTAACCTAAGAGGGATCATCAGGTCCATTCAATTGCTATGGAAAACTAGGCTCAAGCTTGTTAACAGACGCATCCTGACAAACTTAGGTTAGTCCCACAATGCAAAAGGACATTTTTTTAATCATTTTTTTATGGTAGCTACAAAAATAATAATACTTTCCAGAATGCAAATCACTACCTTGATCTCTTAAAGAGAATCTGTCACCAGGTTATTTCCTCCCTCATGTGAGAGTAGCATGATTTAGGATTAGAGACTCTTATTCCAGCCATATACCACTTCCTGGGCTGCTTGCTGTCGATTTGATAAAATCACAGCTTTATCTACTGTGGATCTACTGGTTCTCTAAATGCTGAGCTCTGTAAAACCCCGCTCACACCACTGATTGGCAGCTTTCTGCCTATGCACAATGGACATTGAAAGCTGCCAATCAGTTGTGGGGGCGGGTTTATACAGAGCTCATGAATATGGAGGACTACCTGGCAGAAGGGTTACTAGTCCTCTAGTGATAATATCCTGATAAAATAGTGATTTTATCAAAACTACAGCAAGCAGCCCTTGAACTGATATATAACTATAATCAAGGTGTCTGTCTCTACACTACAGTGGCTTGCAAAAGTATTCATCCCTTGGCATTTTTTTCATGTTTTGCTACCTCACAACCTGGAATTTCACTGTTTTTTGAGGGTTTGCGTCAGTTCATGTAAAGAGCATGCCTACAACTGTGAACATTTGGTTTTCTTTTTATTGTGAAGCAAACAACAAATAGGACAAAATAACTGAAAACTACAATATGCATAACTACAGGGTGGGCCATTTATATGGATACACCTAAATTAAATGGGAATGGTTGGTGATATCAACTTCCTTTTTTTGTGGCACATTAGTATATGGGAGGGGGAAAACTTTTCCAGATGGGAGGTGACCATGGTGGCCATTTTGAAGTTGGCCATTTTGGATCCAACTTTATTTTTTTTAATGGGAAGAGAGTCATGTGACACATCAAACTTATTGAGAATTTCACAAGAAAAACAATGGTGTGCTTGGTTTTAACGTAACTTTATTCTTTCATGAGTTTTTTTACAGGTTTATGACCACTTATAAAATGTGTTCAAAGTGCTGCCCATTGTGTTGGATTGTCAATGCAACCCTCTTCTCCTACTCTTGACACACTGATAGCAACACCGCAGAAGAAATGCTAGCACAGGCTTCCAGTATCCGTTGTTTCAGATGCTGCACATCTCGTATCTTCATTGCCTTCAGATGACCCCAAAGATTAAAGTCTAAGGGGGTCACATCAGGAGACCTTGGTGGCCATTCAACTGGCCCACAACGACCAATCCACTTTCCAGGAAACTGTTCATGTAGGAATGCTTGGACCTGACACCCATAATGTGGTGGTGCACCATCTTGTTGGAAAAACTCAGGGAACGTGCCATCTTCAGTGCATAAAGAGGGCAACACATCATCATGTAGCAATTTCAGATATCCAGTGGCATTGAGGTTTCCATTGATGAAGAATGGCCCCACTATCTTTGTACCCCATATACCACATCATACCATCAAGTTTCGAGATGTGCAGCATCTGTAACAATGGATACTGGAAGCCGGTGCTAGCATTTCTTCTGTGGTGTTGCTATCAGTGTGTCAAGAGTGGGAGAAGAGGGTTGCATTGACAATCCAATACAATGGGCAGCACTCTGAACACATTTTATAAGTGGTCATAAACTTGTAAAAAACTCATGAAAGAATAAAGTTACGTTAAAACCAAGCACACCATTGTTTTTCTTATGAAATTATCAATGAGTTTGATATGTCACATGACTCTCTTCCCATTGAAAAAAATAAAGTTGGATCCAAAATGGCCAACTTCAAAATGGCCACCATGGTCACCACCCATCTGGAAAAGTTTTCCCCCTCCCATATACTAATGTGCCACAAACAGGAAGTTGATATCACCAACCATTCCCATTTAATTTAGGTGTATCCATATAAATGGCCCACCCTGTATTCACACCGCCCCTAATGTCAGTACTTTATAGAGCCTCCTTTTGTGGCAATTACAGCTGCAAGTCGCCTTGGATAAGTCTCTATGAGTTTTCCACATCTCGCCACTGGGATTTTTGCCCATTCCTCAAGGCAAAACTTCTCCAGCATCTTCAAGTTAGATGCTTTCCTTTGGTGAACAGCAATCTTCAAGTCTGACCACAGATTCTCAATTGGATTAAGGTCTGGGTTTTGACTAGGCCACTCCAAAACATGTACACATTTCCACTTAAAGCGAACCTGTCATCAGGATTTTCTTAAGTAAACTACAGGCAGTGTCAGGTTGGCGCCGTTACACTGATTAAAATGATACCTGAGGTGAAGCAATCCATCTTGTGGCTGTTTTTTAATTTGTATTTGTAGTTTTCAGTTAAATTAGATTTTCACTTGTCAATAGATGCTACTGTACATGTACCGTCATTTTGCTGGAGCCAATTTTTTTTTTGCTCAAACAAAATGGCGGTGGCGCTTGTGTAGTAAAGCGATAGATGTTACTGTGCATGCGATATGCCGCTGGCGCCATTTTGCTGTTGTTGCATATTTTTTTTTTACTTACCGCAATATGAACTGCGCAAGTGCAGTATTTAAAATAGGAGGCAGGTCACTGAATGTTCAGTGACCGGTCATTTAAGCCCATAAGCATGAATATCAGTGTAATGGCGACAACCTGACACTGCTTGTAGTTTGCTTAGCAAAATCCTGATGACAGGTGCGCTTTAAACCACTCAAGTTTTGCTTTAGCAGTATGCTTTGGGTAATTGTCTTGTTGGAAGGTGACCCTCCATCCCAGTCTCCAATCACTGACAGACTGAAAGAGGTTTTGCTCAAGAACATGCCGTATTTCGCACCATCTATTTTCCCCTCAACTTGGACCATTTTCCCCCTTCCTGCAGCCGAAAAACATCCCCACAGCATGATGCTGCCACCACCATGTTTCATTGTGGGGATGTTGTTCTTGGAGTGATGAGCTGTGTTGGTTTGGCGCCAGACCAAGTGTTTACCTTGGTGGCCAAAAAGTTCAACTTTGGTATCATCTAACCACAGCACCTTCCTCCGTACGTTTGGGGAATCTCCCACATATGTTTTGGCAAAATGAAAATGAGCCTTATAATTTTTGTGAGCAAGTAAAGGTTTTTTTCTGCCCATTCTTCCATAAAGGCCCACTCTATGGAGTGTACGGCTTATTGTGGCCATATGGACAGATACTTCAGTCTCTGCTTGGGAACTCTGCAGTTCTTTCAGGGTTACCTTTGGTTTCTGTGCCGACTCTCTGATTAATGCCCTCCTTGTCTGGGCTGAGAATTTTGGCGGATAGCCCTTTCTTGGCAGGTTTGTTGTGGAACCGTGTTCTTTCCATTGATTGATAATGGATTTGATGTTGCTCCAGGGCATCATCAGAGATTGGGATTTATTTATTTATTTTTTAAAACCCAACCCTGACTTGTACTTCTCAACAACTTTGTCCCTGACGTGTTTGGAGATCTCCTTGGTCTTAATGATGTTGTTTGGTTAGTGGTGCCTCTTGCTTAATGGCGTTGCAGCCTCTGTGGCCTTTCAGAAAAGGTGTATATATACTGATAGACCATGTGACACTTACATTGCACACAGCTGGACTTCCTTTCACTAAGCATGTGACTTATGAAGGCAGTTGCTAGCACCAGAAATTTTTAGGGGCTTCATAGCAAAACGGGTGAATACATATGCACATGCCAATTTTTAGCTATTTGATCCTATAAATTTAATTTATGCCTATATTTTTCTTACTTCACTTCACCAACTTAGATTATTTAGTGCTGATTACAAAAAAATATTAAAACAGGTTGTAATGTGATAAAATAGGTAAAAAGCCAAGGGGGTGAATACTTTTGCCTGCCACTGTATGCTGCTCTCAGATTAGGTGGCAAGAACCTGGGGACAGATTCCCTTTTGCAAATTTTTGGGCAGCAAGAAATACTAGCGGATTTTCGCTCTGAAGTCTGCAGAATTGTTAATGCAACTTTTGAATATACTATAAACAGTTTACTAAAGATGTACACAAGATAAGTAATGCAAAGGTATAATATACAGAATTTATCTTTTGTCTATAAAGGAAGAAAGAATGAACTGTAAAACAGTGTTGTAAGGTGAAAATATTCTGTAAAGTATTAGGATAGAATTACTTGTTGCACTGACTATAATATACAATATGTCATCAGTACATAAATGTAAAGTCCCTGCAAGAATTACTATCCATTATTTTGACTACACTTTTAAGCCACGGATTTCCATCAATGTCGGCAACCACTCCAGAACAACACTGCATGCATGGGTAATATGTTTTCATTAATGTGTTATCAAAGCCATCCCTTCAATAAATCGACCTGACTGCATCACTTGACATTTATTTAACCTACTTAGGTTTACTATCCATATGCCTAGATGTGCATTTATCTACATTAAAATGCATCTGTCACTAGGTTCCCATTACCAACGATTATCTAAATCCTGCAGAATAATAGTTGCAATTAATTGAATGGACTATATAATGCACATAGCTCCATCAAGCTTCAAAAGACTTTGCCCGCATATAAATAATTAATGTAGAAGGTAAAGTTGTATTCATCATCTGGACATAACATGATCACTTGCTTTACTTCATCTTAAACGACATACAAAAGCAAAGAAATAGTAATAATAATAGCAGTAAAGTATAGAGTTGGACAAAGGTCAATAACTATGCAATTATCGGTAATACATTTAAACCCTTAACAAAGACTGGAGATCAGCTAACTGCTGCTGGTTCAGGTGTTGAGAAACCAGGTGATCTGATGTCAAGGCCAGGGAAACCTGAAGCCATCCAATTAATCTTTTCAAATAAATGGCTCTCCATAAGAAATGAGCGCATGAAGAAAAAGTTGAAGTCGCCCTGTTTACATGGATTTTCCTGAATTGAAGTTATTCTCCTTGAATTGAATGTCCATTATTATGGTCTGGGGTCTCTCCAGATCCCAGAGCTTAACAAATATAAGGTGTGAAAAGTAAAGAATACACTTATAGATAAATTATCTACACTTATACTCACGCAAGGCCATGATGTCAAGTGCGCTGTGACCTTATGCGCTCATGTACGGAACTGTCCTGGGCTTCATCAGAGCTAATAGACCTGACCTAGCTTGTAGGGGGATTCAGGGCTCATGCCAGTGATAAGAAGATGTGACAAGGTGAGCTGTAAGAGGAGTATAAGTTCTTTTTATTGTTTCATCTTTTGATTGGTTAGTATGGCTGGCCACTATTTTGTTGTATTTGAGCAGAAGTGAATTACAAAAAATAATTTTTTTGGTGAATGCGTGTTTTTGTAATATTGGAGTAGAATTAATTTCCACTTGAATATATTCACTCATCTCTATTCTCCATGTACTACATATACATGATTCACAGATCCATTTGTCTCGAGCAAGGAAATGTCTCTATGAATCCGTTACATAGTAGGACATATAGAAGAAGGATTTCTGTAATGGGGCAGCCCCTTTAATATTATATTGCGCCGATCATTGTGACATGTACCAAACCCCTGTTTCCCTTATAGATGTTCCCAATTATGCAAGACTTTCTAAATTTAAAGAAGTACTCCTCCTGTCAAGGTTTTTATCCTTTTCATATATTGCAATCATCATATTATATAGCACTGTGTACTTACAATTACTCATTTTGCCTTTCTACCCAGTTAATGCTTCTCTTTTCCATTAGGTCTATGACATCACGTGATTAAACACTGACTAGCGGAAACCTTCTGCAGGGAAGTCTCTTTTCCCTGCATGAGTCATCCCTCTCTTCAACTCCTAACCCAGCTGCTCTACTCTTTCCCCCTGCCAGGGACTTTTTTAGTGATGATTCATGCAGGTAAATGAGACTTCCTGTTTCTACATAGAACTTAGAAAGATTCAGCTAGTCAGTTTTTAATCACGTGATGGAATAGACCTAATGGAAAAGAAAATAATTAACTGGGTAGAAAGGCAAAATTATCAATTGTACGTATGCAGTGCTGTATAATATGATGACTGTAATATATTCTTTAAAATACATATCAAAGATTATACATTTTTATAGCATTTACAAAGCTATGTAACACCATTGTTACACATATATAGAAACCATCGCCTGCCTTACCAGATATCTTTCTATTTCTAGGGTTGAGTAAAAATTCAACCATAGCATCATCTTCAGGGAGTTTCTCCTCGTTTTTTTTTTCTTTGTGAGGATTCAGAACTGCAGTGGAGGGACATAGAAGCCATTTGAACCAATGATGAGACAGAAGGTGTGTCTCAGGATACCTTCCTGAAGATACTGTTGTTAAACTATAATTTCGAATCACAGCTCTGCCCTAATAGAGCTGAGCTTAAAAGCACCCAAGCAGCAAACCCTGGGGGAAATAAATAGCAGGTAATCAATCCCAGTAGATAGTGACATACATACACTTCATTTTGAGCTCTTGCCTTGAAAGTGACATTAAAAGGAATCTGTCAGTAGGATCAACCTTTCTAAGCCATCTTTATGGGCATGATGGTCACAGGAAGTTGAATAAATTGCCACCTTAATATCTGAGATACAATGTCTTATTCCAGAGAAATCCATGTTTTTCTTAATATGTAAATGAGTTGTTAAGATCTATGGGCTGGCCACAAATCTCCCCGAGAATCTGTCTCCAAAGCTTATTTTAAATAAAAGAGGAGTTACCAGTGTGAGACAGATCGATCCGGAGAGCAGACTGTAAGTCATTACATGTCTCACAGTAGTAACGTCCCCTTTAATTTAAATTAATCTCTGGAGGCAGATTCTCAGGGAGATCTGTGTCCGGCTCATAGATCTTAATAGTTCATTTACATATTAAGTAAAAATGTGGACATCGGATCGCAGATATCAAGGTATCATTTTATTCAACTTTCTATGGCCTGCATGCCCATATAGACGGGTTAGGAGGGTTGATCCTATTGACATATTCCCTGTAAAGGGTTATGCTAAACTTGTGTGTTCAGTAGCGAGTAGCTCTGAAGCCTTTTTTACTTCCTTGTTGCTGTTGGGGCAGGCAGTCTTCTTTGAGTGACAGTTCTGGTTCAGTAGCTTTACCTTTTTTTCTGAGCTTATTTTGCTACAGTGACACACTCAAGTATTTCAGTAAGGTTGTTCTGAAGTCCATACTACTATCACTATCCCACAGCTGAATCGAACAATGAATAGGAGAACTGCTCTGGAAATTACCAATGGTAGGGGTTAAGGGATTGTGATTTTGCAAGACTGTTAACAACAGCTCTGTACCCAGAGCTAACAGGGAGGGGAAGGGAGATGAGCGGCAAACTGCTGTTTTGGAATTAATAAGTTGTAGAGAGGTGACTGGTATCTCAAGAGTTAACTCATCAGCCTGCAGTGTAACTATTGCGCTTACGGCCAGGCTCAGGTGGTTGGTCTCATTGGCAACAAGCTGTATACTATGTAAAATAAAGACTGTCATAGTTGGGGAATGACAGCAGATAGAAAAAGCAAATGAATTGAAAACTTTCTTATTTTCATGTTGTCTAATTATACCAATTTTATAACATGAAAATACCCTTTTATGTAAGGTACCTTGGCCTTTAATAATGTGGATATCCACAAAAAAAACAACTATTTTTCTCAGGGATTATTTTACCCATTACTCAAAAATCTGGTTAACAAGCCATACAAATTCCGGTAAGAGTAAAGCAATTATGTGTATACATGCTCATATTTTAATAGAAATGAAGAGATCAGATAGTGAATACTAAAAAAATGTCATAACTGGCTTAATTATAATTCCAAAATCTTCCAAGAATGCATTGGAACATTATTTGGTTCCTAATTATTTAACACAAATGTACTCCAGTTTCCAATGACAGCATCTGTGTGACATTTTAATAAAGAATTTGGTATGAAATCTTATATTCTCTTTCATCATCTAAGCTTGGATACATTTTATCAATGGATGTGTTTTATTATACTAAAATGATAATTTCCAATATAGATAGGGCTTACGCTAGATTTATAAACTTTTTTTGACTAGCTTCTCTCAGGTAGGTCACTGAACACTTAGGATAAAATCCAATATATTTTTTTCCCAAAAAAATAATACTGAAATATCGCTTGCCATAAGAACAGCAATCAAAAAATATGGTACTACAGATGGTCAGTGGTGGAAACAATAGATTATAGTCTACCAGTAGACAGACTGCCACTGAAATTTGGTTCTTTCTTGATTTTTAAGCTACAGCAGGAAGACAGATTTAAAGTCAGTGTGCTTTGATACACCTGTCATCATAGGTGAAAGGTTCACTGTCAAGTTTAATATAAAACTCCTCTGGTTTGACTGCAGCTATTAGCTGATGATGGTCTTACATACTTTCTGACAGCTAAGATGAGACTGGTACATAAGATGGGAAAGGAGAAGTTTTACTGTGAAGAAAGTATGGTTAAAGAGAAAAAAACACTAAGTCATTTATGATGTTGTCTGGACTCTTTATATTGATGACATCTTAAGAATAGGTCATCGATATCTGATCGGTAGGGTTCTGAAACCTGGCACCCCCACTGATCAGTTATCAGCTTCCATGGTGTAAAAAGTGAATGGAGCGGAACAGCACATCTTTATGTAGTGGCTCCTGCCGTGGACTGCAACTCAGTTCCTACTCTCTTATTCTCCCTGTCTACATCCATCCACCACCAGAGCTTATAACTGACTGGCTGGCTTGATACTAGGTTTCAGACCCCACTAACTTATCTCAAAGATAGATCATCAATAGCATTGGCCCAGACAACCCCTTCAAAGGGACTGTCATTAGAGTCAACACTTTTTGGAATGAGGAATCAGTGGTCATCTGAATAGCTGATTTTGCAAAGGGAAGTCTTGACAAATGAGTTGCCATCCATTCAATACATGAGTGAGTTTATTCCATCAGAGCCACAGACTAAGCAACTCTATTCTGGCGTAAAGAAGTTGGTTATTAGCAAAGAGCCCTAGTCTATGAAAAACACAGACCCTGATAGTATAGATCAGGGATGTCAAACTCAAACACACAGAGGGCCAAAATGAAAAACTTGACAAAGTCGCGGGGCAACCATTATACAGTATAATGGGCCCCACATAGCCCTCCATGCAGAATAATGGGCCCCACATAGCCCTCCATGCAGAATAATGGGCCCCACATAGCCCTCTATGCAGAATAATGGGCTCCACATAGTCCTCCATACAGTATAATGGGCTCCACATAGTCCTCCATACAGTATAATGGGCTCCACATAGTCCTCCATGCAGAATAATGGGCCCCACATAGTCCTCCATACAGAATAATGGGCCCCACATAGTCCTCCATACAGAATAATGGGCCCCACATAGTCCTCCATACAGAATAATGGGCCCCACATAGTCCTCCATACTGAATAATGAGCCCCACATAATTCTCCATACGGAATAATGGGCTCCATATAGTCCTCAATACAGAATAATGGGCCCCACATAGTTCTCCATACAGTATAATGGGCTCCACATAGTCCTCCATACAGAATAATGAGCCCCACATAATTCTCCATACAGAATAATGGGCTCCACATAGTCCTCTATACAGTATAATGGACCCCATATAATTCTCCATACAGAATAATGGGCTCCACATAGTCCTCTATACAGTATAATGGGCCCCACATAATTCTCCATACAGAATAATGGCCCCACATAGTCCTCCATACAGAATAATGGCCCCACATAGTCCTCCATACAGAATAATGGCCCCACATAGGGGTGGTGGTTCTGGTGTCACTGGTCAAATAAAACCACTCTGCAGGACAGATTTAGTCCACAGGCCGGAATTTGACATGTATGGTATAGACGGATAAAAGTTTTATTCAAGAGACAATCTCTTTAAATGTAACTTTCATTTTTTTTTTATAACACTGTGGCAGTGTTCGCACGTCTGTCCTTCTCACGTGCCTGACCATTAGTTTCATCTTGAAAGCTCAACTCTGTAATTTACACTTATCAGCCATAATATTTTAATTTTTGACAGATGAAGAGAACAACATAACCTTATTACAATTGCACCTGTCAAAGGGTGTAATATAGTAGGCAGAAAGCTATCCGTCAGTTCTTAAAGTGGATTTATTGCAAGCAGCAAAAATAAGGAACTGAGTAATGACTGAGTCAAAGCAAATCCAAAAAGTCAGGCTGGAAGGGTGTATTTCCAGTATGTAGCGATTAGTACCTACTAAAGACATCAAAAGAAGAACTACCTGTGACCAGCAAAAGAGTCAGGTGCCTTCAAGTCTCATCGATGCACGTGAGGAGCGAAGGCTGGCTCATTTCATCATATCCAACAAAAGAACTACTGTAGGACAACTTTACTGGAAGAATAAATCAAAAAGTGTATCAAAAGTCCCTATGATGATCCCTGTTCACTGCTAAAAGCGCCTTCTTCAACCATTTTTTCACCAAAAGGTTTCATTATTCTATCTCTTCCCCATTTCATTTGATACCTGTCTGCACACATAGAGAGGTAAGTCATTAGAGATAGGGTCTATCAATTTAGGTGTTGTGATTGAATGGCTTAAGCTTTTTGATCAAAAATTGTTAAAGGGAACCTGTCACGTCTTAGCTGCCCTCTAGACTGATTCTCACAATCCATCATGGGCGGTCACCGCGTTCAGTCACTACTGGCGCCGCCCATGACATTTGAATACTGCTCCTGGCAAGCGCTATATTTGAGGGGCACATGTGCATTTGCACACGTCAGGCCGCTGGTCTGGTGCATGCGCACTGAGGCTGTGTGATTACTAGCTTCAGTGCGCACGCTCTGTGACCTGTGGCTCCCGGCGCGTGCACACTCCATGTATCTTGTGGTCACCGCTCCATGTATCTTGTGTCACATACTGCCTGTGTAATTTGTCTGCCACACATGAAATTTGCCTGCACCAAAATGGCCCCGCCGCCCGCACTTGCGCAGTAGCATCTTTTGGTTGCCAAGAGATGCTGCTGCGCACGCGCAGGCTCCATTTTGCTGGAGGAAAAAGAATTTGCCTGCAACAATATGGCACTGCGCATGCGCAGTAGCATCTCTCGGCACCGAGAAATGCTACTGCGCAAGCGCGAGGGCCATATCGCTGCAGGAAAATTTATTTTTCCTCCAGCAAAATGGCGCCTGCACGTGCACAGTAGCATCTATCGCTTGCCGATCACCATTTTTGCTGGAGGAAAAAGAGTTGAAGAAATATTCCTGCAGCAATATGGCCCCCGCCGCCCACGCAGTAGCATTTCTCAGTGCCGAGAGATGCTTCTGCGCATGCGCAGCACCATATTGTTGCAGGCAAATTCTTTTTCCTCCAGCAAAATGGAGCCCATGCGTGCGCGGTAGCATATCTCGGCAACCGAGATATTGCTACTACGCAAGCACAGGCGGCAGGGGCCATATTTTTGTAGGAAAACTTCATGTGTGGCACACAAATTACGCAGGCAGTATGTAAACTAGTAGGCAGGTCACTGAAAGTACAGTGACCTGTCAGAAGACAGACATAGGAATACATAATGAGAGCACCAGTTACAGCCCCTCCCTAAAGTCCCGCCCCAAAGCACGAGCATATCATTATGTCAGAAATGAAAATAAAGGAGTTAAGGAGTTAAATGTACTGGAAAGAAATGGTGCCATCTTGGAAATACTGTCTTGGTGCCATATATGACAGGGCACTTTCAGAGGTCTTGTGGAGTTCATGCCTGGTTAAGTCTAAGCTGTTTTGACAGCACGACGTGGATCTGTACAACATTAGGCAGATGGTTTTACCTGTATACGCTTTATAGGTAAAGAGGGTTTTATTGCCCAATGCAGTCAATCTATCGCCCATAGTGTAATGAAAGTACATTAATCCAGATGAAGCTTGTGATGGTATTGGGTGCTATGTGGTTACTGATGGAAGAATGATGTTTGAAAATCCAAACCACTGAATATCCAAGCAGAAAGGCCAGTATCTTATTAGAAATGCAATATACTTTTCTGTCATCCAGGCAATTGTCATTTATGGAAATAGGAATCTGGATATAAATGATCAGACTCAGAGTATGAAGTTGGTGTCTATTGTGGGGAATTTTTACAGAAATAGTCAGATTCAACATGTTTTCCTAATCTCACACCAGAAAATGAGCTTGATTCATATTATGAAGAATCTGAGAATATGACCATGTTCAAGGCAATGAAACGATATATCCAAGCAGCAGTAAATTCAAAGATTGAAAAAATTCTAAAAAAAGAAAGCAGATAGAACACGATTGAAAAAGGTAAAAGGCCAAGAAATAAAAAGGAATTTAGTTATGTAGAAAACTTCAATTTCAAGACACATGTGATAGATCAACAGGACTAAGAAAATGCATTTTTTTCATCATTATGCCATTTTGCGGTATCCAAGCTTTGATGCCATGGACCGTGTCTACAGGGGTTGATGTCTTTGTCTACACAGAGTAAACACAAATATATATGAATTTTTTAATAATTATTTTTATTTTCTTTTTTTCATGTAGATGCTTGTTGTGTTATCTCCATATAGGTAACGATGTTAAAACACAAACGTTATTGTTCTTATAACTGCAAAACATGCTTCCCTCAGTGTATTGCATTAATGCAGAAATATACCCACTTTCCCATGATTCCTTGATTTAGACTATAAGTAAGGGCGTTATTGAAACGCGTCATTCTTTCATGGCTATCATGTAAACCTTTACCACTGCAAAGGTTTTTTTTCATATATTTTTGTTATGCAATAAAAAATATTCCATTACTTTATTCCTTAGTACTCTCGCTCCATACACTCTAAGCCAAGAAACACTATATGGCCTAAGGATGTGGTGAGCCTTCTTATCAAATCTTCTGTTCAACCAGGGTTAAAAAAATGCCACGTGGTAAGTGATAGGATCATGTTACTAATTTTGCATTGGGGTCCATGAGCTTCAAATAATGCCTTCCCTATACCCAAGATCTGACCTTGGCTGCCCTTGTACTGCAAAATTATATATTACATTAACAAACTAGGTATCATGCAGGAGCGGACATAGACATAAGAGGGCCCCTTTGCAAGAACAATATATTGGCCCTTTGCGGCCCAATAACTCCTAATAATGTACAATTTCACCGGCTTTAGAGGTGGAAATGAGCCCCCTTACTTCTTAAGCCCCTGTGCGAATGCACAGGTTGCACCAAAGATATGTCTGCCCCTGGCCTCATGTACATTAACTGGTGGAGACAAGAACTAGAAGGGTCACCCATGCTGTAGTGGTTTATACACATACATCCCAAAGTTTTAAAGGAGTTTTCTATTTAAAATGTATAAAATGTTGATCAGCGTGCTCATATTAAAAATAATAAAGCATTACTTGCCTCTCTCTACTTCACCAACACCTCTCTGCAGTTGCTTTGGACTTTGTTGATAGGCTGCAACGATGATATCAAGACTATAGTGTATATGACCGCTACTGCAAAACACTGGGCTTAGCAGTTCGGCTGATGTAGCCATCACAAGCCTCTGTATTAGGCTCACCTGGTGAGGTGAATTTACAAGGTCGCAAGTCAAGGTAGACACATGGATCCAAGGCAATGGCGCAATATGCTTGAGGGCATGGAGAACAGTGAGAACTTGGACATCCTGGAAGTCACAGAACCAGCAGGGCAGATGAAGAGGAAAATAGCAAGTCTGAAGCAGCACACAGAGGAAGGCAGAAGAACCACAGGGGTTGAATGCACACTATGAATAGCCTCCAATAACAGTTCATGATGCTTACATCCACCAGTAGGTTAACCATTAAGTGGCAAGCAGAGGGTTATTCAGCAGGTCTGAGGATATACAGGAGTTTTGTAAAGATAAATGTACAATGTGATCAGGTGATACAGCATTCCAAACAAAAACGGAACATAAGAGTCTCAATCCTAAGACACAAGTTTGTGTTAAATTGGGCCTCAAAAAGGCCTATGGAGGTGATGTCACCAAAACACGTCAGACAACCTATAAAACCCTAAATAGAGCTCAGCAAAGAGCGACAGCCATAGGGGAAGGGAGCAGAGCCTGACTCAGCCAGTACAGGTGTGTCACGCTCTGAGCCTAGTAATTAGCTGCAGTCAAAAATTCTAAGTGGAGAATTTAACTTAGTTCTAGAAAACCTCTTTAAAGAAGCACTGCAATCATTTTTTTCATTAGTTCTGTGCATATGTGTATGTAGGGTAATGTGAGTGAGTTTTTATACTCGCCTACCACTGCTTTCTCCGGTGTCCAGCACTGTTCTGCTCCTCTTCTCAGTGACATCACCACATTTCAGACTTGTTGGGTCACTCTATGGTTTATGCGTAAGCCGGAAGCCTCTTTTACATTGTAAGCCTATGGAGCCTTGTTCTGAGCCTCATTCTGACGCTCCTCAGATTTATAAAAGCCATTTCCGGGTCAAGCAAAGAGCAGTGTGACCTGGAGACTTTACAGAGCGATGATGTCACTCAAAAGAGGAACAGAAGGGCACTGGACACCGGACAGAGGGGCAGTAGGCGAGTATGTTATTACACTCACACTACTCTATATGCACAAATACACAGAATGAAAAAAAATATTTATGGGAGTGATTTATTAACTGAGTCATATCAAATTTCGGTGATTGTATCTGTTAATAAAATTTCCAGTAAATTCCTGTTTGCAAATACTGATGACCTGGATTGTCTGCTATAGGATAGGCAAAACTTGTTAGACTTACATTTAGTCATAGGTTTACAGTATAGAAGGTAGGGTAGATGTCCCATTTTCTCTTCATACATGCTTTGGACCACCCATAAAAACCTTAAAACTTTTACATTTTTGCTGCACTGTAAAATCTTAGAACTTGTCCTCTAGTAGCCCAGAAGGCTTGACACTACTCGCAATAATCTCACTTTATTTCTAAATATTATTTCAGATTTAGATGGCCTGGTGGTTTACAGAAAATTGTTTTTTTTATTTTTTTTAAGGGTGGTTGGGGATTTTCTGGTGACAGGAATGTGTTCATGATAGCTATTTTTAAGCTAAATGGACATGTCTCAAGCAATTTCTTTAAGGATGTAGAAAGAACTGTCCGTGAAAAATGCCAAGATGCTAGGTCAATAAGCTTTAGGCAAAGAATTGGATTTCCTGAGCCAATCTCTGTACCTGTCATTCTACACAGAAACGCAGTGTCACATAGACTATCGGCTATAGAGAGATCGACAGAAGGAACCGAGAATGCTTAACATGCTCCAATTTAGCTGTGATTGCATATATCATATCATTAAAAACGATGACCCCATTACACAAGCCAACATAAGTGAAATATAATTTGAAAAATATAATTCTAAATTATTCTGAAATAGTTGTGGATAGTTATAATCATGGGAATAGCACAGTAAATAGTGGGGTACCAATGATGGCAGTTAATATATTTATTATAGATGCCACAGGCCATGTTCCCTTGTGAACACAGAGTTTTTCCATTCGCATTTTTTTTTTTGCAGAAAATCTGCTGCGTTGAACAATTCAAGAAAAGAGAATGTGATTTCATGGAAACTCGCGTCCAGTGCGCGTTTAACCCCTTCACTCCCCAGCCTGTTTTCACCTTCCTGACCAAGCCAATTTCATGTATTAATAACTCTGGAACGCTTAAACATACCCGAGTGATCCTGAGACTGTTTTTTCGTGACAAACTGTACTTCATGTTAGTGGTAAATTTTGGTCAGTATAATTTGCGTTTATTTATGAAAATATCGAAAAATTTACAAAAATGTGCAAAATATTGTAATTTTCAAACTTTTATGCCCTTAAAAAAGATACTTATACCACACAAAATAGTTAATAAATAACATTTTCCACATCTCTACTTTACATCAGCATCATTTTTGAAACATCATTTTTTTTTGTTAGGAAGTTAGAAGGGTTAACCCCTCAAGTGCTCAAAGCGACAATCAAAAGAGTTTATTAACCCTACAGGGGCTTCACAGAAATTAAAGCAATGTGGAAGGAAGGGAAAAATGAAAAGTAAACTTTTTCACACAAAAATATTGTTTTATCCCCAAATTTTGCATTTTCAAAAGGGTAACAGCAGAAAATAGACCATACAATTTGTTGTGCAGTTTCTCCTGAGTACACCGATACCTCATATGTGGTAGAAAACTACTGTTTGGGCGAATGTCATGGCTTTGAAGGGAAGGAGCAACATTCAACTTTTGGAGCGCAAAATTGGCTGGAATAGATAGCAGACAAGAAGACGCATTTGCAGAGCCCCTAATGTGCCTAAACAGTGGAAACCCCCACAAGTGACCCCATTTTGAAAACTACACCACTCAAGGAACTTATCTAGATGTGTGGTGAGCACCATGAACCAGCAGGTGCTTCACAGAATGTTATAACGATGAGCTATGAAAATAAAAAAATAAAATATCACATTTTCCCACTAAAATGTTGCTTTAACCCCAAATTTTTCATTTTCATAAGGGTAACAGGAGAAAATTGACCATACCATTTATTGCACAATTTCTCCTGAGGACACGGATACCCAATATGTGTTGGAAATCTACTGTTTGGGTGCACGGCAGTGCTTGAAAGGTAAGGAGCACCATTTGACTTTTGGAGTGCAAAATTGGCTGGAATAGATAGTGAACACAATGTCGCGTTTGCAGAGTCCCTGATGTTACTAAACAGTGAAAACTCCTCACATGTAACCCCATTTTGGAAACTACACCCCTCAAGTAATTTACCTAGAGGTGTGGTGAGTACCTTGAACCCACAGATGCTTTTCAGAATTTTATAACACTGAGCTGCAAAAATGTTGTTTTAGCCCCAAATTTTTCCTTTTCACAGGGGTAACAGGAGAAATGGACCTCAAAATTTGTTGTGTGATTTCTTGTCAGTACAGTGATACCCCATATGTGGTGGAAAACAACTGTTTGGGAACATGGAAGGGCTAAGAAGGGAAGAAGCGCCAAATCAATTCTGCAGCGCAAATTTGGCTGGAATAGATTGCGGATGCCAAGTCAAATTTGAAGAGCCCCTGACATGCTAAAACAGCAGAAACCCCTATGGATGACCCCATTTTGGAAAGTACACCTCTTGAAGAATTCATCTAGGGGTGTAGTGAGCATATTTAACCCTCAGGTGATACACAGAATTTGATAAAATTGAGCTGAGTCAATGGAAAATTACCATTTGTTCCACTAAAATGTTGCTTTGACCCTAAGTTTTACATTTACAAAAGGGGTAATAGGAGAAAATGAATGGTAGAATTTGGTACGCAATTTCTCCTGAGTACGCCAATGCCCCAGATGTGGTCAAAAACTACTTTTAAGGCACAGTGCAAAGCTCAAAAGGGAAGGAACACAGGTAGAGCCCCCTGAGGTGCCAGAACAGCAGAACTCCTCCATAAGTGACCCCATTTTACAAACTACACCTCTCAATTAATTCATTTAGGGATGCAGTGAGCATATTGACACATGTGCCTCACAGATTTTTATATCATTGGGTGGTGAAGAAAGAAAAATTAAATTTTTACCAGTAAAATGTTGTTTCAACCCCAAGTTTTTAATTTTTATAAGGGCTAATAGGAAAAAATGAACCTGACAGTTTTTTGTGTAATTTCTCCCGAGTTTGCCAATACCTCACATGCAATCGGGAACTTCTTTTTAGGCACAGTGGAAAGCTCAGAAAGGAAGGAGAGCCATATTGTAGTACAGATTTTGCTGCTACGGTTAGCGGGTGTCATGACCCACTGAAAGAACCCCTGAGGTGCCAGAACACCAGAAGCGCCCCATAAGTGACCCATTATACTACACATTTCATTGAATTCGTCTAAGGGTGCAGTGATCATATTGACACTATGAGTGTGTCAAAGAATTTTATACCATTGGGCAGTGAAGAAAAAATAATTGCGTTTTTACCTCAAAAATTAGTTTTAGCCCCAGATTTTACATTTTCACACGGGAAAATGAGTAAAAATGGCACCAAAAATTTGTCACACAATTTCTGCTGAATGTGACAATACTTAAATTACCAGCAGTATAGGGGGTATATAATCAATAACCACTTGATAAATAGATCAAAGCAAAATAGTGGTATAAGAGTTAAAACATAACCTTTAATAATTTATGTGGATAAAATCCTATATAGGACTAGTGATACAAAGGACTAAAAATATAAATAGACCGGTTACATAGACCAAAGGTTACACAAATTTATTGCCAAGTCGACCAAAGATCAGTGGCCTAACCTTCCTAGAACCATCCCTGCCTGAAACATCAAATTTCATTCTTAGCAGACCATCAGTGGTTAATAGTGAGCACACAATTCATACAATAATATTGGAATGATCTCACCAGCCACATCGATAGTGCTTGCTTATGCAGGGGATAGTTCAATTCAAGCAGGGCGTCAGAACAGCTTCAATCCTCAGCCTTGTATAGTACACCGCTCTCAATGCGTTTCCTTATGTTCATAATTCCTCAGGGGAGATAAGGGTGTAAAGACTACCCTAATATCATGGGTGACCGTCGCCAGCCCAAACTCCATACAGGCGGCGCAGCTCCTCTACGTTCCCTATTCCATTTAAAGCCACCCGCGTATACCACACGCGGGTATGTCACTTCCGGTTCCCGTTGTTCCACTTCCGGTTCGTGGAACGCATACTCCGGCCGTGACACACACGATCGCGTTATCGTGTGGCTATTATTTACCCCACGTGATGCTCCCTCCTCGATTTGCACCCACCTCACCGCACCAATGGGAGGTTGTGTGTCCGCCCTGGATGTGACGTGTGCGTGTCACGGCCGGAGTATGCGTTCCACGAACCAGAAGTGGAACAACGGGAACCGGAAGTGACATACCCGCGTGTGGTATACGCGGGTGGCTTTAAATGGAATAGGGAACATAGAGGAGCTGCGCCGCCTGTATGGAGTTTGGGCTAGCGACGGTCACCCATGATATTAGGGTAGCCTTTACACCCTTATCTCCCCTGAGGAATTATGAATATAAGGAAACGCGTTGGGAGCGGTGTACTATGCAAGGCTGAGGATTGAAGCTGTTCTGACGCCCTGCTTGAATTGAACTATCTCCTGCATAGGCATGAACTATCGACGTGGCTGGTGAGATCAATTCAATATTATTGTATGAATTGTGTGCTCATTATTAACCACCGATGGTCTGCTAAGAATGAAATTTGATGTTTCAGGCAGGGATGGTTCTAGGAAGGTTAGGCCACTGATCTTTGGTCGACTTGGCAATAAATTTGTGTAACCTTTGGTCTATGTGACCGGTCTATTTATATTTTTATTCCTTTGTATCACTATTCCTATATAGGATTTTATCCACATAAATTATTAAAGGTTATGTTTTAACTCTTATACCACTATTTTGCTTTGATCTGAATGTGACAATACCCCATATGTGGGAAGGAGTGCTATTTGACTCTTGGAGAAATAATTATCGTTAAATAGTTTGCAGACTACATATACAGAGCCCCTAAGAGCCAGATAAGCAGAATCCATCCCTCAAATTACCCCGTTATGGAAATTATACCCCTCTGGGAATTTATCTACAGGCTTAGTGATGATTTTGACTCCATGGGTGTTTTACAGAAACAAGCAGCAGTGGATGTTGCTTAGTGAAAATTGCAAATATGCCATTGTAGTGCCCAGTACGTTGTAGTGCGCATACACTGTGCCCAGCTCATGCTTCTTGAAACATGCACCCGTAAAGTAATCGGGCTCTCATCACTACAGAAATGCCAAATGCTGGACGCTAAGTGTGGTTTAAGCACACTGAGGCTCAGAAGGGAGAGGGACATTTGGAAATGGGAGAGAAGAATTTGCTGGATTTCTTTTGGGGGGTAAGGAGCCATAACGCTTTTTCAGTGCCTTTGTGCTACTAGTAAGGTGGAAGCCCCCTATATTTCCATTGACAGACCAGAGTGGGGACTTGCTTTTGTGTGGTTTAAGTTGAAGCTTTTATTTGGAACATTTTACATAACATTTGGGATCAAATTTATCCTGTGCTCTACGCTGAGCATTTACATCAGGATTTAGATCTAAATCTCTGAGTGACGTGATTCCACTGAAACCCCTGAGGGATCCATTCACTATAATGAGGCAACAGAGTTACTCTGGACTCCGTCTGGCCTCTGTTCAGCGGTGTCCTTTTTAGAGGTGCACAAAATTGTGGTTGACTGCGCTTTTATGCACACTTAAAAAGATGGACAACACCAGATCGTAGGCCAGACAGAGTCTGCAGTGTCTCCATCTGCCTCATTATAGGGAATCTTCCGCCGGGGTTTCCGTCTAAATCACATATTTCAGAGATTTACAGGGAAACGCAGGTGTAAGCGCTCAAGGCAGTATAAGGCTGCTTTCACACATTGCGTATTTTGAAAAAAAGCGCACAAAAATCCGCAATGTGCCTTGTGTCTGCCAGCAAAGTGAATGGGAAATTCACTTTGCCGTTCAGACACTGTGTGATTTTACACAGCGCGAAAGCGCAGCTGCATAAAGAATTGACATGTCAATTCTTTACGCACCGCGGCCTGCGCTTTCTCACATATTGTGCCCATTATAAGCGATGGAATTACGCAGCGGTGTTCACACACTGCGTAATTCCAGCGCTTTTTTACGGAGGTGCAGGAGAAACTACATAATACAGTATGAGTATACACTGCAGAAAAAGCGCATGCGTAAAAAAACGCAGCAAAAAACGCAGTATGTGAATGGAGGTGCTTTTTTTACCTGCGTAAAAAAACGCGGGTAAAAACTGCAGGAAAATACGCGCGCGTAAAAAAAAGCAGCAAATACGCAATGTGTCAACGCAGCCTAAATGTGAGCCGAGCCTTACTGCGATCTTTGATAGGCAGAATAAACAAATCAACAGCAGGTCAAGAATTTGCTCTATTTATTTTTTATGGCGTTCACCGTGCGGTCTAAGTGATTAGACAACTTTATTCTTCGGGTTGGAGCGATTACAGCGATACCAGATTTATATTGTTTTTTGTGTTTGGCTGCTATCACACAATATAAAATTCTTGTTTTTGCATCGTCATATTTTGAGAGCTATAATTTTTATATATATTTCTGTGGACAGAGTCATGTGATTTTTTGTGGGACGAGTTGACGTTTTTATTGGTACTATTTTCGAGCACATAACATTTTTTACATTTTTTGATTGCTTTCTATTACGATTTTGGGAGGCAGAATGAACAAAAAACAGCAATTCAGGAGTTGTTTTTTAATTCCTTCTTATGTCATTCACCGTGAAGTAAAAGTGATACTGGATACTGGTCAGACGCCTCTCACCCAGCCAAACCCTATCTCACATTTTGCACTGACGAGGGGCAGTACCCTGAAACACAGTGTCTGCAAATTGAGATTTTGGTTTTGCCTATTATCCTAAGTCATGTGACAATGCTTGTTAAAGGGTTGATATTGACTTTTAGGATTGCTACTTCATATAGGTGGCACTAGAGTTCTAGTTTTCTTCCTCTCTGCAGAGACAATTTGCATATTTCCCAGAGAAGCACTGCCGCTTAAAAGTCTACTCACCTTGACATGGTTAACAGGTCACTCTCCACAAAAATTAACTTAGCAACCAAAGTCAGACAGCTGCTGCCAAGCCCTAAAAAGATCACAGGTAGAATGAAAGAATCCTATGTATGTAGAGTATTGTGTACATTTAAAGGTATCAGTGTATAAAGCTTCAGTCACACAGTTGGAATGTGCAAAAAATAAATCCATCATAGATTTCAGTGAAATGCAGCAGAAACATTTCTGCCGTTGATTTGCATGCTGATTTGCATACATTTTAGCTCATTTGAAGTCAATGAATATGCGTGACTAATGAACATTTTACAAATTATAAAATCTGAATCCAATGTAGCCAAACATATGCAAGGGAAACAAAGTCAAGCTCCATTATGTTATACGCAACCTACAAATAAATACATACACATTTACAGGTGATGTAAAGCTCCGACGCTGTGCATTAAATGTCATTAAACATTCTTCAGAACTAATCCCAATAGAGAAGTCTGAACACACTAAAATTAGGGCGACAATCCAGCCTATGGCAAAAGTGCAGACTAAAAACCCAATTCACATGGAATTCTGGTGAAATTACAAAACTGGACAGAATCTACAATGTGTTCTGTGTGAGAACTTACAAGATGACAAAACACTAAATCAGCACTACCAGCCCCCTCTTTTGCAGGATTGGAGAGGATCCCTAAGGTGAGAATATTCCTTTCAAGCTGAACTAATTAACATGTACAAACACAAAACTAACTAATGATCTTTTCATATCAAGGCCTGAAATGGAGTATCCACTACATCTAGAAAAATAGGGTTCCTGCATCAACATAGAAAGGGACTTTTACAACATGTACACTGGAACGCTACAAGATGTTTAAATTTTTAAGGCTATGTTTAGACGTTGTGGAAAATTTGGTCACAAATTCACAAGGATTCCGCTGTCAAAATCCGTATTTGTTACTTGTAGTTTTCATTGTGGATTTGGCTGCTGATTTCACCCTATTCCATTTGCATGGAATAGGGGAAAATCCACAATGAAATCCACAAATGAAAATCCAGTGAAGAATAAGAATGCCGAACATTTTCAGTCTGCACCATGTTTTCAAGTTTGTGCAGATTTTTTTCTGCAACGGTTTGTACATTAAATTGCTGCGGATTCACAGAGTAGAATCCACACTGGAAAAACCGCAGCAAATCCTGAACGTGTAAACTTAAATTATCTTCCACAAGGTGTCTAAAATGTTTTTTTTCTTAAAGAACCTAACTATTTGTGGTCACCACAGTGGTCTCTCCACATCCATTGCTTTGTGTCACTACTTACTAAGTGACCGTATTATATTTATATTAGTAAGTATTGTGGCTACCATAGTGGTCTCTCCACAGATTTATGGCTTTATGCCACCACTTCCTACATGGCTATGTTATATATATATTCATAAATATGCGATTGACAAGGCTGCGGTTTGTTAGATTCATAACTGGCTCAATGATCGCACTCAAAGAGTGGTAATAAATGGTTTCACACCCAATTGAAAGTGTTTCAAGTGAGGCACGACAAGGCTGTCCTGGCCACAGTGTTATTGAACATTTTTATAAATGATCTAGATAAGGGAACTGAAAGTAAACTAATCAAATTTGCAGATGATGCAAAGCTAAGAGGTATAGCTAGCACTAAAAGAAAGACAGAGAAAGGATTCAGAAGGATATAGATAAGCTTGAACAATTGGCAGTGACTAACAGAATGGTATTTAACAGGGAGAAATGCAAGATTCTACAGCTGGGCAAGAAAAACAAAAATTACACCTCCAGAATGGTAGGAATAGAACTAAGCAACAGCACGTGTGAAAAAGATTTGGGCGTACTGATAGATCACAGACTGAACATGAGTCAACAGTGTGATGCAGCAGCAAAAAAGGAAAACACAGTTCTGGGATGTATTAAGAAAAGCATAGAGTCTAGATCACATGAAGTAATTATCCCCCTCTACTCCTCCTTGATCAGAACTCATCTGGAATACTGTGTCCAGTTTTGGGCACCACATCTTAAAAAGACATAAAAAAACTGGAGCAAGTTCAGAGAAGAACTACCAGGATGGTGAGTGGGCTGACAACTAACTGTTCCTTGTAGGACATAAAGAATCTGGGAATGTTTGCTTGCAAAAAAGAAGGCTAAGAGGAGACTTAATAGCTGTCTACAAGTATCTGAAGGCATGTCACAGTGTAGAGGGATCATCCTTATTCTCATATGCACATGGAAACACAAGAAGCAATGGAATGAAACTGAAAGGGAGGAGTAGATACAGATTAGATATCTGAAAAAACTTTTTGACAGTGAGGGTGATTAACGAGTGGAAGAGGCAGCCACGAGAGGTAGTGAGTTCTCCTTCAATGGAAGTCTCCAAGCAGAGGCTGGGCAGACATCTGTTTGAGATGGTTTAGTGAATCCTGCATTGAGCAGGGGGTTGGACACGATGACCCTGGAGGTCCCTTCCAACTCTAACATTCTATGATTCTATGAAGCAGTCGCTGCACATCTTCCGCACTCTCCATTTATTTTTTTGGGAATTCCAAAATTGCCAAGTAAACCTTTCCCATTAGATAATAATTGGGAATAACCCTTTAACATCCTAACAGACGTTTCCCAGTCTTTCTCTGGATTACTACTACAAGATAATAGATTGAACTCAATAGACTTGTGTCTGTTTTCAACCTTAGTATGTTACTATAAATTAATTAGATTCTTATGCTTGGAGGTTACATTGGCAGATGGCTAATTTTGAGCTAATTAAGTATGCTAGATAGAAGTCATCGTTTTAAAGCTTTGTAGATACAGTATACTATGCTGTACTGTTTCCATGACAAATAGTACAAAAGGAAAAATGATCAGTAAGTATGTAATTTACAGCAAACTGTATATACCGTAGACACTATGATCCATGGACACTTTAGTTCAAATGAGCCAGAGCGAACGACCAAGCACCACATTGTTTCCAGATAAAAGATGGTGACTGCAAGGGACACATCCCCTTTTGGAAATACGAAAAGGAAAATTGGTGAGCCTTTCTCTTGAGGGAAAGGGGATGTAGTGCAATAATCCGGCAATCCTTCTCCACTATGTTCTTCCCTGTATTCCAGGCATTCACTTAGTAAGAGATATAGAGACACTGTAAAAAGTTGTTGCATTGCTTCTCATTCTCCTGATACAAATTTCAGCTTTCTTTACTTCTACATTTTTATGGCCAGCTATCAGAAAGCAGATAGAGATGTAATGGCGGAATAGTGCCTGTGATACGGCTTCATAAAGCCTTCTCCTTGTCGCTGCATGTTATTTCGAAATTTACCATAACATATGAATAAGAAGTGATTTATTTCTTATTTCTGCAAAGCTCTTGATGCTCCATAGCAATCTGAGTGGTGTTTGATGAGCAATCACTGAACAGTGAGGTTATGACGTGTGCATAAATTCTGTCTAAATAAGAAACTATATAAAATGTACATCTCTTTATTTTATCTTTATTCTCAAGAAAAATATTCTTCACGATATTCAATGAGCACTGTCATCTGTGATGAAAAGACATCCAATTGTAAAGGAATTGCCAGTATGGAAAAAAGAAGAGATGCTTGTCTGAAGAAAAAAAAAGCTATTGCAATAATTCTAACGCAAAAAAAACCTATCACACCCAAACCCAATGGATAACCAGGCCATGGCTGCAGGTCGCTATAGAACATGCTGCTCAATATAGGACCTGTTTATTAAAGGGAAAATAGAGTGCGGCTGTATTAACATCTGTTTGTGTCTTTGTTTCTAGGAATCTTAGGAGAAAATGAGCTACAGCTTATTCTGTGCATACAGTAATTTGTGAGGTGCGGTGTTCTCTCCATATGGCGTGCTAAAAGAGCTAATCCAAAAGGGGGCCATTCATTGGAGCCATTGATGCCGAATATATCCAGTCAAATAACTTTCTAATTACTTTACCGACTGTTCTTCCTAAACTTCTGGCTTCATTGATTGAATATTCAATTTCATATTGATGAAAAGTGGTCAAATATATAAATTCCCTTTATGCAAAGGTTCATGATATTTATACTGTGTTGACATGGAGGTTCTGTATAGTACAATACTGATTATGTGGCTCCTCAAAAAATAAGTTCATTATCCAATTTCCAAATTCCACCTTACCGCCTACTTTCTTCATCCTATTCCTTTCCAACCTTATTCTGGATATTTCATAATTCTTCCACGGTTACATTTTTTCAGCCTCTATATACTGGAATTGATTCTCTAACATCCATATTTTCCATACTTCCCAGATCTCCCAATCTTCTCTAGCTACTACTGAACTTTCATATTCTCTTCAAAACATTCTAAATATTAATTTAATTTACTCTGAATTCTATAATTGTCCCTTTTCTCGCTTGACCATCTACAGCCCATATTCCACCTAAACTATTCTAGGGAAAATGCCCAAACTAATGTTAGGAAGGGCTTGTGCAGATGACAGTACTATCCGTGATTTTGACGGACAGCATTCGTCCTCATGTTATTCTATAGGGTTGGGCACACGTCCCACTTTTTTCTTGGACCGAGTCGATTCAAGCAATAAAACGCAACATGCACGATTTGCCTCCGATAATAATCATTTGGCTCTCGTCCATTCAACTGTATGGCTCAGTGGAAAAGATCGGATCGTACTCCGATGACACAAGAGTATGGTACGATTTTCACAGACAGAAATGGAGACACTTTTTTTTTTTTAAATTCTCCACATCTGAGAAAATCGGATCACACTCTGATTAGATCGTGATTAGCATAATGGGACTGATTTTCACGGATCAAGACCATACGATCGTGTGATTGTAGCTTAATGAACACAAAATCCTCTAACCTTTGTTTCTTACGTCTGTCCTTAACGTTACCCCCTCTTCTTAGGTATTTACTTTACTTACATAGCACCATCATATCTCACAGCTCATTACAGACATTATCATCACTGCGCCCATTAGGGTTCACAATCTAAATTCCCTATTAATATATCTTTCAAGTGTGGGATGAAACTCAAACAAAAACAGGTAGAACTCCTTATAGAAGTAGTCCTTGGTGGTACTTGAACCTAGGACCACAACACACCATATCAACAACGCAATCGCTGAGCCACCATTCTGCCCCTCCACCAACTTTGCAAAGGGTGAAATCCGCTGTGAAAATCCCCTGGCATGCTGTGAATGTCAAATCTGCAGTGCTGGTCAATTTCTGCTGTAGCTTTTCCGCAGCAAAATGTGCATGAAATCCCAGATGATCAGTTCCCTGTTGGCATACCCTTTTGTGCATCTTATCTTTTTACTTTTTATCTAGGGTACATAAAGGCTCTGTCTCTTTGGATTCATTTCCTGCTTGATTTAGGAGTTTGGTTTTGATCAACTCCTCAAACCACAATTATTTACTACTAAAAAATCCGTCTCAACAATGGCAGGAAATTTGGGTAAAATTTGTTCCATTTAGTAAATTGTGCTTCGTATTGCTCGACAATACAGGAGCAAAACATTCAGACTGTCAATGCTAAGCACTATCTGAATATTGCACAGGACTAGTGAATCGGCCCCTTTATTTTATTCACAGATAAGTTGGTAACGCTTCGCACAACCTCTCACATTTATGCTTAAGGGGGTATTCCCATTTCCAAGATCCTGCCCCAATATATAGTAGGTGTAATAATAATAATAATATTAGCAAATACCTCCAATTAGAAATTTAGTATAGTTCTGCTGATTCGCTATGCTGCTTACCCCATGTGCAGGGCATTGCAGTACCTTAGGTATCCATGGTTTTGAACTCAAATAGTGACAGTTAGTTAGCTCTTAGTGGTCGTAACCATGGATACCTAAGATACTGCAATGCCCTGCACAAGGGGTAAGCGACATAGCGAATCAGAAGAACTATACTAAATTTCTAATTGGAATCAGAAGAACTATACTAAATTTCTAATTGGAGGTATTTGGTAATATTATTATCATTACACCTACTATATATTGGGATAGAATCTTGGAGATGGGAATACCCCTTTAACGAGCAGTGTTCTCTCTCCAACTGTATGCTGCAGCTTCTATTTGTGTCATTATTACTTATGTAATGTTATTGTGGCTGTGATTGTACTTCCAGTGTGTTTTACCTCTATGTTGCACTGGATTAGGATATTCAGCACAATGTCATGTAATATCGTTCAGAATGATTAATAATAAAAAGCAGAAAATCATATTGACTATAGCATTATCTTGCCTATGTCTATTCATAAATATACAATCAAACTTTTCCAAATGTTATTATTAAACGGTTTCCAGTTACTTTGACCATTTTATTGCACGTAGAAATATCTTATTATGAGAAACATGAATTCTCTCTTAATGTAGTGAAGCCATCTTTATCTCGACCTGAACGAATGCCAAGTTACTACAAGAATCAATTCCCTAGTAATTAATTAAACCATTCCCAGTTGGGTTTACAATGAAACATCTTCATTTATCATATGACTGCATCCCCCATCAATGCAAGGAAGCATCTCAGTTTATCTTCTGAGGAACTATTCCTATTTGTTGTAGGGACCCAGATCTAATGTTTACAGAAGGCAAAATCTAAAATATACAGAGACACCGTCATGTACATTATTAATGGCTATATATCAGTAGTGGCTGCTTTATATCAGCATAAATCAGCTTGGTATTCCCTTACTTATTTTTTTACGTGATTTGTAGTCCAAATAAAAGACACCGAGCTACACAACAAGTATTCTCATGATAAAAAGTAGCGATCCTAATTGGGACTGCTCATGAACCTCAGGCTTAAGGGTGAAGGCATACTGATAGTCAATGGCTCTATGATATCTGAGATACCAGATGATAACGTGAAGAAAGAAGTAAGAAATACAAGACCATATAGAAAATCTTCACCTGGAGACTAGGCTACTTGGTCCTCTTAAAACAATAAAATAGGATTCAATATATATTAGAGATGGTCACATCAGGCAAAATTTGAATTTGCCTGTTCGCATGGATTTTCCTGATAAGTTATTCTACATTAATTAAATCTCCCATATTATTCTCTAGGTTCTCTTGAGACCCCATTGCATAATAAATGTAAGATGTAAAAAATAAATATACTCACCTTACCGCTCACCTATCCAGTTCCTCAGCCCCTCATTGTCAACTGTCCAGTCCTCACCTCTTCTTATCACTACCACAAGCACTGAATCCCTACATCTTGACTTGCTCGCTCTAGGCCGTGACTTGCAGCTTTGAGGAGGCCCAGGAGGGTTCTGTGCAGGCATGCGAAAGGTCACAATGACTCCCAGAACTCATTGGAGCCGGAAGACCCGGTTCAGTGTAAGAGGTCCAAAGGATTTCTACGCTTGTGGCAGTGATGAGATGAGGACAGGCGGCAGTGAGGAGTGGAGGGGTTCATGTGGAATTCTGGCGAATGGGGATTTTTATTATAATATTTGAGTAGAATTAAATTCCATTTGAATATATTGGCTCTTCTCTACTATTTATCAATTAATATTTTTTATTAATTAAACCAATAGTATTCATCAATTTCCTTCAATAATTTTTTTATGGAAGTAAAAAATCTAAGGTGTTCATTGGCTAGGCTAGATATCCATATGGTTGAATCGTGTAGCCCCTTTAGAGTCAGTTTCGTTTAACTTTTTGGGCCCAATTCATCAAAGCTTTCACACCAGAATTCTAGCAAAAAAGCTTTGAAAAGTCTCCTAAATTTTGCGACTTCTGGTGTTTTCACGCCAGTTTCTACAAGCTCCGCCAAATTCATGATGAGCAGTGGCGTTCGATGAGCCACAAATCTTACTCCAGCATCCGGTGATCTTCTTCATGAACCAGGACCATCACGACTCCTCATTAAGACCAGTGTGAACAAGCTTTACAAACCAGAAATAAACACAATACACCCAATTCTTGGTGGAGCTGGAGCAGTCGCAGAATCAGTATTTTCCTTAATTTTTATGCTAGACTAAAAGTAAACATACCAGGTGCGTTAGGTTCCATCTTATTTTTTATTTTCCAGTAGCAGACCCTAGCCAGAAAATTGTAGGCTTCCTTTTATGTTGATACTTCACATTTAGTAAATTGGTACTGATATTTAGATCTCACTCAGAAGTCAAGGATTTTTCTTGTACGCAAAAAACGGACCAATTTCGTCTGATCTGATCAGACACCAGTATATGGTCCGTGTCAGTTTATAACATCAGTGTTTCATCAATCATTTTCTCTACCAAAAAATATAATTGCTTCGCTTACCCATTACAATATTATACATAAACAGCACGCGGATAGCTTTTGTTTGCAGCCTGTGATTTTCATTGACCCTTAGTCTTGAATGGGTGATTTTGATCCATGACTTGGTTCAAAAATGGACATGTCTCTATGATCTTTATATGGACAGAAAAAAAAAATGGAGAAGTGAATAGCACTATATTCTATAATATGTATGTGTTCTAGCCATGAAAAACACGGATTTGTGCTTCTAGGACATCAGGACGAGGCTCTACTTCTTCAGCCCGTTTGAGCCTACATTGTCCTTTTTACTAGGTTGACTCCACAAGTTGGATGCTGATGGGTGCAGACAATATAATTGAGGTAACGTGTGAATATTATTTGCAGATGCTTTTTATTACCATATAAATTCAGAAAATGCTATTTTTTTTAATATTCACCTAGAAAAATAGAAGCATATTTTTCTGATATATAGGTCTTAAAGGAAGCAGAAAAACACAAGAATTGTACAAATTAAGTAAGCTTTTTATTCCCTATTTTCTTCTTTGCTTGCATTTATGCACCATTTTTCATAGGTGGAAATAGATATAAAAAGGCAGATTTTACACGACCCTAAACCATGCCTATGATTAGGGAAGAAATTAAAAAAGATTAACTAAACTTCAGAGAATAACTAGAAGCAAGAAGGGCTTTTTTTTCAAAAGTGAGCTCGCTTTCAGGATTTCTGTGTACTTTTTATGTCTTCTTCTCCTTAAAAAAAATGTATCAGGTGTGAAAAGCAATAGGAGAATACAGCGCTTCATAAAGGTACCGCATGTAGGAATGCTTACGACTCCATAATGCTGAACCATAGGGACTCTACGTGATACTAGAAAGGCTGAATACGCAGTTTGGTTTTTACCTTTGGAACCCCTAGATATGCACACGGTAAAAATATACAAAATAATCTATATCTATAATTACAAGCACACTTACAGTCTTTGAACCTGATAAGATGCCCAACAGTGAAAGAACAATAGTTGTTGGACTGGCCCACAGGAGAATCCTCCGGCGGGCCCCAGTATAAGAGTGGGCCACCAGCCCTTGGCACTATACACTTGAATCACAATGTACAGACAGAGGCAGCATCTTATTCATTTAACAATCTACCCAGTTCATTGTTACATAAATTTGTGATTGAGGATAATGTCACATTTACATGTAGCTGAAAAGTGAAGCCCTGGAGTTGGTTACTTGGCACCGCAAGGTCAAGAACAAGTAAAAAACAAAACTAGAAATTCGGCACTAAAGTAGCTCCATATTTATTTAGATCAAAGAAATTGTGGTCAGTAAAGTCAGATTTCCTTTTCGGTATTTTTTTTTCAAAATGTAACTATTGTTTCAGGTGAACGTGTTGGTCTCCTACTCCTCTCCCCTCTCCATAGACTTCTATAAACAGCAGTTGCCATCTCATACCTCAGTGAACTGAAAATCCGTCTTCACTGAAGACAATTTTTTTCCATGAATTGGGAGTAAAAGATCAGTCCAGGAGGAGAAAGAAACAGATTTCTCTAATAATATATATTACGTTTCTGATCTTCACTGGTCCATCGTCTACAGCCAGATCAGAAAACTTTGCATGTAGAATTTTCTGTTCCGACTCTAAAACCAATCAGACTCAACAACCGATGTGCCGGATGAATGTGGCCTCCACACAGTCACCCACTTTGAGAAGAAGAGTTGGCGGTGTGTCATGAGTGTCAAGTCGAAGGGGGCGGAGATATGGCAGCAATTGTGGGTTTGTAGGTTTGTTGGGGAGCAGGTGAGGAGAACTGGAAGGAGATTTCGAAAAGTAAAGCCTAGCCAGAGTTTAAAAAGGATTTTTTCCCCATTATACACAATTATAGCATTTTTGGTAAAATCTCTCAAAATTTTTTTTTGTCTCCCACATCCTGTAATAGACTTTAATGGATGTATTTTTCTTTCCTGGAGAAAGGGAAATGGGCTCATTGATCAATTTTTTTTTTTTTTTTGTCATATCTAAAAATCTACCAAACTGTTATTCACATGTCATTTTTACAGAGTGTGTTTTTATTTGGAAATAGGATAAAAAATGGTTTCTGTTATTTCGATTCAGAAATGAGACAGCAGAAACTGCAAAATTCCTCTTGTGAACATAGCCTTACACAGACCGAGTGGAAAGAGGGAGCATGTGAGGGTCATAGGATTCGGGTTAATAATCCCTGTGGGCAATTTAATGGAGGCCATTAGTGGGTGATACATCTGGAACACAAGCACCTGTTAGGTTAATAAGAAAATACTCAAAATAATAGTAATAATAATTTAAATATAATTCAATCTAAAAAGTAAAATAATAATAATAAAAAAAAATAAGATATATTGTATTTAGCCCCGACATGAAAATTAATGATGCTTGCTAGTGATACCTCAATGACACTGTGCTGCAAAATTCCATATTGGATGCACAGATGGGCTATAATCATGCCAGTGCTTTGCATAACATATGTGTCCACTGACCCTGAAAGCCGATGTCAGTGTTTTTACATAGGGTGCACTACGTAAGTCTTTCCCCTTTGTCGTGACAGTGTGTCAGTGAGTGAATGATAGAGTGTATCAGTGATTAGGCAACTGTCAGAGGAGGAGTGATTGAAAGCTACATTACAATCCGTAAGCTATACACTGCATTAGCTATGCTCTGTAAGCAGGCAATTCCAGTTATGATGTTATAGATAGTGATTAGTGCATTCAAAAAAAAAAACAGGCAACATAAAGCAAAAGGCATAAAACATACATAAATAGAAATATTTTTTTTTTCTGAGCACAAGGCATATCAGTGAAAGTTCTCCTAATCCACTCCCTTTACGAGAGCACACCATGTACCACTCAATGCAGTTAGATCCCCTTTGGCAATGAAGCTCAGTAGAAATAACTAAAAACTCTTAATACCACTCATCCTAAATCTTGGAACAAATCCAACTATGTGCTGCTTGTTAATCCAATCTGTTTTTTAAGCACAACCCCCACCCCCCACACACTTATAGGTTTCCTGGGAGTTATAGTCTAATTTCTACCATGGATACCCTACAATTGTGGGATCTTCGGGGTGGGGGGCTGGATAAATTATTCATATCATCCAGTGCAGTTTGGTTATACACCTGAAAATGGGGGTAAATGAATAAGTGTATTAAATAATAATAAATTCTATTGAATATTAGACACCTTTAAAGAAAGCAAATCTACATTTCATGAGGAATGTCATAGAGGAACACTGGATTGTAGGACTGTTGTATGATCATACAGATATGTATGGGCTGTAGCTCTCTATCTTTCCAGAACTTTTACGTAATCCACAGCATAGATTAGATGTGGGGGGATAAAAATATCTCTATATAGACTTGTCTATATTTTTCCACAACTAAATACCTTAATAGCACAAGGCACAGTGTATTTAGGCTGCCCAGAATATCTACTTTGACAATTCGCCGAATGATCGTCCCTTACACTGATAAGTCGGAGGTTCGGAATAAGATCAGATACCGTTCTCAGCCATCTAACAAGTGTAAGGGCTGTATACAGCCGTATCAGAATATATAGAAAGGAGCGTGCCCATACCTGACATGCAAACGATGAAATTTGCTTGAAGGAAAAAAAACACCTCCCAAACAATTTCCATTCTATGATTTTCATACCACCTGCATCACTCAGAGGAACGATCAATACAACACTTCCCAATGGTTCAGCAACGGTCCCTCTGTGCCTGAAGGGATTTCCCAAATATGTTTACACATGTCCAAAAAAAAAAATCCAAGCCAAGGATCTTAACTTGATTCCGTTCTCCCCATGAAAGCGAAAAGGAAATGCTAAGAAGAAGAAACAACAACACAAGACAAGAAAAAAAGAAGGAAAAGCCAAGAAAGGTAATCTCCAGAGCCAGATCTTCTCAGAGATAGGCGGTAAAATACGGCTAAATTACTAGTTGACCAGCAAGATCATTATCCATGTAGTCATTCCCCAAGGATGGACATTAAGCTTCTAGTTTATCCGTACAATGTAGTTCCCATAGACATCCTGGAATAGTTTTATTCTTCCTGCAGTAAAAAAAGAGAAGTAATATGGATGGAACAGAAAGGAAGCTCATTTGCAAGGCAAATAGTAGAAGAATATAGCAGGAGCAGCAGTGTGATGCTATGTGACTGACTGCTGCATCGGATTGAATGCTTTCTCGTTTCTGAAGCCTGTGTCGCCACGCTTGGGCGGCAGGGGGCGCTCCAACACCACGCACTGCTGTTACACAGGCAGCAGCGAGCACAGCTCATGGTCCATCCTAAAGGATTCAGGTGCTCTCCATCTACTCCCCATACTAGATACTAGAGCCGTGCACTACAGAGCTGCATGCAAATAATGACTGCACAGGCAGAGACAGCCCCAGGACAGGGCTCAGTATGGCAGGTGCTACTGGTGGCCCCCCAACTCTCCCAGTACTATGGGGTACAGAGGGAATGAAGCTCTCTCTGTAATGCCCAGCTCTATGCAAAGAAAGGAACAGAACTTACCAGAGCTCCTGGCTGCAGCCTCCCCCTGTGCCCACACTGCCAGGGTCCTCTACTTGTGGGCTCTTGGCGAGGCTGGAGGATGGCAGGGCAGTGTGCTCCACATTCCCCCTCAGCAGGGAGACTTGCCGCTCGTCTGGCAGCACATTCACAGGGTGCGCCGTGCTCTGCAGCCGCTAGGGGGCGCCGCCGGTCACTACTGTGGGAGTTTTCATTGGAGCAGCGCAAACCTCAGTCAGGAGCGGGGCAGAGCAGCTCCACTGCTAGCGACTAGTCATGTCTGAGGGCAGTCTGCAGGAGGACGGTGCTGCTGGCCCTGCAGCTCGGCAGCATGCTCTGCAGCTCGGCAACATGCTCTGCAGCATGCTCTGCAGCTCGGCAGCATGCTCTGCACTCTACTCCAGCTATGCTGAGATGCCCTGTCATGTATCTACTGCTGCTAGGATCAGTGCTCAGATGCCACGTACTTCATCTGCTGCTAAAATGCTCTGCACTGTACTATATGTTTATACCCTGTACTTTATATACGGCTGCTAAAATGTTCTGCACTTTGTCTATACCCAGTACTTCATATACCGCTGCTAAAATACTCTGTACCAATGCTGAGATATATGATAGGTCATCTGCTGCTAAGCTGCTAAAATGCTCTGCACTGTACTTTATACCTTGTATTTCATCTGCTGCTGCTAAAATGCTCTGCACTGCACTATATGTCTATACCCTGTATTTCATCTGCTGCTGCTGCTAAAATGCTCTGCACTGCACTATATGTCTATACCCTGTATTTCATCAGCTGCTGCTGCTGCTAAAATGCTCTGCACTGGATTTTATGTGTATACAGTCATTCAGCTGCTACTAAAATGCTCTGCACTGTACTTCATCTATGCTGAGAGTCTGTATTTTATCTACTGCTGCTAAAATCAATGCTCTGATACCATGTTGTTCAGCTTCTGCTTCTAAAATGCTCTGCACTGTACCTTATAATTATACCCTGTACTTCATCTATTGCTGTTAAAATGCTCTGCATCAATGCTGAGATGTACTGCAGGTAATTTACTGATACTAAAATGTTCTGCACTGCTCTGCATCAGTGCTGAAATATACTGTAGGTCATCTACCTCTGCTAAAATGCTCTGCACTGTACTTATGTTGAGATAAACAGTACTCCCTCTTCAGCTGCTGCCGCCGACATTTTCTGTACTCTACCTAGTCTGTGCTGCTATACACTGCTGCACTTCATCTACAGTACAGCTATTACCATGCTGCGCACTGTTCTACAGCTGCACCTAACATGCTCTGCACTGCAGGTTACCTATGTGTTCTGCCTGCTGTGCCTACTGCACTACACTACAACTAGGCTGCTCTCTATTCATTAACATATCCTGTGCCAGCCTAACATGTGAGCTGTGTGTCATTCACAAAAATGTTCTGCAGTGCTCTAAACCTAGACGGCTATATACTGCTCTGCATATCCAGGTAGAAAATTGCTCTGCACTTTTATTTTGTTCTGACATATATTTCATCTGTGCTGCTCTGCGGTTACTTTAATGATTTACCGTGCACTTTATCTTTGCTGCTCTGCACTAAACATTATCTATTCTGCTGGGTATTTACTACATTTCTGGATTATATAACACATATCCTCTGCAATCATCTGTGCCGGAGTCTGCTCATTAACACAACCTACACTGTGTATGGGGCTCTCGGCTGTGCTTCATGTATGTTATTCTCCAGTCACTAATGTGCTCTGCACTGTACGTCATCTACACTGTTCATTATAGTCACTAACATGCTCTGCACTGTATGTCATCTAGAGCGCTCTGTCACCTACATGCTGTGCACTGTACGTCATCTGTACTGCTCTCACCAGTCACTAACATGCTCTGCACTGTACGTCATCTACACTGCTCTCTCCTGTCACTAGCATGCTCTGCACTATACTTCATGCACTGTACGTCATCTACAACAATTTCTACAGTCACCTACATGCCTTGAACTGTACTTCATCTACACTTGTCGTTATGGGCACTAACATGCTCTGCGCTGTATGCCATCTACAGCGCTCTCTCCTGTCACTAACGAGCTCTGCACCATTGGCGGACACTGACAGCTTGGGGCCCCTGTGCAAGAAATGTATCTGGGCTCCCCTCCTTTTATGGCGACAAAACTACAGATATAAATAGATATATATCATACATAGTCTCCTTTATTATGTATATTACCGTCCCTTATTACACTTTACCCTCTCTTGTTATGTACAGCACCGTCTCTTACATATCGGATAATAGAGCGCCCTGTTTTTTATTACATAGCGTCCTCTCTTGTTAAATATATATTGCAATGATGGCTGTTGGAGCATGGGAAAGCTTCTTTTCTGATGGAGGAGCTGATGGACTGGTCTTCTGGTCAGATGCTGCCCCATCAGCAGTCATTTTATATCTAACAAGAGACGACTACGTAGTAAAAGAGGCCCCTCCCCCACCTCAATAATTGTCCTTTCTCCCACCTCCATCATTGTCCTTTCTCCCACCTCCGTCGTTTTCCTCTCCCCCGCCTCCGTCATTTTCCTTTCTCCCGCTTCTGTCATTTTCCTCTCCCCTTCCCCATCATTGCTCTCCCCCACCTCCATCATTGTCCTCTCCCCCATCTCAAACTTTATCCACTCCCCCACCTCCATCATTGTCATCTCCCCCACCGCCATCATTGCTCTCCCCCACCTCCATCATTGCTCTCCCTTATCCCCATCATTGTCCTCTCCCCCACCTCCATAATTGCTCTCCCCCACTATTGTTCTCCCCACCTCCATCATTGCTCGCCCCCTCCCCCATCATTGCTCGCCTCCACCCCCATCATTGCTTGCCCCCACCCCATCATTGTTCTCCCCGACCCCCATCATTGTTCTCCCCACCTCCATCATTGTTCTCCCCATCATTGTTCTCCCCCACCTCAGTCATTGTTCTCCCCATCATTGTTCTCCCCCACCTCCATTGTTCTCCCTTATCCCCATCATTGTCCTCTCCTCCATCCCCATCATTGTTCTCCCCCATCCCCATCATTGCTCTCCTCACCTCCATCATTGCTCTCTCCACCTCAATCATTGTTCTCCCTTATCCCCATCATTGTCCTCTCCCCATCCCCATAATTGCTCTCCCCACCTCCACCATTGTTCTCCCCATCAATATTTGCTCTCCCTCACCCCCATCATTGCTCTCCCTCACCCCCATCATTGTTCTCCCCATCCCCATAATTGCTCTCCCCACCTCCATCATTGTTTTCCCCAATCATTGTTTGCTCTCCCCTATCCCCATCATTGCTCTCCCCATCACCATCATTGCTCTCCCCATCCCCTTCATTGTTCTCCCCTGCCCCCATCAATGTGCTCTCCCTCATCCCCATCATTGTTCTATCCCACCCCCATCATTGTTCTCACCATAATTGTTCTCCCCACCCCCATCATATTCTCCCCCACCCCATCATTGTTCTCCCCACCTCCATCATTGTTCTTCCCACCTCCATCATTGTTCTTCCCACCTCCGTCATTGCTCTCCCCCACCTCCGTCATTGCTCTCCCCCACCTCCGTCATTGCTCTCCCCCACCTCCGTCATTGCTCTCCCCCATCCCATCATCGCTTTCCCCCATCCAATCATCGCTTTCCCCCATCCCCATCATTGTTCTCCCCCATCCTCATCATTGTTATCTCCCCTACCTTCATCATTGTCCTGGACCTCTCCTCAGTGTATTAGTAAAAAAAACGAAATAAAAAAGCAACACTTACCTCTCTGTCCATTCCCCCACAGCATCGTTGTTGCCGGCAACTTTCTGACACAGGCCCGCATTGTATGCTGACATCATCAAGCCGTGCGAGCCTGTGTCAGGGAGAAAGCCCTGGGCAGGAAGCAGAGGACGGAGTCCCTCAGCTCCGCTGCCATTTTCCTCCTGTCAGCAGCGGAGCCCGCTGAACTTGATGGGGGCAATTTGGCCATGGGGACCCCGGAGCCTCGGGTTCCGAGACGCAGGCCAGATTACCCTCATTATTAGCCACCCTGCAAGAACCCCACTCCACCTTCAGGCCCCGGTGCAGCTGAACCAGCGGTATGTCCGCCCCTACCCTGCACTGTATGCCATCTACATTGCTCTCTTCAGTCACTAACATGCTCTGCCCTGCACGTCATTATCTACGTTCCAGTCTCTATATCTTCTGCTGCAAATCATTATCCACTTTCTAGTTTCTGGCATTCTCTGCACTCTGTCATCTATCTACTTTACAGATTCTAACATGCTCTGCACTGCACATCATTATCAACTTTCCAGATTCTAACATTCTCTGCATTGCACATCAACTTTCCAGTCTGCACTGAATGTTATTATATAATTTACAGTCTCTGCACACAATCTAGAGAGATGACATGCAGTGCAGAGCATGATAGAAACTGGAAAGTGGATAGATGACATGCAATGCAGTGCATGTTACTCTCCAGTCTCCAGCTTTCTTTGTACTGCACATCATTATCTACTTCACAATCTCTAACCTGCTCTGCACTGCACATCATTATCTACTTTCCAGTTTAGTATTATTATTATGCTTTGCTTATACAGAGCCATTAATTCCACAGGGCTTTACAGACATTATCATCCCTGTCCCCAGTGGGGCTCACAATCTAAATTCCCTATCAGTATGTTTTTTGAAGTGTGGGATGAAACCAGAGAACCTGGAGGAAACCCATGCAAACAAACACAAACTCCTTGCAGATGTTGTCCTTGGTGGAATTTGAACCCAGGATGCTGGAAGGCTGCAGTGCTAACCACTGAACCCCATTGCTGTCCAGTTTATAACCTGCTCTGCATGTCATCTTCTCTCCCTTTCTGCAGTCACTCACTCCCAGGGCTGCCGCTGCAGTTATTGGCTCCAATGGGTGAGTCCCAGGCAAGTCTCCCGTCTTAGTGCTTTGGAATTCACTATACCTAAACTTGTAGCCCTTAGAATTGCCTTCCAGAAGACTTCCTGGGGCACAGGCGAGACGCCGGCGTGAGCAGAGCGTCACTCCACAGGGCACAATGGAGCACATTAATCCAATGTTCCACTTCAGTGGTTCCCCTGTACGAGGATGTATCCCACAATGACTGGAAATAAAGCATTAGCCCCCCGGCCGCGGATGCGCCTTGTTTACTGCTATTTACCTTTCTGTGTGAAACGGTGACATTATTCCCCATACCTCAGTGTGTGCAGCTTGCTGCCTCCAGGCTAATCATTTACTTCTACCACATTAACCTATTTAGTTGCAGGTTCTTCAGACACTGATATAATCACACAAATACTGGAAGAAAGCTACGAAAGTAATAGCAGCATGTGCTGCCACTCGTCATTGTCTGCATTCTGGAGCTCTCTGGGGAAATAACAGTTTTCTAAATGGCATGGCAAGTAAGGAGAGCTCAGCTATGTATTATTATACATATTAATAATAATAATAATATAATATTATTATTATTACCGTGCCCCTGCATTTTGGGCCTTACTGACCAAAGCAAAGTTAGCAAGTTTGCAACGCTTTTATTTAACAGGTCATACTTGTAGAAACTGTATGTGTCCCCATGAATCAGATTATTTATTCAGAATAAACAGGGCTTTGAGATATATATTTATCTCACCAGAACAAAGCCTTGTTTATTCTGAAAAAAAAAACACAAAAAAAACAATAAATAAATAAAGGCATATTAAACTTGCTAACCGGTGTATAATAAAATAATAATAATAATTTGCCATGCTACAAAACATTAAGAAAATTGAAATTTCCTCCGTGAATTAAAAAATCCAAACAATTGGTAGAGCTGCTGTCATGCAGCCACACATAAGGACAATTTCCACCACTATGTTACACTGTAGGCACCATGCATTTAGAAATGTGGGGCTGTATGAGTGCTGTGGTGTCGGGGGGCTACATTTCATTCATGGTATCATGAATTCACAGATGTACTGCTCTGAATTGAAAGAGAAAGATTCTACCATCACTCCATGCTCTTGGTAGACGTGCACTTTTCCAACATGACAATGATCCAAAACACAAATCTGTTGCATTTCTGAAGAACAGAGTGAAAGTGATTCAGTGGAGAATCTGATCCCCATCTGAACCCAACCAAACACCTATGGGGAATTCTGAAGAGACAAGTTGAGCATCACTCTCCATCCAGTGTCCAGGCTCTAAAAGAGGTTGTTCTTGAAGAATGGTAGAAGATGCAATGCCATGTAAAAGTTTGGGCACCCCTGGTCAAAATTACTGTTATTGTGAACAGTTAAGCAAGTTGAAGATTAAATTATCTCTAAAAGGCCTAAAGTTAAAGATTTCACATTTACTTTGCATTTTAGCCCCCCTCTAAAAATATACATATATATTCTTCTTTTACATTTTAAAAATTGCCAAAAGAAAAATGGACAAATGCAAACGGTTTGGCACCCTGCATGGTTAGTAGAGATGAGCGTTGTTCTACTCGAACTGTTCGCCAATCTCAAATTCGAGCTGTTTTGGGCGGTGTTCGAGCCGATCGGCGAACACGAACAATTTGAGAAAAATTCGGCTGTTCGAGGTTATGTTCGATAACTGTTCGTGCACCAAAATCATAACTGGATTTTTTCTCAGTAATGATGAAAATTAATGTTAATACGCAGTTTGAGTGTACAGCGGGGCGGGGGGAGGGGCAGGGGATGGATCTCTGCAGGAACAATGAAGATCTCCATTTTTTTTTCTCTTTCCCGCATTTGCAGTGGGGAGGTGCAATCTGTCAGCCTATCAGCAGCGCACACACGGAGCGAAGTGCTTTTTTTCACACAAGCAAGGGCATGTGTCATTGGCAGTGTATGTCACATGTCCTTGCCCTATAAGACCAAGCCATTTTCCCCGTCGCCACCATTTTCTCACTGCTGCAGCTGCGTGTTAGATGGCACCGCTGTTGCTGTGTGCGCTATACCTTGTTAATTTCAAGCCAATTTTCGCACAAATATACAGATAGCTTGGGAGTAGGGAATAGTTGTGATTGCAGTCCTTTTAAGGACTAGGTTACAGCATTTCCTACGACTTTTATCAGGCAGGTCTGTGCTCTTAAATAGATAGATTGTGGGAGTAAAGACTAATTGTAATTGCAGTCCTTTTCAGGACTAGGTTACATCAGTTCCTATCAGTTTTTGCCAGGCAGGTCTGTGCCAGTGCTGTGCAAGTTTTTTTCACAGCATTTGGCTGAATCTAGCAAAGCTAATCCTTTTTGGCCTATTGCAGAGTGTGTTAGTCAGTGGAGTAGCCTATCTGTGTTGCAAGATATACCACCTGTGTATAGAATACCAATTTTTTTACTGTACCTAGTGAAGTAAAATCTTTTGGGCATAGCATCATTCTATTAGTCCATCTATACTGACCTCCATCAGGTTGCAAACTGAATATAATTTTTTTCTGCATCTAGCTCTGAAAAAATATTTGGGCTTCTAGCAGTGTGTGGGACTTGGTCTATTAGTCCATCTATACTGACCTCCATCAGGTTGCAAATTAAAAATAATTTTTTTCTTCATTTAGCTCTGAAAAAATATTTGGGCTTCTAGCAGTGTGTGGGACTTGTTCTATTAGTCCTTCTATACTGACCTCCAGCAGGTTGCAAATTGAATATAATTTTTTTCTGCATCTAGCTCTGAAAAAATATTTGGGCTTCTAGCGGTGTGTGGGACTTGGTCTATTAGTCCATCTATACTGACCTCCATCAGGTTGCAAATTAAAAATATTTTTTTTCTGCATCTAGCTCTGAAAAAATATTTGGGCTTCTAGCAGTGTGTGGGACTTGGTCTATTAGTCCATCTATACTGACCTCCATCAGGTTGCAAATTAAAAATAATTTTTTTCTTCATTTATCTCTGAAAAAATATTTGGGCTTCTAGCAGCGTGTGGGACTTGTTCTATTAGTCCATCTATACTGACCTCCATCAGGTTGCAAATTAAAAATAATTTTTTTCTGCATCTAGCTCTGAAAAAATATTTGGGCTTCTAGCAGTGTGTGGGACTTGGTCTATTAGTCCATCTATACTGACCTCCATCAGGTTGCAAATTAAAAATAATTTTTTTCTGCATCTAGCTCTGAAAAAATATTTGGGCTTCTAGCAGTGTGTGGGACTTGGTCTATTAGTCCATCTATACTGACCTACATCAGGTTGCAAATTGAATAAAAAAATTTTCTGCATCTAGCTCTGAAAAAATATTTGGGCTTCTAGCGGTGTGTGGGACTTGGTCTATTAGTCCATCTATACTGACCTCCATCAGGTTGCAAATTAAAAATAATTTTTTTCTGCATCTAGCTCTGAAAAAATATTTGGGCTTCTAGCAGTGTGTGGGACTTGGTCTATTAGTCCATCTATACTGACCTCCATCAGGTTGCAAATTAAAAATAATTTTTTTCTTCATTTAGCTCTGAAAAAATATTTGGGCTTCTAGCAGTGTGTGGGACTTGTTCTATTAGTCCTTCTATACTGACCTACATCAGGTTGCAAATTGAATAAAAAAATTTTCTGCATCTAGCTCTGAAAAAATATTTGGGCTTCTAGCGGTGTGTGGGACTTGGTCTATTAGTCCATCTATACTGACCTCCATCAGGTTGCAAATTAAAAATAATTTTTTTCTGCATCTAGCTCTGAAAAAATATTTGGGCTTCTAGCAGTGTGTGGGACTTGGTCTATTAGTCCATCTATACTGACCTCCATCAGGTTGCAAATTAAAAATAATTTTTTTCTTCATTTATCTCTGAAAAAATATTTGGGCTTCTAGCAGCGTGTGGGACTTGTTCTATTAGTCCAGCTATACTGAACTCCATCAGGTTGCAAATTAAAAATAATTTTTTTCTTCATTTATCTCTGAAAAAATATTTGGGCTTCTAGCAGCGTGTGGGACTTGTTCTATTAGTCCATCTATACTGACCTCCATCAGGTTGCAAATTAAAAATAATTTTTTTCTTCATTTATCTCTGAAAAAATATTTGGGCTTCTAGCAGCGTGTGGGACTTGTTCTATTAGTCCATCTATACTGACCTCCATCAGGTTGCAAATTAAAAATAATTTTTTTCTTCATTTATCTCTGAAAAAATATTTGGGCTTCTAGCAGCGTGTGGGACTTGTTCTATTAGTCCATCTATACTGACCTCCATCAGGTTGCAAATTAAAAATAATTTTTTTCTGCATCTAGCTCTGAAAAAATATTTGGGCTTCTAGCAGTGTGTGGGACTTGGTCTATTAGTCCATCTATACTGACCTCCATCAGGTTGCAAATTAAAAATAATTTTTTTCTGCATCTAGCTCTGAAAAAATATTTGGGCTTCTAGCAGTGTGTGGGACTTGGTCTATTAGTCCATCTATACTGACCTCCATCAGGTTGCAAATTAAAAATAATTTTTTTCTGCATCTAGCTCTGAAAAAATATTTGGGCTTCTAGCGGTGTGTGGGACTTGGTCTATTAGTCCATCTATACTGACCTCCATCAGGTTGCAAATTAAAAATAATTTTTTTCTGCATCTAACGCAGCCAATAGTTTTGGCCTAATACCACAGTTTGGCCACTCAGCTCTGCTCGGTTACCATCCATTGTTTTTTTGTGCAAACAACTCCAGAGTTGTGAATTAGTTAACCACCAAAATGAGTGGAAAAAGGCCTGCTGCTGGTGGAAAGGGGAATAGGCGTGTTGGGAAGGGGAAAAAAGGTTGTGTCCGTGGGGTAGGTGCAGAAGAAAGACCATCTTCCAGCCAAACTAAAATGTCTACTTCTTTTAGCGGACAATGTGATAAGATCCCTTTCTTACGGCCACGCCAATCGCTACAAATTCCAGATGAGGCACAAAAACAGCAGGTGCTTCAACGGATATCAAGTGCTCCTTTAAGTGGGCTCTCCTCCACATCAACTTCAACATCACAAATACTCCAGTCCTCAAAGGTGTCAACCAAATCGCACTTGCTTCCTCACAGCTCCCAAATCTCCAGCTGCCCGTCTGAGTATGAGGTAGAACAGATGGTTGAGTCTGCAGAGCTGTTTACTCATACTATAGCCTGGGAATCAGAGGTCGACTCCAGCGCTTCTGTGAATCCAGACGAGGAAATGATCTGCACTGATGCCCAGAATCTTTATGAGTCGGATCCAGGACCAGACGCAGAAGGTTCTGACCATAATGTAGACCCTCATTCCCAAACTGTAACTCCTGTTGGTGGAGACAATGAGGAAGACGATGATAAGACTCAAATACCTGATTGGAGCGACAACTTTAGTTTTTTGTCAGGGCAGGAACAGGTTGGCTCTGAGGACGACGGGTGTGATAACGCACAGGGTGATGATGATGAGGTCGGAGATCCCACTTACTGTCAACCCACAGTCAGCCAAGAGATGAGGTCAGCAGAGGAGGTGGAGGAAGATGCTAGTGACGACGAGGTCAGGTTGCGCCTTCCTGGACAGAGACGTAGTACTGGAAGCACGTCAACAACTGCATCCTCAAACACAACTCTGCCTCTCACCACAAGTCGTGGTGGCTCTTCAGGTCGCATGGGTGCTAAGCCTTGCATAGCCTGGGCATTTTTTCAGATCGATAAAGATGACCCAACTCGTGTTATCTGTAACATTTGTCAGCAAAAGCTAAGTAGAGGCCAAAAAATACATAGTTTGAGTACTTCATGCATGAACCGGCACATGGACATGAAGCATAAGTTGCAGTGGGAAGCTCAGTGTGCTACAATGCGGTCTAGCCGGCCGGGCCAACCACCGTCTGCCATATCTTGTGCATCCGCGGCCTCTTCATCCTCTGTGACTAGGGGGACAGCAGTCACACCTGTTTTGGGGCGCAGACCTGCCACCTCTTTACCCGCAACAGCCAGCGTGATTGGCAGGTCATCATTTTCTTTGGAGGTGGTAACACCAGCTGGTCTTGAGCGCTGTCCGACATCGATAGCACCACCTTTGGATCAAGGCAACCTAACATGTCCGCCTGCATCTTCCTCACAGACCGTCAGTTTGCCGGGGACACCCTTATCAACCCCGTCTAAGCACAATAGCCAGCCCTCGGTCCCTCAGATGTGGACAAGTAAAAGACCATTTCCTCCTAGCCATGAGAAAGCTAAGAGGTTGAATTTCACCATCTGCAAGCTCTTGGCTACAGAAATGCTGCCTTTCCGCCTGGTGGACACAGAGGATTTTCGAGACCTTATGTCCGTCGCAGTGCCCCAGTACCAGATGCCCAGTCGGCACTACTTCTCAAAGAAAGGTGTGCCTGCGCTCCACCAGCATGTCGCACACAACATCACCGCTTCTTTGAGAAACTCTGTGTGTGACAGGGTGCATTTCACCACAGACACTTGGACGAGTAGGCATGGACAGGGGCGTTACATGTCGCTGACTGGGCACTGGGTAACTATGGTGACAGCAGGACAAGGGGCTGCTGTCCAAGTCTTGCCGTCCCCACGAGTTGTGCGTCAATCCTCTTTATGTCATTTTTCCTCCACTGCTTCTGCCTCCTCAACCTCCTCTCGGTCTTCCACCTGCACCCAAAGCCTGTCTGGTCATGCCACAAGCTTTCTAACTGCGCAGAAGGGATCCTGCACACCTCCTTACTATGCTGGCAGTAGGGCTCAACGTCATCAGGCGGTTTTTACATTGAAATGTCTGGGAAATGTGAGTCACACAGCTGAGGAGTTGTGGTCAGCTCTGGAGAACCAATTTCATGAATGGTTGTCTCCACTGGACCTGAAACCAGGGAAGGCCGTGTGCGACAATGCTGCAAACCTGGGTGCGGCCCTTCGCCGGGGCAATGTCACACACATGCCTTGTATGGCTCACGTGTTGAACCTGGTTGTCCAGCAATTTTTAGCCCACTATCCCAGACTAGATGGCCTTCTGCAGAGGGCACGGTCGCTGTGTGCTCGCTTCCGCCGTTCGCATCCCGCAGCTCAGCGACTTACATCTCTACAGAAGTCGTTGGGCCTGCCACTTCACCGGCTAAAATGCGATGTGCCTACCCGGTGGAATTCAACTCTGCACATGTTGCAGCGACTGTGGCAGCACCGACAAGCCCTGGTGCAATACGTTCTGACGTATAGCCTGGGCCAACGAGATTCAGAGGTGGGGCAAATCACACTGGAGGAGTGGTCTCAGATCAGGGACCTATGCACCCTTCTGCACAGTTTTGAAATGGCGACGAAGATGTTTAGTGCTGACGATGCCATTATCAGCATGACTATTCCGGTGATTTACATGCTGGAGCACATGTTAAACAGAATTCGGAGTCAGGTGGTGGCACAAGAGGAGGTGGAGGAAGTAGAGGAGGAGGAGTTGTATGCGGAAGGGCTAACATCTGCAAGGTCCAGACGGTCGGCAGCACCAAGGCGGCAGGCATGTGAGGGTGGGGGAGATGATTTTACCAGGGCGCATGGTAGCAGCCAAACTAGTGAGGAAGGTGCAGGAGCCCAGGAAGAAGTGGAGGACGAACTGATGGAAGACTCATCAGATGAGGGAGACCTTGATCACATTTCTGTTGTGCGAGGTTGGGGGGAGAGGACAGAGGAAGGAAGCATGATTGCTACCTCGCCACCAACACAACAGGGACTTGGTGCTCCTGGATGCGCAACACACATGAGTGCCTTCTTGCTGCACTACCTGCAACATGACCCTCGAATTGTGAGAATTAGAAATAATCCTGACTACTGGGTTGCCACACTGTTAGATCCCCGGTACAAAAGTAAATTTGCAGAAATTATTCCTGCCATAGAAAGGGATGCACGCATGCAGGAGTATCAGCAGAGACTGTTGCAGAATCTTACATGTGCTTTTCCACAAAATACCAGTGGTGCACGTAGTGAATCTCACAGTTCCAACTTGCCAACCGTGGGACCGTCAAGTGTTCAGCACTCAAACCGTAACAGAACCACAGTATCTGCTGGTAACATCAATTTTGCGGAATCATTTCACCACTTTTTTAGCCCATCCTTTGCAAGGCCACAGGAGACAAGAAGTCTGACACATAGTCAACGCCTAAAGACGATGGTACAGGAGTATCTCCAAGTAAACATTGAAGCCACGACTGTGTCACTGGACCCTTGCTCTTTTTGGGCTTCCAATCTGGATAAATGGCCGGAGCTAGCCACTTACGCCTTGGAGATCTTGTCATGCCCCGCAGCCAGCGTTCTGTCTGAACGTGTGTTCAGCGCTGCTGGTGGTGTGCTGACAGATAAGCGCACGCGGCTCTCCACTGATAATGTAGACAGACTCACGTTCATAAAGATGAACAAATCATGGATCCGAAACGACTTTTCTACCCCTGTGTCATCCTGGGGAGAGTAAAAGCTTGATGATTGGTTAAAATCACCCTACCAACCGTTTTAAGCTTTCAAATTACTAATCATGTTTATCTGTATCTTGACTGGAAAATAATTTGGGCTTTGTAGCAGTGTGCAGCACTGATCCTATTAGGCCATCTATAATAAGCTTCACCAGATTTAAAATTAAAAATAATTTTTAGCTGCATCTAGCCCGGAAAATAATTTTGGGGCTCCGAGATGCGCAAGACACATAAGTGCCTTCTTGCTGCACTACCTGCAGCATGACCCTCATATTGTCAGAATTCGAAGTAATCATGACTACTGGGTTGCCACACTCTTAGATCCCCCAAACTTTTCGATCAACCTTTTCATTTTAATAAAGACCAAAAAAATGGTCATTTTTGAAATTATAAGCATTAGCAGGTTGTTAGAAACTGAAATCAAACAGTTTTCAACTCAAAACTTTATTCTAGGTGATGTTACATTTTCACATAGGACCCCTTGTTCGAAAGGAGCTTCTGAACTCTCTCGTCCATTGAATTTGTCAGGTTTTGGATGGTTTCTGCTTCAATTGTTTTGCATGAGGACAGAATACCCTCCCAGAGCTGTTGCTTAGATGTGAACTGCCTCCCGCCATCATAGACACTCCTTTTAATGATGCTCCAAAGGTTCTGAATGGGGTAGAGGTCAGGGGAGCATGGGGGTCACACCATAAGTTTGTCCCCTTTTATGCCCATATCAGCCAGAGATGCAGATGTTTTATGTGCAGCATGAGATGGTGCATTATCATGCAGAAAAATGATCTTGCTGTGAAATACACGGTTCTTCTTCTTGAACCATGGCAGGAAGTGCTGTTTGAGAAAATCCACATACATTATGGAGTTCATCTTTAGCGCCTTCAGGGATCCTAAAGGGGCCGACAATCTCTCTCCCCATGATTCCAGCCCAAAACATTACTCCACCTCCTCCTTGTTGGCGCTGTAGCCGTGTTTGCGTGGGGTGTCCATCAACCAGCCATCCTCCACTCCATTCATCTGGACCATCGAGCGCTGCACGGCACTCATCCGTGAACAAAACAGTTTTGAAATCAGTCTTCATGTAATGTTTGGCCCACTGGAGCCGTTTCTGCTTGTGTGAAGTGGATAGAGGAGGTCGACAGGATGGCATATGCACAGCTGCAAACCTCTGAAGGACCCTGCATCTTGTTGTTCGGGGGACGTTGGAGGCACAAGCAGCTTCAAAAACTTGTCTGCTGCTATGACAAGGCTTTTTTGCCGCTGCTGTTTCAACCTGACGTAATTGCCTGTAGGAAAGAGTCCTCAATTTGCCCTTATCAGCACGCACACGTGTGTACTGTGAATCAGCTACATACTTCTTGATTGCCAAGACACTTCATCCTGATCATCGCACAATGTTGATTGTAGTCATGCCTTGACCTAAACACTCCACAATTTGTTGCTTCTCAGCAGCCGACACATCCTTTTTCTTTCCCATTTTGGCAGAAAATGTAGGCTGCTTAATAATGTGAGAGAGCCTTTTTAAGTAGTCTTGCCTTTCATTGGACACACCTGCCAAACTAATTAGCACAGGTGTCTGCAATTGCTTACAGTGATATAAAGAGCCCTGACACACATCACCATCAATGAGTTTAACTGACAAACAAACAAATTCTTCCCTTATCACTCCTAAACACTTTTTGCATAATAATTTGGAACGCGGTGTACATGTGCTTTTCCACAAAACACCAGTGGTTCACGTAGTGAATCTTACAGTTCTAACTTGCCAACCGTGGTCTGTATGGAATTGTTCAATAAAGGGCCCAAAATTAAGATAACATAGATGGGAGAGGTCTCTATGAATAGGAATTCCTAAGTATTTGATACCCTGTGAGGGCCAGGCAAAGGGAAAGTTGGACTGGATGGAATCCTATATGGATTTAGGGAGGGAGACATCGAGGGCCTCAGACTTCGCTGCATTGATTTTAAAATTTTACCATGTAACAAAGTGATCTATTTCAGTCATAACAGCAGGGATGGATATATGTGATTGAGTGATATATACTAGGACATCATCAGCAAATAGAGAGCACTTGTACTCGGTGCCTCCCACCTCAATCCACCTAATATTGGGGTTATGGCGAATTGATGAGAGCAGGTGCTCCGTCACTAGGATGTATAAGAGAGGGGACAGAGGACATCCCTGCCTTGTCCCATTGGTGATTGTGAAAGGTGATGAAAATGTTCTGACGCACCCCCTGGGCCTTGGGACACCCGGAGCCGGACCCTTTTTAGTGGATGCTGGTGGTTGTAGTCTTCGTGGCGGCGATCCGGTTCCGTGGCTCAGGGCGGTCAAACCAGTGGCGGAACTATTTATGTGGTTTTGATGTTTAAATGTCTGACTACGCCACCCGTGGATTGCGGTCAGAGTGAACCGCCGCTACAGGGCAGACCGCTAAGGCTGGTGTTGTGGGTGCAGCAGAGCGTAGCATAACTCCCCACGGGAGGAGTATAGCCTCAGGGCAGTGTATGCGGAGGATGGGGGTGATGGTGCAGGGCAGCAGCAGTAACGACACGGAGTCAGTGATGCAGTTCAGGGCCTTTACTCACAGTTCTTATTATCCAGACCACGTCTGCAGGTAACGGCTGCCCACGTCGTACTGTGCTCACCACGTGAGGGGCTCAGACAACTCCCAGATAACTTTGGAGCGCTTCACAGGACCCCCTTTGTGTGTCCTTTGTCTGGCCTTTCTTACCAACACTTTTGTCCGGCTGCCTCGGGCCTCCTCTTGGTAAACTTGGCGCCAGTTTCCCTGACCCTATGTGGTGCCTTCCTAGCGGGTGGAGCAAGGGGCTGCGCCACATAAAATGTCAGAGCCTCCGGTTTCTAGCTGAGGGTCGTTTCCTGCCTCCACTAGTTCGGGGACCGGTCTCCCCCTTTGGCCTGACCCCTCCACGCAGGTGGATTCGGGCGTGCGGTGGCGACTCGCCCGTCCGCACCCCTGGGATCCCTTCATTCCTCGTTCCTGGAGCCTTCTCCGCTCCTCTTCCTTCCTTCTCCCTCTTGCAGGCCTGGGCCTCTGTTACTAGGCCCGCCTCCGGAGCAGAGCTCATGCAGAGCCCCTGCTCCCTGCCACTTCTGCTCAGACTTCTCTGCACTGAACTAAGATGGTGCCCACCTTTTATACTCCCTTCTCAATGCACCCATCAACTGCTTCCTCCCTGCTCCTGCACTGCAGGGTTCCCCTTCCTCAGTGTTCCCTCCCCCCACTCCAGCCAGGGACAGGGACTGTCGTGCCCATCTCAGGGGCATATTGGTCGCCCTGCCCCACGGCAATGTGGTGTAATGCATGCAGGTGTCGGGTCCTGATCCACACTCCATCCTTATCTGAGAGTGAGATATCACACCTCTGGGTGAGGTGCAATACGTCTGTAGCAACCGAGCCCTCGGTGCTGCAGTTCCATTTATCTTCAGCCTAGGTGACGTATTGTGATACAGGGCCGTGATTTTGGCTATAAAAGGGTCCCCTAGACCCCTACCCCAAGCTTTTTAAGAGAATCATATATGGCGTGCCAGGAGACTCTATGGAATGCTTTCTCAGCATCCAACGAGAGTATCTACTTACAAATTTTTAACTGCATCTAGCCCAGGAAATACTTTGTGCCTAGTAGCAGTGTCTGCTAGTCAGCGGATTATCCCGGCTGTTAAGCAAGCTACACCACCTGTAGTTTGGACACTTAATTTTTTCAAAGGAAATGCTTCGGGACCACGGGATACTTAGTGAAGAGCATCAGGAGGCACCCCAAGGCATAGGGGCTGGGACTGGCACTAGGATGCCTTGCGGTGGACAGCCGAGCTCGATCCTTATAAAAGCTTTTTAACTGCAGCAGCTTTAGTGGACGCTACTGGAGCTGGAATTACGCGGCTGCTGGCATGAGACTTGCCCTCCAATAGATCCTTGTAAATGGATTTAAAGTGTATTCATTTAAATTAGAGGGACAATTTAAATTAAAAAGCTTAGAGCTGCCTCCACCACAGGGGGGCTCTCTCGACCCACCAGCGGACAGGCACCAGTATTGGGAGAGGGGGGCTGGCCGTCAGGGTTCACCGCGGCTCTGGCACAAACCCGGCGACACGGAGGTGGCACGGGCAGGAGCGGACTGGCCGTCTCGGCTTCTCACTTTTTGGATTTTAGAAGGGCATGACATGCCTATATCTGTGTCTCCCCCTCCTTTTACTCCTCCACCTCTTTTCTTTTCGCATGACTATATGTACTTGTCACTTTTCCATGTGTTAGTTGTGTCTTCTGAGCAGTTTGTCAGCTTTTGGACACCTTTGATGGTGTTTTCTATGTGTTTCTATGTGTTTTTGTTTGCCTGCCATTGGTTTTAACGGTGTTCGAAGGTGTTCGACGAACAGTTCGACGAACAGTTCGGCGAACACACGGGTGTTCGACGAACCGAACCGAACTCGAACACTACGGGGGTGGCTCAACACTAATGGTTAGTACCTAGTAGCTCCCTCTTTTGCAAATATCACAGCTTGTAAACACTTTTTGTATCCAGCCAAGAGTCTTTCAATTGTTACTTAAGGGATTTTCATCCATTCTTCCTTGGAAAATTTTTCCAGTTCTGGGAGATTCCTCGGTTGTCTTGCATACACTGATATTTTGAGGTCTAGCCACAGATTTTCACAAATGTTCAGATCAGGGGACTGTGAGGGCCATTGTAAACTTCAGCTTGCGCCTTTTGAGGTAGCCTATTGTGGATTTTTTAGGATCATTATCCATTTGTAGAAGCCATCCTCTTTTCAACTTTAGCTTTTTTTTTACAGATGGTGTTATGTTTGAATCAAGAGTTTGTTGAAATTTCAATGAATCCATTCTTCCCTGTATCCGTGAAATTTTCCCCATGCCATTGACTGCAACACAACCCTAAAGCATGATTGATCCATGCCGATGCTTTGGTTGGCGAGATGTTCTTTTCCTGAAATTCTGTGCCCTTTTTTCTCCACACATACCTTTGATCATTGTGGCCAAAGAGTACTATTTTAACCTCATCGGTCCACAGGACTTGTTTCCAAAATGCATCAGCCTTGATTAGATGTTCTTTTGCATATTTCTGATACTGAATTTTATGGTGAGGACGCAGGAGAGGTTTTCTTCTGATGACTCTTCCATGAAGGCCATATTTGTGCAGGTGTCTCTGAACAGTAGAATAATGTACCACAACTCCAGAGTCTGCTAAATCTTTCTGAAGGTCTTTTGCAGCCAAGCGAGGGTTCTGATTTGCCTCTCTAGCAATCCTATAAGCAGCTCTCACTGAAATTTTACTTGGTCTTCCAGACCTTATCTTGACCTCCTCTATTCCAGTTAACTGCCACATCTTAATAACATTTCGAACTGAGGACAGGGCAAATTTAAAATGCTTTGCTGTCTTCTGATAGCCTTCTCCTGCTTTGTGGGCCTTCACCATTTTTATTTTCAGAGTGCTAGGCAGCTGCTTTAGGCAACCCCATGGGTGCTGTTTTTTGGCACAAGGTTAGAGGAGATAGGGTTTTTATAAAGCTGGTCAATTTGCATCCCCTGGCCTTTCGCCAAGCTATAACCCCAACAGGCTAATTAAGATCTGAAACCTTGGTCAAAGTTACCTGAGCACACAAATCTCCCAAGGGTGCCCAAAGTTTTGCATTGGCCCATTTTCCTTTCTGTAATTTTTAAAATGAAAGAAATGACAATATATATATTTTTGGTCTAAAATACAAAGGAAATGTGTCATCTTTAACTTTAGGCCTTTTAGAGATCATTCCATCTTAAACTTGCTTAACTGTTCACAATAGCAGTAATTTTGGCCAGGGGTGCCCAAACTTTTACATACAACTGTAGATGTTGCAATATGTCCCCAACTTGTTCATTCCCTATCTAGAAGACTTGGTGCTGTCATTAAAATCATGGAGATCATATAAAATACTAGATGTAGCTGCTTGTAATGTGGGGTGTATTCATTTTTGCAGGGCTGTGGAGTCGGTAAGCCACAGTTGCGACTCCGACTCCTGGATTTTATCAGGTTCCGACTCCGACTCCTTCATAAATGGCCAATTCGTAACAATAAATTTACTGTTGTAAAATATTAACATCGTGCTTATTCAGTTTCTCACCATCATATAAGTAATCAGACCACTTAGAGCAAAAACTATATTTATTAGAATACAATTAGAATATAGCAAATAACTTTTATAAACTTTTCTAAACTCTTATAAGTAAATATGCAATAAACACTGTTATGCAGTTAATAAGAAGAAATCTATAAATTTGTCCTCAAAAAAAGTATTGCCTCTGTCAGATCCTCCTTCATGGATGCCATTAAATCTGATCTAATTATTTTGAGAGCAGAGAACAACCTCTCTACACTAACTTGGGTTGGTGGCAAAGCAGTAACCACTCGGGCAACATCTCTGAGAATGTCAGGATACAGAGGAATCGCTTGTTGCACTGTTATTTTTGGTGAACGGTCAAATTTCTCAATTTCTTTTAGTGCACATGAAAAATTCTGCTGAAATGTACTGGCTGTGTTCTTTGATGGGGATGACTCTTCTTCTATGCGGGAACGCTTTGCACGGTCCTTGTGATCCAAATATTTTTCGAAATTAAATTCTTCATCAGTTGATGATGAGGGTGAAGATGTGGCAGGACGACCAAATTCTTCTTGTTCCTCCTGACTGTTCTGCAACCCTTTCATCCTTACTGCTATTTCAAACAGAGCTTCTTTTCCTTTAGTTAGCTGTTGATCATCTAGAAGAATCCGATGCATTGGGTCTACATAAACAGCTGCCAAAAGAATGTTATTTTGTAATAGTAGCTCCTCTCTCCGTTTCATTGATGTAGCAATGCCACTTGCAATTAACCCTCCTCTTTGGAACAGGCGAAACATCAGGTTCTTCCACTCCTTTAAGAAAATACCTGGAGTTAAGTCCTCTGCTTGTAATTTTTTAGTCACTGTAAATGGGTGCTCTAGCAATTTTTCCAGCTCAGTCACCTGATTCCACTGACTTTCATTTAGCATCAGTTGAGGGTTAGCCACGTCTACAAGAAAGGTTTTCAGTTCAACCAAGCGCTGAATCATTAAGTAAATACTGCCCCATCGTGTGGCTTGATCAATAATTGCCCCTTTTCCAGCACGTCTCTTCAAAATTGAGTCAACTTTAGGGGTTCTGGAAACAGTAGCCAATTTTCTCACCTTGCCAATCAGTGCAGCAGCATGTCCTTCTTGCAGACTGTCTCTTATAGCCAGCTGTAGCGTATGCACAACCCCAAGCATGTGATGAATGAAAGAACGTATTGACACAGTTTCAACAAGATCATCTAAACTATCATGTTGCTGTTCATCTGAAGCAACTTCAGTTTGCTCCTCAGTTACAATACTGTGTTCCTCTATTTCAAACATTTCTGTGTCTGTGGACCCAGAATGTTCTTCTAGCTGCTGGTCACCATCATTACTCTCATTCATTAGCTTAATAGTACTTATCATATTTGAAGCATTGTCAGTTACGACAGAAAGAACTTGCTCTTTTTTAAGTTCATAGTCTTGCAGAACTTTTTCCACCAAGACCTGGAGAAACTCACTGGTGTGATGAGCTTTGGTGTCTTTTACTGCCAATGTCTTGGTAGCTATTTCATTTTTGTCACAAACAAATCGGACATTGATGGCAAAATAGTTCACTCTGTGACGTGTGCAGGCATCCATTTTAAGAAACAGAAAGCGTCCCTTGAGAGTTTTTTTAAGTTCTTCTTTTTGTTTAAAAGCTTCAGGGAGATACTGAATAAAATCTTGCATATTAAAAGGGGCATACTCACGTATGTTGAGCACTGTATATGTATGTATATGTACAGTACAGACAAAGTTTGGACACACCTTCTCATTTAAAGATTTTTCTGTATTTTCATGACTGAAAATTGTACATTCACACTGAAGGCATCAAAACTATGAATTAACACATGTGGAATTATATACTTAACAAAAAAGTGTGAAACAACTGAAAATATGTCTTATATTCTAGGTTATTCAAAGTAGCCACCTTTTGCTTTGATGACTGCCTTGCACACTCTTGGCATTCTCTTGATGAGCTCATAAATCCGCAGCATGTTCATTAATTTTGCGGAAGCGCAGCGGAATTGCCGCCATTGAGACGCATATAATCCGTGTCTGTACATTTGTACACGCGGATTATATGCTTTTCAATGTGCGTATGGTACCCAGTTCTGGAGGAGAGAAGACTCTCATCCAGACCTGGGTACCATTGTACCTGTAAAAAAAAGAATAAAATAATAAATAAAGTTTATATTCACCTGTCCGGCGGCCCCTGCAGCGCTTATCTTCCAGGACCTGAGATGACGTTACGGTCATGTGACCGCAGCCTGTCTCGCGAGAGCCCGGCAACCAGGAAGAAGCCAGGACGAGCGCGACAGCACACGCGGCGGCATCAGAGGTATGTATAGCTTTATTTTTTTATTTTTACGGTTACACGTTTGCATGGATTTATATAGTGTGACCTAGTTGTCAAGCACTTTCCAAGTGATGCTAATCGCCTGGAAAGTGCTTGTAGTCCGCATGCGTAAACGCATGTGAATACGCATTTGAATACGCGTGTATTCTGCAGGAAAAACGCATGCACAATCTGCATGCGTTTTTTCGGCCAGGGAGATGCAGAAATGCTGCAGAAATTTTCTGCTTCATTTCTGCATCGTGGGCACATAGCCTAAGGCTACGTTCACACAGTGAACTCTTGGTGAGTTTTTGATGTTGCAGATTTTCTGTACCATTTCTTCACCCATTAATTAAAATAGGTTATTTAAATTTTTTCGAAAATGCACAAAGTAAAAACTCAACAAAAACTCATTGTGGGAACGTAGCATTTTTGCTGCGGAATTTCCACAGCGAAAACGCTTAAAAAACGCTTGGTAATACATGCCCCATGGTCCCCAATGATAATCTGCATGTGCTGTGCACATGTTGCGGAGATTTCCGCTGCGGATTATCATTGCGGAAAAATACGCAGCATGTCCATTAATTTTGCGGACACGCGTTGTAATTGCCGCCATTGGCTTGCATTGAACCGCATAACATCCGTATGTATACATATATACATGCGGATGTTATGCGGTTCAATGTGTGGATGGTACCCGGTTCTGGAGAAGAGGAGACTCTCCTCCAGACCTGGGTACCATAGTACCTGTTAAAAAAAGAATTTAAAATAAAAAATAAAGATTATACTTGCCTTCCGATGGCCCCCGGTCTCCATAGCGATGTGTCCGGTGTGTTGGGCGGCTCGCGATGGTCTATTAGGACCTGCGATGACGTCATTTAGTCATGTGACAGGTCACGCGACCGCTGACGTCGGCGGTCGCGTGACCTGTCACATGACCAAATAATGTCCCCGTAGGTCCTTTTAGACCACCACGAGACACGGGGAGCTCGGACGCAATGGAGAAAACACCGGGGGCCATCGGAAGGTAAGTATAATGTTTATTTTTTTACCATTTTTATTCTTTTTTTTAACTATTACTTGGTCACACTATATAAATCCATGCCGGTATTATTACAGACAGTTCAGTTTTAGAGAATACTACTGTTGAACGTTGCCAAACTTCTTTCCAGCTTTGTATAGCAAAGCGGGTCATGAGGCGTCTGACGCTGTGTCCCCACACAGCAATTTTATGCTAATTTTACCCATATGTAATAACAAGATACAGTTCTTGCTCTTCAATGGATCTAATATTTTTATTCTGTCTGTATTTAGTACCCACTGGCAGTTCTGCTTATTAACACATAAATGTCCTATAAGAGGTATTGGGCAATCACATTTAAGTGAGTCTCAAGTATTCCCATTTCAATAGATCAGTGCACTTGTTTCCATGTAACAAGTTGTGAAGCGTGAAAACAGAAAAATAAAGCTAAGAAATAGAAACAAAAAACAGGTGACTACAGAGGCAAACATACATCGGTACCCACATATAAATTTGACAAAAAAGTGGCCTGCTTGATTGGTTGTCACATTTGAGAACTGCCTTCAGGGAGGTTCAGAGAGACAACGCTCAACATTTGTTGCAGGCCATACCGATTTACACTCCTATTCTTTATGGTAGTGTTCTTGAGGCATAAGCAGCACACAAGAACTGAAAGAACAATGGTGTTCACACATAAAATTAAAGGAACTAGAGGGGTGGGTAGACGGGCAAATAATGGCTGTTCAGTTTCGCGATTCATGGCAAATTTATTCCAGTCAAATAGAATTTTTGGGAAATACAGCGAAATCAAATCTTTAGTAAATACATATGAGGAGGTGCTCAGAACCTTGTTCTGTGTACTTCTTCAAATGCTGTTGTCAGTATACAATGTAGAGCAGGGCTGCTTTACTGCGATGCTAACAGGTTTATACCTTGACTGTACTCAGAGAGGTTGCGCAAAATCTTTTTAGCCTATTTACTTTTAAATTATTATTTCCAAAATAGCGGGTCAACCCCTATCCACGGGTTAAGGAATAACTTGCAGATTGCTGGAGGTCCAAAGCTAGGACTCACCAGAGATCCTTAGAACAGGGCAAGGCAAAGCCCTTTCTCGAATTCACTGTGGTTGCACTTGCTCAAACTCTGCTCCATTCATTGTCTATGGGACTGCCAGAGAAAGCAACTACAGCTCTCTCGTCGACAAAGATACGATTGAAAGTGCTTCCTACCTAGGAAATGTCCCCTGCCCATAGTTACTGAAGTCCCATTTTCCTGTAAATGGGACTGGAAAGAGTCAGCAAGTATGGAGATTTCCAGCGATCAGTTATTTATGGTGTGTGCTGTGAATATGTCTTGATAGGACACGAATACTCTTGTTAATCTGCTAATCAAAGGGATTCAAATTCTTGTAGCCTCAATATTATATGTTCATGAATTGTCAATCAATGTTTAGCAACAATTTGCTGAACTGGAGAGGAAACAACATAAGAAAACCATTGAAAATATTAGCATTATTGATCCGGGTGCTGACACGCTTATGCTGTCCAGACAATCAGTACTTGGAACTGGATGTCACTCACAGACATGCTAATGGACTTGCTATTCTGGTATTTGATCCTGACCTGTGGCTTCTTCTGTCTTAATAACAAAGTCATGTAGATCTAGTAATGATCAATTGCTAAGATGCATGTGACGCACCCCCTGGGCCGTGGGGTACTCGGTAGCCGGGCCGGTCGATGCTTGGGATGTCAGGGTGGCGGTGACCCAGTCCGTGACCCATGGCGGTCAATTAAAGAAAAAGTAAAAAGGGGAAAAAAGTTTTTATAGAGATAATGTTCACGACACCACCTGTGGTATGCGGCTATATGAGGCCGTTGCTGCGGTGCAGGTCCTCTGGAGCTGATGGTGATGCAGCAAAGTTGATTCAGCTCTCCACAGGCAGAGCTTAGCTCCAGGGCAGGAAATAGTAATGCTATGAGGTAGAGGTTGTTGGTGAGGTGTAGTGCAGGGCTGGTGATGGCACAGCAATCATTCAAGGACACAGTGGGGTGCTGTCTTCAGGTTTTACTCACAGTTGTTCAAGACTTCAGGTTACAGTTACCGGTGTGTAACTGCCCATGTCGTCCTGTGTTCACCAGGGAAGGGGTTCAGCAACTCTCAAGTCTCTCAGGAGTACTTAAATGGGACCCCGTTCTATGTTCCTTTCTCGGTCGTCTTCCCTGCGCTGGCTCTCACCCTCCTGCCCTGCGCCTCACAATCAGTGTCCCAAGCCAGTAGACTCAGGTCTTGTAGGGCTACGTGCAGTCCCCTGGACCCTATGCGACCACCTTTTTGGTGATATAATTGGCTGTTGGCTGCAGCACTTTGAAAATGCATCAGCCTCTGGTTGTCTAGCTGAGCCTGGTTGTTCTCCACTAGTTTAGGGGCCGGTCTCCTCTCTGCGGCCTGATCCCTCCACGTCAGAGTAGATTCAGGTGCACGGGTGGCTTTCTGCACTCACCGTGCCCCTGGGATCTCCTCTGTCCTCTGGAGCCTTCCCTCTGCTCCCGTCCTCTCTCTCCTGGGCCTATCAAACTGGGCCCTGCTCTTCTCTCTCCTGAGCGGAGCTCCTTCTGAGCTCCCACTCCCCACTGTTTCTCCTCTGTACTCACACTGCACTCTTGCTCCCAGCACTGGAGCAGGAGACTGGCTTTAACTGCTCCCCTAAGCAGAACTCGACTCTTCTAGATGGTTCCCCCTCTTTTTATACCCCTACTGATGGTGCTCCACTGATCTACTTCCTCCACCCACACCCACTACATGGATCCCCCTCTCTTGGTTCCCTCCTTTCCAACCAGGGATAGGGCTCAGCAGTGGATTTGTGCATCTTGCCCCTCCTGCTGGTCTGGAATGGTGTAGTGTTGGATGTAGGTGTGTGGGTCCCGGGTAGTACTCCCTCCTTACCTGAGAGTGGGGTACCACACCTCTGGGTGAGATGCAGTACCTCTGTGGCGACTGAACCCACAGAGGCGCCTGATATGCAGAATACGCGCAGACGTGTGTTCCTATTGCATATCGAAACTATCTTTCTAAGTTATCCTTTAAATAAATGTACAGTTAGGTCCATATATATTTGGACAGAGACAACATTTTTCTAATTTTGGTTCTAGACATTACCACAATGAATTTTAAACAAAACAATTCAGATGGAGTTGAAGTTCAGACTTTCCGCTTTCATTTGAGGGTATCCACATTAAAATTGGATGAAGGGTTTAGGAGTTTCAGCTCCTTAACATGTGCCACCCTGTTTTTAAAGGGACCAAAAGTAATTGGACAGATTAAATAATTGTAAATAAAATGTTCATTTCTAGTACTTGGTTGAAAACCCTTTGTTGGCAATGACTGTCTGAAGTCTTGAACTCATGGACATCACCAGGAGGGGAGCAGGAAGATGCCAGACCGGGACCGCAGCGGTGAGGGGAAAGGTGTCTCTACCCGGCAGGAGGGTGAGACTCCGATGCTACAGGTTCCTGCTCTCATCCCAGTACCAGTAACAATAACAATAGTTACAGTGTTATATACAGTATAGTACCCTCAAATCATTCACAGTGTACCCATTGCTAACCTTATGCCCCCCCCCCCCCAAGTCATCCACAGTTTACTGGTTCCCTCCACAATTTTATACTACTGACTGGAATAAATTATCCAATGGACTAATTAAATACTACAGAATATTTAGCTCTATAGTGGCTTAATTGTTAAAGGGAATCTGTCACCAGGTTTTTGATACCTCATCTGACAGCAGCATAATGTAGGAAACTAGACCCTGATTCCAATAATGTATCACTTAGTTTACTTGGTACAGTAGTTACACAAAGTTTTTAAAATGAGCATGAAGAAGAATTGAGAAAGCTGGCAACACCAGACTATGTATTTACATTGTATATAGACAATGAGCTGCTTATCACAGTAGGGGGCTGTGATGATACAGCGTAAAATCTTAATTATGCCAGACATACTTTCTGATGCAAGAGCAGTATACCTTTATTTTTGTGTTGACTTTTCAACCTGTGTTCTTCTTTAGTTGATTAACACAGACCAGTATTTGTATAACCCTGAATGTTGAATTCTATTCATTTGGAAACAATCATGTTTACTATGCTAATGACAAATTGTACTAAAAGTCAGCTAGATGTTTATTTACATTAGCCCCTGTGATACCAACTATGTAAATTGATTAGCTCAAACAATGATACCTGGTGAGCAATGCACCTTTACCTTTTACCTGTGACTGATGATCTTACACAGATCTAAATATAAACAGGGATGTCTAGTGCTGCAAGCAGAATCAAGGAGCATCAGAAAGACTTTATAAGGAGAATGAGAGACATCCTTTAGGACAGTAAATGGATTGCATGGCATTACCCACTGGCGTATCACATCTGATGTGAGAGCATCGGATGCGATATGCTAATGACACTCGGCTCCAGCTCTGCTGCGAGCTGGAGCTGAGTGTTAAGAGAATCGCAGGACAGCTGTGTAGGAGATGGAGAAATTGCGTTTTAAAAATTATTTTTTTTGTATATGTTGTCATGTAAAAAAAGAGGGGGATTGAACTCATTCTTAAAAAGTTGGAGTGTTCGGTGTGTATGCCAAGAGCACTAGTGGTGTGAGTCATTTGGATCACTCCAACTTTTTAAGAATGAGTTTGATCCCTGTCTTTTTTACACATGACAATATACACAAAAAAACTATTCTTTTATTTTTGAAAAATCCAAATACATACATTTCATTTTTATCCTTTTCTTTTTTCTTTTTACGGTTATATACTTTGTTCTATTCTGTTTTTAATTATTGTATCTGCTACAATTACATGGTATCATATCACTGCAAAGGTTCATTGCTGCACACCTTTTTTGAATACATTGTCCATATATTCTCACACTTTTTGAGTTGTATCTTATCATTGTGGTTTTCTCCTGATGAAGAGGTCCTTATCCCACTGCATCAGTCACAAGTACATACACTTTATCTATCTGCTACAATTACATGGTATCATAAGACCACAAAGATTCGTTGCAATATATTCCTGCAATTTTTGAGTTGTATCTTATCATTGTGTTTTTTTTCCTGATGAAGGGGTTTGAAAATCTTGAAATGCGTTGACATAATAAAGCGCATTCATTTTTCACTTTTGAGTGTGATCGTATCTTTGAACCTTGGGCAGCGCGGACTCTGAACCACAGTATTCCTCATTTATTGCAACGTATTAGGACACATTTGGACATATTTGTCAGTAACCAGTTGGAAAATTGCAAATATTTTTTGTTAAACAGTTTATGGTATGAAAAATGAAAGAAAAAAAAAATCCAAAGACAAAAAAAAAACAAGTAACAGAAAAACTTGATTTAAACAGTAGGTTATTTTCTGATGTCACCTTCCCTTTAACCAGTGCATTCATTTTTCTTATGGACATTTAAATAATTAATCTATTCTCATCATATCGAAAATTCATTGGACAATTGTGCAATCCGAGTGGACAGAAATACAGATACATTTCTCCTTGTATGCAATGCATTGCAATGGCATACTGTAGTGTTGTGGGTTAATATTGTCTCACTGCCGTAAATCCTAATTTAGTTGATTGGCGATTGCAGCCAGAACAGTCTGGTAAATATATAACAGGCTTTGATGAATCGCTCCCAATGATTGCAACCAGGAGTCGTAAATTTAAAGTTAAATATTGCATTGGCACTGTAAAAAAGCAATAGTATGTTTTCACAGGCAATATCCCCTCCAATTGTGCCTATTTAGCAGCTGTTTTGACTGTTTCTCATCTCGCAGGTAATGAACCCCATCTGTGATCGTTGTACTTCCCACATTACTGCCATTGAGTGGAAACTAATGAGAGCTGCCGTGTGTGACAACCGCACCTAATGTTAGAAGATAAGGTCCTCTCACTTGTGTGCAGCTCGGCGGAATTTGTTACTTTAGTAAATGGTATGTATTAAGCAGGCTGACATCGTTTTATTAATTTCGGTTACTGCTTTAAATAAGGGCACGACTGAAAAATCTTTACTTTGAAGAAAATTATTGTTTCATATGGCTTTTACAGCTCAGCGAAAGAAGAATTTTACCTTGGCTGAGAAATGCTAAGAGGAATTCTACTATTATGATTAATGTAGGGCTGTAAATCCCAATTTAGGCCAATGGCTAGAGCAAGCAGAACGATCTGGGTAAGACAATGTATAAGGGCCTTGATCTGTCACTCCTCCTAACAAAACAGGTGAATATTATGACAGACAGCTATAGGTTTCCTATTTTCTTACAAGTGACCATTAGAGGGCACCCTGCTTTTAGGATTATGTGGTGTTAAAGGGAACTTGTCATGTAAAATAACGCTATAATGTTGGTTAATAGCGTTCTGAGACCGTGTGTCTGCCGCACTAAGAGCCCCCTGCAGCCTCGCTCTTTCAGTCATAGGGGTAGCGCCAACATGGTTTCAGTCACCTCTCAGTGCATAGAGTGCGGCGGTTGTAACCACACCTCTGCACTGACTGACAGCCAGCTCAGCATTAAAGCCGCCTGTCAGTCAGTGCTGGGGCCACGGTTACAGCCTCTGCTCTCTATACACTGAGCGGCGACTGAAACTGTGCCAGCGCAACCCCTATGACTGAAAGAGTGAAGCTGCAGACGGAATAAAGTTCCTTTCCTCCCGGCAGCGGGGCTCTCAGTGCGGCGGACACACGGTGTCAGAGTGCTAACAACCTACAGATTAGCCCCATATCTGCAGGTTAATAGTGTCTTTTTACATGACAGGTTCCCTTTAAATATAGGTTCACATAAGGCAAATGGTGTGTGCCTGCTTATCAGTTATCACATTCTATGAGCTCCTCGACATCCAATTGTTACATTAAAGGGGTTTTCCGGGCACAAAAAAGAAGACTTTACTATACCTGACTGTCATCATAATGAGTCCCCAAGTCTGTTTGTTATGTTTATATTTTGTTTTTTTGTTTTTGTTTGTTTGTTTTTTAGCTTTTCCTCAGCACCCTTCAGCCATCATTGGGGTCTGTAATTACTGTATGTACCTTTAAAATTCCTGCCAGCTCTCCCTCTGTTCCTCTAGACTACACTTACCAAGAGTTAAACCAAAAGAAATAAACTGGAGTCAAGTTGGTATGATGGCAAAATAGGAGCATGTTCACAATGGCCGAAAAACAGACAAAACCCAAGACAGAAACAAAATAAATAAAATAAATTCACTGCTGTAAGTAAATAAGTAAAAGCAATAGTGCATATACCTAAATAAAATTGGGAACTTAGTAAATACCGTTTTTGACCAAAAAAGCGTAGAAGCCATCCCACCAACGTCAAGGTGTACCCAAGTTCGGGATGGTCTTAACCTCTAATATTAAAACCTTACCCAACGTCATAGTGATGTCCTGTGTGAATAAGGGCTGAGAAGGACCGGGTCCCAAACATGGACACACAGCTAGTAAGAAGCTTTCTAAATGTGATATCCAGCCGAAAGGAAGGGAGGCCACATCCTTACCTGCACTCAAATCTATTTCTTATAGGTCAGCATTTTATTGCTTCACGTGTATTCAGTTTATTGAAGGGGTCATGGAGATACAATATGTGACACGACAGCTACGGGTAGGGCATCAATGTATGATCGCCAGGGTCCCGCACGCGGCACCCCCGCTGAGCAACTGTTATCGGTGCCGGCGGCTGCCGCCAGCCGGAGGTTCTCACCAGCAGGGCTCCGCCGTTAAGTGGTAGTGGCCGCCGCGGTGTACTGCACATCCGCCTCCCATTCAATTGAATACATTCCTACGGATAGGGCATCAATGTAAAAGTAGTGGACAACCCCTTTAATTTTAAGGATAGGCTCCAAGTGGGCAGCACAGTGGCTCAGTGGTTAGCACTGTTGCTTTGCAGCTCTTGTGTCCTAGGTTTAAATCCCACCAAGGACCACATCTGCAAGGAGTTTGTATGTTCTCTCTGCGTTTGCGTGGGTTTCCTCCGGGTACCCCGGTTTCCTCCCACACTCCAAAGACATACTAATAGGGAATTTAGATTTTGGGCCCCAATGCTAACAGTGATAATAATGTCTGTAAAGAGCTGCGGAATATGATGGCGCTATATAAGCAATACATAATCCTACTAATTAGTGTTGAGCCACCCCCGTAGTGTTCGAGTTCGGTTCGGTTCGTCGAACACCCGTGTGTTCATCGAACTGTTCGTCGAACACCTTCGAACACCGTTAAAACCAATGGCAGGCAAACAAAAACACATAGAAACATAGAAAACACCTTCAAAGGTGTCCAAAAGCTGACAAACTGCTCAGAAGACACAACTAACACATGGAAAAGTGACAAGTACATATAGTCATGCGAAAAGAAAAGAGGTGGAGGAGTAAAAGGAGGGGGAGACACAGATATAGGCATGTCATGCCCTTCTAAAATCCAAAAAGTGAGAAGCCGACACGTTCAGTCCGCTCCTGCCCGTGCCACCTCCGCGTCGCCGGGTTTGTGCCAGAGCCGCGGTGAACCCTGACGGCCAGCCCCCCTCTCCCAATACTGGTGCCTGTCCGCTGGTGGGTCGAGCGAGCCCCCCTGTGGTGGAGGCAGCTCTAAGCTTTTTAATTTAAATTGTCTCTCTAATTTGAATGAATACACTTTAAATCCATTTACAAGGATCTATTGGAGGGCAAGTCTCATGCCAGCAGCCGCGTAATTCCAGCTCCAGTAGCGTCCACTAAAGCTGCTGCAGTTAAAAAGCTTTTATAAGGATCGAGCTCGGCTGTCCACCGCAAGGCATCCTACTGCCAGTCCCAGCCCCTATGCCTTGGGGTGCCTCCTGATGCTCTTCACTGAGTATCCCGTGGTCCCGAAGCATTTCCTTTGAAAAAATTAAGTGTCCAAACTACAGGTGGTGTAGCTTGCTTAACAGCCGGGATAATCCGCTGACTAGCAGACACTGCTACTAGGCACAAAGTATTTCCTGGGCTAGATGCAGTTAAAAATTTGTAATTAGATACTCTCGTTGGATGCTGAGAAAGCATTCCATAGAGTCTCCTGGCACGCCATATATGATTCTCTTAAAAAGCTTGGGGTAGGGGTCTAGGGGACCCTTTTATAGCCAAAATCACGGCCCTGTATCGCAATACGTCACCTAGGCTGAAGATAAATGGAACTGTAGCACCCTGAGGGCTCGGTTGCTACAGAGGTATTGCACCTCACCCAGAGGTGTGATATCTCACTCTCAGGTAAGGATGTAGTGTGGATCAGGACCCGACACCTGCATGCATTACACCACATTGCCGTGGGGCAGGGCGACCAATATGCCCCTGAGATGGGCACGACAGTCCCTGTCCCTGGCTGGAGTGGGGGGAGGGAACACTGAGGAAGGGGAACCCTGTAGTGCAGGAGCAGGGAGGAAGCAGTTCCTGGGTGCATTGAGAAGGGAGTATAAAAGGTGGGCACCATCTTAGTTCAGTGCAGAGAAGTCTGAGCAGAAGTGGCAGGGAGCAGGGGCTCTGCATGAGCTCTGCTCCGGAGGCGGGCCTAGTAACAGAGGCCCAGGCCTGGAAGAGGGAGAAGGAAGGAAGAGGAGAGGAGAAGGCTCCAGGAACGAGGAATGAAGGGATCCCAGGGGTTCGGACGGGCGAGTCGCCACCGCACGCCCGAATCCACCTGCGTGGAGGGGTCAGGCCAAAGGGGGAGACCGGTCTCCGAAACTAGTGGAGGCAGGAAACGACCCTCAGCTAGAAACAGGAGGCTGTGACATTTTATGTGGCGCAGCCCCTCGCTACACCCGCTAGGAAGGCACCACATAGGGTCAGGGAAACTGGCGCCAAGTTTACCAAGAGGAGGCCCGAGGCAGCCGGACAGAAGGGTTGGTAAGAAAGGCCAGACAAAGGACACACAAAGGGGGTCCTGTGAAGCGCTCCAAAGTTATCTGGGAGTTGTCTGAGCCCCTCACCTGGTGAGCACAGTACGACGTGGGCAGCCGTTACCTGCAGACGTGGTCTGGATAATAAGAACTGTGAGTAAAGGCCCTGGACTGCATCACTGACTCCGTGTCGTTACTGCTGCTGCCCTGCACCATCACCCCCATCCTCCGCATACACTGCCCTGAGGCTATACTCCTCCCGTGGGGAGTTATGCTACGCTCTGCTGCACCCACAACACCAGCCTCAGCGGTCTGCCCTGGAGCGGCGGTTCACTCTGACCGCAATCCACGGGTGGCGTAGTCGGACATTTAAACATCAAAACCACATAAATAGTTCCGCCACTGGTTTGACCGCCCTGAGCCACGGAACCGGGTCGCCGCCACGGAGACTACAACCACCAGCATCCACCAAAAAGGGTCCGGCTCCGGGTGTCCCAAGGCCCAGGGGGCGCGTCAGAACATTTTCATCACCTTTCACAATCACCAATGGGACAAGGCAGGGATGTTCTCTGTCCCCTCTCTTATACATCCTAGTGACGGAGCACCTGCTCTCATCAATTCGCCATAACCCCAATATTAGGTGGATTGAGGTGGGAGGCACCGAGTACAAGTGCTCTCTATTTGCTGATGATGTCCTAGTATATATCACTCAATCACATATATCCATCCATGCTGTTATGGCTGAAATAGATCACTTTGTTACATGGTCAAATTTTAAAATCAATGCAGCGAAGTCTGAGGCCCTCGATGTCTCCCTCCCCAAATCCATATAGGATTCCATCCAGTCCAACTTTCCCTTTGCCTGGCCCTCACAGGGTATCAAATACTTAGGAATTCCTATTCATAGAGACCTCTCCCATCTATGTTATCTTAATTTTGGGCCCTTTATTGAACAACTCCATACAGACCACGGTTGGCAAGTTAGAACTGTAAGATTCACTACGTGAACCACTGGTGTTTTGTGGAAAAGCACATGTACACTGTGTTCCAAATTATTATGCAAAAAGTGTTTAGGAGTGATAAGGGAAGAATTTGTTTGTTTGTCAGTTAAACTCATTGATGGTGATGTGTGTCAGGGCTCTTTATATCACTGTAAGCAATTGCAGACACCTGTGCTAATTAGTTTGGCAGGTGTGTCCAATGAAAGGCAAGACTACTTAAGAAGGCTGTCTCACATTATTAAGCAGCCTACATTTTCTGCCAAAATGGGAAAGAGAAAGGATGTGTCGGCTGCTGAGAAGCAACAAATTGTGGAGTGTTTAGGTCAAGGCATGACTACAATCAACATTGTGCGATGATCAGGATGAAGTGTCTTGGCAATCAAGAAGTATGTAGCTGATTCACAGTACACACGTGTGCGTGCTGATAAGGGCAAATTGAGGACTCTTTCCTACAGGCAATTACGTCAGGTTGAGAGAGCAGCGGCAAAAAAGCCTTGTCATAGCAGCAGACAAGTTTTTGAAGCTGCTGGTGCCTCCAACGTCCCCCGAACAACAAGATGCAGGGTCCTTCAGAGGTTTGCAGCTGTGCATACGCCATCCTGTCGACCTCCTCTATCCACTTCACAGAAGCAGAAACGGCTCCAGTGGGCCAAACATTACATGAAGACTGATTTCAAAACTGTTTTGTTCACGGATGAGTGCCGTGCAGCGCTCGATGGTCCAGATGGATGGAGTGGAGGATGGCTGGTTGATGGACACCCCACGCAAACACAGCTACAGCGCCAACAAGGAGGAGGTGGAGTAATGTTTTGGGCTGGAATCATGGGGAGAGAGATTGTCGGCCCCTTTAGGATCCCTGAAGGCGCTAAAGATGAACTCCATAATGTATGTGGATTTTCTCAAACAGCCCTTCCTGCCATGGTGCAAGAAGAAGAACCGTGTATTTCACAGCAAGATCATTTTTTTGCATGATAATGCACCATCTCATGCTGCACATAAGACATCTGCATCTCTGGCTGATATGGGCATAAAAGGGGACAAACTTATGGTGTGACCCCCATGCTCCCCTGACCTCTACCCCATTCAGAACCTTTGGAGCATCATTAAAAGGAGTGTCTATGATGGCGGGAGGCAGTTCACATCTAAGCAACAGCTCTGGGAGGGTATTCTGTCCTCATGCAAAACAATTGAAGCAGAAACCATCCAAAACCTGACAAATTCAATGGACGAGAGAGTTCAGAAGCTCCTTTCGAACAAGGGGTCCTATGTGAAAATGTAACATCACCTAGAATAAAGTTTTGAGTTGAAAACTGTTTGATTTCAGTTACTAACAACCTGCTAATGCTTATAATTTCAAAAATGACCATTTTTTTGGTCTTTATTAAAATGAAAAGGTTGATCGAAAAGTTTGGGGGATCTAAGAGTGTGGCAACCCAGTAGTCATGATTACTTCGAATTCTGACAATATGAGGGTCATGCTGCAGGTAGTGCAGCAAGAAGGCACTTATGTGTCTTGCGCATCTCGGAGCCCCAAAATTATTTTCCGGGCTAGATGCAGCTAAAAATTATTATTAATTTTAAATCTGGTGAAGCTTTAGTATAGATGGCCTAATAGGATCAGTGCTGCACACTGCTACAAAGCCCAAATTATTTTCCAGTCAAGATACAGATAAACATGATTAGTAATTTTAAATCTGGTGGAGCTTATTATAGATGGCCTAATAGAATCAGTGCTGCACACTGCTACAAAGCCCAAATTATTTTCCAGCCAAGATACAGATAAACATGATTAGTAATTTGAAAGCTTAAAATGGTTGGTAGGGTGATTTTAACCAATCATCAAGCTTTTACTCTCCCCAGGATGACACAGGGGTAGAAAAGTGGTTTCGGATCCATGATTTGTTCATCTTTATGAACGTGAGTCTGTCTACATTATCAGTGGAGAGCCACGTGCGCTTATCTGTCAGCACACCACCAGCAGCGCTGAACACACGTTCAGACAGAACGCTGGCTGCGGGGCATGACAAGATCTCCAAGGCGTAAGTGGCTAGCTCTGGCCATTTATCCAGATTGGAAGCCCAAAAAGAGCAAGGGTCCAGTGACACAGTCATGGCTTCAATGTTTACTTGGAGATACTCCTGTACCATCGTCTCTAGGCGTTGACTATGTGTCAGACTTCTTGTCTCCTGTGGCCTTGCAAAGGATGGGCTAAAAAAGTGGTGAAATGATTCCGCAAAATTGATGTTACCAGCAGATACTGTGGTTCTGTTACGGTTTGAGTGCTGAACACTTGACGGTCCCACGGTTGGCAAGTTGGAACTGTGAGATTCACTACGTGCACCACTGGTATTTTGTGGAAAAACACATGTAAGATTCTGCAACAGTCTCTGCTGATACTCCTGCATGCGTGCATCCCTTTCTATGGCAGGAATAATTTCTGCAAATTTACTTTTGTACCGGGGATCTAACAGTGTGGCAACCCAGTAGTCAGGATTATTTCTAATTCTCACAATTCGAGGGTCATGTTGCAGGTAGTGCAGCAAGAAGGCACTCATGTGTGTTGCGCATCCAGGAGCACCAAGTCCCTGTTGTGTTGGTGGCGAGGTAACAATCATGCTTCCTTCCTCTGTCCTCTCCCCCCAACCTCGCACAACAGAAATGTGATCAAGGTCTCCCTCATCTGATGAGTCTTCCATTAGTTCGTCCTCCACTTCTTCCTGGGCTCCTGCACCTTCCTCACTAGTTTGGCTGCTACCATGCGCCCTGGTAAAACCATCTCCCCCACCCTCACATGCCTGCCACCTTGGTGCTGCCGACCGTCTGGACCTTGCAGATGTTAGCCCTTCCGCATACAACTCCTCCTCCTCTACTTCCTCCACCTCCTCTTGTGCCACCACCTGACTCCGAATTCTGTTTAACATGTGCTCCAGCATGTAAATCACCGGAATAGTCATGCTGATAATGGCATCGTCAGCACTAAACATCTTCGTCGCCAATTCAAAACTGTGCAGAAGGGTGCATAGGTCCCTGATCTGAGACCACTCCTCCAGCGTGATTTGCCCCACCTCTGGATCTCGTTGGCCCAGGCTATACGTCAGAACGTATTGCACCAGGGCTTGTCGGTGCTGCCACAGTCGCTGCAACATGTGCAGAGTTGAATTCCACCGGGTAGGCACATCGCATTTTAGCCGGTGAAGTGGCAGGCCCAACGACTTCTGTAGAGATGTAAGTCGCTGAGCTGCGGGATGCGAACGGCGGAAGTGAGCACACAGCGACCGTGCCCTCTGCAGAAGGCCATGTAGTCTGGGATAGTGGGCTAAAAATTGCTGGACAACCAGGTTCAACACGTGAGCCATACAAGGCACGTGTGTGACATTGTCCCGGCGAAGGGCCGCACCCAGGTTTGCAGCATTGTCGCACACGGCCTTCCCTGGTTTCAGGTCCAGTGGAGACAACCATTCATGAAATTGGTTCTCCAGAGCTGACCACAACTCCTCAGCTGTGTGACTCACATTTCCCAGACATTTCAATGTAAAAACCGCCTGATGACGTTGAGCCCTACTGCCAGCATAGTAAAGAGGTGTGCACGATCCCTTCTGCGCAGTTAGAAAGCTTGTGGCATGACCAGACAGGCTTTGGGTGCAGGTGGAAGACCGAGAGGAGGTTGAGGAGGCAGAAGCAGTGGAGGAACTTTGACATAAAGAGGATTGACGCACAACTCGTGGGGACGGCAAGAGTTGGACAGCAGCCCCTTGTCCTGCTGTCACCATAGTTACCCAGTGCCCAGTCAGCGACATGTAACGCCCCTATCCATGCCTACTCGTCCAAGTGTCTGTGGTGAAATGCACCCTGTCACACACAGAGTTTCTCAAAGAAGCGGTGATGTTGTGTGCGACATGCTGGTGGAGCGCAGGCACACCTTTCTTTGAGAAGTAGTGCCGACTGGGCATCTGGTACTGGGGCACTGCGATGGACATAAGGTCTCGAAAATCCTCTGTGTCCACCAGGCGGAAAGGCAGCATTTCTGTAGCCAAGAGCTTGCAGATGGTGAAATTCAACCTCTTAGCTTTCTCATGGCTAGGAGGAAATTGTCTTTTACTTGTCCACATCTGAGGGACCGAGGGCTGGCTATTGTGCTTAGACGGGGTTGATAAGGGTGTCCCCGGCAAACTGCCGGTCTGTGAGGAAGATGCAGGCAGACATGTTAGGTTGCCTTGATCCAAAGGTGGTGCTATCGATGTCGGACAGCGCTCAACACCAGCTGGTGTTACCACCTCCAAAGAAAATGATGACCTGCCAATCACGCTGGGTGTTGCGGGTAAAGAGGTGGCAGGTCTGCGCCCCAAAACAGGTGTGACTGCTGTCCCCCCAGTCACAGAGGATGAAGAGGACGCGGATGCACAAGATATGGCAAATGGTGGTTGGCCCGGCCGGCTAGGCCGCATTGTAGCACACTGAGCTTCCCACTGCAACTTATGCTTCATGTCCATGTGCCGGTTCATGCATGAAGTACTCAAACTATGTATTTTTTGGCCTCTACTTAGCTTTTGCTGACAAATGTTACAGATAACACGAGTTGGGTCATCTTTATCGATCTGAAAAAATGCCCAGGCTATGCAAGGCTTAGCACCCATGCGACCTGAAGAGCCACCACGACTTGTGGTGAGAGGCAGAGTTGTGTTTGAGGATGCAGTTGTTGACGTGCTTCCAGTACTACGTCTCTGTCCAGGAAGGCGCAACCTGACCTCGTCGTCACTAGCATCTTCCTCCACCTCCTCTGCTGACCTCATCTCTAGTGTTGAGCCACCCCCGTAGTGTTCGAGTTTGGTTCGGTTCGTCGAACACCCGTGTGTTCGCCGAACTGTTCGTCGAACTGTTTGTCGAACACCTTCGAACACCGTTAAAACCAATGGCAGGCAAACAAAAACACATAGAAACACATAGAAAACACCTTCAAAGGTGTCCAAAAGCTGACAAACTGCTCAGAAGACATAACTAACACATGGAAAAGTGACAAGTACATATAGTCATGCGAAAATAAAAGAGGTGGAGGAGTAAAAGGAGGGGGAGACACAGATATAGGCATGTCATGCCCTTCTAAAATCCAAAAAGTGAGAAGCCGACACGGCCAGTCCGTTCCTGCCCGTGCCACCTCCGTGTCACCGGGTTTGTGCCAGAGCCACGGTGGACCCTGACGGCCAGCCCCCCTCTCCTAATACTGGTGCCTGTCCGCTGGTGGGTCGAGCCCCCCGCGGTGGGGGGGGAGTAACATCTGCAGAAGAAAGACCATCTTCCAGCCAAACTAACATGTCGACTTCTTTTCGTGGACAATGTGATACGATCCCTTTGTTACGGACACGCCCATCGCTACAAATTCCAGATGAGGCACAAAAACAGCAGGTGCTTCAGCGGATATCAAGTGCTCCTTCAAGTGGACTCTCCTCCACCTCAACTTCAACATCACAAATACTCCAGTCCTCAGAGGTGTCACCCCAATCGCACTTGCTTCCTCACAGCTCCCAAGTCTCCAGCTGCCCGTCTGAGTATGGGGTAACACAGATGGTTGAGTCTGCAAAGCTGTTTACTCATACTATAGCCTGGGAAATGGAGGTCTGCTCCAGAGCTTCTGTCAATCCAGACGAGGAAATGATCTGCACTGATGCCCAGAATCTTTATAATTCGGATCCAGGACCAGATGAAGAAGGTTCTGAGCATAATGTAGACCCTCGTTCCCAAACTGTAACTCCTGTTGGTGGGGACAATGATGAAGACGATGATGAGACTCAAATACCTGATTGGAGCGACAACTTGACTTTTCGGTCAGGGCAGGAAGAGGTTGGCTTTGAGGACGACGGGTGTGATAACACACAGGGTGATGATGACAAGGTTGGAGATCCCACTTACTGTCAACCCACAGTCAGCCAGTCGATGAGGTCACCCGGGCCTTTGCCTGGCCTTTGGGATGTCGCGGTGGTCGGCTCCCTGGCCCGTACCCTGGGGTCACTCTTTAAAAGGGTGGATAATTGTTAATTTTATAAGAGTTTGTGACACCACCTGTGGTATCTGGTGAGAAGCACCAGCGCTGCAGCAGTCCACTGAGGCCCGTGATAAGGCAGCTCGATGGTATAGCTCCCCACAGGTGGAGCTAGGTCTCAGGGCAGCGTATGCAGGGGGAATGCAGGACAGGCGAGACCCAGCTGGGTCAGAGCAAGAACGGAAACGGACACGGTAGTCACTTCAGTACCTTTTACTGGAGGAAATTCAGGCACATCCTGGAGCACTGTAGGGTGAAGGGTGCATATCAGGATCCTCCCCAATGAGCGGGTGTAGGGCCTCCTGTTTCTTGCCTCTGCGCAGTAAGTTTCTGACCTGCCTGGAGCTAGGCCTAACTTTGTCTCTGTCCTGCGCTGGCTGACCTTGTGGTAGGGCCTTCTCTTGAAGTTCACGCTCCCAGTATGCGGGGCCTAAGCATCTCCTGGCTCTGTTACGTATCAGCACCTTAGCGATCCTGGGACTTGTAGTTCTCCAGGGATTCCGGTTATGCCTTACTGGGTCATAGAGATCCCGGTAAGCTCGGATCCGGTGTCCGGTAAATACTTCGGGGTGAGCTGGTTAAGCTCCTCTGCCCCTTATGTACTAACTCGCCACTCGCCTTCGGCCTACTCGGGCCCTCAATAGGCTATACACACTAACGGCAGCTTGCCGCGCTTCACCGATCTTATGATGCCGGCACACCTTAAGCTCTATCTGGGCTCCCTGAATCTAGCTAGCAGGAGCCACGTGCTCCACTGCTGAACTATTAACTGAGTTCTCTAGACTAGACTGAGCTCCACTGCAGACTGACCTCTCTTAGGCTTCTCTACTGCAGGAACTCTTCAGAGGAACTGAACTGCCTAGCTCCACCTTCCCTATTTATATCCCTAACGGGCTCCCTCTGCTGGTCTGAGGTGGAAGGTGGAGATGTGTGAATGTTTATGGGGGCCTCTTGTGGAGGATTCCATCAATACACTCTTCTAGGATCTGTGATACCAAGCACAGCGGGGCGTTACAGATGCTATTGACGACGAGGTTAGGTTGCGCCTTCCTGGACAGAGACGGAGTACTGGAAGCACGTCAACAACTGCATCCTCAACCACAACTCCGCCTCTGACCACAAGTCGTAGTGGCTCTTCAGGTCGCATGGGCTCTAAACCTTGCATAGCCTGGGCATTTATTCAGATCGATAAGGATGACCCAACTCGTGTTATCTGTAATATTTGTCACCAAAAGCTAAGTAGAGGCCAAAAAATCCATAGTTTGAGTACTTCATGCATGTGCCGTCACATGGATATGAAGCATAAGTTGCAGTGGGAAGCTCACTGTGCTACAATGCGGCCTAGCAGACTGGGCCAACCACCGTCTGCCCCATCTTGTGCATCCGCGGCCTCTTCATCCTCTGTGACTGGGGGGACAGCAGTCACACATGTTTTTGGACGCAGACCTGCCACCTCTTTACCTGCAACAGCCAGTGTGATTGGCAGGTCGTCAGTTCATTGGGAAGTGGAAACACCTGCTGGTGTTGAGAGCTCTCTGACATCGAGAGCACCACCTTTGGATCAAGGCAACCTAACATGTCCGCCTGCATCTTCCTCACAGACCGGCAGTTTGCCAGGGACACCCTACTCAACCCCGTCAAAGCACAACAGCCAGCCCTCGGTCCCTCAGATGTGGACAAGTAAAAGACGATTTCCTCCTAGCCATGAGAAAGCTAAGAGGTTGAATTTCACCATCTGCAAGCTGTTGGCTACAGAAATCCTGCCTTTCCCCCTGGAGGACACAGTGGATTTTTGAGACCTTATGTCCGTCGCAGTGCCCCAGTACCAGATGCCCAGTCGGCACTACTTCTCAAAGAAAGGTGTGCCTGCGCTCCACCAGCATGTCGCACACAACATCACCGCTTCTTTGAGAAACTCTGTGTGTGACAGGGTGCATTTCACCACAGACACTTGGACGAGTAGGCATGGACAGGGGCGTTACATGTCGCTGACAGGGCACTGGGTAACTATGGTGACAGCAGGACAAGGGGCTGCTGTCCAAGTCTTGCCGTCCCCGCGAGTTATACGTCAATCCTCTTTATCTAGAAGTTCCTCCACTGCTTCTGCCTCCTCAACCTCCTCTCGGTCCTCCACCTGCACCCAAAGCCTGTCTGGTAATGCCACCTGCTTTCTAACTGCGCACCTCCTTACTATGCTGGCAGCAGGGCTCAACGGCATCAGTGTTTACTTTGAAATGTCTGGGAAATGTGAGTCACACAGCTGAGGACTTGTGGTCAGCTCTGGAGACCCAGTTTCATGAATGGTTGTCTCCACTGGACCTGCAACCAGGGAAGGCCGTGTGCGACAATGCTGCAAACCTGGGTGCGGCCCTTCGCCGGGGCAATGTTACACACGTGCCTTGTATGGCTCACGTGTTGAACCTGGTTGTCCATAAATTTTTAGCCCACTATCCCGGACTAGATGGCCTTCTGCAGAGGGCACGGTCACTGTGTGCTCACTTCCGCCGTTCGCATCCCGCAGCTCAACGACTTACATCTCTACAGAAGTCGTTGGGCCTGCAAGTTCACCGGCTGAAATGCGATGTGCCGACACGGTGGAATTCAACTCTGCACATGTTGCAGCGACTGTGGCAGCACCGACAAGCCCTGGTGCAATAGTTTCTGACGTATAGCCTGGGCCAACGAGATCCAGAGGTGGGGCAAATCACACAGCAGGAGTGGTCTCAGATCAGGGACCTATGAAGTTGACGCACCCCCTGGGCCGTGGGGTACCCGGAGCCGGGCCGGTAGACGCTGGGGGTTGTAGTCACTGTGGTGGTGACCCGGTCCGTGACCCAGGGCGGTCAATCTAACGGTAATTTGTATATATGGATTTTATAATGTCCGACTACGCCACCTGTGGAGTGCGGCCAAAGGGGCCGCCGCTGCGGAACAGTGCTCTGAAGCTGGTGGTTTTGCTGCAATGGTATTATTACTCACCACAGGAAGAGTGTAGCTTCAGGGCAGTGTGGGTGGATGATGGTGGTTGTAGTGCAGGGAGTCAGTAATGAACACAGAGTCCGTGTGATGCAGTCCCAAGATCTTTACTCACAGTTGTTGCAGTCCAGATTACAGGTACCAGAGCTATCTCACCCGTCGTGCTGTGCGTACTCAGTGAGGGGCTCAGTCCACCCCCAGATAGCTCCGGAGTACTTAGCAGGACCCCCTTCTGTGTGTCCTTTCTCTGGCCTTCTCCCTGCACCTCACATCCAGTGACACTTCTATCCGGTATCCTTGGGCCTTGGCGGGCGACTTGTGTTCCGTCCCCTGGGTCCTATGTGGCTACCTTCTTAGTGAGACTGGTGTGGACTTTTGCCTGCAGTACATGAAATGCTGCAGCCTCCGGTTTCTAGTTGAGTCTTGCTGTTTCTCCTCTAGTTGAGGGACCGGTTCCCTTTATCTGGCCTGACCCCTCTACCTCCTGGTAGCAGCGGGAGTACAGGTGGCCTTCTGCACGGCCTGTAGCCCTAGGGACCCTTCGGTGCCTGGAGCCTTCCTGCTCCCACTCCTCTCTTCTCTCCTTCAGTCCTGGGCCTCCCAGGCTAGGCCCACCTCCGGAGCAGAGCTCATGCCGAGCCTCTGCTCCTGTCACTTTTCCTCCTCTGACTGGCTTGCTCTTTCTAAGATGGCTTCCTATTTATACTCTCCCTGTCATGTGCTCCCCTAAGCTGCTCCCCTAAGCACCACTACATAGGATCCTCCCACCAGCTAGGGACCTGGGACTGTGCTCTCCCTTAGGAGCAATCTCGCCCTAACCCCACTGCGGGTATGTGTTGGATGCAGGTGTTAGGGTCCCGAGCCATACGCCTTCCTTACCTGAGGGTGAGATACCACACCTCTGGGTGAGATGCAGTAACTCTGTGGTGACTGCACCCTCAGGGGCGCCACACACCTTTCTGCACAGTTTTGAAATGGCGACGAAGATGTTTAGTGCTGACGACGATGCCATTATCAGCATAACTATTCCGGTGATTTACATGCTGGAGCACACATTAAACAGAATTCAGAGTCAGGTGGTCGGACAAGAGGAGGTGGAGGAAGTAGAGGAGGAGTCGTATGCGGAAGGGATAACATCTCCAAGGTCCAGACGGTTGGCAGCACCAAGGAGGCAGGCATGTGAGGGTGGGGGAGAGGGATTAAACAGGGCGCATGGTAGCAGCCAAACTGTTGAGGAAGGTGCAGGAGCCGAGGAAGAAGTGGAGGATGAACTGGCGATGGGCATGGAAGACTCATCAGATGAGGGAGACCTTGATCACATTTCTGTTGTGCGAGGTTGGGGGGAGAGGGCAGAGGAAAGAAGCATGATTCTTACCTCGCTACCAACACAACAAGGACTTGGTCCTCCTGGATGCGCAAGACACATGAGTGCCTTCTTGCTGCACTACCTGCAACATGACCCTCAGATTGCAGAATTCGAAGTAATCTCGACTACTGGGTTGCCACACTCTTAGATCCCCGGTACAAAAGTAAATTTGCCGAAATAATTCCTGCCATAAAAAGGGATTGACGCATGCAGGAGTATCTGCAGACGCTGTTGCAGAATCTTACATGTGCTTTTCCACAAAACACCAGTGGTGCACGAAGTGAATCTCACAGTTCTAACTTGCCAACCGCGGGACTGTCGAGTCTTCATCACTCAAACCGTAACAGTAACACAGTATCTGCTGGTAACAGCAATTTTGTGAAATCGTTTCACCACTTTTTTAGACCATCCTTTGCAAGGCCACAGGAGACAAGAAGTCTGACACATAGTCAATGCCTAGAGAGGATGGTGCAGGAGTATCTCCAAGTGAACATCGAAGCCATGACTGTGTCACTGGACCCTTGCTCATTTTGGTATTCCAATCTGGAAAAATGGCCGGAGCTCGCCACTCACGCCTTGGAGATCTTGTCATGCCCTGCAGCCAGTGTTCTCTCTGAACGTGTGTTCAGCGCTGCTGATGGTGTGCTGACAGATAAGCGCACGCGGCTGTCCACTGAGAATGTAGACAGACTCACGTTCATAAAGATGAACAAATCATGGATTCGCAAGGACTTTTCTAATCCTGTGTTATCCTTGGGAGGCTAAAAGCTTGAGGATTTGGTAATATCACCTCACCAACCGTTTTAAGCAACTGTGGGGCAATTGATGCCACTTAACCCTAGAACGCATGACCATAAAAATCTACACTTTCATATACCTGGGGCCTTTTTGGCCCGTGTGCAAATAACATTGAATAACTCAAACTCAAATGACAAACAACTATATACATGAAGAATACCTAGAGTTTATTGCAGAAAATAGAAAACAATTAACAGGGCGGGACTGCGAGGCCCCAGGTATGCGTTCTAGGGTTAAGTGGTGTCTGTGCCACAATTTTGGGAAAAAATGGAAACTCTTTTTGGAGTCCCCTTGCTGTGTCTTACGTGACGTTGGCATCGTCAATTCCAGGTGGGTTGGGTCGCTCCCCCCCCCCTTTTAACTGTAAGAAACTACATACACTATGGCTTGGGGTAACACAGATGATTGAGTCTGAAGAGCTGTTTACTCAGAGGTCTGCTCCAAATCTTCAGTGTCTGCTAGTCAGCGTAGAATTTTTAACTGCATCTAGCCTAGGCAATACTTTGGGCGTAGTAGCCCAGCTGCGAAGCAAGCTGCACCGCCTGTGTATCTAATAAGAATTTTTAAATGCATCTAGCCTAGGCAGACTGTGGTGACCCCCAACCAAACCCAGACGCTCAGCCCCCCTACCGCCCCCCTTTCCTTGACAATACAATAATGTAACTCTTACAACTGGATGGGTGAGGATCGGTCACAGCTTTATTAACTCTTTATACTCATTCCATTAGAAAGACATTTTATTTCTAAAATAATTCAGCTTGTTGCAGCATGCCCTGGGTCTCCACTCCAGCAACTTGGCCAACAAGTGTAACTCTCCAACATGTCCTTTCTATTTCCAGGCCACGGAGGATCCTGCGTACTCGTATGCAGGACTCTGACCCCCACCCATCACTCTTAACGCTTGTTCCACTCCGTCCTGGAGTCCTGACAGGAATATGTCCAGTCCAATATCCATTAAGTGAACACCGTCGGGCCGTATGAGGCCTGCTTTATCTCCTTCCAGTTGTCGGTGTCGTACCACTACACCGCCTCTGTCTCTTCTAAATTTTGCCATCCAAATATTTATTACCCGCCTTGTCCGTTCGATGGCCGTGATGTCTCGCGCACCTTGCCATACCGCTATCGGCACAATCTCTGACCATACTATAGCTAGTTTTGTGAAAAATTCTCTGAAGCGCTCAGTGTCTAGTTTCATTATTGCCATTAGTTATGCGCTCTTGTGATGACCTAGGTTGTTTCCCCCGGCCTGTATAACTAAGATGACCAGACATCTTGCCTCTCTCCCTACCTTGATTACCTCCATTTGTACCTGTGGCCATAGCAGGCCTCTAATACCTCTCCAGTTGAAATATATGTTATGAAACTCTAATTTTCTCCCGCCTGGGCGGACTTTCGCCCTTTAATCTGCCCAATATATATACGAGTGGCCTATCACCCACACTGTTGGCTCAGCGTCACCTGTAAAAGAAACAAACCACGTTAGGATAACAAGTCCGGTCTTATGTATCTTGCCAAACACGTGGATCACCATCTCTCTATCCTCTGAACTTCCGTTTCTGACAGTCCTGCTCTTGCTGCTTCTGTGGCCGTGCCTATGCGGAATGAGTGTGTCCCGTAATCTTTGGGGTGGTTCCCTGCCGATGTTATGCATTTATTAAATATAGCTTGGAACTGGTATCTTGATAATGGCGTCCCATCAATGTGTGATAGGAACAAATTACTTTGTGATCTGATGGTTAGATATGGTTTTACTATTGTTACCCGACTCAGTGTACCGTTTGTGGGTTGTAGAAGTACCCAAGTGCCCCTGCCCGCTGGAACCATTTTCGATTTGTGTATGCGTAGACGTATTGCATTATTGCCTATGACTACGTCCTGGTGTAATAAGCCTCCACTGGTGCTAATTTTGGATTGAGGGACTAATTCGCTTATGCATAGCGCCCCGAAGAAGGCAATCACAAATGCAGTAGACAGTAGTGTTGCTTCAAATTGTGAGTGTCATGTTAATGGTGTTAGGGATATGATGTGAGAAATCAGTTTTAGTGACACGGGACGGGACGTCTACACTCCTGACTTGGCTGACCCCTTTTCCACCCTTTTATGGATTGTCTGATGATGAATCTTTGTCACATCTCCCCAATTCAGTAGTTGGAAGTGAAATGCTACTCCGGTCAGACACCGCTGCGCTGACGCCCCTGATATGCCCCTCATCATTAGCTGGTGGAGAAATTCTATGGTGACTTGTGATCTGGCTTGTTCACATTGGTCAACCCGTCTGCCTGCTACTAGTCGTGTCCACTCTTCCCATGCCTTACCGTATGCTTGCCACGTCGACGGGGCAACTGACGCTCTGATTAATGGCATCAACTATTCGCCACTAGATCCCATAGGGAAGGTGGGCAACTGTTGTCCCGATGGGTGGGCATTGTGGAAGAGCTCTGTGAAAATCTGCCAATTGAATTGTTATAAAGCGTTAGCAGGAGCTTTAGACCCCTCAGCATAGTGGCTAGCGCGGACCCATACATTGTGTTTTAGGCACAGGAATGCTAGCCTGGGTAGTAGGCCTAGCACTGGGAGAGACGATGATGCCATCTTATTAATGCAGTGCGCTAAGCTGGTGTTTTTTGTTATGAAGCGTATATTTTTGTAAGCCAGGAGCGCGCCCCATATTTCTATTGCTACCACTATTGGGAAGAAAAATTATTTTCAGGGCTAGATACAGCGAAAAATTATTATTAATTGAAAAGCTGGTGGAGCTTGGTATAGATGGCCTAATACAAGGAGACCCACACACTGCTAGAAGGCCAAATATTTTTTCAGAGTTAGATGCAGAAAAAAATTATATTCAGTTTGCAACCTGATGGAGGTCAGTATAGATGGACTAATAGAACAAGTCCCACACACTGCTAGAAGGCCAAATATTTTTTCAGAGGTAGATGCAGACAAAAAATTATTTTGAATTTGCAACCTGATGGAGGTCAGTATAGATGACTAATAGAACAAGTCCCACACACTGCTAGAAGGCCAAATATTTTTTCAGTGCTAGATGCAGAAAAAAATTATATTCAGTTTGCAACCTTATGGAGGTCAGTATAGATGGACTAATAGAACAAGTCCCACACACAGCTAGAAGCCCAAATATTTTTTCAGAGGTAGATGCAGAAAAAAATTATATTCAGTTTGCAACCTGATGGAGGTCAGTAGAGATGGACTAATAGAACAAGTCCCACACACAGATAGAAGGCCAAATATTTTTTTAGAGCTAGATGCAGACAAAAATATATTCAGTTTGCAACCTGATGGAGGTCTGTATAGATGGATTAATAGAACAAGTCCCACACACAGCTAGAAGCCCAATATTTTTTCAGAGGTAGATGCAGAAAAAAATATATTCAGTTTCCAACCTGATGGAGGTCAGTATAGATGGACTAATACAACAAGTCCCACACACAGCTAGAAGCCCAATATTTTTTCAGAGGTAGATGCAGAAAAAAATATATTCAGTTTGCAACCTGATTGAGGTCTGTATAGATGGATTAATAGAACAAGTCCCACACACAGCTAGAAGCCCAATATTTTTTCAGAGGTAGATGCAGAAAAAAATATATTCAGTTTGCAACCTGATGGAGGTCAGTATAGATGGACTAATACAACAAGTCCCACACACAGCTAGAAGCCCAATATTTTTTCAGAGGTAGATGCAGAAAAAAATATATTCAGTTTGCAACCTGATGGAGGCCTGTATAGATGGATTAATAGAACAAGTCCCACACACAGCTAGAAGCCCAATATTTTTTCAGAGGTAGATGCAGAAAAAAATATATTCAGTTTGCAATCTGATGGAGGTCTGTATAGATGGATTAATAGAACAAGTCCCACACACAGCTAGAAGCCCAATATTTTTTCAGAGGTAGATGCAGAAAAAAATATATTCAGTTTGCAACCTGATGGAGGTCTGTATAGATGGATTAATAGAACAAGTCCCACACACAGCTAGAAGCCCAATATTTTTTCAGAGGTAAATGCAGAAAAAAATATATTCAGTTTGCAACCTGATGGAGGTCAGTATAGATGGATTAATAGAACAAGTCCCACACACAGCTAGAAGCCCAATATTTTTTCAGAGGTACATGCAGAAAAAAATATATTCAGTTTGCAACCTGATGGAGGTCTGTATAGATGGATTAAAAGAACAAGTCCCACACACAGCTAGAAGCCCAATATTTTTTGGACTAATAGAATGATGCTATGCCCAAAAGATTTTACTTCACTAGGTGCAGTAAAAAAATTGGTATTCTATACACAGGTGGTATATCTTGCAACACAGATAGGCTACTCCACTGACTTACACACTCTGCAATAGGCCAAAAAGGATTAGCTTTGTTAGATTCAGCCAAATGCTGTGAAAAAAACTTGCACAGCACTGGCACAGACCTGCCTGGCAAAAACTGATAGGAACTGATGTAACCTAGTCCTGAAAAGGACTCCAATTACAATTAGTCTTTACTCCCACAATCTATCTATTTAAGAGCACAGACCTGCCTGATAAAAGTCGTAGGAAATGCTGTAACCTAGTCCTTAAAAGGACTGCAATCACAACTATTCCCTACTCCCAAGCTATCTGTAGATTTGTGCGAAAATTGGCTTGAAATTAACAAGGTATAGCGCACACAGCAACAGCGGTGCCGTCTAACACGCTGCTGCAGCAGTGAGAAAATCGTGGCGACGGGGAAAATGGCTTGGTCTTATAGGGCAAGGACATGTGACATACACTGCCAATGACACATGCCCTTGCTTGTGTGAAAAAAAGCACTTCGCTCCGTGTGTGCGCTGCTGATAGGCTGACAGATTGCACCTCCCCACTGCAAATGCGGGAAAGAGAAAAAAAAATGGAGATCTTCATTGTTCCTGCAGAGATCCATCCCCTGCCCCTCCCCCCACCCCGCTGTACACTCAAACTGCGTATTAACATTAATTTTCATCATTACTGAGAAAAAATCCAGTTATGATTTTGGTGCACGAACAGTTATCGAACATAACCTCGAACAGCCGAATTTTTCTCAAATTGTTCGTGTTCGCCGAACGGCTCGAACACCGCCCAAAACAGCTCGAATTTGAGATTGGTGAACAGTTCGAGTAGAACAACGCTCATCTCTACTCATCTCTTGGCTGACTGTGGGTTGACAGTAAGTGGGATCTCCAACCTCATCATCATCACCCTGTGCGTTATCACACCCGTCGTCCTCAGAGCCAACCTGTTCCTGCCCTGACAAAAAACTAAAGTTGTCGCTCCAATCAGGTATTTGAGTCTTATCATCGTCTTCCTCATTGTCTCCACCAACAGGAGTTACAGTTTGGGAATGAGGGTCTACATTATGGTCAGAACCTTCTGCGTCTGGTCCTGGATCCGACTCATAAAGATTCTGGGCATCAGTGCAGATCATTTCCTCGTCTGGATTCACAGGAGCGCTGGAGTCGACCTCTGATTCCCAGGCTATAGTATGAGTAAACAGCTCTGCAGACTCAACCATCTGTTCTACCTCATACTCAGACGGGCAGCTGGAGATTTGGGAGCTGTGAGGAAGCAAGTGTGATTGGGGTGACACCTTTGTGGACTGGAGTATTTGTGATGTTGAAGTTGATGTGGAGGAGAGCCCACTTAAAGGAGCACTTGATATCCGTTGAAGCACCTGCTGTTTTTGTGCCTCATCTGGAATTTGTAGCGATTGGCGTGGCCGTAAGAAAGGGATCTTATCACATTGTCCGCTAAAAGAAGTAGACATTTTAGTTTGGCTGGAAGATGGTCTTTCTTCTGCAGATGTTACTGTTGCTTTAACACCTACTCCACGGACACAACCTTTTTTCCCCTTCCCAACACGCCTATTCACCTTTCCACCAGCAGCAGGCCTTTTTCCACTCATTTTGGTGGTTAACTAATTCACAACTCTGGAGTTGTTTACACAAAAAAACAATGGATGGGAACCGAGCAGAGCTGAGTGGCCAAACTGTGGTATTAGGCCAAAACTATTGGCTGGGTTAGATGCAGAAAAAAATTATATTCAATTTGCAACCTGATGGAGGTCAGTATAGATGGACTAATAGAACAAGTCCCACACACAGCTAGAAGCCCAAATATTTTTTCAGAGGTAGATGCAGAAACATTTTTTATTCAGTTTGCAACCTGATGGAGGTCTGTATAGATGGATTAATAGAACAAATCCCACACACAGCTACAAGCCGAATATTTTTTCAGAGGTAGATGCAGAAAAAAAATATATTCAGTTTGCAACCTGATGGAGGTCAGTATAGATGGACTAATAGAGAAAGTCCCACACGCTGCTAGAAGGCCAAATATTTTTTCAGACCTAGATGCAGACAAAAAATTATTTTGAATTTGCAACCTGATGGAGGTCAGTATAGGTGGACTAATAGAACAAGTCCCACACACTGCTAGAAGGCCAAATATTTTTTCAGAGCTAGACGCAGAAAAAAATTATATTCAGTTTGCAACCTGATGGAGGTCTGTATAGATGGATTAATAGAACAAGTCCCACACACAGCTAGAAGCCCAAATATTTTTTCAGAGGTAGATGCAGATAAAAATTATTTTTAATTTGCAACCTGATGGAGGTCAGTATAGATGGACTAATAGAGAAAGTCCCACACACTGCTAGAAGGCCAAATATTTTTTCAGAGCTAGATGCAGATAAAAATTATATTCAATTTGCAACCTGATGGAGGTCAGTATAGATGGACTAATAGAACAAGTCCCACACACAGCTAGAAGCCCAAATATTTTTTCAGAGGTACTGTAGATGCAGATAAAAATTATTTTTAATTTGCAACCTGATGGAGGTCAGTATAGATGGACTAATACAACAAGTCCCACACACAGCTAGAAGCCCAATATTTTTTCAGAGGTAGATGCAGAAAAAAATATATTCAGTTTGCAACCTGATGGAGGTCAGTATAGATAGAGTAATAGAACAAGTCCCACACACAGCTAGAAGCCCAAATATTTTTTCAGAGGTAGATGCAGATAAAAATTATTTTTAATTTGCAACCTGATGGAGGTCAGTATAGATGGACTAATAGAGAAAGTCCCACACACTGCTAGAAGGCCAAATATTTTTTCAGAGCTAGATGCAGATAAAAATTATATTCAATTTGCAACCTGATGGAGGTCAGTATAGATGGACTAATAGAGAAAGTCCCACACACTGCTAGAAGGCCAAATATTTTTTCAGAGCTAGATGCAGATAAAAATTATATTCAATTTGCAACCTGATGGAGGTCAGTATAGATGGACTAATAGAACAAGTCCCACACACAGCTAGAAGCCCAAATATTTTTTCAGAGGTACTGTAGATGCAGATAAAAATTATTTTTAATTTGCAACCTGATGGAGGTCAGTATAGATGGACTAATAGAGAAAGTCCCACACACTGCTAGAAGGCCAAATATTTTTTCAGAGCTAGATGCAGATAAAAATTATTTTTAATTTGCAACCTGATGGAGGTCAGTATAGATGGACTAATAGAGAAAGTCACACATACTGCTAGAAGGCCAAATATTTTTTCAGAGCTAGATGCAGATAAAAATTATATTCAATTTGCAACCTGTTGGAGGTCAGTATAGATGGACTAATAGAACAAGTCCCACACACAGCTAGAAGCCCAAATATTTTTTCAGAGGTACTGTAGATGCAGATAAAAATTATTTTTAATTTGCAACCTGATAGAGGTCAGTATAGATGGACTAATACAACAAGTCCCACACACAGCTAGAAGCCCAATATTTTTTCAGAGGTAGATGCAGAAAAAAATATATTCAGTTTGCAACCTGATGGAGGTCAGTATAGATGGAGTAATACAACAGGTCCCACACACAGCTAGAAGCCCAAAAATTTTTTCAGAGGTAGATGCAGATAAAAATTATTTTTAATTTGCAACCTGATGGAGGTCAGTATAGATGGACTAATATAGAAAGTCCCACACACTGCTAGAAGGCCAAATATTTTTTCAGAGCTAGATGCAGATAAAAATTATATTCAATTTGCAACCTGATGGAGGTCAGTATAGATGGACTAATAGAGAAAGTCCCACACACTGCTAGAAGGCCAAATATTTTTTCAGAGCTAGATGCAGATAAAAATTATATTCAATTTGCAACCTGATGGAGGTCAGTATAGATGGACTAATAGAACAAGTCCCACACACAGCTAGAAGGCCAAATATTTTTTCAGAGGTACTGTAGATGCAGATAAAAATTATTTTTAATTTGCAACCTGATGGAGGTCAGTATAGATGGACTAATAGAGAAAGTCCCACACACTGCTAGAAGGCTAAATATTTTTTCAGAGCTAGATGCAGAAAAAAATTATATTCAGTTTGCAACCTGATGGAGGTCAGTATAGATGGACTAATAGAGAAAGTCCCACACACTGCTAGAAGGCCACATATTTTTTCAGAGGTAGATGCAGAAAAAAATATATTCAGTTTGCAACCTGATGGAGGTCTGTATAGATGGATTAATAGAACAAGTCCCACACACAGCTAGAAGCCCAATATTTTTTCAGAGGTAGATGCAGAAAAAAATATATTCAGTTTGCAACCTGATGGAGGTCAGTATAGATGGACTAATACAACAAGTCCCACACACAGCTAGAAGCCCAATATTTTTTCAGAGGTAGATGCAGAAAAAAATATATTCAGTTTGCAACCTGATGGAGGTCTGTATAGATGGATTAATAGAACAAGTCCCACACACAGCTAGAAGCCCAATATTTTTTCAGAGGTAGATGCAGAAAAAAATATATTCAGTTTGCAACCTGATGGAGGTCAGTATAGATGGACTAATACAACAAGTCCCACACACAGCTAGAAGCCCAATATTTTTTCAGAGGTAGATGCAGAAAAAAATATATTCAGTTTGCAACCTGATGGAGGTCTGTATAGATGGATTAATAGAACAAGTCCCACACACAGCTAGAAGCCCAATATTTTTTCAGAGGTAGATGCAGAAAAAAATATATTCAGTTTGCAACCTGATGGAGGTCAGTATAGATGAACTAATACAACAAGTCCCACACACAGCTAGAAGCCCAATATTTTTTCAGAGCTAGATGCAGAAAAAAATTATATTCAATTTGCAACCTGATGGAGGTCAGTATAGATGGACTAATAGAATGATGCTATGCCCAAAAGATTTTACTTCACTAGGTGCAGTAAAAAAATTGGTATTCTATACACAGGTGGTATATCTTGCAACACAGATAGGCTACTCCACTGACTAACACACTCTGCAATAGGCCAAAAAGGATTAGCTTTGCTAGATTCAGCCAAATGCTGTGAAAAAAACTTGCACAGCACTGGCACAGACCTGCCTGGCAAAAACTGATAGGAACTGATGTAACCTAGTCCTGAAAAGGACTCCAATTACAATTAGTCTTTACTCCCACAATCTATCTATTTAAGTGCACAGACCTGCCTGATAAAAGTCGTAGGAAATGCTGTAACCTAGTCCTTAAAAGGACTGCAATCACAACTATTCCCTACTCCCAAGCTATCTGTAGATTTGTGCGAAAATTGGCTTGAAATTAACAAGGTATAGCGCACACAGCAACAGCGGTGCCGTCTAACACGCAGCTGCAGCAGTGAGAAAATGGTGGCGACGGGGAAAATGGCTTGGTCTTATAGGGCAAGGACATGTGACATACACTGCCAATGACACATGCCCTTGCTTGTGTGAAAAAAAGCACTTCGCTCCGTGTGTGCGCTGCTGATAGGCTGACAGATTGCACCTCCCCACTGTAAATGCGGGAAAGAGAAAAAAAAAATGGAGATCTTCATTGTTCCTGCAGAGATCCATCCCCTGCCCCTCCCCCCACCCCGCTGTACACTCAAACTGCGTATTAACATTAATTTTCATCATTACTGAGAAAAAATCCAGTTATGATTTTGGTGCACGAACAGTTATCGAACATAACCTCGAACAGCCGAATTTTTCTCAAATTGTTCGTGTTCGCCGAACGGCTCGAACACCGCCCAAAACAGCTCGAATTTGAGATTGGCGAACAGTTCGAGTAGAACAACGCTCATCTCTACTACTAATATTATAAATGCGAAAGTTTGTGAGTATGTATGTTTGTTACTCTTTCACGAAAAAACTACTGGACGGATTTGCATGAAACTTTACAGTAATATAGATTATACATCGGAATAACATATATGCTACAATTTGTAATGATTTTATGTAATTTTGGTCATAATATAACGATACATGTCAATTAAGTCAGAAAAAAATCTGGCCTCTGAGAGCTCTCTTATATACACACATACACAGGTGATATTTAAATGGCTGATTTACAGCAGTCAGAAGAGATTGATAATACAATAATTTGCCCATAGTGGATCATTGTATAGTGAGGTCACAGTTGCCGCCTGTCCACAGTCAGAATACAGGGGTGATCATATACCGTGGCCAGGTACAAGTGTGGTACAGGGGGTTCACACACGACCCCCAGGGACTGACATTTCCTAGAATTTTTGGCAGCTGTCAGTCATGAGCTCACCCTGATACATTACACTCTGGAAACAGCTGAAGGGAGAAGGATAATTTATGACATTTTCTCAGACTTAAAAAAAAAAAAAAACACAGAAAACAGCCCATATGTCAGGAACAGGTTACTAGGGAACTACACGTCCCAGCACGGCCTACCCGCGCCCACAGCCCGGGGGGAGTGTGAGGCTTCCTCCAGCAGGTTGCCCGTGGGCACCGGGCCGTCATTGTCCTCACACAGGGGGTCCCCGCCGCCATTGTCCCTCCACATAACACCGTATAATAAAACATGCGCTCACCTGCGCCAGCTGCTGCAGCCGGGAAAGTTCCGAGCGCCTCACCTGGGCGGAGGGGAAGTGACTCACACACGGGGAGGGACAGTAACCTGAGCGCGGCTCCATGGAGGATGCACACACTGCAGCCTGACAGCACCGGCAGCAGCGCTACACAAATGGCGTCCTCCCCTCCTGTGTGCAGCACAGCCCTGTGTGTGTGCAGCGCAGCATGTCACCCACAGCACCAGCAGGCTGCTCTCAGCTCCCACAGAGCACTGGGAATGGTTGCTATGGGTAACTGCGCCACAGCTGCTCCTCATAGACCAGTCATATACAACTGATATCGTCTGTACAGCGATCATAATATAACTAATTAGATTGTTTTAGTATTTTGTTTGAACTTTACTAAGTACCTATTTTGTAATTAGTACTTATAAAAATGCCGCGAAAGCGTAAGTCTAACATTTCGCAAAGCTCTAATAAAGTCCGAGCTATGAAAATAATTAGACGTGATGAGACGTCTCAACAAGCCGAGCAACGAAGGCTTGAGCAGGTGGTGCGTTGTGCGGCACATAGAGCTGCAGAGACTCCAGAACAATCCCAAGCCCGACGTGAACGGAATGCGGAGTTTTGGGCTTCTCAACGGGCTGCTGAAACTCAAGAACAGTCCCAAGCCTGACGTGAACAGCATGCGGAGTATCTGGCATCTCAACGGGCTGCTGAAACTCCAGAACAGTCCCAAGCTCGACGTCAGCAGCAAGCGACTTACATGGCGTCCCAAAGAGCCACTGAAACTTATGAAATGGCCGAATCTCGCAGACGCACTGTTGCTGAAAGGGCAGCACAGCGACGTCAAACATTTACAAGAAATACCTGGATATTGTTTAATAAAGCTGCATTTGAGTATGACGAGACTCTTGATTATGAAACTCACAAGCTTATAAAAATAGAAGCAATGACCATAGATTGCAAATATTGCGGAGCTCTTAAGTGGAAAGAGGAAGCAGCAGGTATGTGTTGTTTGGGCGGGAAAGTAGCTCTTCCTTATATAGACGAGCCAGTTCAACCTTTAAAAGAGCTTTTCTCTAATGAAACTGATGAATCTCGCCTTTTTCTAAATAATATAAGAAAATACAACATGTGCTTTCATATGACGTCTTTTGGAGCAGATCAAATTGTCTCAATGCCAGGGTTTTGCCCGACCTTTACAATACAAGGACTAGTATACCACCGTATCGGTTCTTTAATTCCTACGTCCATTTCGCAACCACAATTTTTACAAGTTTATTTCATAGGTGACAAAGAAGAACAAATCAACAGGCGTACTGAGTGCGTGCAAAGCGTAGATAGAAACATAGTTAAAAAATTACAACGAGTACTTCACGACCACAACATTTTGGTGCATGAATTTAAAACGGCTAGAGACAGAATGATCAATGATGATCATTTCAAAGTAGTGATTCACCCAGACCGTGTACCACGTGGTCAACATGAGAGACGATTCAATGCCCCTACTACAAATGAAATAGCTGCTGTAATAGTTAGTAGCGAACAAACTATGTCTCGGGACATCGTTGTGCAGCCGCGCGATGGCATGCTCACTAGGGTTCCCGATACACATAGATTCTATGATGCTCTCAAGTACCCAATAATTTTTTGGAAAGGACAAGAGGGGTACAGCATTGATATTCCTCAGATAAATCCAATTACCAAACAAGCAATGCCAAGCAAAAAGGTGTCCTGCAAAGATTTTTATGCCTTTCACTTGATGGTCCGTCGCAGCGATTTTAATTTGATGCTTAAGTGTAGGCTCCTACTTCATCAGTTTCTGGTCGACATGTATGTAAAGATGGAAAGTGAGCGCTTAAGGTTCATTTCTTTAAATAAAAAAAAACTGCGCGCAGAAAATTATATTCACTTGCAAGATGCAATAAGAAATGATGCGGATTTGGATCCAAATAACTTAGGTCAGATGGTGATTCTCCCGTCATCATTTGTAAATAGCCCGAGATACCTACACGAATACACACAGGATGCGTTCACATACGTGCGTAATTATGGGAGGCCTGATTTATTTATTACAATGACTTGCAACCCCGCTTGGCCAGAAATCACCAAAGAGCTTATGGCTGGTCAAAATTCAACGGACAGACATGACTTAACTGCTCGAGTATTTAGAATAAAAGTACAGAAGTTGGTAGCTCTACTTACAAAAGGTAACATATTTGGTGATATGCAATGCTTCATGTACTCGATCGAGTGGCAAAAGCGAGGTTTGCCTCATGTGCACTTACTGCTGTGGTTAAAGGAAAAATTGCATCCGAACCAAATTGACGAAATCATATGTGCTGAGATACCAAACCAAGAAACCGATCAAAAGCTTTATGATACAGTGACAAAGAATATGATTCACGGACCATGTGGTACATTTAATTCTTCATCGCCATGCATGAAGGAAGGAAAATGTACCAAAAAATATCCGAGGAAGCTTTTAAAAGATACTCAAACCAATGACAAAGGTTATCCTTTGTACAGGCGCAGAGCACCAGAGAATGGTGGACGCACGACGATTATAAAAACCCGTAGAGGAACACAGGAAATATTGGTGGACAATAGCTGGGTGGTCCCATATTCTCCACTCTTATCAAAAATTTTTAATTCTCATTTAAATGTAGAGTTCTGTAATACGGTACAGGCGATAAAATATATTTGTAAATATATTAATAAGGGTAGCGACCAGGCTATTTTTAACATCCGCCAGCAAGGGAATGTTAACATTGACCCAAGAGATGAGGTGCAGACCTTTAGAACTGGCCGATATGTTAGTAGTAACGAAGCAGCGTGGCGGATCTTAGGTCTGCCTCTGCACGAGAGACACCCAACCGTCACTCATCTCGTGATTCATTTACCCAATGGCGAGAGGGTTTACTTTACGGAAAATAATTTTGGAGAGAGATTAGAAGCACCACCTAAAACTACACTAACTGCATTTTTCCTGTTGTGCCAAAGTGATACATTTGAAAAACATTACTTTACATTGACGTGCCTCGCTACTATACTTGGAATGTGGCACGGAAGCAATGGAAACGTCGTTTACAAGGAACACCTGTCAATGGCTGGCCAGGTGTGAAGGCAGTAGACGCTCTAGGTCGCATTTACACGGTGCACGTTAGCAATTTTGAATGTTATTGCTTGCGTATGCTGCTGAATGTAATAAGGGGTCCAACCAACTTCTCAGATTTAAAAACATTTGAAGGTCAAGAACTTGCAACTTTTCGGCAGGTGTGTGAGAAGATGGGGTTGTTGGAAGATGATAACCACTGGGATACCAACTTAGAAGAGGCAGTGCTATGTCGCTCCCCGGCGCAAATAAGAGAGCTGTTTGCCATATTGATATGCACTTGCGGTTTATCCAATCCTCTACAACTCTGGCACAAGTATAAAACTGCGTTATCAGAGGATATCATGCACAGATTTGAAAGAATGGATCACATTAACGATGATCTCTGTTTCAATGAGGCGTTGGGGCTTATCGAGGACAAAATATTAATAATTTCTGGAAAGAAATTGTCCGATTTTGGTCTACCCTCACCGCGGCGTAGAGGAGAGCTGTCGAACGAGTTGATAAAAGAGCTAAGCTATGATACCAACCAGTTAGACGCTAACGTTTGCGAAACTGAGCCACGTTTGCTACCCGATCAAAGAGAGATTTATCACAAAATAGTAGGACGAGTTGAGAATGGTGAAGGCGGACTTTTTTTCCTTGAAGCCCCGGGTGGTACAGGAAAAACTTTCTTGCTTAATTTACTTTTAGCAAAAATTCGTAGCGGTCATAACGTTGCATTAGCTGTGGCTTCCTCTGGAATTGCTGCAACATTGCTAAGCGGTGGACGGACGGCACATTCAGTCTTTAAATTACCTCTTAATCTGGTGAACGAAGAAACCCCATCGTGTAATATCAGCAAGAGCAGCGCCCATGGCCTCCTGTTGCAACAGTGCAAACTAATCGTGTGGGACGAGTGCACAATGTCACACAAACGCGCCATTGAAGCTCTTGATCGTTGTCTACAAGAGTTACACAGTAAACAAACAATAATGGGTGGTGTGGTTGTTTTATTGGCTGGAGACTTTAGGCAAACTTTGCCTGTCATCGAGCAAGGCTCTGCAGCAGACGAAATTAACGCATGTCTGAAATCCTCATATTTATGGACCAAAGTTGAAAAGCTGCACCTCACCACCAACATGCGTGTCCAGTTATTCAGTGATCTAGAGTCGGGCGCGTACGCTGAGAAACTGCTCGAGATCGGTGAAGGTCGAATCGAAACTGATAAAGAAGGTATGGTTCTATTCACTAACCAATTTTGTTATGTTGTGGATTCGGAAGACGCACTTATTGCTCAAGTTTTTCCAAATTTGCAACAAAACATCCACGATGAAAATTGGCTATGTGAAAGAACTATACTAGCACCAAGAAATGAAACAGTTGCGAAAATCAATAAAATTATCTTGGACCAAGTAACCAGCGATGCAACAACCTACAACTCCATCGACACAGTCATGTCATCTGAAGACTGTACGAGCTACCCCGTGGAGTTTCTTAACTCTTTGGAGCTATCCGGGGTCCCATCTCATAAGCTCGAATTAAAGGTCGGTATACCCGTTTTGTTAATGCGCAACTTGGACGCCCCGAGATTATGTAATGGCACTAGATTGCGAGTCACTGAACTAGGCAGGCACATTGTAAAGGCCACAATTTTAACTGGAGAAGCTAAGGGTGAAAATATTCTTATACCACGCATCCCAATAATACCCAATAACTTACCCTTTAATTTCAAACGTTTGCAGTTCCCACTTAAAGTTGCATTTTCAATGACCATCAATAAATCGCAAGGGCAAAATTGAAGGTAGTGGGGATACATTTAGGCACGCCCTGTTTTTCCCATGGTCAGCTATACGTAGCTTGCTCACGTGTTTCTAAATCGCAAAATCTACATATTTTCGCTGAACGAAAGAAATCAAATAACATAGTTTACAGGAGTATATTGCAGTAAAAACACATAGATAAATTACCTGCAGATGTCCATTATTCCAATTACATACTAATTCTTTACTAACACGAACAATATTAAACGCAAGTAACTTCAGTCCGTCCTGTTTATTAATCAGTGTTTAGTAATCCGTTTGTGATGAAATTTGATATGGATAATTTCAAGCCTGGGGAAGGACATAGGGCTACTTTTTATAAACACACCATACAGGCGAAGATTATATAAAACTGTAAACCTGATTGACTGACACACCTAGCGGTCAACGCACAGCCAAAACCACTGAACTTAGCATCTTGAAATTTGCAGATAGGTTCTATTATAGCTTAAATGAGCACTAAGAAAGGAATTTTGATAATTCCACCCTCAAGAGTTTCCCTCTTCATATTATAGGGGTTCAAAGATTGTATGGAATCCGTCAGTTTTGAAGTTAGACATCTGAAATTTTGGATGTATGAGTAACTAAATAAGATTATTTTTTTTTACTATTAAGATAATTTTTTTTTTACTATTAAAATGATCTGTCACGAAACTTAATGTGGCAGACCAAATTCCACGCGAGCGAAGCCGCGGGTAAAAGCTAGTAAATATATAAATAAGTGATGCTAAATTTGTTTGTGTGCGTATTAGCTCATTAACTTAATGGAAGGCCACCGGTTAAAGATTTATTGTAGATTTGCTGTGTTTTGTGGAGAAAAGTGGATCTTTTGACATACTAATTTCTTTGCCAAATTTTTGCTTTGCGGCAAATAAATTGGCGCAAATCTCAATACTGAAAAGCTCATTATTGCTCAGAGAAATACACGTGGACAGAGAGGGAAGAAAGAGAGAGAGGACCCTGCTGGTCATAAGAACTTACACTCTACAAGAGAGAGTGTGAGAGAGAGAGAAAGAGAGGACCCACTGATGATAAGACTTACACTTTACTGGAGAGCGAGAACCCCGCTGTTTATAAGAGCTTACACTCTCAGGCAAGTGAGAGAGAGTGGATCCCACTGATTATATAAGAGCTTACACTCTATGAGAGAGAGTGTGAGAGAGTGGATCCCACTGATTATATAAGAGCTTTACACTCTACGAGAGAGAGTGTGAGAGAGTGGATCCCACTGATTATATAAGAGCTTACACTCTACGAGAGAGAGTGTGAGAGAGTGGATCCCACTGATTATATAAGAGCTTACACTCTACGAGAGAGAGTGTGAGAGAGTGGATCCCACTGATTATATAAGAGCTTACACTCTACGAGAGAGAGTGTGAGAGAGTGGATCCGACTGATTATATAAGAGCTTACACTCTACGAGAGAGAGTGTGAGAGAGTGGATCCCACTGATTATATAAGAGCTTACACTCTATGAGAGAGAGTGTGAGAGAGTGCATCCCACTGATTATATAAGAGCTTACACTCTACGAGAGAGAGTGTGAGAGAGTGGATCCCACTAATTATATAAGAGCTTATACACTACAGAATAGAGACTTACCCAGTGACTCTGGAGATAGAAAATAGCTCTGCTATAAAGGCGTCCGTCTGTCCTGCTCATATTGGCGTCCATCTGTCCCCGACAGTGTGCTAATGTACATTTGGTATTGTAGATTAGGCAGAATTAGGGGGCAGATAGAAAGCAGTACGACTGTTTGATATGGAGACACGAGTCTGCAAAGGAGCTGTAGACATATGCAAATAGGAGGTTTCATGTTCATCATATGAGAAATATAATTGCTTTTATCTTTAATTACCTCACAATCATATTTCTACTTGATTTCAATGTATTTAACCGGTTAACAACCTATGTCTTGATTATCCGTCATAGGTTGTCTCCCCCTCTTTGGTGCGGGCTCCGGCGATGAGCCCGCACTTTTTCTGGCATTTGACAACTGATCTTATCATCACGATCAACCGGCTGCTGTTAACTAGTTAAATGCGGTCAATCTCCAAGGCCACGTTCACACGTTCATTATTTGGTGAGTTTTTTACCTCAGTATTTGTAAGCAGAAACCAGGAGTGGGTAAGAAATCCACATGTTTTCTAATATACTTTTCCTCTGATTGTTCCACTCCTGGTTTTGACTTACGAATTCTGAGGTAAAATACTGACCAAATACTGAACGTGTTCATGTGGCCTAACTCACGCAAACCAGATGCGCATCATTAGCTCCATCCATCGGCGCTCCTGTCACATTATCACGGGGCGCTGATGGGTTGGCATGACAACCCGAAGTCTAAAGTCGACCACTATGGTTGTCATTGCTGAACTCCTATAAGCGCAGCCCAGTGGTCGGCAATCGTAACAGATGAGCAGTTTTGTTACACATAGCAGGGCTGAAGCCCTGCTATGTATAACAAAGGCGATCAGACGATCACAGCTTCTGCCCCATTCAAAACAATTAAAAAAAAATATCAAAAATACACATATTTGGTATCGCCGGGTTCAGAATCGCCCGAAGACTGTTGGGTCTTCCCAGACCCAACAGTTTTTTCTCCATCTTCCATCTTCTCATCTGCGAGAATTGGATCACATTGTGATCACACACTGATCAGTTTGATCAGAGTGTCATTTGCATAATCGGCCTAATTCTCTCGAATGAGAGAATCTAAGGTTGTCTGCACCTGCCCGAAATGGGACCCTGAAGTGATTATCTAAGGGTTGTCCTGTAGTGGACAACCCCTTTAAAGTCTATCAGTAGATAATATGATTGCAAACACAAGTCAGAGCAAATAATGAAATGACTTTGCTACATTTGGCAAGTGTTTATGAGGTCTGCACAATGCTGTAATGTATTCTTCTCTGTGTTGTAGGAAATCCACGTTTCTACTTTCCTTTTCCATGTTTTTATACATATTTCATAGTAAGTGCTCTGCTCAGGGACCCATGACAGAAATAAGCCAGGTGAACGAGACCTCAACAATAAATTTGCCTTCCCGTAAGTGAATCTTTGCTCAGCTGAATTGACAGTGCTCTGTAAATGTGCATCTAACGTCAAAACACTCCAGTGTTCCTCGACGTGAATATTATTTATTTATTTCTCACAGTCGATGCCGTGTTGAATCAGGAAAGTAGCTGTTTGGTCTTGGTTAAGTCTATTTGTTCAAGGAAAATTAAAACGAGATTTTTTTGTTTGGGCAAGAGACCAGAAGTCAAACATAAAGCAAACAAGAAATAGATAAAAGTGTTACAAAGTATATTAAGTAACAAATGTAAACTAAAGTAGAGCAAATTATATAATGCTGGAATGTGTAAGAACTGCTGTATAAAACATTTAGGCTATGTTCCCACTATGAGTATTTGGTGACTTTTTTATGTTGCTCAATTTCTGTAGGTTTCTTGCATTTTTTTTCAGTGCATTTTTTTTCCATGTGCATTGGAAACATACTAAAACGCAAAAATGCATGTGCATTATTTACCTGTTGATTTTCCTCATCTAATGCAATTCTACGGAAAATATCTACATATAAAATTCAGCATACTCACAAGAGAAAATGACATGTTGCAGATTTGAAACCCGCACTGCATGTCAGTTTGCAAAATTTTTTATTGTTTTTCATTTGAACTATAAATTACATGATTTGCATTATTATTATTATTATTATTTATTATTATAGCGCCATTTATTCCATGGCGCTTTACATGTGAGAATTCTGAAAAACCTTACTAACTAAATATGCAAGCACTAATAATATACACAGAAAAAGGGCTCTAAAGTAACCTATATTAGCTTTTTATTATGAACATAATCTTGTAAAAGAAATCTGTTTTATTTTATTTTTTAATGCGATTTTACATATAACGCTTTTAAATCCAGTGAGGTATGGTTTATAAAACACTACTCGTAATAAATGTGGGCCAAATAGCTGGAACAGGAGTGCAAGAGAGTTTGACTGCCTTAGTTTACTAATAATAGCATTATTCACAGTATTTTGAGGTTTTTATGTTTTTCACAAGCACATCATGATTGGTCTAGATATGCTTTTTTGTGTCCTGTTTTCCCATAAGCTTCTTTAAAGGATAGGAAAATGCATGTAAAAAATGTCTAAATGGAAAAAAACACACAAAAAACACTTAGGAATATTCGTGAAATTCATGGCATTAACAAGTCAAAGCAAAAACAACTGTGAAGTTACTTTTTGCTTCCGCCTTTCCCTTTCTGGGAACCTGTATTTCATGGCAACCTAGAGAATGCAATACCATTAAAAAAAAAAAGCACAAAAATATGCCTTTATCACTATCCTGCATGGCTTTGTCGTGTTATTTTTTTTTGCACACAGTTTTGTAAATGTTTAACTGTAAAAAAATGGATAGACAAAAACACATTTACAATATAAAATTACTGCCCAATTTCTATTTCTCTATTCCCTGTAATAAACATAAACTCTAAGGCTATTTAAAATAGTTTATAAGATTTTGAAGTGTGAGAGGAAACCAACTTTGACAGAAGAGAACATAGCATTTTGTTGTTGTAGATGAACCTACGTGGCAACAGCACTACTCACTAAGCTGCTAAGCGACCATACTGCCCTTAAAAGGAATCTGTCACCCCCTGGCACTTATCTGACCTCTAATATGGGCATACAGGTGATAGAAATGTAAATCTATACCTACCTGTATGCCTCATATTAGAGATCTAGTTGCTGTGAAATCTCTTTTTATTCCTACAGGTTTCTGATACCTTGGAAGCCTGGGGCCCACAAGAAATCGCCACCTCTTGTATTAATTATAATGTCCCCCCCCTCCCCTGCATGTCAGTGTCCTGTGTGGTGTGCAAATCCCACGCCTGCCCACTTCTTCCTCCCTTTTATGCTCATTGTACAGGAGGATCTTGTGCGCAGGCGAGTCACTGTGACTTCCGCTCCAGTGACCTTCGGAGTGTGCAACACTAAAGTGCTCTCCCCACTTCCTCCCTGCATCGTCATCTTTAGGAAGCATATGCATATACATGGAGCGGAAGTCACAGTGACTTGCCAGCCCCTGAGCACAAGATCCCTCCTGTACATTGAGCATAGAATCGAGGAAGAAGTGCGCAAGCTCTGGATTTGGCCACAGCACAGGGTACTGTGACATGCAAGGGAGGGGGGAAACATTATAATTAATACAAGAGGTGGGGATTTCTTATGGGCTCCGGGCCTCCAAGGTATCAGAATCCTGTAGGAATAAAAAGAGATTTCACAGCAACTAGACCTCTAATATGAGGCATACAGGTAGAAATGTAAATCTATACCTATCACCTGTATGCCCATATTAGTAGGCCAGATATGTCCCAAGGGGTGACAGATTCCCTTTAAAGTGAACCTGTCAGCTGATACATGCTGCATCGTCCATGGTAAGCATGTATCAGGCGCTGGCTGTATTATCTCAGACAGGTATGTTTGATTCTAAAATGCTGCAACGTTTGAGTTTAAAGCATACTTTGATAGCCGCCGGGGACTGAGACTATTCTATAGACTAGTTGAAAAGGCGGGTTCTTGATGGTTTCTCCCTTCCCGCTGCCCTGGAGTGACAGGTCTCTACCTAGATGCACATTGAGTCAGAGACCTGTCAATCCAGGGCAGCGGGGAAGGAGAATCCACTGGGGACCTGCATATCTGACTAGTCTACTGCATGACTAGGCTGCTTTTAAAGGGTGTTCTTCTCTGATTTGCCGCAGCGTTTCTGAGTCAAATATACCCAGCTTAGTTCATATAGCCAGTGCCTGATAAATGCTGCCCCTGGATTGGGCAGCATATATCAGCTGGCAGGTTCACTTTAACTGTTTAGAATACTGTATGCTGTTCAAGTTTTTGACCATATTCGCATATCAGCTACACCTTGGCTTGTATGACCTCATCCCGGGGCCAGAACAAAGTATTTTGGTGTCCTAGAAAGGAATGGGTCAGAGAATAAGGTAACAGGACCCCTAATGCATCACCCTACCTCCCCCAGACGGGTCAGCTTTGATGACCACTTCCACTAGAATTGTTACTTTTTTCATCAAAAAATGCCAGCAAAAGTAAAAGAGGCGTGTATTCTAAGGGTGTGGCTTAACAGGGGGCACAATTTCACAGCTAGATATAGAAACTGTTTGTGCACAGTTTACACTATAACAGAGACAAATAGTGATATTCATCCCTGACATCCTGTATTTTAATTGTCAAACCCAAGGACAGTCATAGAAACTAGTATAGCTTAACTATATTGGTTTCAATTAAGGTGTCCAGCATTTGACAGATACCCCAATGGAAACTAAACAGACCCCATTATAGATAAAATATACAGTGATGAACAAAAGGGTCACAATGTTTTGAACTTTTGACTTTCAGGCTCCATATCTCACCATCCACTACTGATTGTCTATAAAATGATGGTAGTCTCACATTCCAATCATCTTGGCTATCACATACATAAATTTGACTTGTAACTATTTAGCATATGATTAGTTATGCAGATTCTTGTCATGTCACTGCATTGTTACTGCTTTGCTCCTAAAAATCTAAATTTTAATTTTTATTATTTTATTGCATTTTGTAAATCCACCTTTGGCTTTCAACACTGCCTGAATCCTTCTGGGCATGCTCTCTATCAGATTCAAACATGTCTCAACCTAAATCTGATCTCAGGTCTCTTCTACAAATTCCCAAAGTTGGTGCATACTGGTCGACTCACTTGGGTATGTATACAGTTTTTTCTTCAACTCTACCCACAAGTGTTCAATTGGGTTGAGATCTGGGGATTGTGGCGGCCAATCCAGCACCTCTACTTCATTGTCATTGAACCATTTCTTCACTAATCTTGATGTATGCTTTGGGTCATTGTCCTACTGGAACACTATGTCGTTCTTTTCATACCCATAGTACTCGAGTGTATGAAAAAACTTGCCTTGTTGGATACTCACATATAGCTCAGCTTTGAGACCACCATCGACCCTGGTCAAGTATCCAATGCTTTTGGCTGTGAAAAAAAACCATATCATCAGACTTCCTCCACCGAACTTGACAGCTCCTTCAATTTCTCGATCCGTTAGTCCCTTTTTCCCTTGTTTCTTCCAGATCCATTTGCACCCAGCAGAGCCTAGTCTATTGACTTTCGTCTCATCTCTCCAAATCACCCGTTTCCAATCTTCTACTGTCCACTTTTCTTTTTTGCAAATTCGAGCCAACGCTTCTTGTGACGAAATTGAAGTCAAGGCTTCTTCACCTTTTTTCGAGCTACCATTCCAGACTTGTGGAACGTGCCTCACATGGTGCTTGCATGGACATCTGTGATCTCACTATTATGAAGCATACGAGCCACCTCCACTGTCGTACCTGAACTGATAGACCTTGTGATGAGCCGATTTGTTGACTTGATATTTTTCCTGGACGTCCACCTCTTGGCTTTTGAATGGATGGACGGACTTCATTTTATATTCTTCCAACTGTCAACGCACTCAGATGATACAGTTTGGCAATTTTCTTGGCTGAGAGACCACTATGAATGATATGAATGAAGCTGTTTCTCTTTTTTGGGAAATCTTGTTCATGGCTGTTCCCCGATTCGAGCAAGTGACCTTTCGCTTGGGAATAAACTTAATAACACACTGAGCTTTTAGGGAATGTGAGAGCTGGTTGTATTTTGTAGTATACAGGAAGAAAAAGATTTTTCCACCACCAGGAGCCAAACAGTAACAATGTAGTGACATGACAAGAATCTGCATAACTAATCATATGCTAAATAGTTGCAAGTCAAATTTATGTATGAGATAGCCAAGATGATTGTCTATAAAATGATGGTAGTCTCACATTCAAAGCAGTAGCGGATGGTGAGAGCTTGAAAGTCAAAAGTTCAAAACATTGTTACCCTTTTGCTTGTCGCTTTGCATCTGATGGTGTTTGCATATGTCATGGGACAAATACAGCTTGCATCAAAATTCCTAGTGGTTCTTTGTAATGCAGCGCCTTGCTTGGCATTACTGTATGGTCCAGGGTATGTTTTGGCTGACCAGGCACCTCCCCCTCAGCTGACTGGTCACATGACTGTGACATCGCACAAGTCCTTTTGCACACAGAAGGTCTGAACACATGTCTGTGACATCAGCTAAGGTCCTGTCTGTGTATGTGTGTGTGTGTGCTACAGGATATATAAACCCTGGTAGTCTTGAGACAGTGTGATAGGCGTGAGGCCTGTTCCCCGTGTGTGGGATACCATTCGTGTGAGTCCTAGTGAGGCCGAGTGAAGCCTGGCAGCCTGAAAGGTCGAGCCTGGATCCTGTGTGTGGAGGCTAGTGGCCTTGCAGGGAAAGCCGGCTTGGTGAAGAGTCCTGAAAGGCGCAGGATGGATGTCAAGTGTGAAAGACATACCAGTAGCCTTAGAGGGAGCGACGGCTAGAGACCCCCATCTGGGAAGCCGCAAGGCCACAGTGGTGGCAAACCAAATGGACTGAAGCAGCTAAAAACCTGGCAAAGGTAATACACTGCGTTATATGGACATTGATATGGACATTGCTATATTATTACCTTGCTGAAGGCTGTACCTGGAGCCAAGTGGGCCTGTCTGCCACTTGGGGCTCGTGGACATTATATGTGTGAACTGCGGTTTATGATAAAATAAACTGCTGCATTCTGAAATACTGAAAAGTCATTGCTGGTGTGCATTAATTGACCCGGTGCAGCGAGTATCCCCCAGTATGATGACTAGCGCTGCCTGTCATGTGGTTCGAGAATGCGGGCAACTGCAGTCCGGTTGCTAGGGGCAACTGCAGTCCGATTGCTAGGGGCAACGGCACAGGACGACGAGTGTGGATAAAGCATCTTGCTGTGGCTCGGCGGGGTCACGAAGATTAAAGCATCTGGCTGCAAATCGGTGGGGTTGCGAAGATTGTCGTCGCACTCAAATCCAGTTTTGCTGTGACTCGGCAGGGTCACGAAGCTTAAAGCATCTTGCTGTACCTCAGCGGGGATTAGAAAAATTGTCCTCGCACTCAAACCTGGTTTGCTGGGGCTCGGCGGGGCCACGAAAATTTTCCGGGGAGAGTGGTGAAGTTCTAGTGTGAACAGCGTACTGCGATGGCTGCGAACGAAGCAGCAGATGTGTCTGAAGCTATTGAGCGATTAAAGGGCCAGTTAAAACCGGAGCAGGTGTTTGAGAAACTTTTACAGGACATGGTGCAGGAACCGCAGGAGCTGTGGGCACCATATAGAATGGCGGCAGTGGACCATTCTATGAACTCTCCGGGGGCGCCAGTATTGTCCCAGAGTGCCGGGGGAGGTGGTAAGAGATGTTGTGAACTGAGTCCTAAGACTAGTGCTGATTTTTTTTGTAAAAATTACCCTGCCGGTGTGGTTGTTAAAAAGGGGGCAGAGTCTAAAAAGGGGCGGATTTTCACAAAGGTGAGGAGTGTAGAAAACTGAAAATTGTTACTGGTTGTGGGTTGGTACCTCCTAAAAATGACAATGTGACCGTTGATAACGGGGTAGCTCCAGTAGAAGGGGGTGACGTCAAAGTGGGAGGTGACCTGTTAGTCCACAACACCATGGGGAGTGACACAGACCCCGTAGCTGACGGTGACACTACGAAAGTAGAAGGAGAGGTCAGTCAGGAGGGGCTAGACGGGGTGAGAAAGTCCCCATCTCGTAGACGGCGCAAGGGCCACAAAAAGGTTGCTCCTGTAGTCTTCGCTGAAAGAGAAAATAAAAAAAATGTAATGCTGTGTGCCGTTGTTTCAAGGGTGGATCCTCCTTCCGAGGCAGAAGAGGAGGTGATGTTGCCAGTAGCAACCTCCGGTACAGTACCGAGTCAGAAGGATCAGACAGCCCTGGAAGAGGAAGCGGCCAGTCGTGACCAAGAGCTGGAGCCTATCAGGCAGCAGTGTCAGAGTGACATGCAGCAACTATGTGGAAACCTGGAGATCGTGTCCTCAGACCAGCAGAGCCTGGAGTCTGAAAGGCAGAAATTATACCAGGTTGTGAGGAATTTACAGCGAGACCTGAAGGGAAGCAACAAGGAAATTAACCAGTGGAAGGAAATGTTCTACGAAATTAAAGAGGACCGCCGCAAAATCAAGGGAGAGGTTTTGCAGTTGAAGCTTGAGAAGGAGACGCAGCAGGATGGAGTTTCTGGACGTGATCAGGAACTAGAACGACTGCGCAAACAGTTCAACCAGGAGCTGTCTGAATCCAAAAAGGAGTATGGTGAACTCATGAGGGAGCTGCAGCAATTCCAGGACCAAGTAAAGCCTCTAATGCAGGAGAAGGAGCGGCTGGAGGACTCTCTGTACCAGTGAGACCGGGAGCTATCCACCCTGAAAGATGCAATAAAAGTTGAAGTGTCTGGTCACGACCATGAGGCAGAAAAGAGGCATGAAAAATTCAGTGAGGAACCGCAACAAATTAAGAGTGATTATGAGGATCTCCTCAAGGTTAAAGAAAAACTAGTGGAGTGTAAGGCGGATGCAGAGCAAGAGCGCCAAGTGGTTGAGACCACTCTGCAAGACACCCGTGGTGAAAATGGTGATCTCCGCAGAAAGGCCTTAGGTCTGGAAGCTCAGGTGAAGGAGCTGCAGACGTTCTGTGATAATCTCCAGAGGGCAGAGACGTGCCTTAAGGAAAGGCTCAGCAGGATGGAAGCTGAATGGGAAAAGATGGAGGAGTCCATCGGAGAAGCCACAGACCAGGGCCAGGAGTTGGCCACTGGTAATGGGAGGTATAAAGCAGATACCTCCTCGAGTGATGTAAGCTCGGATGATTCGGTGGATGTAGGAGCCGAGATCAAGGAGCTCAAGGAGTCGCTACAAACCCATTGGAAGCAAGAGAAGCTTGAGAGACTGGCTGTTGAGAGCCGAGTGGGCGCATTAGAGCGAGAGAGGTCTGATAGAACTCTACTGTTAAAGGAACAGTTGAAGCAGGAAGAGCTTCAGAGACGGGCTGCTGAGAGGCGAGTGGCGGAGCTAGAGGAAGAAGTTTCTGGGCTCAAAAGTCGCCTGACAAAGTATCACTCAGTGAACAAGGCCTCCTTGGAGAAGGAAAAGGGCAAACACGTTGTACTCACTCCCTTATACCATGAGAAGGTGAACCTGAGGAGAGCTAAGAGAGGGTTAACGGAAGATAAATATGAAATGGAAGTAGTCAGGACTGAAATTCTTGAATTTGTAGCTGTGAGTCAGCTCAGGGGAAGCATACAGGGTGAAGAAGCTGGGAGTCAGTTGTCCCTGAAACCTGAGCTGGTTGATCGTCTGGAAACCACTGGTGAGACCGAAACGTCTCAGTACAAGTGCCTCGTAGATGTACCCGAGGATTTGAGGGAAGAATGCACCAGTGAGTCCATGCATGAGGAGTTTAAGAAGGCCGTGGGAGCCTGTAAGGTGTACTTGACCTCAGAAGCTAAACAGCTGGTGGTCCTGTCCATGACCGAAGTCACAGTGAAGAGGGTGGCTATCCTAAGTGACATGCACTGGTGATGTATTCGCACGAAGCGGGTTCTCCGGTTGAAGACGGAACAAGCCGTTAGACAACTGGAGCTTATGAGAAAAGCTCACAGTCTGCGGGAAGAGGTCATCCGGGTGCCTCATGTTCTCGTGAGAAAGCTCGTTGGGAGAAATGGTCGAGCCATGCAGATGATGGTCAAGAAGTCTGGTGTGGTGAAAGTAAGCAGTCCACGTGATCGTCAGGACTGGATACCAGACGAAGACGGCATGGTGTCATTCTCCGCTGTAGGAACGGAAGAAAGTCTTGCATATATGAGCATGCTGATAGAGTACCGAGTGACCTACCTGCGAGAGGTAGAACAGTTGAATCTCGCTAGACTACGAGTGGATAGACAGCATCATCTGAGCAGCAGAAGAGGGCAGCCGTCTAGAAATTGTGAGACCAGACAGAGTAAGGGCCCCCTAAATAACAGAACAGCTATAGCTGGAGTTAGGGACCTTTCAAGATGTCCTGAGAGTAGTGGGCGTGGGTTTAGAGGTAGTGAGACCTCCAGTAACTCAGGTTTGAGAGGCCTATACCAACGACCCAATAGAGTACAGGACAGTACGGAGTCGAACCGGACCTTAGATACCAGGGCATGTGAGTCACACTGCTGTATGACTGACCGCTGGGAGCGGGGGAGACCTGACAAGGTTACGACTGACCGCTGGGGGCGGGGGAGCTCTGACAAGGTTACGACCCGGAAAGGTGACCTGACGAAGTCAGTGACATTGACAGATGGTAGGTCCCTAAGGAATAGGCTAATGTCGATGACTAATGTTCCAGGGGCTGGATAACGCAAATGTCAAGTACATGGTCTCGGTGTGAACTGTGGGTTATAGTGGTTTGTGTATGTTATGTGTTCAACCCCACAAGTTTGAACAGAGGGGGGGATATGTAATGCAGCGCCTTGCTTGGCATTACTGTATGGTCCAGGGTATGTTTTGGCCGACCAGGTACCTCCCCCTCAGCTGACTGGTTACATGACTGTGACATCACACAGGTCCTTTTGCACACAGAAGGTCTGAACACATGACTGTGACATCAGCTAAGGTCCTGTCTGTGTATGTGTGTGTGTGCTACAGGATATATAAACCCTGGTAGCCTTGAGACAGTGTGATAGGCGTGAGGCCTGTTCCCCGTGTGTGGGACACCATTCGTGTGAGGCCTAGTGAGGCCGAGTGAAGCCTGGCAGCCTGAAAGATCGAGCCTGGATCCTGTGTGTGGAGGCTAGTGGCCTTGCAGGGAAAGCCGGCTTGGTGAAGAGTCCTGAAAGGCGCAGGATGGATGTCAAGTGTGAAAGACATACCAGTAGCCTTAGAGGGAGCGACGGCTAGAGACCCCCATCTGGGAAGCCGCAAAGCCACAGTGGTGGCAAACCAAATGGACTGAAGCAGCTAAAAACCCGGCAAAGGTAATACACTGCGTTATATGGACATTGATATGGACATTGCTATATTATTACCTTGCTGAAGGCTGTACCTGGAGCCAAGTGGGCCTGTCTGCCACTTGGAGCTCGTGGACATTATATGTGTGAACTGCGGTTTATGATAAAATAATAAACTGCTGCATTCTGAAATACTGAAAAGTCATTGCTGGTGTGCATTAATTGACCCGGTGCAGCAAGTATCCCCCAGTATGATGACTAGCGCTGCCTTACATTCTTGTTCAGTAGTCATGCACTAATGATGGTTATGGTGCTGTATTCATGTACTGATGGTGTTAATGTATATATGTAGTGATGATGATTCTGAATACTGAACCAGAACCATCATCTATTCATTCATGAAGATGGCACCAGAACCCCCATACGTACTTGACTACAAGAATAAAGGTTAGTACAGCTATCAATTGCAGTGTCAGGTCAGTCCAATATACATTTGTATCACATAAACCTACAACTCCCAGTATGTGCATAACAAAAGATAAGGAGATGATGGGTGTTGTTATTTCCAACCATCATCAGACTGCTTACCATATACAGTAAAGACCAAAAGTTTGGACACACCTTCTCATTTAAAGATTTTTCTGTATTTTCATGACTATAAAAATTGTACATTCACACTGAAGGCATCAAAACTATGAATTAACACATGTGGAATTATATAGTTAACAAAAAAGTGTGAAACAACTGAAAATATGTCTTATATTCTAGGTTCTTCAAGGTAGCCACCTTTTGTTTTGATGACTGCTTTGCGCACACTTGGCATTCTCTTGATGACCTTCAAGAGATAGTCATCGGAAATGGTCTTCCAACAATCTTGAAGGAGTTCCCAGAGATGCTTAGCACTTGTTGGCCCTTTTGCCTTCACTCTGCTGTCCAGCTCACCCCAAACCATCTCGATTGGGTTCAGGTCTGGTGACTGTGGAGGCCAGGTCATCTGGCGTAGCACCCCATCACTCTCCTTCTTGGTCAAATAGCCCTTACACAGCCTGGAGGTGTGTTTGGGGTCATTGTCCTGTTGAAAAAGAAATGATGGTCCAACTAAATGCAAACCGGATGGAATAGCATGCCGCTGCAAGATGCTGTGGTACCCATGCTGGTTCAGCATGCCTTCAATTTTGAATAAATCCCCAACAGTGTCACCAGTAAAGCACCCCCACACCATCACACTTCCTCTTCCATGCTTCACGGTGGGAACCAGGCATGTAGAGTCCATCCGTTCACCTTTTCTGCGTCGCCCAAAGACACTGTAGTTGGAACCAAAGATCTCAAATTTGGACTCATAAGACCAAAGCAGATTTCCACTGGTCTAATGTCCATTCCTTGTGTTCTTTAGCCCAAACTAGTCTCTTCTGCTTGTTGCCTGTCCTTAGCAGTGGTTTCCTAGAAGCTATTTTACCATGAAGGCCTGCTGCACAAAGTCTCTTAACAGTTGTTGAAGAGATGTGTCTGCTGCTAGAACTCTATGTGGCATTGACCTGGTCTCTAATCTGAGCTGCTGTTAACCTGCGATTTCTGAGGCTGGTGACTCGGATAAACTTATCCTCAGAAGCAGAGGTGACTCTTGGTCTTCCTTTCCTGGGGCGGTCCTCATGTGAGCCAGTTTCTTTGTAGCGCTTGATGGTTTTTGCAACTTCACTTGGGGACACTTTCAAAGTTTTCCCAATTTTTCGTACTGGCTGACCTTCATTTCTTAAAGTAATGATGACCACTCGTTTTTCTTTACTTAGAATTTGTATTATGGCAAGAAAAAAGCAGCTAACAGTCTATTCAGTAGGATTATCAGCTGTGTTTCCACCAGACTTATGCACAACACAACTGATGTTCCCAACCCTATTTATAAGGCAAGAAATCCCACTTATTAAACCTGACCGGACACACCTGGGAAGTGAAAACCATTTCCGGTGACTACCTCTTGAAGCTCATCAAGAGAATGCCAAGAGTGTGCAAAGCAGTCATCAAAGCAAAAGGTGCCTACTTTGAAGAACCTAGAATATAAGACATATTTTCAGTTGTTTCACACTTTTTTGTTAAGTGTATAATTCTACATGTGTTAATTCATAGTTTTGATGCCTTCAGTGTGAATGTACAATTTTCATAGTCATGAAAATGCAGAAAAATCTTTAAATGAGAAGGTGTGTCCAAACCTTTGGTCTGTACTGTAGGACCTGCAGTACTGATTAGACGCAGTCTGAATCACAAATAAACATTTACACCCAGGTTCCTTACAGGGGACGTGTTCTCTGATTGGAGTCATTCTTATCCCTATCTTCTTCATCTGTTCCAGATGCCATGATAACTTTTCTCAGCCACAGTTTATCTCTGCAGATTTCCCTCTTTTCTAGCTTTCTGCAGCATATTCCAACACAGTGCCCTTAAAAATAATATTGATATTATAATGTCCTTTGCATAAAAACATCTGTCTATACTGTGCCCTGAATAAGTCTGTTATGGTATTTGGTCTCCACACTATCCCCCCCCTATGAGCTATAGCCGAATCACTGTTCGTCCTTCGGTTGCTATAAGCGCCACCACGTACACCCTTTTGAACCATGGTCTATACCATTGATGTCCCCTCTCCACAGTTTTCCCTTATGCTCTCTATATGTCCTCACTGTCCCCTCACCATGCTAAACCCTCTCCATACTGTGCTCTCATTTCACACTGCACCCTTCCCTATTGTTCACACTATGCTCCTCTCATATTGCCTATCATGCTACCCTCTCCAAACTGTACCACCTCCTCACACTCCCCCCACGCAATATGATGGTCAGCGAAGCCCCCCACAGTGTCGTGTACATCATAGCCCCCCTCATATACAGTATGATGTTCACCACAGACCCCATACAAAGTATCACGTCCACCACAGCCCCCCATATACAATATGAGGTTAACTACAACCCCTTATACAGTATGATGGCCTTCACAGCCTCCATATAGTATGATGTCTCGGTCCTAAGATCTTCAATTTTATTTGCATCTTGAAAGCACAAACACAGTTGAATGCAGGTCAGGGCACAGTCAGAGAGAACGGTGAGCGATGTTAGTGACTCACTGACACTGCCTATTTTTGTGTTGCACCCCAGTTGTCACTGTGCTGGAAACTGGAGACCGGGCTGCTGCAGGCATAATTAGCAATTTTTTTTTATTATTATTTTTTTTAAATTATATTTCCCAGGGAAGCAAGAGGTAGCATCCTTCATGGGTGTCAACCATTGCTCACCTGTCGTCTCGGTCCTGCCTCACCCTATTAGTCTATTAGCATTTGACATGTCATATTTTCACCCCAAACGGGGTGGCTGTATTCTAAAGTTTGCTGATCACTGGGGGGTCCACCACTGAACCACCCATTGTTGACTGTCTTCAGCAGTCCCATAGACAATGAGTGAATGGGTGGTGTTCATGCTCAACCACTGCTCCATACAGACAGTTCACTGCAGAGCTCTATTCTTGGAATTTTGTGCATAGGTGAAAACTTGCCAACTTGTCCTATGCCTGATGCAGCTTTAATGGATACCTCTATATTTTTTTCCAAGAATACAGTTTCTTACATTTACCATGTAAAGTCATTTTAATAGACCACATTTTTACAGATATTTCACTTTTTCCTGGCAAATTTATTCTTCTTTTATGTTTGTTTATTTGAATGAAAGAATGCTTTTTATGTAGATTCACAATTTTATTTACATGCATTATGTCTTTTCTATACACATCTATTATTTGTCTAACCCATCCAACATGTTATATTTCTAAATCACGGTAAGAGAAGCAGTAAACAATATAAGAATCTCTGTTCTTTATTAATTACACTTTTTATAACACATAATTTTTCCCGACCTCTTATTAAATTCATTGACACAAAGTATTCACAAATCTATAATTTTTTTAATCAAACATCAACAACTTAATTTAACAGTGTGTAAATTACCTTTAAATTTCACTTAACTAAATTACTAAAGCCATATGTAAGGCTGAATACACATTACATTTTTGGAACTTTAAGGTCTACGTGCTCCTTTATAGACCAAAATACTTTTTCAGCATTTTAGAAAAAATTTTATATATATTTTCTATTCTGTAAAATGACACAAAGATCAAAAACAAGAAAATCCTGGCAAAAACTAAAAACACTGTGTGTGAACTTGTCAAAAACTTGCCATGGAATTCATAATTATCTACAGTAGTATTTTTAAACTAACTAGTTTCACATGAGCATAAAGCAGGTCCAGGTGAAATTATCAGAAATAGAAGAATCATAGCAATTTATGATGCTGGCAGTTTGTGTCATTGGCCCCATCTTTGGATCGGGACTTGTATGGGTGCAGAAATTCTCCTGTAATGCACTCACAGGAAATGGCCTCTTTGTTCACATTTTCTGCTATTAAAACTCTGAAATGTAGAAAAGACTTTACATAGTAACATGATTGAAGAAATATAATACACAGGTAAAACACTCAGAAAGAGGTGAGAAAAAAAGTGACAAATATACTGTGTCCGTACTGAGGGGCCAACTTTTTTCCGATTTTTTCTATTTACCATATTTTTTGGACTATAAGACGCAACGGACCATAAAACGCACCCCACATTTAGAGGAGGAAAATAGAAAAAAAATTTAACGTGAAAATGGGGGACCGTCTTATAGTGCAAATTTAGTTTACTGGCGTGGGGTCACAGGGGGCTGGAGGCAGGGACACCACTGCAGGAAGCCAGCAGCAGGAGTGGGCTGATGCTGTTGGCCCTGGGCTGAGAGGAGCGAGTGTCCCTGCAGTGCAAGGTAGGAGCCATTGATCTCCCAGCAGTGGGTTAAGGAAAATGGCGGCAAAGGCGGCGCATGTGCTGATTAAGATCTCTGTTCGTCATTGAGCCAAGATATAAATCTGTGCATGCACCGGTGCCATTTTATCAAAGCCCACCACCTGGAGAAAGGACTGTAATCTGTTCGGATGAGCCCGCACTGACATATACAGGTGCATCTCACTAAATTAGAATATCATCAAAAAGTTAAATATTTCAGTTCTTCAATATAAATAGTGAAACTCATATATTATATAGAGTCATTACTGAGTGATCTATATCAAATGTTTATTTCTAGTGTTGAGCGAGTATGTTCTGTCCGAGTATGCTCGGGCCGAGCTCCAAGTATTTATAGCTGCTCGGTTATATGGTTGAATCGCTCCCGTGTGCATGATTTGCAACTGTTTGATAACTTTATTACATGTGAGGAATGTGTAAGAAATAGACATTACTCACATGTAATAAAACTGTCAAACAGTTGCAAATCATGCACACGGGAGCGATTCAACCATATCACCGAGCAGCTATAAATACTCGGAGCTCGGCCCGAGCATACTCGGCGAAAGGGTTAATAGAACATACTCGCTCAACACTATTTATTTCTGTTAATGTTGATGATTATGGCTTACAGCCAATGAAAACACAACAGTCATTATTTCAGTAAATTAAAATAATTAACAAAAACCACCTGCAAAGTCTTCCTAAGCATTTAAAAAGGTCCCTTAGTCTGTTTCAGTAGGCTCCACAATCATGGGGAAGACTGCTGACTTGACAGATGTCCAGAAGGTAGTCATTGACACACTCCACAAGGTCCCAGAGTTCCAATTCTCATCTGGAAATCCAGGTCCCAGAGTCTGGAGGAAGAGTGGAGAGGCACACAATCCAAGCTGCTTGAGGTCTAGTGTGAAGTTTCCACAATCAGTGATGGTTTGGGGAGCCATGTCATCTGCTGGTGTAGGTCCACTGTGTTTTATCAAGACCAACGTCAGCGCAGCCGTCTACCAGGAAATTTTAGAGCACTTCATGCTTCCCATTTTAAAAAAGACATAGACAAACTGGAGCAAGTTCAGAGAAGAGCGACCAGAATGGTGACTGGTCTGCAAACCATGTCCTATGAGGAACGGTTGCAGGATTTGGGAATGTTTAGCTTGCAAAAAAGAAGACTGAGAGGAGACTTAATAGCTGTCTACAAATATGTCAAGGGCTGTCACATTGTAGAAGGATCATCTTTATTCTCATTTGCACAAGGAAAGACTAGAAGCAATGGGATGAAACTAAATGGGAGGAGACACAGATTAGATATTAGAAAAAACTTTTTGACAGTTAGGGTGATCAATGAGTGGAACAGGCTGCCACGAGAGGTGGTGAGTTCCCCTTCAATGGACGTCTTCAAACAGAGGCTGGACAGACATCTGTCTGAGATGATCTAGTGAATCCTGCTTTGAGCAGGGGGTTGGACCAGATGACCCAGGAGGTCCCTTCCAACTCTACCATTCTATGATTCTATGATTCTATGATTCCCCCTGCCGACAAGCTTTTGAAGATGGAAATTTCATTCTCCAGCAGGACTTGGCACCTGTCCACACGACCAAAACTACCAATACCTGGTTTAAAAACAACAGTATCACTGTGCTTGATTGGCCAGCAAACTCGCCTGACCTTAACCCCATTGAGACTCTATGGGGTATTGTCAAGAGGAAGATGAGAGACACCAGACCCAACAATGCAGACGAGCTGAAGGCTGCTATCAAAGCATCCTGGGCATCCATAGCACCTCAGCAGTGCCACAGGCTGATCGGCTCCATGACACACCGCATTGATGCATTAATTGATGCAAAAGGAGCCCCGACCAAGTACTGAGTGCATTTACTGAACATACCTTTCAGTAGGCCAACATTTCCGATTTTAAAAACATTTTTCAAGCTGTTGTTATGAAGTATTCTAATTTACTGAGATAATGACTTTTGTGTTTTCATTGGCTGTAAGCCATAATCATCAACATTACCAGAAATAAACACTTGAAATAGATCATTCTGTTTGTAATGACTCTATATAATATAGGAGTTTCACTTTTTGTATTGAAGAACTGAAATAAATTAACATTTTGATGATATTCTAATTTAGTGAGATGCACCTGTATGCACCTGCTGAATGAACTGTTCATTTGCTGTGATACCTTTGCACTCAGAAGAGGCTGTTTTGGTTTTGAATCCCATTGGAGTTTTATGAAAGCAATAAAAATGCATATGTTTGGACAAGACATGTGTGAACGCTACCTAATACCTACTGCTGAATGAATTCCTACAGTACATATGTTTTTAGGTTTTCATTTTTAAACATCTTTATAGTACAATGCAAATAAATAAAACATTATTGGACAAATAAAATAAAAAAGTATAACTCTCGGAATTTATTTATTCAAACTTTTTTCTTTGAGATAAGCAAAAAAAACAAATAAAAACATATAAAAGAATAAGTACAAGTTAAAAAAATAATAGAGAAAAACACCTAAAGAATTGAAACAACCAGACTAAAGTTTCTTTCAATCATGTATCTTGCATGGGACTTCTAATAAAAAAAGTACAGACATTGTAAAATAAATTTACCCCTGCATGTCTGGTCCACCACAATTGTGCCAGTGGTTACATTCTAGTATTACACCCCTCATTCATTTCAGGATATAGATATATATAGACAAGCTACGATCCTGAGAGCACTTCTCAGAAAACCTTTGCTAGATTAACTATCATAGAAATTTTGCATTATATTGAAAATCCCTCAAGAAATGTCTAGAGACATTTTTTTCATCAGACAAAATCATAAACTACAGAGCGATGATCAATCTTTTTGACATTCAGTGTCTAGAGCCTACATACAAGCATGCATCACAATTAAATGCGTGGAACAAAAGGATTCTCTGATACATTCGACTTCAAATAGGACTACAGCACAGCTTCTAAGATGACCACATACCTACCTGTCTAAAGTTAAAACAAAAAAAAGTTTTATCTAGAACGTGATGGAAGGACAAGGCATGCATAAATAAAGACAACTTTTATTGAAAGTAACACAAGGAAGCTGTCACAAAGAAAGAACAAAAAAAAGTCCCTATAAAAACAGAAATACGACAGAAAACTGTGTTTGGTGGTAAATAAATATGAATTTCTAGAAGAAAATAAAATGAACTACTAAATTTTCAGGTGATTCACAAGAGTCAAAGATTAAATATTCTAAAGATAACAGAATAAATATTAACATTTTCTAATTTATTCACAATTATAGCATGCAAATAATATTCCTACCCAGGCGGCAGTGTTGTAGTATTTACTAGTGCTGGTAAAATTAAGAAAACACTCCAGAAAAAAAGACACACTGTGTAAGGCCCTCTTCACACGTACATATAAAACATGGTCAGTATTTGGTCAGTATTTTACATCAGTATTTGCAAACCAAAATTAGGAGTGGAACAATCAGAGGAAAAGTATAATAGAAACACGTCACCACTTCTGTATGTATCACCCACTCCTGGTTTTAGCTTACAAATACTGAGGTAAAATACTGACCAAATACTGAACGTGTAAACGTGGACTTACTGGAAAAACAATACCGGTGTCATCAGTGTTTTGGATCAGTGTGTCATCAATTTGTCATCAGTGTGCCATTAGTGTGTCAGTGTGTTATCAGTGTGCCATCAGTGTGGCCTCAATGTGCCATCAGTGGGTCATCAGTGTGCCATCAGTGGGTTATCAGTGTGCCATCAGTGGGTCATCAATGTGTCATCAGTGTGGCCTCAATGTGCCATCAGTGTGTCATCAATGTGCCATCAGTGTGTCATCAATGTGCCATCAGTGGGTCATCAATGTGCCATCAGTGTGTCATCAATGTGCCATCAGTGTGTCATCAATGTGCCATCAGTGGGTCATCAATGTGCCATCAGTGGGTCATCAATGTGCAATCAATATGTCATCAATGTGTCATCAATGTGTCATCAGTGGGTCATCAGTTGGTCATCAGTGTGTCGTCAGTGTGCCATCAGTGTGTCATCAGTGTTTTTCTGGTTTTGCTAAAGAAAAAGAAATTACAAACTTCTCCTATACTTTGCAATGTTAAATATGTGCAGCACACAGACTGCAAATGGATGCCTGTGTGTTATCAGTGTGTCATCAATGTGCCATCAGTGGGTCATCAATGTGCCATCAGTGTGTCATCAGTGTGCCATCAATGTGTCATCAGTGTGCCATTAGCGTGTCAACAGTGTGCCATCAGTGTGTCATCAGTGTTCCATTAACGTGTCAACAGTGTGCCATCAATGTGTCATCAGTGTGCCATTAGCGTGTCAACAGTGTGCCATCAATGTGTCATCAATGTGTCATCAATGTGCCATCAATGTGTCATCAATGTGCCATCAATGTGTCATCAGTGTGCCATTAGCGTGTCAACAACAGTGTGTCATCAGTGTGTCATCAATGTACCATCAGTGTATCAACAATGTGCCATCAGTGGGTCATCCGTGTGCCATCAGTGGGTCATCAGTGTATCATCAATGTACCATCAGTGTGTCAACAATGGGCCATCAGTGTGTTATCAGTGTGTCATCAATGTGCCATCAGTGGGTCATCAATGTGTAATCAGTGTGTCATCAGTGTGTCATCAGTGTGCCATCAGTGTGTCATCAGTGTGTCATCAATGTGCCATCAATGTGTTATCAGTGTGTCATCAGTGTGCCATCAGTGTGTCATCAGTGTGTCATCAATGTGCCATCAATGTGTTATCAGTGTGTCATCAGTGTGCCATCAGTGGGTTATCAATGTGTTATCAGTGTGTCATCAATGTGCCATCAGTGTGTCATCAGTGTGTCATCAATGTGCTATCAGTGGGTCATCAATGTGGCCTCAATGTGCCATCAGTGTGTCATCAATGTTCCATCAGTGAGTCATCATTGTGCCATCAGTGTGTCATCAGTGTGCCATCAGTATGCCATCAGTGTGTCATTAATGTGCCATCAGTGGGTCATCAGTGTGCCATCAGTGGGTCATCAGTGTGTCATCAATGTGGCTTCAATGTGCCATCAGTGTGTCATCAATGTTCCATCGGTGGTTCATCATTGTGCCATCAGTGTGTCATCAGTGTGCCATCAGTATGCCATCAGTGTGTCATCAGTATGCCATCAGTGGGTTATCAGTGTGCCATCAGTGGGTCATCAGTGTGCCATCAGTGGGTCATCAGTGGGTCATCAATGTGTCTTCAGTGTGGCCTCAATGTGTCATCAGTGTACCATCAGTGTGTCATCAATGTACCATCAGTTGGTCATCAATGTGTCATCAGTGGGTCATCAGTGTGTCATCAGTGTGCCATCAGTGTGTCGTCAGTGTGCCATCAGTGTGTCATCAGTGTTTTTCTGGTTTGGCTAAAGAAAAAGAAATTACAAAGCTTCTCCTATACTTTGCAATGTTAGATATGTGCAGCACACAGACTGCATATGGATGCCATTCGTGTGTTGTACGTGCTTTACACTAATCCATAGACTTTTATTGGCCCTTGTCATCCGTGATACTGGTAAAAATGGTCATGTGCACAGCAGCATAGGCTATAATGGGTACGTGTGGCATCCCACACGTACTGCAAACACAGCCTTGTGATGGGGGCCTTAATGTTATGTCTTGTGAGTGGCTTGAAAGAGTATAGCATGAAATAAGGCTAAAAAAACAATAAAGAGATATTCCTATCAAATATATGCTAATAACAGTAATGAAAAAGAGATGATGTCTGACACCAGGCTTACTATATACTACCATGTGTTTTTGTACTCTGTAAGAGAGACATATATCAGATTTGAGTTGAAATTGGGAACACAAAATATAAAATTTTTTAATTTTTTGGAGCAGAAACTCCAAATTTTCCTCAAAAACTTTCTGCTCAGTTTCTGCTCCAAAAACTATTCAAAAAGACTCTGTGTGCACATAGCCTTAGTGTTTAAGTACAAAACCTTTGTCAAATCCTAAGGATTGTAGAAGATTAGAAATATAAGACTGTTTTCTTCCAGTATCACCGCCACCCTTGTCTAGGAGTTGCGCCAATTGAACTGAAGAATGAAGACACATCCATGTTATTTCTAATCTTATACAACTGATTTAAAGCTATTAACCTATAAACAAGATCGCTAAGACGTGAACTATGATCCTCACATTATAGATATGACCAAAGAGATAGGCATCTTCAAAAATAGCACTTTACAATTATCTCTAGCACATGTAAATGCATGAAAAAGCCCCAAAACAGCAAGGAGATACGAAAGTATATCAAAGTTTATTTCATAAACATAATACAGTATATCATCAAATACATATAGTTGACTAGGATAGGTGAGCAGAGCAACTAAAAACCATATGGGGAAATATATAGAAAATCCCCATACAGAAGAGACAAGAGATCCCAAAATAGAGCTCCCACAGGTAGATAAATAATTAGACCCTCGAGTATATCAAAAACTTTTGATGTAAAGGAAACAGACTACATATATGCAGTCTACTAAGTAACTACAATAGAAAATAACACTGAATTTCATAGCAGAGAGGAATACAAGATCCTCCACAGTAATACTAAATATATACAGTACAGACCAAAAGTTTGGACACACTTTCTCATTTAAAGATTTTTCTGTATTTTCATGACTATGAAAATTGTACATTCACACTAAAGGCATCAAAACTATGAATTAACACATGTAGAATTATATACTTAACAAAAAAGTGTGAAACAACTGAAAATATGTATTATATTCTAGGTTCATCAAAGTAGCCACCTTTTGCTTTGATGACTGCTTTGCACACTCTTGGCAATCTCTGGATGAGCTTCAAGAGGTAGTCACCGGAAATGGTTTTCACTTCACAGGTGTGCCCTGTCAGGTTTAATAAGTGGGATTTCTTGCCTTATAAATGGGGTTGGGACTAGTGTTGAGCCACCCCCGTAGTGTTCGGGTTTGGTTCGGTTCGTCGAACACCTGGATGTTCGAGGAACTGTTCGTCGAACACCTTAGAACACCGTTAAAACCAATGACAGGCAAACAAAAACACATAGAAACACATAGAAAACACCTTCAAAGGTGTCCAAAAGCTGACAAACTGCTCAGAAGACACTCTCTTTAAAAAAGCCGGCCGGCAAATTCAGCAGCGGCATACACCAGTACCCGACAATTTAGACAAGAAGGAATAGAGCATCACACATAGATTAGATAGATAGAAACATGTCAGTTACATATATATGAAGTACAGTGACAGTGTTGGTTACTGTACTTGTCATTTAGTGTAAAGGATTTATTAAAAAAAATATTAGTGTTTTCATGCACCGTCTCTTTAAAAAAGCCGGCCGGCAATTCAGCAGCGGTACCCGACAATTTAGAACAGAAAGAATAGAGCTTCACACATAGATTAGATAGATAGAAACATGTCAGTTACATATATAATAAGTACAGTGACAGTGTTGATTACTGTACTTGTCATTTAGTGTAAAGGATTTATTTAAAAAAATAATAGTGTTTTCATGCACCGTCTCTTTAAAAAAGCCGGCCGGCAATTCAGCATCTGTACCCGACAATTTAGAACAGAAAGATAGAGCATCACACATAGATTAGATAGATAGAAACATGTCAGTCACATATATAATAAGTACAGTGACAGTGTTGGTTACTGTACTTGTCATTTAGTGTTAGAATAAAGGATTTGTTAAAAAAAAAATTGGCGTGGGGTTCCCCGTAATTTTAGTCTCTAGCGGAGGTTAAGCAGACGGCTGGGGCAGATGTTTGAAGCCTGGGAAGGGGGTAATACCCACGGAGCTTCCCAGGCTACTAATATCAGCCCCCAGCTGAATACCTAGCCTTTACTAGCTATTAAAATGGGGGACCCCCAAAAAAATGACGTGGGGTACCCCCTATTTAATAGCTAGCAAAGGCTAGGCAGACAGCTGGGGGCTGATATTAATAGCCCAGGAAGGGTGCCATGAATATTGGCCCCCTCCCAGGCTAGAAACACCAGCCGTCAGCCGCCCCAGAAATGGCGCATCCATAGGATGCGCCAATTCTGGCACTTAGCCTCGCTCTTCCCACTGCCCTGTAGCGGTGACAGTGGGATAATAGGGCTGGGGTTGATGTCAGCTTATAATGCCAGCTGACATCAAGCCCAGGTTAGTAATGGAGAGGCGTCTATAAGACACCCCCATTACTAACCCCATAGTGAAAGTTAAAAAAAACACAAACACCCAGAATAAAGTCCTTTAATTGAAATAAACAAACAATTCTTTATTGTTCTAAATTAAACCATACTTACCGTCACGCCCATTTCAGCTGAAGCCAACGATCTCCTGCAATAAAAGAAAAATAATAAACCAACATCATCCTTACCTTTCCATGGTTCCCAGGACGGCTCCAGCTCTGCTACTTCGAGATGACAGGCTGGACCGCAGCAGAACGCTGCCATCCAGCCTGTCATCCCGTAGACACTGAGAAGCGCAGGCTTGCTTGCGCTCCTCAGTGTCAGGCTGTGACGGCATCCAGATGAGCCGAGGTCATGTCCAATGAACTCGGCTCACCTCATGCACGTCACTGACAGCGTGGGAAAATTCTCACGCTGAAGCGCTGAGTGCAGGAGAATTCTCCCACGCTGTCAGTGACGTGCATGAGGTGAGCTGAGTTCATTGGACATGAGCTCACCTCATGCACGTCACTGACAGCGTGGGAGAATTCTCCTGCACTCAGCGCTTCAGCGTGAGAATTTTCCCACGCTGTCAGTGACGTGCATGAGGTGAGCCGAGTTCATTGGACATGAACTCGGCTCATCTGGATGCCGTCACAGAGAGACGCTGAGGAGCGCAAGCAAGCCTGCGCTTCTCAGTGTCTGCGGGATGACAGGCTGGATGGCAGCATTCTGCTGCGGTCCAGCCTGTCATCTCGATGTAGCAGAGCTGAAGCTGTCGTGGGAACCATGGAAAGGTAAGGATTATGTTGCTTTATTATTTTTCTTTTATTGCAGGGGATCGTTGGCTTCAGCTGGAATGGGCGTGATTGTAAGTATGGTTTAATTTAGAACAATAAAGAATTGTGTCTTTATTTCAATTAAAGGACTTTATTCTGGGTGTTTGTGTTTTTTTTTTAACTTTGACTATGGGGTTAGTAATGGGGGTGTCTTATAGACGCCTCTCCATTACTAACCTGGGCTTGCTGTCAGCTGGCATTATAAGCTGACATCAACCCCAGCCCTATTACCCCACTGCCACCGCTACAGGGCAGTGGGAAGAACGAGGCTAAGTGCCAGAATTGGCGCATCCTACGGATGTGCCATTTCTGGGGCGGCTGACGGCTGGTGTTTCTAGCCTGGGAGGGGGCCAATATTCATGGCACCCTTCCTGGGCTATTAATATCAGCCCCCAGCTGTCTGCCTAGCCTTTGCTAGCTATTAAAATAGGGGGGACCCCACGTCAATTTTTTGGGGGGTCCCCCATTTTAATAGCTAGTAAAGGCTAGGTATTCAGCTGGGGGCTGATATTAGTAGCCTGGGAAGCTCCGTGGGTATTACCCCTTCCCAGGCTTCAAACATCTGCCCCAGCTGTCTGCTTAACCTCCGCTAGAGCCTAAAATTATGGGAACCCCACGCCAATTTTTTTTTAAATAAATCCTTTATTTTACTGTACTAAATGACAAGTACAGTAATCAACACTGTCACTGTACTTCATATATATGTGACTGACATGTTTCTATCTATCTAATCTATGTGTGATGCTCTATTCCTTCCATTCTAAATTGTCGGGTACCGCTGCTGAATTGCCGGCCGGCTTTTTTAAAGAGAAGGTGCATGAAAACACTATTATTTTTTTTAATAAATCCTTTACACTAAATGACAAGTACAGTAATCAACACTGTCACTGTACTTCTTATATATGTGACTGACATGTTTCTATCTATCTAATCTATGTGTGATTCTCTATTCCTTCTATTCTAAATTGTCGGGTACCGCTGCTGAATTGCCGGCCGGCTTTTTTAAAGAGACGGTGCATGAAAACACTAATATTTTTTTAAATAAATCCTTTACACTAAATGACAAGTACAGTAATCAAGACTGTCACTGTACTTATTATATATGTAACTGACATGTTTCTATCTATCTAATCTATGTGTGAAGCTCTATTCTTTCGGTTCTAAATTATCGGGTACCGGTGTACGCCGCTGCTGAATTGCCGGCTTTTCATGTTTCACTGTGAGCACAGTTCCCATCGATTTGGGCAATCACTGTAATGCCACAACCACCATGGCTGTGACATTACAGTGAGTGCCAGACAATCCCTGCATGATTGGTGCTCTAAATAGCGCCAGACATGCAGGACACGCTTTTGGTGCACGAACAGTTATCGAACATAACCTCGAACAGCCGAATTTTTTGCAAATCGTTCGGGTTCGTCGAACAACTCGAACACCGCCCAAAACAGCTCGAATTTGAGAATGGCGAACAGTTCTAGTCGAACAACGCTCATCTCTAGTTGGGACCATCAGTTGTGTTGTGCAGAAGTCAGGTGGATTTTCTATATCTTTCCCCATATGGTTTTTAGTTGTTCTGCTCATCTATCCTTGTCCACTATATGTATTTGAAGATATATATATGATATTATGATATATTTTATATACTTTCGTATCGCATTGCTGTTTTTGGGCTTTTTCATACATTTACATGATTTAAAACTATGACTGGAATTATAGGGGACAGCTCTGCTAGGTGAAATAATAGTTTGATTGTTGAATAATATTTTTAACTATGGTTGAAATAGAGGAAATAGACAATATCGTAAGTAGATTAACCCCTTTACCCCCTAAGGTGGTTTGCACTTAATGACCAGGCCAATTTTTACAATTCTGACCACTGTCACTTTATGATGTAATTACTCTGGAATGCTTCAACGGATCCCCCTGATTCTGAGACTGTTTTTTCGTGACATATTGTACTTCATGATTGTGGTAAAATTTCTTCAATATAACTTGCGTTAATTTGTGAAAAAACCTGAAATTTGGCGAAAATTTCACAATTTTCAAACTTTGAATTTTCATGCCCTTAAATCATAGAGATATGTCACACAAAATAGTTAATAAATAAAATTTCCCACATGTCTACTTTACATCAGCACAATTTTGGAATTTTTTTTGGTTAGGGAGCTATAAGGGTTAAAAGCTGACCAGCGATTTCTCATTTTTACAACAAAATTTACAAAAACATTTTTTTTAGGGACCACATCACATTTGAAGTGACTTTGAGGGGCCTTTATGACAGAAATACCGAAAAGTGACACCATTCTAAAAACTGTACTCCTCAAGGTGCTCAAAACCACATTAAATAAGTTTATTAACCCTTCACGTGCTTCACACCATTTAATTGAACATGAAAGGAAAAAATGAACATTTAACTTTTTTTCATAAAAATTTTATTTTAGACGCCAATTTTTTATTTTCACAAGGGTACCAGGAGAAATTGGACCCCAAAAGTTGTTGTGCAATTTCTACTAAGTACGCCGATACCTCATATGTAAGGGAAAGCCATTGTTTGGGCGCACGGCAGGGCTCGGAAGGTAAGGAACGCCAATTGACATTTTCAATGCAAAACACGCTGGAATTGGCAGCGGACCCCATGTCGCATTTGGAGAGCCCCTGATTTACCTAAACAGTGGAAATCTCCCACAAGTGACCCCATTTTGGAAACTAGACCCCTTAAGGAACTTATTTAGATGTGTGGTGAGCACTTTGAACCCCCAAGTGTTTTACAAAAGTTTATGACGTAGAGCCCAAATCATTTTTTTTCCACAAAAACGATCTTTTAGCTGCATTATTTTTATTTTCACGAGGGTACTATGAGAAATTGGACCACAAAAGCTGTTGTACAATTTCTCCTGAGTACGCTGATACCTCATATGTGGGGGAAAGCCATTGTTTGGGCACACGGCAGGGCTCGGAAGGGAAGGAGCGCCATTTAACGTTTTCAATGCAAAACTCTCTGGAATTAACAGCGGACCCCATGTCACGTTTGGAGAGCCCCTGATGTGCCTAAACAGTGGAAACCCCCCATAAGTGACCCCATTTTGGAAACTAGACCCCTCAGGGAACTTATTTAGATGTGCGGTGAGCACTTTGAACCCCCAAGTGTTTTGCAAAAGTTTATGACGTAGAGCCGTGAAAAAAAAGCTTTTTTTTTCCACAAAAACAATCTTTTTTTTGAAACATTCTTTATTTAAGTAAATAGAACAGAAACAAATGACATCAGTGCAGCATATGGAATTATAGACAAGGAAATTGAGATATCATAAAAATATCAATAAAAAGACAATAGTATCTCAATGGAACAAATCAAGGCATTTGAAACAATATATAACAAGACAAATACAAAACTAAAGCTAGTATACCTAGACAACAAGAGACCTAAGCTAGGGAAATGAATAATATCTGAATAAACTATCAGAAAAGAATTAATACAAGGGAGCATAATGTATGAGAGACATCACATACCAAAACAAAGTTATGTGTGTTGCGGTGTGTTGGCAAGATTAATAAACAACCTGAATGAGATAGGAGATAAACAGTAATGGGAAGGAGAAGGAGGTGCTCAAGATATGACAGAATAAATAGTAGTTATTTTTAACCCACAAAACCGCTAAACCAGCTAGGTAGGTTTCCAGGGAAACCAAACCTCAAGAAAATGAGAATGCCGGCAAGTCTCCCAACTAGTGAGCTCCTCCAACCGCCTACTCATGTCAACCTTAGTGTTGAGCCACCCCCGTAGTGTTCGAGTTCGGTTCGGTTCGTCGAACACCCGTGTGTTCGCCGAACTGTTCGTCGAACTGTTCATCGAACACCTTCGAACACCGTTAAAACCAATGGCAGGCAAACAAAAACACATAGAAACACATAGAAAACACCTTCAAAGGTGTCCAAAAGCTGACAAACTGCTCAGAAGACACAACTAACACATGGAAAAGTGACAAGTACATATAGTCATGCGAAAAGAAAAGAGGTGGAGGAGTAAAAGGAGGGGGAGACACAGATATAGGCATGTCATGCCCTTCTAAAATCCAAAAAGTGAGAAGCCGACACGTTCAGTCCGCTCCTGCCCGTGCCACCTCCGTGTCGCCGGGTTTGTGCCAGAGCCGTGGTGAACCCTGACGGCCAGCCCCCCTCTACCAATACTGGTGCCTGTCCGCTGGTGGGTCGAGCGAGCCCCCCTGTGGTGGAGGCAGCTCTAAGCTTTTTAATTTAAATTGTCTCTCTAATTTGAATGAATACACTTTAAATCCATTTACAAGGATCTATTGGAGGGCAAGTCTCATGCCAGCAGCCGCGTAATTCCAGCTCCAGTAGCGTCCACTAAAGCTGCTGCAGTTAAAAAGCTTTTATAAGGATCGAGCTCGGCTGTCCACCGCAAGGCATCCTACTGCCAGTCCCAGCCCCTATGCCTTGGGGTGCCTCCTGATGCTCTTCACTGAGTATCCCGTGATCCCGAAGCATTTCCTTTGAAAAAATTAAGTGTCCAAACTACAGGTGGTGTAGCTTGCTTAACAGCCGGGATAATCCGCTGACTAGCAGACACTGCTACTAGGCACAAAGTATTTCCTGGGCTAGATGCAGTTAAAAATTTGTAATTAGATACTCTCGTTGGATGCTGAGAAAGCATTCCATAGAGTCTCCTGGCACGCCATATATGATTCTCTTAAAAAGCTTGGGGTAGGGGTCTAGGGGACCCTTTTATAGCCAAAATCACGGCCCTGTATCACAATACGTCACCTAGGCTGAAGATAAATGGAACTGTAGCACCCTGAGGGCTCGGTTGCTACAGAGGTATTGCACCTCACCCAGAGGTGTGATATCTCACTCTCAGGTAAGGATGGAGTGTGGATCAGGACCCGACACCTGCATGCATTACACCACATTGCCATGGGGCAGGGCGACCAATATGCCTCTGAGATGGGCACGACAGTCCCTGTCCCTGGCTGGAGTGGGGGGAGGGAACACTGAGGAAGGGGAACCCTGTAGTGCAGGAGCAGGGAGGAAGCAGTTCCTGGGTGCATTGAGAAGGGAGTATAAAAGGTGGGCACCATCTTAGTTCAGTGCAGAGAAGTCTGAGCAGAAGTGGCAGGGAGCAGGGGCTCTGCATGAGCTCTGCTCTGGAGGCGGGCCTAGTAACAGAGGCCCAGGCCTGGAAGAGGGAGAAGGAAGGAAGAGGAGTGGAGAAGGCTCCAGGAACGAGGAATGAAGGGATCCCAGGGGTGCGGACGGGCGAGTCGCCACCGCACACCCGAATCCACCTGCGTGGAGGGGTCAGGCCAAAGGGGGAGACCGGTCCCCGAAACTAGTGGAGGCAGGAAACGACCCTCAGCTAGAAACCGGAGGCTGTGACATTTTATGTGGCGCAGCCCCTCGCTACACCCGCTAGGAAGGCACCACATAGGGTCAGGGAAACTGGCGCCAAGTTTACCAAGAGGAGGCCCGAGGCAGCCGGACAGAAGGGTTGGTAAGAAAGGCCAGACAAAGGACACACAAAGGGGGTCCTGTGAAGCGCTCCAAAGTTATCTGGGAGTTGTCTGAGCCCCTCACCTGGTGAGCACAGTACGACGTGGGCAGCCGTTACCTGCAGACGTGGTCTGGATAATAAGAACTGTGAGTAAAGGCCCTGGACTGCATCACTGACTCCGTGTCGTTACTGCTGCTGCCCTGCACCATCACCCCCATCCTCCGCATACACTGGCCTGAGGCTATACTCCTCCCGTGGGGAGTTATGCTACGCTCTGCTGCACCCACAACACCAGCCTCAGCGGTCTGCCCTGCAGCGGCGGTTCACTCTGACCGCAATCCACGGGTGGCGTAGTCGGACATTTAAACATCAAAACCACATAAATAGTTCCGCCACTGGTTTGACCACCCTGAGCCACGGAACCGGGTCGCCGCCACGAAGACTACAACCACCAGTATCCACCAAAAAGGGTCCGGCTCCGGGTGTCCCAAGGCCCAGGGGGTGCATCAGAACATTTTCATCACCTTTCACAATCACCAATGGGACAAGGCAGGGATGTCCTCTGTTCCCTCTCTTATACATCCTAGTGACGGAGCACCTGCTCTCATCAATTCGCCATAACCCCAATATTAGGTGGATTGAGGTGGGAGGCACCGAGTACAAGTGCTCTCTATTTGCTGATGATGTCCTAGTATATATCACTCAATCACATATATCCATCCATGCTGTTATGGCTGAAATAGATCACTTTGTTACATGGTCAAATTTTAAAATCAATGCAGCGAAGTCTGAGGCCCTCGATGTCTCCCTCCCCAAATCCATATAGGATTCCATCCAGTCCAACTTTCCCTTTGCCTGGCCCTCACAGGGTATCAAATACTTAGGAATTCCTATTCATAGAGACCTCTGCCATCTATGTTATCTTAATTTTGGGCCCTTTATCGAACAACTCCATACAGACCACGGTTGGCAAGTTAGAACTGTAAGATTCACTACGTGAACCACTGGTGTTTTGTGGAAAAGCACATGTACACTGTGTTCCAAATTATTATGCAAAAAGTGTTTAGGAGTGATAAGGGAAGAATTTGTTTGTTTGTCAGTTAAACTCATTGATGGTGATGTGTGTCAGGGCTCTTTATATCACTGTAAGCAATTGCAGACACCTGTGCTAATTAGTTTGGCAGGTGTGTCCAATGAAAGGCAAGACTACTTAAGAAGGCTGTCTCACATTATTAAGCAGCCTACATTTTCTGCCAAAATGGGAAAGAAAAAGGATGTGACGGCTGCTGAGAAGCAACAAATTGTGGAGTGTTTAGGTCAAGGCATGACTACAATCAACATTGTGCGATGATCAGGATGAAGTGTCTTGGCAATCAAGAAGTATGTAGCTGATTCACAGTACACACGTGTGCGTGCTGATAAGGGCAAATTGAGGACTCTTTCCTACAGGCAATTACGTCAGGTTGAAAGAGCAGCGGCAAAAAAGCCTTGTCATAGCAGCAGACAAGTTTTTGAAGCTGCTGGTGCCTCCAACGTCCCCCGAACAACAAGATGCAGGGTCCTTCAGAGGTTTGCAGCTGTGCATACGCCATCCTGTCGACCTCCTCTATCCACTTCACACAAGCAGAAACGGCTCCAATGGGCTAAACATTACATGAAGACTGATTTCAAAACTGTTTTGTTCACGGATGAGTGCCGTGCAGCGCTCGATGGTCCAGATGGATGGAGTGGAGGATGGCTGGTTGATGGACACCCCACGCAAACACGGCTACAGCGCCAACAAGGAGGAGGTGGAGTAATGTTTTGGGCTGGAATCATGGGGAGAGAGATTGTCGGCCCCTTTAGGATCCCTGAAGGCGCTAAAGATGAACTCCATAATGTATGTGGATTTTCTCAAACAGCACTTCCTGCCATGGTTCAAGAAGAGGAACCGTGTATTTCACAGCAAGATCATTTTTTTGCATGATAATGCACCATCTCATGCTGCACATAAAACATCTGCATCTCTGGCTGATATGGGCATAAAAGGGGACAAACTTATGGTGTGACCCTCATGCTCCCCTGACCTCTACCCCATTCAGAACCTCTGGAGCATCATCAAAAGGAGTGTCTATGATGGCGGGAGGCAGTTCACATCTAAGCAACAACTCTGGGAGGGTATTCTGTCCTCATGCAAAACAATTGAAGCAGAAACCATCCAAAACCTGACAAATTCAATGGACGAGAGCGTTCAGAAGCTCCTTTCGAACAAGGGGTCCTATGTGAAAATGTAACATCACCTAGAATAAAGTTTTGAGTTGAAAACTGTTTGATTTCAGTTTCTAATAACCTGCTAATGCTTATAATTTCAAAAATGACAATTTTTTTGGTCTTTATTAAAATGAAAAGGTTGATCGAAAAGTTTGGGGGATCTAAGAGTGTGGCAAACCAGTAGTCATGATTACTTCGAATTCTGACAATATGAGGGTCATGTTGCAGGTAGTGCAGCAAGAAGGCACTTATGTGTCTTGCGCATCTCGGAGCCCCAAAATTATTTTCCGGGCTAGATGCAGCTAAAAATTATTATTAATTTTAAATCTGGTGGAGCTTAGTATAGATGGCCTAATAGGATCAGTGCTGCACACTGCTACAAAGCCCAAATTATTTTCCAGCCAAGATACAGATTAACATGATTAGTAATTTTAAATCTTGTGGAGCTTATTATAGATGGCCTAATAGAATCAGTGCTGCACACTGCTACAAAGCCCAAATTATTTTCCAGCCAAGATACAGATAAGCATGATTAGTAATTTGAAAGCTTAAAACGGTTGGTAGGGTGATTTTAACCAATCATCAAGCTTTTACTCTCCCCAGGATGACACAGGGGTAGAAAAGTCGTTTCTGATCCATGATTTGTTCATCTTTATGAACGTGAGTCTGTCTACATTATCAGTGGAGAGCCGCGTGCGCTTATCTGTCAGCACACCACCAGCAGCGCTGAACACACGTTCAGACAGAATGCTGGCTGCGGGGCATGACAAGATCTCCAAGGCGTAAGTGGCTAGCTCCGGCCATTTATCCAGATTGGAAGCCCAAAAAGAGCAAGGGTCCAGTGACACAATCATGGCTTCAATGTTTACTTGGAGATACTCCTGTACCATCGTCTCTAGGCGTTGACTATGTGTCAGACTTCTTGTCTCCTGTGGCCTTGCAAAGGATGGGCTAAAAAAGTGGTGAAATGATTCCGCAAAATTGATGTTACCAGCAGATACTGTGGTTCTGTTATGGTTTGAGTGCTGAACACTTGACGGTCCCACGGTTGGCAAGTTGGAACTGTGAGATTCACTACGTGCACCACTGGTGTTTTGTGGAAAAGCACATGTAAGATTCTGCAACAGTCTCTGCTGATACTCCTGCATGCGTGCATCCCTTTCTATGGCAGGAATAATTTCGACAAATTTACTTTTGTACCGGGGATCTAACAGTGTGGCAACCCAGTAGTCAGGATTATTTCTAATTCTCACAATTCGAGGGTCATGTTGCAGGTAGTGCAGCAAGAAGGCACTCATGTGTGTTGCGCATCCAGGAGCACCAAGTCCCTGTTGTGTTGGTGGCGAGGTAACAATCATGCTTCCTTCCTCTGTCCTCTCCCCCCAACCTCGCACAACAGAAATGTGATCAAGGTCTCCCTCATCTGATGAGTCTTCCATCAGTTCGTCCTCCACTTCTTCCTGGGCTCCTGCACCTTCCTCAGTAGTTTGGCTGCTACCATGCACCCTGGTAAAACCATCTCCCCCACCCTCACATGCCTGCCGCCTTGGTGCTGCCGACCGTCTGGACCTTGCAGATGTTAGCCCTTCCGCATACAACTCCTCGTCCTCTACTTCCTTCACCTCCTCTTGTGCCACCACCTGACTCCGAATTCTGTTTAACATGTGCTCCAGCATGTAAATCACCGGAATAGTCATGCTGATAATGGCATCGTCAGCACTAAACATCTTCGTCGCCATTTCAAAACTGTGCAGAAGGGTGCATAGGTCCCTGATCTGAGACCACTCCTCCAGCGTGATTTGCCCCACCTCTGGATCTCGTTGGCCCAGGCTATACGTCAGAACGTATTGCACCAGGGCTTGTCGGTGCTGCCACAGTCGCTGCAACATGTGCAGAGTTGAATTCCACCGGGTAGGCACATCGCATTTTAGCCGGTGAAGTGGCAGGCCCAACGACTTCTGTAGAGATGTAAGTCGCTGAGCTGCGGGATGCGAACGGCGGAAGTGAGCACACAGCGACCGTGCCCTCTGCAGAAGGCCATCTAGTCTGGGATAGTGGGCTAAAAATTGCTGGACAACCAGGTTCAACACGTGAGCCATACAAGGCACGTGTGTGAGATTGCCCCGGCGAAGGGCCGCACCCAGGTTTGCAGCATTGTCGCACACGGCCTTCCCTGGTTTCAGGTCCAGTGGAGACAACCATTCATGAAATTGGTTCTCCAGAGCTGACCACAACTCCTCAGCTGTGTGACTCACATTTCCCAGACATTTCAATGTAAAAACCGCCTGATGACGTTGAGCCCTACTACCAGCATAGTAAGGAGGTGTGCAGGATCCCTTCTGCGCAGTTAGAAAGCTTGTGGCATGACCAGACAGGCTTTGGGTGCAGGTGGAAGACCGAGAGGAGGTTGAGGAGGCAGAAGCAGTGGAGGAACTTTGACATAAAGAGGATTGACGCACAACTCGTGGGGACGGCAAGACTTGGACAGCAGCCCCTTGTCCTGCTGTCACCATAGTTACCCAGTTCCCAGTCAGCGACATGTAACGCCCCTGTCTATGCCTACTCGTCCAAGTGTCTGTGGTGAAATGCACCCTGTCACACACAGAGTTTCTCAAAGAAGCGGTGATGTTGTGTGCGACATGCTGGTGGAGCGCAGGCACACCTTTCTTTGAGAAGTAGTGCCGACTGGGCATCTGGTACTGGGGCACTGCGACGGACATAAGGTCTCGAAAATCCTCTGTGTCCACCAGGCGGAAAGGCAGCATTTCTGTAGCCAAGAGCTTGCAGATGGTGAAATTCAACCTCTTAGCTTTCTCATGGCTAGGAGGAAATTGTCTTTTACTTGTCCACATCTGAGGAACCGAGGGCTGGCTATTGTGCTTATACGGGGTTGATAAGGGTGTCCCCGGCAAACTGCCGGTCTGTGAGGAAGATGCAGGCGGACATGTTAGGTTGCCTTGATCCAAAGGTGGTGCTATCGATGTCGGACAGCACTCAACACCAGCTGGTGTTACCACCTCCAAAGAAAATGATGACCTGCCAATCACGCTGGCTGTTGCGGGTAAAGAGGTGTCAGGTCTGCGCCCCAAAACAGGTGTGACTGCTGTCCCCCCAGTCACAGAGGATGAAGAGGCCGCGGATGCACAAGATATGGCAGACGGTGGTTGGCCCGGCCGGCTAGGCCGCATTGTAGCACACTGAGCTTCCCACTGCAACTTATGCTTCATGTCCATGTGCCGGTTCATGCATGAAGTACTCAAACTATGTATTTTTTGGCCTCTACTTAGCTTTTGCTGACAAATGTTACAGATAACACGAGTTGGGTCATCTTTATCGATCTGAAAAAATGCCCAGGCTATGCAAGGCTTAGCACCCATGCGACCTGAAGAGCCACCACGACTTGTGGTGAGAGGCAGAGTTGTGTTTGAGGTTGCAGTTGTTGACGTGCTTCCAGTACTACGTCTCTGTCCAGGAAGGCGCAACCTGACCTCGTCGTCACTAGCATCTTCCTCCACCTCCTCTGCTGACCTCATCTCTTGGCTGACTGTGGGTTGACAGTATGTGGGATCTCCAACCTCATCATCATCACCCTGTGCGTTATCACACCCGTCGTCCTCAGAGCCAACCTGTTCCTGCCCTGACAAAAAACTAAAGTTGTCGCTCCAATCAGGTATTTGAGTCTCATCATCGTCTTCCTCATTGTCTCCACCAACAGGAGTTACAGTTTGGGAATGAGGGTCTACATTATGGTCAGAACCTTCTGCGTCTGGTCCTGGATCCGACTCATAAAGATTCTGGGCATCAGTGCAGATCATTTCCTCGTCTGGATTCACAGAAGCGCTGGAGTCGACCTCTGATTCCCAGGCTATAGTATGAGTAATGAAACAAAAACCGAACAACATGGTACAATTTCATAATAAGTCAAGATAAGGTACTCCTGCATAAATATTAGACCTAAAGAGAATAGGAGTAAGACACCCTATAAGAAATACAAAGAATTATAAGTGTATTTAAAATAACATTTTATTAAATAGAAAAATAGATAAAAAATCATGTGACACTAAGAGAGAAGATCAAGGCAGGGTCGGAATACACACATAGCAGCCACGGCTATAGATTAGTGGGTCCCCCAAAGGGTTAAGTACAGAAATACATTGGTCAATAAATGATCCATAAAGTAACTAGGCTAGTACCTATAGATATAGTGACAGCGTCCATGTATAAGTCCAAAAAATACCGGTAAAAAGAAGGACTAGCAGGCTAAATAGTGTAATACACACCAGGAAAAGTCACATGATCCCAAAAGTAAACGGGATCCAAACCTAAAAACTCACCCATGGGGACAAGGGTAGCCACAAAGCCGTGCTACAAGCCCCGACGCGCGTTTCGCGTGGCTTCCTCGGGGGGCTGTGGCTGTGGATGAGGTAGGCACCATTAAATACCCCCTTGTAGGTCATCGCTGATGAGAGCAGCGCATTCGAAGTGACTGCGTCCCCCCCCGAGCGTCGCGTCATACAAGGGGGTATTTAATGGTGCCTACCTCATCCACAGCCACAGGCCCCGAGGAAGCCACGCGAAACGCGCGTCGGGGCTTGTAGCACGGCTTTGTGGCTACCCTTGTCCCCATGGGTGAGTTTTTAGGTTTGGATCCCGTTTACTTTTGGGATCATGTGACTTTTCCTGGTGTGTATTACACTATTTAGCCTGCTAGTCCTTCTTTTTACCGGTATTTTTTGGACTTATACATGGACGCTGTCACTATATCTATAGGTACTAGCCTAGTTACTTTATGGATCATTTATTGACCAATGTATTTCTGTACTTAACCCTTTGGGGGACCCACTAATCTATAGCCGTGGCTGCTATGTGTGTATTCCGACCCTGCCTTGATCTTCTCTCTTAGTGTCACATGATTTTTTATCTATTTTTCTATTTAATAAAATGTTATTTTAAATACACTTATAATTCTTTGTATTTCTTATAGGGTGTCTTACTCCTATTCTCTTTAGGTCTAATATAGTATGAGTAAACAGCTCTGCAGACTCAACCATCTGTTCTACCTCATACTCAGACGGGCAGCTGGAGATTTGGGAGCTGTGAGGAAGCAAGTGCGATTGGGGTGACACCTTTGAGGACTGGAGTATTTGTGATGTTGAAGTTGATGTGGAGGAGAGCCCACTTAAAGGAGCACTTGATATCCGTTGAAGCACCTGCTGTTTTTGTGCCTCATCTGGAATTTGTAGCGATTGGCGTGGCCGTAAGAAAGGGATCTTATCACATTGTCCGCTAAAAGAAGTAGACATTTTAGTTTGGCTGGAAGATGGTCTTTCTTCTGCAGATGTTACTGTTGCTTTAACACCTACCCCACGGACGCAACCTTTTTTCCCCTTCCCAACACGCCTATTCCCCTTTCCACCAGCAGCAGGCCTTTTTCCACTCATTTTGGTGGTTAACTAATTCACAACTCTGGAGTTGTTTGCACAAAAAAACAATGGATGGGAACCGAGCAGAGCTGAGTGGCCAAACTGTGGTATTAGGCCAAAACTATTGGCTGGGTTAGATGCAGAAAAAAATTATATTCGATTTGCAACCTGATGGAGGTCAGTATAGATGGACTAATAGAACAAGTCCCACACACAGCTAGAAGCCCAAATATTTTTTCAGAGGTAGATGCTGATTAGAGATGAGCGTTGTTCTACTCGAACTGTTCGCCATTCTCAAATTCGAGCTGTTTTGGGCGGTGTTCGAGCCGTTCGGCGAACACGAACAATTTGAGAAAAATTCGGCTGTTCGAGGTTATGTTCGATAACTGTTCGTGCACCAAAATCATAACTGGATTTTTTCTCAGTAATGATGAAAATTAATGTTAATACGCAGTTTGAGTGTACAGCGGGGCGGGGGGAGGGGCAGGGGATGGATTTCTGCAGGAACAATGAAGATCTCCATTTTTTTTTCTCTTTCCCGCATTTGCAGTGGGGAGGTGCAATCTGTCAGCCTATCAGCAGCGCACACACGGAGCGAAGTGCTTTTTTTCACACAAGCAAGGGCATGTGTGATTGGCAGTGTATGTCACATGTCCTTGCCCTATAAGACCAAGCCATTTTCCCCGTCGCCACCATTTTCTCACTGCTGCAGCTGCGTGTTAGACGGCACCGCTGTTGCTGTGTGCGCTATACCTTGTTAATTTCAAGCCAATTTTCGCACAAATATACAGATAGCTTGGGAGTAGGGAATAGTTGTGATTGCAGTCCTTTTAAGGACTAGGTTACAGCATTTCCTACGACTTTTATCAGGCAGGTCTGTGCTCTTAAATAGATAGATTGTGGGAGTAAAGACTAATTGTAATTGGATTCCTTTTCAGGACTATGTTACATCAGTTCCTATCAGTTTTTGCCAGGCAGGTCTGTGCCAGTGCTGTGCAAGTTTTTTTCACAGCATTTGGCTGAATCTAGCAAAGCTAATCCTTTTTGGCCTATTGCAGAGTGTGTTAGTCAGTGGAGTAGCCTATCTGTGTTGCAAGATATACCACCTGTGTATAGAATACCAATTTTTTTACTGCACCTAGTGAAGTAAAATCTTTTGGGCATAGCATCATTCTATTAGTCCATCTATACTGACCTCCATCAGGTTGCAAACTGAATATAATTTTTTTCTGCATCTAGCTCTGAAAAAATATTTGGGCTTCTAGCAGTGTGTGGGACTTGGTCTATTAGTCCATCTATACTGACCTCAATCAGGTTGCAAATTAAAAATATTTTTTTTCTGCATCTAGCTCTGAAAAAATATTTGGGCTTCTAGCAGTGTGTGGGACTTGGTCTATTAGTCCATCTATACTGACCTCCATCAGGTTGCAAATTAAAAATAATTTTTTTCTTCATTTATCTCTGAAAAAATATTTGGGCTTCTAGGAGCATGTGGGACTTGTTCTATTAGTCCATCTATACTGACCTCCATCAGGTTGCAAATTAAAAATAATTTTTTTCTGCATCTAGCTCTGAAAAAATATTTGGGCTTCTAGCAGTGTGTGGGACTTGGTCTATTAGTCCATCTATACTGACCTCCATCAGGTTGCAAATTAAAAATAATTTTTTTCTGCATCTAGCTCTGAAAAATTATTTGGGCTTCTAGCAGTGTGTGGGACTTGGTCTATTAGTCCATCTATACTGACCTCCATCAGGTTGCAAATTGAATAAAAAAATTTTCTGCATCTAGCTCTGAAAAAATATTTGGGCTTCTAGCGGTGTGTGGGACTTGGTCTATTAGTTCATCTATACTGACCTCCATCAGGTTGCAAATTAAAAATAATTTTTTTCTGCATCTAGCTCTGAAAAAATATTTGGGCTTCTAGCAGTGTGTGGGACTTGGTCTATTAGTCCATCTATACTGACCTCCATCAGGTTGCAAATTAAAAATAATTTTTTTCTGCATCTAGCTCTGAAAAAATATTTGGGCTTCTAGCAGTGTGTGGGACTTGGTCTATTAGTCCATCTATACTGACCTCCATCAGGTTGCAAATTGAATAAAAAAATTTTCTGCATCTAGCTCTGAAAAAATATTTGGGCTTCTAGCGGTGTGTGGGACTTGGTCTATTAGTCCATCTATACTGACCTCCATCAGGTTGCAAATTAAAAATAATTTTTTTCTGCATCTAGCTCTGAAAAAATATTTGGGCTTCTAGCAGTGTGTGGGACTTGGTCTATTAGTCCATCTATACTGACCTCCATCAGGTTGCAAATTAAAAATAATTTTTTTCTTCATTTAGCTCTGAAAAAATATTTGGGCTTCTAGCAGTGTGTGGGACTTGTTCTATTAGTCCTTCTATACTGACGTCCAGCAGGTTGCAAATTGAATATAATTTTTTTCTGCATCTAGCTCTGAAAAAATATTTGGGCTTCTAGCAGTGTGTGGGACTTGGTCTATTAGTCCATCTATACTGACCTCCATCAGGTTGCAAATTAAAAATAATTTTTTTCTGCATCTAGCTCTGAAAAAATATTTGGGCTTCTAGCGGTGTGTGGGACTTGGTCTATTAGTCCATCTATACTGACCTCCATCAGGTTGCAAATTAAAAATAATTTTTTTCTGCATCTAGCTCTGAAAAAATATTTGGGCTTCTAGCAGTGTGTGGGACTTGGTCTATTAGTCCATCTATACTGACCTCCATCAGGTTGCAAATTGAATAAAAAAAATTTCTGCATCTAGCTCTGAAAAAATATTTGGGTTTCTAGCGGTGTGTGGGACTTGGTCTATTAGTCCATCTATACTGACCTCCATCAGGTTGCAAATTAAAAATAATTTTTTTCTGCATCTAACCCAGCCAATAGTTTTAGCCTAATACCACAGTTTGGCCACTCAGCTCTGCTCGGTTACCATCCATTGTTTTTTTGTGCAAACAACTCCAGAGTTGTGAATTAGTTAACCACCAAAATGAGTGGAAAAAGGCCTGCTGCTGGTGGAAAGGGGAATAGGCGTGTTGGGAAGGGGAAAAAAGGTTGTGTCCGTGGGGTAGGTGCAGAAGAAAGACCATCTTCCAGCCAAACTAAAATGTCTACTTCTTTTAGCGGACAATGTGATAAGATCCCTTTCTTACGGCCACGCCAATCGCTACAAATTCCAGATGAGGCACAAAAACAGCAGGTGCTTCAACGGATATCAAGTGCTCCTTTAAGTGGGCTCTCCTCCACATCAACTTCAACATCACAAATACTCCAGTCCTCAAAGGTGTCACCCAAATCGCACTTGCTTCCTCACAGCTCCCAAATCTCCAGCTGCCCGTCTGAGTATGAGGTAGAACAGATGGTTGAGTCTGCAGAGCTGTTTACTCATACTATAGCCTGGGAATCAGAGGTCGACTCCAGCGCTTCTGTGAATCCAGACGAGGAAATGATCTGCACTGATGCCCAGAATCTTTATGAGTCGGATCCAGGACCAGACGCAGAAGGTTCTGACCATAATGTAGACCCTCATTCCCAAACTGTAACTCCTGTTGGTGGAGACAATGAGGAAGACGATGATAAGACTCAAATACCTGATTGGAGCGACAACTTTAGCTTTTTGTCAGGGCAGGAACAGGTTGGCTCTGAGGACGACGGGTGTGATAACGCACAGGGTGATGATGATGAGGTCGGAGATCCCACTTACTGTCAACCCACAGTCAGCCAAGAGATGAGGTCAGCAGAGGAGGTGGAGGAAGATGCTAGTGACGACGAGGTCAGGTTGCGCCTTCCTGGACAGAGACGTAGTACTGGAAGCACGTCAACAACTGCATCCTCAAACACAACTCTGCCTCTCACCACAAGTCGTGGTGGCTCTTCAGGTCGCATGGGTGCTAAGCCTTGCATAGCCTGGGCATTTTTTCAGATCGATAAAGATGACCCAACTCGTGTTATCTGTAACATTTGTCAGCAAAAGCTAAGTAGAGGGCAAAAAATACATAGTTTGAGTACTTCATGCATGAACCGGCACATGGACATGAAGCATAAGTTGCAGTGGGAAGCTCAGTGTGCTACAATGCGGTCTAGCCGGCCGGGCCAACCACCGTCTGCCATATCTTGTGCATCCGCGGCCTCTTCATCCTCTGTGACTGGGGGGACAGCAGTCACACCTGTTTTGGGGCGCAGACCTGCCACCTCTTTACCCGCAACAGCCAGCGTGATTGGCAGGTCATCATTTTCTTTGGAGGTGGTAACACCAGCTGGTCTTGAGCGCTGTCCGACATCGATAGCACCACCTTTGGATCAAGGCAACCTAACATGTCCGCCTGCATCTTCCTCACAGACCGGCAGTTTGCCGGGGACACCCTTATCAACCCCGTCTAAGCACAATAGCCAGCCCTCAGTCCCTCAGATGTGGACAAGTAAAAGACCATTTCCTCCTAGCCATGAGAAAGCTAAGAGGTTGAATTTCACCATCTGCAAGCTCTTGGCTACAGAAATGCTGCCTTTCCGCCTGGTGGACACAGAGGATTTTCGAGACCTTATGTCCGTCGCAGTGCCCCAGTACCAGATGCCCAGTCGGCACTACTTCTCAAAGAAAGGTGTGCCTGCGCTCCACCAGCATGTCGCACACAACATCACCGCTTCTTTGAGAAACTCTGTGTGTGACAGGGTGCATTTCACCAAAGACACTTGGACGAGTAGGCATGGACAGGGGCGTTACATGTCGCTGACTGGGCACTGGGTAACTATGGTGACAGCAGGACAAGGGGCTGCTGTCCAAGTCTTGCCGTCCCCACGAGTTGTGCGTCAATCCTCTTTATGTCATTTTTCCTCCACTGCTTCTGCCTCCTCAACCTCCTCTCGGTCTTCCACCTGCACCCAAAGCCTGTCTGGTCATGCCACAAGCTTTCTAACTGCGCAGAAGGGATCCTGCACACCTCCTTACTATGCTGGCAGTAGGGCTCAACGTCATCAGGCGGTTTTTACATTGAAATGTCTGGGAAATGTGAGTCACACAGCTGAGGAGTTGTGGTCAGCTCTGGAGAACCAATTTCATGAATGGTTGTCTCCACTGGACCTGAAACCAGGGAAGGCCGTGTGCGACAATGCTGCAAACCTGGGTGCGGCCCTTCGCCGGGGCAATGTCACACACGTGCCTTGTATGGCTCACGTGTTGAACCTGGTTGTCCAGCAATTTTTAGCCCACTATCCCAGACTAGATGGCCTTCTGCAGAGGGCACGGTCGCTGTGTGCTCACTTCCGCCGTTCGCATCCCGCAGCTCAGCGACTTACATCTCTACAGAAGTCGTTGGGCCTGCCACTTCACCGGCTAAAATGCGATGTGCCTACCCAGTGGAATTCAACTCTGCACATGTTGCAGCGACTGTGGCAGCACCGACAAGCCCTGGTGCAATACGTTCTGACGTATAGCCTGGGCCAACGAGATTCAGAGGTGGGGCAAATCACGCTGGAGGAGTGGTCTCAGATCAGGGACCTATGCACCCTTCTGCACAGTTTTGAAATGGCGACGAAGATGTTTAGTGCTGACGATGCCATTATCAGCATGACTATTCCGGTGATTTACATGCTGGAGCACATGTTAAACAGAATTTGGAGTCAGGTGGTGGCACAAGAGGAGGTGGAGGAAGTAGAGGAGGAGGAGTTGTATGCGGAAGGGCTAACATCTGCAAGGTCCAGACGGTCGGCAGCACCAAGGCGGCAGGCATGTGAGGGTGGGGGAGATGGTTTTACCAGGGCGCATGGTAGCAGCCAAACTAGTGAGGAAGGTGCAGGAGCCCAGGAAGAAGTGGAGGACGAACTGATGGAAGACTCATCAGATGAGGGAGACCTTGATCACATTTCTGTTGTGCGAGGTTGGGGGGAGAGGACAGAGGAAGGAAGCATGATTGTTACCTCGCCACCAACACAACAGGGACTTGGTGCTCCTGGATGCGCAACACACATGAGTGCCTTCTTGCTGCACTACCTGCAACATGACCCTCGATTTGTGAGAATTAGAAATAATCCTGACTACTGGGTTGCCACACTGTTAGATCCCCGGTACAAAAGTAAATTTGCAGAAATTATTCCTGCCATAGAAAGGGATGAACGCATGCAGGAGTATCAGCAGAGACTGTTGCAGAATCTTACATGTGCTTTTCCACAAAATACCAGTGGTGCACGTAGTGAATCTCACAGTTCCAACTTGCCAACCGTGGGACCGTCAAGTGTTCAGCACTCAAACCGTAACAGAACCACAGTATCTGGTGGTAACATCAATTTTGCGGAATCATTTCACCACTTTTTTAGCCCATCCTTTGCAAGGCCACAGGAGACAAGAAGTCTGACACATAGTCAACGCCTAGAGACGATGGTACAGGAGTATCTCCAAGTAAACATTGAAGCCACGACTGTGTCACTGGACCCTTGCTCTTTTTGGGCTTCCAATCTGGATAAATGGCCGGAGCTAGCCACTTACGCCTTGGAGATCTTGTCATGCCCCGCAGCCAGCGTTCTGTCTGAACGTGTGTTCAGCGCTGCTGGTGGTGTGCTGACAGATAAGCGCACGCGGCTCTCCACTGATAATGTAGACAGACTCACGTTCATAAAGATGAACAAATCATGGATCCGAAACGACTTTTCTACCTCTGTGTCATCCTGGGGAGAGTAAAAGCTTGATGATTGTTTAAAATCACCCTACCAACCGTTTTAAGCTTTCAAATTACTAATCATGTTTATCTGTATCTTGACTGGAAAATAATTTGGGCTTTGTAGCAGTGTGCAGCACTGATCCTATTAGGCCATCTATAATAAGCTCCACCAGATTTAAAATTAAAAATAATTTTTAGCTGCATCTAGCCCGGAAAATAATTTTGGGGCTCCGAGATGCGCAAGACACATATTGCCTTCTTGCTGCACTACCTGCAGCATGACCCTCATATTGTCAGAATTCGAAGTAATCATGACTACTGGGTTGCCACACTCTTAGATCCCCCAAACTTTTCGATCAACCTTTTCATTTTAATAAAGACCAAAAAAATGGTCATTTTTGAAATTATAAGCATTAGCAGGTTGTTAGAAACTGAAATCAAACAGTTTTCAACTCAAAACTTTATTCTAGGTGATGTTACATTTTCACATAGGACCCCTTGTTCGAAAGGAGCTTCTGAACTCTCTCGTCCATTGAATTTGTCAGGTTTTGGATGGTTTCTGCTTCAATTGTTTTGCATGAGGACAGAATACCCTCCCAGAGCTGTTGCTTAGATGTGAACTGCCTCCCGCCATCATAGACACTCCTTTTAATGATGCTCCAAAGGTTCTGAATGGGGTAGAGGTCAGGGGAGCATGGGGGTCACACCATAAGTTTGTCCCCTTTTATGCCCATATCAGCCAGAGATGCAGATGTTTTATGTGCAGCATGAGATGGTGCATTATCATGCAGAAAAATGATCTTGCTGTGAAATACACGGTTCTTCTTCTTGAACCATGGCAGGAAGTGCTGTTTGAGAAAATCCACATACATTATGGAGTTCATCTTTAGCGCCTTCAGGGATCCTAAAGGGGCCGACAATCTCTCTCCCCATGATTCCAGCCCAAAACATTACTCCACCTCCTCCTTGTTGGCGCTGTAGCCGTGTTTGCGTGGGGTGTCCATCAACCAGCCATCCTCCACTCCATCCATCTGGACCATCGAGCGCTGCACGGCACTCATCCGTGAACAAAACAGTTTTGAAATCAGTCTTCATGTAATGTTTGGCCCACTGGAGCCGTTTCTGCTTGTGTGAAGTGGATAGAGGAGGTCGACAGGATGGCGTATGCACAGCTGCAAACCTCTGAAGGACCCTGCATCTTGTTGTTCGGGGGACGTTGGAGGCACAAGCAGCTTCAAAAACTTGTCTGCTGCTATGACAAGGCTTTTTTGCCGCTGCTCTTTCAACCTGACGTAATTGCCTGTAGGAAAGAGTCCTCAATTTGCCCTTATCAGCACGCACACGTGTGTACTGTGAATCAGCTACATACTTCTTGATTGCCAAGACACTTCATCCTGATCATCGCACAATGTTGATTGTAGTCATGCCTTGACCTAAACACTCCACAATTTGTTGCTTCTCAGCAGCCGACACATCCTTTTTCTTTCCCATTTTGGCAGAAAATGTAGGCTGCTGAATAATGTGAGAGAGCCTTCTTAAGTAGTCTTGCCTTTCATTGGACACACCTGACAAACTAATTAGCACTGGTGTCTGCAATTGCTTACAGTGATATAAAGAGCCCTGACACACATCACCATCAATGAGTTTAACTGACAAACAAACAAATTCTTCCCTTATCACTCCTAAACACTTTTTGCATAATAATTTGGAACACAGTGTACATGTGCTTTTCCACAAAACACCAGTGGTTCACGTAGTGAATCTTACAGTTCTAACTTGCCAACCGTGGTCTGTATGGAGTTGTTCAATAAAGGGCCCAAAATTAAGATAACATAGATGGGAGAGGTCTCTATGAATAGGAATTCCTAAGTATTTGATACCCTGTGAGGGCCAGGCAAAGGGAAAGTTGGACTGGATGGAATCCTATATGGATTTGGGGAGGGAGACATCGAGGGCCTCAGACTTCGCTGCATTGATTTTAAAATTTGACCATGTAACAAAGTGATCTATTTCAGCCATAACAGCATGGATGGATATATGTGATTGAGTGATATATACTAGGACATCATCAGCAAATAGAGAGCACTTGTACTCGGTGCCTCCCACCTCAATCCACCTAATATTGGGGTTATGGCGAATTGATGAGAGCAGGTGCTCCGTCACTAGGATGTATAAGAGAGTGGACAGAGAACATCCCTGCCTTGTCCCATTGGTGATTGTGAAAGGTGATGAAAATGTTCTGACGCGCCCCCTGGGCCTTGGGACACCCGGAGCCGGACCCTTTTTGGTGGATGCTGGTGGTTGTAGTCTTCGTGGCGGCGATCCGGTTCCGTGGCTCAGGGCGGTCAAACCAGTGGCGGAACTATTTATGTGGTTTTGATGTTTAAATGTCCGACTACGCCACCCGTGGATTGCGGTCAGAGTGAACCGCCGCTACAGGGCAGACCGCTAAGGCTGGTGTTGTGGGTGCAGCAGAGCGTAGCATAACTCCCCACGGGAGGAGTATAGCCTCAGGGCAGTGTATGCGGAGGATGGGGGTGATGGTGCAGGGCAGCAGCAGTAACGACACGGAGTCAGTGATGCAGTTCAGGGCCTTTACTCACAGTTCTTATTATCCAGACCACGTCTGCAGGTAACGGCTGCCCACGTCGTACTGTGCTCACCAGATGAGGGGCTCAGACAACTCCCAGATAACTTTGGAGCGCTTCACAGGACCCCCTTTGTGTGTCCTTTGTCTGGCCTTTCTTACCAACACTTCTGTCCGGCTGCTTCGGGCCTCCTCTTGGTAAACTTGGCGCCAGTTTCCCTGACCCTATGTGGTGCCTTCCTAGCGGGTGGAGCAAGGGGCTGCGCCACATAAAATGTCAGAGCCTCCGGTTTCTAGCTGAGGGTCGTTTCCTGCCTCCACTAGTTCGGGGACCGGTCTCCCCCTTTGGCCTGACCCCTCCACGCAGGTGGATTCGGGCGTGCGGTGGCGACTCGCCCGTCCGCACCCCTGGGATCCCTTCATTCCTCGTTCCTGGAGCCTTCTCCGCTCCTCTTCCTTCCTTCTCCCTCTTGCAGGCCTGGGCCTCTGTTACTAGGCCCGCCTCCGGAGCAGAGCTCATGCAGAGCCCCTGCTCCCTGCCACTTCTGCTCAGACTTCTCTGCACTGAACTAAGATGGTGCCCACCTTTTATACTCCCTTCTCAATGCACCCAGGAACTGCTTCCTCCCTGCTCCTGCACTGCAGGGTTCCCCTTCCTCAGTGTTCCCTCCCCCCACTCCAGCCAGGGACAGGGACTGTCGTGCCCATCTCAGGGGCATATTGGTCGCCCTGCCCCACGGCAATGTGGTCTAATGCATGCAGGTGTCGGGTCCTGATCCACACTCCATCCTTATCTGAGAGTGAGATATCACACCTCTGGGTGAGGTGCAATACGTCTGTAGCAACCGAGCCCTCGGTGCTACAGTTCCATTTATCTTCAGCCTAGGTGACGTATTGTGATACAGGGCCGTGATTTTGGCTATAAAAGGGTCCCCTAGACCCCTACCCCAAGCTTTTTAAGAGAATCATATATGGCGTGCCAGGAGACTCTATGGAATGCTTTCTCAGCATCCAACGAGAGTATCTACTTACAAATTTTTAACTGCATCTAGCCCAGGAAATACTTTGTGCCTAGTAGCAGTGTCTGCTAGTCAGCGGATTATCCCGGCTGTTAAGCAAGCTACACCACCTGTAGTTTGGACACTTAATTTTTTCAAAGGAAATGCTTCGGGACCACGGGATACTTAGTGAAGAGCATCAGGAGGCACCCCAAGGCATAGGGGCTGGGACTGGCACTAGGATGCCTTGCGGTGGACAGCCGAGCTCGATCCTTATAAAAGCTTTTTAACTGCAGCAGCTTTAGTGGACGCTACTGGAGCTGGAATTACGCGGCTGCTGGCATGAGACTTGCCCTCCAATAGATCCTTGTAAATGGATTTAAAGTGTATTCATTCAAATTAGAGGGACAATTTAAATTAAAAAGCTTAGAGCTGCCTCCACCACAGGGGGGCTCTCTCGACCCACCAGCGGACAGGCACCAGTATTGGGAGAGGGGGGCTGGCCGTCAGGGTTCACCGCGGCTCTGGCACAAACCCGGCGACACGGAGGTGGCACGGGCAGGAGCGGACTGGCCGTCTCGGCTTCTCACTTTTTGGATTTTAGAAGGGCATGACATGCCTATATCTGTGTCTCCCCCTCCTTTTACTCCTCCACCTCTTTTCTTTTCGCATGACTATATGTACTTGTCACTTTTCCATGTGTTAGTTGTGTCTTCTGAGCAGTTTGTCAGCTTTTGGACACCTTTGAAGGTGTTTTCTATGTGTTTCTATGTGTTTTTGTTTGCCTGCCATTGGTTTTAACGGTGTTCGAAGGTGTTCGACGAACAGTTCGACGAACAGTTCGGCGAACACACGGGTGTTCGACGAACCGAACCGAACTCGAACACTACGGGGGTGGCTCAACACTAATGCTGATAAAAATTATTTTTAATTTGCAACCTGATGGAGGTCAGTATAGATGGACTAATAGAGAAAGTCCCACACACTGCTAGAAGGCCAAATATTTTTTCAGAGCTAGATGCAGATAAAAATTATTTTTAATTTGCAACCTGATGGAGGTCAGTATAGATGGACTAATAGAGAAAGTCCCACACACTACTAGAAGGCCAAATATTTTTTCAGAGCTAGATGCAGAAAAAAATTATATTCAGTTTGCAACCTGTTGGAGGTCAGTATAGATGGACTAATAGAACAAGTCCCACACACAGCTAGAAGCCCAAATATTTTTTCAGAGGTAGATGCAGATAAAAATTATTTTTAATTTGCAACCTGATGGAGGTCAGTATAGATGGACTAATAGAGAAAGTCCCACACACTGCTAGAAGGCCAAATATTTTTTCAGAGCTAGATGCAGATAAAAATTATTTTTAATTTGCAACCTGATGGAGGTCAGTATAGATGGACTAATAGAGAAAGTCCCACACACTGCTAGAAGGCCAAATATTTTTTCAGAGCTAGATGCAGAAAAAAATTATATTCAGTTTGCAACCTGATGGAGGTCTGTATAGATGGATTAATAGAACAAGTCCCACACACAGCTAGAAGCACAATATTTTTTCAGAGGTAGATGCAGAAAAAAAATATATTCAGTTTGCAACCTGATGGAGGTCTGTATAGATGGATTAATAGAACAAGTCCCACACACAGCTAGAAGCCCAATATTTTTTCAGAGGTAGATGCAGAAAAAAAATATATTCAGTTTGCAACCTGATGGAGGTCAGTATAGATGGACTAATAGAGAAAGTCCCACACACTGCTAGAAGGCCAAATATTTTTTCAGAGCTAGATGCAGAAAAAAATTATATTCAGTTTGCAACCTGATGGAGGTCAGTATAGATGGACTAATAGAACAAGTCCCACACACAGCTAGAAGCCCAAATATTTTTTCAGAGGTAGATGCAGATAAAAATTATTTTTAATTTGCAACCTGATGGAGGTCAGTATAGATGGACTAATAGAGAAAGTCCCACACACTGCTAGAAGGCCAAATATTTTTTCAGAGCTATATGCAGATAAAAATTATTTTTAATTTGCAACCTGATGGAGGTCAGTATAGATGGACTAATAGAGAAAGTCCCACACACTGCTAGAAGGCCAAATATTTTTTCAGAGCTAGATGCAGAAAAAAATTATATTCAGTTTGCAACCTGATGGAGGTCAGTATAGATGGACTAATAGAACAAGTCCCACACACTGCTAGAAGCCCAAATATTTTTTCAGAGCTATATGCAGAAAAAAATTATATTCAATTTGCAACCTGATGGAGGTCAGTATAGATGGACTAATAGAATGATGCTATGCCCAAAAGATTTTTCTTCACTAGGTGCAGTAAAAAAATTGGTATTCTATACACAGGTGGTATATCTTGCAACACAGATAGGCTACTCCACTGACTAACACACTCTGCAATAGGCCAAAAAGGATTAGCTTTGCTAGATTCAGCCAAATGCTGTGAAAAAAACTTGCACAGCACTGGCACAGACCTGCCTGGCAAAAACTGATAGGAACTGATGTAACCTAGTCCTGAAAAGGACTGCAATTACAATTAGTCTTTACTCCCACAATCTATCTATTTAAGAGCACAGACCTGCCTGATAAAAGTCGTAGGAAATGCTGTAACCTAGTCCTTAAAAGGACTGCAATCACAACTATTCCCTACTCCCAAGCTATCTGTAGATTTGTGCGAAAATTGGCTTGAAATTAACAAGGTATAGCGCACACAGCAACAGCGGTGCCGTCTAACACGCAGCTGCAGCAGTGAGAAAATGGTGGCGACGGGGAAAATGGCTTGGTCTTATAGGGCAAGGACATGTGACATACACTGCCAATGACACATGCCCTTGCTTGTGTGAAAAACAGCAGTTCGCTCCGTGTGTGCGCTGCTGATAGGCTGACAGACTGCACCTCCCCACTGCAAATGCGGGAAAGAGAAAAAAAAATGGAGATCTTCATTATTCCTGCAGAGATCCATCCCCTGCCCCTCCCCCCACCCCGCTGTACACTCAAACAGCGTATTAACATTAATTTTCATCATTACTGAGAAAAAATCCAGTTATGATTTTGGTGCACGAACAGTTATCGAACATAACCTCGAACAGCCGAATTTTTCTCAAATCGTTCGTGTTCGCCGAACGGCTCGAACACCGCCCAAAACAGCTCGAATTTGAGATTGGCGAACAGTTCGAGTAGAACAACGCTCATCTCTAGTCAACCTTATTTAACCACTCAACGTGAGTGGGGGGTGTAACCTGCAACCAGTGCAGAGGGATCAGATATTTCGCCGCCCCAAACAGTAGAGGGAGCAGATCATGTTTTTTAGGTTTAAAATTTTGAGATGGGCAGGATAGGAAGACTTCTTTCGAAGACAAGGGACCCCCTATCAAACCTAGGTCTTTCAAAGTTTCCTCTATTTTAATCCAAAAATGTCTAATATCAGGGCAGTACCAAAATATATGGGACATGTTCCCCACCCCTGCTTTACATCTCCAGCAAAGGTTAGAGTCAGACAATCCATAATGGCATAAAAGTTCTGGCGTTCTATTCCACTGTGTTAATATTTTGTACGAATTCTCTTGCAAATATATGCACCTGGAGAATCCGTGAGAATTAGTAAGAATGGATTCGACGTCTTCATCCAAAGAGATGTTAAGTTCCTTTTCCCAAGAGTATATAAAGGAAGGTTTTTGGAAGGACTGAGGCAGGATCATATGGTTATATATCTTCGATATTCCTTTAGGAAAAGGGAACGAGAGTTTACATAGCTTGTCCACTAGTGTTGAGTGAGCATGCTCGCACTACTCGGTACTCGCCCGAGCATCTCACTACTCGGGGTGCTCGGCGAGCACCGAGCATTTTCGGGTTACTCGGGCAGGAGCTCGGGTCTCCGTCCTGCATGTTCGGCGCTCTTTACAGAGCCAATGAACATGCAGGGATTGCCAGCCAGTCACTGTAACGCCGCAGCCATGTTGGTTGTGGGCATTACAGTGATTGGCTGGCCGCACAGCATCACCTCAAGTATTTAAAACTGGGCGCCGCCATCTTGGACACAGTCGGTCCAAATCAGACAGTGTAGGGAGAGTGCTGCTGAGCTAGGGAGAGATTTATACTGCGAAATAGGTAGTGTAGGGTCTCTAAAGCCTGCAAAATCAAACAAACAGTCCTTCTGAGGACTAATATCCATCCCAGATATCAGGCAGGCAGGCAGGCAGGCTGTATAGGAGACGCAGTGGTTATACCAACAAACACTGCATTACAGTCCTGTGTGCTGCTTCTCAAATTGCTAGACTTAGCCCCAGGTCTCAGGAGCCAGGAAAAATCCTTTTTTTTTAATCTAAATCCTCTTTTTTTTTTTTTTTTCCCTCAGTCAGACTGTACAAATACCCGTCTTATTAGCCTTTTGGTATTCCCCCCCCCCCCAAAAAAACTGAGTGTGTCTGTGAGTGTTCAGACACAAATATATCTGTTTAAAAGAGTCTGGTTTCGGCAAGATAACTAGAACTGTGGTTTTGCAGTTCCACGGTTCAAATCTCTGTATTATCCACTTTTTTGCCTTTTTTCCATAAAAAAAACAGTTTGAGTGTCTTGCTGACTGTTCAGACACAAATATATCTGTTTAAAAGATTCTGGTTTCGGCCAGAGAACTAGAACTGTGGTTTTCCTCTTCCACGGTTCAAATCTCCTTTCTATTACCCTTTTGCCATTGATAGTGCGAGCGTAAGCTATTTTACTTCATTTACAATGGGCAAGGCGTGTGGCAAGGGACATGGAACTGGACGTTCTGGTGATGGTGCGTGCAGAGGACGGGGCCGTGGCCAAGGTGAAAATGTGCCACAACCAACAGCCACATCTTCTCGCTCCCAGTTCTTGACCAAATTACTAGGGAAGCACACAACAACACCACTATTGTGAACTGATCAGTGTGAACAGGTTATTAATTGGATAACAGATAATACTTCCAGTCACCTGGACACCACCACCTCTGGTCTGTCTTCCACACGGTCATGTCTTAGTAGCCGTGAGTCTCGACCGCATACTCCTCCTCACCCTGATGCTCCTTCCTCCCACCATGCCGAGTGTTGTCAGACAGCAACTGATCCCACACTTGAACACTCTGAAGAGCTGTTCACTGGTCCATTTCCATATTTGGGCCCTCACCTGCTCCACTTGAAGTGGTGGAAGAGGAGATCCCATGTAGCGATGGCCAAATATTTGAACAGCCACGGCCAAAGGAAGGTGACGCTGGCAATTTGTCACAAGAGGTGGACGATGATGAGACACAATTGCCACAAAGTGAGGAGGAGGACCGTGGTGCGGAAGTGGAAGAGGAGGAGATGGTGGATGATCTAGTAACTGACCCAATGTGGCAGGAGGACACGCAGAGCGAGGCCAGCAGCACACAGGGGGAGGGAGGCAGAGTACCCCAACAGGCAGGAAGAAGCAGTGTGGTGGCTGCAGACAGAAGGCGGGCAACCGTTCCCCATAACACCAACACGAGGGACGTTGGCAGTACAACCGGTAGGTCTTCCAGAGTCTGGAATTTTTTTAAAAACTCTGCTGATAACCCCAAAAAGGCCATTTGTACCACCTGCCATGCCAGCATCAGCAGGGGTGACAAAACTACCAGCCTGACCACCACCAGCATGATCAGGCACATGTCAGCAAAGCACCCGTCTCTTTGGGGCGAACCCCAGGGTCCACGACCAGTGTCAGCGGGTGTCACCACTGCTTCTTCCGCTGTTGTGCGTGTAAGAGAACCCCCTGTTGTGCGTGCAAGGCAATCCCCTGTCCAAAGATGCCCCTTCTCTCAGTCTTCACTTGTTATGGCAGTTTCTCAAGAAACAGCATCAACGTCCACGTCCACGTCCCACTGCAGCGTTCAATTGTCCATATCCCAGACCTTTGAACGAAAGCACAAATTCGCAGCCAACGCCCCACAGGCCACAGTCCTAAATTCGCACATTTCACGACTGCTTGCGTTGGAAATGCTGCCTTTTAGGCTGGTGGAGACGGAATCCTTCCACAACCTTATGGCGGTGGCCGTCCCTCGGTACTCGGTCCCCAGCCGACACTATTTTGCCCGGTGTGCCATCCCCGCACTACACAAGCACGTGTCACAAAACATCTGCCATGCCCTCAACAACGCAGTTACTGAGAGAGTCCACCTGACAACGGACACGTGGACAAGTGCTTGTGGCCAGGGATGTACATCTCCCTGACGGCACACTGGGTAAACATAGTGGAAGCCGGGACCCAGTCGGACCTTGGGACGGAACACATTCTCCCCACACCGAGGATTGCGGGCCCTTTGTCAGTCAGAGTTGCCCCCACAGTGTACAGCTCCTGCGCATCATCCTCCTCCTCCTCCTCATGTTCAGCCTCCATCTCAGATATCACCACATCATTTACAAGCTGGAAGCACTGCAGTACTGCCTCAGCCAAGTGGCAACAGGCTGTGCTGAAACTCATAAGCTTAGGCGATAAACCTCACACTGCTTGTGAGTTGTCGACAGCTGTGAAAGAGCAGGCAGATCTGTGGCTGAGACCGCTGAACCTACATCCAGGCATGGTCGTGTGTGACAATGGCCGTAACCTGGTGGTGGCTCTGAGGCGAGGCGAGATCACACACGTACCATGCCTGGCTCATGTGCTTAACCTCGTTGTTCAGCGGTTTCTTAAATCGTACCCCGAGTTGCCAGATCTGCTCGTTAAAGTACGCCGCCTGTCAGCTCATTTTCAGAAGTCGGCTACAGCTTCCGCCGCCCTTGCTGTGTTGCAGCAGCGTTTGCAGCTTCCGGCACACCGACTGGTGTGTGATGTCCCCACACCTTGGAACTCTACCCTCCACATTTTGCAAAGGATCTGTGAGCAGAAGAGAGCAGTTGTTGAGTACCAGCTGCAACAAGGCCGTGGATATTCAGGTCAGACTCCACCCATAAGACCTCAGTAGTGGACCTGGATGTCTGACATATGTACCATCCTGACAAACTTTGAGGAGTCCACCAAGATGGTGAGTGGCGATGACGCCATCATTAGCGTCAGCATCTCACTTGTCTGTCTTTTGCAACGCTCTCTGCAGAGAATTAAAGAGGAGGCATTGCAGCCAGAGTATGATGAGATGGATCAAAAGCCGTAATGGGCGATTACACACAGCCCAGCCTCATCTCATCCCAACATGCATTGGGGGACAATGAGGGAGAGGAGGAGGAGGAGGAGGAAGAACAGGAGCTGGTATCATGCACTGTAGGCGGTAGTACCTGTACAACTGTCATACCGTCAGTTCAGCGTGGGTGGCCTGAGGACAGGGGGGAAGAGGAGGAGGAGAGCATTGTCAGTTGTCATCTTGGTGTGGACACGGAAGTCTTGCCTGTTACCAGTCTGGCACACATGGCTGACTTTATGTTACGCTGCCTTAACCGTGACCCTCGCGTTGTCAAAATGTTGGGTCACAGTCATTACTGGTTGGTGACACTTTTAGACCCCTGCTACAAGGAGAACTTTCACTCTCTTATTCCTGAGGTGGAGAGGTCTACAAAAATGGGGCAGTACCAGAAGGCCCTTGCTGCAGAACTGTTAAAAAAATTCCCATCTGAACACGCTAGCGGCAGAGGTCACAGTTCGTTGCCCAACCAAGGCGTACAGGCGAGAGAGACGCAACTCCAATCCAGCAGAGGCAGGGGAACACTGTCAACGTTCTGGGACAGTTTTTTGAGACCCGCCAAGCTTACAGGCCCTGAAGCACGGGGTACTCTCACAAGGAGTGGAAAGTTTCAAAAGATGGTGAGGGAGTACCTTGCCGACCGTACAAGCGTCCTCCGTGATTCCTCTGTGCCTTTTAATTATTGGGTATCCAAGCTGGACACTTGGAGTGAACTCGCTCTGTACTCCTTGGAGGTCCTGGCCTGCCCTGCCGCTAGCGTGTTATCGGAGCGTGTTTTTAGTGCCAATGGGGGAATTATAACTGATAATCGCACTCGCCTGTCAACTGACAATGCTGACAAGCTGACCCTTATCAAAATGAACAAGGGCTGGATTGGGCCAGACTTCTCATCACCACCAAATGACAGCAGAGTAACATAAAGTCAAATCCACTGTGTTATTTCGGGAGGTGTATTCCCATGCACCGCTTCACACCCACACATGGGTATACGCTTCCTCATTTCAGCTGTTTTTTGCTCTTCTCCTTATCCTCAGCCTCCACCACCACTATACCACCAGGGTGGCCATGGTCCATGTTGCCAGCATTGCAAGTTCCTCCGTCCTAATTTTTAGCAGCTTTTGCTTGGAAGGCATAGGCAAAGACTATGGGAGACCCACTCCCCAATGATGGGAATAATGTTTTTAATATGCTGTACTGCATGGCTCTTGTAAGGGGCATTGCAAGTTCCTCCATCCTAATTTTTGGCAGCTTTTGCTTGTAAGGCATAGGCATAGACTATGATAGACCCACTCCCCAATAATGGGAATAATGTTTTTAATATGCTGTACTGCATGGCTCTTGTAAGGGGCATTAGAAAATCGTCTTGTTAAGCCTCTGTGACCTCCACGTCTCTTCCAAGGGGCATTGATATTGTCTTTTTATTCCACTGCGACCTCCACCACTCTTCCAAGGGGCATTGATATTGTATTTTTATTCCACTGCGACCTCCACCACTCTTCCAAGGGGCATCGATATTGTCTTTTTATTCCACTGGGACCTCCACGTCTCTTCCAAGGGGCATTAAAACCGTCTTGTTAAACCACTCTGAACTCCACATCTCTTCCTAGGGGCATTAAAACCGTCTTGTTAAGCTACTGTGACCTCCACGTCTCTTCCAAGGGGCATTAAAACCGTCTTTTTAAACCACTCTGAACTCCACGTCTCTTCCAAGGGGCATTAAAACCGTCTTGTTAGGCTACTGTGGCCTGCACGTCTCTTACAAGGGTCATTGATATTGTCTTTTTATTCCACTGGGACCTCCACCACTCTTCCAAGGGGCATTGATATTGTCTTTTTATTCCACTGCGACCTCCACCACTCTTCCAAGGGGCATTGATATTGTCTTTTTATTCCACTGGGACCTCCACGTCTCCTCCAAGGGGCATTAAAACCGTCTTGTTAAACCACTCTGAACTCCACATCTCTTCCAAGGGGCATTAAAACCATCTTATTAAGCTACTGTGACCTCCACGTCTCTTCCAAGGGGCATTGATATTGTCTTTTTATTCCACTGCGACCTCCACCACTCTTCCAAGGGGCATTGATATTGTATTTTTATTCCACTGCGACCTCCACCACTCTTCCAAGGGGCATTGATATTGTCTTTTTATTCCACTGGGACCTCCACGTCTCTTCCAAGGGGCATTAAAACCGTCTTGTTAAACCACTCTGAACTCCACGTCTCTTCCTAGGGGCATTAAAACCGTCTTGTTAAGCTACTGTGACCTCCACGTCTCTTCCAAGGAGCATTTAAACCGTCTTGTTAAGCTACTGTGACCTGCACGTCTCTTCCAAGGGTCATTGATATTGTCTTTTTATTCCACTGGGACCTCCACCACTCTTCCAAGGGGCATTGATATTGTCTTTTTATTCCACTGCGACCTCCACCACTCTTCCAAGGGGCATTGATATTGCCTTTTTATTCCACTGCGACCTCCACCACTCTTCCAAGGGTCATTGATATTGTCTTTTTATTCCACTGGGACCTCCACCACTCTTCCAAGGGGCATTGATATTGTCTTTTTATTCCACTGGGACCTCCACGTCTCCTCCAAGGGGCATTATAACCGTTTTGTTAAACCACTCTGAACTCCACGTCTCTTCCAAGGGGCATTAAAACCGTCTTGTTAAACCACTCTGAACTCCACGTCTCTTCCTAGGGGCATTAAAACCGTCTTGTTAAGCTACTGTGACCTCCACGTCTCTTCCAAGGGGCATTAAAACCGTCTTTTTAAACCACTCTGAACTCCACGTCTCTTCCAAGGGGCATTAAAACCATCTTGTTAAGCTACTGTGACCTCCACGTCTCTTCCAAGGGGCATTGATATTGTCTTTTTATTCCACTGCGACCTCCAACACTCTTCCAAGGGGCATTGATATTGTATTTTTATTCCACTGCGACCTCCACCACTCTTCCAAGGGGCATTGATATTGTCTTTTTATTCCACTGGGACCTCCACGTCTCTTCCAAGGGGCATTAAAACCGTCTTGTTAAACCACTCTGAACTCCACGTCTCTTCCTAGGGGCATTAAAACCGTCTTGTTAAGCTACTGTGACCTCCACGTCTCTTCCAAGGCGCATTAAAACCGTCTTTTTAAACCACTCTGAACTCCACGTCTCTTCCAAGGGGCATTAAAACCGTCTTGTTAAGCTACTGTGACCTGCACGTCTCTTCCAAGGGTCATTGATATTGTCTTTTTATTCCACTGGGACCTCCACCACTCTTCCAAGGGGCATTGATATTGTCTTTTTATTCCACTGCGACCTCCACCACTCTTCCAAGGGGCATTGATATTGCCTTTTTATTCCACTGCGACCTCCACCACTCTTCCAAGGGTCATTGATATTGTCTTTTTATTCCACTGGGACCTCCACCACTCTTCCAAGGGGCATTGATATTGTCTTTTTATTCCACTGCGACCTCCACCACTCTTCCAAGGGGCATTGATATTGTATTTTAATTCCACTGCGACCTCCACCAGTCTTCGAAGGGGCATTGATATTGTCTTTTTATTCCACTGGGACCTCCACGTCTCCTCCAAGGGGCATTAAAACCGTTTTGTTAAACCACTCTGAACTCCACGTCTCTTCCAAGGTGCATTAAAACCGTCTTTTTAAACCACTCTGAACTGCACAGCTCTTCCAAGGGGCATTGAAATGTTGTTTTTAATTACCTCTAACCTCCACGATTCTTCCAACGGGCATTGCATTTCCTCTTAATTTTAGTCAGCTTTTGCTTTTCAATGCATAGGCGAACACTAAGGGAGACCCACTCCCCAATAATGGGTAGAAGGTTTTTAGTATGCTCTAATCCACATCTGTTTCAAGGGGCATTGCAGTTCCTCATAGTTTTTGGAAAGCCTTCCATTCACTGCTTAGGCCAACAGTGTACAGGAGACCCAGTTGCTATAAATGGAAAAAACGGTTTAGATAAGGCCCTCTGACTAGTGTTGAGCCACCCCCGTAGTGTTCGAGTTCGGTTCGGTTCATCGAACACCCTTGTGTTCGCCGAACTGTTCGTCGAACTGTTCGTCGAACACCTTCGAACACCGTTAAAATCAATGGCAGGCAAACAAAAACACATAGAAACACATAGAAAACACCTTCAAAGGTGTCCAAAAGCTGACAAACTGCTCAGAAGACATAACTAACACATGGAAAAGTGACAAGTACATATAGTCATGCGAAAAGAAAAGAGGTGGAGGAGTAAAAGGAGGGGGAGCCACAGATATAGGCATGTCATGCCCTTCTAAAATCCAAAAAGTGAGAAGCCGACACGGCCAGTCCGTTCCTGCCCGTGCCACCTCCTTTTGTGCCAGAGCCGCGGTGGACCCTGACGGCCAGCCCCTCTCTCCCAATACTGGTGCTTGTCCGCTGGTGGGTCGAGCGAGCCCCCCTGTGGTGGAGGCAGCTCTAAGCTTTTTAATTTAAATTGTCTCTCTAATTTGAATGAATACACTTTAAATCCTTTTACAATGATCTATTGAAGGGCAAGTCTCATGCCAGCAGCCGCGTAATTCCAGCTCCAGTAGCGTCCACTAAAGCTGCTGCAGTTAAAAAGCTTTTATAAGGATCGAGCTCAGCTGTCCACCGCAAGGCGTCCTACCGCCAGTCCCAGCCCCTATGCCTTGGGGTGCCTCCTGATGCTCTTCACTGAGTATCCCGTGGTCCCGAAGCATTTCCTTTGAAAACATTAAGTGTCCAAACTACAGGTGGTGTAGCTTGCTTAACAGCTGGGATAATCCGCTGACTAGCAGACACTGCTACTAGGCACAAAGTATTTCCTGGGCTAGATGCAGTTAAAAATTTGTAATTAGATACTCTCGTTGGATGCTGAGAATGCATTCCATAGAGTCTCCTGGCACGCCATATATTATTCTCTTAAAAAGCTTGGGGTAGGGGTCTAGGGGACCCTTTTATAGACAAAATTACAGACCTGTATCGCAATGCGTCACCTAGGCTGAAGATAAATGGAACTGTAGCACCCCGAGAGCTCGGTTGCTGCAGAGGTATTGCACCTCACCCAGAGGTGTGATATCTCACTCTCAGGTAAGGATGGAGTGTGGATCAGGACCCCGACACCTGCATGCATTACACCACATTGCCGTGGGGCAGGGCGACCAATATGCCCCTGAGATGGGCACGACAGTCCCTGTCCCTGGCTGGAGTGGAGGGAGGGAACACTGAGGAAGGGGAACCCTGTAGTGCAGGAGCAGGGAGGAAGCAGTTCCTGGGTGCATTGAGAAGGGAGTATAAAAGGTGGGCACCATCTTAGTTCAGTGCAGAGAATTCTGAGCAGAAGTGACAGGGAGCAAGGGCTCTGCATGAGCTCTGCTCCAGAGGCGGGCCTAGTAACAGAGGCCCAGGCCTGGAAGAGGGAGAAGGAAGGAAGAGGAGCGGAGAAGGCTCCAGGAATGAGGAATGAAGGGATCCCAGGGGTGTGGACGGGCGAGTTGCCGCCGCACGCCCGAATCCACCTGCGTGGAGGGGTCAGGCCAAAGGGGGAGACCAGTCCCCGAAACAAGTGGAGGCGGGAAACGACCCTCAGCTAGAAACCGGAGGCTGTGACATTTTATGTGGCACAGCCCCTCGCTACACCCGCTAGGAGGGCAGCACATAGGGTCAGGGAAACTGGCGCCAAGTTTACCAAGAGGAGGCCCGAGGCAGCTGGACAGAAGGGTTGGTAAGAAAGGCCAGACAAAGGACACACAAAGGGGGTCCTGTGAAGCGCTCCAAAGTTATCTGGGAGTTGTCTGAGCCCCTCACCTGGTGAGCACAGTACGATGTGGGCAGCCGTTACCTGCAGAAGTGGTCTGGATGATAAGAACTGTGAGTAAAGGCCCTGGACTGCATCACTGACTCCGTGTCGTTACTGCTGCTGCCCTGCACCATCACCCCCATCCTCCGCATACACTGCCCTGAGGCTATACTCCTCCCGTGGAGAGTTATGCTACACTCTGCTGCACCCACAACACCAGCCTCAGCGGTCTGCCCTGCAGCGGCGGTTCACTCTGACCGCAATCCACGGGTGGCGTAGTCGGACATTTAAACATCAAAACCACATAAATAGTTCCGCCACTGGTTTGACCGCCCTGAGCCACGGAACCGGGTCGCCGCCACGGAGACTACAACCACCAGCATCCACCAAAAAGGGTCCGGCTCCGGATATCCCAAGGCCCAGGGGGCGCGTCAGAACATTTTCATCACCTTTCATAATCACCAATGGGACAAGGCAGGGATGTCCTCTGTCCCCTCTCTTATACATCCTAGTGACGGAGCACCTGCTCTCATCAATTCGCCATAACCCCAATATTAGGTGGATTGAGGTGGGAGGCACCGAGTACAAGTGCTCTGCATTTTCTGATGATGTCAATCACATATATCCATCAGCAGACTGTTATGGCTGAAATAGATCACTTTGTTACATGGTCAAATTTTAAAATCAATACAGCGAAGTCTGAGGCCCTCGATGTCTCCCTCCCCAAATCCATACAGGATTCCATCCAGTCCAACTTTCCCTTTGCCTGGCCCTCACAGGGTATCAAATTCTTAGGAATTCCTATTCATAGAGACCTCTCCCGTCTATGTTATCTTAATTTTGGGCCCTTTATTGAACAACTCCATACAGACCACGGTTGGCAAGTTAGAACTGTAAGATTCACTACGTGAACCACTGGTGTTTTGTGGAAAAGCACATGTCCACTGTGTTCCAAATTATTATGCAAAAAGTGTTTAGGAGTGATAAGGGAAGAATTTGTTTGTTTGTCAGTTAAACTCATTGATGGTGATGTGTGTCAGGGCTCTTTATATCACTGTAAGCAATTGCAGACACCTGTGCTAATTAGTTTGGCAGGTGTGTCCAATGAACGGCAAGACTACTTAAGAAGGCTGTCCCACATTATTAAGCAGCCTACATTTTCTGCCAAAATGGGAAAGAAAAAGGATGTGTCGGCTGCTGAGAAGCAACAAATTGTGGAGTGTTTAGGTCAAGGCATGACTACAATCAACATTGTGCGATGATCAGGATGAAGTGTCTTGGCAATCAAGAAGTATGTAGCTGATTCACAGTACACACGTGTGCGTGCTGATAAGGGCAAATTGAGGACTCTTTCCTACAGGCAATTACGTCAGGTTAAAAGAGCAGCGGCAAAAAAGCCTTGTCATAGCAGCAGACAAGTTTTTGAAGCTGCTGGTGCCTCCAACGTCCCCAGAACAACAAGATGTAGGGTCCTTCAGAGGTTTGCAGCTATGTGTACGCCATCCTGTCGACCTCCTCTATCCACTGCACACAAGCAGAAACGGCTCCAGTGGGCCAAACATTACATGAAGACTGATTTCAAAACTGTTTTGTTCACGGATGTGTGCCGTGCAACGCTCGATGGTCCAGATGGATGTAGTGGAGGATGGCTGGTTGATGGACACCCCACGCAAACACGGCTACAGCGCCAGCAAGGAGGAGGTGTAGTAATGTTTTGGGCTGGAATCATGGGGAGAGAGATTGTCAGCCCCATTAGAATCCCTGAAGCGGTAAAGATGAACTCCATAATGTATGTGGAGTTTCTCAAACGGCACTTCCTGCCATGGTTCCAGAAGAAGAACCGTGTATTCCACAGCAAGATCATTTTCATGCATGATAATGCACCGTCTCATGCTGCACATAACACATCTGCATCTCTGGCTGATATGGGCATAAAAGGAGACAAACTTATGGTGTGACCCCCATGCTCCCCTGACCTCTACCCCATTCAGAACCTCTGGAGCATCATCAAAAGGAATGTCTATGATGGCGGGAGACAGTTCACATCTAAGCAACAGCTCTGGGAGGGTATTCTGTCCTCATGCAAAACAATTGAAGCAGAAACCATCCAAAACCTGACAAATTCAATGGACGAGAGAGTTCAGAAGCTCCTTTCGAACAAGGGGTCCTATGTGCAAATGTAACATCACCTAGAATAAAGTTTTGAGTTGAAAACTGTTTGATTTCAGTTTCTAATAACCTGCTAATGCTTATAATTTAAAAAATGACCATTTTTTTGGTCTTTATTAAAATGAAGAGGTTGATCGAAGAGTGTGGGGGATCTAAGAGTGTGGCAACCCAGTAGTCAGGATTACTTCGAATTCTGACAATCTGAGGGTCATGTTGCAGGTAGTGCAGCAAGAAGGCACTTATGTGTCTTGCGCATCTCGGAGCCCCAAAATTATTTTCCGGGCTAGATGCGGCTAAAAATTATTATTAATTTTAAATCTGGTGGAGCTTAGTATAGATGGCCTAATAGAATCAGTACTGCACACTGCTACAAAGCCCAATTTTTTTTCCAGCAAAGATACAGATAAACATGATTAGTAATTTTAAATCTGGTGGAGCTTAGTATAGATGGCCTAATAGAATTATTACTGCACACTGCTACAAAGCCCTAATAATTTTCCAGCCAAGATACAGATAAACATGATTAGTAATTTGAAATCTTAAAACGGTTGGTGAGGTGATTTTAACCAATTATCAAGCTTTTACTCTCCCCAGGATGACACAGGGGTAGAAAAGTCGTTTCGGATCCATGATTTGTTCATCTTTATGAACGTGAGTCTGTCTACATTATCAGTGGAGAGCCGCGTGCGCTTATCTGTCAGCACACCACCAGCAGCGCTGAATACACGTTCAGACAGAACGCTGGCTGCGGGGCATGACAAGATCTCCAAGGCGTAAGTGGCGAGCTCCGGCCATTTATCCAGATTGGAAGCCCAAAAAGAGCAAGGGTCCAGTGACACAGTCATGGCTTCAATGTTTACTTGGAGATACTCCTGTACCATCGTCTCTAGGCGTTGACTATGTGTCAGACTTCTTGTCTCCTGTGGCCTTGCAAAGGATGAACTAAAAAATTGGTGAAATGATTCCGCAAAATTGATGTTACCAGCAGATACTGTGGTTCTGTTACAGTTTGAGTGCTGAACACTCGACGGTCCCACGGTTGGCAAGTTGGAACTGTGAGATTCACTACGTGCACCACTTGTGTTTTGTGGAAAAGCACATGTAAGATTCTGCAACAGTCTCTGCTGATACTCCTGCATGCGTGCATCCCTTTCTATGGCAGGAATTATTTCTGCAAATTTACTTTTGTACCGGGGATCTAACAGTGTGGCAACCCAGTAGTCAGGATTATTTCTAATTCTCCCAATTCGAGGGTCATCTTGCAGGTAGTGCAGCAAGAAGGCACTCATGTGTCTTGCGCATCCTGGAGCACCAAGTCCCTGTTGTGTTGGTGGCGAGGTAACAATCATGCTTCCTTCCTCTGTCCTCTCCCCCCAACCTCGCACAACAGAAATGTGATCAAGGTCTCCCTCATCTGATGAGTCTTCCATCAGTTCGTCCTCCACTTCTTCCTGGGCTCCTGCACCTTCCTCACTAGTTTGGCTACTACCATGTGCCCTGGTAAAACCATCTCCCCCACCCTCACATGCCTGCCGCCTTGGTGCTGCCGACCGTCTGGACCTTGCAGATGTTAGCCCTTCCGCATACAACTCCTCCTCCTCTACTTCCTCCACCTCCTCTTGTGCCACCACCTGACTCCGAATTCTGTTTAACATGTGCTCCAGCATGTAAATCACCGGAATAGTCATGCTGATAATGGCATCGTCAGCACTAAACATCTTCGTCGCCATTTCAAAACTGTGCAGAAGGGTGCATAGGTCCCTGATCTGAGACCACTCCTCCAGCGTGATTTGCCCCACCTCTGGATCCCGTTGGCCCAGGCTATACGTTAGAACGTATTACACCAGGGCTTGTCGGTGCTGCCACAGTCGCTGCAACATGTGCAGAGTTGAATTCCACCGGGTAGGCACATCGAATTTTAGCCGGTGAAGTGGCAGGCCCAACGACTTCTGTAGAGATGTAAGTCACTGAGCTGCGGGATGCGAACGGCGGAAGTGAGCACACAGCGACCGTGCCCTCTGCAGAAGGCCATCTAGTCGGGATAGTGGGCTAAAAATTGCTGGACAACCAGGTTCAACACGTGAGCCATACAAGGCACGTGTGTGACATTGCCCCGGCGAAGGGCCGCACCCAGGTTTGCAGCATTGTCGCACACGGCCTTCCCTGGTTTCAGGTCCAGTGGAGACAACCATTCATGAAATTGGTTCTCCAGAGCTGACCACAACTCCTCAGCTGTGTGACTCACATTTCCCAGACATTTCAAAGTAAAAACCACCTGATGACGTTGAGCCCTACTGCCAGCATAGTAAGGAGGTGTGCAGGATCCCTTCTGCGCAGTTAGAAAGCTTGTGGCATGACCAGACAGGCTTTGGGTGCAGGTGGAGGACCGAGAGAAGGTTGAGGAGGCAGAAGCAGTGGAGGAACATTGACATAAAGAGGATTGACGCACAACTCGTGGGGACGGCAAGACTTGGACAGCAGCCCCTTGTCCTGCTGTCACCATAGTTACCCAGTGCCCAGTCAGCGACATGTAACGCCCCTGTCCATGCCTACTCGTCCAAGTGTCTGTGGTGAAATGCACCCTGTCACACACAGAGTTTCTCAAAGAAGCGGTGATGTTGTGTGCGACATGTTGGTGGAGCGCAGGCACACCTTTCTTTGATAAGTAGTGCCGACTGGGCATCTGGTACTAGGGCACTGCGACGGACATAAGGTCTCGAAAATCCTCTGTGTCCACCAGGCAGAAAGGCAGCATTTCTGTAGCCAAGAGCTTGCAGATGATGAAATTCAACCTTTTAGCTTTCTCATGGCTAGGAGGAAATGGTCTTTTACTTGTCCACATCTGAGGGACTGAGGGGTGGCTGTTGTGCTTAGACGGGGTTGATAAGGGTGTCCCCGGAAAACTGCCAGTCTGTGAGGAAGATGCAGGCGGACATATTAGGTTGCCTTGATCCAAAGGTGGTGCTATCGATGTCGGACAGCGCTCAACACCAGCTGGTGTTACCACCTCCAAAGAAAATGATGACCTGCCAATCACTCTGGCTGTTGCGGGTAAAGAGGTGGCAGGTCTGCGTCCCAAAACAGGTGTGACTGCTGTCCCCCCAGTCAAAGAGGATGAAGAGGCCGCAGATGCACAAGATGGGGCAGACGGTGGTTGGCCCGGCCGGCTAGGCCGCATTGTAGCACACTGAGCTTCCCACTGCAACTTATGCTTCATGTCCATGTGCCGGTTCATGCATGAAGTACTCAAACTATGTATTTTTTTGGCCTCTACTTAGCTTTTGTTGACAAATGTTACAGATAACACGAGTTGGGTCATCTTTATCGATCTGAAAAGATGCCCAGGCTATGCAAGGCTTAGCACCCATGCGACCTGAAGAGCCACCACGACTTGTGGTCAGAGGCAGAGTTGTGTTTGAGGATGCAGTTGTTGACGTGCTTCCAGTACTACGTCTCTGCCCAGGAAGGCACAACCTGACCTCGTCGTCACTAGCATCCTCCTCCACCTCCTCTGCTGACCTCATCTCTTGGCTGACTGTGGGTTGACAGTAAGTGGGATCTCCAGCCTCATTATCATCACCCTGTGTGTTATCACACCCGTCGTCCTCAGAGCCAACCTGTTCCTGCCCTGACAAAAAACTAAAGTTGTCGCTCCAATCAGGTATTTGAGTCTCATCATCGTCTTTCTCATTGTCTCCACCAACAGGAGTTACAGTTTGGAAATGAGGGTCTACATTATGGTCAGAACCTTCTGCGTCTGGTCCTGGATCCGACTCATAAAGATTCTGGGCATCAGTGCAGATGATTTCCTCGTCTGGATTCACAGAAGCGCTGGAGCCGACCTCTGATTCCCAGGCTATAGTATGAGTAAACAGCTGTGCAGACTCAACCATCTGTTCTACCTCATAATCAGACGGGCAGCTGGAGATTTGGGAGCTGTGAGGAAGCAAGTGCGATTGGGGTGACACCTCTGAGGACTGGAGTATTTGTGATGTTGAAGTTGATGTGGAGGAGAGCCCATTTAAAGGAACACTTGATATCCGTTGAAGCACCTGCTGTTTTTGTGCCTCATCTGGAATTTGTAGCGATTGGCGTGGCCGTAAGAAAGGGATCTTATCACATTGTCCGCTAAAAAAAGTAGACATTTTAGTTTTGCTGGAAGATGGTCTTTCTTCTGCACATGTTACTGTTGCTTTAACACCTACTCCACGGACACAACCTTTTTTTCCCCTTCCCAACACGCCTATTCCCCTTTCCACCAGCAGCAGGCCTTTTTCCACTCATTTTGGTGGTTAACTAATTCACAACTCTGGAGTTGTTTGCACAAAAAAACAATGTATGGGAACCGAGCAGAGCTGAGTGGTCAAACTGTGGTATTAGGCCAAAACTATTGTCTGGGTTAGATGCAGAAAAAAATTATATTCAGTTTGCAACCTGATGGAGGTCAGTATAGATGGACTAATAGAACAAGTCCCACACACAGCTAGAAGGCCAAATATTTTTTCAGAGCTAGATGCAGAAAAAAATTATATTCAATTTGCAACCTGATTGAGGTCACTATAGATGGACTAATAGAACAAGTCCCACACACTGCTAGAAGGCCAAATATTTTTTCAGAGCTAGATGCCGAAAAAAATTATATTCTGTTTGCAACCTGATGGAAGTCAGTATAGATGGACTAATAGAACAAGTCCCACACACTGCTAGAAGGCCAAATATTTTTTCAGAGCTAGATGCAGAAAAAAATTATATTCAATTTACAACCTGATGGAGGTCGGTATAGATGGAATAATAGAACAAGTCCCACACACTGCTAGAAGCCCAAATATTTTTTCAGAGCTAGATGCAGAAAAAAATTATATTCAATTTGCAACCTGATGGAGGTCAGTATAGATGGACTAATAGAACAAGTCCCACACACTGCTAGAAGGCCAAATATTTTTTCAGAGCTAGATGCAGAAAAAAATTATATTCAATTTGCAACCTGATGGAGGTCAGTATAAATGGACTAATAGAACAAGTCCCACACACTGCTAGAAGGCCAAATATTTTTTCAGAGCTAGATGCAGAAAAAAATTATATTCAATTTGCAACCTGATGGAGGTCAGTATAGATGGACTAATAGAACAAGTCCCACACACTGCTAGAAGGCCAAATATTTTTTCAGAGCTAGATGCAGAAAAAAATTATATTCAATTTGCAACCTGATGGAGGTCAGTATAGATGGACTAATAGAACAAGTCCCACACACTGCTAGAAGGCCAAATATTTTTTCAGAGCTAGATGCAGAAAAAAAATATTTTCAATTTGCAACCTGATGGAGGTCAGTATAGATGGACTAATAGAACAAGTCCCACACACTGCTAGAAGGCCAAATATTTTTTCAGAGCTAGATGCAGAAAAAAATTATATTCAATTTGCAACCTGATGGAGGTCAGTATAAATGGACTAATAGAACAAGTCCCACACACTGCTAGAAGGCCAAATATTTTTTCAGAGCTAGATGCAGAAAAAAATTATATTCAATTTGCAACCTGATGGAGGTCAGTATAGATGGACTAATAGAACAAGTCCCACACACTGCTAGAAGGCCAAATATTTTTTCAGAGCTAGATGCAGAAAACTATTATATTCAGTTTGCAACCTGATGGAGGTCAGTATAGATGGACTAATAGACCAAGTCCCACACACAGCTAGAAGCCCAAATATTTTTTCAGAGGTAGATGCTGAAAAAAATTATATTCAGTTTGCAACCTGATGGAGGTCAGTATAGATGGACTAATAGAACAAGTCCTACACACTGCTAGAAGGCCAAATGTTTTTTCAGAGCTAGATGCAGAAAAAAATTATATTCAATTTGCAACCTGATGGAGGTCAGTATAGATGGACTAATAGAACAAGTCCCACACACTGCTAGAAGGCCAAATATTTTTTCAGAGCTAGATGCAGAAAAAAATTATATTCAGTTTGCAACCTGATGGAGGTCAGTATAGATGGACTAATAGAACAAGTCCCACACACTGCTAGAAGCCCAAATATTTTTTCAGACGTAGATGCAGAAAAAAATTATATTCAATTTGCAACCTGATGGAGGTCAGTATAGATGGACTAATAGAACAAGTCCCACACACTGCTAGAAGGCCATATATTTTTTCAGAGCTAGATGCAGAAAAAAATTATATTCAGTTTGCAACCTGATGGAGGTCAGTATAGATGGACTAATAGAACAAGTCCCACACACTGCTAGAAGCCCAAATATTTTTTCAGACGTAGATGCAGAAAAAAATTATATTCAATTTGCAACCTGATGGAGGTCAGTATAGATGGACTAATAGAACAAGTCCCACACACTGCTAGAAGGCCAAATATTTTTTCAGAGCTAGATGCAGAAAAATATTATATTCAATTTGCAACCTGATGGAGGTCAGTATAGATGGACTAATAGAACAAGTCCCACACACAGCTAGAAGCCCAAATATTTTTTCAGAGGTAGATGCAGAAAAAAATTATATTCAGTTTGCAACCTGATGGAGGTCTGTATAGATGGACTAATAGAACAAGTCCCACACACAGCTAGAAGCCCAAATATTTTTTCAGAGGTAGATGCTGAAAAAAATTATATTCAGTTTGCAACCTGATGGAGGTCAGTATAGATGGACTAATAGAACAAGTCCCACACACTGCTAGAAGGCCAAATAATTTTTCAGAGCTAGATGCAGAAAAAAATTATATTCAGTTTGCAACCTGATGGAGGTCAGTATAGATGGACTAATAGAACAAGTCCCACACACTGCTAGAAGGCCAAATATTTTTTCAGAGCTAGATGCAGAAAAATATTATATTCAATTTGCAACCCGATGGAGGTCAGTATAGTTGGACTAATAGAACAAGTCCCACACACAGCTAGAAGCCCAAATATTTTTTCAAGGGTAGATGCAGAAAAAAATTATATTCAATTTGCAACCTGATGGAGGTCAGTATAGATGGACTAATAGAATAAGTCCCACACACTGCAAGAAGCCCAAATATTTTTTCAGAGCTAGATGCAGAAAAAAATTATATTCAATTTGCAACCTGAAGGAGGTCAGTATAGATGGGCTAATAGAACAAGTCCCACACACTGCTAGAAGCCCAAATATTTTTTCAAAGCTAGATGCAGAAAAAAATTATATTCAATTTGCAACCTGATGGAGGTCAGTATAGATGGACTAATAGAACAAGTTCCACAAACTGCTAGAAGGCCAAATATTTTTCCAGAGCTAGATGCAGAAAAAAAATATTTTCAATTTGCAACCTGGTGGAGGTCAGTATAGATGGAGTAATAGAACAAGTCCCACACACTGCTAGAAGGCCAAATATTTTTTCAGAGCTAGATGCAGAAAAAAATTATATTCAATTTGCAACCTGATGGAGGTCAGTATAGATGGACTAATAGAACAAGTCCCACACACTGCTAGAAGGCCAAATATTTTTTCAGAGCTAGATGCAGAATAATATTATATTCAATTTGCAACCTGATGGAGGTCAGTATAGATGGACTAATAGAACAAGTCCCACACACAGCTAGAAGCCCAAATATTTTTTCAGAGGTAGATGCAGAAAAAAATTATGTTCAGTTTGCAACCTGATGGAGGTCAGTATGGATGGACTAATAGAACAAGTCCCACACACAGCTAGAAGCCCAAATATTTTTTCAGAGGTAGATGCAGAAAAAAATTATATTCAGTTTGCAACCTGATGGAGGTCAGTATAGATGGACTAATAGAGAAAGTCCCACACACTGCTAGAAGGCCAAATATTTTTTCAGAGCTAGATGCAGAAAAATATTATATTCAGTTTGCAACCTGATGGAGGTCAGTATAGATGGACTAATAGAACAAGTCCCACACACAGCTAGAAGCCCAAATATTTTTTCAGAGGTAGATGCAGAAAAAAATTATATTCAGTTTGCAACCTGATGGAGGTCAGTATAGATGGAGTAATAGAACAAGTCCCACACACTTCTAGAAAGCCAAATATTTTTTCAGAGCTAGATGCAGAAAAAAATTATATTTAATTTGCAACCTGATGGAGGTCAGTATAGATGGACTAATAGAACAAGTCCCACACACTGCTAGAAGGCCAAATATTTTTTTAGAGCTAGATGCAGAAAAAAATGATTTTCAGTTTGCAACCTGATGGAGGTCAGTATAGATGGACTAATAGAACAAGTCCCACACACTGCTAGAAGCCCAAATATTTTTTCAGATGTAGATGCAGAAAAAAATTATATTCAGTTTGCAACCTGATGGAGGTCAGTATAGATGGACTAATAGAACAAGTCCCACACACTGCTAGAAGGCCAAATATTTTTTCAGAGCTAGATGCAGAAAAATATTATATTCAATTTGCAACCTGATGGAGGTCAGTATAGATGGACTAATAGAACAAGTCCCACACACAGCTAGAAGCCCAAATATTTTTTCAGAGGTAGATGCAGAAAAAAATTATATTCAGTTTGCAACCTGATGGAGGTCAGTATAGATGTACTAATAGAACAAGTCCCACACACTGCTAGAAGGCCAAATACTTTTTCAGAGCTAGATGCAGAAAAAAATTATATTCAGTTTGCAACCTGATGGAGGTCAGTATAGATGGACTAATAGAACAAGTCCCACACACTGCTAGAAGCCCAAATATTTTTTCAGAGCTAGATGCAGAAAAAAATTATATTTAATTTGCAACCTGATGGAGGTCAGTATAGATGGACTAATAGAACAAGTCCCACACACTGCTAGAAGGCCAAATATTTTTTCAGAGCTAGATGCAGAAAAAAATTATATTCAATTTGCAACCTGATGGAGGTCAGTATAGATGGACTAATAGAACAAGTCCCACACACTGCTGGAAGGCCAAATATTTTTTCAGAGCTAGATGCAGAAAAATAATATATTCAATTTGCAACCTGATGGAGGTCAGTATACATGGACTAATAGAACAAGTCCCACACACAGCTAGAAGCCCAAATATTTTTTCAGAGGTAGATGCAGAAAAAAATTATATTCAGTTTGCAACCTGATGGAGGTCAGTATAGATGGACTACTAGAACAAGTCCCACACACAGCTAGAAGCCCAAATATTTTTTCAGAGGTAGATGCAGAAAAAAATTATATTCAGTTTGCAACCTGATGGAGGTCAGTATAGATGGACTAATAGAGAAAGTCCCATGCACTGCTAGAAGGCCAAATATTTTTTCAGAGCTAGATGCAGAAAAATATTATATTCAGTTTGCAACCTGATGGAGGTCAGTATAGATGGACTAATAGAACAAGTCCCACACACAGCTAGAAGCCCAAATATTTTTTCAGAGGTAGATGCAGAAAAAAATTATATTCAGTTTGCAACCTGATGGAGGTCAGTATAGATGGACTAATAGAACAAGTCCCACACACTGCTAGAAGGCCAAATATTTTTTCAGAGCTAGATGCAGAAAACTATTATATTCAGTTTGCAACCTGATGGAGGTCAGTATAGATGGACTAATAGAACAAGTCCCACACACAGCTAGAAGCCCAAATATTTTTTCAGAGGTAGATGCTGAAAAAAATTATATTCAGTTTGCAACCTGATGGAGGTCAGTATAGATGTACTAATAGAACAAGTCCCACACTCTGCTAGAAGGCCAAATATTTTTTCAGAGCTAGATGCAGAAAAAAATTATATTCAATTTGCAACCTGATGGAGGTCAGTATAGATGGACTAATAGAACAAGTCCCACACACTGCTAGAAGGCCAAATATTTTTTCAGAGCTAGATGCAGAAAAATATTATATTCAGTTTGCAACCTGATGGAGGTCAGTATAGATGGACTAATAGAACAAGTCCCACACACTGCTAGAAGCCCAAATATTTTTTCAGACGTAGATGCAGAAAAAAATTATATTCAGTTTGCAACCTGATGGAGGTCAGTATAGATGGACTAATAGAACAAGTCCCACACACTGCTAGAAGGCCAAATATTTTTTCAGAGCTAGATGCAGAAAAATATTATATTCAATTTGCAACCTGATGGAGGTCAGTATAGATGGACTAATAGAACGAGTCCCACACACAGCTAGAAGCCCAAATATTTTTTCAGAGGTAGATGCAGAAAAAAATTATATTCAGTTTGCAACCTGATGGAGGTCTGTATAGATGGACTAATAGAACAAGTCCCACACACAGCTAGAAGCCCAAATATTTTTTCAGAGGTAGATGCTGAAAAAAATTATATTAAGTTTGCAACCTGATGGAGGTCAGTATAGATGGACTAATAGAACAAGTCCCACACACTGCTAGAAGCCCAAATATTTTTTCAGAGCTAGATGCAGAAAAAAATTATATTCAGTTTGCAACCTGATGGAGGTCAGTATAGATGGACTAATAGAACAAGTCCCACACACTGCTAGAAGGCCAAATATTTTTTCAGAGCTAGATGCAGAAAAATATTATATTCAATTTGCAACCCGATGGAGGTCAGTATAGATGGACTAATAGAACAAGTCCCACACACAGCTAGAAGCCCAAATATTTTTTCAGAGGTAGATGCAGAAAAAAATTACATTCAGTTTGCAACCTGATGGAGGTCAGTATAGATGGACTAATAGAACAAGTCCCACACACTGCTAGAAGCCCAAATATTTTTTCAGAGGTAGATGCAGAAAAAAATTATATTCAATTTGCAGCCTGATGGAGGTCAGTATAGATGGACTAATAGAACAAGTCCCACACACTGCAAGAAGCCCAAATATTTTTTCAGAGCTAGATGCAGAAAAAAATTATATTCAATTTGCAACCTGAAGGAGGTCAGTATAGATGGGCTAATAGAACAAGCCCCACACACTGCTAGAAGCCCAAATATTTTTTCAGAGCTAGATGCAGAAAAAAATTATATTCAATTTGCAACCTGATGGAGGTCAGTATAGATGGACTAATAGAACAAGTTCCACAAACTGCTAGAAGGCCAAATATTTTTCCAGAGCTAGATGCAGAAAAAAAATATTTTCAATTTGCAACCTGGTGGAGGTCAGTATAGATGGAGTAATAGAACAAGTCCCACACACTGCTAGAAGGCCAAATATTTTTTCAGAGCTAGATGCAGAAAAAAATTATATTCAATTTGCAACCTGATGGAGGTCAGTATAGATGGACTAATAGAACAAGTCCCACACACTGCTAGAAGGCCAAATATTTTTTCAGAGCTAGATGCAGAAAAATATTAAATTCAATTTGCAACCTGATGGAGGTCAGTATAGATGGACTAATAGAACAAGTCCCACACACAGCTAGAAGCCCAAATATTTTTTCAGAGGTAGATGCAGAAAAAAATTATGTTCAGTTTGCAACCTGATGGAGGTCAGTATGGATGGACTAATAGAACAAGTCCCACACACAGCTAGAAGCCCAAATATTTTTTCAGAGGTAGATGCAGAAAAAAATTATATTCAGTTTGCAACCTGATGGAGGTCAGTATAGATGGACTAATAGAGAAAGTCCCACACACTGCTAGAAGGCCAAATATTTTTTCAGAGCTAGATGCAGAAAAATATTATATTCAGTTTGCAACCTGATGGAGGTCAGTATAGATGGACTAATAGAACAAGTCCCACACACAGCTAGAAGCCCAAATATTTTTTCAGAGGTAGATGCAGAAAAAAATTTTATTCAGTTTGCAACCTGATGGAGGTCAGTATAGATGGAGTAATAGAACAAGTCCCACACACTTCTAGAAAGCCAAATATTTTTTCAGAGCTAGATGCAGAAAAAAATTATATTTAATTTGCAACCTGATGGAGGTCAGTATAGATGGACTAATAGAACAAGTCCCACACACTGCTAGAAGGCCAAATATTTTTTCAGAGCTAGATGCAGAAAAAAATTATTTTCAGTTTGCAACCTGATGGAGGTCAGTATAGATGGACTAATAGAACAAGTCCCACACACTGCTAGAAGCCCAAATATTTTTTCAGATGTAGATGCAGAAAAAAATTATATTCAGTTTGCAACCTGATGGAGGTCAGTATAGATGGACTAATAGAACAAGTCCCACACACTGCTAGAAGGCCAAATATTTTTTCAGAGCTAGATGCAGAAAAATATTATATTCAATTTGCAACCTGATGGAGGTCAGTATAGATGGACTAATAGAACAAGTCCCACACACAGCTAGAAGCCCAAATATTTTTTCAGAGGTAGATGCAGAAAAAAATTATATTCAGTTTGCAACCTGATGGAGGTCAGTATAGATGTACTAATAGAACAAGTCCCACACTGCTAGAAGGCCAAATACTTTTTCAGAGCTAGATGCAGAAAAAAATTATATTCAGTTTGCAACCTGATGGAGGTCAGTATAGATGGACTAATAGAACAAGTCCCACACACTGCTAGAAGCCCAAATATTTTTTCAGAGCTAGATGCAGAAAAAAATTATATTTAATTTGCAACCTGATGGAGGTCAGTATAGATGGACTAATAGAACAAGTCCCACACACTGCTAGAAGGCCAAATATTTTTTCAGAGCTAGATGCAGAAAAAAATTATATTCAATTTGCAACCTGATGGAGGTCAGTATAGATGGACTAATAGAACAAGTCCCACACACTGCTGGAAGGCCAAATATTTTTTCAGAGCTAGATGCAGAAAAATAATATATTCAATTTGCAACCTGATGGAGGTCAGTATACATGGACTAATAGAACAAGTCCCACACACAGCTAGAACCCCAAATATTTTTTCAGAGGTAGATGCAGAAAAAAATTATATTCAGTTTGCAACCTGATGGAGGTCAGTATAGATGGACTACTAGAACAAGTCCCACACACAGCTAGAAGCCCAAATATTTTTTCAGAGGTAGATGCAGAAAAAAATTATATTCAGTTTGCAACCTGATGGAGGTCAGTATAGATGGACTAATAGAGAAAGTCCCATGCACTGCTAGAAGGCCAAATATTTTTTCAGAGCTAGATGCAGAAAAATATTATATTCAGTTTGCAACCTGATGGAGGTCAGTATAGATGGACTAATAGAACAAGTCCCACACACAGCTAGAAGCCCAAATATTTTTTCAGAGGTAGATGCAGAAAAAAATTATATTCAGTTTGCAACCTGATGGAGGTCAGTATAGATGGACTAATAGAACAAGTCCCACACACTGCTAGAAGGCCAAATATTTTTTCAGAGCTAGATGCAGAAAACTATTATATTCAGTTTGCAACCTGATGGAGGTCAGTATAGATGGACTAATAGAACAAGTCCCACACACAGCTAGAAGCCCAAATATTTTTTCAGAGGTAGATGCTGAAAAAAATTATATTCAGTTTGCAACCTGATGGAGGTCAGTATAGATGTACTAATAGAACAAGTCCCACACTCTGCTAGAAGGCCAAATATTTTTTCAGAGCTAGATGCAGAAAAAAATTATATTCAATTTGCAACCTGATGGAGGTCAGTATAGATGGACTAATAGAACAAGTCCCACACACTGCTAGAAGGCCAAATATTTTTTCAGAGCTAGATGCAGAAAAATATTATATTCAGTTTGCAACCTGATGGAGGTCAGTATAGATGGACTAATAGAACAAGTCCCACACACTGCTAGAAGCCCAAATATTTTTTCAGACGTAGATGCAGAAAAAAATTATATTCAGTTTGCAACCTGATGGAGGTCAGTATAGATGGACTAATAGAACAAGTCCCACACACTGCTAGAAGGCCAAATATTTTTTCAGAGCTAGATGCAGAAAAATATTATATTCAATTTGCAACCTGATGGAGGTCAGTATAGATGGACTAATAGAACGAGTCCCACACACAGCTAGAAGCCCAAATATTTTTTCAGAGGTAGATGCAGAAAAAAATTATATTCAGTTTGCAACCTGATGGAGGTCTGTATAGATGGACTAATAGAACAAGTCCCACACACAGCTAGAAGCCCAAATATTTTTTCAGAGGTAGATGCTGAAAAAAATTATATTAAGTTTGCAACCTGATGGAGGTCAGTATAGATGGACTAATAGAACAAGTCCCACACACTGCTAGAAGCCCAAATATTTTTTCAGAGCTAGATGCAGAAAAAAATTATATTCAGTTTGCAACCTGATGGAGGTCAGTATAGATGGACTAATAGAACAAGTCCCACACACTGCTAGAAGGCCAAATATTTTTTCAGAGCTAGATGCAGAAAAATATTATATTCAATTTGCAACCCGATGGAGGTCAGTATAGATGGACTAATAGAACAAGTCCCACACACAGCTAGAAGCCCAAATATTTTTTCAGAGGTAGATGCAGAAAAAAATTACATTCAGTTTGCAACCTGATGGAGGTCAGTATAGATGGACTAATAGAACAAGTCCCACACACTGCTAGAAGCCCAAATATTTTTTCAGAGGTAGATGCAGAAAAAAATTATATTCAATTTGCAGCCTGATGGAGGTCAGTATAGATGGACTAATAGAACAAGTCCCACACACTGCAAGAAGCCCAAATATTTTTTCAGAGCTAGATGCAGAAAAAAATTATATTCAATTTGCAACCTGAAGGAGGTCAGTATAGATGGGCTAATAGAACAAGCCCCACACACTGCTAGAAGCCCAAATATTTTTTCAGAGCTAGATGCAGAAAAAAATTATATTCAATTTGCAACCTGATGGAGGTCAGTATAGATGGACTAATAGAACAAGTCCCACACACTGCTAGAAGGCCAAATATTTTTTCAGAGCTAGATGCAGAAAAAAAATATTTTCAATTTGCAACCTGATGGAGGTCAGTATAGATGGACTAATAGAACAAGTCCCACACACTGCTAGAAGGCCAAATATTTTTTCAGAGCTAGATGCAGAAAAAAATTATATTCAATTTGCAACCTGATGGAGGTCAGTATAGATGGACTAATAGAACAAGTCCCACACACTGCTAGAAGGCCAAATATTTTTTCAGAGCTAGATGCAGAAAAATATTATATTCAATTTGCATCCTGATGGAGGTCAGTATAGATGGACTAATAGAACAAGTCCCACACACAGCTAGAAGCCCAAATATTTTTTCAGAGGTAGATGCAGAAAAAAATTATATTCAGTTTGCAACCTGATGGAGGTCAGTATAGATGGACTAATAGAACAAGTCCCACACATAGCTAGAAGCCCAAATATTTTTTCAGAGGTAGGTGCAGAAAAAAATTATATTCAGTTTGCAACCTGATGGAGGTCAGTATAGATGGACTAATAGGGAAAGTCCCACACACTGCTAGAAGGCCAAATATTTTTTCAGAGCTAGATGCAGAAAAATATTATATTCAGTTTGCAACCTGATTGTTATGCACACGCCCGGACTGACTGGCGTGTGCGTGTTTATGTAGTGATTCCACTGTGCCATGAACCGGAGAGTGCCTGGAGGGGCGTAACTAAGTATCTGCCCGACCCGACCAAGGTCGCACGACGGCATACGACGCCAGTGCACCAGGGAGGAACCGAGCAGAGGAACCAGGGTCTACTCCAGGTCAGACTACGGACACGGCTGTTGACCCACACCGGGGAATACAGGAACAGGCAGACTAGAGCACAGGCTGGGTAGGGTCCAGTACAGACTGGGAGACAAATTCGAAACCGCGGTAGACAGAGCTGAGCAAAGCGAAAACCGCAAACGCGGTGGACAGAGCTGAGCAAAGCGAAAACCGCAGACGTGGCGGACAGAGCTGAGCAAAGCAAAAACCGCAGACGCGGCGGACAGAGCTGAGCAAAGCAAAAACCGCAGACACGGCGGACAGAGCAGAGCAAAGCGAAAACCGCAGACGCGGCGGACAGAGCAGAGCAAAGCGAAAACCGCAGACGCGGCGGACAGAGCAGAGCAAAGCGAAAACCGCAGACGCGGCGGACAGAGCAGAGCAAATCGAAAACCGCAGACGCGAGGAACAGGGCTCTGTTCACACGGAACAGACTAGAAGGGAAAGGCAGAACCAGATACCCACAGGGTACTTGCAGAGAAGTAGCGAGTGGACCACAAACTCACAAACGGAAGTACAGTGACAACGAGCAGGAGTTAGGTACGAGTTCAGACTCTGCAGAAAAAAAAATGGAACGGACATAGAGAAAAAACAGGTAAAAGATAGGAGAGAGTTCAGACTGGAACTGAGTGTACGGAGGAGACCGACACTGCAGCGGGATACAGGAGCGGGTCTGGGAATACGGCCCCCAGAGAGGCAGGACGAACAGGCAAGGAGCGTGTTCAGACTGGCCTGGAAATACAGCCTCCAGGAGGGCGGAACGAACAGGCAAGGAATGAGTGCAGACTGCAGGTTAAGGTACACAGATAGGACACAGTACAGACATGGGAACAGATACTGCAAGACAGGTAACATAGACAGGACCTGGCATGTCAGAGACAAAAGCCAACTGACAGGGCAAGATGCTCAGGCATCAGTTAATTGGGGCAGCTGATTTAAATACCAGGTGATAGACAGCAATAGGCTGAGGACGCACAAGGGGTGTGCCTGCAGCAGGTACAAAAAGCAGGAAGTGATCGGGCGCCGCCCTTAAGCAGCAGAAACAGACACAAACAGACAGCATGGAGGGAAGCCAGAGAGACACCCTGGACTGGAGATCAAATACGCGCTCTTGCACAGTGGAAGATGGACCACTATGCAAGGACGCCGCCAGGTATGTTACACTGATGGAGGTCAGTATAGATGGACTAATAGAACAAGTCCCACACACAGCTAGAAGCCCAAATATTTTTTCAGAGGTAGATGCAGAAAAAAATTATATTCAGTTTGCAACCTGATGGAGGTCAGTATAGATGGACTAATAGAACAAGTCCCTCACACAGCTAGAAGCCCAAATATTTTTTCAGAGGTAGATGCAGAAAAAAATTATATTCAGTTTGCAACCTGATGGAGGTCAGTATAGATGGACTAATAGAGAAAGTCCCACACACTGCTAGAAGGCCAAATATTTTTTCAGAGCTAAATGCAAAAAATGTTATATTCAGTTTGCAACCTGATGGAGGTCAGTATAGATGGACTAATAGAACAAGTCCCACACACTGCTAGAAGCCCAAATATTTTTTCAGAGCTAGATGCAGAAAAAAATTATATTCCATTTGCAACCTGATGGAGGTCAGTATAGATGGACTAATAGAACAAGTCCCACACACTGCTAGAAGGCCAAATATTTTTTCAGAGCTAGATGCAGAAAAAAATTATATTCAATTTGCAACCTTATGGAGGTCAGTATAGATGGACTAATACAATGATGCTATGCCTAAAAGGTTTTACTTCACTAGGTGCAGTAAAAAAATTGGTATTCTATACACAGGTGGTGTAGCTTGCAACACAGATAGGCTACTCCACTGACTAACACACTCTGCAATAGGCCAAAAAGGATTAGCTTTGATAGATTTAGCCAAATGCTGTGAAAAAAACTTGCACAGCACTGGCACAGACCTGCCTGGCAAAAACTGATAGGAACTGATGTAACTTAGTCCTGAAAAGGACTGCAATTACAATTAGTCTTTACTCCCACAACCTATCTATTTAAGAGCACAGACCTGCCTGATAAAAGTTGTAGGAAATGCTGTAACCTAGTCCTTAAAAGGACTGCAATCACAACTATTCCCTACTCCCAAGCTATCTGTAGATTTGTGCGAAAATTGGCTTGAAATTAACAAGGTATAGCGCACACAGCAACAGCGGTGCCGTCTAACACGCAGCTGCAGCAGTGAGAAAATGGTGGCGACGGGGAAAATGGCTGGGTCTTATAGGGCAAGGACATGTGACATACACTGCTAATGACACATGCCCTTGCTTGTGTGAAAAAAAGCTCTTCGCTCCGTGTGTGTGCTGCTGATAGGCTGACAGAATGCACCTCCCCACTGTAAATGCGGGAAAGAGAAAAAAAAAATGGAGATCTTCATTATTCCTGCAGAGATCCATCCACTACCCCTCCCCCCGCCCCGCTGTACACTCAAACTGCGTATTAACATTAATTTTCATCATTACTGAGAAAAAATCCAGTTATGATTTTGGTGCATGAACAGTTATCGAACATAACCTCGAACAGCCGAATTTTTTTCAAAACGTTCGTGTTCGCCGAACGGCTCGAACACCGCCCAAAACAGCTCGAATTTGAGATTGGCGAACAGTTCGAGTCGAACAACGCTCATCTCTACCTCTGACCTCCATGTTACTTTCAAGGGGCATTGGAGTGCCTCAAAATTTTTGGTAGGCATTGCACTCACTGTATGCCCTATAACTGTGTAGCCGAACCGCTCCTTTTGGCACAGAAACATATCCAACAAGACATGTGTAGTTGACTGGCCTTATATTGATGTGAATGGTCCCTGTTCCTCCTGCTCTTTCTCCTTTGCCACCACCTCATCCATCATTCATCACCTGAATCTTTGTTTTAACGGGAGTCATAGAACTGGGATAGTAGCAGGAAAACATCCAGCAATCCTCGGAGGAGGTAGGATATGCGCCAAAACGCTGACCTCCTCAGGCCTAGCCGCTACTACATACATGCTGTTATGTTCTGCTACCAAAGCTAAGGAAAGAGAGGAGATCTGTCCCTACTATAGGACTCAGCTGAATCCCTACGATGTAACAGGGAACCTGATCCTGCGATCAGACCTGCTAAAGTCCTAATCTAGTCTGTACGGAGACCTATAGATGTGGGGAGGGAATCCCTACAAGTACTAAGGACTGGGAGGAATATGGGACACCTCCTAACAGAAATAGTAGCAGACAGACGAACAAACAAAATAGATAGAACATAGAGGTCCGTAGACCAAGCAAACTAACAGAGTTAGATACAGAGCACAGGCTAGCTAGAAAGTAGATATACAATGAAGTCCAGCAAAGCCAGAAGGGCGGAGCAGGATTAAATAGGCCAACAAGGTCATGTGACCAGCAAAGGAAAAAAAACCTAACAGCAAGGTTCTAACAGTACCCCCCCTTCTAAGAGGATCCTCCGGATCCCCTAGGACCAGGCTTATCAGGAAATCTCTTGTGAAACGCTCTGATAAGTCCGGACGCGGAAACATCATCTGACCTCACCCAAGAGTTATCCTCGGGTCCGAAACCTTTCCAGGCCACAAGATACTGCAAACTACCTCTATACCGTCTAGAGTCAAGGATGCGAGAAATTTCATATTCCCCGTCCTCCACCACCGGAGGAACAGAGGCAGAGGCGTCACCATCCGACACAACAGCTTTTTTTAACAGAGAGACATGAAAGACCGGATTAATTCTCCAGGAGGTAGGAACCTCCAACCTAACAGCAGATTGGTTGACAACCTGAAGCACCTTAAAGGGCCCTACAAATTTGGGACCCAATTTCTTAGAAGGAATCCTCAACCGCAGATTCCTAGAGGACAACCAAACCATGTCACCAACAGCGAACAAAACCTCCTGTCGTTTCCTATCAAAGTAGTCTTTAGATTTTCTGTTGGCCTCCTGAAGATTACCACGCACATCCGTCCAAACTCTTTCCAAATCACCGGAAAAATTCTCCTCCTCAGGCACGGCAGATCCCAACTTGGAGAACGACCCAAACGACGGATGTCTCCCAGAACAACAAAAAAAAGGCGAACAACCAGCAGAAGAAGATGTATGATTGTTCAGAGCAAATTCGGCAAGTGGCAGAAACTCAGACCACCCCTCTTGATTGTCTGCCACAAAACAACGCAAGAACTGCTCAACATCCTGGTTTTTCCTTTCTGTCTGGCCATTAGATTCAGGATGATATCCGGACGAAAACGACAAATGAATTCCCAACCTGTCACAAAAGGCACGCCAACAACGAGCCACGAACTGAGGACCCCTATCAGAAACAATGTCAGTAGGAACGCCATGAAGTCTGACAATTTCCTTGACAAAGGCCTTAGCGAGAGTTTTAGCGCAGGGCAGTTTGACGAAGGGAACCAAGTGACACATCTTGCTAAAACGGTCCACGACCACCCAGATGACAGTAAAACCCTCAGAGGGGGGAAGGTCAGTTATAAAGTCCATAGCCAAATGTGTCCAAGGAGCACTGGGGACCTCCAAAGGACAAAGCAACCCCGCAGCAGGAGTATGTGAGGACTTAGATCTAGCACATATAGTACATTGGCGCACCCACTTAATGACTTCCTTCTGCCATCCAGGCCACCAAAAACTGCGACCCACCAGTCTCTTGGTCTCAGAGATTCCGGGATGACCTGCCAACCGAGATTCGTGACACTCAACAAACAAATCTCTCCTAAAGGTCCCAGGCACAAACAACCTCCCATGAGGAGTGTTAGATGGGGCATTCTCCTGAGCTTTAAGAATCTCATCTTCCAAAACGGAGTCTAAAGCAGCTATCACAACACCTTCTTGTAAAATGTTTTCCTCTTTCTCAGCACCGACTATGGGAGAAAAACTGCGAGACAAGGCATCCGCCTTAACATTCTTAGTACCAGGGATGTAAGTAACGGAGAAATTAAACCGCGAGAAAAACAGTGCCCACCTAGCCTGACGGGCATTCAGGCGCTTGGCAGCATCAAGATATATCAGATTTTTATGATCCGTAAGAACCTGAACGGGAAATTCCGCACCTTCCAAGAAGTGGCGCCAGTGTTCAAATGCGAGTTTAATAGCCAATAATTCCCGATTACCAATATCGTAATTCAGTTCAGTCTCCGAAAATTTTTTTGAAAAAAAGGCACAGGGATGTAATCCATCCCCGTTATCCTGAGACAATACTGCGCCAACCCCCACAGAGGAAGCATCAACCTCAACCAAAAACAGCCTAGTAACATCAGGCTGCATAAGGATGGGAGCAGAGGTGAACCTCTCCTTGAGATACACAAAAGCTTCAATGGCCTCAGAAGACCACTGAACCGCATCAGCACCTTTCCTGGTGAGATCAGTCAGAGGTTTGACAATACTAGAAAAATTTTTTATGAATTTTCTATAGTAATTGGCGAAACCCAAAAACCTCTGTATCGATTTCAAACCAATAGGCCTAGGCCATTCCTGCACAGCCTGAACCTTAACCGGATCCATCTCAAAACCTTTGCTGGAGATAATGTAGCCCAAAAAACTAATTCTCTGTACAGCGAACTCACATTTCTCCAGCTTAGCAAAAAGCGAATTGTCCATTAATAACTGTAATACCTCACGCACGCTCCGCCAATGAGACTCCAGATCTGGCGAATAAATCAAAATGTCATCCAAATACACAACCACATTTTTACCGATCAAAGGTCTAAGGATGTCATTAATCAGATTCTGAAAAATGCAGGAGCATTAGTAAGACCAAAAGGCATAACCAGATTCTCAAAATGACCCACAGGAGTGTTAAAAGCAGTCTTCCATTCATCACCCTCCTTCATGCGCAACAGATTGTATGCCCCCTTAAGGTCAATTTTAGAGAACCACTTGGCCCCCAATAACTGGTTAAACAGATCAGGAATCAATGGCAGTGGGTAAGGATTGCGTGCCGTAATTTTGTTAATCTCACGAAAATCCAGACAAGGACGTAAACCGCCGTCCTTTTTTTTTACAAAAAAAAATCCAACCGGCACAGGAGACTTAGAGGGCCTAATGTGACCAGCGGCCAAACTTGTCTGTATGTATTCCTCCAAAGCCTTCCTCTCAGGAATAGTAAGGTTAAATAAACGACTTTTAGGAAGAGTCGCTCCAGGGACAAATTCAATAGAACAATCATAGTCTCTATGGGGAGGCAAAACCTGCGATTCTTTCTCAGAAAAAACTCTCCAAAAATCCTGAATAGGAACAGGCAATTCTCCCCTATCCAAAGCTGCAATACGCCCGTTACAACACTTGTCATAACATTTATGGCTCCAGGATTTAATTTCACTGGTAGACCAATCTAGTACAGGATTGTGAAATTTTAACCAGGGCAATCCCAATATTACTGGAGAAGGCAAGTTATTCAACACTACCAAATCCAATTTCTCATGGTGAAAACCATTAATAGTGAGAGGAAATTCACAGACCTTGAGAGTAATATTCTTCAAAGGGGAACCATCCACAGAAACCACAGCAATGGGGGATGATAAAGGTTCAGGTTTTAAATTGAGTTTTTCCACGAATCCCCCATCAATTACATTCAGTGTAGACCCGCAATCAACAAACACCCGAAATTCCATTAATTTTTCCTGAGCAATCGTGGAAGCAGCTAAAAATATACCCTTGGAATTTAAACAGGCAATACGGGCGTGACTGACCATTTTTTTTTCTTTCTTCATACGAAGCTCACAGCCTTTAATCAAATGACCAGATTTTCCGCAATAGAAACACAAGCCTTCCGAAAAACGACGGTCTTTTTCTTGAGAGCGAAGTGTCACCGATCCAATCTCCATCGGTTCACCACTGTTAGTACACACATTATCATAACCAGAAACTGACATAGCAGAGGATTTGCTCTCATTAACCCTTGCACGCAGTCTCCTATCCACCCGTATAGCTAATTGCATAGCCTGTTGCAAATCCTCAGGTGTAGGATAAGCAATTAGCAGGTCTTTAACCCTTTCACTGATCCCAGCAAGAAATAGACTTTTCAGAGCAGAATCGTTCCACCCTGTTTGAGTGGACCAACGACGAAAATGAGTACAATATTTTTCCACATTACCTGATCCTTGTTTTAAACATCTCAACTCAGTCTCAGCTGATGCGAGACGGTCAGGATCATCATATAATAGTCCCAAAGCAGAAAAAAAACTATCCACTGATCTGAAGCATGTATCACTAGGTTGCAAAGAAAAGGCCTACTCCTGAGGCTCTTTGCGCAAAAGTGACATTATGAACCCTACGCGCTGGGATTCATCCCCAGAGGACTTGGGTCTCAAACGAAAATACAATAAGCAAGCATTTTTAAATGAAAAAAATTCTCGATGTTCACCAAAAAATAAATCCGGCAAACATATCTTAGGCTCCAAGAAATATGCTCCAGGACAGTTACTCACGTGCTGACGGAGCTCGGCCACTTCCAGAGAGAGTCCCTGCAGGTGTTTAGCCAAATCCTGAACCGACACCATGATGGAACAAAAAAAATCTTTCCTTAGAGAATTTGCAGGCTGGACTTACTGTTATGTTCTGCTACCAAAGCTAAGGAAAGAGAGGAGATCTGTCCCTACTATAGGACTCAGCTGAATCCCTACGATGTAACAGGGAACCTGATCCTGCGATCAGACCTGCTAAAGTCCTAATCTAGTCTGTACGGAGACCTATAGATGTGGGGAGGGAATCCCTACAAGTACTAAGGACTGGGAGGAATATGGGACACCTCCTAACAGAAATAGTAGCAGACAGACGAACAAACAAAATAGATAGAACATAGAGGTCCGTAGACCAAGCAAACTAACAGAGTTAGATACAGAGCACAGGCTAGCTAGAAAGTAGATATACAATGAAGTCCAGCAAAGCCAGAAGGGCGGAGCAGGATTAAATAGGCCAACAAGGTCATGTGACCAGCAAAGGAAAAAAAACCTAACAGCAAGGTTCTAACACATGCGCTTGCATTCCAAGGAATAGAAAGCTAAGGAGATGGATGGTCTCATGATCATGAATAATTTATTCGTTGTGTGGGAGGCTGACCACTGCTGTTGTCTACCTTCTGAACTTTGTGTTGAAGCCTGATTGACCCAGGACCCACAATCCTCTATGTCTGGAGGACGTGTTGCATCCCAGTGTCCAACTGTGTCCCGGCTTCCACAATATTAACCCAGTGTGAAGGCGTCAGTGAGATGGACCATCCCTGGCCACATTCACTTGTCCACGTGTTTGTGGTTAGGCTGTCCTTCCCACTAAATGAACTGGGGAGGGCACAGGTAATGTTTTGGTATGTGCGCTTGTGTATAAGACACTCCGGGACAAATAGGGGCGGCTGGGGACCGTTTATCGACACCCGGCCGCCCCCAGGCGTCTGGGAACCGTGCGTGGGCACCCAGCCGCGGGGCGGCTGGGGACCAAGTATGGACACCCGGCCGCCCCCTGGCGGCTGGGGACCAAGCATGAACACCCAGCCGCCGGGCGGCTGGGGACTGAGAATGGATGCCAGGCCGCCGACGCAGCCTTGACGTGGTGGCCAGATTCCGCCTCAAGTGCAAGCAAGCAAGCAGTATGGTATTGTAGCCTGGGGGTGGGTGGGTGGCAGGCTGCATACTTGCGCTTGCATTGCAAGGAATGGGGGAGGTACAATTGACCACTGCCCTGGGTCAAGGACTTGCACGGGGATAGTTGCAAGTCTGCATCTTCTGATGCGGCAAGGATGACTTCTGATGGGCACACTTTTAGGCAGTGACCTGGGTATCATAGATGCTACCAGGGGTCTTCCCCATGCTGTTCCCATGTCTTTTCAGCACTGTATGCATGTGTCACACAGCACATGGCAAGATAAGGTTGTAAAATGTTAAAATTACATTTCCCGGTGAATGCATTTGTCACGGTTGAAAGCAATACAAAAGTGCAAAAACACATAAAAAATGCTACTTGTGAACATAGCCCAAGGTGTGGAGGAGTATTTTTGTTTATGATTATTTATTTTACCTTATACACAAGTCTTTACCCTGGAAAGGATGTTCCTTAACATATTTCACAGGAAAACAGTTTCAGTTTCGTTTTTGAACGTTTTATTGTGAGCCCGTAAAAGTGGCTTAATACCTCTGACCACGTTGTTGACAGCAGTGACCTGGGGGTCAGAAATGCTTCCTGGGTCAACCCCCATGCTGTCCCCATGTCATTTGAGCACTGTAACTATCGTTTTGGGCACTTTTTAGGCTTTCTACAGACTGCCGGGGGTGCCGCTGCAAAAATGCACGTGTCTCCCATAGACTAACATTGGGCTCGGTGCTCGGGTCCAGCACCCGAGTATCACGATGAGCTCGGCCCGAGCTTCGAGCTCCCGAGCATTTTAGTGTTCGATCAACACTAATGTCCACCCATGAATCTCTCCTCCCGCACCAGGGAATTTAGATTTAAACATCGAAAGAATGTGGGTGACATGTTTGTGTTGTAAGAAATGAATGGGGCGCATGGAGGAATTAACTGGCCATGAATCCAGAAATGGGATTTTATTGGTCAGGAACTGTTTGATTGAATAGTTTGGCAAATCTGACCAGAGATTATAGGGATCTGAATAATTTGGGTTTAGAAAGTACGGAATGGTAGAAATAGGGGCGTGAGCTGAGGGAAGTATGCTTTTTTTTAGATCTTTATCTAAGTCTTGTTTAATCTTAAGGGAAGTGGTAATAGTAATATCACTTATGGCCTCAGAAGTGGGGATAACAATTGCCCATATGAATTTGTGTGGATTATTACCCAGGAGTAGAAGATCAATGTCTGAGGCATCCCCTCTCTTGGATGCACCGGCTAATTTGAGCCATCTATTTGAGTGGATTGCTTTATAATAGTTTAGGACACTAGGAAGGCCAATACCCCCTTATGATTAGTCCCGAAGTGCCAAAGCAAGAAAGAAATACGAATATACGGCCAAAAAATTATAGAGAAAATAATAGAAAAAGTATCTTTATTGAGAAATATATATATAAATAATCATAACATCATATAAGGCTATGGTGGCACAGCATATGTCAGAAGCCATTACACATAGAAAAATAAAACATACTTAAAAACAACCACCAGGTGTCACCACAGAGTGCAGATATCGCATGCCTCACATATCGTTTTAAACTATAGACATATCACTTAGGGTAATCATATCTGTAGACAAATAAATGGCTACCACTAGTACACCCGCATAGAGACATAAGCCTTCATAATGCATATCGATTATAGAAAGTACCAGAAGAAAGAAATGTCACATCAGAGATATGATTCACCTTGTAATGGGATCGAGACTGCACGCTGTGTGGCTACCCGACGCGCGTTTCGGCGCTCCCGCCTTTGTCAAGGGGATGGCTGTAACTGGAGACGTGTCTCTCTTAAATACACCCACAGTGAGGTGGGACCTGCCGCTGATGCCGGAACTGCATGATCATGTGACCGTTACCATAGTAGCGCATAGCGCTACCCACTGTGCACCGCAACCCGGAAACAACCCAGAACGCTAACATTAGACTATAGGACCACATGATTGTTACTATAGCAGCACAGGACGCTACCCACCCTGCACCATGACCCGAAAGTGACGCAGAGTGCCTCACTGTATCCCGGCGACGGACTACATCAGCGTCGCAGCAGCAAGCTTCCCAGGACACGGAGGGAGTCAGACGCCATGGACAGAGAGGCACCTGCGTACAGAGTCATCACAAAGAGCGTAAAATTGTGACACAGGAACTAAGAGGTGACACTATAGGGATTACAACATATGTCACAATGTAACTAGTGCTACTAACATATTTATAATTATATTGTGCATATACAACTTGTCCTATCACATTATGTAGATAATATATATATACTCACAGAAATATACCTCATGTGATACTAAATCTATCATGACTATGACACATGGTACATACATAGAATGCAAAAACCAATACAAAAAAAATTATATACTGCATAGTGGAGGATCATACAAGAGATGACAACTAACAAATAGGTATCATCAGCAAGAAAATATAGGACATTATTGCATAGATATATTGCACAGATAGATCTCTATATGGCATAGCTTCCCAACAACGATGGCATAGTGTGTAATTCTCAGGTGTCACATCCAAAAAAGAGGTTGTCCGGTATATAGAATTAAATTGAATAAAGATAATCCAATATGGAAGGAGGATAAGGCAACAGGTCACGTATCCAGTCAAAGCCCACAGATTCATAGCACCTGATAAAAAATAATGATAATAATGTGCACAATTAAAAAACGAAGAAACACACAAAATTCTATATAGAATGACTAACACATATGTAAGATGGAATAGCAGAACAGGATTCACAAATATGGGGCAAAACTGTTATATTCATTTAGACCTCTCGGATGTATTGTGTTAAGGGTCTAAATCCACCTTGTTTCCATACGGGCCAGTCTCTGCGAAACAGGACCTCCACGTATACCCACCTCCGCCAAATCAATCCCTTTTACCTCCAAGAGCTTTGGATTACAATTGTGGTATCTTTTGAAGTGCTTTGGTAGAGTCTTTAACGTAGATATTTCGTTTTGCTCTGATGCCGCTGATATCCCTAGGACGTGTTCCCTTATACGTGTTTTAAGGCAACACGTGGTCATCCCCACGTAGATGAGACCACAGGGACATGTAGCATAGTATATAACTTTCCGGGAGCTACATGTTATACGTTTCTTGATCTCGTATGAATGTCTCCCTGTAGAGTCTACAAATGTGGTACTTCTCACCACGTTGGGGCAGGCCACGCACCGACCACATGGGGTACATCCCGGGCGGCTCCTGAAATCATCTAGAAAGGTACCAACCCTTCCCCCCTCATAGTGGCTCCGAACTAGATGATCACGGAGGTTTTTACTGCGACGAAATACAAGAGTGGGTTTAGTTGTAATGTATTTGGCTAGCACCGGATCCGCTCTAAGTACCGGCCAGGCCTTTTTCAAGGCATTCCTTACTGCCGGTATTTGAGAATGAAAAGTTGTAATGAACCTGACAACATCACTTTCCTTTCTGGTATTAGATTTATAAAGTAAGTCATAGCAGGAGGAATGTCTAGCTCGATTGTAAGCTTTCTTCACACACCTGCGGCTGTACCCACGTTCATAAAACCGCTCACTCAATTCTTGGGATTGTAATTCGAAGTCCTGGTCGTTGGAGCAGATCCTGCGAAGGCGAAGGAACTGCCCCACCAGGACGGATTGGATGATGTGTGATGGGTGGGAGGAGTAAGCATGCAACAAAGTATTTGATGCAGTAGGCTTTCTAAAAATGTTTGTTTGGATGGCATTATCAGGACCCCGAGTTAGACTAACATCTAAAAACTCAACTTTATCTGAATTACAGCTAAAAGTAAGCCGTATATTCAAGGAATTAATATTTAGGTCATGAATAAATAATTCAAGGTGTTCACGTGGCCCCTGCCAGATCAGGAAAATGTCATCGATGTACCGCGTCCAAGAAAGGACGCGGCCAATCGAGGACTCCTGATCCGGCAGGGAGAGGTCCATCTCCCACAGCCCCAGGAAAAGATTAGCATATGAGGGGGTGAACGCCGCCCCAATCGCGGTCCCCTGGAACTGTAGGTAGAAGGACCCCTTAAACACAAAGAAACTATGAGTAAGTGTAAACTCTAGCAGCTCCATCAATAGTGCTTGTATCTCAATTGATAGAGATGACCCTCTCAAAAAGTATTGAGTGGCGCTTAGACCGTCATTATGTTTAATACTCGTATAGAGTGACTCAATATCAGCAGTCACCATTAGGGAATCAATCTCAAGATATAACCCATCTACCCTTCTCAGCAAGTCACCTGTATCCCTCAAAAAAGAGGGAAGAGTTTCAACCAATGGATTGATTTTGGAATCGATCCATCTATTGACTGGTTCCAAGTAGCTCCCTTTACCGGATATGATAGGACGTCCAGGAGGTCTCTGTAGATTTTTATGGAGTTTAGGGAGGAGATAAAGGGTAGGAACTGTCGGTTCAACCACACACAGAGCAGAGGACAGTTCACCAGTAATAATCCCTCTACTAACTGCCTTACCAAGAATATTCTTAAGTTGTTCTTGGAAAGTGTGCAATGGATTATATGTCAACTTTTTATAGCAGGATGTATCACGCAACTGGCGAAGCGCCTCTGCTTCATACATCTGCTGAGGCCAAACCACAAGGTTACCACCTTTATCAGCAGGCTTAATTACGACATCCGGTAGATTTTTTAAGATCTTAAGCCTTTGTCTCTCCTCCCTATTCAAATTGTCGCAAGAAATATGTCTAGGAATTTTTTGTAATTCATTAGAGACAATTTGAACAAACATCTCCACATTGGAATGACTCGAGATGGGGGGGAACCGCTTGGAGCCCTGTCTAATAGATGGAGGTATCCTTCCACTCTCAGTGGATGTATGTTCAATCGCCAAATCCTCCAGGGTTCTCAAAGCTCTTTGCTCCTCCTCAGTTGGAAATAAATGCCATAGATAGGGGTCATGAAAATGATGTTTAAAAATCAAGGATCTAGCAAAAATATGCAGATCCTTGATAAGAGTAAACTCATCAAACCCCATAGCTGGCGAAAAAGACAGGCCTTTGCTAAGAAGGGACAGATCAGATTCAGAAAGCGGATGTTGGCTTAAATTAATTACCTTGTTATCGATATTCTTTTTCACGGGTGGTCTAGAGTTCTGCCATTTATATGGATGATAATTGAGGTCACGATGTTTCCGAGTCATGGAACTAGACCTGATCACCCTTGTGATGCATGCCTCGTCACAAGATTCACTGAGTGATGATCCCGATGAAATTGATGATGTACGAAGTGAACGAGGTTGCCGAGTATAGACTTTACGCCACCAATAGACTCTTTTCAATTGATAGTCACGTATATCTCTATTAATCTTTTTGACATGAACATCCTGAATTTTCTTGACAATGCCATCAATAGAATTTTCCAATTTAGAATCAAAGATCAGTAGTTTATCAGAAGGACAGTTCAATCTAAATGACGTGTGGGCAGTATCGATAGATAGGTCCAATGCCGCAATTTTGCTAGCATTTAATTCACTTAATTGTTGCATCAATTCGTACGAACATTCATCACATGTAGCTTCCCATTTAGATATAAATGTAGTATCCTCCACTGGAAAGGTAGGGGTGACTTTTACACATTATCCTGTTCTGCTATTCCATCTTACATATGTGTTAGTCATTCTATATAGAATTTTGTGTGTTTCTTTGTTTTTTAATTGTGCACATTATTATCATTATTTTTTATCAGGTGCTATGAATCTGTGGGCTTTGACTGGATACGTGACCTGTTCCTTTATCTTCCTTCCATATTGGACTACCTTACGTGACCTGTTGCCTTATCCTCCTTCCATATTGGATTATCTTTATTCAATTTAATTCTGTATACCGGACAACCTCCTTTTTGGATGTGACACCTGAGAATTACACACTATGCCATCGTTGTTGGGAAGCTATGCCATATAGAGATCTATCTGTGCAATTTATCTATGCAATAATGTCCTATATTTTCTTGCTGATGATACCTATTTGTTAGTTGTCATCTCTTGTATGATCCTCCACTATGCAGTATATAATTTTTTTTGTATTGGTTTTTGCATTCTATGTATGTACCATGTGTCATAGTCATGATAGATTTAGTATCACATGAGGTATATTTCTGTGAGTATATATATATTATCTACATAATGTGATAGGACAAGTTGTATATGCACAATATAATTATAAATATGTTAGTAGCACTAGTTACATTGTGACATATGTTGTAATCCCTATAGTGTCACCTCTTAGTTCCTGTGTCACAATTTTACACTCTTTGTGATGACTCTGTACGCAGATGCCTCTCTGTCCATGGCGTCTGACTTCCTCCGTGTCCTGGGAAGCTTGCTGCTGCGACGCTGATGTAGTCCGTCGCCTGGATACAGTGAGGCACTCTGCGTCACTTTCGGGTCATGGTGCAGGGTGGGTAGCATCCTGTGCTGCTATAGTAACAATCATGTGGTCCTATAGTCTAATGTTAGCGTTCTGTGTTGTTTCCGGGTTGCGGTGCACAGTGGGTAGCGCTATGCGCTACTATGGTAACGGTCACATGATCATGCAGTTCCGGCATCAGCGGCAGGTCCCACCTCACTGTGGGTGTATTTAAGAGAGACACGTCTCCAGTTACAGCCATCCCCTTGACAAAGGCGGGAGCGCCGAAACGCGCGTCGGGGAGCCACACAGCGCGCAGTCTCGATCCCATTACAAGGTGAATCATATCTCTGATGTGACATTTCTTTCTTCTGGTACTTTCTATAATCGATATGCATTATGAAGGCTTATGTCTCTATGCGGGTGTACTAGTGGTAGCCATTTATTTGTCTACAGATATGATTACCCTAAGTGATATGTCTATAGTTTAAAACGATATGTGAGGCATGCGATATCTGTACTCTGTGGTGACACCTGGTGGTTGTTTTTAAGTATGTTTTATTTTTCTATGTGTAATGGCTTCTGACATATGCTGTGCCACCATAGCCTTATATGATGTTATGATTATTTATATATATATTTCTCAATAAAGATACCTTTTCTATTATTTTCTCTATAATTTTTTGGCCGTATATTCGTATTTCTTTCTTGCTTCGGCACTACGGGATATATGTTGCTTATACGAATGGCCCTAGATATATAGTCTTCTGAATTGGTTGTAATATGGAGATACTTGTTATCTTCACAATATATGTATATGGCAACCTTATATTCGGTTCTAATCCTTCTTCTAATATTGTCTTTACTGTGTGCAGCACAGCGTTCGTGATTAGAAATATGGACTATAAAGCCAAAGAGAGAACTTGGCTTAATCAAGTGGAACAGGTGTTTGGGGTTGATGGTGGCATTACACGGCAGGATGGTGAACATAAATGGGAGGATGACTTTACAGTAATACAGGATCTGATTAGAAAACGGACTCGCCTCTGGTGGAATAGAACTTTCCTTGATACCTATCTTAATAAAAAAATGATACCAAGGGGCTTACGTGTAAAAGTCACCCCTACCTTTCCAGTGGAGGATACTACATTTATATCTAAATGGGAAGCTACATGTGATGAATGTTCGTACAAATTGATGCAACAATTAAGTGAATTAAATGCTAGCAAAATTGCGGCATTGGACCTATCTATCGATACTGCCCAGACGTCATTTAGATTGAACTGTCCTTCTGATAAACTACTGATCTTTGATTCTAAATTGGAAAATTCTATTGATGGCATTGTCAAGAAAATTCAGGATGTTCATGTCAAAAAGATTAATAGAGATATACGTGACTATCAATTGAAAAGAGTCTATTGGTGGCGTAAAGTCTATACTCAGCAACCTCGTTCACTTCGTACATCATCAATTTCATCGGGATCATCACTCAGTGAATCTTGTGACGAGGCATGCATCACAAGGGTGACCAGGTCTAGTTCCATGACTCGGAAACATCGTGACCTCAATTATCATCCTTATAAATGGCAGAACTCTAGACCACCCGTGAAAAAGAATATCGATAACAAGGTAATTAATTTAAGCCAACATCCGCTTTCTGAATCTGATCTGTCCCTTCTTAGCAAAGGCCTGTCTTTTTCGCCAGCTATGGGGTTTGATGAGTTTACTCTTATCAAGGATCTGCATATTTTTGCTAGATCCTTGATTTTTAAACATCATTTTCATGACCCCTATCTATGGCATTTATTTCCATCTGAGGAGGAGCAAAGAGCTTTGAGAACCCTGGAGGAATTGGCGATTGAACATATATCCACTGAGAGTGGAAGGATACCTCCATCTATTAGACAGGGCTCCAAGCGGTTCCCCCCCCTCTCGAGTCATTCCAATGTGGAGATGTTTGTTCAAATTGTCTCTAATGAATTACAAAAAATTCCTAGACATATTTCTTGCGACAATTTGAATAGGGAGGAGAGACAAAGGCTTAAGATCTTAAAAAATCTACCGGATGTCGTAATTAAGCCTGCTGATAAAGGTGGTAACCTTGTGGTTTGGCCTCAGCAGATGTATGAAGCAGAGGCGCTTCGCCAGTTGCGTGATACATCCTGCTATAAAAAGTTGACATATAATCCATTGCACACTTTCCAAGAACAACTTAAGAATATTCTTGGTAAGGCAGTTAGTAGAGGGATTATTACTGGTGAACTGTCCTCTGCTCTGTGTGTGGTTGAACCGACAGTTCCTACCCTTTATCTCCTCCCTAAACTCCATAAAAATCTACAGAGACCTCCTGGACGTCCTATCATATCCGGTAAAGGGAGCTACTTGGAGCCAGTCAATAGATGGATCGATTCCAAAATCAATCCATTGGTTGAAACTCTTCCCTCTTTTTTGAGGGATACAGGTGACTTGCTGAGAAGGGTAGATGGGTTATATCTTGAGATTGATTCCCTAATGGTGACTGCTGATATTGAGTCACTCTATACGAGTATTAAACATAATGACGGTCTACGCGCCACTCAATACTTTTTGAGAGGGTCATCTCTATCAATTGAGATACAAGCACTATTGATGGAGCTGCTAGAGTTTACACTTACTCATAGTTTCTTTGTGTTTAAGGGGTGCTTCTACCTACAGCTCCAGGGGACCGCGATGGGGGCGGCGTTCGCCCCCTCATATGCTAATCTTTTCCTGGGGCTGTGGGAGATGGACCTCTCCCTGCCGGATCAGGAGTCCTCGATTGGCCGCGTCCTTTCTTGGACGCGGTACATCGATGACATTTTCCTGATCTGGCAGGGGCCACGTGAACACCTTGAATTATTTATTCATGACCTAAATATTAATTCCTTGAATATACGGCTTACTTTTAGCTGTAATTCAGATAAAGTTGAGTTTTTAGATGTTAGTCTAACTCGGGGTTCTGATAATGCCATCCAAACAAACATTTTTAGAAAGCCTACTGCATCAAATACTTTGTTGCATGCTTCCTCCTCCCACCCATCACACATCATCCAATCCGTCCCGGTGGGGCAGTTCCTTCGCCTTCGCAGGATCTGCTCCAACGACCAGGACTTCGAATTACAATCCCAAGAATTGAGTGAGCGGTTTTATGCACGTGGGTACAGCCGCAGGTGTGTGAAGAAAGCTTACAATCGAGCTAGACATTCCTCCCGCTATGACTTACTTTATAAATCTAATACCAGAAAGGAAAGTGATGTTGTCAGGTTCATTACAACTTTTCATTCTCAAATACCGGCAGTAAGGAATGCCTTGAAAAAGGCCTGGCCGGTACTTAGAGCGGATCCGGTGCTAGCCAAATACATTACAACTAAACCCACTCTTGTATTTCGTCGCAGTAAAAACCTCCGTGATCATCTAGTTCGGAGCCACTATGAGGGGGGAAGGGTTGGTACCTTTCTAGATGATTTCAGGAGCCGCCCGGGATGTACCCCATGTGGTCGGTGCGTGACTCTACAGGGAGACATTCATACGAGATCAAGAAACGTATAACATGTAGCTCCCGGAATGTTATATACTATGCTACATGTCCCTGTGGTCTCATCTACGTGGGGATGACCACGCGTTGCCTTAAAACACGTATAAGGGAACACGTCCTAGGGATATCAGCGGCATCAGAGCAAAACGAAATATCTACGTTAAAGACACTACCAAAGCACTTCAAAAGATACCACAATTGTAATCCAAAGCTCTTGGAGGTAAAAGGGATTGATTTGGTGGAGGTGGGTATACTTGGAGGTCCTGTTTCGCAGAGACTGGCCCGTATGGAAACAAGGTGGATTTGGACCCTTAACACAATACATCCGAGAGGTCTAAATGAATATAACAGTTTTGCCCCATATTTGTGAATCCTGTTCTGCTATTCCATCTTACATATGTGTTAATCATTCTATATAGAATTTTGTGTGTTTCTTCGTTTTTTAATTGTGCACATTATTATCATTATTTTTTATCAGGTGCTATGAATCTGTGGGCTTTGACTGGATACGTGACCTGTTCCTTTATCTTCCTTCCATATTGGACTACCTTACGTGACCTGTTGCCTTATCCTCCTTCCATATTGGATTATCTTTATTCAATTTAATTCTGTATACCGGACAACCTCCTTTTTGGATGTGACACCTGAGAATTACACACTATGCCATCGTTGTTGGGAAGCTATGCCATATAGATATCTATCTGTGCAATTTATCTATGCAATAATGTCCTATATTTTCTTGCTGATGATACCTATTTGTTAGTTGTCATCTCTTGTATGATCCTCCACTATGCAGTATATAATTTTTTTTGTATTGGTTTTTGCATTCTATGTATGTACCATGTGTCATAGTCATGATAGATTTAGTATCACATGAGGTATATTTCTGTGAGTATATATATATTATCTACATAATGTGATAGGACAAGTTGTATATGCACAATATAATTATAAATATGTTAGTAGCACTAGTTACATTGTGACATATGTTGTAATCCCTATAGTGTCACCTCTTAGTTCCTGTGTCACAATTTTACACTCTTTGTGATGACTCTGTACGCAGATGCCTCTCTGTCCATGGCGTCTGACTTCCTCCGTGTCCTGGGAAGCTTGCTGCTGCGACGCTGATGTAGTCCGTCGCCTGGATACAGTGAGGCACTCTGCGTCACTTTCGGGTCATGGTGCAGGGTGGGTAGCATCCTGTGCTGCTATAGTAACAATCATGTGGTCCTATAGTCTAATGTTAGCGTTCTGGGTTGTTTCCGGGTTGCGGTGCACAGTGGGTAGCGCTATGCGCTACTATGGTAACGGTCACATGATCATGCAGTTCCGGCATCAGCGGCAGGTCCCACCTCACTGTGGGTGTATTTAAGAGAGACACGTCTCCAGTTACAGCCATCCCCTTGACAAAGGCGGGAGCTCCGAAACGCGCGTCGGGGAGCCACACAGCGTGCAGTCTCGATCCCATTACAAGGTGAATCATATCTCTGATGTGACATTTCTTTCTTCTGGTACTTTCTATAATCGATATGCATTATGAAGGCTTATGTCTCTATGCGGGTGTACTAGTGGTAGCCATTTATTTGTCTACAGATATGATTACCCTAAGTGATATGTCTATAGTTTAAAACGATATGTGAGGCATGCGATATCTGTACTCTGTGGTGACACCTGGTGGTTGTTTTTAAGTATGTTTTATTTTTCTATGTGTAATGGCTTCTGACATATGCTGTGCCACCATAGCCTTATATGATGTTATGATTATTTATATATATATTTCTCAATAAAGATACTTTTTCTATTATTTTCTCTATAATTTTTTGGCCGTATATTCGTATTTCTTTCTTGCTTCGGCACTTCGGGATATATGTTGCTTATACGAATGGCCCTAGATATATAGTCTTCTGAATTGGTTGTAATATGGAGATACTTGTTATCTTCACAATATATGTATATGGCAACCTTATATTCGGTTCTAATCCTTCTTCTAATATTGTCTTTACTGTGTGCAGCACAGCGTTCGTGATTAGAAATATGGACTATAAAGCCAAAGAGAGAACTTGGCTTAATCAAGTGGAACAGGTGTTTGGGGTTGATGGTGGCATTACACGGCAGGATGGTGAACATAAATGGGAGGATGACTTTACAGTAATACAGGATCTGATTATAAAACGGACTCGCCTCTGGTGGAATAGAACTTTCCTTGATACCTATCTTAATAAAAAAATGATACAAAGGGGCTTACGTGTAAAAGTCACCCCTACCTTTCCAGTGGAGGATACTACATTTATATCTAAATGGGATGGCATTGTCAAGAAAATTCAGGATGTTCATGTCAAAAAGATTAATAGAGATATACGTGACTATCAATTGAAAAGAGTCTATTGGTGGCGTAAAGTCTATACTCAGCAACCTCGTTCACTTCGTACATCATCAATTTCATCGGGATCATCACTCAGTGAATCTTGTGACGAGGCATGCATCACAAGGGTGACCAGGTCTAGTTCCATGACTCGGAAACATCGTGACCTCAATTATCATCCATATAAATGGCAGAACTCTAGACCACCCGTGAAAAAGAATATCGATAACAAGGTAATTAATTTAAGCCAACATCCGCTTTCTGAATCTGATCTGTCCCTTCTTAGCAAAGGCCTGTCTTTTTCGCCAGCTATGGGGTTTGATGAGTTTACTCTTATCAAGGATCTGCATATTTTTGCTAGATCCTTGATTTTTAAACATCATTTTCATGACCCCTATCTATGGCATTTATTTCCATCTGAGGAGGAGCAAAGAGCTTTGAGAACCCTGGAGGAATTGGCGATTGAACATACATCCACTGAGAGTGGAAGGATACCTCCATCTATTAGACAGGGCTCCAAGCGGTTCCCCCCCCCTCTCGAGTCATTCCAATGTGGAGATGTTTGTTCAAATTGTCTCTAATGAATTACAAAAAATTCCTAGACATATTTCTTGCGACAATTTGAATAGGGAGGAGAGACAAAGGCTTAAGATCTTAAAAAATCTACCGGATGTCGTAATTAAGCCTGCTGATAAAGGTGGTAACCTTGTGGTTTGGCCTCAGCAGATGTATGAAGCAGAGGCGCTTCGCCAGTTGCGTGATACATCCTGCTATAGAAAGTTGACATATAATCCATTGCACACTTTCCAAGAACAACTTAAGAATATTCTTGGTAAGTCAGTTAGTAGAGGGATTATTACTGGTGAACTGTCCTCTGCTCTGTGTGTGGTTGAACCGACAGTTCCTACCCTTTATCTCCTCCCTAAACTCCATAAAAATCTACAGAGACCTCCTGGACGTCCTATCATATCCGGTAAAGGGAGCTACTTGGAGTCAGTCAATAGATGGATCGATTCCAAAATCAATCCATTGGTTGAAACTCTTCCCTCTTTTTTGAGGGATACAGGTGACTTGCTGAGAAGGGTAGATGGGTTATATCTTGAGATTGATTCCCTAATGGTGACTGCTGATATTGAGTCACTCTATACGAGTATTAAACATAATGACAGTCTACGCGCCACTCAATACTTTTTGAGAGGGTCATCTCTATCAATTGAGATACAAGCACTATTGATGGAGCTGCTAGAGTTTACACTTACTCATAGTTTCTTTGTGTTTAAGGGGTCCTTCTACCTACAGCTCCAGGGGACCGCGATGGGGGTGGCGTTCGCCCCCTCATATGCTAATCTTTTCCTGGGGCTGTGGGAGATGGATCTCTCCCTGCCGGATCAGGAGTCCTCGATTGGCCGCGTCCTTTCTTGGACGCGGTACATCGATGACATTTTCCTGATCTGGCAGAGGCCTCGTGAACACCTTGAATTATTTATTCATGACCTAAATATTAATTCCTTGAATATACGGCTTACTTTTAGCTGTAATTCAGATAAAGTTGAGTTTTTAGATGTTAGTCTAACTCGGGGTCCTGATAATGCCATCCAAACAAACATTTTTAGAAAGCCTACTGCATCAAATACTTTGTTGCATGCTTCCTCCTCCCACCCATCACACATCATCCAATCCGTCCCGGTGGGGCAGTTCCTTCGCCTTCGCAGGATCTGCTCCAACGACCAGGACTTTCAATTACAATCCCAAGAATTGAGTGAGCGGTTTTATGCACGTGGGTACAGCCGCAGGTGTGTGAAGAAAGCTTACAATCGAGCTAGACATTCCTCCCGCTATGACTTACTTTATAAATCTAATACCAGAAAGGAAAGTGATGTTGTCAGGTTCATTACAACTTTTCATTCTCAAATACCGGCAGTAAGGAATGCCTTGAAAAAGGCCTGGCCAGTACTTAGAGCGGATCCGGTGCTAGCCAAATACATTACAACTAAACCCACTCTTGTATTTCGTCGCAGTAAAAACCTCCGTGATCATCTAGTTCGGAGCCACTATGAGGGGGGAAGGGTTGGTACCTTTCTAGATGATTTCAGGAGCCGCCCGGGATGTACCCCATGTGGTCGGTGCGTGGCCTGCCCCAACATGGTGAGAAGTACCACATTTGTAGACTCTACAGGGAGACATTCATACGAGATCAAGAAACGTATAACATGTAGCTCCCGGAATGTTATATACTATGCTACATGTCCCTGTGGTCTCATCTACGTGGGGATGACCACGCGTTGCCTTAAAACACGTATAAGGGAACACGTCCTAGGGATATCAGCGGCATCAGAGCAAAACGAAATATCTACGTTAAAGACACTAGCAAAGCACTTCAAAAGATACCACAATTGTAATCCAAAGCTCTTGGAGGTAAAAGGGATTGATTTGGTGGAGGTGGGTATACGTGGAGGTCCTGTTTCGCAGAGACTGGCCTGTATGGAAACAAGGTGGATTTGGACCCTTAACACAATACATCCGAGAGGTCTAAATGAATATAACAGTTTTGCCCCATATTTGTGAATCCTGTTCTGCTATTCCATCTTACATATGTGTTAATCATTCTATATAGAATTTTGTGTGTTTCTTCGTTTTTTAATTGTGCACATTATTATCATTATTTTTTATCAGGTGCTATGAATCTGTGGGCTTTGACTGGATACGTGACCTGTTCCTTTATCTTCCTTCCATATTGGACTACCTTACGTGACCTGTTGCCTTATCCTCCTTCCATATTGGATTATCTTTATTCAATTTAATTCTGTATACCGGACAACCTCCTTTTTGGATGTGACACCTGAGAATTACACACTATGCCATCGTTGTTGGGAAGCTATGCCATATAGATATCTATCTGTGCAATTTATCTATGCAATAATGTCCTATATTTTCTTGCTGATGATACCTATTTGTTAGTTGTCATCTCTTGTATGATCCTCCACTATGCAGTATATAATTTTTTTTGTATTGGTTTTTGCATTCTATGTATGTACCATGTGTCATAGTCATGATAGATTTAGTATCACATGAGGTATATTTCTGTGAGTATATATATATTATCTACATAATGTGATAGGACAAGTTGTATATGCACAATATAATTATAAATATGTTAGTAGCACTAGTTACATTGTGACATATGTTGTAATCCCTATAGTGTCACCTCTTAGTTCCTGTGTCACAATTTTACACTCTTTGTGATGACTCTGTACGCAGATGCCTCTCTGTCCATGGCGTCTGACTTCCTCCGTGTCCTGGGAAGCTTGCTGCTGCGACGCTGATGTAGTCCGTCGCCTGGATACAGTGAGGCACTCTGCGTCACTTTCGGGTCATGGTGCAGGGTGGGTAGCATCCTGTGCTGCTATAGTAACAATCATGTGGTCCTATAGTCTAATGTTAGCGTTCTGGGTTGTTTCCGGGTTGCGGTGCACAGTGGGTAGCGCTATGCGCTACTATGGTAACGGTCACATGATCATGCAGTTCCGGCATCAGCGGCAGGTCCCACCTCACTGTGGGTGTATTTAAGAGAGACACGTCTCCAGTTACAGCCATCCCCTTGACAAAGGCGGGAGCGCCGAAACGCGCGTCGGGGAGCCACACAGCGTGCAGTCTCGATCCCATTACAAGGTGAATCATATCTCTGATGTGACATTTCTTTCTTCTGGTACTTTCTATAATCGATATGCATTATGAAGGCTTATGTCTCTATGCGGGTGTACTAGTGGTAGCCATTTATTTGTCTACAGATATGATTACCCTAAGTGATATGTCTATAGTTTAAAACGATATGTGAGGCATGCGATATCTGTACTCTGTGGTGACACCTGGTGGTTGTTTTTAAGTATGTTTTATTTTTCTATGTGTAATGGCTTCTGACATATGCTGTGCCACCATAGCCTTATATGATGTTATGATTATTTATATATATATTTCTCAATAAAGATACTTTTTCTATTATTTTCTCTATAATTTTTTGGCCGTATATTCGTATTCCTTTCTTGCTTCGGCACTTCGGGATATATGTTGCTTATACGAATGGCCCTAGATATATAGTCTTCTGAATTGGTTGTAATATGGAGATACTTGTTATCTTCACAATATATGTATATGGCAACCTTATATTCGGTTCTAATCCTTCTTCTAATATTGTCTTTACTGTGTGCAGCACAGCGTTCGTGATTAGAAATATGGACTATAAAGCCAAAGAGAGAACTTGGCTTAATCAAGTGGAACAGGTGTTTGGGGTTGATGGTGGCATTACACGGCAGGATGGTGAACATAAATGGGAGGATGACTTTACAGTAATACAGGATCTGATTATAAAACGGACTCGCCTCTGGTGGAATAGAACTTTCCTTGATACCTATCTTAATAAAAAAATGATACCAAGGGGCTTACGTGTAAAAGTCACCCCTACCTTTCCAGTGGAGGATACTTCATTTATATCTAAATGGGAAGCTACATGTGATGAATGTTCGTACAAATTGATGCAACAATTAAGTGAATTAAATGCTAGCAAAATTGCGGCATTGGACCTATCTATCGATACTGCCCAGACGTCATTTAGATTGAACTGTCCTTCTGATAAACTACTGATCTTTGATTCTAAATTGGAAAATTCTATTGATGGCATTGTCAAGAAAATTCAGGATGTTCATGTCAAAAAGATTAATAGAGATATACGTGACTATCAATTGAAAAGAGTCTATTGGTGGCGTAAAGTCTATACTCAGCAACCTCGTTCACTTCGTACATCATCAATTTCATCGGGATCATCACTCAGTGAATCTTGTGACGAGGCATGCATCACAAGGGTGACCAGGTCTAGTTCCATGACTCGGAAACATCGTGACCTCAATTATCATCCATATAAATGGCAGAACTCTAGACCACCCGTGAAAAAGAATATCGATAACAAGGTAATTAATTTAAGCCAACATCCGCTTTCTGAATCTGATCTGTCCCTTCTTAGCAAAGGCCTGTCTTTTTCGCCAGCTATGGGGTTTGATGAGTTTACTCTTATCAAGGATCTGCATATTTTTGCTAGATCCTTGATTTTTAAACATCATTTTCATGACCCCTATCTATGGCATTTATTTCCATCTGAGGAGGAGCAAAGAGCTTTGAGAACCCTGGAGGAATTGGCGATTGAACATACATCCACAGAGAGTGGAAGGATACCTCCATCTATTAGACAGGGCTCCAAGCGGTTCCCCCCCCTCTCGAGTCATTCCAATGTGGAGATGTTTGTTCAAATTGTCTCTAATGAATTACAAAAAATTCCTAGACATATTTCTTGCGACAATTTGAATAGGGAGGAGAGACAAAGGCTTAGGATCTTAAAAAATCTACCGGATGTCGTAATTAAGCCTGCTGATAAAGGTGGTAACCTTGTGGTTTGGCCTCAGCAGATGTATGAAGCAGAGGCGCTTCGCCAGTTGCGTGATACACCCTGCTATAAAAAGTTGACATATAAACCATTGCACACTTTCCAAGAACAACTTAAGAATATTCTTGGTAAGGCAGTTAGTAGAGGGATTATTACTGGTGAACTGTCCTCTGCTCTGTGTGTGGTTGAACCGACAGTTCCTACCCTTTATCTCCTCCCTAAACTCCATAAAAATCTACAGAGACCTCCTGGACGTCCTATCATATCCGGTAAAGGGAGCTACTTGGAGCCAGTCAATAGATGGATCGATTCCAAAATCAATCCATTGGTTGAAACTCTTCCCTCTTTTTTGAGGGATACAGGTGACTTGCTGAGAAGGGTAGATGGGTTATATCTTGAGATTGATTCCCTAATGGTGACTGCTGATATTGAGTCACTCTATACGAGTATTAAACATAATGATGGTCTACGCGCCACTCAATACTTTTTGAGAGGGTCATCTCTATCAATTGAGATACAAGCACTATTGATGGAGCTGCTAGAGTTTACACTTACTCATAGTTTCTTTGTGTTTAAGGGGTCCTTCTAGCTACAGCTCCAGGGGACCGCGATGGGGGCGGCGTTCGCCCCCTCATATGCTAATCTTTTCCTGGGGCTGTGGGAGATGGACCTCTCCCGGCCGGATCAGGAGTCCTCGATTGGCCGCGTCCTTTCTTGGACGCGGTACATCGATGACATTTTCCTGATCTGGCAGGGGCCACGTGAACACCTTGAATTATTTATTCATGACCTAAATATTAATTCCTTGAATATACGGCTTACTTTTAGCTGTAATTCAGATAAAGTTGAGTTTTTAGATGTTAGTCTAACTCAGGGTCCTGATAATGCCATCCAAACAAACATTTTTAGAAAGCCTACTGCATCAAATACTTTGTTGCATGCTTCCTCCTCCCACCCATCACACATCATCCAATCCGTCCTGGCGGGGCAGTTCCTTCGCCTTCGCAGGATCTGCTCCAACGACCAGGACTTTCAATTACAATCCCAAGAATTGAGTGAGCGGTTTTATGCACGTGGGTACAGCCGCAGGTGTGTGAAGAAAGCTTACAATCGAGCTAGACATTCCTCCCGCTATGACTTACTTTATAAATCTAATACCAGAAAGGAAAGTGATGTTGTCAGGTTCATTACAACTTTTCATTCTCAAATACCGGCAGTAAGGAATGCCTTGAAAAAGGCCTGGCCGGTACTTAGAGCGGATCCGGTGCTAGCCAAATACATTACAACTAAACCCACTCTTGTATTTCGTCGCAGTAAAAACCTCCGTGATCATCTAGTTCGGAGCCACTATGAGGGGGGAAGGGTTGGTACCTTTCTAGATGATTTCAGGAGCCGCCCGGGATGTACCCCATGTGGTCGGTGCGTGGCCTGCCCCAACGTGGTGAGAAGTACCACATTTGTAGACTCTACAGAGAGACATTCATACGAGATCAAGAAACGTATAACATGTAGCTCCCGGAATGTTATATACTATGCTACATGTCCCTGTGGTCTCATCTACGTGGGGATGACCACGTGTTGCCTTAAAACACGTATAAGGGAACACGTCCTAGGGATATCAGCGGCATCAGAGCAAAGCGAAATATCTACGTTAAAGACACTAGCAAAGCACTTCAAAAGATACCACAATTGTAATCCAAAGCTCTTGGAGGTAAAAGGGATTGATTTGGTGGAGGTGGGTATACGTGGAGGTCCTGTTTCGCAGAGACTGGCCCGTATGGAAACAAGGTGGATTTGAACCCTTAACACAATACATCCGAGAGGTCTAAATGAATATAACAGTTTTGCCCCATATTTGTGAATCCTGTTCTGCTATTCCATCTTACATATGTGTTAGTCATTCTATATAGAATTTTGTGTGTTTCTTCATTTTTTAATTGTGCACATTATTATCATTATTTTTTATCAGGTGCTACGAATCTGTGGGCTTTGACTGGATACGTGACCTGTTCCTTTATCTTCCTTCCATATTGGACTACCTTACGTGACCTGTTGCCTTATCCTCCTTCCATATTGGATTATCTTTATTCAATTTAATTCTATATACCGGACAACCTCCTTTTTGGATGTGACACCTGAGAATTACACACTATGCCATCGTTGTTGGGAAGCTATGCCATATAGATATCTATCTGTGCAATTTATCTATGCAATAATGTCCTATATTTTCTTGCTGATGATACCTATTTGTTAGTTGTCATCTCTTGTATGATCCTCCACTATGCAGTATATAATTTTTTTTGTATTGGTTTTTGCATTCTATGTATGTACCATGTGTCATAGTCATGATAGATTTAGTATCACATGAGGTATATTTCTGTGAGTATATATATATTATCTACATAATGTGATAGGACAAGTTGTATATGCACAATATAATTATAAATATGTTAGTAGCACTAGTTACATTGTGACATATGTTGTAATCCCTATAGTGTCACCTCTTAGTTCCTGTGTCACAATTTTACACTCTTTGTGATGACTCTGTACGCAGGTGCCTCTCTGTCCATGGCGTCTGACTCCCTCCGTGTCCTGGGAAGCTTGCTGCTGCGACGCTGATGTAGTCCGTCGCCTGGATACAGTGAGGCACTCTGCGTCACTTTTGGGTCATGGTGCAGGGTGGGTAGCATCCTGTGCTGCTATAGTAACAATCATGTGGTCCTATAGTCTAATGTTAGCGTTCTGGGTTGTTTCCGGGTTGCGGTGCACAGTGGGTAGCGCTATGCGCTACTATGGTAACGGTCACATGATCATGCAGTTCCGGCATCAGTGGCAGGTCCCACCTCACTGTGGGTGTATTTAAGAGAGACACGTCTCCAGTTACAGCCATCCCCTTGACAAAGGCGGGAGCGCCGAAACGCGCGTCGGGGAGCCACACAGCGTGCAGTCTCGATCCCATTACAAGGTGAATCATATCTCTGATGTGACATTTCTTTCTTCTGGTACTTTCTATAATTGATATGCATTATGAAGGCTTATGTCTCTATGCGGGTGTACTAGTGGTAGCCATTTATTTGTCTACAGATATGATTACCCTAAGTGATATGTCTATAGTTTAAAACGATATGTGAGGCATGCGATATCTGTACTCTGTGGTGACACCTGGTGGTTGTTTTTAAGTATGTTTTATTTTTCTATGTGTAATGGCTTCTGACATATGCTGTGCCACCATAGCCTTATATGATGTTATGATTATTTATATATATATTTCTCAATAAAGATACTTTTTCTATTATTTTCTCTATAATTTTTTGGCCGTATATTCGTATTTCTTTCTTGCTTCGGCACTTCGGGATATATGTTGCTTATACGAATGGCCCTAGATATATAGTCTTCTGAATTGGTTGTAATATGGAGATACTTGTTATCTTCACAATATATGTATATGGCAACCTTATATTCGGTTCTAATCCTTCTTCTAATATTGTCTTTACTGTGTGCAGCACAGCGTTCGTGATTAGAAATATGGACTATAAAGCCAAAGAGAGAACTTGGCTTAATCAAGTGGAACAGGTGTTTGGGGTTGATGGTGGCATTACACGGCAGGATGGTGAACATAAATGGGAGGATGACTTTACAGTAATACAGGATCTGATTATAAAACGGACTCGCCTCTGGTGGAATAGAACTTTCCTTGATACCTATCTTAATAAAAAAATGATACCAAGGGGCTTACGTGTAAAAGTCACCCCTACCTTTCCAGTGGAGGATACTACATTTATATCTAAATGGGAAGCTACATGTGATGAATGTTCGTACAAATTGATGCAACAATTAAGTGAATTAAATGCTAGCAAAATTGCGGCATTGGACCTATCTATCGATACTGCCCAGACGTCATTTAGATTGAACTGTCCTTCTGATAAACTACTGATCTTTGATTCTAAATTGGAAAATTCTATTGATGGCATTGTCAAGAAAATTCAGGATGTTCATGTCAAAAAGATTAATAGAGATATACGTGACTATCAATTGAAAAGAGTCTATTGGTGGCGTAAAGTCTATACTCAGCAACCTCGTTCACTTCGTACATCATCAATTTCATCGGGATCATCACTCAGTGAATCTTGTGACGAGGCATGCATCACAAGGGTGACCAGGTCTAGTTCCATGACTCGGAAACATCGTGACCTCAATTATCATCCATATAAATGGCAGAACTCTAGACCACCCGTGAAAAAGAATATCGATAACAAGGTAATTAATTTAAGCCAACATCCGCTTTCTGAATCTGATCTGTCCCTTCTTAGCAAAGGCCTGTCTTTTTCGCCAGCTATGGGGTTTGATGAGTTTACTCTTATCAAGGATCTGCATATTTTTGCTAGATCCTTGATTTTTAAACATCATTTTCATGACCCCTATCTATGGCATTTATTTCCATCTGAGGAGGATCAAAGAGCTTTGAGAACCCTGGAGGAATTGGCGATTGAACATACATCCACTGAGAGTGGAAGGATACCTCCATCTATTAGACAGGGCTCCAAGCGGTCCCCCCCCCTCTCGAGTCATTCCAATGTGGAGATGTTTGTTCAAATTGTCTCTAATGAATTACAAAAAATTCCTAGACATATTTCTTGCGACAATTTGAATAGGGAGGAGAGACAAAGGCTTAAGATCTTAAAAAATCTACCGGATGTCGTAATTAAGCCTGCTGATAAAGGTGGTAACCTTGTGGTTTGGCCTCAGCAGATGTATGAAGCAGAGGCGCATCTCCAGTTGCGTGATACATCTTGCTATAAAAAGTTGACATATAATCCATTGCACACTTTCCAAGAACAACTTAAGAATATTCTTGGTAAGGCAGTTAGTAGAGGGATTATTACTGGTGAACTGTCCTCTGCTCTGTGTGTGGTTGAACCGACAGTTCCTACCCTTTATCTCCTCCCTAAACTTTATAAAAATCTACAGAGACCTCCTGGACGTCCTATCATATCCGGTAAAGGGAGCTACTTGGAGCCAGTCAATAGATGGATCGATTCCAAAATCAATCCATTGGTTGAAACTCTTCCCTCTTTTTTGAGGGATACAGGTGACTTGCTGAGAAGGGTAGATGGGTTATATCTTGAGATTGATTCCCTAATGGTGACTGCTGATATTGAGTCACTCTATACGAGTATTAAACATAATGACGGTCTACGCGCCACTCAATACTTTTTGAGAGGGTCATCTCTATCAATTGAGATACAAGCACTATTGATGGAGCTGCTAGAGTTTACACTTACTCATAGTTTCTTTGTGTTTAAAGGGTTCTTCTACCTACAGCTCCAGGGGACCGCGATGGGGGCGGCGTTCGCCCCCTCATATGCTAATCTTTTCCTGGGGCTGTGGGAGATGGACCTCTCCCTGCCGGATCAGGAGTCCTCGATTGGCCGCGTCCTTTCTTGGACGCGGTACATCGATGACATTTTCCTGATCTGGCAGGGGCCACGTGAACACCTTGAATTATTTATTCATGACATAAATATTAATTCCTTGAATATACGGCTTACTTTTAGCTGTAATTCAGATAAAGTTGAGTTTTTAGATGTTAGTCTAACTCGGGGTCCTGATAATGCCATCCAAACAAACATTTTTAGAAAGCCTACTGCATCAAATACTTTGTTGCATGCTTCCTCCTCCCACCCATCACACATCATCCAATCCGTCCCAGTGGGGCAGTTCCTTCGCCTTCGCAGGATCTGCTCCAACGACCAGGACTTTCAATTACAATCCCAAGAATTGAGTGAGCGGTTTTATGCACGTGGGTACAGCCGCAGGTGTGTGAAGAAAGCTTACAATCGATCTAGACATTCCTCCCGCTATGACTTACTTTATAAATCTAATACCAGAAAGGAAAGTGATGTTGTCAGGTTCATTACAACTTTTCATTCTCAAATACCGGCAGTAAGGAATGCCTTGAAAAAGGCCTGGCCGGTACTTAGAGCGGATCCGGTGCTAGCCAAATACATTACAACTAAACCCACTCTTGTATTTCGTCGCAGTAAAAACCTCCGTGATCATCTAGTTCGGAGCCACTATGAGGGGGGAAGGGTTGGTACCTTTCTAGATGATTTCAGGAGCCGCCCGGGATGTACCCCATGTGGTCGATGCGTGGCCTGCCCCAACGTGGTGAGAAGTACCACATTTGTAGACTCTACAGGGGGACATTCATACGAGATCAAGAAACGTATAACATGTAGCTCCCGGAATGTTATATACTATGCTACATGTCCCTGTGGTCTCATCTACGTGGGGATGACCACGCGTTGCCTTAAAACACGTATAAGGGAACACGTCCTAGGGATATCAGCGGCATCAGAGCAAAACGAAATATCTACGTTAAAGACACTACCAAAGCACTTCAAAAGATACCACAATTGTAATCCAAAGCTCTTGGAGGTAAAAGGGATTGATTTGGTGGAGGTGGGTATACGTGGAGGTCCTGTTTCGCAGAGACTGGCCCGTATGGAAACAAGGTGGATTTGGACCCTTAACACAATACATCCGAGAGGTCTAAATGAATATAACAGTTTTGCCCCATATTTGTGAATCCTGTTCTGCTATTCCATCTTACATATGTGTTAGTCATTCTATATAGAATTTTGTGTGTTTCTTCGTTTTTTAATTGTGCACATTATTATCATTATTTTTTATCAGGTGCTATGAATCTGTGGGCTTTGACTGGATACGTGACCTGTTCCTTTATCTTCCTTCCATATTGGACTACCTTACGTGACCTGTTGCCTTATCCTCCTTCCATATTGGATTATCTTTATTCAATTTAATTCTGTATACCGGACAACCTCCTTTTTGGATGTGACACCTGAGAATTACACACTATGCCATCGTTGTTGGGAAGCTATGCCATATAGATATCTATCTGTGCAATTTATCTATGCAATAATGTCCTATATTTTCTTGCTGATGATACCTATTTGTTAGTTGTCATCTCTTGTATGATCCTCCACTATGCAGTATATAATTTTTTTTGTATTGGTTTTTGCATTCTATGTATGTACCATGTGTCATAGTCATGATAGATTTAGTATCACATGAGGTATATTTCTGTGAGTATATATATATTATCTACATAATGTGATAGGACAAGTTGTATATGCACAATATAATTATAAATATGTTAGTAGCACTAGTTACATTGTGTCATATGTTGTAATCCCTATAGTGTCACCTCTTAGTTCCTGTGTCACAATTTTACACTCTTTGTGATGACTCTGTATGCAGGTGCCTCTCTGTCCATGGCGTCTGACTCCCTCCGTGTCCTGGGAAGCTTGCTGCTGCGACGCTGATGTAGTCTGTCGCCTGGATACAGTGAGGCACTCTGCGTCACTTTCGGGTCATGGTGCAGGGTGGGTAGCATCCTGTGCTGCTATAGTAACAATCATGTGGTCCTATAGTCTAATGTTAGCGTTCTGGGTTGTTTCCGGGTTGCGGTGCACAGTGGGTAGCGCTATGCGCTACTATGGTAACGGTCACATGATCATGCAGTTCCGGCATCAGCGGCAGGTCCCACCTCACTGTGGGTGTATTTAAGAGAGACACGTCTCCAGTTACAGCCATCCCCTTGACAAAGGCGGGAGCGCCGAAACGCGCGTCGGGGAGCCACACAGCGTGCAGTCTCGATCCCATTACAAGGTGAATCATATCTCTGATGTGACATTTCTTTCTTCTGGTACTTTCTATAATCGATATGCATTATGAAGGCTTATGTCTCTATGCGGGTGTACTAGTGGTAGCCATTTATTTGTCTACAGATATGATTACCCTAAGTGATATGTCTATAGTTTAAAACGATATGTGAGGCATGCGATATCTGTACTCTGTGGTGACACCTGGTGGTTGTTTTTAAGTATGTTTTATTTTTCTATGTGTAATGGCTTCTGACATATGCTGTGCCACCATAGCCTTATATGATGTTATGATTATTTATATATTTATTTCTCAATAAAGATACTTTTTCTATTATTTTCTCTATAATTTTTTGGCCGTATATTCGTATTTCTTTCTTGCTTCGGCACTTCGGGATATATGTTGCTTATACGAATGGCCCTAGATATATAGTCTTCTGAATTGGTTGTAATATGGAGATACTTGTTATCTTCACAATATATGTATATGGCAACCTTATATTCGGTTCTAATCCTTCTTCTAATATCCCCTTATGATTAGGTAGGGTTAGGATTTTATGAGGAAGTCTAGATTTTTTATACTTCCAAATGTATTGGGATAGGACCTGTTTTATTGAGGAAAAGAAGGCTAAAGTAAGATTTATAGGTAGCATATTCATGTGATAAATAATTTTGGGGAGGATATATGCTTTAACTACATTTCTTCTACCTATCCAGGATAACAAAGGATTATCATATGTTCTAAGGAGGGATTTGTGGCGCCCCTGAGGGTTCAGTCGCCACAGGGGTACTGCACCTCAGAATGAGGTGTGGTATCTCCTCTCCCAGGTAAGGATGGAGTACTTCACAGGACCCCAACCACACACTCAATGACTCGCCCCCTGGGCCGTGGGGCACGCGGATCCGGGCGATAGGGGAACGATGGGGGTAGTAGTAGTGGCGGCCCGGTCCCGCGGCTCAGGGTGGTCAGACCAATGGTAGTCTGCTACGTGCTTCAGAAAATGTCCGACTACGCCACCCATGGATTGCGGTTATTAGGAACCGCCGCTGCAAGGCAGTCCGCTGGGGCTGATGATGAATGCAGCTGGGATGGTGTGACTCCCCACGGGAAGAGTGCGGCCCCAGGGCAGTGTAGTGGATGGTGGGAGTGATGGTGGTGAAGGTCCCAGTACCGGTAGTGCCGGAGGAGCGAAGGAGCACACGGACAACAAGTTACAGTCCAGGGTCTTTACTCACAGTTCGTTTGTCCCGGGTCACTTCCGTCGGCAGTGACCGCCCGAGCCGTGCTGCGTCCACCAGGTGTGGGGCTCGGTCAACTCCCAAGCAGTCAAGAGCATGGCACAGGACCCCCTTTAATCCTTTCTCTGGCCTGCCTCACCAGTGACCCACTTTTGTCCAGCTGCCGCGGACTTGTGCGGTTAAACGTGGGCCCCGTCCTCCGCTGTCCTATATGGTGCCTTCCTAGCAGGTTTGATGAGGTGTCGCACCAATAGATGATCACGACGACCGGTCTTTGGCTGAGGGTTGTTTCTCCTCCACCAACTTGGGATCCGGTACCCTTAATCTGCCTGACCCTTCACCCTGGATTCTCGTGGGTTCTTAGGGTCCCTTCCACCTTCTTGTTCCTGAGCTCTTCTGTTTCTCTCTCTCTTCTCCTTCTTTCCTGTTCTGTTCCTTTCTGTTTCTTTCTCTTGGAGCTGAGATGAGCCAGAATCTCAGCTCCCCTTCACTTCCTCCTCGGCCTCTCACTAGGCCCTCCTGGAGTAGAGCTCCTGCAGAGGCTGTACTCCCTGTCTTCTCCTCTGGCTGAACTGACGAACCTCGATCTAAGATGGTGCCCACCTTTTATACCTCCCTCTGACCATGAGCCCAGGTGACCAGCAACCAATGGGCTCCTATCTACGCTCAGGAACCGCCCCCTATCTGCCCCTACAGCACTGGGTGTCCCACCCCCCTCCCCACTCCAGGCAGGGACATAGTCGGTCGTGCCTGCACTTCTGTCTAGTGGGAGCACCGTTGAGCTGTCCCTCGAAAATGGGGTGTGTGTGCTGTATGCAGCTAACTGAGCCCTGGTCCATACTCCATCCTTACCTGGGAGTGGAATATCACACCTCTGGGCTGAGGTGCAATACCCCTGTAGCGGCCGAACCCTCGGGGCGCTACATTCCCCCCTGGTAAAGCACAGCACGTCCTCGGGCTGGAAAAGAGCAAAAACAGATAATTACAGGACATGCAAAACTTTTCAATAACTTTTCACATCAGAAAACAGGTAATACGGTTCAATTCCCTTTATGGGAAACACTTTTCTTTTCTTGTCACTGTTATAAAACACTTTGCTAATGCCTCTGGAACTCTTTTGTCATATAAAACATCTTGTAAAACATTTGCATTATCACCTAGAAGCATATAAAACTTTCTCATGTAGCACATTTTTAAGTAAAGCACATTCTTGGATTCTTGGATCATGGCCGCGGTGCAACTTGCGACCAGGTAAAGGTGCAACAGTCCAGTAAATCTTGAGGTAGACGTTGCGGTTTTTGTATAAAACCAGTAGGGGGCGCTTTAGGAAGCGCAACTATATACAAGGGATTTGACCGCTCTCAGTCCTCAGCCAGTTTTGGGAAGGGAATGGCTGCTCACAGTCCTCAGCCTGGTAGGGGATGAGGGGCACACAGGTAACAGTTCAATATTTGTCCCAATGGGGACCACACTTTCAAGACGGGAACAGTCCCAAAAACAGTTCTGATACCCTGACGGGTAACTATGTACACAGGTACTTTGCTACTTACTAGTAGCGGTGTCCTCCATATGCTTCCTCTTCCTCCTCATATGGTTCTTCAGACCCGTCCGGGTCCTCTTGGCTCTCCTCATAGCCGCGGTGTTGTAGCTCCTCCTCAGTGAGCCAATGAACATGTAGGGCGTATGGTCCTTTTGCACCTACGTGGCGGGTAAAGGCGACCACATCACCAGGGTATAGGTCACGGCCACGATGTCCCTCAGGTAGATGACTCTCAACGTCCCTGCGGGTCACAAAGACGTTGCCTGCGGTTTCTGGGCCCCTGATGAAGCCCCAGCCGTTCTCCATGTGGAACTTGACTATGGTCCCGGTGATTCGGGGACCACGGGCTGCTTGGGGGTCTTGGCGGGCCTTGCGCTTTTGTTCAGCACTCTGGGCTTGGAGCCGTTCCTCCCTGACGCGCCTCTCTCGTCGCTCCCGCTCAAAGGTCGCCAGTTGCTGGTGACAGGCCTCCAGACGACGGACCGCGTCTGCCCGGGTCTCTTGAGAGAACCCCATCAAGTTCTCGTCGGTGGAGTCCCACGCAAATTGGACGTCCTCTAGTGGGGGTAGGGTGACCTCGACGGGTTCAGGAGCCGGTATCAGAGGCTCGCGCGGGGGCTGGGCCTTCCATGGCTGATTGCCGGTCACTTCAGCCGGCCACTCCAGCGGCAGTCCATCCGGACCGGTATGATGGGCAAACAGGTCCACGCCCAGCGATGGTATAGTGGGGGGACCTGATCTGGGAGCAGCGCCCGGGGGCACTCGGCCTTGCGACCAGGCCGGGGGTCTTGTGGCTGCGCTAGGTGGCAGTCCCATCCGGGACAGGGGCGTAGGCTTGGCGATGGCGCCCGGGTCATCCAGGCCTTGCGACCGGGCCGATGATGCTTCCTGCTTTACGGCGCCCGGGGTCAAGGGGCGTGGCGCCGGGCGGGGCGTGGCCGCGGCGCTCGCCGCTTGAGGCCTAGCTGGGAGCAGTAGCAGCGCGGCAACAGGTGCGGTGAGTGGGGCTTCTGGTGCTGCGACGGGAGGCTGGGGCAGGCTTGCGGGTGCTGGGCTTGGGGTGGTGACGTCCCCTTCACTTGCCTCAGTCCTTGTGGCTCCCTCCGCGGCGTCGCCTCCGGTCCTCTCTCCTCTTGCGCCGTCCTCAGAGGCAGGCAAACCCCGGGGTGCGGCTGAGGCCTGTCGCTGGTGGGTCTCGGCCTGCCGGGCCAGTTCCTCTCTCCACTCGGTGAGTGCACTCCGCTGCGCCCGGACCATCCTCTGCCCCAGGTCCTCCAGTGCAGCTTGCGCACGCTCCGGGTCTCTGGGGAGCTGCGCTAGGACTTCTGCTAGGCTGCAGAGTGGTTCGGCCTGCAGCAGGCTTCGGGCCAGGAGGCTGGTGCTGCTCAGGGCGTCCATTCCCGGGTGCGGTCTGTCTGGACTGATCCAGACCACCCCCTGCCCCGCAGTTTTCTTTCCTATCCGCCCCCATGGGGGGTGGTCCTGGGGCATTCTGCTGACAATCACTCTCAGGGGCAGCCCCCCCACGTTGACGGACATTTCCACAGCAGTGCTCATGGTTGTTGGGGGCGGGCTTCCTCTTTGGCGCCATTCTGGGACCCGGCCCACGATGGGAGGCGGCCTCCTGTGGTCTTTTGGCGCGCACATTATGGCGCTCGTTCTTCTAGGGCGGGCGACATCTTTAGTACAACGAAACAGTCTCTTTTCAGGCGCGCAGTACCCGTGGTTAGCGGGCACGAAATCCTGCCGACTACGCCAAAGCTGACTCGCCCCCTGGGCCGTGGGGCACGCGGATCCGGGCGATAGGGGAACGATGGGGGTAGTAGTAGTGGCGGCCCGGTCCCGCGGCTCAGGGTGGTCAGACCAATGGTAGTCTGCTACGTGCTTCAGATAATGTCCGACTACGCCACCCGTGGATTGCGGTTATTAGGAACCGCCGCTGCAAGGCAGTCCGCTGGGGCTGATGATGAATGCAGCTGGGATGGTGTGACTCCCCACGGGAAGAGTGCGGCCCCAGGGCAGTGTAGTGGATGGTGGGAGTGATGGTGGTGAAGGTCCCAGTACCGGTAGTGCCGGAGGAGCGAAGGAGCACACGGACAACAAGTTACAGTCCAGGGTCTTTACTCACAGTTCGTTTGTCCCGGGTCACTTCCGTCGGCAGTGACCGCCCGAGCCGTGCTGGGTCCACCAGGTGGGGGGCTCGATCAACTCCCAAGCAGTCAAGAGCATGGCACAGGACTCCCTTTAATCCTTTCTCTGGCCTGCCTCACCAGTGACCCACTTTTGTCCAGCTGCCGCAGACTTGTGCGGTTAAACGTGGGCCCCGTCCTCCGCTGTCCTATATGGTGCCTTCCTAGCAGGTTTGATGAGGTGTCGCACCAATAGATGATCACGACGACCGGTCTTTGGCTGAGGGTTGTTTCTCCTCCACCAACTTGGGATCCGGTACCCTTAATCTGCCTGACCCTTCACCCTGGATTCTCGTGGGTTCTTAGGGTCCCTTCCACCTTCTTGTTCCTGAGCCCTTCTGTTTCTCTCTCTCTTCTCCTTCTTTCCTGTTCTGTTCCTTTCTGTTTCTTTCTCTTGGAGCTGAGATGAGCCAGAATCTCAGCTCCCCTTCACCTCCTCCTCGGCCTCTCACTAGGCCCTCCTGGAGTAGAGCTCCTACAGAGCCTCTACTCCCTGTCTTCTCCTCTGGCTGAACTGACGAACCTCGATCTAAGATGGTGCCCACCTTTTATACCTCCCTCTGACCATGAGCCCAGGTGACCAGGCAACCAATGGGCTCCTATCTACGCTCAGGAACCGCCCCCTATCTGCCCCTACAGCACTGGGTGTCCCAACCCCCTCCCCACTCCAGGCAGGGACATAGTCGGTCGTGCCTGCACTTCTGTCTAGTGGGAGCACCGTTGAGCTGTCCCTCGGAAATGGGGTGTGTGTGCTGTATGCAGCTAACTGAGCCCTGGTCCATACTCCATCCTTACCTGGGAGTGGAATATCACACCTCTGGGCTGAGGTGCAATACCCCTGTAGCGGCCGAACCCTCGGGGCGCTACATCAACACTACACCACTCCAGTTCTGAAGGGGGCCTAAAGCACCATAGTGCTGCCCTGGGCCTGAATGGAGGAGTTGGGGGGAACCAAAGTTAGGGGGAACCACGTAGTGAGTGAGGGTGGAGGAAGCATTTACCTAAGCACTTTATTAGAATTCTATATAACTGGCGGCCATCTTAATAACAAGGTCTTTGGTCGTGGGTACTTGGGACGGCAAGTCAGCGCAAAGCTGCAGCCAGCTGAGGGTCCACAGTTCCCAGTCTCAGACCTCGAGACGGGGGGTCGGGGCAGAGTTATAACCTGCTCTGTGTCCGGTCAGGGTCCAAGCAAGAAGGCCCAGGAGGGGAGCAGAGGAGATAGGCTCCACAGGCGAAAGGATCTCAGGGGGTGCGGACGGAGCGGAGTCGCCACCTGCATACCTTATTCTGGCTCAGCCAGAGAGACCCTGCCGCATGAGGGGGTACCGGTCCCCTATTATCTGACTTTGCACTTCACGTCTCTGTCGGAAAAGTCCGGAGGCTTATGTGGATCCCAAGGGGATATGGACGGAGCGGAGTCACCACCTGTATGCCCTAATCTGAGTTTATCCAGAGGGACCCGGCCTTACCCCACGTTCTCACCACAAGTCACCAAAAAGGGCACCCAGTCGGTCCGGGAACTACACCTTACCCACAAGGGACATCGCAGTACCCTTACGGGACTCAGTGGGGGACACAAGGCGGGAGAAGTTCAACAGGAGAGGAACACACTAGAGCGGGGGTCCTGACAAGCGTTCCTGAACTACCTGGAGTGTGCTGAACCCCACCCTGGCGGCCACAGCTCGCCGTGTGACAGCAGAGAGAAGCTCTGAGCTGACTACACACCAAAGTGAGTAAAGACTTGGATGACTTCAACTACTGCCTCTGTCTGTTCTATCCTCTGTGGCTCTACACCCACCAACGCTCTATTCTACACCCTCTCTACACTGCCCTGAGGCTACGCTCCACCTGTGGGGAGCCGCACCAACTAGGCTGCCTGAACACCGGCCTCAGAGGACTGTTGCAGCGCTGGTGATCCTCACCAGACCCCACAGGTGACGTCACGAACATTCCTCTATCCCATATAATTTTCCTCCTTCTTTTAAGAGTGACCCCAGGGTATGGGCCCGGGAGCCGACCGCCGTGACATCCCCCGAGATCAGGCAACAACAAAGCCCGGGCGCCGAGTTGACCCCATCCCCTGGGTGCGTCTTCTCTTCCTGGCGTCACGAACAGTATTCCGTGCCCGCGGCAATGGCAAAAATCTATACCCCTTGCCACCGGGTACTGTGCGCCTTTTCCTAAAGACTGTATTTCCACATGCAATGTGGCGCCCGCCCAAGAAGAACGGGCACCATTATGTGCAGGGAAGACAACAACAACTTAAGACCTCCCATCGTGGGCCAGGTTCTCCAATGGCGCCAAAAACACAGACTGCCCCTTGCAGCAGAGACTGTCCGCATAGTTGTGTCTGTCAAGACGGATGGGATTTCCCAAGGAGTGGCCGTCTACGAGCAGCCACTGAACCGCCCCCGAAAGAGGAGGAGGAAGAGAGGGGGACAAGGTGTGGTCTGGGCATGTCTAGACAGACCGCACCTGGCAGCCGCGTTGGAAGGAGAACAGGATGTGCCCTCCATCGCTGGCCCACCAGCAGCCACCTCCCTCACCCTGGAAGGATACAGCATTCATTAGACAGCGGAGGAGGCTGACTTCCTCCACGGCGAGACGCAGGACCTGACCTGCCGAGTTGAGGAGGCCCAGCGGAAAGCGGTCGCGGAGTGGAGAGAGGACCTGCTGGGGAAGCTTGCGGCCCGACGCTAAGATACGTCGCGCCCCACCAGCGATGCCCCAGCCCAGGCAGAAAAGGAGGAAGACCAGGAGTCCGCATGCAGCCCAGGAGCGGGTAAGAAAGAAACCCCCGTCCAGGGCGCTGAGTGCGCAGACCTGCTCCTGGACCTCCTACCGTCGCCTCCATCCCCGGGCGCCACCGTTTTGGAGCAGTTACTGGCCCCGGAACCTGAGGCCCAAGCCGCCGCAGCCTCCGGAGGCCTGCTACCCCTCGCGCTCCCGGAACCGCAAGCACCTGCCTCGCTTGGGTGTACATGCACCCGAACCCGGACTGGTCCGCGAAGGTGGAGGACCAACAGCGGCCCCCGTTAATGCCGTTTCCAGCACCCCTGTTGCCTGCCCAGGAGGGGAGGAATTTAGATGGGACAACCAGGGGGGGGTCTAATGGGGTTTCTCCAGGAGACCCAAGCTGAAGCTCGACAGCGGACAGAGTTTTGTGAACGTGAGCTCCTCCAGCTAGAGAGGGAACGACGTGCCCGGAGGGTCCGCTGCGAACAACTGGAAGTGCGGTCAAAAGCCGCCAAGGCCCAAGCCAGGCAGGCGGAGGCCTCCCATCCCAGCCCCCGGGAGGAAGGACTTATCGTCCGGTTTCACCAGGAAGCGGGATGGGGCTTCATCCGCAGCCCCCAGTTCAAACATGATGTTTTTGTTAATCGGCGGGACGTTAAGCCCCACTTGGAGCAAGGCCACCCCGACCGCAATCTCTACCCTGGAGACTTGGTCTCATACACCCGCCACCACGGAGTACGTGGGTGGTACGCCCTAGAGGTGCACCGGGTGTTTAAGGAAGATGCCCCCCTGCGCGTTGCCACGGGTGACCGGTCCGGATCTGTGGGCAAGCACGAGCCGTACCCCCGGTGGGGATACCATCACTAGTGCGGCCCCGGAGGCTGGACTCCCTTACCTCCCAGTTATTAGTATGTTTATTAAGACATTGTTCCTGCACACAGTGAGCAGCCAACAAACTCAATTGTAAATAGTTTGCATCTATTAAGGGGCCCCCTATTGGTTTTATATGCACAACACCAGACCTCAGAACAAAAACCTGTCTGGTGTGGCAGAAGTGGAGGTCCAACTCGGGATCACCATGCCCTGCAGCCACCCCAGGGCCTACGTTGAGGGTTTGCTTTGTACAGGTCCTTCATGCTGCTGAACTTGCACTTATACAATATTTTCTACTGTTTTCTATATATACAATGTTTTTATATTTATCATGTATAACCTGCAATGTTTAAGAAAAGTCCCTCCCATAAAGGGAAGATTGTTATTGTTTAAAAAGAATTTAAATTTTTGAATGTCTGAAATATACCATGTCTTTGCTCTATTGCAGCCCGCGGACGTGCTGTGTTTCACCAGGGGGGAATGTGGCGCCCCTGAGGGTTCAGTCACCACAGGGGTACTTCACCTCAGAATGAGGTGTGGTATCTCCTCTCCCAGGTAAGGATGGAGTACTTCACAGGACCCCAACCACACACTCAACACTACACCACTCCAGTTCTGAAGGGGGCCTAAAGCACCATAATGCTGCCCCGGGCCTGAATGGAGGAGTTGGGGGGAACCAAAGTTAGGGGGAACCACGCAGTGAGTGAGGGTGGAGGAAGCATTTACCTAAGCACTTTATTAGAATTCTATATAACTGGAGACCATCTTAATAACAAGGTCTTTGGTCGTGGGTCCTTGGGACGGCAAGTCAGCGCAAAGCTGCAGCCGGCTGAGGGTCCACGGTTCCTGGTCTCAGGCCTCGAGACGGGGGGTCGGGGCAGAGTTATAACCGGCTCTGTCCCCGGTCAGGGTCCAAGCAAGAAGGCCCAGGAGGGGAGCAGAGGAGATAGGCTCCACAGGCAAAAGGATTTCACGGGGTGAGGACGGAGCGGAGTCGCCACCCGCATACCTTATTCTGGCTCAGCCATAGAGACCCTGCCGCAAGAGTTGGTACCGGTCCCCGATTATCTGACTTTGCACTTCACGTCTCTGTCGGAAAAGTCCGGAGGCTTATGTGGATCCCAGGGGGATATGGACGGAGCGGAGTCACCACCTGTATGCCCTAATCTGAGTTTATCCAGAGGGACCCGGCCTTACGCCACGACCTCACCACAAGTCACCAAAAAGGGCACCCAGTCGGTCCGGGAACTACACCTTACCCACAAGGGACATTGCAGTACCCATACGGGACTCAGTGGGGGACACAAGGCAGGAGAAGTTCAACAGGAAAGGAACACACTAGAGCGGGGGTCCTGACAAGCGCTCCTGAACTACCTGGAGTGTGCTGAACCCCACCCTGGCGGCCACAGCTCGCCGTGTGACAGCAGAGAGAAGCTCTGAGCTGACTACACACCAAAGTGAGTAAAGACTTGGATGACTTCAACTACTGCCTCTGTCTGTTCTTTCCTCCGCGCCTCTGCACCCGCCAATGCTCTATTCTACACCCTCTCTACACTGCCCTGAGGCTACGCTCTACCTGTGGGGAGCCGTACCAACTAGGCTGCCTGAACACCGGCCTCAGAAGCCGTACCAACTAGGCTGCCTGAACACCAGCCTCAGAGGACTGTTGCAGCGCTGGTGATCCTCACCAGACACCACAGGTGGCATCACAAACATTCCCCTATCCCATATAACTTTCCCCCTTCTTTTAAGAGTGACCCCAGGGTATGGGCCCGGGAGCCGACCGCCGTGACATCCCCCGAGATCAGGCAACAACAAGGCCCGGGCGCCGAGTCGCGCCCATCCCCTGGGCGCATCAGATTTAATATTCTCAATAAGAGGCATAAAGTTTCTATAGTATAAAAGTTCGGGATTATTAGTAATCTGCACTCCTAAGTATTTGATACTGACCTCTGGCCATTTGCAGGGTGCAGTTCTCTGGAGTAATTTTACGTTGCTTAAAGGAGTCAAAATGTTAAGAGCCTCAGACTTTTTGAGGTTAATTTTGAAGTTTGATATTTCCCCAAATTGTTCTAATATCGTTAGAAGTCTGGGGATTGCTATCACGGGATTAGATAACATTAGGAGGATATCATCTGCGAACACCGCAGCCAACAACTTCATATTTGTTATTTTAATACCCTGGACATCTGGATCTTGTCTGATTTTCTGTACAAGCGTCTCCATAAGTAGGATGAAGAGGGAAGGAGAGAGGGGGCACCTCTGCCGCGTCCCATTTTGAATATCGAAACTCCCTGATAGCGTTCCATTAATTCTAACACGAGCAGAGGGGGTAGAGTACAGCGAGAGAACGGCGTTCACAAAAACTGGCGGGAAGGCAAATTTTTCTAAAGTATAAGCTAAAAAGCGGCAACTGACTCTGTCAAACGCCTTCTCCGCGTCTGTGGACCACAAAAACGATCTTTTAGCCGCAATATTTTTATTTTCAAAAGGGTACTAGGAGAAATTGGGCCCCAAAAGTTGTTGTGCAATTTCTCCTGAGTACGCTGATACCCCATGTGTTGGAGAAAACTACTGTTTGGGCGCATGTCAGGGCTTGGAAGGGAGGGAATTACGCTTTGGAATGCAGACTTTGATGGAACGGTCTGCGGGCATCATATCACATTCTCAGATCCCCTGATGTGCCTAAACAGTGGAAATGCCCAACAAGTGCCCCCTTTTTGGAAGTGATAGCTGATTTTTGAATTTCATAATGTAGCGTCATACGTCAGTTGTGTAGGACAACCTGACAAACACTACGCAACTGACGTAAGACAACCTGACGAACACTACGTCAGTTGTGTAGTGTTCGTCAGGTTGTCATATGTCAGAAATTAATTTAGTAGTCCATGGAAGTATGGTACCTTTTGAAGCAGTCTTTCATGCACAGGCCAGGTTTGTCGGGGCAGGTAACTTAGTTTATAGGCTGCGTGCCCACTCTGCGTTTTTCTAGCGTTTTTGCCGCGGAATTTCCCCAGCGAAAATGCTAGAAAAACGCTTGGTAATACGTGCCCCATGGTCCCCAATGATAATCCGCATGTGCTATGCACATGCAGCGGATATTTCCGCTGCGGATTATTAGTGCGGAAAAATCCGCAGCATATCCATTAATTTCGCGGAAGCGTGGCGTTTTCACCGCCATTGACTTCCATTGGGCCGCTTCAAATCCGCAAACATGTTAAAATACTTGGGGATTTGAAGCACATTTGCTGCGATTTTGTAACACAAAACTGCAGCAAATGGGAAGTGACCTCATATGGGGGCGTTCATGCCATCCCATGAGCATCCCATAATCCAGGAAGACGAGAATCCCATACCATTCCCGTCTACCAGGGTCATGGCTGCTCATCTGGGATGGTATAAGCGCATGAATCTCGACGTGGGATTAATGATTAGTGTGGTAAGTAGTGTCTGTGTGTCTGTATGTGTCTGTATGGGTCTGCGTAGGGTGTATGTGGGGTCTGTGTGTGCGGGTGTCAGCAGGCAGACATAGGCCGATGTGAGACTACTACTCCCATCGGCCTATGTCTGTGCCCAGTAAAATAGTGCCAGCAGGAGCAGCTCGATGGGAGCAGTAGTTCCCATCAGCCTGCTCCTACTGTAAAATGTTAAACAAAATTCAAATTATTGCCCCCATGTATTTTAAATGTATTGCCCCCATATATTATTGCCCCTATTTATTTATTAATTTGCCCCCCCACCTTATTTATTTTTTTCCCCTTTTTTTGGGGGGGGGGGTTGCCATCGTATTCCCTTTTTTATATATATATTTTTTTATTTAATTTTATTGCCCCCAAGATTTTTTCTACTGTCCCTTTTTTAGTTGTTATTAATTGGTGGCCAGTGGTTACCTAGAAAAATAAATTAATTAAGTAGTTAATACATTACCTATCATCGCCGATCGCCACCTAAAATAAAATAAAAAAATACACCTATGCTCACCTAGACACCTAATTCCCCGAAGCCATCGATCTCCTGTAATAAAAACTAAAATAAAAAAACACAACCTTATCCTTACCCCTCCGTAGTAGTCCACGAGTGTCCCAAGAAGATCTCCAGTTTAGAGCAGCCACATAAAATGTGACCGCTCTAAGCCACTGCCGCCGCTACAATGACGGGGCTGTACAGCGGCCCCGTCATTGCATAAGCGAGTTCACCGGAGTTCAGGCAGCACTGCTCTGGTGATCTCCTTTACGGCCCCGCTGACCGTGAGAAATTCCCACGGTACAGCAGGGCCGCAAAGAAGGTCAACGGAGATGCGCTGACTGAATGCACTCCTGTGACCTCAGTCAGTGTCTCACGCTGCCGGGATCGGACGTGTTCCCGGCAGTGTGGGCATACAGCAGCCATGCACAGCTGTCACCATCTCCAGATGTGACAGCTGTGCATGGGAGATCATCGCAGGAACGTGGACAGGTAATTATTTTTTTTAGCAAATTAAGAATTTATTAAATTTGTGTTATTTATTTCAATTCAATTATTTTTTTCTGGGTGTAGTGTGTTTTTTATTTTAACTCTCTGTAGGTTAGTAAGGGGGTGTCTTATAGATGCCCCTCATTACTAATCTGGGCTTCATGGCAGCTGGCGCTGACATGAACCCCACCACTATTACCCCCTGCCACCGCACCAGGGCAGCGTGGAAGAGCGAGGCTAAGCATCAGATTTGGCGCACAAATATGATGCGTCAAATCTGGGGCGGCTGAGGGCTGATATTATAGCCTGGGAGGGGGCCTATAACCATGGCCCCTTTCTAGGCTATTAATATCAGGTCGCAGCTGTCCGCCTAGCCTTTGCTGGCTACAATTTATAGGGGGACCTCACGTTATTTTTTGTGGTGGTCCCCCTGTACAATGGCCAGTAAAGGCTGAGCTAACTGCTGTGGCCTGGTATTAATGGCAAGGGAAGGGGCCATGGTTATTGGCTACTTCCCAGACTATAACATCAGCCCTCAACCATCTGCTTTCCCTCTGCTAGTTATTAAAATTATGCGGGAGTCTACTTTTTTTTTTAAAAAAAAAATTATTTTATTGAAATGAAAGATTATTGTACAGCTTATGTAGGTTCATTCACTGAAAGCTCCTGCATACGCTGTAAGGCCAATTTCTCACGTCCACATATCCACGTCACTGCAGATATGCATGACCGAGCATGCTTCGGAATGGGTCTGTGTGTGGGTCTCCGTTATGTCTGGGAAATGTCATCACTCGTCCCGGAGATTCTGACGTGTGAAAGAGCCGTAATAGTATATAGGAAGGGGGGGGGGGGTTGTGGTGTGTGTGTGAGCGCATGTATACACACATGCGTAGATATCTCCATATGTTTTGCGTGTGTGTGTATATATATATATATATATATATATATATATTTGTATATTATTTTTTAATCTTTTATTCTACCCTTTTTTTAAACAAAAATTATTCACTGACGGTATGTTATTCACTCTAGATTGAAAAAGATCCAGAAATCTGGGACAGGGCCAGTGAGGTGCCGTTTGCAGACGAGCTGGCCTTCATGCTAAGCAGCAGGAGTTTGCAGAGGTAATTTCCCAATAAATATTATTAATCGTAATGTTTACAAAAATGTTGTATTAACATTAGTGTTGAGCGAGTATGTTCTGTTCCGAGTATGCTCGAGCCGAGCTCCGAGTATTTACAGCTGCTCGGTGATATGGTTAAATCGCTCCCGTGTGCATGATTTGCCACTGTTTGACAGCTTTATTACATGTGAGGAATGTGTAAGAAATAGACATTCCTCACATGTAATAAAGCTGTCAAGCAGTTGCAAATCGTGCACACGTGAGCGATTCAACCATATCACCGAGCAGCTATAAATACTCGGAGCTCGGCCCGAGCATACTCGGCGAAAGGGTTAATAGAACATACTCGCTCAACACTAATTAACATGCCTTATTTTTTAACTTTTATTTTATACAGAACTGAAGGCAATATCAGGGCCCAAACACCAGGTCCACAAAAGGACTCAAGTACTGAACATGGACCAGAGGAATCCGAGGACTTGGTTCTACTTTCCTTGCCAGATCAATCAGTTTTTCCATCCACTTGCACTGCTGTTTTGTCCGCTGCCGGTTGTCCCGCACCTTTTTCTTCAAGTCCTGCGGACGTCGTGCCGGTTTTGGGTACTGCTGCTCCTGCTCCAAGCGCTGCCAGTAGCTCTACTGGTGATGTCTCGAGGCCCACTGGGAGGGGGGCTGGTTCTGCTCGTCCCGTGGCATCGAGAAGGGCGGCACCAAAAAAGACCAAAAGCCACGAGGGTGTGACTAGTGTGCTTGAAGCTCTCACTAGTCGCACCCTCAGTCTTGTGGACAGGACAGCACAAGAGGATGACCTGGATAAATTTGCCTTGTCCATAGCTGGCCGCCTCAGATCCATGCCATGGGACAAGCAGAACCTGTACATGACTGCAGCCATCACTCTGGTCGTGACGATTGATGGGACATCAGTTATGCCCTCGCCCCCAGCCTTACTTACTGGGATATTCAATCTGTTCAATCCCAGTGGGCCTCCACCACCACCAGCAGCTGCAACCCAGCATTTTGGGCAGGCTGCAGCATACCGGCCTGAAGAGACCCAAGCCAATTATGGTCGACAAACAGCCCCTGGAGCATCAGCACTTCTGCGAGGACCATCCCCAAACACCAGCTTTTCTCAAGAAATGTTTCCTGGGTACGGCTATGATCCAAATTTTCATAATTTAACTGATTTCCCCCCTCCCTGTCATCATTTTTGGACCATAGCAAATACAGACAGCACCTGTAGGTCGTTAGATACACAAATTTTTAGAGAATGAGACAATGCGCTAACAAACACCTTTTCTTATGGTCACTAATACTAGGCTTCAGGCGTAGGAGACTGTAAGAAAAGGTGTTTAGTTTTATATGATTAAATAACCTACAGGTGCTGCCCGTATTTCATGGCCCTAAATTGATGACAGGTCTGCCGTACACAATGTGTAATATATTCCCAAGTTATGGGCAATGTTTTCCCAAAAATTTATATAAAAGTTTGTTGTTTTTTGTTTTAAAAAAGTTGAAAAAGTTATTATATATTATGTATTAAAAAAAAAATTAGTTAAACTATTTGTTCATTTTACTTTTCAAGTGTATATGTGGTTGGATAGGGTTTATCTGAAAAAGTGCAGGTCAGGGGAACTCTGAATTTTGAAAGTTATTCAGCTACTCTATGTCTGTGGTCAGCTAAATTAGAACTATACTTTGATATTTTTTTCCACAATAAAGTTTTGGATGGATACTACTCTCAACATTGTTCTTTACTAGTTCTGCTCTTAGCGCAAGCAAATGACAATGGTGAGTGATGACTTTAGCAGACAGTACTTGGGAAGAGCGCTCTAGGTAGTAACGCCAATTTCCAGGCACTGATACGTGTGGGTTGTTCACTTTAGCGTTAATGTATGGTCCTAATACAATATGTAGAAGGTGACAATTGAAGAAATATTGGAGACAAGATTAAAAATTTAAAAAAATCTACAGTACTTTGAAAATTTTACATTCACATTGAAGGCATCAAAACTATGAATTAACACGTGAAATTATATACTTAACAAAAAAGTGTGAAACAACTGAAAATATGTCTTATATTCTAGGTTCTTCAAAGTAGCCACCTTTTGCTTTTATGACTGCTTTGCACACTCTTGCCATTCTCTTGATGAGCTTCAAGAGGTAGTCACCGGAAATGGTTTTCACTTCACAGGTGTGCCCTGTCAGGTTTAATAAGTGGGATTTCTTGCCTTATAAATGGGGTTGGGACCATCAGTTGTGTTGTGCAGAAGTCTGGTGGATACACAGCTGATAGTCCTACTGAATAGACTGTTAGAATTTGTATTATGGCAAGAAAAAAGCAGCTAAGTAAAGAAAAATGAGTGGCCATCATTACTTTAAGAAATGAAGGTCAGTCAGTCTGAAAAATTGGGCAAACTTTGAAAGTGTCCCCAAGTGCAATTGCAAAAACCATCAAGCACTACAAAGAAACTGGCTCACATGAGGACCTCCCCAGGAAAGGAAGACCAAGAATCACCTCTGCTTCTGAGGATAAGTTTATCCGAGTCACCAGCCTCAGAAATCGCAGGTTAACAGCAGCTCAGATTAGAGACCAGGTCAATGCCACACAGAGTTCTAGCAGCAGACACATCTCTACAACAACTGTTAAGAGGAGACTTTGTGCAGCAGGCCTTCATGGTAAAATAGCTGCTAGGAAACCACTGCTAAGGACAGGCAACAAGCAGAAGAGACTTGTTTGGGCTAAAGAACACAAGGAATGAACATTCGACCAGTGGAAATCTGTGCTTTGGTCTGATGAGTCCAAATTTGAGATCTTTGGTTCCAACCACCGTGTCTTTGTGCGACGCAGAACGGATGGACTGTACATGCCTGGTTCCCACCGTGAAGCAAGGCAGAGGAGGTGTGATGGTGTGGGGGTGCTTTGCTGGTGACACTGTTGGAGATTTATTCAAAATTGAAGGCATACAGAACCAGCATGGCTACCACAGCATCTTGCAGCGGCATGCTATTCCATGCGGTTTGCGTTTAGTTGGACCATCATTTATTTTTGAACAGGACAATGACCCCAAACACACCTCCAGGCTGTGTAAGGGCTATTTGACCAAGAAGGAGAGTGATGGGGTGCTACGCCAGATGACCTGGCCTCCACAGTCACCAGACCTGAACCCAATCGAGATGGTTTGGGGTGAGCTGGACCGCAGAGTGAAGGCAAAAGGGCCAACAAGTGCTAAGCATCTCTGAGAACTCCTTCAAGATTGTTGGAAGACCATTTCCGGTGACTACCTCTTGAAGCTCATCAAGAGAATGCCAAGAGTGTGCAAAGCAGTCCTCAAAGCAAAAGGTGGCTACTTTGAAAAACCTAGAATATAAGACATATTGTCAGTTGTTTCACACTTTTTTGTTAAGTATATAATTCCACATGTGTTAATTCATAGTTTTGATGCCTTCAGTGTGAATGTACAATTTTCATAGTCATGAAAATACAGAAAAATCTTTAAATGAGAAGGTGTGTCCAAACTTTTAGTCTGTACTGTATATTTTTTTTAAAACATTTTTGGGCCATTTAAAAAAAAAAAAAAAAAGTCAGGAAGTTCTTTTATTGGTCATCAGATCTTCTCTGCTGGTCAGGCTGCTCAACACCAGCACAGGAGTATTGTCATTGCATGGCACCTTCAGGACTCATGAAGTACTCAGCGAAGGTTTCTCGCACCCTGGCACCAAAGTTTGATGGCCTTCCCTGACCCGAGCTGACAACTGGAATTAATTCAGACAGCTGTGACTCCTCATCTATTTCTGTGCTGTATTCACAAGCATAGTTGTGTAGTACACAGCATGCCTTAATTACATTGTCAAGGGTCTCCGAATCCAACTGGATGGCAGTGTGAAAGATCCTCCACTGATTACACATGAATCCGAAGGTGCATTCCACATATCTGCATGCACGACTCAGCCAATAATTAAAAATCCTCCGCTGGGCATTCAGTGCCCTTCGTGGGTATGGGCACAGCATGTTGGTTTGTAAGGGAAATGCCTCATCCGATACCATCACAAAGGGAACTGGATGTGTGGAACCCGGCAAAGGTCTTGGGACTGGTAGCGTTCCGCCATCTCGAAGAATTTACAGCTCAATTTGTGATGATCGAAACACCCGAGAGTCCCCTGTACTGCCATAAGCACTAACGTCAATGGCAACAAATTTGTAATGTGCATCAGCCACCACCATCAGGACCACAGAAAAATACTTCTTATAATTAAAGAAGTGTGATCCTGATCGTGGTGGCTGCTGAACTCTCACATGTTTGCCATCAACAGCACCTATGCAGTTGGGGAAATTGGCCACAGTTTGAAAGCCTGTCGCAACCTGCAGCCAAGTCTCCTCGGTTGGGGAAGGCATCACGATGGGCTGCAACTTCTGCCAGATGACGCTACATGTGCACCTTACAATTCTGGAAATGGTGGATTTACCAACCCTAAATTGGAGGTGCAGTGATGTATAGCTCTTTCCTGTGGCGAAAAACCTGAAAAGGAAAAATATAAAATTAGAAAAGCCAGAAAAAGAAAAGAAATGCAAGCCAACACTATAATTCTCCATTATTGATTACTCTGGACTTTATTACAAAATACTATTCCAGCAATGAGCACCATTTTTTTTGGGGGGGGGGGGGGGTATGGACACACATTTTATAGGTGTTTTTTCATCTTTTGTTTGCTCTTGATTTCACACATATCAATTCTATTCTGTTTTCATTTGGTGTCTGTGTTAGCTACAATGTTTGCTTTACAGTACACTCATCAGTGACCTTTTCAATCTGATCTCTGTGCATGGTTATATCTTGGCCAAGCCAAAAATAGGTACACAATAACAGACACAGTGGAGCTGTCACCATGTCACCACAGGGTGACTAACAAAAGCAGGTACACCTGATGGGAGGGGTGAGCTGATGTGCCCATTCATGGGTGGTGGAACTACTGTCATTGTTCCTATGTGATTAGTAAAATACAAAACCGCACAAGGGCCCTTTCACACGTCAGTTTCACCAGTATGAGTGGTGACAGTTTCCAGACATACCGGAGACAAGAGACATAATGAATGCTATTACTTTATTCTTAATTTTTACAGGTGGGGACACACTACTAACCCCCTCATCATGATCCCTGCTGGTGATAACCTTTATCCAGCAGTGGGTGCACCAGTCCCACATAATTTTTCCACCCACTCCCAGAACAGGGGGGCACTCAGGGGGTTCAATCCGGGAGTGCTTCCCTTCGTAAACTCTAAACTTGTGAGTATACCCTGAGGTACTCTCACACAGTTTATACAGCTTGATTCCGTACCTGGCCCTCTTACTGGCAGGTACTGCCGGAATCCAAGCCGCCCCTTAAAAGCGATTAAGGACTCATCCACGCGGATGTCCCTTTGGGGCATGTTCACTTCAGCAAAATTGTTGTTGAAGTGTTCGATGACCGGCCAAACTTTGAAAAGACAATCAAAGTTCGGGTCATCGCATGCAGGACACCTTGCATTATCTTGGTAAAACAAGAACTTGTGGATGGCCTGAAAACATTTCCAGATCATAACCATTTGGAACACTGGAGTGCTATACAAAACATCAACACTCCAGTATTACCGAAGTTCTGGCTTCTTCAGGATCCCCATATGAAGGACCAGGCCCCAAAACGTCATCATTTCTACTGCGTCCACAGGAGACCAGTTAGAAAATGATGAAGAGGGGTTTTGTTCCAAAAATTGATGAGCATATAAATTAGTTTGGCCCACCATGAGGTTTACGAAACCCTCAGAGAAAAAGACTTTGAAAAAGTCTATTTCTATAAAGCTGGTGGTGTCAAACTTGATTCCTGATTCCGCCACGAAATCAGGAATCAGTGGCTCATAATTTTCAGGGGGCGAGGTCCATATGGGATCAGGAGTGGGGGGCACTAGATCATCTTCTCTCCTGGGACGACTGCAGGGCGGTCCAGCAGCACCTGTGGAGGAAGAGGAAGAGGAGGAAAAAGAGGAAGAAGATGACAAGGAGTCGGAAAAATAAAGAAATGTGGGATCCTCACCCTCGCTGTTAGTGTCGGAGGCAAGAACAGCCGGGACCGGAGCTGGAGACTGCCGTTGGACACAAAAAAAAAAATTGTGGGAAAGGGATAAAAAGAGGGGGGAGGGGGGATTGGGGTGGATGACTTACCAAAGTCTTCTCTTTTCTTCAGCAAGATCAGCAGCAGGCTCTAGAGCAGGAACCACAGCAGGTCAGGAGCAGGAGACCCAGGACGCCGGAGCAGAAGATCCAGGAGCTGCAGCAACGACTGGAGCAGGTGAGAAGATGGTCTTGTGGTGTCAAAGAATATTCTGTGGCACTACAAGACCCAGCGACAGACAGATCAGACGTGACCGCTCTGTATAAATCCTCACCAAGTGTGAGGGTCTGCAGGGTGGTCACAGGGGGGTGATAGGGTGGTGACAGGCCGGTCAACACCCAGTCACCTCCCGATCAGGTAATCTGATTGGAGCGATCGATGATGACATCAATCGCTCCAATCAGAGTACCTGAATACAGATGACCGGGCGGAATTGAGCAGAAACTCCAGGTTTTTGAGGAGTTTTGCATTTTTAAAGGAGGATTTAAAAATTTTCCTCTCAGTTGCCTCTTGGTTTTTGCTCCAAAACCGCCTTGAAAAACTCAGTGTGCACATAGTCATTAAGTAGTTGTGTCACAAAGACAACCAATCTCCATGATCCTTTCTGTGACATATGGATGTCATAGAGAAAGATCACCGGACCATGACCTACATCTATGAGCCACAGAGAAGATCTGCTAACAAATGGAGACCAATTAGCTGTTTCTACCTGCTTTCAAACCTAAATGTGTGGGAAATTACCTGATAGTGAGCAGATAGCTCTAAGTATTACCATTTTATATACAATGTGTGCAGAATTATTAGGCAAGTTGTATTTTAGAGGATTATTTTTATTATTGATCAACAACTATGTTCTCAATCAACACAAAAGACTCATAAATATCCAAGCTTAATATTTTTGGAAGTTGGAGTGGTTTTTTTTTAGATTTGGCTATCTTAGGAGGATATCTGTTTGTGCAGGTAACTATTACTGTGCAGAATTATTAGGCAACTTAATAAAAACCAAATATAATCCCATCTCACTTGTTTATTTTCACCAGGTAAACCAATAACAGTGCACAAAATTTTGAAATAAACGTTTCTGACATGTAAAAACAAAAACCAAAAAAATGAGTGATGAATATAGCCACCTTTCTTTATGATGACACTGAACAGCCTTCCATCCATAGATTCTGTCAGTTGCTTGATCTGTTTTCGATCAACATTGCGTGCAGCAGCCACCACAGCCTCCCAGACACTGTTCCGAGAGGTGTACTGTTTTCCCTCCCTGTAGATCTCACATTTTATGATGGACCACAGGTTCTCTATGGGGTTCAGATCAGGTGAAAAAGGGTGCCATGTCATTATTTTTTCTTCTTTTAAACCTTTACTGGCCAGCCACACTGTGGAGTAGTTGGATGCATGTGATGGAGCATTGTCCTGCATGAAAATCATGTTTTTCTTGAACGATACCGACTTCTTCCTGTACCACTGCTTGAAGAAGTTGTCTTCCAGAAACTGTCAGTAGGTCTGGGAGTTGAGCTTCACTCCATCCTCAACCCTAAAAGGTCCCACAAGTTCATGTTTGATGATACCAGCCCATACCAGTACCCCACCTCCACCTTGCTGGCGTCAGAGTCGGAGGGGAGCTCTCTGCCCTTTACTGATCCAGCCTCTGGCCCATCCATCTGGCCCATCAAGAGTCACTCTCATTTCATCAGTCCATAAAACCTTTGAAAAATCAGTCTTAAGATATTTCTTGGCCCATTCTTGATGTTTTATCTTATGTTTCTTGCTCAAAGGTGGTCGTTTTTCAGCCTTCCTGACCTTGGCCATGTGCCTGAGTATCGCACACCTTGTACTTTTTGATACTCCAGTAACATTGCAGCTCTGAAATATGGCAAAACTGGTGGTGAATGGCATTTTGGCAGCTTCACGCTTGATTTTCCTCAATGCATGGGCAGTTATTTTGTGCCTTTTTTGGCCAACACGCTTCTTGCGACCCTGTTGGCTATTTGCTATGAAACGCTTGATTGTTCGGTGATCACGCTTCAAAAGTTTGGAAATTTCAAGACTGCTGCATCCCTCTGCAAGACATCTCACAATTTTGGACTTTTCAGAGCCCGTCAAATCTCTCTTCTGACCCATTTTGCCAAAGGAAAGGAAGTTGCCTAATAATTAAGCGCACCTTATATAGGGTGTTGATGTCATTAGTCAACACCCCTCCTCATTACAGAGATGCACATCACCAGATTTACTTAATTGGTAGTTGGCTCTCAAGCCTATGCAGCTTGGAGTAGGACAACATGTATAAAAAGTATCATGTGATCAAAATACTCATTTGCCTAATAATTCTGCACACAGTGTAGTATATGCATGGAGCAGACAGTGAAAAAGACTTAGCTGATAGCTGCAGAGCCAGAAATGATATCAGAGATGGTAACTTCTGTACAACAGATATTTGTGATATACAGAGCACCTTGAATAAATTGGACAACCAGAGTGAAAGAATTATAAACTCTGGCATGCTGTATAACCTTTGTATATTAATTAATTTTAACACATTTTAAGAAGATTTAATCACTCTTACTATTAAGAACTTTTTCTTCTTTTGACAACTGAAGCAGATTTTCCAATATTCACAAATGTTTTTTATCCTCTTTTTTACCACAAATATGAATGATGGTAAGTAGTGATGGGCGAGCACTAAAATACTCGGGTTCTCGATGCTTGGGTCGAGCAAATTGGGATGCTCGGGTGCTCGACCCGAGCAACAAGCCCAATGTAAGTCTATGGGAATCTCGAGCATTTTTCAGGCGGCTCCCCCCGGCGGTCTGCAGAGGGCCTAAAAATTGCCCAAATCGATGGGAACATTGCTAGAATGACATGGGAACAGCATGGGGAAGACCCCTGGAAGCATTTCTGACTCCCAGGTCACTGCTGTCAACAACTTTGTCAGAGGTATTACGCCACTTTTACGGACTCAAAAACGAAACCAAAATGGATACATACAAAAATTAAACCAAAATGGATTTTCCTGGGAAATATGTTAAGGAACATCCTTTCCAGGGTAATGACTTGTATATAGGGCAAAATAAATAACCAAAAACAAAAATGTTCCTCCACACCTTGGGCTGTGTTCACACGTAGCGTTTTTTATGCATTTTTGCACTTTTGCATTGCTTTCAACCGTGACAAATGCGTTTTCCGGGAAATGTCATTTTAACATTTTACAACCTTATCTAAGCAGGTGGTGTGTGAGACATGATCAGACACATCTTGTTTCATTTATGAAGGAGGGACTCTGAAAGTCACAAAGCCTATTTTTATAGGGCCATCAGGGAGCCTTTACTATTCTTAAAGGGCCAGCAGTCGGCCCTCACTATTCTTAGAGAGTCATCTGCCGGCTATGCTTTGTTGTTCCCATTACTAAAGAGTGGTTCTCCTATACTGTTATTTTGTATGCAGTGAGTGGCAGGTCTGCCCAAAATTTGGACGCACCCCAATTCCCCTTTGAAAATTTGGACGCACCCCAATACCCCTTTGAAGAGACTTAGAGTAGGCCTCCTGAAACCAATGTTCCCACTATTAGGAAGTGGGACTCCCATACTGTTTGCCTATGCAATGAATGCAAGGGCTACCAAAAATTTGGACCTACTCCAATGCCCCTTGGAAGGTACGTAGAGGAGGGCCTCCTGAAATTTTTTTTTCCCATTATTAGGAAGTGGGTCTCCCATTGTGTTTGCCTATGCAGTGAATGCAAGGGTTGCCAAAAATTTGGAGGCACTCCAATGTTCCTTGGAAGAGACTTGGAGGTCATAGGGCCTCCTGAAAGCAATGTTCCCATTATTATTAAATGGGTCTCCCATAGTGTTGGCCTATGCAGTGAAAGAAAAGGCTGCCAAAAATTGGGAGGTACTCCAATGCCCCTTGGAAGAGACGTAGAGGACCTCATGAAAAAATATCATGCACTAAGTGTATGGGCTGACAAACATTTAACCCTGGGAGGTATACATTATCATACTGTATAAAAAAAATGTTTCACGGGCATCATAAACACCCTTTAAAAAAATGATGTGGGTGTTGCATCACGCACAACGGTCACCCTGGTGATATGGTGGTGGAGGATGAGAAGAAGGAGGAGGACAAGAGCAAATAGCCCAAATCAGGAAGCGTATACCCATGTGTGGGTGTGAAAAGGTGCATGGGAATACACCTCCCAAAAAAAGACACTGGATTTGAGTTTATGTTACGCTGCTATCATTCGGTGGTGTTGACAAGTCTGGCCCAATCCAGTCCTTGTGCATTTTTATAAGCGTCAGCCTGTCAGCATTTTCAGTTCACAGGCGGATGCGCTTATCAGTTATAATTCCATCAGTGGCACTAAAAACCCGCTCTGATAAAACGCTAACGGCAGGGCAGGCCAGGACCTCCAAGGCGTAGAGAGCCAGTTCATTTCACGTGTCCAGCTTGGATACCCAATAATTATAAGGCACAGAGGAATCACGGAGGACGTTGGTATGGTCAGCAAGGTACTCCCTTAGCATCTTCCCAAAATTTGCACTCCTTGGAAGAGTACCCCGCGCCTGAAGCGGGATGATGACGCTAATTATGGCATCATCGCCGCTCACAATCTTGGTGGAGTCCTAAAAGTTTTGGAGGATGGTACATATGTCTGACATCCATGTCCACTCCTGAGGTCTTATGTGTGGAGTCTGAACTGAATACCGATGGCATTGTTGATGCTGGTAGTCAACAACTTCCCTCTTCTGCTCACAAATCCTTCCCAACCTCTGCAGTGTAGAGTTCCAATGCATGGGGCCATCATACACCAGTCGGTGAGCCGGAAGCTGCAAACGCTGCTGAAGCACGGTAAGGGCAGCAGAAGCTGTAGCTGACTTTCTAAAATGGGCACATAGGCAGTGTACTTTGACAAGCAGATCTGGCAGCTCCCGGTAGGTTTTGAGAAACCGCTGAACCATGAGGTTAAGCACATGGGCCAGGCATGGTACATGTGTGAGCTCGCCTCGCCTCAGAGCCACCACCAGGTTCCAACCATTGTCACACACGACCATGCCTGGCTGTAGGTTCAGCGGTGTCAGCCACAGATCTGCCTGCTCTTTCAGAGCTGTCCACAACTCTTCAGCATTGTGTGGTTTGTCACCTAAGTATATTAGTTTCAGCACAGCCTGTTGCCGCTTGGCTGAGGCAGTGCTGCAGTGCTTCCAGCTTGTGACTGATGTGGTCATTTTGGAGATGGAGGCTCAAGAGGAGGAGGAAGCTGAGGAGGATGAGGTACAGGAGCTGTAGACTGTGGGGGCAACCCTGATTGAGCTAGGGCCCGCAATCCTCATCGTCGGGAGGATGTGTTCCGTCCCAAGGTCCGACAGGGTCCCGGCTCCCACTTTGTTAACCCAGTGTGCCATTAGCGAGATATACTCTCCATGCCCACAAACACTTGTCCACGTGTCCGTGGCTAGGTGGACTTTCCCAGTACCTGCATTGTTGAGGGCACGGCTAACGTTGTGGGACACATGCTTCTGTAATGCGGGGATGGCACCTCGGGAGAAATAGTGGCGGAGGGGACCGAGTACCGAAGGATGGCCGCTGCCATCAGGTTTCGGAAAGCTTCCGTCTCCACTAGCCTAAAAGGCAACATTTTGAGCGCAAGCAGTCGTGAAATGTGGGAATTTAGTAGTGTGGCCTGTGAGGCATTGGCTGCATATTTGCACTTGTGTTCCAAGGACTGGGTGCAGGGCAGGAGGCATCTTCACATGCACTATGGACAGGAGATTGGCTTGCAGGCACAACAGCGGAAGAAGCAGTGGTGTCACCAGCAGACACTGTTCCTGGACCTTGGGGTTTGGCCCACAAAGTCGGGTGCTTTGCTGCCATGTGCCTGATCATGCTGGTGGTGGTCAGGCTGCTAGTTTTGCTACCCCTGCTGATGCTGGCCTGGCAGGTGGTGCTATTGGACTTTTTGGGGTTATCGGCAGAGTCTTTAAAAAACAACCAGACTTGGGAAGACCTAACAGTTGTCAACGTCCGTCGTGTTGGTGTTACGGGGAACGGTTGCCCACCTTCTGTCTGCGGCCACCACACTGCTTCTTCTTGCCTGTTGGGGTGCTTTGCCTCCCTCCCCCTGTGTGCTGCTGTCCTCACTCTGCATGTCCTCCTGCCAGGTTGATTCAGTTACTGTATCATCCACCACCTCGTCTTCCACTTCCTCACCCTAGTCCTCCTCCTGACTTTCTGACAATTGTGTCTCATCATCGTCCACCTCTTGTGACACTTTCCCACCGTCGCCTTTGTATGACTGTGGCTGCTCAAATATTTGGGCATCTCTACATGCGATCTCCTCTTGCCCCGCTTTAAGTGGACCAGGCAAGAGGCCTGAATCTATTAATGGAAAAGTGAACAGCTCTTCGAAGTGTCCAAGTGTGGGATCAGTTGTTTCTGGGCACTCGGCATGGTGGGAGGAAGGAGGATCAGAGTGAGGAATATGCAGTCCAGACTCATGGCTACTGAGACTTGATCATGTGGAAGACAGGGTGGTGGTGGTGGGTAAGTGAATGTAAGCATTATCTGATATCCAACCAAAAACCTTTTCACACTGCTCTGTGTTCAATAGTTGTGTCCTGCGGTCCCCTATTAATTGGAACAGGAAGGTCGAGCGAGAAGATGTGGGTGTTTGTTGTGACACAATTTCAGCTTGCCCACGGCCTCGGCCTCTGCAAGCACCATCACCATCACATCCAGTTCCCCATCCCTTGTCACGTGCCTTGCCCATTTTAAATGGAGGACAATATCTGAATGGCTGAATTTGAAGCGAAGTTATACGTGATCCGTGTGACGGACAAACCACAGTTTTAAATAGCTGGCCTGTAGGTAACTATTTTTAACAGCATACTGGTGTCAATAACTTCACTGACACACTGAAACAAAATTTCAATGGAGACCAGAAATGGCAATATTTTCAGCGCAATTACATGTGATCCATGTAACGGACAAACCACAGTTTTAAATAGCTGGATTTTTAGCGCTGTAATATGGAAAGGACCTGGCTGTATTCTGCAGTGCCAACAAGCTTCAGAAAAACTGTGTTCACTGGATTGCTTTTTAAGCAAACAATCAGGATTAAGATAAAAAAAAAAAAATTCCTGGCCCCTGATACCTGGGGCTATTTCTATAAATATCTGTAAAAGCACCAGCAGACAGAACTGGAATGGACCCTCTTGCTATGTGCACTGCAGTCTGCTATATACCCTGCCTGCCTGCCTAGCACTGATATCTCTGCAGTTGAATTTGTCCTCAGAAGGACTGTTAGTTGAGATGGATATGTAAAGAATCTTGTAGAATTCCTACACTAACTAATAAACAACCGAATCTCTCCCTAGCTCGGCGGCACCTCTCCCTACACTGCCTCATTGCAGAGTAGACTGTGACAAGCTCGGTAGCGCCAGGTCTGATATAGACCTGATGACGCTATTCGGCCAGCCAATCACTGTAATGCCACAACCAACATGGCTGCGGCATTACAGTGTGCGGCAGACAATCCCTGCATAAGGACTGGATGCAAATATACTAAGGCGCAGATGTGTCTATATCAAAGCAAACCTATATATGTGACACATCAACTGTATCGTTAAAAAGTAACATTTATTGAATAGATATAATAAAATACATAGCAAGATAAAATGAGGGAAAGGGTAACACAAAAAGGGAGGTTACTGGGTAGGACAATACTTAATAAATAATGAATACATAATGTGTTCAGATTCTATACATCAGATAGAACAATGTGTATAAACAACCAGTGTTTTAAATGGGGTCCACAATAAGGTGCATAGTGCTAAAGATGGACAACAATGATAAAGATGTGCTACATCATAAATAAATCAATAAGGAGTATAGAAACAGAAGCAAGAGATGCATTAATAATGAGGCATGTACTAACCCAGATAGCCAGATCCGACGCGCGTTTCGCCAAGGGGGGATTTGACGAGGATGTAAAGTCAGAAAGAAGGTGGTTGGTATTTATAGGGGGGCCTGACCAATGAGGGAGGTATATGTATGATTGTAAACCATGGCGCCATGTGTGTGATGCCGTGCACTACTGTCCCGCTCTGAGCTGCGACTCCTAGGAGCGCAGAGCAGGCGGGGGAGTGAAGTGCCGGCGTGCGTGTCAGTGTGGAACGCAGACCGGAAATGATGTAATAGATGTCATGTGGCGGAAACCGGAAGTGCGTTCCACAGTGGAACGCAAGCATAAAGGAAGGAGAAAAACAGGGTAACGATGAGAATAGAGGTAAGAAGAATAGGAGATAAGGCATGTGAAAAGGTGTGAGTGCAAGAATAAGGGATATGATGGAGAAAGGGATGGAAGAGGGGAAAAAAAGAAAATATAAGAGTGTGACTGTGAGTACTGATACTAAACAAATATAATGATGATAGGATGAAAGTGCACAAAGTGAAAATGATGAATAAATTGAGGGAAAACAAATAAAAATAAGAATAGGAATAAGAGTGAACACAAAAATTATGTGGAAACAAAATTGAGAAATGGGAATGAGAGGATTGAAGACTAATATATATTAGCACATGAAAAGATGCACCATATGTAGAAAATATACATATACATGACAATAAGCAACTAGTGCAGCGAAAGATATTGGTAGATATAAATGTAGACATTGATTCATACAGGATCAATATGGGAACAGATGGACATATAGCATATAAGTATGAGAAGGCAAACTGTCATATAGATAAATATTGATGTGGTACCATATTGATATAATTCTAATAACATATAGATCAATGTTCAAGGAATATGGATGTGATGATTGATTGAAGAACTCATTTGATAGGACAGCCCCGAGAACACCACCGAATAACGAGAAATCGTCAGGCGAAAGAACTAAAATGAATGAACAAGGTAAGTGAATAACATGTAAAATGAATAAAACACTAATAAGAATTCATGCAAACGAATGACTGTGAATAAGTCCCAATAGAAAACGAAAAACAAAGAACAAAAGACAAAAAAACACTCTCAAATTAAAGGAAGGAAATAAAGCTATTGGTTTCATTAAGGCCAAAGGGAGCCAAGGTGTTTAAAATAGTGATCCACCTTGCCTCCCTCTGTGCCAATGTTTTCTTCCAGTTGCCACCCCTAATACCAGGGTAAATCCTATCTATACCACTTTCCTGAAGAGCGGAGGAGTTGCAATCATGAAATTGTTTGAAGTGGCGAGGTAGCGTTTTAAGATGATCCAGATTTTCAACCTCCCTGGCTGCTTTGATGTCGAGGACATGCTCCCTTGTGCGTCTGCGAAGTTCCCTTGAAGTTAGACCAATATACTTCTTTCCACAGGGGCATTTTGCACAATATATGACTCCGGTGGTTGTACAGGTGATACTGTGGGTGATTTTGTATTCTTTTGTATGGTCTGAATTAAAAAAGGTTTTTGTGGTTTTGATATTGGCACAAGCCACACATGAGCCACAGGGGCGGCACCCCCACGGGGGGCCTCTTGATCCAAAGACACCTCTATTGTCAGAAGATTCCAGGTGGCTATGGACCAAGAGATCTTTCAGATTTTTTGAGCGTCGATACGTAATTGTGGGATTAGGTGGTAGATACCTGTTGAGAGTCTGATCAATTTGTAATACTTTCCAATGTTTTTTCAAAGCTTGCCACATTTCCTTATTCCTGGCATTGTAGGTGGAAATAAATCGCACCGTGTCATCCTTCATTTTAATTTTCGTGTGATAAAGGAGATCCTTTCTTTTTGAGCATTTTGCTCTTCGGTAACCATTTTGGATAGTTCTGTCAGAATAACCCCTGTTCTGAAATCTAGTTTTAAGGTCTAAAGCTTGATGTTCAAATTTGGAATCATTTCAGCAGATGCGACGCATTCTAAGAAATTGTCCAATTGGAATGCTTTTAATAAGATTTTTTGGGTGGGATGAATTTGCATGGAGCAGTGTGTTGGCAGCAGTAGATTTGCGAAAGACATCTGTCTGGATGATGCCCTTCGAATCAATGTCCAAGGTGACATCTAGATATTCAATTTTCTCTCTTCCAGTTTTGAAGGTAAGTTTTATGTTACGATCATTTCCATTAAGTGAGTTGATCAAAGAAGTGACATCTTGAATGGATCCCTGCCAAAGAAAAAAGATGTCATCTATGTATCTACCCCAATATAAGATGTTATTAATTAGGGGTAGAGGGTTGGACATAAAGATCTCCCTCTCCCACAGACCCAAGAAAAGGTTTGCATATGAGGGGGCACAAGCCGCCCCCATTGCAGTCCCTCGGAGCTGCAGGAAGAAGGAGTTTTGGAAGAGAAAAAAGTTGTGATTCACTACGAAGCGTAATAGTTGTATAATTAATGTTTTAATATTGTCATCATAATTGGACATAGTAAGAAAAATATCTACTGCTTTGAGGCCGTCATCGTGGTCAATTGACGTGTAGAGAGCTTCTACGTCACATGTGACCATAAGAACATCATTATCCACCTGTATGCCATCCACTTTTTTTAAAAAATCTGATGTATCTTGGATGAAAGAGGGAAGTGTTTGGACTAGCGGACGTAACAGGTGGTCTATGAATTTACACACTGGTTCACAAAAATTGTCCACACCTGATACTATCGGCCTACCTGGAGGATTGATCACATCCTTGCGAACTTTTGGAATCAAGTATAGCGTAGCAATACGGGGGTCTTTGTTGAATAAACAGTCACATTCCTTCTTTGTTAGTATTCCTCGGGTTTCTGCTTCATTCAAAATAGCTTTTAATTCCACCTGGTATTTGGACAAGGGGTTAAATATAAGTTTCTTATATGTCTTTCCATCTCCCAGTTGTTTTTTGGCTTCCCTAATATACATGGAGGTTGGCATTGCCGCCCTTGTCCGAGGGTTTTATGACTATATCCTGTAGTTGTTTAAGCTCCTTAATTGCTTGTCTCTCTTCTCTAGTACAGTTGTCGTAGGGTGGAGATGCTATAATATTTTTGAATTCATCGTCCACCAAACGAACGAAAAGGTCGATATTGGGATATATGGACAAGGGTGGGAAGCGCTGGGATTTAGGAATGATTGATGTAGGTAACTTACTTGTTTGGTTCTGTTCCTGTTCATCCAATAGACTTTGAAGGATGTTCACTGCCTCCTGTTCCTCTAGAGTGGGGAATAAATCTGTGTCAGCAGGTCTATGAAACATTTTTTTGAAAGTGAGTTTTCGAGCAAATAAGTGAAGATCTTTTAATGCAGTAAAATAATCAAAACCTGTTGTTGGTGAGAATGATAGACCCTTACAGAGAACATCATTCTGTGGTTGAGTAAGTGTATGCTGAGACAAATTGATTACCTTCATTGAGGAGGAGGCAGTGTGTAGATCATCTTGGATAGGATCCCTCGATTTATTATTCTTGGGACCAAAGTTTTTTTGTCCTAGCCTTGTATTGTAGTTAGTTGTGGAAGTGGATGGTCCTGCCAATTCACTATCTGTGGATACTGAAGATGATGTCGATGATTTTCGGTCACCCCAGGATGACTGAGGGAATTTCCATTTGTAAATTTTGTTGTTTTCTTTATCTTGGCAATCCCGTTGGTATTTTGATGTTTTAGTGGTCTTAATTTGTTTCTCCCATAGGGCAAAACATTCCTCCATGTCACTATAAAATTTATCCCATTCATCTTTTAAGATGAGGGATTTGAGTTTCTCCTGTAGTTGATTAATCTCCTGGTCGGTTTCAATTATTGTGGCACTATTTTTCTTAATGATAAGGTCGAGAAAATTATTTGAGCAAGTATTACATATGTCTTCCCACTGGGAGGAAAAATCTGGATCGTCTTTACCATAAGAAGGAAAGACTTGCACTCGGAGACCACGTGGGATAAGTTTCTCCTCCAAATACTGCTCCAATGTGAATTTATTCCACCATACCTTAAGACGGCGGTGATATAGAAGTTTTAGAGAGTGTTTTAAATTATGTGAGGTTTTAAAATCATTCGATACATTATGTGTGCCTTTCCCTTTAAAAACTGATAATGCTTGGCTGTGCCAAGCTGCTTCCTTGGCAAGAAAGTCCATGATAGGACAATATGAGACCTCTGTAAAAATACAGGAATAGACAAATATAAGGACTGGATGCAAATATACTAAGGCGCAGATGTGTCTATATCAAAGCAAACCTATATATGTGACACATCAACTGTATCGTTAAAAAGTAACATTTATTGAATAGATATAATAAAATACATAGCAAGATAAAATGAGGGAAAGGGTAACACAAAAAGGGAGGTTACTGGGTAGGACAATACTTAATAAATAATGAATACATAATGTGTTCAGTTTCTATACATCAGATAGAACAAAGTGTATAAACAACCAGTGTTTTAAATGGGGTCCACAATAAGGTGCATAGTGCTAAAGATGGACAACAATGATAAAGATGTGCTACATCATAAATAAATCAATAAGGAGTATAGAAACAGAAGCAAGAGATGCATTAATAATGAGGCATGTACTAATCCAGATAGCCAGATCCGACGCGCGTTTCGCCAAGGGGGGGCTTTGACGAGGATGTAAAGTCAGAAAGAAGGTGGTTGGTATTTATAGGGGGGCCTGACCAATGAGGGAGGTATATGTATGATTGTAAACCATGGCGCCATGTGTGTGATGCCGTGCACTACTGCCCCGCTCTGAGCTGCGACTCCTAGGAGCGCAGAGCAGGCGGGGGAGTGAAGTGCCGGCGTGCGTGTCAGCGTGGAACGCAGACCGGAAATGATGTAATAGATGTCATGTGGCGGAAACCGGAAGTGCGTTCCACAGTGGAACGCAAGCATAAAGGAAGGAGAAAAACAGGGTAACGATGAGAATAGAGGTAAGAAGAATAGGAGATAAGGCATGTGAAAAGGTGTGAGTGCAAGAATAAGGGATATGATGGAGAAAGGGATGGAAGAGGGGAAAAAAAGAAAATATAAGAGTGTGACTGTGAGTACTGATACTAAACAAATATAATGATGATAGGATGAAAGTGCACAAAGTGAAAATGATGAATAAATTGAGGGAAAACAAATAAAAATAAGAATAGGAATAAGAGTGAACACAAAAATTATGTGGAAACAAAATTGAGAAATGGGAATGAGAGGATTGAAGACTAATATATATTAGCACATGAAAAGATGCACCATATGTAGAAAATATACATATACATGACAATAAGCAACTAGTGCAGCGAAAGATATTGGTAGATATAAATGTAGACATTGATTCATACAGGATCAATATGGGAACAGATGGACATATAGCATATAAGTATGAGAAGGCAAACTGTCATATAGATAAATATTGATGTGGTACCATATTGATATAATTCTAATAACATATAGATCAATGTTCAAGGAATATGGATGTGATGATTGATTGAAGAACTCATTTGATAGGACAGCCCCGAGAACACCACCGAATAACGAGAAATCGTCAGGCGAAAGAACTAAAATGAATGAACAAGGTAAGTGAATAACATGTAAAATGAATAAAACACTAATAAGAATTCATGCAAACGAATGACTGTGAATAAGTCCCAATAGAAAACGAAAAACAAAGAACAAAAGACAAAAAAACACTCTCAAATTAAAGGAAGGAAATAAAGCTATTGGTTTCATTAAGGCCAAAGGGAGCCAAGGTGTTTAAAATAGTGATCCACCTTGCCTCCCTCTGTGCCAATGTTTTCTTCCAGTTGCCACCCCTAATACCAGGGTAAATCCTATCTATACCACTTTCCTGAAGAGCGGAGGAGTTGCAATCATGAAATTGTTTGAAGTGGCGAGGTAGCGTTTTAAGATGATCCAGATTTTCAACCTCCCTGGCTGCTTTGATGTCGAGGACATGCTCCCTTGTGCGTCTGCGAAGTTCCCTTGAAGTTAGACCAATATACTTCTTTCCACAGGGGCATTTTGCACAATATATGACTCCGGTGGTTGTACAGGTGATACTGTGGGTGATTTTGTATTCTTTTGTATGGTCTGAATTAAAAAAGGTTTTTGTGGTTTTGATATTGGCACAAGCCACACATGAGCCACAGGGGCGGCACCCCCACGGGGGGCCTCTTGATCCAAAGACACCTCTATTGTCAGAAGATTCCAGGTGGCTATGGACCAAGAGATCTTTCAGATTTTTTGAGCGTCGATACGTAATTGTGGGATTAGGTGGTAGATACCTGTTGAGAGTCTGATCAATTTGTAATACTTTCCAATGTTTTTTCAAAGCTTGCCACATTTCCTTATTCCTGGCATTGTAGGTGGAAATAAATCGCACCGTGTCATCCTTCATTTTAATTTTCGTGTGATAAAGGAGATCCTTTCTTTTTGAGCATTTTGCTCTTCGGTAACCATTTTGGATAGTTCTGTCAGAATAACCCCTGTTCTGAAATCTAGTTTTAAGGTCTAAAGCTTGATGTTCAAATTTGGAATCATTTCAGCAGATGCGACGCATTCTAAGAAATTGTCCAATTGGAATGCTTTTAATAAGATTTTTTGGGTGGGATGAATTTGCATGGAGCAGTGTGTTGGCAGCAGTAGATTTGCGAAAGACATCTGTCTGGATGATGCCCTTCGAATCAATGTCCAAGGTGACATCTAGATATTCAATTTTCTCTCTTCCAGTTTTGAAGGTAAGTTTTATGTTACGATCATTTCCATTAAGTGAGTTGATCAAAGAAGTGACATCTTGAATGGATCCCTGCCAAAGAAAAAAGATGTCATCTATGTATCTACCCCAATATAAGATGTTATTAATTAGGGGTAGAGGGTTGGACATAAAGATCTCCCTCTCCCACAGACCCAAGAAAAGGTTTGCATATGAGGGGGCACAAGCCGCCCCCATTGCAGTCCCTCGGAGCTGCAGGAAGAAGGAGTTTTGGAAGAGAAAAAAGTTGTGATTCACTACGAAGCGTAATAGTTGTATAATTAATGTTTTAATATTGTCATCATAATTGGACATAGTAAGAAAAATATCTACTGCTTTGAGGCCGTCATCGTGGTCAATTGACGTGTAGAGAGCTTCTACGTCACATGTGACCATAAGAACATCATTATCCACCTGTATGCCATCCACTTTTTTTAAAAAATCTGATGTATCTTGGATGAAAGAGGGAAGTGTTTGGACTAGCGGACGTAACAGGTGGTCTATGAATTTACACACTGGTTCACAAAAATTGTCCACACCTGATACTATCGGCCTACCTGGAGGATTGATCACATCCTTGCGAACTTTTGGAATCAAGTATAGCGTAGCAATACGGGGGTCTTTGTTGAATAAACAGTCACATTCCTTCTTTGTTAGTATTCCTCGGGTTTCTGCTTCATTCAAAATAGCTTTTAATTCCACCTGGTATTTGGACAAGGGGTTAAATATAAGTTTCTTATATGTCTTTCCATCTCCCAGTTGTTTTTTGGCTTCCCTAATATACATGGAGGTTGGCATTGCCGCCCTTGTCCGAGGGTTTTATGACTATATCCTGTAGTTGTTTAAGCTCCTTAATTGCTTGTCTCTCTTCTCTAGTACAGTTGTCGTAGGGTGGAGATGCTATAATATTTTTGAATTCATCGTCCACCAAACGAACGAAAAGGTCGATATTGGGATATATGGACAAGGGTGGGAAGCGCTGGGATTTAGGAATGATTGATGTAGGTAACTTACTTGTTTGGTTCTGTTCCTGTTCATCCAATAGACTTTGAAGGATGTTCACTGCCTCCTGTTCCTCTAGAGTGGGGAATAAATCTGTGTCAGCAGGTCTATGAAACATTTTTTTGAAAGTGAGTTTTCGAGCAAATAAGTGAAGATCTTTTAATGCAGTAAAATAATCAAAACCTGTTGTTGGTGAGAATGATAGACCCTTACAGAGAACATCATTCTGTGGTTGAGTAAGTGTATGCTGAGACAAATTGATTACCTTCATTGAGGAGGAGGCAGTGTGTAGATCATCTTGGATAGGATCCCTCGATTTATTATTCTTGGGACCAAAGTTTTTTTGTCCTAGCCTTGTATTGTAGTTAGTTGTGGAAGTGGATGGTCCTGCCAATTCACTATCTGTGGATACTGAAGATGATGTCGATGATTTTCGGTCACCCCAGGATGACTGAGGGAATTTCCATTTGTAAATTTTGTTGTTTTCTTTATCTTGGCAATCCCGTTGGTATTTTGATGTTTTAGTGGTCTTAATTTGTTTCTCCCATAGGGCAAAACATTCCTCCATGTCACTATAAAATTTATCCCATTCATCTTTTAAGATGAGGGATTTGAGTTTCTCCTGTAGTTGATTAATCTCCTGGTCGGTTTCAATTATTGTGGCACTATTTTTCTTAATGATAAGGTCGAGAAAATTATTTGAGCAAGTATTACATATGTCTTCCCACTGGGAGGAAAAATCTGGATCGTCTTTACCATAAGAAGGAAAGACTTGCACTCGGAGACCACGTGGGATAAGTTTCTCCTCCAAATACTGCTCCAATGTGAATTTATTCCACCATACCTTAAGACGGCGGTGATATAGAAGTTTTAGAGAGTGTTTTAAATTATGTGAGGTTTTAAAATCATTCGATACATTATGTGTGCCTTTCCCTTTAAAAACTGATAATGCTTGGCTGTGCCAAGCTGCTTCCTTGGCAAGAAAGTCCATGATAGGACAATATGAGACCTCTGTAAAAATACAGGAATAGACAAATATAAGGACTGGATGCAAATATACTAAGGCGCAGATGTGTCTATATCAAAGCAAACCTATATATGTGACACATCAACTGTATCGTTAAAAAGTAACATTTATTGAATAGATATAATAAAATACATAGCAAGATAAAATGAGGGAAAGGGTAACACAAAAAGGGAGGTTACTGGGTAGGACAATACTTAATAAATAATGAATACATAATGTGTTCAGTTTCTATACATCAGATAGAACAAAGTGTATAAACAACCAGTGTTTTAAATGGGGTCCACAATAAGGTGCATAGTGCTAAAGATGGACAACAATGATAAAGATGTGCTACATCATAAATAAATCAATAAGGAGTATAGAAACAGAAGCAAGAGATGCATTAATAATGAGGCATGTACTAATCCAGATAGCCAGATCCGACGCGCGTTTCGCCAAGGGGGGGCTTTGACGAGGATGTAAAGTCAGAAAGAAGGTGGTTGGTATTTATAGGGGGGCCTGACCAATGAGGGAGGTATATGTATGATTGTAAACCATGGCGCCATGTGTGTGATGCCGTGCACTACTGCCCCGCTCTGAGCTGCGACTCCTAGGAGCGCAGAGCAGGCGGGGGAGTGAAGTGCCGGCGTGCGTGTCAGCGTGGAACGCAGACCGGAAATGATGTAATAGATGTCATGTGGCGGAAACCGGAAGTGCGTTCCACAGTGGAACGCAAGCATAAAGGAAGGAGAAAAACAGGGTAACGATGAGAATAGAGGTAAGAAGAATAGGAGATAAGGCATGTGAAAAGGTGTGAGTGCAAGAATAAGGGATATGATGGAGAAAGGGATGGAAGAGGGGAAAAAAAGAAAATATAAGAGTGTGACTGTGAGTACTGATACTAAACAAATATAATGATGATAGGATGAAAGTGCACAAAGTGAAAATGATGAATAAATTGAGGGAAAACAAATAAAAATAAGAATAGGAATAAGAGTGAACACAAAAATTATGTGGAAACAAAATTGAGAAATGGGAATGAGAGGATTGAAGACTAATATATATTAGCACATGAAAAGATGCACCATATGTAGAAAATATACATATACAAAACATGCCGGGAGGGGACCCCAGCTCCCGCTGAGCAAGCCCGTAAATATTAGGGGGGCGCCGAGCATTTAGAGCAGTGAGATGCTCGGGTGAGCACCGAGCAGTAGCGAGCATGCTCGCTCATCACTAATGGTAAGTAGTCATAGTCATGGAAGCTATACAGTTTTTGCAAAAAAATGTGTTAGCCTCACAGTTGCCAAGTTACAATATCTCCTGATATTTACCAAAAATGAGGGTGAAGGTACAGAAAATAGTAATTGTCATGGGAGACATGAATTTTTTTGAAAAAAAAATTAGACTGTTGTGACTTTTATGTTCTATGCCGAGGTCCAGTCATGTGCAGTGGTCTGTCGAGGGAATTCACACCAGTTGAAACACAAAAATCCTCATTTTCACCAGAAATGAAGGTAATGACAAAGATAATAGTAATTATCATGGAAGTTATTCATTTTTTTAACATTTTTAAGACTTTTTTACCTAGGTAGCCAATCCTACACAAGGGCCTTATAGGGATATTCACACCAGTCAAGGCACAAAACATAAGGATAATGGTAAAAAAAGATAGTAATAATGAAAGCCGCATTTTTTTTTAACATTTTTCATTGTTAGGCTCACCTGGTGAGGTGGATCCAAGAAGTCCCAGATCTGGGTGGGCATACATTGGTGTAGCGTGCAGAAAGGCATGTAGGCAGCAAGGACTTGGCACACTGGAGACCACAGGAGGACAGATATATAACACGATTGAATGAATGATCTGCACAAAGTCCAATACAGTCTGTGGCTTACAGCTAGAGGAAAATCCAGGAGATAGCACTCAGCCAGTAGATGGCAAGGCCAAAGGTGTACAGCAAGATAGAGAGAGGTCTGTATGAGAGTACATAAAGCACAAAGATTGAAGCACAAGAAGTCTTAATCCTAAGACACGTATGTGTCTTAGTGAGCATTAAGAGGCATAGGGTGATGATGTCACTGAGCCACACATGTTAGAATCCTCCTGTTTGCTTTTTCCCATCTTGTGTTTTACCTTTAACGTGAACATCTGCCTTTATATTCCAGCTCCGCCTTTTTGGCTTTGCTGGACTTCAGTGTTGTTTGACTGTTTTGCTAGCCAGGTGCTTCTGTGCCTATATCTCTCAGTTCGCTTGGTCCTTTGGGACCTCTAGTACCTTTTTGTCAGTTTTTATTTTGTTTTCTGCAACAACTTTTTCTGTTCAGGAGGTGTCCCTTTTTGTTCCAGTCCTTAGTTCTTTTAGGAACACCTTCCCTTTATTCTATAGGTCTTCGTTCAGACTACCCTAGGACTAAGGCGGGTCTGTTCACTAGGAACAGGCTGCCCGCTACATCGTAGGGATTCAGCTTAGTCTTACTGTAGGGAAAGCTTTCCCCTTCATTCCTTAGATCTTGTTGCAGATCATAACAACACCAGGCAACTTGCAAAACCTGACGTGGAGCACATCAGAGGGCAGCGGCCCCAGGGGAAGGAAGCGAAACATAACTTATTGTACCCAGACTAGGGGCCAAGTACACACAGAAGCCTACTGGGAAATTCACACCAGACATGACACAATAGATACTCTTTTTGCCCAAAAAAACGTGGTTAATATGTAATCATAGAAACAATTATTTATTTTTTTAGCAATAAAATACATAACAATTTTCAATTTTATTGCCACTATAGCACCAAGTAGGTATTAACAATGTTTATAAAACAATGTGAAACAGCAGGGGTAGGCCCATACACTATACCCTGTCAAACAGCAATGAAGAGCACAATGAGACCCAACTGAAATTGCGATTCTTCTTCCATCCCTTGTTGCCTTCTTGCCAGCATTTTTTTATGTATTTTTAGTGTAATTAAACCAGGAATGACAGCGCTGATGCCAAAGTTGTTCCTACTACCAAATTTTGTAGGCTATTCAAAGAATTTTATTAAGCAACATGTGTTTCTCATCACCTTGGCATGGCAGATCTCAAAGTAACACAAGCTCCAGCTTCTTTGCTGAATTAATCAGTCACATCACAACTTGAAGTTGCTCTTACAGGCATATATACTGTATATATATATATATAAATATATATATATATATATATATATATATGTGACTTTTTAGCCACATATCATTGTCTCTGCTGTGTATAGGCCAACATCCTCTTCGTTTGATGTCATCACCTCCTTAGAATCAAGTCCACAGGTCTTGGCGACCACGAAATCATGATTATCATCCCTGATTCAACTGACAGTTGCCTTTGTGAGGAATATTGCCTATCACGAAACCCCAAAGTTAACCCCCCAAAAAACATACAAAGGAATATATAAACAGTCAGAAACGCCTAATTCATTTAATAATAGGTCTCACCAGAGACGTTTAAGCCCCCCCTTCCAAAAAAACAAACAAAAAAATATTATTTAGAGAAGAACTGAAGACCCAATAGACATGCAGCCTGTAATGACAGGCAAACAGAAGGACAAGCCATTTTTTTTAAATTTAAAAATGGGAGAGGACAGAATTTTGCACAGGAAACCAGTTTAGCAAGCACAAGATGCTGATGTGACAAAACATTGAAGTTATGGCTAAAGCTAAAAGGCCAAACAATCTAACCACGTTATGCTGGCCTTCTAGTATTGTAAGTGGAACTACAGTGCAGACCAAAAGTTTGGACACACCTTCTCATTTAAAGATTTTTCTGTATTTTCTTGACTATGAAAATTGTACATTTACACTGAAGGCATCAAAACTATGAATTAACACATGTGAAATTATATCCTTAACAAAAAAGTGTGAAACAACTACAAATATGTCTTATATTCTAGGTTCTTCAAAGTAGCCACCTTTTGCTTTGAGGACTGCTTTGCACACTCTTGGCATTCTCTTGATGAGCTTCAAGAGGTAGTCACCAGAAATGGTCTTCCAACAGTCTTGAAGAAGTTCCCAGAGATGCTTAGCACTTGTAGGCCCTTTTGCCTTCACTCTGCCGTCCAGCTCACCCCAAACCATCTCGATTGGGTTCAGGTCTGGTGACTGTGGAGGCCACGTCATCTGGCGTAGCACCCCATCACTCTCCTTCTTGGTCAAATAGCCCTTACACAGCCTGAAGGTGTGTTTGGCGTCATTGTCCTGTTGAAAAATAAATGATGGTCCAACTAAACGCAAACTGGATGGAATAGCATGCCGCTGCAAGATGCTGTGGTAGCCATGCTGGTTCAGTATGCCTTCAATTTTGAATAAATCCCCAACAGTGTCACCAGCAAAGCACCCCCACACCATCACACCTCCTCCTCCATGCTTCACGGTGGGAACCAGGCATGTAGAGTCCATCCGTTCACCTTTTCTGCGTCGCACAAAGACACGGTGGTTGGAACCAAAGATATCTCAAATTTGGACTCCTCAGACCAAAGCACAGATTTCCACTGGTCTAATGTCCATTCCTTGTGTTCTTTAGCCCAAACAAGTCTCTTCTGCTTGTTGCCTGTCCTTAGCAGTGGTTTCCTAGCAGCTATTTTACCATGAAGGCCTGCTGCACAAAGTCTCCTCTTAACAGTTGTTGTAGAGATGTGTCTGCTGCTAGAACTCTGTGTGGCATTGACCTGGCCTCTAATCTGAGCTGCTGTTAAACTGCAATTTCTGTGGCTGGTGACTCGGATAAACTTATCCTCAGAAGCAGAGGTGACTCTTGGTCTTCCTTTCCTGGGGCGGTCCTCATGTGAGACAGTTTCTTTGTAGCGCTTGATGGTTTTTGCAACTGCACTTGGGGACACTTCCAAAGTTTTCCCAATTTTTCGGACTGACTGACCTTCATTTCTTAAAGTAATGATGGCCACTCGTTTTTCTTTACTTAGCTGATTTTTTCTTGCCATAATACAAATTCTAACAGTCTATTCAGTTGGACTATCAGCTGTGTATCCACCAGACTTCTGCACAACACAACTGATGATCCCAACCCCATTTATAAGGCAAGAAATCCCACTTATTAAACCTGACAGGGCATACCTGTGAAGTGAAAACCATTTCCGATGACTACCTCTTGAAGCTCATCAAGAGAATGCCAAGAGTGTGCAAAGCAGTCATCAAAGCAAAAGGTGGCTACTTTGAATAACCTAGAATATAAGACATATTTGCACTTGTTTCACACTTTTTTGTTAAGGATATAATTCCATATGTGTTAATTCATAGTTTTGATGCCTTCAGTGTGACTGTACAATTTTCATAGTCATGAAAATACAGAAAAATCTTTCAATGAGAAGGTGTGTCCAAACTTTTGGTCTGTACTGTACATAAGTTCTAACTACAAAAAGTAAAAAAGGAAATCACACGGATGTAGCATTATTGTTTAACAGCAACAGCAAGAACTTAAAAGGCATATATTATTCAATTACCTCAGGGTCACCATCAGTCGCTCTTCGGCTGAAATACATCGCCTCAAGCGTGTGTTCTGGTAATTGATGCTCATTCTGCAGTAAGCAAAGAATTTGTCTGGGTGCCTGTGTAGCTCCCTGTACATATGCGCAAAATGGCCTCTTGAAGTATGTTGGCAGAGGAAAGGATGGACCCACATTCTGCACCGCATCCTCAGAACAGCGAGGACTGGGTATCTTGTCCCAAATTCATGGGACAGCACCCAGTTAAACAGGACTTGTTCTTTGGTATTGAATGGTAAATTAATAATGGGCATATCTGCCGTTAGGAAAAACAACAACTGCAGGAAAAATAATATGATAGGGGGATCTCTAAAACAATATGGGTGCGCTCAGCGTCTGACCTTTGCTATGGTGTTTTTATAGGGTTATCAATCTAAAAGGCCCTTCAATAATAGGCTCTTAAATTGGAAAAAGATAGTTAAAAATGCATTGCATACAGATTTGCATTCTGAATTCATGCCACAGAACACTCTGAAGACAATGAAGCATGGTGGTGCAAGCATCATGATATGGGCATGTTTCTCTTACTATGATGCCAGACATATTTACCAGATACCAGGGATCATGGACCAGTTTGCATATATTAAAATACTTGAAGAGGTCATGTTTCCTTACGCTGAAGAGGATATGCCCTTAAAATGGATGTTTCTACAAGACAACGACCCTAAACACACCAGTAAACGAGCAAAATCTTGGTTCCAGTCCAACAAAATTGAGGTTATGGAGTGGCGAACGCAATCTCCGGACCTTAATCCGATAGAACACTTGTAGGGTGACATGTGTGATTGGCAGTGTATGTCACATGTCCTTGCCCTATAAGACCAAGCCATTTTCCCCGTCGCCACCATTTTCTCACTGCTGCAGCTGCGTGTTAGACGGCACCGCTGTTGCTGTGTGCGCTATACCTTGTTAATTTCAAGCCAATTTTCGCACAAATATACAGATAGCTTGGGAGTAGGGAATAGTTGTGATTGCAGTCCTTTTAAGGACTAGGTTACAGCATTTCCTACGACTTTTATCAGGCAGGTCTGTGCTCTTAAATAGATAGATTGTGGGAGTAAAGACTAATTGTAATTGGAGTCCTTTTCAGGACTAGGTTACATGAGTTCCTATCAGTTTTTGCCAGGCAGGTCTGTGCCAGTGCTGTGCAAGTTTTTTTCACAGCATTTGGCTGAATCTAGCAAAGCTAATCCTTTTTGGCCTATTGCAGAGTGTGTTAGTCAGTGGAGTAGCCTATCTGTGTTGCAAGATATACCACCTGTGTATAGAATACCAATTTTTTTACTGCACCTAGTGAAGTAAAATCTTTTGGGCATAGCATCATTCTATTAGTCCATCTATACTGACCTCCATCAGGTTGCAAACTGAATATAATTTTTTTCTGCACCTAGCTCTGAAAAAATATTTGGGCTTCTAGCAGTGTGTGGGACTTGGTCTATTAGTCCATCTATACTGACCTCCATCAGGTTGCAAATTAAAAATAATTTTTTTCTTCATTTAGCTCTGAAAAAATATTTGGGCTTCTAGCAGTGTGTGGGACTTGTTCTATTAGTCCTTCTATACTGACCTCCAGCAGGTTGCAAATTGAATATAATTTTTTTCTGCATCTAGCTCTGAAAAAATATTTGGGCTTCTAGCGGTGTGTGGGACTTGGTCTATTAGTCCATCTATACTGACCTCCATCAGGTTGCAAATTAAAAATAATTTTTTTCTGCATCTAGCTCTGAAAAAATATTTGGGCTTCTAGCAGTGTGTGGGACTTGGTCTATTAGTCCATCTATACTGACCTCCATCAGGTTGCAAATTAAAAATAATTTTTTTCTTCATTTATCTCTGAAAAAATATTTGGGCTTCTAGCAGCGTGTGGGACTTGTTCTATTAGTCCATCTATACTGACCTCCATCAGGTTGCAAATTAAAAATAATTTTTTTCTGCATCTAGCTCTGAAAAAATATTTGGGCTTCTAGCAGTGTGTGGGACTTGGTCTATTAGTCCATCTATACTGACCTCCATCAGGTTGCAAATTAAAAATAATTTTTTTCTGCATCTAGCTCTGAAAAAATATTTGGGCTTCTAGCAGTGTGTGGGACATGGTCTATTAGTCCATCTATACTGACCTCCATCAGGTTGCAAATTGAATAAAAAAAATTTCTGCATCTAGCTCTGAAAAAATATTTGGGCTTCTAGCGGTGTGTGGGACTTGGTCTATTAGTCCATCTATACTGACCTCCATCAGGTTGCAAATTAAAAATAATTTTTTTCTTCATTTAGCTCTGAAAAAATATTTGGGCTTCTAGCAGTGTGTGGGACTTGTTCTATTAGTCCTTCTATACTGACCTCCAGCAGGTTGCAAATTGAATATAATTTTTTTCTGCATCTAGCTCTGAAAAAATATTTGGGCTTCTAGCGGTGTGTGGGACTTGGTCTATTAGTCCATCTATACTGACCTCCATCAGGTTGCAAATTAAAAATAATTTTTTTCTGCATCTAGCTCTGAAAAAATATTTGGGCTTCTAGCAGTGTGTGGGACTTGGTCTATTAGTCCATCTATACTGACCTCCATCAGGTTGCAAATTAAAAATAATTTTTTTCTTCATTTATCTCTGAAAAAATATTTGGGCTTCTAGCAGCGTGTGGGACTTGTTCTATTAGTCCATCTATACTGACCTCCATCAGGTTGCAAATTAAAAATAATTTTTTTCTGCATCTAGCTCTGAAAAAATATTTGGGCTTCTAGCAGTGTGTGGGACTTGGTCTATTAGTCCATCTATACTGACCTCCATCAGGTTGCAAATTAAAAATAATTTTTTTCTGCATCTAGCTCTGAAAAAATATTTGGGCTTCTAGCAGTGTGTGGGACTTGGTCTATTAGTCCATCTATAGAATCATAGAATGGCAGAGTTGGAAGGGACCTCATGGGTCATCTGGTCCAACCCCCTGCTCAAAGCAGGATTCACTAAATCATCTCAGACAGATGTCTGTCCAGCCTCTGTTTGAAGACGTCCATTGAAGGGGAACTCACCACCTCTCGTGGCAGCCTGTTCCACTCATTAATCACCCTAACTGTCAAAAAGTTTTTTCTAATATCTAATCTGTGTCTCCTCCCATTTAGTTTCATCCCGTTGCTTCTAGTCTTTCCCTGTGCAAATGAGAATAAAGATGATCCTTCTACAATGTGACAGCCCTTGACATATTTGTAGACAGCTATTAAGTCTCCTCTCAGTCTTCTTTTTTGCAAGCTAAACATTCCCAAATCCTGCAACCGTTCCTCATAGGACATGGTTTGCAGACCAGTCACCATTCTGGTCGCTCTTCTCTGAACTTGTTCCAGTTTGTCTATGTCTTTTTTAAAATGTGGTGCCCAAAACTGTACACAGTATTCCAGATGAGGTCTGACCAAAGAGGAGTAAAGACCGATAATGACTTCACGTGATCTAGACTGTATGCTTCTGTTAATACATCCCAGAATTGTATTTGCCTTTTTTGCTGCTGCATCACACTGTTGACTCATGTTCAGTCTATGATCTATTAGTATACCTAAGTCTTTTTCACATGTACTGTTGCTTAGCTCTATTCCTCCCATTCTGTATATGCTTTTTTTATTTTTATTGCCCAGATGTAGTACTTTGCATTTTTCCCTGTTAAAAACCATTCTGTTGGTTGCTGCCCACTGCTCCAGTTTATTTAGGTCTTTTTGAATCCTCTCTCTCTCTTCTCTAGTATTAGCTATCCCTCCTAGCTTTGTGTCATCAGCAAATTTAATCAGTTTACCCTCAATTCCTTCATCTAAATCATTGATGAAGATGTTGAACAATACAGGTCCCAGGACAGAGCCCTGTGGTATCCCACTTGAGACATTCATCCAGCTGGATGTGAAGCCATTTACAACCACCCTTTGAGTCCGATCACTAAGCCAGTTATGAATCCACCTAACAGTTGCCTGGTCCATTGCATACTTGGTCATTTTTTCAATAAGGATGGTGTGAGATACTTTGTCAAATGCTTTGCTGAAGTCAAGATATACTATATCTACAGCATTTCCCTGATCCACCCAGTCAGTGATTCTGTCATAGAAGGAAATTAAGTTAGTCTGACATGACTTGTTAGTTACAAACCCATGCTGACTCTGGTTAATCATTTCATTCTTATCCAGGTACTTACATACATGATGTTTAATAATTTGTTCAAAGGTCTTTCCTGGTATAGAAGTCAGACTCACCGGCCTATAGTTCCCTGGGTCCACCTTCTTCCCCTTTTTGAAGATAGGAACAACATTTGCTCTTCTCCAGTCTTCTGGGACTTCTCCTTTTCTCCAAGAATTTTCAAAGATTATGGAGAGTGGTTCTAAAATTTCTTCTACGATCTCCTTCAGTACTCTGGGGTGTAATTCATCTGGACCTGGAGACTTGAACTCATTTATGTTAGCTAAATATTCCCTCACAATCTTTCTGTTTACAGATAACTTTGATTCCTCTGTTCCTTTAAAAGGACAGTGAAGATCAGTTGATGTTACATTTTCTTTCTGAGAGAAAACAGATGCAAAATAGGAATTAAAAAGTTCGGCCTTCTCAACATCCTCTCTTACCATTTCTCCATTTTCATCCTGTAAAAATCCTATAGCATCTTTGACTTTTCTTTTACTTTTGACATACCCCCAAAATCCTTTTTTATTGCTTTTGACATCTCTTGCAAGCCTTAATTCATTGTCAGCTTTAGCTAACCTGATACGTGCCCTGCAGGATCTGCAGACTGCATTATAATCTTCTTTAGATATGCCTCCCTCTTTCCATTTAATAAACATTTCTTTCTTTCTTTTTAGCATGTGTTTAAGTTCTGTGTTCATCCATCCTGGTTTCCTTAAATGCTTCCCATTCTTCCTACTTTTCGGGATTGTTAACGATTGTGCTTTGAGAATCTCATTTTTAAAAATTTCCCATCCTTCCTGGACATTTTTGTCCTTAAGGACATCCAGCCATTGAATCCCTCCTATTCTCTTTCTGAGTCTCTTAAAATCTGCCTTTCTAAAATCTAACCTTGAAGTTTGAGTCTTCACATGTCTTCCTCCTCTAGTTATCCAAAATTCTATAATAGCATGATCGCTGCCTCCTAGGGTCCCAGCCACCTTTACCTCCTCAACCATTTCCTCCCTGTTTATAAGGATTAGATCCAAAGTAGCAGATCCCCTTGTTTTCTCCCCTACCTTTTGGAAGATAAAGTTGTCAGCAAGAGAGGATAAGAATTTGCTTGACCTGTTAGTTTTACTTGAGATAGATTCCCAACAAATGTCTGGATAGTTGAAATCTCCCATGACCACTACGTCATATTTTTTGGAGAACTTGGTCATTTGATACATAAAGAGTTCATCCATATCTTCAGCTTGCCCAGGTGGCCTGTAGTAAATGCCTACAATGGTGTCCTTTCCGTTGTTCTCTCCTTGTATTCTTACCCAAACAGTTTCCACAGAACTCCCAGTCTCTGAAGCTTCAATCTCTGTGCAGATATACGCTTTTCTAACATACAATGCGACACCTCCTCCTCGTTTATCAATTCTGTTTCTTGCAAATAAGTTGTATCCTTTTAGCCTTTTATTCCAATCATGTGTATCGTCCCACCAAGTTTCAGTGATTCCAATGACATCATATTTCTTTTCCTGCATTAGTAGTTCCAATTCTCCTTGTTTGTTGCCCATGCTTTGTGCATTTGTATAAAAACATTTTAGTTTGTGATTGGTTTCTCTTCCTCCCATATTTTTATTTAGATTTTTTTGTCTTTGTTCTTTCTTTCCACTTCCAGTAGCAGAGATCTCAATAGTATTTGTCAGCTGTATGGCTTTTTCTGGCCTTTTGCTTCCCTTCCCACATTGTTCTAGTTTAAAGCTCTCCTGATGAGTGTAGCAAGGCGACTTCCAAATACATGTTTTCCAGTCTTCGTAAGGTGCACCCCATCTCTAGCAAGTAGTCCATCGTATAGGTAATTCATCCCGTGATCCAGAAATCCAAATCCTTGTTGACGGCACCATCGACGTAGCCAGTTGTTCACCTGTAGAATCTTATTCCACCTCATTCTTCCATGGTCATCCACTGGGAAGATGGATGAGAAGACCACCTGCGCTCCCAATTCTTTCACTTTCTTGCCTAAGTCTTCAAAGTCACTGCAGATGGTTTCCAGGTCCTTTCTTGCGGTGTCATTTGAACCCACATGTATTAGCAGGAATGGGTAGTGATCTGTAGGTCTGAAGAGTCTTGATATCCTGTCAGACACATCTTTAATTTTTGCTCCAGGAAGACAGCACATTTCTCTTGAGGTTATGTCTGGTCTGCAGATAGCGGCCTCTGTTCCTCTTAACAGGGAATCCCCCATGACCACCACTCTTCGTTTTTTCTTCACAACATTCTTCTTTCTCCATCCAGGAGGATTCTGAGGACTTACAAGGTTATTCATTGCTGGCAAAGTCTTATCTTGCTGTATTTCTTCAAGGTTCTCCTGCGTGAGAGCCTGGTACTGGTTCCTGAGCAGTATGGGTGCTGACTGCCTCTCGATCCTCCTGCTTCTGTGGGTCACATGCTTCCATTCCTCTGTTTCGTCAGGTGCAGTTCGAATTTCTTCTCTTTCTGAATCATGAAGAGATAATTCTGCTCTGTCTAAGAACTCTTCACCTTCCTTAATGATTTTCAAGGTAGTTAACCTCTCTTCTAGATTTCGCAACTTTTCCTCCAACAGGGACACAAGCTTGCATTTCTGGCATGTGAAGTTTGGCTTTTCCACTGGCAAGTCTGTGAACATGTAGCAGGATATGCAGCTCACCAAATGGCTCCTGGACTCTTCCATGTTCTTACTGTTAATGTTATGAAAACAGTGAAAAACGCCTCAAAAAGCGCGCGCCGTACGGCGCGCGGTTTACCGATGTCCTCTTTTCAGCTCCAACAGCCAAAATCCAGTGTTCTTTGAGCTCGCGGAGACTCTTCACTTACCCCAAAATGCAGTGGAAATATGCAAATTATCTCCTCAGGACTCCTCCCCTGGTTTACCGATGTCCTCTTTTCAGCTCCAACAGCCAAAATCCAGTGTTCTTTGAGCTCGCGGAGACTCTTCACTTACCCCAAAATGCAGTGGAAATATGCAAATTATCTCCTCAGGACTCCTCCCCTGGTTTACCGATGTCCTCTTTTCAGCTCCAACAGCCAAAATCCAGTGTTCTTTGAGCTCGCGGAGACTCTTCACTTACCCCAAAATGCAGTGGAAATATGCAAATTATCTCCTCAGGACTCCTCCCCTGGTTTACCGATGTCCTCTTTTCAGCTCCAACAGCCAAAATCCAGTGTTCTTTGAGCTCGCGGAGACTCTTCACTTACCCCAAAATGCAGTGGAAATATGCAAATTATCTCCTCAGGACTCCTCCCCTGGTTTACCGATGTCCTCTTTTCAGCTCCAACAGCCAAAATCCAGTGTTCTTTGAGCTCGCGGAGACTCTTCACTTACCCCAAAATGCAGTGGAAATATGCAAATTATCTCCTCAGGACTCCTCCATCAGGTTGCAAATTGAATAAAAAAATTTTCTGCATCTAGCTCTGAAAAAATATTTGGGCTTCTAGCGGTGTGTGGGACTTGGTCTATTAGTCCGTCTATACTGACCTCCATCAGGTTGCAAATTAAAAATAATTTTTTTCTGCATCTAACCCAGCCAATAGTTTTGGCCTAATACCACAGTTTGGCCACTCAGCTCTGCTCGGTTACCATCCATTGTTTTTTTGTGCAAACAACTCCAGAGTTGTGAATTAGTTAACCACCAAAATGAGTGGAAAAAGGCCTGCTGCTGGTGGAAAGGGGAATAGGCGTGTTGGGAAGGGTAAAAAAGGTTGTGTCCGTGGGGTAGGTGCAGAAGAAAGACCATCTTCCAGCCAAACTAAAATGTCTACTTCTTTTAGCGGACAATGTGATAAGATCCCTTTCTTACGGCCACGCCAATCGCTACAAATTCCAGATGAGGCACAAAAACAGCAGGTGCTTCAACGGATATCAAGTGCTCCTTTAAGTGGGCTCTCCTCCACATCAACTTCAACATCACAAATACTCCAGTCCTCAAAGGTGTCACCCAAATCGCACTTGCTTCCTCACAGCTCCCAAATCTCCAGCTGCCCGTCTGAGTATGAGGTAGAACAGATGGTTGAGTCTGCAGAGCTGTTTACTCATACTATAGCCTGGGAATCAGAGGTCGACTCCAGCGCTTCTGTGAATCCAGACGAGGAAATGATCTGCACTGATGCCCAGAATCTTTATGAGTCGGATCCAGGACCAGACGCAGAAGGTTCTGACCATAATGTAGACCCTCATTCCCAAACTGTAACTCCTGTTGGTGGAGACAATGAGGAAGACGATGATAAGACTCAAATACCTGATTGGAGCGACAACTTTAGTTTTTTGTCAGGGCAGGAACAGGTTGGCTCTGAGGACGACGGGTGTGATAACGCACAGGGTGATGATGATGAGGTCGGAGATCCCACTTACTGTCAACCCACAGTCAGCCAAGAGATGAGGTCAGCAGAGGAGGTGGAGGAAGATGCTAGTGACGACGAGGTCAGGTTGCGCCTTCCTGGACAGAGACGTAGCACTAGAAGCACGTCAACAACTGCATCCTCAAACACAACTCTGCCTCTCACCACAAGTCGTGGTGGCTCTTCAGGTCGCATGGGTGCTAAGCCTTGCATAGCCTGGGCATTTTTTCAGATCGATAAAGATGACCCAACTCGTGTTATCTGTAACATTTGTCAGCAAAAGCTAAGTAGAGGCCAAAAAATACATAGTTTGAGTACTTCATGCATGAACCGGCACATGGACATGAAGCATAAGTTGCAGTGGGAAGCTCAGTGTGCTACAATGCGGTCTAGCCGGCCGGGCCAACCACCGTCTGCCATATCTTGTGCATCCGCGGCCTCTTCATCCTCTGTGACTGGGGGGACAGCAGTCACACCTGTTTTGGGGCGCAGACCTGCCACCTCTTTACCCGCAACAGCCAGCGTGATTGGCAGGTCATCATTTTCTTTGGAGGTGGTAACACCAGCTGGTCTTGAGCGCTGTCCGACATCGATAGCACCACCTTTGGATCAAGGCAACCTAACATGTCCGCCTGCATCTTCCTCACAGACCGGCAGTTTGCCGGGGACACCCTTATCAACCCCGTCTAAGCACAATAGCCAGCCCTCGGTCCCTCAGATGTGGACAAGTAAAAGACCATTTCCTCCTAGCCATGAGAAAGCTAAGAGGTTGAATTTCACCATCTGCAAGCTCTTGGCTACAGAAATGCTGCCTTTCCGCCTGGTGGACACAGAGGATTTTCGAGACCTTATGTCCGTCGCAGTGCCCCAGTACCAGATGCCCAGTCGGCACTACTTCTCAAAGAAAGGTGTGCCTGCGCTCCACCAGCATGTCGCACACAACATCACCGCTTCTTTGAGAAACTCTGTGTGTGACAGGGTGCATTTCACCACAGACACTTAGACGAGTAGGCATGGACAGGGGCGTTACATGTCGCTGACTGGGCACTGGGTAACTATGGTGACAGCAGGACAAGGGGCTGCTGTCCAAGTCTTGCCGTCCCCACGAGTTGTGCGTCAATCCTCTTTATGTCATTTTTCCTCCACTGCTTCTGCCTCCTCAACCTCCTCTCGGTCTTCCACCTGCACCCAAAGCCTGTCTAGTCATGCCACAAGCTTTCTAACTGCGCAGAAGGGATCCTGCACACCTCCTTACTATGCTGGCAGTAGGGCTCAACGTCATCAGGCGGTTTTTACATTGAAATGTCTGGGAAATGTGAGTCACACAGCTGAGGAGTTGTGGTCAGCTCTGGAGAACCAGTTTCATGAATGGTTGTCTCCACTGGACCTGAAACCAGGGAAGGCCGTGTGCGACAATGCTGCAAACCTGGGTGCGGCCCTTCGCCGGGGCAATGTCACACACGTGCCTTGTATGGCTCACGTGTTGAACCTGGTTGTCCAGCAATTTTTAGCCCACTATCCCAGACTAGATGGCCTTCTGCAGAGGGCACGGTCGCTGTGTGCTCACTTCCGCCGTTCGCATCCCGCAGCTCAGCGACTTACATCTCTACAGAAGTCGTTGGGCCTGCCACTTCACCGGCTAAAATGCGATGTGCCTACCCGGTGGAATTCAACTCTGCACATGTTGCAGCGACTGTGGCAGCACCGACAAGCCCTGGTGCAATACGTTCTGACGTATAGCCTGGGCCAACGAGATTCAGAGGTGGGGCAAATCACGCTGGAGGAGTGGTCTCAGATCAGGGACCTATGCACCCTTCTGCACAGTTTTGAAATGGCGACGAAGATGTTTAGTGCTGACGATGCCATTATCAGCATGACTATTCCGGTGATTTACATGCTGGAGCACATGTTAAACAGAATTCGGAGTCAAGTGGTGGCACAAGAGGAGGTGGAGGAAGTAGAGGAGGAGGAGTTGTATGCGGAAGGGCTAACATCTGCAAGGTCCAGACGGTCGGCAGCACCAGGGCGGCAGGCATGTGAGGGTGGGGGAGATGATTTTACCAGAGCGCATGGTAGCAGCCAAACTAGTGAGGAAGGTGCAGGAGCCCAGGAAGAAGTGGAGGACGAACTGATGGAAGACTCATCAGATGAGGGAGACCTTGATCACATTTCTGTTGTGCGAGGTTGGGGGGAGAGGACAGAGGAAGGAAGCATGATTGTTACCTCGCCACCAACACAACAGGGACTTGGTGCTCCTGGATGCGCAACACACATGAGTGCCTTCTTGCTGCACTACCTGCAACATGACCCTCGAATTGTGAGAATTAGAAATAATCCTGACTACTGGGTTGCCACACTGTTAGATCCCCGGTACAAAAGTAAATTTGCAGAAATTATTCCTGCCATAGAAAGGGATGCACGCATGCAGGAGTATCAGCAGAGACTGTTGCAGAATCTTACATGTGCTTTTCCACAAAATACCAGTGGTGCACGTAGTGAATCTCACAGTTCCAACTTGCCAACCGTGGTCTGTATGGAATTGTTCAATAAAGGGCCCAAAATTAAGATAACATAGATGGGAGAGGTCTCTATGAATAGGAATTCCTAAGTATTTGATACCCTGTGAGGGCCAGGCAAAGGGAAAGTTGGACTGGATGGAATCCTATATGGATTTAGGGAGGGAGACATCGAGGGCCTCAGACTTCGCTGCATTGATTTTAAAATTTTACCATGTAACAAAGTGATCTATTTCAGCCATAACAGCAGGGATGGATATATGTGATTGAGTGATATATACTAGGACATCATCAGCAAATAGAGAGCACTTGTACTCGGTGCCTCCCACCTCAATCCACCTAATATTGGGGTTATGGCGAATTGATGAGAGCAGGTGCTCCGTCACTAGGATGTATAAGAGAGGGGACAGAGGACATCCCTGCCTTGTCCCATTGGTGATTGTGAAAGGTGATGAAAATGTTCTGACGCACCCCCTGGGCCTTGGGACACCCGGAGCCGGACCCTTTTTGGTGGATGCTGGTGGTTGTAGTCTTCGTGGCGGCGATCCGGTTCCGTGGCTCAGGGCGGTCAAACCAGTGGCGGAACTATTTATGTGGTTTTGATGTTTAAATGTCCGACTACGCCACCCGTGGATTGCGGTCAGAGTGAACCGCCGCTACAGGGCAGACCGCTAAGGCTGGTGTTGTGGGTGCAGCAGAGCGTAGCATAACTCCCCACGGGAGGAGTATAGCCTCAGGGCAGTGTATGCGGAGGATGGGGGTGATGGTGCAGGGCAGCAGCAGTAACGACACGGAGTCAGTGATGCAGTTCAGGGCCTTTACTCACAGTTCTTATTATCCAGACCACGTCTGCAGGTAACGGCTGCCCACGTCGTACTGTGCTCACCAGGTGAGGGGCTCAGACAACTCCCAGATAACTTTGGAGCGCTTCACAGGACCCCCTTTGTGTGTCCTTTGTCTGGCCTTTCTTACCAACACTTCTGTCCGACTGCCTCGGGCCTCCTCTTGGTAAACTTGGCGCCAGTTTCCCTGACCCTATGTGGTGCCTTCCTAGCGGGTGGAGCAAGGGGCTGCGCCACATAAAATGTCAGAGCCTCCGGTTTCTAGCTGAGGGTCATTTCCTGCCTCCACTAGTTCGGGGACCGGTCTCCCCCTTTGGCCTGACCCCTCCACGCAGGTGGATTCGGGCGTGCGGTGGCGACTCGCCCGTCCGCACCCCTGGGATCCCTTCATTCCTCGTTCCTGGAGCCTTCTCCACTCCTCTTCCTTCCTTCTCCCTCTTGCAGGCCTGGGCCTCTGTTACTAGGCCCGCCTCCGGAGCAGAGCTCATGCAGAGCCCCTGCTCCCTGCCACTTCTGCTCAGACTTCTCTGCACTGAACTAAGATGGTGCCCACCTTTTATACTCCCTTCTCAATGCACCCAGGAACTGCTTCCTCCCTGCTCCTGCACTGCAGGGTTCCCCTTCCTCAGTGTTCCCTCCCCCCACTCCAGCCAGGGACAGGGACTGTCGTGCCCATCTCAGGGGCATATTGGTCGCCCTGCCCCACGGCAATGTGGTGTAATGCAGGCAGGTGTCGGGTCCTGATCCACACTCCATCCTTATCTGAGAGTGAGATATCACACCTCTGGGTGAGGTGGAATACGTCTGTAGCAACCGAGCCCTCGGTGCTACAGTTCCATTTATCTTCAGCCTAGGTGACGTATTGTGATACAGGGCCGTGATTTTGGCTATAAAAGGGTCCCCTAGACCCCTACCCCAAGCTTTTTAAGAGAATCATATATGGCGTGCCAGGAGACTCTATGGAATGCTTTCTCAGCATCCAATGAGAGTATCTACTTACAAATTTTTAACTGCATCTAGCCCAGGAAATACTTTGTGCCTAGTAGCAGTGTCTGCTAGTCAGCGGATTATCCCGGCTGTTAAGCAAGCTACACCACCTGTAGTTTGGACACTTAATTTTTTCAAAGGAAATGCTTCGGGACCACGGGATACTTAGTGAAGAGCATCAGGAGGCACCCCAACGCATAGGGGCTGGGACTGGCACTAGGATGCCTTGCGGTGGACAGCCGAGCTCGATCCTTATAAAAGCTTTTTAACTGCAGCAGCTTTAGTGGACGCTACTGGAGCTGGAATTACGCGGCTGCTGGCATGAGACTTGCCCTCCAATAGATCCTTGTAAATGGATTTAAAGTGTATTCATTCAAATTAGAGGGACAATTTAAATTAAAAAGCTTAGAGCTGCCTCCACCACAGGGGGGCTCTCTCGACCCACCAGCGGACAGGCACCAGTATTGGGAGAGGGGGGCTGGCCGTCAGGGTTCACCGCGGCTCTGGCACAAACCCGGCGACACGGAGGTGGCACGGGCAGGAGCGGACTGGCCGTCTCGGCTTCTCACTTTTTGGATTTTAGAAGGGCATGACATGCCTATATCTGTGTCTCCCCCTCCTTTTACTCCTCCACCTCTTTTCTTTTCGCATGACTATATGTACTTGTCACTTTTCCATGTGTTAGTTGTGTCTTCTGAGCAGTTTGTCAGCTTTTGGACACCTTTGAAGGTGTTTTCTATGTGTTTCTATGTGTTTTTGTTTGCCTGCCATTGGTTTTAACGGTGTTCGAAGGTGTTCGACGAACAGTTCGACGAACAGTTCGGCGAACACACGGGTGTTCGACGAACCGAACCGAACTCGAACACTACGGGGGTGGCTCAACACTACTCATTAACACTTAAATCTGTGTATTACTGTTCACAGATTGAGACTACTAAACTCATTTTCTATGTTCTTCAGCACTGCAGTAGTACGCCACTCTATGCTTTTCTATCTATATGCGTAATGTTGAGCTGTGCCCCTGTTGTCTTATTCCTATGATGTAAAACCCTGCCTTGCCTGTCAACATCTTTTTTAGTGCCTGTGATAGTCCCCCCTAATTGGCTCCTACATTCCTTGCCTCTGCTTTTATACATGCTATGATAGTCCCTCCTTATTGACCATGACATAACTTGCGATGTGGTAGCTGCAAAACATCATGGGAAAGCCTGCCCAGCTACAACCGAGATCATGTGAGTGTTTCTCCTGGATTGTGTAAAATGGTGTCGGGCATTTTTTGATGAGTTGCGCATAGCGAAACACAAATTGTTTGATTTCACCATGTTCAGCGAATTCCTAAATATTCAACACAAATTTGTTTCACTTTAAATTGATTCGTTCATCCCTATTGCTTATATTATAACTTTCCACAGTTCTTTTATATCCATTTTACATTGACTAAACTCCATATTCAAGATGTTCATTTGTATGAGATGTTTATCTGGGTAATGTCTTTGACTAAAGGATATTTCTATGTTTCTTCTGCACCTAATAAAATTCATTTGCTTTTGCAGGATGTGCTTGGCATTGATTTTTTCCACAATTTCTTTTTTATTTCACCTGTATTTACCTTATATGTTATAATCAGCTAGAAAGTAATTATAGTGTAGATGTCCAATCTTTATTTATCAAGAGAAAATTAATAGATCTAAACAAAAGATGTAGCGTAAGTTGCTGACTCCATGAAGAAACTGAGTGCATACCCTCAATTGGATGGCCCATCCTGGCAGCCTTGCCTATACAATTTGCTGCTAAAATATAAGTTTTTTTTTGCTATAGCAATAATACTAAAAGTGGCATGACTATATTGGATGTCTACCTCTGCTATAGAAAGCACGTAAGAGTAAACTTCCGATGCTACACAACTTAATTTAATGCTATGTATTAATTACTGTGTATGGATTTATTTCTTGAGCCAATGGTCCATTTACAATGTTATTTGCTAGCCTTGAAGGGGTTGTTCGATACCTAAAATGTCCTTTATACATTTCTGTTTTTACAGTCTAAGCACTTTTGTAATTTGCTTAATTATAAAATATCTTACACTTCACCCTATACAGTTAATCCCTAAATATGTTTCTTGTACTTCATTTCCTGTGATATTTCATTCTCAAAGAGGTGACATCAGGAAGCTGGAGCTGCAGTCTCACTTCCCAGCAGCGTCTATCTCCTTCCTAGAACAGGATATCATCGAGGGCTGATGACTATTCATTTGAGAGCAATGATAGAAGCTGTTAAGTGGCATTGGTGTGACTTAACTTGTTTCTATCACTGCCCCCTGATGATGTCTACTTTTACAATAAGAAGCTGCGGCCGATGGGAACAGAAGCAAAGTGTCAGCACCTCGGTCACTTCTTCCACTGCTTCTATAAGCGCCATCGATTCAGAACATTTCAGAGGACAGCATAGAAAAAAACTTTAGTAAGTGATCTTAGCACTCCCCCTAATGACTTCCTGTTCTAGGAGGGGTAAAAGAGGCTGCAATGAAGTAAGTGCAGCCCCATCCTCCTGATGTTGTCCCATTTAAGAATCCTCTCTAACAAAATGTCACAGGAAGTGAAGTAAAAAAACACATTTAGGGATTGTCAGTACTTGAACAATTGCAGGGTATTTTATTTTAAAGCAAATTACAAAAATGCTTAGGGTGTAAAAATCGATAAATGACATTTTAGGTATCGGACACCTCTTTAAATAAAATACTTTGTGAAAACTTTTAAAAAGGAATGTAGATCCATTCTGTCAGCAACCAAGCACGCTAGCCTCAGCAGGAAATCTATTGATAGTAATTATAGTGTATAATGGTAAATCTGGTTATAGTTCTGTTAAAGAGTCACTAGTCTTGTTTTGATTAGTGATAGATGGATTCCCTGATATTTAGCTTAATTGGATTTTTTTAAATAAATGTTTGGAGAAACTTATTAAAGGTTTTGATCCAGAATAATATCAGAAACAAGGTGCAAATTTTGGTGCACTTCTTATTTGTGAAAAAGAAAAAATTATTTTCTGCTGCTCTCATGATTTTGGATTTGGAGTTAGCGGGGCATAGCAGCACAACAGATTTAATAAAATTTGTATCTGAAATTGGTGTGATCCTTTGCAAGAATTTTAGTACTCTATAGCTGACTCATGGAAAGTCAAATATTAAAAATTGAGAGTCCTCAGTGGTTGATACCTTTTAATGGCTAACTGAAAGGATGGTAACAAATTGCAAGCTTTCAAGACTACTCTGGTCTCTTCATCAGGCATAGAATAACACAAAATCTGAAGATTCACATATTTATACACACCAGGACACAAAAATAATGCAATAAATAAGACAAGTGACGTGAAGCTGAACTATCAGTATGGGAGAGGGAGAAGCAGTTGTGGCCATAAATATTGGAACAGTTCATAGATAAGGAGTGTGAAAGTTTTATTGTCCTGTGATTGAGGTCTATTCCATGATTGTGATACCCCCAAATGGTAGGAGCACATTCCTTTGTTCATGTAGAAAGACATAAATCCATGTGACACATTCATTCATGCTCTGAGTGTGTCAAAGGTTGTCATAAGTTTGTACTCCCATACTCTTCTGTCTCTCTGAGATTTGAAGTTACCTTTTCCTACAAGTAATTTCATGTCCATGATGCTATGGGATACAAAACTGTTTGGCCATGTGTAGATCTATTCTCTTTTTCTTTTATTGTGTGGTGATGAGAATTCATCCTTGTTCTAAGTTTTTGCCCTGTCTCCCCTACATACAGGCCTCCAATTGGACATTTGGTCATACTAAAGCCACATAGAAAGTCAGAGATGCACCAAATTTATAAAGAGTTTTAGATTTTACTCTCCAACTAAAAAATTAAGCTCATCTCACTCAAGGGCACTAAAAAAGGGCACTCACTGGCTAAAAACATGCCTAATATTTTTGATAACTTTCACAAAACACCATGGGGGACTTATGTCATTGTTGAGCTCTGACAGGAGTAAGGAATTGAGCTTGAGCCTTGACAGGAGGGAGATCCAATAAGCCTCCGATGTTGTTTAGATATAAAGATATATGTGTTGATTTTTTCCTGTTTACGTCCTGTTTTTTTTTCATGAAACTAAAGTGCTTCTCTGTTAATGGATTTTAACTCCTCAACTGTATTTTTTTTTACAAAATATTTTCAACTAATGTACAGACATGGAAGTCAGGCTCATTAGTCTAATGCTTTTTTTTGGACTTGCAATATTCTGATATATTTCCATTAATCGTATTCATTATATGACTATTTAACTATGCTTACTTTAACATGAAAGATAGGTTTCTTGTCCAATATAGAGTTAATCGTTTATACTGGAAGGTTTATTACAGAGGGGTCAGGCCTATGTTTTATCATTTGGTATAGTCAATGGCTATTCCTGCTCTTATGTCTTGCTATACTAATTATTTCATCAGTTTGTCAGTTATAATATCAAAGGTCTTCACTTAGCTGCCCAACCTGTCAAAGTAATGGCTAATAATTTCTCTGCACTTTTAGCCTTACAGTAATATTTCTGGCTTAGCCTGAGCAGAGCATATCAAATGCATTTCAGTTGTAGACAATATATTGCAGCTTGAATAATTAAAATGTCTCCTCTGCATTTATACAAAGAAAATACGAGGAAATTCAGGAAACGTGAAACTAGGTGCCCTACATATTCTTTTTCTTCCATTAGACATTGTGTTGCTAAAAAGTAGTTTCAATTATAAAAATATAATATTTGACCTTTCCTTGATATAGGTCATCAATATCAGATAATTGATGATACCATTGACAAGCCCCCTGGGCCGTGGGGCACTCGGAACCGGGCAATAGGGAGACGATGGGGGTAGTAGTGGCGACCCGGTCCCATGGCTCAGGGTGGTCAGACCAGTGGCAGTCTTTTAGGTGTTTCAGAAAATGTCCGACTATGCCACCCGTGGATTGCGGTTATTAGGAACCGCCGCTGCAGGGCAGACCGCTGGGGCTGGTGGTGGGTGCAGCTGAGGTGGTGTGACTCCCCACGGGAAGAGTGCGGCCCCAGGGCAGTGTAGTGGATGGTGGGAGTGATGGTGGTGAGAGTCCCAGTACCGGTAGTGCTGGAGGCGCAAAGGAGCACACAGACAACAAGTTACAGTCCAGGGTCTTTACTCACAGTTCATGTGCTCCGGGTCACTTCGGCACTGGTAGTGACCGCCCGAGCCGTGCTGCGTCCACCAGGTGTGGGGCTCGGTCAACTCCTAGGCAGTTCAGAAGTATGGCTCAGGACCCCCTTTTGTCCTTTCTCTGGCCTGCCTCACCAGTGACCCACTTTTGTCCAGCTGCCGCTGACCTGTGCGGTTAAACGTGGGCCCTGTCTTCCGCTGTCCTATATGGTGCCTTCCTAGCAGGTTTGATGAGGTGTCGCACCAATAAATGATCACGACGACCGGTCTTTGGCTGAGGGTAGTTTCTCCTCCACCAACTTAGGATCCGGGACCCTTAATCTGCCTGACCCTTCACCCTGGATTCTCGTGGGTTCTTAGGGTCCCTTCCACCTTCTTGTTCCTGAGCCCTTCTGTTTCTCTCTCTTCTCCTTCTTTCCTGTTCTGTCTTCTCCTCCTTCCCTTGGCCTCTTCTCCAGGCCCACTTCTCCTTCTCCTCTCAGGCTCTGGCCTTTTCTCTAGGCCTGCCTCTGAGCAGAGCTCCTACAGAGCCTCTGCTCCCTGTCTTCTCTGACTGGACTTCTCCCAGAACTAAGATGGTGCCCACCTTTTATACCTCCCTCTGACCATGAGCCCAAGTGACCAGCAACCAATGGGCTCCTACCTACGCTCAGGAACCAACCCCTATCTGCTCCTAAAGCACTGGCTGTTCCACCCCCCTCCCCACTCCAGACAGGGACATAGTCGGTTGTACCTGCACTTCTGTCTAGTGGGAGCACCGTTGAGCTGTCCCTCGGAAATGGGGTGTGTGTGCTGTATGCAGCTAACTGAGCCCTGGTCCATACTCCATCCTTACCTGGGAGTGGAATACCACACCTCTGGCAGAGGTGCAATACCCCTGTAGCGGCCGAACCCTCGGGGCGCTACACCATACTTAGCACTCCCACCGATCAGCTGTTACTAGATCCTGAAACTATACAATGTTTAAAGATGGAACACCAAAATTTTGTACATAGTGTGGTGAATTGATAACCTGTCCTGAGGAGAACTCCTTGAAAAACAATTCTTAACCCCTTCACACCATAGACATTTTCTGTTTTTTAATTTTCGTTTTTCATCCTTCTTATTCCATTAGTCATAACTTTTTAATATTTCTGTCAATATGGCCGTATGAGGGCTTGATTTTTGCAAGACGAGTTGTACTTTTGAATGACACCATTGATTTTACCATAGAGTGTACTGGAAAATGGAAAAAAAAAATCCAAGTGCATTGAAATTGCAAAAAAAAGTTCAATTTCACAATTTTTTTTTTATCTACCATGTTCACTATATAGTAAAACTGACCTGGAAATATGATTTCCCAGGTCAGTACGAGTACGCAGATACCAACCATGCATAGTTTATTTTTCATTTAAGAAGTGGAAAAAAAATCAGAAATTTGTATAAAAAAAGTTTTTGCGTTTGTTACCATTTTCTGAGATCTGTAGTGTTTTCATTTTTTCAGGATCTGGGGCTACGTGATGGCTTATTTTTTGCCCCTGAGCTAGCGTTTTTATTTATGCCATTTTGGGATAGATGCAATGTTTTGATCGCGTCTTATTGCATTGCATTGCAATGTTGCAGCAGCCAAAAAAAAAATGTAATTTTGGCTTTATTTTTCTCTCCTTGCGCTGTTTACCAATCTGATTAACTTATTTTATATTTTGATAGATTGGACATTTCTGAACGCAGTGATACCAAATATGTGTATTTTTTTATTATTATTTTCAATGGGGCAAAAGAGGGGTGATTTGAACTTTTGTCTTTTTTTTATTTTTTTTATTTCTTTTTACATTTTTTTCACTTTTTACTGAATTTAGTAGTCCCCTTAGGATCACTGAAGCTGCAACCATCCGATCGCCTGTGCTTTATGTACAGTACTTCAGCACTGATTTGTATAACAGAAGTCATGATCTCCTATGAATGCCGGCCGCAGTCAGACCCTCGACTGTCATGACAATCCAACCCGCACCCTGTGATCACTTGACAGGGTCGGCGATGGGCAGCCAGAATGACACTCTTCTGGCTGATGTCATAGATTGACAGTGGGATTTAACTGGTTAACAGACGTGGGTGGAGCTCCGATCCACCCACGGTTGCTAAAAGCACATGACAGCTGATTAGATCAGCTGTCATGTGCGAGGAAATATGTGGGCTCAGAGTCGGAGACCGCATCAAAATCAGAGACATGACATATGAAGTAATTTTACGTCCTATGTCGCGAAGGGGTTAACTTACCGTATTTTTCGGACTATAAAACGCACCGGACCATAAGACGCACCTAGGTTTTAGAGAAGGAAAATAAAAAAATAAAAATTTAAGCAAAAAATGTGGTCATGATGCACTTTTAAGGGGGAGGGGGTCTTCTGCTGACACTGGTATAGGGGTAATGTCCCCCAATTCTGACAATATCCCCCATCCTGGTATATATGCCGCCCCCCTTACTTTTATATGTGGTCCCCATCCCCATCCTGGTATACCTGGCATCCCTCCATCCTGGTATGCATGGCACCCCTCATACTTATCCTGGTATGCATGGTACCCCTCATACCTATCCTGATATGCATGGCTTCCTCATCCTTGTCCTTATCCTGGTATGCATGGCACCCCTCGTCCCCAATCATGGTATGGATGGCACCCATCATCCCTATCCTGGTATGCATGGCACCCCTAATCCCTGTCCTGGTATGCATGGCACCCCTCATCCCTGTCCTGGTATGCATGGCACCACTCGTCCCTGTCCTGGTATGCATGGCACCCCTAATCCCTGTCCTAGTATGCATGGCCCCCCTAATCCCCATCAGGCTGCACATTAAAAAAAAATAAACACTCATACTCACCTCTCTTCTCTCCTCTAGCGCTGCGTCCGGTCTGCCTGCACTGATCTCTCCATGTGAGCCCTGCATGATGTCACTGCCATGAGTGCCTCACAAGGACAGATCAGCTGCCGGAAGTCACTGCTACCCACGCCGGGTCTGTGTGCGCGGGGAGCAGTGACTTCATGCTGCTTAATAGCCGGCATACAGCGGAGCCGCGCTGCGGCTGCTGCTGCTTCCGGCTATCTCCTGTGCCCGCTCATTAAGGGGCATGAATATTCACCCCCTCCCCACGCCCATGGGCGTGGAGAGAGGTTGAATATTCATGCCCTTTAACAGCCGTCACAGGAGATAGCCGGCAGCAACAGCCGCAGCGTGGCTACACTGTATACCGCTATTAAGGAGCATGAATATTCAGTGCTCCCCACGCCTCATGGGCATGGGGAGCAGTGAATATTCATTTTCTTTAGCAGTGGGGACAGTGTAGGCTGCAGCAGGCGGCTGCTGCCTCCTGTGCCTCGCTCCTCCACCGATACCGCTCCCCCCACGCCCCACATAATATACACTATACACCCATATACACCCATATACAACATTCGGACTATAAGACGCACCCCCCATTTTCCTCCATAAGGTCGGTTACTCTGACACTTTAGAAAAAATAAAATTGCTATAGAATTGCTATAAATTGTACTTTACACACTTTTTTCCAAAGAAGTGGCATACATAAAAGAAAGAGGACACTTATTATATATGTTTGCCACCTTGAAGAGCATGTCCTCTGTTTTCTCCCAAAATGTTGCTTAATTTGCTGACACCGAAGATCTGTACAGGAAAGTTTAGTAATCACAATCAAATAATGAAAAAAAGAACAACAAGCCAGGTTCCAGAAGCAGATTTTGTTGTTTTTTTGGTTTTTTTTTGGACATTTCTACAAAATATTCCAAGTTATAACAGAAAACATGTTTTATGCTGGCCTCTAGAGATGAGTGACTCTGACAAAATTTGAATTTGCCAAATTGAGCAGATTTTATTGGAAAATTCAATTCAAAGTAAACTTATTCGCTAAAAATGTAATATTTCCTACTAGGCTCTAATGTCTCAGAGCATAATAAACTTAACATATAAAAAACTCCAAAAAACTAATACTCACCTGTCCCGGCTCATCCACTGCCTCCAGTACCCACTGTCCGCCTATCCTATCCTCAGAACCTCTTCTTTCCACAATCACATGCCAATGTCTAAACTCTAGTACAGGACTTCCGGCCATGACCTGGCTTTTGAGGTCATGGTACATTGTGACCACTGAGTCTTTGTGTATTCTCTCTACAATATGGCTTCCGGCTGCGACCAGGCCCCATAGTTCACAACACGTAATACATCATGTCATGGTGTTACAATACATAGTGACCTCCGAGTCCTAGTTGTGACCGTAAATACAGCTCTACAGTGAAGACACCAGAGGGTGTGTGCAGAAAAACAGACCCTGAGGACCAAATGGGTGTGACACTGGAAGCAACAAGAGTGCTGAGACAGGTGAATGGTGATGTATGTAATATATATATTTTGTTTTTTAACCTTTTGCTGGCAAGCAGTTCATCAAAATAGAGTGCACAGCTGGCCACCATTTTGCTGAATTTGAGCAAAGAATTTGAATTTTTGTAAAATTTGAGTAGCATTCAATTCCACTTAAATAAATTTGCCTATCTCTATTGGATTCCTTAATTTAGAAGCCCCTCTGAAGATTGCTGGCCCGCGCTCATCTCTACCTCAGTGTCTATCACCGTGGATCCCGGACATCTTCAGAGGGCAGTGATGCAAAAAACTGATGACATTGTGTTCCAGGAGGGACGATTGACGCTACAGGGAAGTGAGTGCAGCCCCAGCTTCCTGGGACGTCCTGTTTGAGACTCCTCCCAAACAAAACGTCACAAGAGGTGCAGTAAAAAAAAACACATTTAGAGATTAGCTGAATAGAGAGAAGTTAAGGTATTTTATAATAAAGTTACACAAGTAATTAGGATATAAATATAGATATTTAGAAAGTATTTTTTAAGTACTGGACCAACCCTTTAAAGGTGGATCTTGTAGCTTTGAAGATAGAAGTGATATTACATTCAGACCCTGTGGAGGATTGGAAGAGGATTTGATTTCTCAAACAGATTCCAAAATCCACTGATTTGACAAAATATTCTGCCACTGGAGTTAATATTTTGAGATTTTGCTTCCAACTTTTCTGGTGGCTATTGTTCTGATTGAGTAGAATATTCCTACCTCTTCCCTCTTTTGGACAACTAGAACATCCCATTTTTCCTTTACCCCTGTACTGAGGAGGCTGATTTCCTTGGAGGACAAAAGGAACTTCTTTTCCTAAAGATTTTTGGCTCAGCAAGGGATTTCTTCCTGTCTGCAGCCTTCTCAAGTAAATGGTTTAAGGATAGACTGAACACATGTTCACCCTCACAAGGCGTAATGCAAAGCTTAGATTCGGAAGCTATAACTCCATTCCTCATTTTTAGCCACTCACAACGCTCATCTTGTATTAGACAGCACTGAAGATCTAGCTGCTAACCTGACAGATTGTGCCAAGACATCTGCTAAGATTCACATTATTTTATGTTGAAGAGGAAGTGTTGCAAAATTATCTTAGGAGTGGCTGTTCTAAGATGATCTTCCAGCTGGTTTAGCCAGCGAAACATCGATCAAGTGACGCAGGTAGAAACAACATTTGTTTTTAGTAATACTGCAGAGGTCTGGACATCTAATTTTGTTATCTCAGACCAGCATTTATACACTACTTCTTCCAGGGAAAATCTATCCTTTAGTTTGTTAGATGTTCCTAATAATTTCTCTGTGAATTCCCATTCAATTAATATCAGGTTCTGAACAGAGATTAGCGCAAAATTCTAATTCGCCTGATTGTGCATTTTTTCCTGGAAGATTCAATTCTCAGAGAAGTTGTTCTCCACAAATTTAATGTCCCTTATTATGATCTGAGGTCTCATCAGACACAAGAACATGATAAACGTAATAGGTAAAAATTTAAATAATCGTTATACTCAATTTACCACTCACCGCTCCAGCTTTTCACAATCACCTGGTAGGTCCTCACTGCATCTTCAGATCACCACAGCTGACAATAAAATCCCTAGGCCCTTAAAACTAGCCCTGGACTTCATGCTGGTATGGAGCCTGGGAGGGTTCTGTGCAAGGTCATGGAGTATGCCATTATTTCTTGATGCTGTGACCTTTCTCATGCTTGTGTAGAACCCTCCTGGGCCCTCATCAAAGCCCAGCTTGTGAGACCCAGGGATTTCAGCGCAAGTGGTGGCAATCTGAAGATGCTGCAAGGAAGGACCAAACGGGTGACACATAGGGGCCAGAGAAGTGAGTGTAAGGATATATTTAACAGATTGATCACCTTTGGTTCAGAAAACGCCTATGGTTCAGAAAAATGGCAGCCAGCAGCAAATATTTTGCTGAATTTGCGCAGAAGCGAATTGCAAAAAATCCACAATTTGGTGAATTTATTCACTCATCTTTTCATATGAAGATTCTTGCAGTATGTAAGGGGAATGCTACCTTCTTTATGGATCTTAGACCACTGAACATTTTATCTTGGACCGTACTTGCCACTATCACTTCATCAACATCCATTTCACTTCTCAGAGCAGTAAAACTTCCATGTCTTCAAATAAGAAGCAGTAACTCCTGACTTCCTTATTTATGAATTGGGTAGATACTAGTGTTGAGCGAGCACGCTCGACACTGCTCGGTACTTGCCCGAGCATCACGCTACTCGGGATGTTCGGCGAGCACCGAGCATTTCCGGGTTACTCGGATGGGAGCTCGGGTCTCCGCCCTGCATGTTTGGCGCTCTTTACAGAGCCAATGAACATACAGGGATTGCCAGCCAGTCACTGTAATGCCGCAGCCATGTTGGTTGTGGGCATTACATTGATTGGCTGGCCGCACAGCGTCACCTCGAGTATTTAAAACCGGGCCCGCCATCTTGGACACAGACGGCCGGGATCAGCTAGTGTAGGGAAAGTGCTGCTGAGCTAGGGAGAGATTTATAGTGCGAAATAGGTAGTGTAGGGTCTCTAAAGCCTGCCAAAACAAACAAACAGTCCTTCTCAGGACTAATATCCATCCCAGATATCAGGCAGGCTGTATAGGAGACACAGTGGTTATACCAGCAAACGCTGCATTACAGTCCTGTGTGGTGCTGCTCAAATTGCTAGAATTAGCTCCAGGTCTCAGGGGCCAGGAAAAATCCTTTTTTTCCATCTAAATCCTCTTTTTTTTTTCCCTCGTTCACACTGTACAAATACCCATCTTATTAATCTTTTGGTGTCCCTCCCCCCCCCAAAAAAAAAAAAAAAGTATGTCTGTGACAGTTCAGACACAAATATATCTGTTTAAAAGAGTCTGGTGTAGGCCAGAGAAATAGAAGTGTGGTTTTGCAGTTCCACGGTTCAAACCTCTGTATTATCCACTTTTGGGCCTTTTTTACCTAAAAAAAAACAGTTTGAGTGTGCCGCTCACTGGTCAGCCGCAAATATATCTATTTAAAAAAGTCTGGTATACACCAGGAAATTATAACTGTGGTTTTGCCGTTCCACTGTAAAAAATCTCTATTGTCCTGCTTTTGGCATTTTTTGCCATAAAAAAAAACCTGTAATAGTGTCTCCCTGATTGTTCAGACACAAATATATCTGTTTAAAAGAGTCTGGTGTAGGCCAGAGAAATAGAAGTGTGGTTTTGCAGTTCCACGGTTCAAACCTCTGTATTATCCACTTTTGGGCCTTTTTTACCTAAAAAAAAACAGTTTGAGTGTGCCGCTCACTGGTCAGCCGCAAATATATCTATTTAAAAAAGTCTGGTATACACCAGGAAATTATAACTGTGGTTTTGCCGTTCCACTGTAAAAAATCTCTATTATCCTGCTTTTGGCATTTTTTGCCATAAAAAAAAACCTGTAATAGTGTCTCCCTGATTGTTCAGACACAAATATATCTGTTTAAAATAGTCTGGTGTAGGCCAGAGAAATAGAAATGTGGTTTTGCAGTTCCACGGTTCAAACCTCTGTATTATCCACTTTTGGGCCATTTTTACCTAAAAAAAACAGTTTGAGTGTGTCGCTCACTGTTCAGCCGCAAATATATCTATTTAAGAAAGTCTGGTATACCCCAGTAATTCTATTATCCTGCTTTTGGTATTTTTTCCGTAAAGAAAATCAGTAATAGTGTCTCCCTGATTGTTCAGACACAAATATATCTGTTTAAAATAATCTGGTGTAGGCCCGAGAAATATAAGTGTGGTTTTGCAGTTCCACGGGTCAAATCTCTGTATTATCCTGCTTTTGGCATCTTTTGCCGTAAAGAAAAACAGTAATAGTGTCTCCTGATTGTTCAGACACAAATATATCTATTTAAAAGAGTCTAGTGTAGGCCCGAGAATAAGAAGTGTGGTTTTGCAGTTCCACGGGTCAAATCTCTGTATTATCCTGCTTTTGGCATCTTTTGCCGTAAAGAAAAACAGTAATAGTGTCTCCTGATTGTTCAGACACAAATATATCTGTTTAAAAGAGTCTGGTGTAGGCTCGAGAAATAGAAGTGTGGTTTTGCAGTTCCATGGGTCAAATCTCTGTATTATCCTGCTTTTGGCATTTTTTGCCGTAAAGAAAAACAGTAATAGTGTCTCCTGATTGTTCAGACACAAATATATCTGTTTAAAAGAGTCTGGTATACACCAGTAAATTATAACTGTGGTTTTGCCGTTCCACGGTAAAAAACTCTATTATCCAGCTTTTGGTATTTTTTCCATAAAGAAAAACAGTAATAGTTTCTCCCTGATTGTTCAGATTGTTTAAAAGAGTCGGGTGTAGGCCAGAGAAATAGAACTGTGGTTTTCCTCTTCCACGGTTCTAATCTCCTTTCTATTACCCTTTTTCCATTGATAGTGCGAGTGTAAGCTATTTTACTTCATTTACAATGGGCAAGGCGCGTGGCAAGGTATGTGGAACTGGATGTTCTGGTGATGTTGTGTGCAGAGGACAAGGCCGTGGCCAAGGTGAAAATGTGCCACAACCAACAGCCACATCTTCTCACTCCCAGTTCTTGACCGAATTACTAGGGAAGCACAGAACAACACCAGTATTGCGAACTTATCAGTGTGAACAGGTTATTAATTGGATAGCAGATAATACTTCCAGTTAACTGGGCACCACCACCTCTGGTCTGTCTTCCACACGGTCAAATCTTAGTAGCCGTGAGTCTCGACCGCATACTCCTCCTCACTCTGATGCTCCTTCCTCCCACCATGCCGAGTGTCGTCAGACAGCAACTGATCCCACACTTGGACACTCTGAAGAGCTGTTCACTCGTCCATTTCCAGATTTGTGCCCCTCGCCTGCTCCGCTTGAAGTGGTGGAAGAGGAGATCCCATGTAGCGATGCCCAAATATTTCAACAGCCACGGCCATAGGAAGTCGACGCTGGCAATTTGTCACAAGAGGTGGACGATGACGAGACACAATTGCCAGGAACTGAGGAGGAGGATCGTGGTGCGGAAGTGGAAGAGGAGGAGGTGGTGGATGATCTAGTAACTGACCCAACGTGGCAGGAGGACATGCAGAGTGAGGCCAGCAGCACACAGGGTGAGGGAGGCAGAGTACCCCAACAGGCAGGAAGAAGCAGTGTGGTGGCCGCGCACAGAAGGCAGGCCTCAGTTCCCCGTAACACCAACACGAGGGACGTTGCCAGTACAACCTGTAGGTCTTCCAGAGTCTGGAATTTTTTTAAAGACTCTGCTGATAACCCCAAAAAGGCCATTTGTACCACCTGCCATGCCAGCATCAGCAGGGGTGACAAAACTACCAGCCTGACCACCACCAGCATGATCAGGCACATGGCAGCAAAGCACCCGACTTTGTGGGGTGAACCCCAGGGTCCACAACCAGTGTCAGCGGGTGTTACCACTGCTTCTTCCGCTGTTGTGCATGCAATAGAACTCCCTGTTGTGTGTGCAAGGCAATCCCCTGTCCATACTGCATGCAAACATGCCCCCTCCTCTCAGTCTTCACTTGTTATGGCAGTTTCTCAAGAAACAGCATCAACGTCCACATCCCACCGCAGCGTTCAGTTGTCCATATCCCAGACCTTTGAACGAAAGCGGAAATTCGCAGCCAACGCCCCACCGGCCACAGTCCTAAATTCGCACATTTCACGACTGCTTGCATTAGAAATGCTGCCTTTTAGGCTGGTGGAGACGGAATTCTTCCGCAACCTTATGGCGGTGTCCGTCTCTCGGTACTCAGTCCCCAGCCGACACTATTTTGCCCGGTGTGCCATCCTTGCACTACACAAGCACATGTCCCAAAACATCTGCCGTGCTCTCAACAACGCAGTTACTGGTAGAGTCCACCTGACAACGGACACATTGACAAGTGCTTGTGGCCAGGGATGGTACATCTCCCTGACAGCACACTGGGTAAACATAGTGGAAGACGGGACCCAGTCGGACCTTGGGACGGAACACATCCTCCCCACACTGAGGATTGCGGGCCCTATGTCAGTCAGAGTTGCCCCCACAGTGTACAGTTCCTGCGCATCATCCTCCTCCTCATGTTCAGCCTCCATCTCAGATATCATCACATCAGTTACAAGCTGGAAGCACTGCAGTACTGCCTCCGCCAAGCGGCAACAGGCTGTGCTGAAACTCATAAGCTTAGGTGATAAACCTCACACTGCTTGTGAGTTGTGGACAGCTGTGAAAGAGCAGGCAGATCTGTGGCGGAGACCGCTGAACCTACATCCAGTCATGGTCGTGTGTGACAATGGCCGTAACCTGGCGGCGGCTCTGAGGCGAGGCGAGATCACGCACGTACCATGCCTGGCTCATGTACTTAACCTCGTGGTTCAGCGGTTTCTTGAATCATACCCCGAGTTGCCAGATCTGCTCATCAAAGTACGCCGCCTGGCAGCTCATTTTCGCAAGTCGGCTACAGCTTCCGCCACCCTTGCTGTGTTGAAGCAGCGTTTGCAGATTCCGTCACACTGAATGGTGTGTGATGTCCCCACACGTTGGAACTCTACCCTCCACATGTTGCAAAGGATTTGTGAGCAGAAGAGAGCAGTTGCGGAGTACCAGCTGCAACAAGGCCGTCGATATTCAGGTCAGACTCCACACATAAGACCTCAGGAGTGGACCTGGATGTCTGACATATGTACCATCTTGACAAACTTTGAGGAGGCCACCAAGATGGTGAGTGGCGATGACGCCATCATTAGCGTCAGCATTCCACTTGTCTGTCTTTTGCAACGCTCTCTGCAGAGAATTAAAGAGGATGCATTGCAGCCAGAGTATGATGAGATGGATCAAGAAGCCATAGTGGTCGATTACACACAGCCCAGCCTCATCTCATCCCAACATGCTTTGGGGGACAATGAGGGAGAGGAGGAGGAGGAAGAGGAAGAACAGGAGCTGGTATCATGCGCTGTAGATGGTAGTACCTGTACAACTGTCATACCGTCGGTTCAGCGTGGGTGGCCTGAGGACAGGGGGGAGGAGGAGGAGGCGAGCATGGTCAGTCGTCATCTTGGTGAGGACACGGAAGTCTTGCCCATTACCAGTCTGGCACGCATGGCTGACTTTATGTTACTCTGCCTTAACCGTGACCCTCGCGTTGTCAAAATGTTGGGTGACAGTCATTACTCGTTGGTGACACTTTTAGACCACCGCTACAAGGAGAACTTTCACTCTCTTATTCCTGAGGTGGAGAGGTCTACAAAAATGGGGCAGTACCAGAAGGCCCTTGCTGCAGAACTGTTAAAAAAATTCCCATCTGAACACGCTAGCAGCAGAGGTCACAGTTCGTTGCCCAACCAAGGTGTACATGCGAGAGAGACGTAACTGCAATCCAGCAGAGGCAGGGGAACACTGTCAACGTTCTGGGACAGTTTTCTGAGACCCGCCCATCTTACAGGCCCTGAGGCGTGGGGTACTCTCACAAGGAGTGGAAAGTTTCAAAAGATGGTGAGGGAGTACCTTGCCGACCGTACCATCGTCCTCCATGATTCCTCTGTGCCTTTTAATTTTTGGGTATCCAAGCTGGACACTTGGAATGAACTCGCTCTGTACGCCTTGGAGGTCCTGGCCTGCTCTGCCGCTAGCGTGTTATCGGAGCGTGTTTTTAGTGCCGCTGGGGGAATTATAACTGATAAGCGCACTCGCCTGTCAACTGACAATGCTGACAAGCTGACCCTTATCAAAATGAACAAGGGCTGGATTGGGCCAGACTTCTCATCACCAACAAATGACAGCAGAGTAACATAAAGTCAAATCCACTGTGCTATTTCGGGAGGTGTATTCACATGCACCGCTTCACACCCTCACATGGGTATACGCTTCCTCATTTCGGCTGTTTTATGCTCTTCTCCTTATCCTCAGCCTCCACCAACACTATACCACCAGGGTGACCATGGTCCTTGTTGCCATTATTGCAAGTTCCTCCGTCCTTATTTTTGGCAGCTTTTGCTTGGAAGGCATAAGCAAAGACTATGGGAGACCCACTCCCCAATAATGGGAATAATGTTTTTAAGATGCTGTACTGTATGGCTCTTGTAAGGGTCATTAAAATCGTCTTGTTAAGCTACTGTGATCTCCACGTCTCTTCCAAGGGGCATTAAAACCATCTTGTTAAGCTACTGTGACCTCCACGTCTCTTCCCAGGGGCATTAAAACCATCTTGTTAAGCTACTGTGACCTCCACCACTTTTCCAAGGGGCATTAAAACCGTCTTATTAAGCTACTGCGATCTCCACGTCTCTTCCGAGGGGCATTAAAACCGTTTTGTTAAGCTACTGTGTCCTCCACCACTTTTCCAAGGGGCATTAAAACCGTCTTGTTAAGCTACTGTGACCTCCACGTCTCTTCAAAGGGGCTTTAAAACCATCTTGTTAGACCACTCTGAACTCCACAGCTCTTCCAAGGGGCATTGAAATGTTGCTTTTAATTACCTCTAACCTCCACGACTCTTCCAATGGGCATTGCATTTCCTCCTAACTTTAGTCAGCTTTTGCTTTTCAATGCAAAGGCGAAAGCTATGGGAGACCCCCTCCCCAATAATGGGTAGAAGGTTTTTAGTACGCTGTAATCCACGTCTGTTTCAAGGGGCATTGCAGTTCCTCATAATTTTTGGAAAGCCTTCCATTCGCTGCTTAGGCCAACAGTGTACAGGAGACCCAGTTGCTATAAATGGAAAAAACGGTTTAGTTAAGGCACTCTGACCTCCGTGTCACTTCCAAGGGGCAATGGAGGGCAATGGAGTGCCTCGAAATTTTTGGTAGGCATTGCACTCACTCTATGCCCTTTAACTGTGTAGCCGAACTGCTCCTTTTGGTACAGAAACATATCCTACGAGAGATGTGGGTTTGACTGGCCTGATATTGATGTGAATGGTCCCTGCCTGTTCCTCCTGCTCTTTCTCCTTTGCCACCACCTCATCCATCATTTATCACCTGAAGCTTTGTTTTAACGGGAGTCATAGAACTGGGATAGTAGCAGGAAAACTTCCAGCAATCCTCGGAGGAGGTATTATATGCGCCAAAACGCTGACCACCTCAGGCCTAGCCGCTACTACATACATGCGCTTGCATTCCAAGAAAACAAAGCAGATGCTAACTTCTATCATCATCATCATGCTCCTCACCTTGGCACTCTCAACTCCCCTGATGGAGAAGCCAGGGCCCACCGGAGGAGTCTGGTTCTCTGGTGGGCTCGTCCATTGCTGCCCTAAAGCAGGCCAGGCTAAGAAAAGTGTAGGGGAAGTTCCCAGGAGAAATAGGGGCGGCTCGGGACCGTTTATGGACACCTGGCTGCCCCCAGGCGGCTGGGGACCGTGTGTGGACACCCGGCCGCGGGGCGGCTGTGTCCCGAGTATGGACACCCGACCACCCCCTGTCGGCTGGGGACCGAGCGTGGACACCCGGCCCGGAGTATGGATACCTCGCTGCCAAAGCAGCCATGAGGTAGTGGCCAGCTTCAGCCTCCTCCAAACTAAAAGGCCCCATTTCAAGTGCAAGCTAGCAATATGGTATTGCAGCATGCGGGTGGATGGGTGGTTGGCTGCATATTTGCGCTTGCATTGCAAGGAATGAGGAAGTACAATGGAACACTGCCCTGGGACAAGGACTTGCACGGGGATAGTTGCAAGTCTGCAACGACAGGTGCAGGGTGGGAGACATCTTCGCATGTGCCATGAACAGGGGGTTGGCATGCACACACTACAGCAAAATAGGCTGTCCTTCCCACTAAATGCACTGGGGAGGGCACAGGTAATGTTTTGGTATGCGCGCTTAATCTTATGTATAAGGCGCACCGGGACAAATAGGGGCGGCTGGGGACCGAGTATGGACACCCGACCGCCCCCTGGCGGCTGGGGACCGAGTGTGGACACCCGGCTGCCGGGGGGCTGGGGACTGAGTATGGATAACAGGCCGCCGACACAGCCATGACATGGTGGCCGGCGTCTGCCTCCACAAGCCTAAAAGGCCTCATTTCAAGTGCAAGCAAGATAGCAGTATGGCATTGCAGCCTGGGGGTGGGTGGATGGCAGGCTGCACACTTACGCTTGCATTCCAAGAAAACAAAGCAGATGCTAACTTCTATCATCATCATCATGCTCCTCACCTTGGCACTCTCAACTCCCCTGATGGAGAAGCCAGGGCCCACCGGAGGAGTCTGGTTCTCTTGTGGGCTCGTCCAATGCTGCCCTAAGGCAGGACAGGCTAAGAAAAGTGTGGGGGAAGGTCACAGGAGAATTAGGGGCGGCTGGGGACCGAGTATGGACACCCGGCTGCCCTCTGGCGGCTGGGGACAGAGCGTGGACACCCAGCCGCCGGGCGGCTGGGGACTGAGTATGGATACCTCGCTGCCGCAGCAGCCATGAGGTAGTGGCCAGCTTCGGCCTCCTCCCAACTAAAAGGCCCCATTTCAAGTGCAAGCTAGCAGTATAGCATTGCAGCCTGGGGGTGGGTGGGTGGCAGGCTGCACACTTACGCTTGCATTCCAAGAAAACAAAGCAGATGCTAACTTCTATCATCATCATCATGCTCCTCACCTTGGCACTCTCAACTCCCCTGATGGAGAAGCCAGGGCCCACCGGAGGAGTCTGGTTCTCTGGTGGGCTCGTCCAATGCTGCCCTAAAGCAGGCCAGGCTAAGAAAAGTGTGGGGGAAGGTCACAGGAGAAATAGGGGCAGCTGGGGACCATCTATGGACACCCAGCCACCCCCAGGCGGCTGGGGACCGTGTGTGGACACCCGGCCGCGGGGCGGCTGGGGACCGAGTATGGACACCCGGCCGCCCCCTGGCGGCTGGGGACCGAGCGTGGACACCCGTCCGCCGGGCGGCTGGGGACTGAGTATGGATACCTCGCTGCCACTGCAGCCATGAGGTAGTGGCTAGCTTCGGCCTCCTCCAAACTAAAAGGCCCCATTTCAAGTGCAAGCTAGCAGTATGGCATTGCAGCGTGGGGGTGGGTGGATGGCAGGCTGCACACTTACGCTTGCATTCCAAGAAAACAAAGCAGATGCTAACTTCTATCATCATCATCATGCTCCTCACCTTGGCACTCTCAACTCCCCTGATGGAGAAGCCAGGGCCCACCGGAGGAGTCTGGTTCTCTGGTGGGCTCGTCCAATGCTGCCCTAAAGCAGGCCAGGCTAAGAAAAGTGTGGGGGAAGTTCCCAGGAGAAATAGGGGCGGCTGGGGACCGTTTATGGACACCCGGCCGCCACCAGGAGGCTGGGGACCGTGTGTGGACACCCGGCCGCGGGGTGGTTGGGGACTGAGTATGGACACCCGGCCGCCCCCTGGCGGCTGGGGACCGAGCGTGGACACCCGGCCGCTGGGCGGTTGGGGACTGAGTATGGATACCTCGCTGCTGAAGCAGCCATGAGGTAGTGGCCAGCTTCGGCCTCCTCCAAACTAAAAGTCCCCATTTCAAGTGCAAGCTAGCAGTATGGTATTGCAGCCTGCGGGTGGGTGGGTGGTTGGCTGCATATTTGCGCTTGCATTGCAAGAAATGGGGGAGGCACAATTGAACACTGCCCTGGGACAAGGACTTGCACGGGGATAGTTGCAAGTCTGCATCTTCTGATGCGGCGAGGATCACTTCTGATGGGCACACCTTTAGGCAGTGACCTGGGAGTCAGAGATGCTTCCAGGGGTCTTCCCCTTGCTGTTCCCATGTCTTTTCAGCACTGTATGCATGTGTCACACAGCATATGGCCAAATTAGGTTGTAAAATGTTAAAATGACATTTCCCGGTGAATGCATTTGTCTCAGTTGAAAGCAATGCAAAAGTGCAAAAACGCATAAAAAATGCGACTTGTCAACATAGCCCAAGGTATAGAGGATTTTTTTTGTTTTTGATTATTTATTTTACCTTATACACAAGTCTTTATCCTGGAAAGGAATTTCCTTAACATATTTCACAGGAAAACCGTTTCAGTTTCGTTTTTGAACGTTTTATTGTGAGCCCGTAAAAGTGGCTTAATACCTCTGACCACGTTGTTGACAGCAGTGACCTGGGGGTCAGAAATGCTTCTGGGGCCGATCCCCATGCTGTCCCCATGTCTTTTGAGCACTGTCACTATCGTTTTGGGCACTTTTTAGGCTTTCTACAGACTGCCGGGGGTGCCGCCGTAAAAATGTATCACGGTGAGCTCGGCCCGAGCTTCGAGCACCCGAGCATTTTAGTGCTCGCTCAACACTAGTAGATACTAGGGTTGAGCGAGTATGTTCTGTCCGAGTATGCTCAGGCCGAGTTCCGAGTATTTACAGCTGCTCGGTGATAAGGTTAAATCGCTCCCGTGTGCATGATTTGCAACTGTTTGACAGCTTTATTACATGTGAGGAATGTGTAATAAATACACATTCCTCCCATGTGTGATTTAACCGAGCGTACTCGGCGAAAGGGTTAATAGAACATACTCGCTCAACACTAGTAGATACATATTCCCCTTCTTCTAGCATGACTTCAGACACCGATAGTACATCTTCTGAGTTTGAGTCTGAATTTTCCAGCAGCATATTTCTTCTTTTTTTGGTTATGGGTTGAGTAAGAGAAAGGGATTGTGAGACAGTGGATAATAAGGTCTGAATTATCTGTTTTGACATGCTTCTTATTTGCTCCATTATGGAAGACTTTTCTTCCCTTACTACCTTTTCAGTGCAATATTGACATAACTGTTTTTTATGGAAAGCAGGATATTTTTTATTACACATTTGCAATTTGTGGTTTTATCCTTAGACTTTTGTCTAAGATCCCCGCCACCCTAAATAGGAGAAGGGGAGAAGGAGTAAATACTAGTGATGGGTGAGCAGCACTAAAATGCTCGGGTGCTCGATGCTTGGGTCGAGCACATTGAAATACTCGGGTGCTCGACCCGAGCAACAAGCCCAATGTAAGTCTATGCGAAATTCGATCATTTTTCAGGCGGCTCTCCCGGCGGTCTGCAGAGGGCTTAAAAATTGCCCAAATTGATGGGAACAGTGCTCAAATGACATGGGAACAGAATGGGGAAGACCCCTGGAAGCATTTCTGATTCCCAGGTCACTTCTGTCAACAACGTTGTTAGAGGTATTACGCCACTTTTATGGACTCACAATAAAACATACAAAAATGAAACCAAAATGGATTTTCCTGGGAAATATGTTAAGGAACATCCTTTCCAGGGTAATGACTTGTATAGAAGGCAAAATAAATAGCCAAAAACAAAAATATTCCTCCACGCCTTGGGCTATGTTTACACTTAGCGTTTTTGAAGCGTTTTTGCACTTTTGCATTGCTTTCAACCGTGATAAATGCATTCACCAGGAAATGTCATTTTAACATTTTACAACCTTATCTGGCCATGTGGTGTGTGAGATATCATCAGACACATCGTTTCATTTATGAAGGAGGGACTCTTAAAGTCACAAAGCCTATTTTTATAGGGCCATCAGGCGGCCTTTACTATTCTTAAAGGGCCAGCAGTCGGCTATGTTTTATTGTTCCCATTACTAAATAGTGGGTCTCCTATACTGTTATTGCATATGCAGTGAGTGACAGGGCTGCCCAAAATTTGGACGCACCTCAATACCCCTTTGAAGAGATTTAGAGGAGGGCCTCCTGAAAACAATGTTCCCATTATTAGGAAGTGGGTCTCCCATTGTGTTTGCCTATGCAGTGAATGCAAGGGTTGCCAAAAATTTGGAGGTACTCCAATGCCCCTTGGATGAGACCTGGAGGAGGGTCTCATAAAAAATGTACCCATTAGAAAGGAGCGGGTCTCCTATACTTGCAATGCCCATGCACTAAGTGTATGGGCTAACAAACATTTACCCCTGGGGGGAATACATGACCATACTGTATAAAAAAAATTTTTACGGGCATTTTAAACACCCTTTAAAAAAAAATATGTGGGTGTTGCATCACGGACCATGGTCACCCTGGTGATATGGTGGTGGAGGATGAGGAGAAGGAGGAGGACAAGAGCAAATAGCCAAAATCAGGAAACGTATACCCATGTGTGGCTGTGAAGAGGTGCATGGGAATACACCTCCCAAAAAAGGACACTGGATTTGAGTTTATATTACGCTGCTATCATTCGGTGGTGACGAGAAGTCTGGCCCAATCCAGCCCTTGTTCATTTTTATAAGAGTCAGTCTGTCAGCATTTTCAGTTGACAGGCGGATGCGCTTATCAGTTATAATTCCACCAGCGGCACTAAATACCCGCTCTAATAAAATGCTGGCGGCAGGGCAGGCCAGGACCTCCAAGGCGTAGAGAACCAGTTCATTCCACGTATCCAGCTTGGATACCCAATAATTATAAGGCACAGAGGAATCAAAGGGGACGTTGGTACAGTCAGCACGGTACTCCCTCAGCATCTTCCCAAACTTTGCACTCCTTGTAAGGAAGTTAGGAATAAGAGATAGAAAGTTCTCCTTGTATCATGGGTCTAGAAGTGTCACCAACCAGTAATGACTGTCACCCAAAATTTTGAGAACGCGAGGGTCATGGGAAAGGCAGCATAACATAAACTCAGCCATGCGAGCCAGACTGCTAACAGGCAAGACTTCCGTGTCCTCACCAAGAGGATGACTGACCTTGCTCTCCTCCTCCTCTCTGTCCACTGGCCATCCACGCTGAACAGACGGTATGACACTTGTGCAGGTAGTACCGTCTATAGCGCATGAAACTAGCTTCTGTTCTTCCTCCTCCTCTTCCTCATTGTCACCCAATCCACATTGGGATGAGATGAGGCTGGGCTGTGTGTAATCACCCTGTATTGTTCATTGCTCCATCTCATCGTGCTCCGCCTGCAATGCATCCTCTTTGATTGTGAGCAGAGAGCATTTAAGAAGACAGAGAAGTGGGATGGTGACGCTAATTATGGCATCATCGCCACTTACCATCTTGGTGGAGTCATCAAAGTTTTGGAGGATGGTACATGTGCCTGACATCCATGTCCACTCTTGAGGTCTTATGTGTGGAGTCTGAACTGAATACCGACGGCCTTGTATATGCTGGTACTCAACAACTGCCCTCTTCTGTTAACAAATCCTTCCCAACATCTGCAGTGTAGAGTTCCAACGCATGGGGACATCACACACCAATCTGTGAGTTGGAAGCTGCAAACACTGCTGAAACACGGCAAGGGCGGCGGAAGCTGTAGGTGACTTTCTAAAATGGGCACACAGGCGGCGTACTTTAACAAGCAGATCCGGAGCTCCGGAGCACTGAACCACGAGGTTAAGCACAAATGGCCAGGCATGGTACGTGTGTGAGTTTGCCTCGCCTCAGAGCCGCCACCAGGTTCCGGCCATTGTCACACACGACCATGCCTGGCTGTAGGTTCAGTGGTGTGAGCCACAGAACTGCCTGCTTTTTCAAAGCTGTCCACAACTCTTCAGCATTGTGCGGTTTGTCACCTAAGCATATTAGCTTCAGCACAGCTTGTTGCCGCTTGGCCGAGGCAGTGCTGCACTGCTTCCAGCTTGTGACTGATGTGGTCATTTCGGAGATGGAGGCTGAAGAGGATGAGGAGGCTGAGGAGGATGAGGTGCAGGAGTTGTAGACTGTGGGGTCAACCATGATTGACCTAGGGCCCACAATCCTTGGCATCGAGAGAACGTGTTCCGTCCCAAGGTCTGACTGGGTCCCGGCTTCCACTATGTTAACCCAGTGTGACATCAGCGAGATGTACCGTCCCTGCCCACAAGCACTTGTCCTCGTGTCCGTGGTTAGGTGGACTTTCCCGGTAACTGCATTGTCGAGGGCACGGCTAATGTTTTGGGACGGGTGCTTGTGTAATGCAGGGATGGCACCTCGGGAGAAATAGTGTGCGGCTGAGGACCAAGTACCGAGGGACGGCCGCCCCCATCAGGTTGCGGAATGCTTCCGTCTCCACGAGCCTAAAAGGCAACATTTTGAGCGCAAGCAGTCGTGAAATGTGGGAATTTAGTAGTGTGGCCTGTGGGGCGTTGGCTGCGCATTTGCGCTTGCATTCCAAGGACTGGGGTATGGACAACTGAACGCTGCGCTGGGACAAGGTTTCTGATGCTGCTACTTGAGAGTGTGCAACGACAGGTGCAGGGCAGGAGGCACCTTCGCATGCACCATGGACAGGGGATTGGCTTGCATCCACAACAGCGGAAGAAGCAATGGTGCCACCTGCAGACATTGTTCCTGGCCCTGGGGTTCGGCCCACAGTCGGGTGCTTTGCTGCCATGTGCCTGATCATGCTGGTCGTGGTCAGGCTGCTAGTTTTGTCACCTCTGTTGATGCTGACCTGGCAGGTGGTGCAAATGTCCTTTTTTGGGGTTATCGGCAGAGTCTTTAAAAAACAACCAGACTCGGGAAGATTTAACAGTTGTACTGGCAGCTTCCTACGTGTTGGTGTTACTGGGAATGGTTGCCTGCCTTCTGTCTGTGGCCACCACACTGCTTCTTCCTGCCTGATGGGGTGCTCTGCCTCCCTCCCCCTGTGTGCTCTGTCCTCGCTCTGCATGTCCTCCTGCCAGGTTGGGTCAGTTACTATATCATCCACCACCTCGTCTTCCACTTCTGCACTCTGGTCCTCCTCCTGACTTTCTGGCAATTGTGTCTCATCATCATTCACCTCTTGTGACACTTTCCCACCGTTGCCTTCGTGTGACCGTGGCTGCTCAAATATTTGGGCATCACTACATGCGATCTCCTCTTGCCTCACGTCAAGTGGACCGGGCGAGAGGCCCGAATCTATAAATGGAAAAGTGAACAGCTCTTCGGAGTGTCCAAGTGTGGGATCAGTTGTCTCCGGACACTTGGCATGGTGGGGGGAAGTAGGATCAGGGTGAGGAATATGCAGTCCAGACTCACGGCTACTGAGACTTGACCGTGTGGAAGACAGGGTGGTGGTGGTGGCTAAGTGACTGGAAGCATTATCCGCTATCCAACGAACAACCTTTTTACACTGCTCTAGGTTTAGTAGTGGTGTGCTGCGGTTCCTTAGGAATTGGGACAGGAAGGTCGAGCGAGAAGATGTGAGTGTTTGTTGTGGCACAATTTCAGCTTGCCCACGGCCTCGGCATGCACCATCACCATCACCATCACGTCCAGTTCCCCCGTCCCTTGCCACTCGCCTTGCACATTTTAAATGGAGGACAATATCTTCCACGCTCACTACAAATGGCTGAATTTAGAGCGAAGTTATATGTAATCCGTGTGATGGAGAAACCACAGTTTTAAATACCTGGCCTGTAGGTAACTATTTTGAACACCAAATCGGTGTCGAAATCTTTGCCGACACACTGAAAAAAATTAGAATGGAGGCCAGAAATGGCAGAATTTTCAGAAAATGTTTATGTGATCCGTGTGATGAACAAACCACAGTTTTAAATACCTGGCCTGTACATAACTATTTTGAACAGCAAACCAGTGGCAAAAACTTTGCTGACACACTGAAAAAAAATTTGAATGGAGGCCAAAAGTGGCAGTATTTTCAGCTCAATTATATGTGATCCGTGTGACGGAGAAACCACAGTCTTAAATACCTGGCCTGTAGGTAACTATTTTGAACAGCAAACCGGTGTCAAAAACTTTGCTGACACACTGAAAAAAAATTTGAATGGAGGCCAAAAATGGCAGTATTTTCAGTGCAATTATATGTGATCCGTGTGACGGAGAAACCACAGTCTTAAATATCTGGCCTGTAGGTAACTATTTTGAACAGCAAACCGGTGTCAAAAACTTTGCTGACACACTGAAAAAAAATTTGAATGGAGGCCAAAAATGGCAGTATTTTCAGTGCAATTATATGTGATCCATGTGACGGACAAACCACAGTTTTAAATAGCTGGATTTTTAGCGCTGTAATATGGAAAGGACCTGACTGTATTCTGCAGTGTCAAAAAGCAAATGGCACAGAAAAATGGTGTTCTCTGGATTGCTTTTTAATCAAATAATGAGAATTAAGATCCCAAAAAAATTATTCTTGGCCCCTGAGACCTGGGTCTTTGTATAGAAATATCTCACAGAAGCAGAAGGCAGAACCGAAATGGTGCCTCTTGTGCTATATGCACTGCAGTCTGCTATATACACTGCCTGCCTGATATCTCTGCAGATGAATTAGTCCTCAGAAGGACTGTTTGTTGAGATGGATATGTGTAATGTACGGGTTTTCTCCATACACTACCTAATACACAACCAAATGTCTCCCTAGCTCAGCCGCACCTCTCCCTACACTGCCTGATTGCGGAGTAGACTGACGAGCACAGCGGCACCAGGTCTGATATAGACCTGATGACGCTGTGCAGCCAGCCAATCACTGTAATGCCACAACCAACATGGCTGCGACATTACAGTGAGTGGCAGGCAATCCCTGCGTGTTGATTGGCACTCTAAAGAGCCCCAAACATGCAGGGAGGGGACCCGAGCATCTCGCAAGTACTCGGCAAGCTCCGAGCATCTCGAGTACTGAGATGCTCGGGCGAGTACCGAGTACTTGCGAGTATGCTTGCTCATCACTAGTAAATACACATTGAGGCAACACCAAGGGGAAAAAAATAGCCATATCAGGGAGTACTTAGTGGAAATAGGTTAGTGCAGGGTTCTGCAGTTGTGGAAAAATATTCACCCTCACTCTCAGTCATAGTAGATAGAATAAGAAGTCAGCCCTATCTTAATTAGGTGTCTTTCATCAGGGTCTCTTAAAGAAAGTGACTGGGTTAAACGAAAGCATATCCAATTACAGTATAAGGCTATTTTCTGTTATTAACCACAGTGGCCCTGCAAGACAGATGGGTCAGGTGAGACTACAGGCAACTGCAAAAGAAGAAAAAATAGATATTTATGAATTGGTGGGAGGAAAAATATATTTATAGTGTAACAAATCCTTTTCTAACATCCGTATATTGGTATGGTCGTTTTATCGACGATACATTGATTATCTGGTGCGGCAATGTTGGATCTACACCTAAATTAATTGATTATATTAACCAGAACACTTGTAATATCAGTTTTACTTATTATTATGATGTGTCTCAAATTACATTTTTGGACATATGCATGAATAGAGATAATGTTATTAATTCGGTCATCTGTAAACTTTATAGAAAACCCACCGCGGGAAATGCTTTATTATATGCTACTAGTAGCCATCCTAGACATGTGGTCCGTAACCTGTCGGTGGGAGAGTATATTCTTTCAAAGCGCAGCTTCACTTTGGAGAGCCATTACAAACAGTAGTGTGCCGTTATTGATTCCCGTTTTTCTAGGAGGGGTTACTTGGGTCAGATCATATATAAAGATTGCCAATTCCAAGACTAGATCTGAGTATCTCACGCAAATTAAAAATCATGACAAGGTTGAAATAAACAAACAACCTTTGGTTTTCTCAACTAATTATAGCACCAACTATTACCAAGTCATTAACATCATTAAAATGAATTTATCTATTTTATACACAGATAAAAAATACGAGACATTCCGGATAGTAATGGTTGTAAATTTGTCTCCAAATGAGGAATCACTATTGGCAACAGAGTAGCCCCAATCACACTAATATGGGAGAAAACACAACTGTTACTAATTGGCTCTCCACTAAGGGTTCATATAGGTGCGGCTGCAAGATGTGCGGTTTGTGTCCTTTTATGCATAATATAAAAAAATGTGTATCGTCTACGGATAAAAAAAGAATATCCTATAAAACATTTCATGAATTGCAATAGCACTTATATAGTGTATGTCATTACTTGTGAAAAATGCGATATGCAATATGTCAGGTGCACCACCAGAACTTTGAAAAGACGCATATCAGAACATATACAGGTGCTTCTCACAAAATTAGAATATTATCAAAAAGTTCATTTATTTCAGTTCTTCAATATAAAAAGTGAAACTCATATATTATATAGAGTAATTACAAACAGAGTGATCTATTTCAAGTGTTTATTTCTGTTAATGTTGATGATTATGGCTTACAGCCAATGAAAACACAAAAGTCTCAGTAAATTAGAATAATTTATAACACCAGCTTGAAAAAATCATTTTAAAATCTGAAATATTAGCCTGCTGAAATGTACGTTCAGTAAATCCACTCAACACTTGGTCGGGGCTCCTTTTGCATCAATTACTGAATCCATACTCAGTCCCCAGCCGCCCGGCGGCCGGGTGTCCATGCTTGGTCCCCAGCCGCCCCGCGGCCGGGTGTCCACACACGGTTCCCAGCCGCCTGGGGGCAGCCGGGTGTCCATAAACGGTCCCCAGCCGCCCCTATTTCTCCTTGGAACATCCCCCCACACACTTTTCTTAGCCCGGCCTTCTTTAGGGCAGCATTGGATGAGCCCACCAGAGAACCAGACTCCTCCGGTGGGCCCTGGCTTCTCCATCAGGGGAGTTGAGAGTGCCAAGGTGAGGAGCATGATGATGATGATAGAAGTTAGCATCTGCTTTGTTTTCTTTTAATGCAAGTGTAAGTGTGCAGCCTGCCACCCACCCACCCCCAGACTGCAATGCCATACTGCTAGCTTGCACTTGAAATGGGGCCTTTTAGTTTGGAGGGGGCCGAAGCTGGCCACTACCTCATGGCTGCTTCGGCAGTGAGGTATCCATACTCAGTCCCCAGCCGCCCCTATTTGTCCTGGTGTACCTTATACATAAGATTAAGCGTGTATACCAAAACATCACCTGTGCCCTCCCCAGTGCATTTAGTGGGAAGGAGAGCCTATTCCGCTGTAATGTGTGCATGCCAAACCCCTGTTCATGGTACATGCGAAGATGCCTCCCACCCTGCACCTGTCGTTGCAGACTTGCAACTATCCCCGTTCAAGTCCTTGTCCCAGGGCAGTGTTCAATTGTACCTCTCCTATTCCTTGCAATGCAAGTGCAAGTATGCAGCCTGCCACCCACCCCCAGGCTGCAATACCATACTGCTTGCTTGCTTGCACTTTAAATTGGGCCTTTTAGGCATGTGGAGGCGGAATCTGGCCACCACACCATGGCTGCTTTGGCGGCCTGGTATCCATACTCAGTCCCCAGCCGCCCGGTGGCCGGATGTCCCCGCTTGCTCCCCAGGCTCCAGGGGGCGGCCGGGTGTCCATACTCGGTCCCCAGCCACCCCTATTTGTCCCGGTAACCTTTCCCACAGTTTTCTTAGCCTGGCCTGCTTTAGGGCAGCATTGGCTGAGCCCACCAGACAACCAGACTCCTCCGGTGGGCCCTCGCTTCTCCATCAGGGGAGTTGAGAGTGCCAAGGTGAGGAGCATGATGAGGATGATAGAAGTTAGCATCTGCTTTGTTTTGTTGGAATGCAAGCGCATGTATGTAGTAGCGGCTACACCTGAGGTGGTCAGCGTTTTAGCGCATATCCTACCTCCTCCAAGGATTGCTGGATGTTTTCCTGCTACTATCCAAGTTCTATGACTCCCGTTAAAACAAAGCTTCAGGTGATAAATGATGGATGAGGTAGTGGCAAAGGAGAAAGAGCAGGAGGAACAGGGACCATTCACATCAATATCAGGCCAGTCAACCAGATATGTCTTGTAGGATATGTTTCTGTAACAAAAGGAGCGGTTCGGCTACACAGTTATAGGGTATACTGTGAGTGCAATGCCTACCAAAAATTTCGAGGCACTCCAATGCCCCTTGGAAATGACATGGAGGTCAGAGGGCCTTAACTAAACCTTTTTTTCCATTTATAGCAACTGGGTCTCGTGTGCACTGTTGGCCTAAGCAGTGAATGAAAGGCTTTCCAAAAATTATGAGGAACTGCAATGCCCCTTACAAGAGACATGCAGCACAGCATATTACAAACATAAGTCCCATTATTGGGGAGTGGGTCTCCCATAGTATTTGCTTATGCCTTCCAAGCAAAAGCTTCCAAAAATTAGGATGGAGCAATTTGCAATGCCCCTTACAAGAGCCATGCAGTACAGCATATTACAAACATAAGTCCCATTATTGGGGAGTGGAGCTCCCATAGTATTTGCTTATGCCTTCCAAGCAAAAGCTTCCAAAAATTAGGACGGAGCAACTTGCAATGCCCCTTACAAGAACCATGCAGTACAGCATATTACAAACATAAGTCCCATTATTGGGGAGTGGGTCTCCCATAGGATTTGCTTATGCCTTCCAAGCAAAAGCTTCCAAAAATTAGGACCGAGCAACTTGCAATGCCCCTTACAAGAATCATGCAGTACAGCATATTACAAACATAAGTCCCATTATTGGGGAGTGGGTCTCCCATAGGATTTGCTTATGCCTTCCAAGCAAAAGCTTCCAAAAATTAGGACGGAGCAACTTGCAATGCCCCTTACAAGAGCCATGCAGTACAGCATATTACAAACATAAGTCCCATTATTGGGGAGTGGGTCTCCCACAGTCTTTGCTTATGCCTTCCAAGCAAAAGCTGACAAAAATAAAGACGGAGGAACTTGCAATGCTGGCACCCTGGTGGTATAGTGGTGGTGGAGGCTGAGGATAAGGAGAAGAACATAAAATAGCCGAAATGAGGAAGCGTATACCCATGTGTGGGTGTGAAGCGGTGCATGTGAATACACCTCCCGAAATAACACAGTGGATTTGACTTTATGTTACTCTGCTGTCATTTGGTGGTGATGAGAAGTCTGGCCCAATCCAGCCCTTGTTCATTTTGATAAGGGTCAGCTTGTCAGCATTGTAAGTTGACAGGCGAGTGCGCTTATCAGTTATAATTCCCCCAGGGGCACTAAAAACACGCTCCGATAGCACGCTAGCGGCAGGGCAGGCCAGGACCTCCAAGGCGTACAGAGCGAGTTCATTCCAAGTGTCCAGCTTGGATACCCAATAATTAAAAGGCACAGAGGAATCACGGAGGATGCTGGTACGGTCGGCAAGGTACTCCCTCACCATCTTTTGAAACTTTCCACTCCTTCTGAGAGTACCCGGCGCCTCAGGGCCTGTAAGCTGGGCGAGTGTCAGAAATCTGTCCCAGAACGTTGACTCTGTTCCCCTGCCTCGGCTGGAATGGAGTTGCATCTCTCTCGCCTGTACGCCTTGGTTGGGCAACGAACTGTGACCTCTGCCACTAGCGTGTTCAGATGGGAATTTTTTTAAGAGTTCTGCAGCAAGGGCCTTCTGGTTTTGCCCCATTTTTGTAGACCTCTCCACCTCAGGAATAAGAGAGTGAAAGTTCACCTTGTAGCGGGGGTCTAAAAGTGTCACCAACCAGTAATGACTGTCACGCAACATTTTGACAACGCGAGGGTCACGGTTAAGACAGGGTAACATAAAGTCAGCCATGTGTGCCAGACTGGTAATGGGCAAGATTTCCGTGTCCTCACCAAGATGACGACTGACCATGCCCTCCTCCTCCTCCTCCTCCCCCCTGTCCTCAGGCCACCCACGCTGAACCGACGGTATGACAATTGTACAGGTATTACCGTCTACAGCGCATGATAGCAGCTCCTGTTCTTCCTCCTCCTCCTCCTCCTCTCCCTCATTGTCCCCCAATGCACGTTGGGATGAGATGAGGCTGGGCTGTGTGTAATCGCCCACTACGGCTTCTTGATCCAACTCATCATACTCTGGCTGCAATGCCTCCTCTTTAATTCTCTGCAGAGAGCGTTGCAAAAGACAGACAAGTGGGATGCTGACACTAATGATGGCGTCATCGTCACTCACCATCTTGGTGGCCTCCTCAAAGGTTGTCAGGATAGTGCATATGTCAAACATCCAGGTCCACTCCTGAGGTCTTATGTGTGGAGTCTGACCTGAATATCGACGGCCTTGTTGAATCTGGTACTCCACAACTGCTCTCTTCTGCTCACAAATCCTTTGCAACATGTGGAGGGTAGAGTTCCAACGTGTGGGGACATCACACACCAGTCGGTGTGCCGGAAGCTGCAAACGCTGCTGCAACACAGCTAGGGCGGCGGAAGCTGTAGCCGACTTGCGAAAATGAGCTGACAGGCGGCGTACTTTCACGAGCAGATCTGGCAACTCGGGGTACGATTTAAGAAACCGCTGAACCACGAGGTTAAGCACATGAGCCAGGCATGGTACGTGTGTGATCTCACCTCGCCTCAGAGCCGCCACCAGGTTACGGCCATTGTCACACACGACCATGCCGGGATGTAGGTTCAGCGGTCTCAGCCACAGATCTGCCTGCTCTTTCACAGCTGTCCACAACTCACAAGCAGTGTGAGGTTTATCACCTAAGCTTATGAGTTTCAGCACAGTCTGTTGCCGCTTGGCGGAGGCAGTACTGCAGTGCTTCCAGCTTGTAACTGATGTGGTGATATCTGAGATGGAGGCTGAACATGAGGAGGAGGAGGAGGAGGATGATGCTCAGGAGCTATACACTGTGGGGGCAACTATGACTGACATAGGGCCCGCAATTCTCGGTGTGAGGAGGACGTGTTCCGTCCCAAGGTCCGACTGGGTCCCGGCTTCCACTATGTTTACCCAGTGTGCCGTCAGAGAGATGTACCGTCCCTGGCCACAAGCACTTGTCCACGTGTCCGTTGTCAGGTGGACTCTCCCAGTAACTGCGTTGTTGAGGGCACAGCAGATGCTTTGGGACACGTGCTTGTGTAGTGCGGGAATGGCACACCGGGCAAAATAGTGTCGGCTGGGGACTGAGTACCGAGGGACGGCCACCGCCATAAGATTGCGGAAACATTCCGTCTCCACCAGCCTAAAGGGCAGCATTTCCAACGTAAGCAGTCGTGAAATGTGCGAATTTAGGACTGTGGCCTGTGGGGCGTTAGCTGCGAATTTCCGCTTTCGTTCAAAGGTCTGGGATATGGACAATTGAACGCTGGGGTGGGCCGTGGACGTGGACGTTGATGCTGTTTCTTCAGAAACTTCCATAACAAGTGAAGACTGACAGGAGGGGGCATCTTTACATGCAGTATGGACAGGGGATTGCCTTGCACACACAACAGGGAGTTCTATTGCACTCACAACAGTGGAAGAAGCAGTGGTGACACCCGCTGACACTGGTCGTGGACCCTGGGTTTCGCCCCACAAAGTCGGGTGCTTTGCTGCCATGTGCCTGATCATGCTGGTGGTGGTCAGGCTGGTAGTTTTGTCACCCCTGCTGATGCTGGCATGGCAGGTGGAACATATGGCCTTTTTGGGGTTATCAGCAGAGTCTTTAAAAAAATTCCAGACTCTGGAAGACCTACCACTTGTACTGGCAACGTCCCTCGTGTTGGTGTTACGGGGAACGGTTGCCCGCCTTCTGTCTGCGGCCACCACACTGCTTCTTCCTGCCTGTTGGGGTACTCTGCCTCCCTCCCCCTGTGTGCTGCTGGCCTCACTCTGCATGTCCTCCTGCCACGTTGGGTCAGCTACTAGATCATCCACCACCTCCTCGTCTTCCACTTGCGCACCACGATGCTCCTCCTTACTTCCTGGCAATTGTGTCTCGTCATCGTCCACCTCTTGTGACAAATTGCCAGCGTCGACTTCCTGTGGCCGTGGCTGTTCAAATATTTGGGCATCGCTACATGGGATCTCCTCTTCCACCACTTCAAGCGTATCAGGCGAGGAGCATAAATAAGGAAATGGACCAGTGAACAGCTCTTCAGAGTGTCCAAGTGTGGGATCAATTGCTGTCTGACTACACTCGGCATGGTGGGAGGAAGGAGCATCAGGGTGAGGAGGAGTATGCGGTTGAGACTCATGGCTACTAGGAGTTGACCGTGTGGAAGACAGACCGGAGGTGGTGGTGCCCAGGTAACTGGAGGTATTATCTGCTATCCAATTAATAACCTGTTCACACTGATCAGTTCTCAATACTGGTGTTGTTCTGTGCTTCCCTAGTAATTCGGTCAAGAAGTGGGAGCGAGAAGATGTGGCTGTTGGTTGTGGCACATTTTCACCTTGGCCACGGCCCCGTCCTCTGCACAAACCATCACCAGAACGTCCACTTCTATGTCCCTTGCCACGCGCCTTGCCCATTGTAAAGGAAGTAAAATAGCTTACACTTGCACTATCAATGGAAAAAGGGTAATAAAAATTAGATTAGAACCGTGGAAGAGGAAAACCACAGTTCTATTTCTCTGGCCTACACCCGACTCTTTTAAACAATCTGAACAATCAGGGAGAAACTATTACTGTTTTTCTTTACGTAAAAAATACCGAAACCAGAATAATAGAGATTTTTTACCATGGGATGGCAAAACCACAGTTATTGTTTACTGGGGTATACCAGACTTTTTTAAATATATAGATTTGCTTCTGAACAGTGAGCGACACACTCAAACTGTGTTTTCTTAGATACCAAAGGCTCAAAACTGGATAGTACAGAGATTTGACCCGTGGAACTGCAAAACCACACTGGGATTTGTCTGGCCTACACCAGACTATTTTCAACAGATATATTTTTGCGTCACAACAGTCAGTAGACACTACTGTTTTTCTTTACGTAACAAATACCAAAACCTGAATAATAGAGATTTTTTACCGCGGGATGGCAAAACCACAGTTATTGTTTACTGGGGTATACCAGACTTTTTTAAATATATAGATTTGCGGCTGAACAGTGAGCGACACACTCAAACTGTGTTTTTTTAGATACCAAAGGCCCAAAACTGGATAGTACAGAGATTTGACCCGTGGAACTGCAAAACCACACTGGGATTTGTCGGGCCTACAACAGACTATTTTCAACAGATATATTTTTGTGTCACAACAGTCAGGAGACACTACTGTTTTTCTTTACGGAAAATATACCAAAACCTGAATAATAGAGATTTTTTACCGTGGGATGGCAAAACCACAGTTATTGTTTACTGGGGTATACCAGACTTTTTTAAATATATAGATTTGCGGCTTAACAGTGAGCGACACACTTAAACTGTGTTTTTTAGATACCAAACGCCCAAAACTGGATAGCACAGAGATTTGACCCGTGGAACTGCAAAACCACACTGGGATTTGTCGGGCCTACACCAGACTATTTTCAACAGATATATTTTTGTGTCACAACAGTCAGGAGACACTACTGTTTGCTTTACGGAAAATATACCAAAGCCTGAATAATAGAGATTTTTTACCGTGGGATGGCAAAACCACAGTTATTGTTTACTGGTGTATGCCAGACTTTTTTAAATATATAGATTTGCGGCTGAACAGTGAGCGACACACTCAAACTGTGTTTTTTTAGATACCAAAGGCCCAAAACTGGATAGTACAGAGTTTTGACCCGTGGAACTGCAAAACCACACTGGGATTTGTCTGGCCTACACCAGACTATTTTCAACAGATATATTTTTGTGTCACAACAGTCAGGAGACACTACTGTTTTTCTTTACAGAAAATATACCAAAACCTGAATAATAGAGATTTTTTACCGTGGGATGGCAAAACCACAGTTATTGTTTACTGGTGTATACCAGACTTTTTTAAATATATAGATTTGCGGCTGAACAGTGAGCGACACACTCAAACTGTGTTTTTTTAGATACCAAAGGCCCAAAAGTGGATAGTACAGAGATTTGACCCGTGGAACTGCAAAACCACACTGGGATTTGTCGGGCCTACACCAGACTATTTTCAACAGATATATTCTTGTGTCACAACAGTCAGGAGACACTACTGTTTTTCTTTACGGAAAATATACCAAAACCTGAATAATAGAGATTTTTTACCGTGGAATGGCAAAACCACAGTTATTGTTTACTGGGGTATACCAGACTTTTTTAAATAGATATATTTGCAGCTGAACAGTGAGCGACACACTCAAACTGCTTTTTTTTTAGATACAAATGGCCCAAAAGTGGATAATACAGAGGTTTGAACCGTGGAAGTGCAAAACAACAGTTCTGTTTCTCTAGCCTACACCTGACTATTTTCAACAGATATATTTGTGTCTGAAAAATCAGAGACACGCTTTTTTTTGGGGGGGGGGGGGGCACCAAAAGGTAAATAAGATGGGTATTTGTACAGTGTTAAGGAGGTAAAAAAAAAAGAGGATTTAGATGAAAAAAAAAGGATTTTTCCTGTCCCCTGAGACCTGGAGCTAAGTCCAGCAATTTCAGCAACAGGGGCAGCACACAGGACTGTAATGTAGCGTTTGCTGGTATAACCACTGCGTCTCCTATACAGCCTGCCTGCCTGGTATCTGGGATGGATATTAGTCCTGAGAAGGACTGTTTGTTTGATCTGGCAGCCTTTACAGACCCTACACTAACTATTTCGCAGTTTATATCTCTCCCTAAATCAGCAGCGCTGTCCCTACACTGTCTGATCCGGAGCGACTGTGTCCAAGATGGCGGCGCCCGGTTTTAAATGCTCGAGGTGACGCTGTGCGGCCAGCCAATCACTGTAATGCCCACAACCAACATGGCTGCGGCATTACAGTGACTGGCTGGCAATCCCTGCATGTTCATTGGCTCTGTAAAGAGCGCCAAACATGCAGGGCGGAGACCCGAGCTCCCGCCCGAGTAACCCGGAAATGCTCGGTGCTCGCCGAACATCCCGAGTAGCGCGATGCTTGGGCGAGTACTGAGCATTGTCAAGCATGTTCGCTCAACACTACAAGTCAGCAGTTTTCCCCATGATTATGTAGCCTACTGAAACAGATTAAGGGGCCTTTTTAAATGCATAGGAAGCCTTTGCAGGTGTTTTTTGTTAATTATTCTAATTTACTGAGATAATCATAGAATCATAGAATTGTAGAGTTGGAGGGGACCTCCTGGGTCATCTGGTCCAACCCCCTGCTCAAAGCAGGATTCACTAAATCATCTCAGACAGATATCTGTCCAGCCTCTGTTTGAAGACGACCAGCCTCTGTTTGAAGACGTCCATTGAAGGGGAACTCACCACCTCTCATGGCAGCCTGTTCCACTCATTGATCACCCTAACTGTCAAAAAGTTTTCTCTAATATCTAATCTGTGTCTCCTCCCATTCAGTTTCATCCCATTGCTTCTAGTCTTTCCTTGTGCAAATGAGAATAAAGATGATCCTTCTACAATGTGACAGCCCTTGAGATATTTGTAGACAGCTATTAAGTCTCCTCTCAGTCTTCTTTTTTGCAAGCTAAACATTCCCAAATCCTGTAACTGTTCCTCATAGGACATGGTTTGCAGACCGGTCACCATTCTGGTCGCTCTTCTCTGAACTTGCTCCAGTTTGTCGATGTCTTTTTTAAAATGTGGTGCCCAAAACTGGACACAATATTCCAGATGAGGTCTGACCAAAGAGGAGTAAAGTCCGATAATGACTTCACGTGATCTAGACTGTATGCTTCTGTTAATACATCCCAGAATTGTATTTGCCTTTTTTTGCTGCTGCATCACACTATTGACTCATGTTCAGTCTATGATCTATTAGTATACCTAAGTCTTTTTCACATGTACTGTTGCTTAGCTCTATTCCTCCCATTTTGTTTATGCTTTTTTCATTTTTATTGCCCAGATGTAGTACTTTGCATTTTTCCCTGTTAAAAAACATTCTGTTAGTTATTGCCCACTGCTCCAGTTTATTTAGGTCTTTTTGAATCCTCTCTCTCTCTTCTCTAGTATTAGCTATCCCTCCTAGCTTTGTGTCATCAGCAAATTTAATCAGTTTACCCTCAATTCCTTCATCTAAATCATTGATAAAGATGTTGAACAATGCAGGTCCCAGGACAGAGCCCTGTGGTACCCCACTTGAGACATTCATCCAACTGGATGTGAAGCCATTTACGGCCACTCTTTGAGTCCGATCACTAAGCCAGTTATGAATCCACCTAACAGTTTCCTTGTCCATTCCATACTTGGTAATTTTTTCAATAAGGATGGTGTGAGATACTTTGTCAAATACTTTGCTGAAGTCAAGATATACTATATCTACAGCATTTCCTTGATCCACCCAGTCAGTGATTCTGTCATAGAAGGAAATTAAGTTAGTCTGACATGACTTGTTAGTTACAAACCCATGCTGACTCTGTTAATCACTTCATTCTTATCTAGGTACTTACATACATGTTGTTTAATAATTTGTTCAAAGATCTTTACTGGTATAGAAGTCAGACTCACCGGCCTATAGTTCCCTGGGTCCACCTTCTTCCCCTTTTTGAAGATAGGAACAACATTTGCTCTTCTCCAGTCTTCTGAGACTTCTCCTGTTCTCCAAGAATTTTCAAAGATTATGGAGAGTGGTTCTAAAATTTCTTCTATGATCTCCTTCAGTACTCTGGGGTGTAATTCATCTGGACCTGGAGACTTGAACTCATTTATATTAGCTAAATATTCCCTCACAATCTCTCTGTTTACAGATAACTTGGATTCTTCTATTCCTTTAATAGGACAGTGAAGATCAGTTGATGTTACATTTTCTTTCTGAGAGAAAACAGATGCAAAATAGGAATTAAAAAGTTCGGCCTTCTCAACATCCTTTCTTACCATTTCACCATTTTCATCCTGTAAAAATCCTATAGCATCTTTGACTTTTCTGTTACTTTTGACATACCCCCCAAATCCTTTTTTATTGCTTTTGACATCTCTTGCAAGCCTTAATTCATTGTCAGCTTTAGCTAACCTGATACGTGACCTGCAGGATCTGCAGACTGCATTATAATCTTCTTTAGATATGCCTCCTTCTTTCCATTTGATAAACATTTCTTTCTTTCTTTTTAGCATGTGTTTAAGTTCTGTGTTCATCCATCTTAGTTTCCTTAAATGCTTCCCATTCTTCCTACTTTTCGGGATTGTTAACGATTGTGCTTTGAGAATCTCATTTTTATAAATTTCCCATCCTTCCTGGACATTTTTGTCCTTAAGGACTTCCAGCCATTGGATCCCTCCTATTCTCTTTCTGAGTCGCTTAAAATCTGCCTTTCTGAAATCTAACCTTGAAGTTTGAGTCTTCACATGTCTTCCTCCTCTAGTTATCCAAAATTCTATAATAGCATGATCGCTGCCTCCTAGGGTTCCAGCCACTTTTACCTCCTCAACATAATGACTTTTGTGTTTTCATTGGCTGTAAGCCATAATCATCCATATTAACAGAAATAAACACTTAAAATAGTTTCCTCTGTTTGTAATGACTCGTATATTATATATGAGTTTCACTTTTTGTATTAATGAACTGAAATAAATTAACTTATTGATGATATTCTAATTTGTGAGAAGTACCTGTATATGATGCTCAAAACAGCACCACACGCAGTCTCTGTGTTCGCAATGTGTCAGTGAGCATGGCCCTGACCAGGTGCCTTTTTAAAATAATCATATATTTTTAATCTTTTTTTCAATAAATGTTGTTTTTTAAATAGATAAGTGATCCGGATTTTTCAATGCTGGATGCACCTGTTTTCACTTTTGACGAGGCTACAAGCAGTATTTGAATCCGTAACTGCCAGGCTCAGCTTACAGGAAAACAGCAGAGCCACCCTAAATGGTGTGGCATCTGATCCATAACAGCAAAGTCTTAGTGCCAGACCAACCCTCCGTAATCAGGCAGACAAAGGAACACTGGAGGAAAAGAGCCAGGCTGGGGAGATCTGGGAGGACCGCAGCCAGGAATAACCAACACTGAATTACCAAAAGGTGCAGGAGAAATGCTAGAGGTCCTGAAAGCAGGGGAAACTGAAGAAGCTCACATGGGAAGGAAGGCAAGGCGAACAACCTCAACTTCACAGTGAGATTGACACCAAAAGGGGTATATTTAAGAACAAGTCTCTGTCATCAGCCACAGAAGCTTTTCATAGGAGCAGGAGAAACACTGGGGAACAGAAGGTGGAGGAGGGGCTGTATAACCTGTTTCCTGTCCAAATTAGTCAGTGAAGTCAACCTGCTGTGGTGCTGTCATGGAGGGTGACTTGATAAAAGAGTTATAAAAACATATGATCCCAATGTAATATTATCCCTCGATAAATCCCTTCTAAGACCACATCTTGAATGTGAGATCTAGTTATAGCTAAAATAGATATTGAGAAGTTAGAGAGGGTTCAAAGGTGGGAAACTAGTTTTTAAAATGGAATGGGAAGTCTCCCTTATATCGAGCGGTTAGAAAAATATGGACTTCTTCAGCATAGAAAAAAGGTGCCTCAGAAGTAACCTCAATTACATGTATAAATGCAAGAGATGAGTGAATCAATTTAATGCAAATAAAAAAAAAATTGTGTAGCATTTTTTAGGAATTTGCTAAATTGGGAGATTACATCAGCCAGAGAAGGCTCACAGACCTTAGGTGCAGACAAGGTTGTCTCCCATAATGTAGCTACTTTACACCGTGCTCTTTTTTGATAACCTTTCGTAGAATGTTTAGCTATTGATTTGTAGATAAGGGCTCCTTGACATTTTGAATCATGACAATTTCATCGCAATTCAAAATCCATAATTTATGTTAGAGAAAACTAAAATAAATGCAGAGTTTTAAAATAATTGTGCCAGATTAATAACTACAAGATTACAATTAGCTTAAAAGTTCAATCACTATTCACAGAATATCTTATTCCCATAAAAAGATGAACAGTTGAGTGAGGATTTTTTTTTTTTATAAATAAGCTATGATTTTGTATAGTCATTATTCATTAAATGCCAGAAAAATCAAAAGTCAAGAGGTTCATAGCAGAATAAATTAAATTCTACATTTTACAGATGCACAATGAAACAACTGAGATGAACATTTTTTATGTTGCATGTGACAATAAACTTTCTATTTATAAGCATTTTCTTCTATAGAGAAAATATTTCGTATTACAAATGACTATGTTTGAACTTTCTAATAATGTTACTTAAAATGTATTCCACTTCTTAAAGGGAATCTGTCAGTAAGATCCCTAACTGATGTCCCACAGACAGTGAACTAGCTGAATGAGGCGTGCACTAAAAGGAGAAAATAGCTGTGGATAAAGTGGCTCCTTAACTGTTGAGTCACGCCCACAGCACTTAATGCCTCATTTGCATATGAATGAAACTTCTAATTACTCTAGAATGCAGCAACAGATAAAAGTTATAAATGTGTCATTGGATTTCCATTTTGAAATATCTGCCCATATATGTGGTTTTGGGGTGTTGTAGTGTTACCAGATATTTCAGGACAGTACATAAAAATTGGTCCCTTTTTTGGCCCCATACGTAAAGAAAAATTAAGGTGTCCGTAATCTTTTTGAAGCTGGAGACACTTATACAGGTTATTATGACCAATTAATAATCAGTAATTATCACCATTTTACAGTTTACTGTGAATAAAGCTGATGTGTTCATATCAGAATTATCGGCTGGTTTTCCAATGTTTCTGTAAAAAATATTCCGTGATTTTTCAATAGGCTGTTCAGAAAAAAAAAGTCAAGTTGGCAACCCTGGGGGGTTGAACTTACTGACAAATTTCCTTTATAGGGAACTGTGACCAACTTTATACCTTCTCTGCGCAGCATTAAGTTGAGATAGAAAAGCTATTTCAGCATTCTGAACTTCTGTCTATTACATGTCTATGTCCTGAAGCAAACACTTTACACTGAACTATTAAGGAGTCCTCTCGAGCACTGAGCATTTTATTCTACTACATGTGCCAGTAAATCCTCTTTTTATAAGCATTTTTTTAAACAGAAGCTATAAGGCTGTGTGCCCACTATGCGTTTTTTAAGCGTTTCCGCAGCGGCAACTCCGCTGCAGAAGCGCATAAAAAACATTTGGTAGAAGGTCTGCCATGTTCTCCAATGATAATCCGCATGTGCTGTGCACATGCTGTGGAAATTTTCGCTGCGAATTATCATTGCGGAAAAATCCGCAACACTACCAATTTTTTTGCGTAAGTGTGGCGTTTTCGTCGCCATTGACTTGCATTGAATTGCTTAATATCCGCATCACTACATGTGCACATGCGGATATTAAGCGATTCAATGTGCAGATGGTACCCGGGTCTGGAGAAGAGGAGACTCTCCTCCAGACCAAGGTACCATGGTACCTGTAAAAAAAAGAATTTAAAATAAAAAAATACATTATGCTCACCTTCTGATGGTCCTCGGTCTCCAAAGCGATGCGTGACAACTTGGTTACACTATATAAATCCATGCAACCGGCATGGATTTTATATAGCGTGACCAAGTTAGTTAAAAAAAAGAATTAAAATGGTAAAAAAAACAAAAAGAAACATATACTCACCTTCCGTTGGCCCCCGTTCTCCTTATCCGATGCGCCCGGTCTTCCCGGCAGCTCGCGATGCTCTAAAAGGACCTGCCATGACGTTATTTAGTCATGTGACAGGTCACGTGACCGCCGACGTCAGCGGTCACGTGACCTGTCACATGACTAAATAACGTCATGGAAGGTCCTTTTACACAACAGCAAGACACCAGGAAGACCGGGCGCATCGGATAAGGAGACCGGGGGCCATCGGAAGGTAAGTATATGTTTTTTATTTGTTTTTTTTTACCATTTTAATACTTTTTTAACTAACTTGGTCACACTATATAAAATCCATGCCGGTTGCATGGATTTATATAGTGTGACCAAGTTGTCAAGCACTTTCCAAGTGATGCTAAAATCGCTTGGAAAGCGCTTGACAACCCGCATGCGGAAATGCATGTGAAGAACGCTTCACTTACGCTTGTCCCTGGCAGGAAAAACGCATGTACAATCCACATGTACAATCCGCATGTACAATCCGCATGTACAATCCACATGTACAATCCACATGTACAATCCGCATGTACAATCCACATGTACAATCCGCATGTACAATCCGCATGTACAATCCACATGTACAATCCGCATGTACAATCCACATGTACAATCCGCATGCGTTTTTTCTGCCAGGGAGATGCAGAAACGCTCAGGAAAAATCCGGAGCATTTCTGCATCGTGGGCACTTAGCCTAAAAGTTATTTTGCTTGGACACGCGTTTTATCAAAGTTTCTTGATAAGAGAAAACCCTTATGAAGCTTGGGCGAAACATGCATTGGAGTGCACTGAGTCACAAGACTTTGAAGATACTGCCCTGCTGAGTTATTTTTATAGTTAGATATTACAGTATATGCCTTCTATTAAAGAGAACCTCTCACTAATTTTTATAAATTTAATATGAGAACCTCCTCCAACTAATGCTGTCTCACTGTTTCTGGAACTGTCCCCTGGTAATAAAAATGCAAATTTTCCCTTCAAGTAACTAGGTCTATACCACAGAACTTCTGTCATAGAGGAGAAAAAGCAAGCCCCACAAAGGAGTTCTGTGGTATAGGATCAGTTAGTTGAAGTAAAAAAAGGCAAGGTGCTCAGTTTAAAAAACAAAAAAACAGTGAAAGGTCCAAGGGAATCTGTCTATTGGATCAACCACCCTGAGCTGTGTATATATGCACACAGGTCATAGGAAGCTGAATATATTGATCACTTGATATCTGTGATCCAATGTCTTATTCCAGAGAAATCCATGTTTTACTTATATGTAAATCAGCTGTTCAGGACTGTGGACCAGACACTGATCTGCATGAGATTCTGCCTCCAGAGCTTATTTTTTAATAAAAGGGGGAGTTACTGTACCAGTTTGAGACATGTAACTAACACAGAACAGTAGATCTAAATGTAGCACCCTGAGGATTCGGCTGCTACAGGGGTATTGCACCTCAACCCAGAGGTGTGATATTCCACTCCCGGGTAAGGATGGAGTGTGGAACTGAGCTCAGAAAGCTGCATGCACTACACACATCCCATTTCCGAGGAACAGACCAACGGTACTCCCACTTAGAAATGTGCAGGTACGACCGAGTCTGTTCCTGGCTGGAGTGGGAGGGGGGTGGTACATCCCAGTAGTGTAGGGGCAGATAGGGGGAGCAGCCTGAGTAAAGTTAGGAGCTCATTGGGTGCTGGTCACCTGAGCTCACACATAGAGGGAGTATTTAAGGTGGGCACCATCTAAGATCAGGGTCAGTCAGTCAGTCAGTCTTTGCAGAGGGGTCAGTCTGTGAGAAGTCAGAGGAAGAGAGCAGAGAGCAGAGAAGCCCCAGAGAGAGTGAGAGTGGAGCAAGAAAGACCCAGAGGGGGAAACAAGAAGGAACTCTGAGAACCCACATACAAACCTAGGGTGAAGAGTTGGCAATAGGGTACCGGATCCCAAACTGGTGGGGGCTTAAGCACACCTCAGCCAGAGACCGGAGGCCGTGGGCAGGATCTGCCACGGCCACCCACCACATCCACCCTGAAGGCAAACCACGTGTAGGGTCAGGGAACCCAAGGCCAAGGGTCTCCCAACAGAAGGCCCGAGGGAGCTGGACCTAGGTGGATCCCTGGTGGGGACGGCCAGAAGAAAGGACAAGAAGGAGGGCTCAGGGACACGCTCCGGACTTGCTTGGGGGTTGGCTGAATCCAGGACCTGGTGGACGCAGCACGGCTCGGGTGGTCACTCAAGGCCGGAGTGACCGGAATATCTGCAGTAAGTAAACACCCTGAACTGCACAACCCGACTCTGTCTTTAATCATCATCTACGCTGCACCACCACAACCCCCATCCTCTGCACCTGACCCCCTGAGGCCATACCCCTCCCGTTGGGGGTTATACTATCTAAAGCTGCACCAACACCATCAGCCTCAGCGGACCCTGCTGCAGCGGCGGCCGTAGTGACCGCAATCCAACGGGTGGCGTAGTCGACATAACGAACTTTGTAACATCTGTAGGACTGCCACATACTCTGAGCTTGACACCCTGGGCACGGACCGGGTCACAGCCACTCGGAGACTACAACCCCCATCTGATCCGGCTCTGGGTATTCCCCTAAAGAATATGGCCCAGGGGGCGCGTCATAAACTTTGTCTTCTTACAAACACATTTGCTGCAGCTCTCACAGCTCTGCTGCATTGCACCCCTGTCTGTCTGTGAGATGGAAGCTAAAGCTGAGAGGAACCTACAGATGTGTCAGGTATAATCACACACAGCTCTGCAGTGAGATCAGGAGAGCAGAGAGCATCACACTGGTAACACCCCTTTTTATGTAAAATAAGCTCTGGAGGCAGATTCTCAGGGAGATCAGTGTCCAGCCCATAGCCCTGAATAGCTCATTTACATATAAGAAAATGTGTATTTCTCTGAAATAAAACATCAGAGTACAGATATCAAGGAATCATTTAATTCAGCTTCCTACGACCTGCATGCCCATATAGATGGCTTAGGAGGGTTGATCCTACTGACACAATCCCTTTAGTCTTGTAGCTGACTTCTTTGTGCATTTATAGTTGTTTTTTTACTGCTTAATAAATAATTAAAGCCTACCTCCTCTTTCACAAGAAAATGATTACAATGCAGAACTTTGCAGTATAATAATTTTTCTAAATCATTTTATTAAACATTTTTATTGATTGGATTCAGCATGGACCTCCCAAAGCCTGTGTGTAGCATCGATGTCTGTGCCTCCTGCCGGGCAGAGATGCCGTTCCCCTCACTGCCACAGTCCCGGTCCGGCGTCTTCCTGTTCCCGCATCCTCCTGTTCCCCTGCTGCTAAGGCTCGCACTGCGCACAGCTTCCTGGGCACTTTGCTTAGGGCGCTCTCTCCCTCCCTCTTAAAGGGGCCGTGCGCGCTGTCCTAAAGAGTCCCCGGCCAATGGCTGGAGGGCTGCCCCTATATTAGGCACCTCCTTCAAAATGGAGGTGCCTGTGTAAGGTTGTTGTTTGTGTGCTAACACTCTCCTCAGCCCTCAGGTTCCTTCCCCGCCAGTCTGTCTAACAGTCCTGCCCTCCAGTCTGTCTACCTGCCGTGCCCTCCTGCCTACCCGGACCACCTACCAGATTACCTGCCAAGCCCACCTGCCAGCCTACCCGGAGCACCTGCCAGTTACCTGCCATGCTCGCCAGCCTGCCAACCCGGAGCACCTGCCAGTTACCTGCCGTACGCGCCTGTTCGTTTACCCGGAGTACCTGTTTGGGCTATCCACCGTACCTGCCTGCTTGTCTACCCAGATCACCCGCCAGCCTACCTGCCGTGCTAATCCGCTGTACCGGTCAGCTCCTGTCATCTGACCCGTGGCAGTCACCTGCTCTCACACAAGGTCGGTCCCAGAGTGGCACCTGGTTCACCTGCCCGGTCGCTCCTTGGTTCACGGAGTCAACTAAGCCGCAGTGTGACCTGGGTCGGTCCGAGTAGGCACTTAGTTGTGCCCCTCTGGTCCCTCCTTACATCAAAGCACAGAGGTTCCACCACCCGGACCCGTAACAGTTTGCACAGGCCATGGAATCCGGTGGCTCCCAGGCTCCCAGGCTCCTTCGCTCTCTGACTTGTACCAGGAGGTCTCTCGTCAGAGATCCCAACAGGAGACTATCCTGTCCTATCTGCGGACAGTCAACTCCCGCCTGGACACGCTGTCTACTCCAGCGGTGTCCGTCTCTAATCGAACGGCACCCACTCCGGCGGTACCCACTCCGGTGGCACCTAAACGCTGTGGCGCTGTGGCACCCGGCTTTGGACCCCAGCTTTCTGCACCTCTATGTTTCGATGGTGACCCTGTCCTATGTCGGGGCTTCATCAATCAGTGCACGCTGCACTTTGAACTTCTGGCACACCAGTTCATCTCCGACCGGGCCAAGGTAGCATTCATCATGTCTCACCTCACCGGAGAGGCATTGGCGTGGCTTAACCCTCTGTGGGAGAGAGGGGATCCTCTGGTGTCTGATCTCCAGGCCTTCCTCGCGGCTTTCCAGAAGGTGTTCGATGAACCTGGACGACGATCTTCTACTGCCTCCTCACTTCTCCGACTCCATCAAGGGAGTCTTTCTGTAGGACTGTATGCCGTGCGTTTCCGCACCCTCACATCTGAACTGGCCTGGAATAATAAGGCACTGGTGTCCACTTTTGGGAGGGCCTTTCCAGACGGATCAAGGATGAGCTAGCCGGCCCAGACATCCCTCCCACCCTGGACGACCTGGTGTCTTTAGCTACCCAGATTGACATCCGATTTCAGGAATGTGCTAAGGAGACGACCTGGGAGAGAAGACCTCCACGTCTCGCTCCAACCATCTCCCGGGTGTCTTCTCCAAAGCCAATGGAAATTGACCAAGCGAAGATGGTCAAGTCTCACCAGGAGAAACGCCGCGCCGAGGGGAGTTGCTTCTACTGCGGCCTTATGGAGCATCTGATCCGTTCCTGCCCGGAGGGACCGGGAAACTCCAGTGTCTAGGACCGCTCTGTCCTTGACTCTGTCCATTTCTGTCACCAGTGGTGAGACCTGCTTCTTCGAAACTGCCTTTCTGGATTCCAGAGCCGCAGGGAATCTCATTCAACAGGCCGTTGTGGAGCGTTATCAGATTTCCTACCATACGTCTGGCTGAACCTTTGGCGGTTTCCTCAGTGGATGGGAAGCTTCTTCAGGAGCCCATCTTGCTGGTCACTGAGCCAGTAACTCATCAGGTGGGAATGCTGCACTTGGAGAAGATCTCCTTTCATGTCCGGCCTCTCTCATCCCCTCTTGCTTGGTCTGCTCTGGTTACAGAGACATGAGCCCGTCCTGAATTGGAGATCTGGTGAAGTGCTCCGTTGGGGTCAGGAATGCCATGAACCCTGTCTGGTTTCGGTTTCTTTCTGCTCGACCCCTGTCTACGCCAGCAAACCTACCTGGCCTGCCGGCACCCTATTGGTCCTATGTGGACGTCTTTGACAAAAAGGAGGCTGAGACACTACCACCTCATAGGCCGTATGATTGCCCCATCGACCTAATACCTGGTGCCTCACCTCCTCGTGGGCGAGTCTATCCCTTGTCGTTGGCTGAGACCCGCGCTATGTCTGAGTACATTGAGGAGAATCTTGCTAGGGGATTTATCCAGAAATCCACCTCTCCGACTGGAGCAGGCTTCTTCTTTGTCAAGAAGAAAGACGCCTTGCTTTGTCCTTGTATTGACTATAGGGGTCTAAACCAGATTACCATCAAAAATAAGTACCCCCTGTCTCTCATCTCGGAGTTGTTTGACCACCTAAAAGGTGTGAAGATCTTCACCAAGCTCAATATTCGGGGGATGTACAATCTGGTCCGGATTCGCCAGGGAGACGAGTGGAAGACGGCATTCAACACCCTACACGGTCACTACGAATACCGCGTGATGCCCTTCAGTCTCCGTCTTCCAGCAGCTAGTTAATGACATCTTCCGAGATCTCCTGTATTCCTGCGTTGTGGTGTACCTGGACAACATCTTGGTGTTCTCCCCGGATCTGCCTTCACACCGGAGGGATGTTTGTCAGGTTCTGCTGAGACTCCGGAAGAATCGCCTGTATGCTAAATACGAGAAATGCCTCTTTGAGCAGACCTCCTTGCCATTTCTTGGTTAAATCATTTCTGAGACCGGTCTGCACATGGATCCCGAGAAGGTGTCAGCCGTCTTAAAGTGGCCCCGACCTGAGTTATTGAAGGCGATTCAACGGTTTCTGGGTTTCGCGAACTATTACCGCCTCTTCGTTCCTCATTTTTCCTCCCAGACTGCTCCCATCTCTGCTCTCACCCGTAAAGGAGCAAATCCCAGGGAGTGGTCTTCCGAGGTGGAGAAAGACTTCGTCTCCCTAAAAGAAGCCTTCTCTGCTCCAGTGCTACACAGTCCGGATTGCAACAAGCAGTACTTCCTGGTGTAGCGTCGGCGTCCCTGCCTCCTGCTAGGCAGGGACACTGTTCCCCTCACCTCTCTGCTCCGTGCCCGGCGGCTTCCTCCCGCTCTGCTTGCAGTGCCCGCTCTCCCCCGGTCACTGTGCTTAGGGCGTGCGCTCCCCCTCTCTTAAAGGAGCCGCGCGCGCCGCCCTAAGGAGTCCCCAGCCAATGGCTGGAGGATCCCTCCATATATAAGGCACCTCCTCCAAAATGGAGATGCCCGAGCAATGTTGTTGCACTGTTCACTACTCTGCTTCAGCCCTCAGGTCCCGTATCCAGTTACCTGCCAGTTTCCTGCCAGTTTGCTGTCTGATTCCTGGCTGTTATCCGCTTACTTGCTTGCTTGCCAGAGGTCCGACGGTCTGCCTTCCGACACCTGTCAGTCTGTCTATGGACCAGCTTGCCCGCTCTCCTAGGAGCGCTCACCTGCTACCTGTCTGCTAGTCTACCTGGAGGCTCCGCCGTCACGTGCTGTGACCACCTGCCAGTCCAGAGACTCTTGCCCGCTCACCTGGGAGCGCTCACCTGCTACCTGTCTGCTAGCCTACCTGGAGGCTCCGCCGTCACGTGCTGTGACCACCTGCCAGTCCAGAGACTCTTGCCTGCTCACCTGGGAGCGCTCATCTGCTACCTGCCTGTTAGCCTACCTGGAGGCTCCGCCGTCACGTGCTGTGACCACCTGCCAGTCCAGAGACTCTCGCCCGCTCACCTGGGAGCGTCCATCTGCTACCTGCCTGTTAGCCTACCTGGAGGCTCCGCCGTCACGTGCTGTGACCACCTGCCAGTCCAGAGACTCTTGCCCGCTCACCTGGGAGCGCTCATCTACTACCTGCCTGTTAGCCTACCTGGAGGCTCCGCCGTCACATGCTGTGACCACCTGCTTATCCAGAGACTCTCGCCTGCTCACCTGGGAGCACACATCTGCCATCTGCCTGCTAGCCTACCTAGAGGCTCAGCCGTCACAGGTCGTACCTACCCTTTACCCAGAGACTGTCCCGGTCACTTGCCGTGACCTCCTGCCCGTTCACCCAGAGACTGCCCCGGTCACTTGCCGTGACCTCCTGCCCGTTTACCCAGAGACTGTCCCGGTCACTTGCCGTGACCTCCTGCCCGTTTACCCAGAGACTGTCCCGGTCACCTGCTGTGACTACCTGACCATCTTCCCTGGGCACCACCCGCTTCCTTACAAGGACCGCCCCCTTGTATAGTTGCTCAGAGGTTCCGCCTCCCAGACCCGTTACAGTTTGCTCGGGCCATGGAACCCGGTGGCACCCAAGCTCCCTCGCTCTCGGACCTTTGTCATGAACTGTCCCGACAGAGGTCCCAACAGGAGTCCATCCTGGGTCACCTGCGGAATGTCAATTCTCGCCTGGACACTTTGACTGCTCCGCCAGCAACCACCGCTAGTGTCATGACTCGCAGCCCGGCTGCTCCGCTGTCCACCAATACCATAGTATCCTGCTCCGGAACCCGGCTTTCTGCACCTCCTCGCTTCGGAGGCGACTCCGCTCAAGCTCAGGGCTTCATTAACCATTGCACCCTGCACTTTGAACTCCTGCCCCACCAGTTTAATTCCGACCGGGCCAAGGTAGCCTTCATCATGCCCCATCTCACGGGGGAGGCACTGGCTTGGCTAAATCCTCTATGGGAGAGAGGAGATCCCCTGGTGTCCGACCTGCCAGCCTTTCTCACGGCTTTCCGGAAGGTCTTCGACGAACCCGGACGGAAGACCTCATCCGCCTCATCTCTGCTACGCCTCCGCCAAGGGAGTCTCACCGTGGGCCAATATGCCATACGGTTCCGTACCCTTGCTTCGGAGCTGGCCTGGGATTACGACGCCCTGGTGTCCGTCTTCTGGGAGGGTCTGTCCGGCCGTATTAAAGATGAACTCGCTGGTCGGGACATTCCTACCACTCTCGACGACTTAATTACACTTGCCACCCGGATTGACATCCGGTTCCAGGAGCGCGCAAGGGAGGTCACCCGTGAGAGGAGGTTTCCACGTCTAGCCCCTACCTTCCTGAGACCCGTCAACTCCCTCTGTTACTCCCCAGGCACACTCACCTGAGCCTATGCAGGTCGACCAGACCAAGATGGTCAAGACCCGTCAAGACTTACGTCGTGCCGAGGGGAGCTGTTTCTACTGTGGCAGTAAGGAGCACCGGATCCGTTCCTGCCCAGAGAGGTCGGGAAACGCCTGTGTCTAGGATCGCTGAGAGTGGTCGCCCTAGACAAAAGTAAACCCTCCCCATCCCTGATGCTGTCTGTTTCTATCTTTTGCGGAGAGAACCGCTATTTTGAACTGGCTCAACTTGACTCAGGAGCTGCTGGAAATCTCATCTCTCAATCCCTGGTAGAAAAATACCGCATTCCCACCAAACCTCTGGCCATACCTTTATCTGTCGCCGCCGTGGATGGGGGTCTCTTACCACATCCCATCCAACTCATCACCGAATCTCTGACTCTACAGGTGGGAATGTTGCATTCTGAGAGCATCTCCTTTCATGTTCTGCCTGGACTCTCTCACGCACTATTGCTTGGTCTGCCTTGGCTCCAGAAACATGCACCCGTGCTTGACTGGCAGACCGGAGAGGTCCTTCGCTGGGGACAGGACTGCCATAAGACTTGTCTAGTTCCCGTTCGTCCTGCCCGACCTTCTCCTACCCCAGCCAATCTGCCCGGTCTTCCGGTTCCCTATTGGTCTTATGCGGATGTCTTCAATAAAAAAGAGGCAGAGACTTTACCTCCTCATAGACCATACGACTGCCCAATCGACCTGATGCCCGGCTCTACTCCTCCCCGTGGGCGAATCTACCCTTTGTCCACTGCAGAGACCCGGTCCATGTCTGAATATATTGAGGAGAACCTGGCCCGGGGATTTATCCGGAAATCCACCTCCCCGGCGGGAGCAGGCTTCTTCTTTGTCAAAAAGAAGGACGGCTCACTCCGTCCATGTATAGACTATAGAGGCCTAAACCAGATTACTGTGAAGAATAAATACCCCTTCCGCTTATTCCTGAATTATTTGACCGTCTGAGGGGGGCTAGAATCTTCACCAAACTGGACCTCCGTGGGGCGTATAACCTGGTCCGTATCCGTCAGGGGGATGAGTGGAAGACGGCATTCAACACCCGGGACGGCCACTATGAGTACCTTGTGATGCCCTTCGGTCTCTGTAATGCTCCTACCGTCTTTCAAGAGTTGGTCAATGACATCTTCCGTGATCTTCTCTACTCCTGCGTGGTGGTGTACCTGGACGACATCTTGGTCTTCTCTCCGGATCTTCCTACTCACCAGAGGGACGTTCGTCAGGTCCTGCTCAGGTTCAGGCAGAACCACCTCTACGCTAAATATGAGAAGTGCATCTTTGAGCAGACCTCTCTTCCATTTCTGGGCTACATAATCTCTCAGACAGGTCTACAAATGGATCCTGAGAAACTGTCTGCCATCCAGAAGTGGCCCCGACCAGAGGGGTTGAAGGCTATTCAGCGGTTCCTGGGCTTCGCCAACTATTACCGCCTGTTCATACCGCACTTCTCTTCCCGGACCGCCCCTATCTCTGCGCTCACCCGTAAAGGTACGAACCCCAGAGAATGGCCGCCTGAAGCAGAGGAGGCCTTTCTTTCCTTAAAACAGGCCTTCCTCTCCGCCTCGGTGCTGCATCGTCCGGACGGCAACAAACAATTTTTCCTAGAAGTTGACGCCTCCTCCTCCGGAGCTGGGGCGGTACTTACCCAAAAGTCATCTTCCGGAAGAAAGGTAACCTGCGGCTTTTTCTCCAAACTTTTCTCCTCTTCTGAGCGCAACTATTCTATAGGAGACCGAGAATTGTTGGCCATTAAGATGGCACTGGAGGAGTGGCGTTACCTGCTCGAGGGGGCTCTCCACCCGGCAATAATTTACACTGACAGACTTAACCCGCGCCAAGCCCGGTGGTCTTTGTTTTTTGCCCGCTTTGATTTCATTCTTCATTTTCGTCTGGCTGACAAAAATATCAAAGCTGACGCCCTGTCCCGATCCTTTCTGGTGTCTGATTTTGAGGAGGAGCCTAAACACATCATCGATCCCGCCAGAGTAATGCAGGTAGCCCCCGTGGGCCTAAATCGTCTCCCTCCCGGTAAGACGTTCGTAACGGTGTCCGATCGGGAGAAGATTCTACACTGGGGTCACTCGTCTAAGCTAGCTGGGCACGCCAGTCAGAAAAAGACCCTCCAGCTTATTACCCGGCACTACTGGTGGCCTAGCCTGCACAAGGACGTAATTGACTTTGTTTCTGCCTGTGTGTCCTGCGCCCGCAACAAAGTTCCGAGACACCTGCCTGCCGGCTGCCTTCTTCCTCTGCCAGTACCTGCTGCCCCGTGGCAACATATAGCTATGGACTTCATAACTGATCTCCCCGTCTCTGCCGGTTGTACGGTCATTTGGGTGGTCGCTGACCGCTTTTCCAAAATGGCTCATTTCATTCCCCTGCCAGGCCTCCTGTCTGCACCCGAGCTAGCTAAAGACTTTATCCGCCACATCTTCCGTCTCCATGGTCTGCCTCTCCACATCGTGTCGGATCGTGGGGTTCAGTTCACCTCACGCTTCTGGAGAGCCACATGTAAACTGCTCGACGTCACCCTGGACTTCTCCGCTTACCACCCACAGTCCAATGGTCAAGTGGAGCGGATCAATCAGAATTTGACCAGTTACCTCCGGCACTTCGTTAATGCCCACCATTCAGACTGGGTGGATCTCCTACCATGGGCCGAATTCTCTTACAACAATCACGAGAGCGAATCTTCCTCTAAATCCCCGTTTTTTGTAGTCTTCGGTCAGCATCCTCGGATCCCTTTTCCTGTCTCCACCTCTGTGGACAACCCGGCCGCAGAATCTCTCGTTAGCAAATTTTCCTCCATTTGGGAGAGTACCCGATCCGCACTCCTTCAGTCGTCCGAGCGGATGAAGAGACACGCCGACAAAAAACGCCTGGATTCCCCAAAATTTCGTCCCGGAGATAAAGTCTGGCTCTCATCCAAATATGTCCGGCTCAAGATTCCTTCCTATAAGTTAGGGCCTCGATTCATCGGCCCACTGGAGGTTATCAAACAGATCAACCCGGTGGCCTATAAATTGAAACTCCCGGCCAACTTACGGATCCCTAACTCCTTCCATGTATCTCTTCTCAAACCCGTGGTACTTAACTCCTTTTCCAAGTCTACAGGTACGCCTCCTGCTCCGGTTTCTGCTGAAGACGAGTTTGAGGTAGAGAACATTCTGGCCACCAAAAGGGTAAGAGGAAAGACCTTTTTTCTAGTGGATTGGAAGGGGTTTGGTCCTGAGGGGAGAACATGGGAGCCCCGGGAGAACATCCATGCCCCTCTCATCCTTGCTAAATTTCTGTCTAGCCTAAAAAAGGGGGGGCCTAAAGGGGAGGTACTGTAGCGTCGGCATCCCTGCCTCCTGCTAGGCAGGGATGCTGTTCCCCTCACCTCTCTGCTCCGTGCCCGGTGGCTTCCTCCCGCTCTGCTTGCAGCGCCCGCTCTCCCCCGTTCATTGTGCTTAGGGCGCGCGCGCGCTCCCCCTCTCTTAAAGGGGCCGCGCGTGCCGCCCTAAGGAGTCCCCGGCCAATGGCCGGAGGATCCCTCCATATATAAGGCACCTCCTCCAAAATGGAGGTGCCCGAGCAATGTTGTTGCACTGTTCACTACTCTGCTTCAGCCCTCAGGTCCCGTATCCAGTTACCTGCCAGTTACCTGCCAGTTTCCTGCCAGTTTGCTGTCTGATTCCTGCCTGTTATCTGCTTACCTGCTTGCTTGCCAGAGGTCCGACGGTCTGTCTTCCGACACCTGTAAGTCTGTCTATGGACCAGCTTGCCCGCTCTCCTAGGAGCGCTCACCTGCTACCTGTCTGCTAGTCTACCAGGAGGCTCCGCCGTCACATGCTGTGACCACCTGCCAGTCCAGAGACTCTTGCCCGCTCACCTGGGAGCGCTCGCCTGCTACCTGTCTGCTAGCCTACCTGGAGGCTCCGCCGTCACGTGCTGTGACCACCTGCCAGTCCAGAGACTCTTGCCCGCTCACCTGGGAGCGCTCATCTGCTACCTGCCTGTTAGCCTACCTGGAGGCTCCGCCGTCACGTGCTGTGACCACCTGCCAGTCCAGAGACTCTTGCCCGCTCACCTGGGAGCGCCCATCTGCTACCTGCCTGTTAGCCTACCTGGAGGCTCCGCCGTCACGTGCTGTGACCACCTGCCAGTCCAGAGACTCTTGCCCGCTCACCTGGGAGCGCCCATCTGCTACCTGCCTGTTAGCCTACCTGGAGGCTCCGCCGTCACGTGCTGTGACCACTTGCCAGTCCAGAGATTCTTGCCCGCTTACCTGGGAGCGCTCATCTACTACCTGCCTGTTAGCCTACCTGGAGGCTCCACCGTCACATGCTGTGACCACCTGCTTATCCAGAGACTCTCGCCTGCTCACCTGAGAGCACACATCTGCCATCTGCCTGCTAGCCTACCTGGAGGCTCAGCCGTCACAGGTCGTACCTACCCTTTACCCAGAGACTGTCCCGGTCACTTGCCGTGACCTCCTGCCCGTTCACCCAGAGACTGCCCCGGTCACTTGCCGTGACCTCCTGCCCGTTTACCCAGAGACTGTCCCGGTCACTTGCCGTGACCTCCTGCCCGTTTACCCAGAGACTGTCCCGGTCACCTGCTGTGACTACCTGCCCATCTTCCCTGGGCGCCACCCGCTTCCTTACAAGGACCGCCCCCTTGTATAGTTGCTCAGAGGTTCCGCCTCCCAGACCCGTTACACCTGGAGGCTGATGCCTCCTCCTCTGGGGCCGGAGCAGTGCTCACCCAGAAATCCTCGTCCAGGAGAATGATAACCTGCAGCTTCTTCTCCAAGCTCTTCTCGTTGTCTGAGCGCAACTACTCCATAGGAGATCGGGAGCTTCTGGCCATCAAATTAGCGCTGGAGGAGTGGCGCTACTTGCTCTGCACCCAGTGGTCATCTACACTGACCATAAAAACCTCGCTTATTTGCAGAGTGCCCAAAGACTAAACCCGCGTCAGACCAGATGGTCACTATTCTTCGCGTGATTCTGCTTTACTCTTCACTACCGCCTGGCAGACAAGAACATTAAAGCCGACGCACTATCCCATTCATTTTTGTCTACCGACCAGGAGAAAGAGCCTCTACAGATCAATGATCCCTCCAAAATAATGACTGTTGCTCCATTTGACCTGTCTCATCTACCTCCCAGGAAGACCTTTGTAGCAGTTCAGCATCGGAAGAAGGTTTTACTGTGGGGTCATTCGTCGAAACTTGCTGGTCACGCCGGCCAGAGGAAGACATTTCTACTCATTGCCCGACATTATTGGTGGCCCACCCTGCACATGGATGTTGCGGAATTTGTCACGGCATATTCCTCTTGTGCCCATAACAACATACCTAGGCACCTTCCAGCCGGTCGTCTTCTTCCTCTTCCTGTGCCTTCTGCTCTGTGGCAACATATCGCAATGGACTTCATCACGGATCTCCCTGTTTCTGCCGGTTGTATTGTCATTTGGATGGTAGCTGACCGCTTTTCTAAGATGACCCACTTCATTCCCCTGCCTGGTCTTCCGTCTGCATCGGTGCTGGCTAAGGACTTCATCCATCTCATCTTCCGTCTTCACAGCTTACCCCTCCACATTGTCTCGGATTGTGGAGTTCAATTCACTTTGTGCTTCTGGAGAGCCACGTGCAAGCTTCTGGATGTCTCCTTGGATTTTTCTTCGGCCTATCATCCTCAGTCCAATGGCCAAGTGGAACGCATCAATCAAATCCTCATCAGTTTTCTTCGACACTTTGACAACACTCACCTTAGCAATTGGGTTGATCTCCAGCCCTGGGCTGAGTTTTCCTATAACAACCATCAGAGCCAGTCTTCTGCTAAAACTCAGTTTTTTGTGGGCAACACCCCCGGATTCCGTTTCCCGTCTCCTCTTCAATGGACAATCCTGCCACGGAGTCTCTCATCAGTGAATTTTCTGCAATTTGGGAAGATACTAGTGATGAGCGAGCACTAAAATGCTCGGATACTCGTTGCTCGGGTCGAGCACATTGTAATACTTGGGTGCTCGACCCGAGCAACGAGCCCAATGTAAGTCTATGGGAAACTCAAGCATTATTCAGGGGGCTCCCCCCCGGCGGTCTGCAGAGGGCCTAACAATTGCCCAAATCGATGGGAACAGTGCTCAAATGACATGGGAACAGCATAGGGAAGACCCCTGGAAGCATCTCTGACTCCCAGATCACTGCTGTCAACAACATTGTCAGAGTATTACACCACTTTTACGGACTCACAATAAAACATACAAAAACGAAACCAAAATGGATTTTCCTGGGAAATATGTTAAGGAACATCCTTTCCTGGGTAATGACTTGTATATAAGGCAAAATAAATAACCAAAAACAAAAATATTCCTCCACACCTTGGGCTATGTTCACACGTAGTGTTTTTGATGCGTTTTTGCACTTTTGCATTGCTTTCAACCAAGACAAATGCATTCACCAGGTAATGTAATTTTAACATTTTACAACCTTATCTGGCAATGTGGTGTGTGACACATCATCAGACACATGCATACAGTGCTGAAAAGACATGGTAACAGCATGGGGAAGACCTCTGGAAGCATCTCTGACTCCCAGGTCACTGCCTAAAAGTGTGTCCATCATAAGTGATCCTTGGCGCATGCGAAGATGCCTCCTGCCATGCACTTGTCATTGCATGCCCTCCCCAGTGCACTTACTGGGAAGGACCGCCTAACCACAAACACGTGGACAGGTGAATGTGGCCAGGGACGGTATGGAGCCAGTCCACAGCTTTTTTTTCTGAGTTGTATTTCACCACAGCCATATTCTTTAGCTTGGTGAAAGGACTTAAGAAACCATATCTACCAAGCTGTCATTTCTCCCAGGAAGTCCTCTAAAACTGCTTTCCTTGAAATGTGGCCTTTTAGGCTCGTGGAGGCGGAAGCTTTTCATTACCTCATGCCGGCAGCGGCCGCGTGTCCATACTCGGTCCCCAGCCGCCACTGTTTCTCCCGGTATCGTCTCCACCTTCCACAAGCACGGGTCCCAAAACATTACCCATGCCCTCCCCAGTGCACTTACTGGGAAGGACCGCCTAACCACAAACATGTGGACAGGTGAATGTGGCCAGCGACGGTACGGAGCCAGTCCACAGCTTTTTTTGCTGAGTTGTATTTCACCACAGCCATATTCTTTAGCTTGGTGAAAGGACTTGGGAAACCATATCTACCCAGCTGTCATTTCTCCCAGGAAGTCCTATAAAGCAGCTTTTGCAGAAGCAATGGCAGCCCGTCCAACATCAACTCGCACTTCTCGGTGGTGCTTTGACACACAAACATCTTTCTTTGCGCATTTAATTTCATGACTACAGAGTTGGGCAATGGCCTGATCTGCAATCCGGTTTGAGAAATAACATGCATAAGCACGTCCGATCCACATTAAAAAAACAGCGATAGTGTGTCCAGGAACCTTCCCCCACACTTTTCTTAGCCAGGGCTGCTTCTCGGCAGGGTTGTACAGACCACCAGAAACCGGAGACTCCTCTGGTGGGCCCTGGCTTCTCCTTCAGGAGAGTTCATAGTGCCGAGGTGAGACCATGATGATGATAGAGGCCACCCTCTGCTTAGTTTTCTGTTACTTGGAATGCAAGCGCAAGTATGCAGCCAGCCACCCACCCACAGGCTGCAGTACTAAACTGCCAGATTTCTGGGCAGCTGCTTGCACTTGAAATGTGGCCTTTTAGGCTCGTGGAGGCGGAAGCTTTTCACAACCTCATGCCTCATGCCTCGTGTCCATACTCAGTCCCCAGCCATCACTATTTATCCCAGTGTTGTCTCCGCCTTCCACAAGCGCGGGTCCCTGAACATTGCTGCTGGTACTTTTCTGTGGGAATTTGCTTGCCTCCTACCAGCCTGGAATACTTCCACTAAACTATGGTACAACGCCATGGTATTAGCACTGGCCCCAGTAACAGTAGCTAAGCCATCCCCAATTTCCTTCTCAGGAATTTTATTTGGTAGACTGAGTGGCTGCCCAAATACATTAGTTTCTCACAAAGGAGCTGAAGATAGAGTGGCAGTAGGTGCAAGTTTCTCCAGCCTGTTAGATATTAGAGGGTGAACGGCAGCACATTGTATCAGTGGTTAGCACTGAAGCCTTGCAGCGCTGGGATCCTGGGTTCAAATCCCAGCCAGGACAACATCTGTAAGGACTTTGTATGTTCTCCCTATGTTTGTGTGGGTTTCATCCTCAGTAAAAAAGCAGCCATAGATTGTCCGGGAATCTTACCACACACTTTTTTTTAGCCAAGACTGCTTCTCGGCAGGGTTGGATGGTCCCACCAGAGAATCCTCTGGTGTGCCCTGGCTTCTACATCAGGAGAGTTCATGATAGCACTAACTTTGCAGCTGCTATGGGGCTCTTGAGCGGGGGAGAAAGGTGAATCAAATCCTCTGGTGGGCCCAATGTTTTTCAATCTGAAACAGCTTCTTAGTGGGAGTTGTATTTCACCACAGCCATATTCTTTAGCTCGTTGAAAGGACTGGCATAGAGGGAAACCGTATCTACTCCGGCTGTCATTTCTCCGTCACCAGGTTCTGCCCATTGTCACACACGACCATGCCTGGCTGTATGTTCAGCGGTGAGAGCCACAGATCAAGCTGCTGTGTTACAGCTTTCAACAACTCTGCAGCGCTGGGCGGTTTGTGACCTAAGCATTAAGCATGTTATCTTCAGCACAGCCTGTTGCCGCTTGGCCAAGGCAGTGCTGCAGTGCTTTCAGCTTGTGACTGATGTGGTCATTTCGGAGATGGAGGAGGAGGTGCAGGAGCTGAACAATGTGATTACATTGAGGTTACATTGGTGACTCTGTTTTTATACTAAAGAAAGATCCTACTGTTTTTGTTTTTTTTTACGTTATTTTTCAAGGCAAATGCATTCACCGGGAAATGTCATTTTAACATTTTACAACCTTATCTGGCAATGTGGTGTGTGACACATCATCAGACACATCCTGTTTGATTGATGATGGAGGGACTCTGAAAGACACATAGAGCAGGGCCACAGTAATGAGTACGACATGTTCCCATTAGAAAGGAGAGAGTCTGCTATACAGTTATAGGGTATGCAGTGAGTCCAACAGCTGACCAAATTTAGGAAAAACCCCACTAATAATTTAAAGAGACATAGAAAAGGGCCACAGTACGACAAATTCCCATTAGAAAAGAGAGAGTATGCTATACAGTTATAGGGTATGCAGTGAGTCTAACGTCTGACCAAATTTAGGAAAAACCCCACTAACAATTTAAAGAGACATAGAGCAGGGCCACAGTAGTGACAAATTCCCATTAGAAAGGAGAGAGTCTCCCATAGTGTTGGCCTATGCAGTGAATGCAAGGGCTGCCAAAAATTTGGAGGCACTTCAATGCCCCTTGGAAGAGACGTGAAGGAGGGCCTCATAAAAAAATGTTCCCATTAGAAAGGAGCGGGCCTCCTATACTTGTAATGCCCATGCACTAAGTGTATGGGCTGACAAAAATTTACCCCTGGGGGGTATACTTGAACATATTCTATAAAAAAATTTTTTTACGGGCATCATAAACACCCTTTAAAAAAACTATGTGGGTGTTGTATCACGGACCACGGTCACTCTGGTGATATGGTGGTGGAGGATGAGGAGAAGGAGGAGGACAAGAGCAAATAGCCAAAATCAGGAAGCGTATACCCATGTGTGGGTGTGAAGAGGTGCATGGGAATACACCTCCCAAGAAAAGACACTGGATTTGAGTTTATGTTACGCTGTTATCATTCTGTGGTGTTGAGAAGTCTGGCCCAATCCAGCCCTTGTTCATTTTTATAAGAGTCAGCTTGTCAGCATTTTCAGTTGACAGGCGGATGCGCTTATCAGTTATAATTCCAGCAATGGCACTAAAAACCCGCTCTAATAACACGCTGGCGGCAGGGTAGGCCAGGACCTCCAAGGCATAGAGAGCCAGTTCATTCCACGTATCCAGCTTGGATACCCAATAATTATAAGGCACAGAGGAATCACGGAGGACGTAGGTACAGTCGGCAAGGTACTCCCTCAGCATCTTCCCAAACTTTGCACTCCTTGAAAGAGTACCCCGCGCATCAGGGCCTGCGCGATGGGAGGGGCTGAGAAAACTCTCCCAGAACTTTAACAGTGTTCCCCTGCCTCTGCAGGATTGAAGTTGTGTCTCTCTCGCCTGTACTCCTTGGTTATCCAACGAAGTGTGCCCTCTGCCGCCTGCGTTTTCAGATGGAATTTTTGTTAATATTTCCGCAACAAAGGCATTCTGGTACAGCCCCATTTTTGTAGACCTGTCCGCCTCAGGAATAAGAGATATAAAGTTCTCCTTGTAGTGTGAGTCTAGAAGTGTCACCAACCAGTAATGACTGTCACCCAAAATTTTGAGAACGCGAGGGTCATGGGAAAGGCAGCGTAACATAAATTCAGCCATGCGTGCCCGACTACTAACAGGCAAGACTTCCATGTCCTCACCAAGGGGATGACTGACCATGCTCTCCTCCTCCTCTTTGTCCTCTGGCCATCCATGCTGAACAGACAGTATGACAGACAGTATGACAGCTGTGCAGGTAGTACCGTCTATAGTGCATGAAACTAGCTCCTGTCCTTCCTCCTCCTCCTCTTCCTCATTGTCAGCCAATCCACGTTGGGATGAGATGAGGCTGGGCTGTGTGTAATCACCCAGTATGGTTCCTTGCTCCATCTCATCGTGCTCCGCCTGCAGTGCATCCTCTTTGATTGTGAGCAGAGAGCGTTTCAGAAGACAGAGAAGCGGGATGGTGACGCTAATTATGGCGTCATCGCCGCTCACCATCTTGGTGGAGTTCTCAAAGTTTTGGAGGATGGTACATACAGGGTTGGACTGGGGTGCTTAGGGCCCAACAGGGGAACTGACTCTAGGGGCCCACACTACAGCCCACCATGAACGGTTTTATTACTTGTTATGTTTTTCTATAATGTACTATAGTTACATGATTGGCAGCGCTGTGAAGCACTGAGCAGCAGGACTTTGTTTGAACAGTCATTCTGTACTGACAGAGTCCCTTTAATGGTAACTTGTCACCTTGAAAAACGCTATTTATCTGCAGATATAGGGGTAATCTGCAGGTAAATAGGGTTTAAAACCTGGTTAGACTGCTTAATGGAAAAGCGTTGGCTACACGGAGAAAATTACGTTTTATTCTCCCTGCCGCCACTCGCTTCCTGTTATAAGGTCGGTGCAAGGAGGGAGACATTACAGTCAACACTAACTACAAAGTGAGGGTGCTGCAATAACGTTGATTGTGACACTTCCATGGAGCCCAACCTCAGGCTGAGCTTCATTGAACGACTAACATGGAAGCAGCACCTGGCAACTAGTGCTGAGCGAGCGTGGTCGGATAAGGTGTTATCCCAGCATGCTCGGGTGTTATCCAGGTATCTAGTAGTGCTCTGCTAATATGCTCGAGTCCCTGCGGTAACATGTTTTGCGGCGGTAGACAGACGCAGCACATGCAGGAATTGCCTGTTTGTTAGGTAATCACTGCATGTGTTGCTTCTGTCTACCGCCGCAAAACATGCTACCCCGGGGACTCGAGCATATTAGCAGAGCACTACAAGATACCTGGATAACACCCGATCAGACCAAGCTAACTCAGCACTACTGGCAACCCATCAGCAACCTGCAACTGCGTCACAGGGGGCTGAAGGGAGCAGGTGACCGCATGCACCGGCCATTGTGCTATCTAAATGCTGCTGTCAGTGATTGACAAGGGCACTTAAATACTCAGAACAGCAGCAATCAAGGCGAACTCTGATCACTGCTGTTACAGGCAGACGCCGGCTATGTAACACAGCCGTCATCTGCCTGGTATGGAGCAGGCTCAGCTCCTGAACCCGCTCCATACAAGCACATCCCTATGGTGACAGTTATGTCAGGGTTAGCAAATTTCACTTGTCTGTTCCTAAATGTGGAAAGACAAATGGAATTCCCTAACACATGTGAGCAAGTCCTAATAGATTTAGTAAAGGAGCCCCAAGCATATGAATGTTATTACACACCACAATGCACTGTTACATACAAGCATCTTACAAAAATATATATTATTCCAGATACGCAGATGCGCACAAACACGCAGACGCGCACAAACACATCAGTACATGAATACATCATCTGAACCACCATCATTTGTAATGTGAGGTCAGACCCATATATCTTTATATCACATAAACCTACAACTCCCAGTATGTAATTAACAATAGAGATACTGGGAGTTATCAGTCATCATCAGACTGCGGACCATACAGGAACCACAGTACTGATGAGACACAGGCAGGATCACAAATGAACATTTACATCCAGGTATCTCACCTGAGACGGCTTCTCTGATTAGAGTCGTTCTCTCTCTTTTCGTCTCCATCTTGTCCAGACCCCTTGATGACTTTTCACATCCACAGCTCGTCTCGGCAGACTTCCATCTTCTCCGGTCTTCTGCAGCTCATCCCCACACGATGCCCTTAAAGATACAGTGTCATTATAATTCTCCTGAATACAAATATCTACACTGAGCCCCTGAATAAACCTAACTCTTACAATGCTCCCTGCACAAAACATGACATACACTCTACCACTCTTATGGTACCTGCTCTCCACACTGTCCTCTCCTTACCATACTGGGCCCCCTCTTCACACTGTCCTCTAATATGGTGTCCCCGCTATACTGCCCAGTCATCACACTCCCCCTCCTTGCTGTGCCCTCACACTGTTCCCCCCATACTGCCGCATCTCTATACCTTCCCCCACACTACCTAGTCTCTGTGCTGTGTCACCTCACACTTTTCTCCCTCCATACTGTCTCCTCACACTATTCCCCCACTCTCCATACTGTCTCATACATCCCTTCCCCATTCTGTTCCGGCAGCCATTCCCACCCCTCCCCTAGTTCACCATACTGTTTCTTCACACATCTCCCCATTCTGTCACCTAAAATTTCTCTCCAATCTCTCTCCAAATATAATAAATCTTCGGAAGAGCACACAGGCATGCACAAAGACACACGAAAACAAGCACACACAGACGCATACTAAGCGCTCTTTCACACATCAGTATGTGCGGTGACAGTTTCCACACGTACCAGAGACACTGACACACGTAGACCCATTCACATGAATGCATATGTGCACATGTCAGTGTGTTTCCACTTTCCACAGACCATGTGGTGTCCGTGGGCAAAACACGCTGACATGTCTGTTTTTTACCTGCTGTCCAGACCGCAAAATGTCCCGTACACTGATGACAGTTAGCACCCGGTGCTTGGGAAGAGCGCTGAGCGCTGCCCTCATCATAGATCCCTGCAGGCGCTGCGATCAGCACCAGCAGGGTCAATGATGAGAGTAATAGTCTATTCCCGCCGTGTCCAACTGTAAAAAGAATAAAGTAAAAAAATCCTTATACTAAACTCTACTAAGTGTCACCCGCTGTAATCCGTGCAAGCGCTCACACCAAGGAGAATGACTCCTGCAGCGAGTGGGCCCCGGAGCTGTGCTCAACAAGCGGTGCCCTGTCATTCACTAAGCGCAGCTCTGAAGCAAGCTCGCTGCAGGAGTCATTCTCCTCGGCGTGAGCACTCGCACGGATTACAGCGGGTGACACTTACGAGAGGTGAGTATAAGGATTTTTTTATTTTATTGCTATTTTTACAGTTGGATGCGGCAGGAGAAGACTACTACTCTCATCATTGACCCTGCTGCTGCTGATCGCAGCTCCAGCAGGGATCTATGATGAGGACAGCGTTCAGCACCCCGCTCTTGGGAACAGCGCTAACTGTACACTGATTCCAAAGCGCCAGTATGTGTCACATGGAGGACACACAGGTGGACACGGATATCTCCAGTCCCGAAAATATCAGGACATGTGAAAGAACCCTAATATACACACAGATACACATACTCACAGAAATGGGGACACGTACACACGCAGGCAAGCACACACAGAAATGCACAGACACAGACACACTCAGACAATCACACACACAAAAATGCAGACACGCGGGGAAGCACACACACACGTGTGAAAACACATATACACACAGGCATATACACACACACACACAGGCATATATACACACACACTGTACACACACATATGCAGGCAGCATATACATAAAAATTCATACAAACACACACAAATATTACAGTACCTTGGCTTGTCTCCAGCCCATACAGTGTACAGACGCGCTCCTAATGCGGGAGACTGCAGTGCAGGGCGCGCTGTGACGTCACTTTTAGCAGACGTGCGGCCCTGTCTGCTGAGTTTGAAGCTGCAGTGCACTGCAGCCCCTGCCCTGCTCTCCTGCTCGAAGGCCCCTCCCGCTACTGTCCTGGGCATCGCATCAGTGAAAGTGCGTGCGCGCGCCCTTAAAGGGCCCACGACCACTTTTTTTTTTTTAAATTCTCCTGTCCCCTCTGCAAGGGGCCCGTGGCCCACCGGGAAATTTCCCGGCACCCCGCCAGGCCAGACCGAGCCTGGGTACATATGTCTGACATCCATGTCCACTCCTGAGGTCTTATGTGTGGAGTCTGAACTGAATACCGATGGCCTTGTTGATGCTGGTACTCAGCAACTGCCGTCTTCTGCTCACAAATCCTTCCCAACATCTGCAGTGTAGAGTTCCAACGCGTGGGGACATCACACACCAGTCTGTGAGCCGGAAGTTGCAAACGCTGCTGAAACATGTCAAGGGCGGCGGAAGCTGTAGCTGACTTTCTAAAATGGGCACACAGGCGGTGTACTTTAACAAGCAGATCCGGCAGCTCTGGGTAGCTTTTGAGAAACCGCTGAACCACGAGGTTAAGCCCATGGGCCAGGCATGGTACGTGTGTGAGCTCGCCTTGCCTCAGAGCCGCCACCAGGTTCCGGCCATTGTCACACACAACCATGCCTGGCTGTAGGTTCAGCAGTGTTAGCCACAGGTCTGCCTGCTCTTTCAGTGCTGTCCACAACTTTTCAGCATTGTGCGGTTTGTCACCTAAGCATATTAGCTTCAGCACAGCCTGTTGCCGCTTGGCCAAGGCAGTGCTGCAGTGCTTCCAGCTTGTTACTGATGTGGTCATTTCGGAGATGGAGGCTGAAGAGGAGGCGGAGGCTGAGGAGGATGAGGTGCAGGAGCTGTAGACCGTGGGGGCAACCCTGATTGACCTAGGGCCCGCAATCCTTGGCGTCGGGAGGACATGTTCCGTCCCAAGGTCCGACTGGGTCCCAGCTTGCACTATGTTAACCCAGTGTGCCCACAAGCACTTGTCCACATGTCCGTGGTTAGGTGGGCTTTCCCGGTAACTGCGTTGTTGAGGGCACGGCTAATGTTTTCGGACACGTGCTTGTTTAATGCGGGGACGGCACACCAGTAGAAATAGTGGTGGCTGGGAACCGAGTATCAAGGGACGGCCGCCGCCATCAGGTTGCGGAATGCTTCCGTCTCTACGGCAACATTTCGAGTGCAAGCAGTCGTGAAATGTGAGAATTGTAGCGTCGGCGTCCCTGCCTCCTGCTAGGCAGGGACGCTGTTCCCCTCACCTCTCCACTCCGTGCCCGGCGTCCTCCTCCCGCTCTGCTGGCAGCGCGCGCTGCTTCCCGGCCACCGTGCTTAGGGCGCGCGCGCGCTCCTCCTCTCTTAAAGGGGCCGCGCGTGCTGTCCTAAGGAGTCCCCGGCCAATGGCCGGAGGACCTCACCATATATAAGGCACCTCCTCCAAAATGGAGGTGCCCGAGCAATGTTGTTGCAAAGCCTTCACTCTGCTTCAGCCCTCAGGTCCCGCTACCAGTTACCTGCCAGTCACCTGCCAAATTCCTGCTTGATACCTGCCTGATATCCATTTACCTGCTTGCAAGCCTGCGGTCCGACGGTCTGCCTTCCGACACCTGTCAATCTGTCTATGGACCAGCCTGCTTGCTCACCTGGGAGCGCTCATCTGCTACCTGCCTGCTAGCCTACCTGGAGGCTCCGCTGTCACTTGCCGTGGCCGCCTGCCTGTCCAGACACTCTTGCCCGCTCACCTGGGAGCGCTCACCTGCTGCCTGCCTGCTAGCCTACCTGGAGGCTCTGCCGTCACTTGCCGTGACCACCTGCCTGTCCAGAGACTCTTGCCCGCTCACCTGGGAGCGCTCACCTGCTGCCTGCCTGCTAGCCTACCTGGAGGCTCTGCCGTCACTTGCTGTGACCACCTGCCTGTCCAGAGACTCTTGCCTGCTCACCTGGGAGCGCTCACCTGCTACCTGCCTGCTAGCCTACCTGGAGGCTCTGCCGTCACTTGCTGTGACCACCTGCCTGTCCAAAGACTTTCGCCCACTCACCTGGGAGTGCTCACCAGCCACCTGCCTGCTGTCCTTCTACCCAGAGACTGTCCCTGTCACTTGCCGTGATTACCCGTCCTTCTACTCAGAGACTGTCCCTGTCACTTGCCGTGACTACCTGCCCTTCTACCCAGAGACTGTCCCTGTCACTTGCCGTGACTACCTGCCCGTCTTCCCCGGGAGCCACCCGCTTCCTTACAAGGACCGCCCCCTTGTATAGTTGCTCAGAGGTTCTGCCTCCCAGACCCGTTACAGTTTGCTCGGGCCATGGAACCCGGTGGCACCCAAGCTCCCTCGCTCTCGGACCTATGTCATGAACTGTCCCGTCAGAGGTCCCAACAGGAGTCCATCCTGAGTCATCTGCGGAATGTCAACTCTCGCCTGGACACTCTGACTGCTCCACCAGCAACCACCGCTAGTGTCATGACTCGCAGCCCGGCAGCGCCGCTGCCCACCAATACCATGGCATCCTGCCCCGGACCCCGGCTTTCTGCACCTCCTCGCTTCGGAGGCGACCCTGCTCAAGCTCAGGGCTTCATAAACCAGTGCACTCTGCACTTTGAACTCCTGTCCCACCAGTTAATCTCCGACCGGGCCAAAGTAGCCTTCATCATGTCCCATCTCACGGGGGAGGCACTGGCTTGGCTAAATCCTCTATGGGAGAGAGGAGACCCCCTGGTGTCCAACCTGCCAGCCTTTTTCACGGCTTTCCGGAAAGTCTTCGACGAACCCGGACGGAAGACCTCATCCGCATCATCTCTGCTACGCCTCCATCAAGGAGATCTCACCGTGGGCCAATATGCCATACGGTTCCGTACCCTTGCTTCGGAGCTGGCCTGGGATAACGACGCCCTGGTGTCTGTCTTTTGGGAGGGTCTGTCCGGCCGTATTAAAGATGAACTCGCCGGTCGGGACATACCTACCACTCTCAACGACTTAATAACTCTTGCCACCCGGATTGACATCCGGTTCCAGGAACGCGCCAAAGAGGTCACCCGTGAGAGCAGGTTTCCATGTCTAGCCCCTACCTTTCAGAAACCTGTCCCTTCTCCCGCTACTCCCCAGGCGCACTCACCCGAGCCTATGCAGGTCGACCAGACCAAGATGGTCAAAACCCGTCAAGAGTTACGCCGTGCGGAGGGGAGCTGCTTCTACTGTGGCAGTAAGGAGCACCGGATCCGTTCCTGCCCGGAGAGGTCGGGAAACGCCTGTGTCTAGGATCGCTCAGAGAGGTCGTCCTAGACAAGAGTAAACCCTCTCCATCTCTGTTGCTGTCGGTCTCTATCATCTGCGGGGAGAACCGTTATTTTGAACTAGCCCAACTTGACTCTGGAGCTGCCGGAAATCTCATTTCTCAGTCTCTGGTAGAGAAATACCGCATTCCCACCAAACCTCTAGCTGTACCCTTATCTGTCGCTGCCGTGGATGGGGGCCTCTTACCACATCCCATCCAACTCATCACCGAATCCATAACCCTGCAGGTGGGAATGCTGCACTCTGAGAGCATCTTCTTTCATGTTCTGCCTGGACTCTCTCACGCCCTATTGCTAGGCCTACCTTGGCTTCAGAAACATGCACCCATGCTTGACTGGCAGACCGGAGAAATCCTTCGCTGGGGACAGGACTGCCATAAGACTTGTTTAGTTCCCGTCCATCCTGTCCGTCCTTCTCCTACTCCAGCCAATCTACCTGGTCATCCGGCTCCTTATTGGTCGTATGCGGACGTCTTTAATAAAAAGGAGGCAGAGACATTACCCCCTCATAGACCATACGACTGCCCAATCGACCTGATGCCCGGCGCTACTCCTCCCCGTGGGTGCATTTACCCTTTGTCCGCTGCTGAGACCCGATCCATGTCAGAATATATTGAGGAGAATCTGGCCCGGGGATTCATCCGGAAATCTACTTCCCCGGCGGGAGCAGGCTTCTTCTTCGTCAAAAAGAAGGATGGCTCACTCCGTCCCTGTATAGACTATAGAGGCCTTAACCAGATCACGGTGAAGAATAAATATCCCCTTCCGCTCATTCCGGAATTATTTGACCGTCTGAGGGGGGCTAGAATCTTCACCAAGCTGGACCTCCGTGGGGCGTATAACCTGGTCCGTATCCATCAGGGGGATGAATGGAAGACGGCATTCAACACCCGGGACGGCCACTATGAATACCTGGTAATGCCCTTCGGTCTCTGTAACGCTCCCGCCGTCTTTCAAGAGTTGGTCAATGACATCTTCCGGGACCTTCTCTACTCCTGCGTAGTGGTGTACCTGGACGACATCTTGGTCTTCTCTCCGGATCTCCCCACACACCGGAGGGATGTTCGTCAGGTTCTGCTCAGGCTCAGGCAGAACCACCTCTACGCTAAATATGAGAAGTGCCTCTTTGAGCAGACCTCGCTTCCGTTTTTGGGCTACATAATTTCTCAGACCGGCATACGAATGGATCCTGAGAAACTGTCTGCCATCGAGAAGTGGCCTCGACCAGAGGGGTTGAAGGCTATTCAGCGGTTCCTGGGCTTCGCCAACTACTACTGCCTCTTCATACCGCACTTCTCTTCCCGGACTGCCCCAATCTCTGCACTCACCCGTAAGGGCACTAATCCCAGAGAATGGCCGCCCGAAGCTGAGGAAGCCTTTCTTTCCTTAAAACAGGCTTTCTCTTTCGCCCCGGTGCTGCATCGCCCGGACGGCAACAAGCAATTCTTCCTGGAAGTTGACGCCTCCTCCTCTGGAGCCGGAGCGGTACTTACCCAAAAATCGTCTTCCGGGAGAATGGTAACTTGCGGCTTCTTCTCCAAACTCTTCTCCTCTTCCGAGTGCAACTATTCTATAGGAGACCGAGAATTATTGGCCATTAAGCTGGCATTGGAGGAGTGGCGTTACCTGCTCGAGGGGGCTCTTCACCCGGTAATAATTTACACGGACCACAAGAACTTGGCTTACCTCCAGAGTGCCTAGAGACTTAACCCGCGCCAAGCCCGGTGGTCCTTGTTTTTTGCTCGCTTTGATTTTGTTCTTCATTTTCGCCCGGCTGACAAAAACATCAAAGCTGACGCCTTGTCCCGATCCTTCCTGGTGTCTGATCTTGAGGAGGAACCTACACATATCATCGATCCCGCCAGAGTAATGCAGGTGGCCCCCGTGAGTCTAAATCGTCTCCCTCCCGGTAAGACGTTCGTAACGGTACCTGATCGGGAGAAGATCCTACACTGGGGTCACTCGTCTAAGCTTGCTGGCCATGCCGGTCAGAAAAAGACCCTCCAGCTTATCACCCGGCACTACTGGTGGCCTACCCTGCACAAGGACGTAATAGACTTTGTTTCTGCCTGTGTGTCCTGCGCCCGCAACAAGGTTCCGAGACACCTGCCAGCCGGTCGCCTCCTTCCTCTTCCAGTACCTGCTGCCCCCTGGCAGCATATAGCTATGGACTTCATAACTGATCTCCCTGTCTCTGCCGGTTGTACGGTCATTTGGGTGGTCGCTGACCGCTTTTCCAAAATGGCTCATTTCATTCCCCTGCCAGGCCTCCCGTCTGCACCCGAGCTGGCTAAAGACTTTATCCGCCACATCTTCCGTCTCCATGGCCTGCCCCTCCACATGGTGTCAGATCGTGGGGTTCAGTTCACCTCACGCTTCTAGAGAGCCACATGTAAGCTGCTAGACGTTACCCTGGACTTCTCCTCCGCATACCACCCACAGTCCAATGGTCAAGTGGAGCGGATCAATCAGATCCTGACTGGTGTTGAGCCACCCCCGTAGTGTTCGAGTTCGGTTCGGTTCGTCGAACACCCGTGTGTTCGCCGAACTGTTCGTCGAACTGTTCGTCAAACACCTTCGAACACCGTTAAAACCAATGGCAGGCAAACAAAAACACATAGAAACACATAGAAAACACCTTCAAAGGTGTCCAAAAGCTGACAAACTGCTCAGAAGACACAACTTACACATGGAAAAGTGACAAGTACATATAGTCATGCGAAAAGAAAAGAGGTGGAGGAGTAAAAGGAGGGGGAGACACAGATATAGGCATGTCATGCCCGTCTAAAATCCAAAAAGTGAGAAGCCGACACGTTCAGTCCGCTCCTGCCCGTGCCACCTCCGTGTCGCCGGGTTTGTGCCACAGCCGCGGTGAACCCTGACGGCCAGCCCCCCTCTCCCAATACTGGTGCCTGTCCGCTGGTGGGTCGAGCGAGCCCCCCTGTGGTGGAGGCAGTTCTAAGCTTTTTAATTTAAATTGTCTCTCTAATTTGAATGAATACACTTTAAATCCATTTACAAGGATCTATTGGAGGGCAAGTCTCATGCCAGCAGTCGCGTAATTCCAGCTCCAGTAGCGTCCACTAAAGCTTCTGCAGTTAAAAAGCCTTTATAAGGATCGAGCTCGGCTGTCCACCGCAAGGCATCCTACTGCCAGTCCCAGCCCCTATGCCTTGGGGTGCCTCCTGATGCTCTTCACTGAGTATCCCATAGTCCCGAAGCATTTCCTTTGAAAAAATTAAGTGTCCAAACTACAGGTGGTGTAGATTGCTTAACAGCCGGGATAATCCGCTGACTATCAGACACTGCTACTAGGCACAAAGTATTTCCTGGGCTAGATGCAGTTAAAAATTTGTAATTAGATACTCTCGTTGGATGCTGAGAAAGCATTCCATAGAGTCTCCTGGCACGCCATATATGATTCTCTTAAAAAGCTTGGGGTAGGGGTCTAGGGGACCCTTTTATAGCCAAAATCACGGCCCTGTATCACAATACGTCACCTAGGCTGAAGATAAATGGAACTGTAGCACCCTGAGGGCTCGGTTGCTACAGAGGTATTGCACCTCACCCAGAGGTGTGATATCTCACTCTCAGGTAAGGATGGAGTGTGGATCAGGACCCGACACCTGCATGCATTACACCACATTGCCTTGGGGCAGGGCGACCAATATGCCTCTGAGATGGGCATGACAGTCCCTGTCCCTGGCTGGAGTGGGGGGAGGGAACACTGAGGAAGGGGAACCCTGTAGTGCAGGAGCAGGGAGGAAGCAGTTCCTGGGTGCATTGAGAAGGGAGTATAAAAGGTGGGCACCATCTTAGTTCAGTGCAGAGAAGTCTGAGCAGAAGTGGCAGGGAGCAGGGGCTCTGCATGAGCTCTGCTCCGGAGGCGGGCCTAGTAACAGAGGCCCAGGCCTGGAAGAGGGAGAAGGAAGGAAGAGGAGCAGAGAAGGCTCCAGGAATGAGGAATGAAGGGATCCCAGGGGTGCGGACAGGCGAGTCGCCACCGCACGCCCGAATCCACCTGCGTGGAGGGGTCAGGCCAAAGGGGGAGACCGGTCCCCGAAACTAGTGGAGGCAGGAAACGACCCTCAGCTAGAAACCGGAGGCTGTGACATTTTATGTGGCGCAGCCCCTCGCTACACCCGCTAGGAAGGCACCACATAGGGTCAGGGAAACTGGCGCCAAGTTTGCCAAGAGGAGGCCCGAGGCAGCCGGACAGAAGGGTTGGTAAGAAAGGCCAGACAAAGGACACACAAAGGGGGTCCTGTGAAGCGCTCCAAAGTTATCTGGGAGTTGTCTGAGCCCCTCACCTGGTGAGCACAGTACGACGTGGGCAGCCGTTACCTGCAGACGTGGTCTGGATAATAAGAACTGTGAGTAAAGGCCCTGGACTGCATCACTGACTCCGTGTCGTTACTGCTGCTGCCCTGCACCATCACCCCCATCCTCCGCATACACTGCCCTGAGGCTATACTCCTCCCGTGGGGAGTTATGCTACGCTCTGCTGCACCCACAACACCAGCCTCAGCGGTCTGCCCTGCAGCGGCGGTTCACTCTGACCGCAATCAACGGGTGGCGTAGTCGGACATTTAAACATCAAAACCACATAAATAGTTCCGCCACTGGTTTGACCACCCTGAGCCACGGAACCGGGTCGCCGCCACGAAGACTACAACCACCAGCATCCACCAAAAAGGGTCCGGCTCCGGGTGTCCCAAGGCCCAGGGGGTGCATCAGAACATTTTCATCACCTTTCACAATCACCAATGGGACAAGGCAGGGATGTCCTCTGTCCCCTCTCTTATACATCCTAGTGACGGAGCACCTGCTCTCATCAATTCGCCATAACCCCAATATTAGGTGGATTGAGGTGGGAGGCACCGAGTACAAGTGCTCTCTATTTGCTGATGATGTCCTAGTATATATCACTCAATCACATATATCCATCCATGCTGTTATGGCTGAAATAGATCACTTTGTTACATGGTCCAATTTTAAAATCAATGCAGCGAAGTCTGAGGCCCTCGATGTCTCCCTCCCCAAATCCATATAGGATTCCATCCAGTCCAACTTTCCCTTTGCCTGGCCCTCACAGGGTATCAAATACTTAGGAATTCCTATTCATAGAGACCTCTCCCATCTATGTTATCTTAATTTTGGGCCCTTTATTGAACAACTCCATACAGACCACGGTTGGCAAGTTAGAACTGTGAGATTCACTACGTGAACCACTGGTGTTTTGTGGAAAAGCACATGTGCACTGTGTTCCAAATTATTATGCAAAAAGTGTTTAGGAGTGATAAGGGAAGAATTTGTTTGTTTGTCAGTTAAACTCATTGATGGTGATGTGTGTCAGGGCTCTTTATATCACTGTAAGCAATTGCAGACACCTGTGCTAATTAGTTTGGCAGGTGTGTCCAATGAAAGGCAAGACTACTTAAGAAGGCTGTCTCACATTATTAAGCAGCCTACATTTTCTGCTAAAATGGGAAAGAAAAAGGATGTGTCGGCTGCTGAGAAGCAACAAATTGTGGAGTGTTTAGGTCAAGGCATGACTACAATCAACATTGTGCGATGATCAGGATGAAGTGTCTTGGCAATCAAGAAGTATGTAGCAGATTCACAGTACACACGTGTGCGTGCTGATAAGGGCAAATTGAGGACTCTTTCCTACAGGCAATTACGTCAGGTTAAAAGAGCAGCGGCAAAAAAGCCTTGTCATAGCAGCAGACAAGTTTTTGAAGCTGCTTGTGCCTCCAACGTCCCCCGAACAACAAGATGCAGGGTCCTTCAGAGGTTTGCAGCTGTGCATACGCCATCCTGTCGACCTCCTCTATCCACTTCACACAAGCAGAAACGGCTCCAGTGGGCCAAACATTACATGAAGACTGAATTCAAAACTGTTTTGTTCACGGATGAGTGCCGTGCAGCGCTCGATGGTCCAGATGGATGGAGTGGAGGATGGCTGGTTGATGGACACCCCACGCAAACACGGCTACAGCGCCAACAAGGAGGAGGTGGAGTAATGTTTTGAGCTGGAATCATGGGGAGAGAGATTGTCGGCCCCTTTAGGATCCCTGAAGGTGCTAAAGATGAACTCCATAATGTATGTGGATTTTCTCAAACAGCACTTCCTGCCATGGTTCAAGAAGAAGAACCGTGTATTTCACAGCAAGATCATTTTTTTGCATGATAATGCACCATCTCATGCTGCACATAAAACATCTGCATCTCTGGCTGATATGAGCATAAAAGGGGACAAACTTATGGTGTGACCCCCATGCTCCCCTGACCTCTACCCCATTCAGAACCTCTGGAGCATCATCAAAAGGAGTGTCTATGATGGCGGGAGGCAGTTCACATCTAAGCAACAGCTCTGGGAGGGTATTCTGTCCTCATGCAAAACAATTGAAGCAGAAACCATCCAAAACCTGACAAATTCAATGGACGAGAGAGTTCAGAAGCTCCTTTTGAACAAGGGGTCCTATGTGAAAATGTAACATCACCAAGAATAAAGTTTTGAGTTGAAAACTGTTTGATTTCAGTTTCTAATAACCTGCTAATGCTTATAATTTCAAAAATGACCATTTTTTTGGTCTTTATTAAAATGAAAAGGTTGATCGAAAAGTTTGGCGGATCTAAGAGTGTGGCAACCCAGTAGTCATGATTACTTCGAATTCTGACAATATGAGGGTCATGTTGCAGGTAGTGCAGCAAGAAGGCACTTATGTGTCTTGCGCATCTCGGAGCCCCAAAATTATTTTCCGGGCTAGATGCAGCTAAAAATTATTATTAATTTTAAATCTGGTGGAGCTTAGTATAGATGGCCTAATAGGATCAGTGCTGCACACTGCTACAAAGCCCAAATTATTTTCCAGTCAAGATACAGATAAACATGATTAGTAATTTTAAATCTGGTGGAGCTTATTACAGATGACCTAATAGAATCAGTGCTGCACACTGCTACAAAGCCCAAATTATTTTCCAGCCAAGATACAGATAAACATGATTAGCAATTTGAAAGCTTAAAACGGTTGGTAGGGTGATTTTAACCAATCATCAAGCTTTTACTCTCCCCAGGATGACACAGGGGTAGAAAAGTCGTTTCGGATCCATGATTTGTTCATCTTTATGAACGTGAGTCTGTCTACATTATCAGTGGAGAGCCGCGTGCGCTTATCTGTCAGCACACCACCAGCAGCGCTGAACACACGTTCAGACAGAACACTGGCTGCGGGGCATGACAAGATCTCCAAGGCGTAAGTGGCTAGCTCCGGCCATTTATCCAGATTGGAAGCCCAAAAAGAGCAAGGGTCCAGTGACACAGTCATGGCTTCAATGTTTACTTGGAGATGCTCCTGTACCATCGTCTCTAGGCGTTGACTATGTGTCAGACTTCTTGTCTCCTGTGGCCTTGCAAAGGATGGGCTAAAAAAGTGGTGAAATGATTCCGCAAAATTGATGTTACCAGCAGATACTGTGGTTCTGTTACGGTTTGAGTGCTGAACACTTGACGGTCCCACGGTTGGCAAGTTGGAACTGTGAGATTCACTACGTGCACCACTGGTGTTTTGTGGAAAAGCACATGTAAGATTCTGCAACAGTCTCTGCTGATACTCCTGCATGCGTGCATCCCTTTCTATGGCAGGAATAATTTCTGCAAATTTACTTTTGTACCGGGGATCTAACAGTGTGGCAACCCAGTAGTCAGGATTATTTCTAATTCTCACAATTCGAGGGTCATGTTGCAGGTAGTGCAGCAAGAAGGCACTCATGTGTGTTGCGCATCCAGGAGCACCAAGTCCCTGTTGTGTTGGTGGCGAGGTAACAATCATGCTTCCTTCCTCTGTCCTCTCCCCCCAACATCGCACAACAGAAATGTGATCAAGGTCTCCCTCATCTGATGAGTCTTCCATCAGTTCGTCCTCCACTTCTTCCTGGGCTCCTGCACCTTCCTCACTAGTTTGGCTGCTACCATGCGCCCTGGTAAAACCATCTCCCCCACCCTCACATGCCTGCCGCCTTGGTGCTGCCGACCGTCTGGACCTTGCAGATGTTAGCCCTTCCACATACAACTCCTCCTCCTCTACTTCCTCCACCTCCTCTTGTGCCACCACCTGACTCCGAATTCTGTTTAACATGTGCTCCAGCATGTAAATCACCGGAATAGTCATGCTGATAATGGCATCGTCAGCACTAAACATCTTCGTCGCCATTTCAAAACTGTGCAGAAGGGTGCATAGGTCCCTGATCTGAGACCACTCCTCCAGCGTGATTTGACCCACCTCTGGATCTCGTTGGCCCAGGCTATACGTCAGAACGTATTGCACCAGGGCTTGTCGGTGCTGCCACAGTCGCTGCAACATGTGCAGAGTTGAATTCCACCGGGTAGGCACATCGCATTTTAGCCGGTGAAGTGGCAGGCCCAACGACTTCTGTAGAGATGTAAGTCGCTGAGCTGCGGGATGCGAACGGCGGAAGTGAGCACACAGCGACCGTGCCCTCTGCAGAAGGCCATCTAGTCTGGGATAGTGGGCTAAAAATTGCTGGACAACCAGGTTCAACACGTGAGCCATACAAGGCACGTGTGTGACATTGCCCCGGCGAAGGGCCGCACCCAGGTTTGCAGCATTGTCGCACACGGCCTTCCCTGGTTTCAGGTCCAGTGGAGACAACCATTCATGAAATTGGTTCTCCAGAGCTGACCACAACTCCTCAGCTGTGTGACTCACATTTCCCAGACATTTCAAAGTAAAAACCGCCTGATGACGTTGAGCCCTACTGCCAGCATAGTAAGGAGGTGTGCAGGATCCATTCTGCGCAGTAAGAAAGCTTGTGGCATGACCAGACAGGCTTTGGGTGCAGGTGGAAGACCGAGAGGAGTTTGAGGAGGCAGAAGCAGTGGAGGAACTTTGACATAAAGAGGATTGACGCACAACTCGTGGGGACGGCAAGACTTGGACAGCAGCCCCTTGTCCTGCTGTCACCATAGTTACCCAGTGCCCAGTCAGCGACATGTAACGCCCCTGTCCATGCCTACTCGTCCAAGTGTCTGTGGTGAAATGCACCCTGTCACACACAGAGTTTCTCAAAGAAGCGGTGATGTTGTGTGCGACATGCTGGTGGAGCGCAGGCACACCTTTCTTTGAGAAGTAATGCCGACTGGGCATCTGGTACTGGGGCACTGCGACGGACATAAGGTCTCGAAAATCCTCTGTGTCCACCAGGCGGAAAGGCAGCATTTCTGTAGCCAAGAGCTTGCAGATGGTGAAATTCAACCTCTTAGCTTTCTCATGGCTAGGAGGAAATGGTCTTTTACTTGTCCACATCTGAGGGACCGAGGGCTGGCTATTGTGCTTAGACGGGGTTGATAAGGGTGTCCCCGGCAAACTGCCGGTCTGTGAGGAAGATGCAGGCGGACATGTTAGGTTGCCTTAATCCAAAGGTGGTGCTATGCATGAAGTACTCAAACTATGTATTTTTTGGCCTTTACTTAGCTTTTGCTGACAAATGTTACAGATAACACGAGTTGTGTCATCTTTATCGATCTGAAAAAATGGCCAGGCTATGCAAGGCTTAGCACCCATGCGACCTGAAGAGCCACCACGACTTGTGGTGAGAGGCAGAGTTGTGTTTGAGGATGCAGTTGTTGACGTGCTTCCAGTACTACGTCTCTGTCCAGGAAGGCGCAACCTGACCTCGTCGTCACTAGCATCCTCCTCCACCTCCTCTGCTGACCTCATCTCTTGGCTGACTGTGGGTTGACAGTAAGTGGGATCTCCAACCTCATCATCATCACCCTGTGTGTTATCACACCCGTCATCCTCAGAGCCAACCTGTTCCTGCCCTGACAAAAAACTAAAGTTGTCGCTCCAATCAGGTATTTGAGTCTCATCATCGTCTTCCTCATTGTCTCCACCAACAGGAGTTACAGTTTGGGAATGAGGGTCTACATTATGGTCAGAACCTTCTGCGTCTGGTCCTGGATCCGACTCATAAAGACTCTGGGCATCAGTGCAGATCATTTCCTCGTCTGGATTCACAGAAGCGCTGGAGTCGACCTCTGATTCCCAGGCTATAGTATGAGTAAACAGCTCTGCAGACTCAACCATCTGTTCTACCTCATACTCAGACGGGCAGCTGGAGATTTTGGAGCTGTGAGGAAGCAAGTGCGATTGGGGTGACACCTTTGAGGACTGGAGTATTTGTGATGTTGAAGTTGATGTGGAGGAGAGCCCACTTAAAGGAGCACTTGATATCAGTTGAAGCACCTGCTGTTTTTGTGCCTCATCTGGAATTTGTAGCGATTGGCGTGGCCGTAAGAAAGGGATCTTATCACATTGTCCGCTAAAAGAAGTAGACATTTTAGTTTGGCTGGAAGATGGTCTTTCTTCTGCAGATGTTACTGTTGCTTTAACACCTACCCCACGGACACAACCTTTTTTCCCCTTCCCAACATGCCTATTCAGCTTTCCACCAGCAGCAGGCCTTTTTCCACTCATTTTGGTGGTTAACTAATTCACAACTCTGGAGTTGTTTGCACAAAAAAAACAATGGATGGGAACCGAGCAGAGCTGAGTGGCCAAACTGTGGTATTAGGCCAAAACTATTGGCTGGGTTAGATGCAGAAAAAAATTATATTCAATTTGCAACCTGATGGAGGTCAGTATAGATGGACTAATAGAACAAGTCCCACACACAGCTAGAAGCCCAAATATTTTTTCAGAGGTAGATGCAGAAAAAAATTGTATTCAGTTTGCAACCTGATGGAGGTCAGTATAGATGGACTAATAGAACAAGTCCTACACACAGCTAGAAGCCCAAATATTTTTTCAGAGGTAGATGCAGAAAAAAATTATATTCAGTTTGCAACCTGATGGAGGTCAGTATAGATGGACTAATAGAACAAGTCCCACACACAGCTAGAAGCCCAAATATTTTTTCAGAGGTAGATGCAGAAAAAAAATGTATTCAGTTTGCAACCTGATGGAGGTCAGTATAGATGGACCAATAGAGAAAGTCCCACACACTGCTAGAAGCCCAAATATTTTTTCAGAGCTAGATGCAGACAAAAAATTATTTTGAATTTGCAACCTGATGGAGGTCAGTATAGGTGGACTAATAGAACAAGTCCCACACAATGCTAGAAGGCCAAATATTTTTTCAGAGCTAGATGCAGAAAAAAATTATATTCAGTTTGCAACCTGATGGAGGTCAGTATAGATGGACTAATAGAACAAGTCCCACACACAGCTAGAAGCCCAAATATTTTTTCAGAGGTAGATGCAGAAAAAAATTATATTCAGTTTGCAACCTGATGGAGGTCTGTATAGATGGATTAATAGAACAAGTCCCACACAGCTAGAAGCCCAATATTTTTTCAGAGGTAGATGCAGAAAAAAAATATATTCAGTTTGCAACCTGATGGAGGTCAGTATAGATGGACTAATAGAGAAAGTCCCACACACTGCTAGAAGGCCAAATATTTTTTCAGAGCTAGATGCAGATATAAATTATTTTTAATTTGCAACCTGATGGAGGTCAGTATAGATGGACTAATAGAGAAATTCCCACACACTGCTAGAAGGCCAAATATTTTTTCAGAGCTAGATGCAGAAAAAAATTATATTCAGTTTGCAACCTGATGGAGGTCAGTATAGATGGACTAATAGAACAAGTCCCACACACAGCTAGAAGGCCAAATATTTTTTCAGAGGTAGATGCAGATAAAAATTATTTTTAATTTGCAGCCTGATGGAGGTCAGTATAGATGGACTAATAGAGAAAGTCCCACACACTGCTAGAAGGCCAAATATTTTTTCAGAGCTAGATGCAGAGAAAAAATTATTTTGAATTTGCAACCTGATGGAGGTCAGTATAGATGGACTAATAGAGAAAGTCCCACACACTGCTAGAAGGCCAAATATTTTTTCAGAGCTAGATGCAGACAAAAAATTATTTTGAATTTGCAACCTGATGGAGGTCAGTATAGATGGACTAATAGAGAAAATCCCACACACTGCTAGAAGGCCAAATATTTTTTCAGAGCTAGATGCAGATAAAAATTATTTTTAATTTGCAACCTGATGGAGGTCAGTATAGATGGACTAATAGAGAAAGTCCCACACACTGCTAGAAGGCCAAATATTTTTTCAGAGCTAGATGCAGAAAAAAATTATATTCAGTTTGCAACCTGATGGAGGTCAGTATAGATGGACTAATAGAACAAGTCCCACACACAGCTAGAAGCCCAAATATTTTTTCAGAGGTAGATGCAGATAAAAAATATTTTTAATTTGCAACCTGATGGAGGTCAGTATAGATGGACTAATAGAGAAAGTCCCACACACTGCTAGAAGGCCAAATATTTTTTCAGAGCTAGATGCAGACAAAAAATTATTTTGAATTTGCAGCGTGATGGAGGTCAGTATAGATGGACTAATAGAACAAGTCCCACACACTGCTAGAAGGCCAAATATTTTTTCAGAGCTAGATGCAGAAAAAAATTATATTCAGTTTGCAACCTGATGGAGGTCAGCATAGATGGACTAATAGAACAAGTCCCACACACTGCTAGAAGCCCAAATATTTTTTCAGAGCTAGATGCATAAAAAAATTATATTCAATTTGCAACCTGATGGAGGTCAGTATAGATGGACTAATAGAATGATGCTATGCCCAAAAGATTTTACTTCACTAGGTGCAGTAAAAAAATTGGTATTCTATACACAGGTGGTATATCTTGCAACACAGATAGGCTACTCCACTGACTAACACACTCTGCAATAGGCCAAAAAGGATTAGCTTTGCTAGATTCAGCCAAATGCTGTGAAAAAAACTTGCACAGCACTGGCACAGACCTGCCTGGCAAAAACTGATAGGAACTGATGTAACCTAGTCCTGAAAAGGACTGCAATTACAATTAGTCTTTACTTCCACAATCTATCTTTTTAAGAGCACAGACCTGCCTGATAAAAGTCGTAGGAAATGCTGTAACCTAGTCCTTAAAAGGACTGCAATCACAACTATTCCCTACTCCCAAGCTATCTGTAGATTTGTGCGAAAATTGGCTTGAAATTAACAAGGTATAGCGCACACAGCAACAGCGGTGCCGTCTAACACGCAGCTGCAGCAGTGAGAAAATGGTGGCGACGGGGAAAATGGCTTGGTCTTATAGGGCAAGGACATGTGACATACACTGCCAATGACACATGCCCTTGCTTGTGTGAAAAAAAGCACTTCGCTCCGTGTGTGCGCCGCTGATAGGCTGACATATTGCACCTGTAAATGCGGGAAAGAGAAACAAAAATGGAGTTCTTCATTATTCCTGCAGAGATCCATCCCCTGCCCCTCCCCCCACCCCGCTTTACACTCAAACTGCGTATTAACATTAATTTTCATCATTACTGAGAAAAAATCCAGTTATGATTTTGGTGCACGAACAGTTATCGAACATAACCTCGAACAGCCGAATTTTTCTCAAAATCGTTCGTGTTCGCCAAACGGCTCGAACACCGCCCAAAACAGCTCGAATTTGAGATTGGCGAACAGTTCGAGTCGAACAACGCTCATCTCTAATCCTGACCAGTTACCTCCGGCACTTCGTTAATGCCCACTATTCAGACTGGGTGGATCTCCTGCCATGGGCCGAATTCTCTTACAATAATCATGAGAGCGAATCTTCCTCCAGATCCCCGTTTTTTGTAGTCTTCGGTCAGCATCCTCGGATCCCATTTCCCGTCTCCACCTCGGTGGACAATCCGGCTGCAGAATCTCTTGTTAGCAAATTTTCCTCCGTTTGGGAGAGTACCCGATCCGCACTCCTTCAGTCGTCCGAGCGGATGAAAAAACACGCTGACAAAAAACGCCTGGATCCTCCACAATTCCGTCCTGGAGATAAAGTCTGGCTCTCATCCAAGTATGTCCGACTCAAGATTCCTTCCTACAAGTTAGGGCCTCGGTTCATCGGCCCACTAGAAGTTATCAAACAAATCAACCCAGTGGCCTATAAATTGAAACTCCCGGCCAACTTGCGGATCCCTAACTCCTTCCATGTATCTCTCCTCAAACCCTTGGTACTTAACTCTTTTTCCAAGTCTACAGGTACGCCTCCTGCTCCGGTTTCCGCTGAAAACGAGTTTGAGGTAGAGAACATTCTGGCCACTAAAAGGTAAGAGGAAAAACCTTTTTTCTGGTAGATTGGAAGGGGTTTGGTCCTGAGGAGAGAACGTGGGAGCCCCGGGAGAACATCCATGCCCCTCTCATCCTTGATAAATTTCTGTCTGGCCTAAAAAAGGGGGGGCCTAAAGGCGGGGGTACTGTAGCGTCGGCGTCCCTGCCTCCTGCTAGGCAGGGACGCTGTTCCCCTCACCTCTCCACTCCATGCCGGGCGTCCTCCTCCCGCTCTGCTGGCAGCGCGCGCTGCTTCCCGGCCACTGTGCTTAGGGCGCGCGCGCGCTCCCCCTCTCTTAAAGGGGCCGCGCGCGCCGTCCTAAGGAGTCCCCGGCCAATGGCCGGAGGACCTCACCATATATAAGGCACCTCCTCCAAAATGGAGGTGCCCGAGCAATGTGGTTGCAAAGCCTTCACTCTGCTTCAGCTCTCAGGTCCCGCTACCAGTTACCTGCCAGTCACCTGCCAGATTCCTGCTTGATACCTGCCTGATATCCGTTTACCTGCTTGCAAGCCTGCGGTCCGACGGTCTGCCTTCCGACACCTGTCAGTCTGTCTATGGACCAGCCTGGCCGCTCACCTGGGAGCGCTCATCTGCTACCTGCCTGCTAGCCTACCTGGAGGCTCCGCTGTCACTTGCCGTGGCCGCCTGCCCGTCCAGAGACTCTTGCCCGCTCACCTGGGAGCGCTCACCTGCTGCCTGCCTGCTAGCCTACCTGGAGGCTCTGCCGTCACTTGCCGTGACCACCTGCCTGTCCAGAGACTCTTGCCCGCTCACCTGGGAGCGCTCACCTGCTGCCTGCCTGCTAGCCTACCTGGAGGCTCTGCCGTCACTTGCCGTGACCACCTGCCTGTCCAGAGACTCTTGCCTGCTCACCTGGTAGAGCTCACCTGCTACCTGCCTGCTAGCCTACCTGGAGGCTCTGCCGTCACTTGCTGTGACCACCTGCCTGTCCAAAGACTTTCGCCCGCTCACCTGGGAGCGCTCACCAGCCACCTGCCTGCTGTCCTTCTACCCAGAGACTGTCCCTGTCACTTGCCGTGACTACCTGCCCTTCTACCCAGAGACTGTCCCTGTCACTTGCCGTGACTACCTGCCCTTCTACCCAGAGTCTGTCCCTGTCACTTGCCGTGACTACCTGCCCGTCTTCCCCGGGAGTCACCCGCTTCCTTACAAGGACCGCCCCCTTGTATAGTTGCTCAGAGGTTCCGCCTCCCAGACCCGTTACAAGAATTTAGTAGTGTGGCCTTTGGGGCGTTAGCTGCGTATTTGCGCTTGCGTTCCAAGGACTGGGGCATGAACAACTGAACACTGCGCTGGGACAAGGATGTGGACATGCTTCCTGATGCCGCTACTTGAGAGTGTGCAATGACAGATGCAGGGCAGGAGGTATCGTTGCATGCATCATGGACAGGGGATTGGCTTGCAGCAGCGGAAGAAGGAATGGTGCCACCCGCAGACACCGTTCCTGGACCCTGGTGTTCGGCCCACAAAGTCGGGTGCTTTGCTGCCATGTGCCTGATCATTCTGGTGGTGGTCAGGCTGGTCGTTTTGCCACCCCTGCTGATGCTGGCCTTGCAGGTGGTGAAAATGGCCTTTTTGGGGTTATCAGCAGAGTCTTTAAAAAACAACCAGACTCGGGAAGATTTAACAGTTGTACTGGCAACTTCCTTCGTGTTGGTGTTACAGGGAACGGTTGCTTGACTTCTGTCTGCGGCCACCACACTGCTTCTTCCTGCCTGTTGGGGTGCTCTGCCTCCCTCCCCCTGTGCGCTGCTCTCCTCACTCTGCATGTCCTCCTGCCAGGTTGGGTCAGTTACTATATCATCCACCACCTTGTCTTCCACTTCCGCACCCTGGTCCTCCTCCTGACTTTCTAGCAGTTGTGTCTCATCATGGTCTACCTCTTGTGACACTTTCACACCATCGTCTTCGTGTGACCATGGCTGCTCAAATATTTTGGCATCGCTACATGCGATCTCCTCTTGTCTCACTTCAAGTGGATCGGGCGAGAGGCCCGAATCTATAAATGGAAAAGTGAACAGCTCTTCGGAGTGTCCAAGTGTGGGATTATTTGTCTCTGGCCACTTGGTATGGTGGGAGGAAGGAGGATCAGGGTGAGAATATGCGGTCCAGACTCACGGCTACTGAGACTTGATTGTGTGGAAGACAGGGTGTTGGTGGTGGTGGTGGCTAAGTGACTGGAAGCATTATCCGCTATCCAACCAATAATCTTTTGACACTGCTCTGGGTTCAATAGTGGTGTGCTGCGGTCCCCTAGGAATTGGGATAGGAAGGTCGGGCGAGAAGATGTGGGTGTTTGTTATGGCACAATTTCAGCTTGCCCACGGCCTTGGCCTCGGCCTCTTCATGCACCATCACTATCATGTACAGTTCCCCATCCCTTGCCACGTGCCTTGCCCATTTTAAATGGAGGACAATATCTTCCACGCTCATTACAAATGACTGAATTTGGAGCAAAATTATATGTGATCTGTGTAACGGACAAACCACAGTTTTAAATACCTGGCCTGTAGGTAACTATTTTGAACAGGAATCTGGTGTCAATTGCTTCACTGACACACTGAAACTAATTTTTAATGGAGGTCAGAAATGACAGTATTTTCTGAAAACGTATATGAGATCCGTGTGACGGAGAAAACACAGTTTTAAGTACCTGGCATGTAGGTAACTCTTTTGAACAGCAAACCGGTGTCAAAAACTTTGCTAACACAGTGAAAAAAAATTTGAATGGAGGTCAAAAATGGCAGTATTTTCTGAAAACGTATATGTGATCCGTGTGAAGGAGAAAACATAGTTTTAAGTACCTGGCGTGTAGGTAACTATTTTGAACAGCAAACCGGTGTCAAAAACTTTGCTAACACAGTGAAAAAAAATTTGAATGGAGGTCAAAAATGGCAGTATTTTCTGAAAACGTATATGTGATCCGTGTGACGGAGAAAACACAGTTTTAAATACCTGGCCTGTAGATAACTATTTTGAAAGCAAACCGGCGTCAATTGCTTCACTGACACACTGAAACAAATTTTTAATGGAGGTTAGAAAAGGCAGTATTTTCTGAAAACGTATATGTGATCCGTGTGACGGAGAAAACACAGTTTTAAATACCTGGCCTGTAGGTAACTATTTTGACCACAATCTGGTGCCAATTGCTTCACTAACACACTGAAACAAATTTTTAATGGAGGTCAGAAATGGCAGTATTTTCTGAAAACGTATATGTGATCCGTGTGACGGAGAAAACAGAGTTTTAAATACCTGGCCTGTAGGTAACTATTTTAAACAGTAAATCGGTGTCAAAAACTTCGCTGACACAGTGAAAACAAATTTGAAAGGAGGCCAAAAATGGCAGTATTTTCTGAAAACGTACATGTGATCCATGTGATGGAGAAAACACAGTTTTAAATAGCTGGATTTTTAGCACTGTAATATGGAAAGGACCTGGCTGTATTCTGCAATGCCAACAAGCAAATGGCGCAGAAAAACTGTGTTCTCTGGATTGCTTTTTAAGCAAATAATGAGGATTAATATCCAGAAAAAAATTATTCCTGGCCCCTGAGACCTGGGCCTTTGTCTAGAAATATCTAACAGCAGCAGAAGGCAGAACTAGAATGGAGCCTCTTGTGCTATATGCACTGCAGTCTGCTATATACATTGCCTGCCTGCCTATATACACTGGCTACCTGATATCTCTGCAGATGGATTAGTCCTCAGAAGGACTGTTTGTTGAGATGGATATGTGTCTCTAATATAGTTTGGTACACCTACACTAACTAGAAACAAGCAAATCTCTCCCTAGCTCAGCAGCAGCTCTCCCTACACTGTCTGATTCCGGAGTGACTGTGCCGAGCATGGCGGAGCCAGGTCTGATATAGACCTGATGACGCTGTGCGGCCAGCCAATCACTGTAATGCCACAACCACCATGGCTGCGGCATTACAATGAGTGGCAGGCAATCCCTGCATGTTGATTGGCGCTTTAAAGAACGCCAAACATGCAGGGAGGGGACCCGAGCATCCCCCCGAGCATCTCTCAAGTGCTTGGCGAGCTCCAAGCATCTCGAGTACTGAGATGCTCGGGCTAGTACCGAGTACTTGCGAATATGCTCCCTCATCACTAATAAGACCCTCTAAAAATTTGGAGTGAGGTCCGCATGATGACCTTACATTTGAATTGGCTTTATGTTCTGCTGCTGTCAACCGGTGGGGTTGAGAAGTGTGGACCAATCCAGGCCGTGTTCATTTTGAGTGAGGGACGCATGGTGATCCTACATTTGAATTGGCTTTACACTGTGTTCCAAATTATTATGCAAATAATATTTTCTCAGATTTTCCCAAATTACCTATATGAATTGCAGTCATTGTAATTTTCAAGTCAAATAACTATTAGAGTACAATTGAAAGGTTTTTGTACAAACTGCCTATGATAACAGTATATTTTTAAAAAAATAAAAAACTCAAACTGCACTCAAAATGCATGTTCCAAATTATTATGCACAGCAGAGTTTTCAACCTTTTCATTTTAATAAAGAACAAAAAAATGGTCATTTTTTAAATTATAAGCATTAGCAGGTTATTACAAACTGAAATCAAACAGTTTTCAACTCAAAACTTTATTCTAGGTGATGTTACATTTGCACATAGGACCCCTTGTTCGAAAGGAGCTTCTGAACTCTCTCGTCCATTGAATTTGTCAGGTTTCAATGGGGTTGAGGTCAGGGGAGCATGGGTGCCACACCATAAGTTTGTCCCCTTTTATGTCCATAGCAGCCAGAGATGCAGATGTGTTATGTGCAGCATGAGACGGGGCATTTTCATGCATGAAAATGATCTTGCTGCGGAATGCACGGTTCTTCTTCTTGAACCATGGAAGGAAGTGCTGTTTGAGAAACTCAACATACATTATGGAGTTCATCTTTACCCCTTCAGGGATCATAAAAGGGCCGACAATCTCTCTCCCCTTGATTCCAGCCCAAAACATTACTCCACCTCCTCCTTGTTAGCGCCGTAGCTGTGTTTGCATGGGGTGTCCATCAACCAGCCATCCTCCACTCCATCCATCTGGACCATCGAGATCATTTTATGCATGATAATGCCCCGTCTCATGCTGCACATAACACATCTGCATCTCTGTCTGCTATGGGCATAAAAGGGGAAAACTTATGGTGTGGCACCCATGCTCCCCTGACCTCAACCCCATTGAGAACCTCTGGAGCATCATCAAAAGGAGTGTCTATGATGGCGGGAGGCAGTTCACATCTAAGCAACAGCTCTGGGAGGGTATTCTGTCCTCATGCAAAACAATTAAAGCAGAAACCATCCAAAACCTGACAAATTCAATGGACGAGAGAGTTCAGAAGCTCCTTTCGAACAAGGGGTCCTATGTGCAAATGTAACATCACCTAGAATAAAGTTTTGAGTTGAAAACTGTTTGATTTCAGTTTGTAATAACCTGGTAATTCTTATAATTTCAAAAATGACCATTTTTTTGTTCTTTATTAAAATGAAAAGGTTGAAAACTCTGCTGTGCATAATAATTTGGAACATGCATTTTGAGCGCAGTTTGAGTTTTTTATTTTTTTTTAAATATACTGTTATCAAAGGCAGTTTGTACAAAAACCTTTCAATTGTACTCTAATAGTTATTTGATTGGAAAATTACAATGACTGCAATTCATATAGGTAATTTGGGAAAATCTGAGAAAATATTATTTGCATAATAATATGGAACACAGTGTTTGTTCTGCTGCCGTCATGGGGTCAAGAATTCTGGGCCAATCCAGACCTTGTTCATTTTGAGTTAGGGCCGCCTGATGACCCTATAAAGATATTGAGCTAGGACCGCCTGTTGACCCTATGAAGATTTTGAGTCAGGGCTGCCTGATAGCCCTATAAAGATTTTGAGTAAGGGCCGCCTGTTGACTCTATGAAGATTTTGAGTGAGGGCTGCCTGTTGACCCTATAAGGATTTTGAGTGAAGGCCACCTGATGACCCTATAAAGATTTTGTGTGAGGGATGCCAGTTGGCCCAATAAATATTTTGAGGGAGGGCTGCCTTTTGACACTATAAGGATTTTGAGTGGGCCGCCTTATGACTAGTGTTGAGCCACCCCCGTAGTGTTCGAGTTCGGTTCGGTTCGTCGAACACCCGTGTGTTCGCCGAACTGTTCGTCGAACTGTTCGTCGAACACCTTCGAACACCGTTAAAACCAATGGCAGGCAAACAAAAACACATAGAAACACATAGAAAACACCTTCAAAGGTGTCCAAAAGCTGACAAACTGCTCAGAAGACACAACTAACACATGGAAAAGTGACAAGTACATATAGTCATGCGAAAAGAAAAGAGGTGGAGGAGTAAAAGGAGGGGGAGACACAGATATAGGCATGTCATGCCCTTCTAAAATCCAAAAAGTGAGAAGCCGAGACGGCCAGTCCGCTCCTGCCCGTGCCACCTCCGTGTCGCCGGGTTTGTGCCAGAGCCGCGGTGAACCCTGACGGCCAGCCCCCCTCTCCCAATACTGGTGCCTGTCCGCTGGTGGGTCGAGAGAGCCCCCCTGTGGTGGAGGCAGCTCTAAGCTTTTTAATTTAAGTTGTCCCTCTAATTTGAATGAATACACTTTAAATCCATTTACAAGGATCTATTGGAGGGCAAGTCTCATGCCAGCAGCCGCGTAATTCCAGCTCCAGTAGCGTCCACTAAAGCTGCTGCAGTTAAAAAGCTTTTATAAGGATCGAGCTCGGCTGTCCACCGCAAGGCATCCTAGTGCCAGTCCCAGCCCCTATGCCTTGGGGTGCCTCCTGATGCTCTTCACTAAGTATCCCGTGGTCCCGAAGCATTTCCTTTGAAAAAATTAAGTGTCCAAACTACAGGTGGTGTAGCTTGCTTAACAGCCGGGATAATCCGCTGACTAGCAGACACTGCTACTAGGCACAAAGTATTTCCTGGGCTAGATGCAGTTAAAAATTTGTAAGTAGATACTCTCGTTGGATGCTGAGAAAGCATTCCATAGAGTCTCCTGGCACGCCATATATGATTCTCTTAAAAAGCTTGGGGTAGGGGTCTAGGGGACCCTTTTATAGCCAAAATCACGGCCCTGTATCACAATACGTCACCTAGGCTGAAGATAAATGGAACTGTAGCACCGAGGGCTCGGTTGCTACAGACGTATTGCACCTCACCCAGAGGTGTGATATCTCACTCTCAGATAAGGATGGAGTGTGGATCAGGACCCGACACCTGCATGCATTACACCACATTGCCGTGGGGCAGGGCGACCAATATGCCCCTGAGATGGGCACGACAGTCCCTGTCCCTGGCTGGAGTGGGGGGAGGGAACACTGAGGAAGGGGAACCCTGCAGTGCAGGAGCAGGGAGGAAGCAGTTACTGGGTGCATTGAGAAGGGAGTATAAAAGGTGGGCACCATCTTAGTTCAGTGCAGAGAAGTCTGAGCAGAAGTGGCAGGGAGCAGGGGCTCTGCATGAGCTCTGCTCCGGAGGCGGGCCTAGTAACAGAGGCCCAGGCCTGCAAGAGGGAGAAGGAAGGAAGAGGAGCGGAGAAGGCTCCAGGAACGAGGAATGAAGGGATCCCAGGGGTGCGGACGGGCGAGTCGCCACCGCACGCCCGAATCCACCTGCGTGGAGGGGTCAGGCCAAAGGGGGAGACCGGTCCCCGAACTAGTGGAGGCAGGAAACGACCCTCAGCTAGAAACCGGAGGCTCTGACATTTTATGTGGCGCAGCCCCTTGCTCCACCCGCTAGGAAGGCACCACATAGGGTCAGGGAAACTGGCGCCAAGTTTACCAAGAGGAGGCCCGAGGCAGCCGGACAGAAGTGTTGGTAAGAAAGGCCAGACAAAGGACACACAAAGGGGGTCCTGTGAAGCGCTCCAAAGTTATCTGGGAGTTGTCTGAGCCCCTCACCTGGTGAGCACAGTACGACGTGGGCAGCCGTTACCTGCAGACGTGGTCTGGATAATAAGAACTGTGAGTAAAGGCCCTGAACTGCATCACTGACTCCGTGTCGTTACTGCTGCTGCCCTGCACCATCACCCCCATCCTCCGCATACACTGCCCTGAGGCTATACTCCTCCCGTGGGGAGTTATGCTACGCTCTGCTGCACCCACAACACCAGCCTTAGCGGTCTGCCCTGTAGCGGCGGTTCACTCTGACCGCAATCCACGGGTGGCGTAGTCGGACATTTAAACATCAAAACCACATAAATAGTTCCGCCACTGGTTTGACCGCCCTGAGCCACGGAACCGGATCGCCGCCACGAAGACTACAACCACCAGCATCCACCAAAAAGGGTCCGGCTCCGGGTGTCCCAAGGCCCAGGGGGTGCGTCAGAACATTTTCATCACCTTTCACAATCACCAATGGGACAAGGCAGGGATGTCCTCTGTCCCCTCTCTTATACATCCTAGTGACGGAGCACCTGCTCTCATCAATTCGCCATAACCCCAATATTAGGTGGATTGAGGTGGGAGGCACCGAGTACAAGTGCTCTCTATTTGCTGATGATGTCCTAGTATACATCACTCAATCACATATATCCATCCCTGCTGTTATGGCTGAAATAGATCACTTTGTTACATGGTAAAATTTTAAAATCAATGCAGCGAAGTCTGAGGCCCTCGATGTCTCCCTCCCTAAATCCATATAGGATTCCATCCAGTCCAACTTTCCCTTTGCCTGGCCCTCACAGGGTATCAAATACTTAGGAATTCCTATTCATGGAGACCTCTCCCATCTATGTTATCTTAATTTTGGGCCCTTTATTGAACAATTCCATACAGACCACGGTTGGCAAGTTGGAACTGTGAGATTCACTACGTGCACCACTGGTATTTTGTGGAAAAGCACATGTAAGATTCTGCAACAGTCTCTGCTGATACTCCTGCATGCGTGCATCCCTTTCTATGGCAGGAATAATTTCTGCAAATTTACTTTTGTACCGGGGATCTAACAGTGTGGCAACCCAGTAGTCAGGATTATTTCTAATTCTCACAATTCGAGGGTCATGTTGCAGGTAGTGCAGCAAGAAGGCACTCATGTGTGTTGCGCATCCAGGAGCACCAAGTCCCTGTTGTGTTGGTGGTGAGGTAACAATCATGCTTCCTTCCTCTGTCCTCTCCCCCCAACCTCGCACAACAGAAATGTGATCAAGGTCTCCCTCATCTGATGAGTCTTCCATCAGTTCGTCCTCCACTTCTTCCTGGGCTCCTGCACCTTCCTCACTAGTTTGGCTGCTACCATGCGCCCTGGTAAAATCATCTCCCCCACCCTCACATGCCTGCCGCCCTGGTGCTGCCGACCGTCTGGACCTTGCAGATGTTAGCCCTTCCGCATACAACTCCTCCTCCTCTACTTCCTCCACCTCCTCTTGTGCCACCACCTGACTCCGAATTCTGTTTAACATGTGCTCCAGCATGTAAATCACCGGAATAGTCATGCTGATAATGGCATCGTCAGCACTAAACATCTTCGTCGCCATTTCAAAACTGTGCAGAAGGGTGCATAGGTCCCTGATCTGAGACCACTCCTCCAGCGTGATTTGCCCCACCTCTGAATCTCGTTGGCCCAGGCTATACGTCAGAACATATTGCACCAGGGCTTGTCGGTGCTGCCACAGTCGCTGCAACATGTGCAGAGTTGAATTCCACTGGGTAGGCACATCGCATTTTAGCTGGTGAAGTGGCAGGCCCAACGACTTCTGTAGAGATGTAAGTCGCTGAGCTGCGGGATGCGAACGACGGAAGTGAGCACACAGCGACCGTGCCCTCTGCAGAAGGCCATCTAGTCTGGGATAGTGGGCTAAAAATTGCTGGACAACCAGGTTCAACACGTGAGCCATACAAGGCACGTGTGTGACATTGCCCCGGCGAAGGGCCGCACCCAGGTTTGCAGTATTGTCGCACACGGCCTTCCCTGGTTTCAGGTCCAGTGGAGACAACCATTCATGAAATTGGTTCTCCAGAGCTGACCACAACTCCTCAGCTGTGTGACTCACATTTCCCAGACATTTCAATGTAAAAACCGCCTGATGACGTTGAGCCCTACTGCCAGCATACTAAGGAGGTGTGCAGGATCCCTTCTGCGCAGTTAGAAAGCTTGTGGCATGACCAGACAGGCTTTGGGTGCAGGTGGAAGACCGAGAGGAGGTTGAGGAGGCAGAAGCAGTGGAGGAAAAATGACATAAAGAGGATTGACGCACAACTCGTGGGGACGGCAAGACTTGGACAGCAGCCCCTTGTCCTGCTGTCACCATAGTTACCCAGTGCCCAGTCAGCGACATGTAACGCCCCTGTCCATGCCTACTCGTCCAAGTGTCTGTGGTGAAATGCACCCTGTCACACACAGAGTTTCTCAAAGAAGCGGTGATGTTGTGTGCGACATGCTGGTGGAGCGCAGGCACACCTTTCTTTGAGAAGTAGTGCCGACTGGGCATCTGGTACTGGGGCACTGCGACGGACATAAGGTCTCGAAAATCCTCTGTGTCCACCAGGCGGAAAGGCAGCATTTCTGTAGCCAAGAGCTTGCAGATGGTGAAATTCAACCTCTTAGCTTTCTCATGGCTAGGAGGAAATGGTCTTTTACTTGTCCACATCTGAGGGACCGAGGGCTGGCTATTGTGCTTAGACGGGGTTGATAAGGGTGTCCCCGGCAAACTGCCGGTCTGTGAGGAAGATGCAGGCGGACATGTTAGGTTGCCTTGATCCAAAGGTGGTGCTATCGATGTCGGACAGCGCTCAAGACCAGCTGGTGTTACCACCTCCAAAGAAAATGATGACCTGCCAATCACGCTGGCTGTTGCGGGTAAAGAGGTGGCAGGTCTGCGCCCCAAAACAGGTGTGACTGCTGTCCCCCCAGTCACAGAGGATGAAGAGGCCGCGGATGCACAAGATATGGCAGACGGTGGTTGGCCCGGCCGGCTAGACCGCATTGTAGCACACTGAGCTTCCCACTGCAACTTATGCTTCATGTCCATGTGCCGGTTCATGCATGAAGTACTCAAACTATGTATTTTTTGGCCTCTACTTAGCTTTTGCTGACAAATGTTACAGATAACACGAGTTGGGTCATCTTTATCGATCTGAAAAAATGCCCAGGCTATGCAAGGCTTAGCACCCATGCGACCTGAAGAGCCACCACGACTTGTGGTGAGAGGCAGAGTTGTGTTTGAGGATGCAGTTGTTGACGTGCTTCCAGTACTACGTCTCTGTCCAGGAAGGCGCAACCTGACCTCGTCGTCACTAGCATCTTCCTCCACCTCCTCTGCTGACCTCATCTCTTGGCTGACTGTGGGTTGACAGTAAGTGGGATCTCCGACCTCATCATCATCACCCTGTGCGTTATCACACCCGTCGTCCTCAGAGCCAACCTGTTCCTGCCCTGACAAAAAACTAAAGTTGTCGCTCCAATCAGGTATTTGAGTCTTATCATCGTCTTCCTCATTGTCTCCACCAACAGGAGTTACAGTTTGGGAATGAGGGTCTACATTATGGTCAGAACCTTCTGCGTCTGGTCCTGGATCCGACTCATAAAGATTCTGGGCATCAGTGCAGATCATTTCCTCGTCTGGATTCACAGAAGCGCTGGAGTCGACCTCTGATTCCCAGGCTATAGTATGAGTAAACAGCTCTGCAGACTCAACCATCTGTTCTACCTCATACTCAGACGAGCAGCTGGAGATTTGGGAGCTGTGAGGAAGCAAGTGCGATTTGGGTGACACCTTTGAGGACTGGAGTATTTGTGATGTTGAAGTTGATGTGGAGGAGAGCCCACTTAAAGGAGCACTTGATATCCGTTGAAGCACCTGCTGTTTTTGTGCCTCATCTGGAATTTGTAGCGATTGGCGTGGCCGTAAGAAAGGGATCTTATCACATTGTCCGCTAAAAGAAGTAGACATTTTAGTTTGGCTGGAAGATGGTCTTTCTTCTGCACCTACCCCACGGACACAACCTTTTTTCCCCTTCCCAACACGCCTATTCCCCTTTCCACCAGCAGCAGGCCTTTTTCCACTCATTTTGGTGGTTAACTAATTCACAACTCTGGAGTTGTTTGCACAAAAAAACAATGGATGGTAACCGAGCAGAGCTGAGTGGCCAAACTGTGGTATTAGGCCAAAACTATTGGCTGGGTTAGATGCAGAAAAAAATTATTTTTAATTTGCAACCTGATGGAGGTCAGTATAGATGGACTAATAGACCAAGTCCCACACACTGCTAGAAGCCCAAATATTTTTTCAGAGCTAGATGCAGAAAAAAAATATTTTTAATTTGCAACCTGATGGAGGTCAGTATAGATGGACTAATAGACCAAGTCCCACACACTGCTAGAAGCCCAAATATTTTTTCAGAGCTAGATGCAGAAAAAAATTATTTTTAATTTGCAACCTGATGGAGGTCAGTATAGATGGACTAATAGACCAAGTCCCACACACCGCTAGAAGCCCAAATATTTTTTCAGAGCTAGATGCAGAAATTTTTTTTATTCAATTTGCAACCTGATGGAGGTCAGTATAGATGGACTAATAGACCAAGTCCCACACACTGCTAGAAGCCCAAATATTTTTTCAGAGCTAGATGCAGAAAAAAATTATTTTTAATTTGCAACCTGATGGAGGTCAGTATAGATGGACTAATAGACCAAGTCCCACACACTGCTAGAAGCCCAAATATTTTTTCAGAGCTAGATGCAGAAAAAAATTATTTTTAATTTGCAACCTGATGGAGGTCAGTATAGATGGACTAATAGAACAAGTCCCACATGCTGCTAGAAGCCCAAATATTTTTTCAGAGATAAATGAAGAAAAAAATTATTTTTAATTTGCAACCTGATGGAGGTCAGTATAGATGGACTAATAGACCAAGTCCCACACACTGCTAGAAGCCCAAATATTTTTTCAGAGCTAGATGCAGAAAAAAATTATTTTTAATTTGCAACCTGATGGAGGTCAGTATAGATGGACTAATAGACCAAGTCCCACACACCGCTAGAAGCCCAAATATTTTTTCAGAGCTAGATGCAGAAAAAAATTATATTCAATTTGCAACCTGCTGGAGGTCAGTATAGAAGGACTAATAGAACAAGTCCCACACACTGCTAGAAGCCCAAATATTTTTTCAGAGCTAAATGAAGAAAAAAATTATTTTTAATTTGCAACCTGATGGAGGTCAGTATAGATGGACTAATAGACCAAGTCCCACACACTGCTAGAAGCCCAAATATTTTTTCAGAGCTAGATGCAGAAAAAAATTATATTCAGTTTGCAACCTGATGGAGGTCAGTATAGATGGACTAATAGAATGATGCTATGCCCAAAAGATTTTACTTCACTAGGTGCAGTAAAAAAATTGGTATTCTATACACAGGTGGTATATCTTGCAACACAGATAGGCTACTCCACTGACTAACACACTCTGCAATAGGCCAAAAAGGATTAGCTTTGCTAGATTCAGCCAAATGCTGTGAAAAAAACTTGCACAGCACTGGCACAGACCTGCCTGGCAAAAACTGATAGGAACTGATGTAACCTAGTCCTGAAAAGGACTCCAATTACAATTAGTCTTTACTCCCACAATCTATCTATTTAAGAGCACAGACCTGCCTGATAAAAGTCGTAGGAAATGCTGTAACCTAGTCCTTAAAAGGACTGCAATCACAACTATTCCCTACTCCCAAGCTATCTGTATATTTGTGCGAAAATTGGCTTGAAATTAACAAGGTATAGCGCACACAGCAACAGCGGTGCCGTCTAACACGCAGCTGCAGCAGTGAGAAAATGGTGGCGACGGGGAAAATGGCTTGGTCTTATAGGGCAAGGACATGTGACATACACTGCCAATCACACATGCCCTTGCTTGTGTGAAAAAAAGCACTTCGCTCCGTGTGTGCGCTGCTGATAGGCTGACAGATTGCACCTCCCCACTGCAAATGCGGGAAAGAGAAAAAAAAATGGAGATCTTCATTGTTCCTGCAGAGATCTGACGCGCCCCCTGGGACATATTCCTTTTTGAGGGGAATACCCGGCACCGGATCAGATGGGGGGTTGTAGTCTCCGAGCGGCTGTGACCCGGTCCCGTGCCCAGGGCGTCAAGCTCAGGGTTATGTGGCAGTCTTTACTGATGTTATTAAAGTTCGTTGTGTCGACTACGCCACCCGTTGTGATGCGGTCACTGTGGCCGCCGCTGCAGCAGGGTCCGCTGAGGCTGATGGTGGATGCGCAGCTTGGTGGGATAACCCCCAACGGGAGGGGTATAGCCTCAGAGGGGACAGGCGCAGAGGATGGGGGTTGTGGTGGTGCGGTGCAGCCGGTAATGATGACAGACTCGGGTAGTGCAGTTAAGGGTCTTTACTTACTGCAGATGTTCCTGGTCACTCTAGCTCCAAGTGACCTCCCGAGCCGTGCTGCGTCCACCAGGTCCTGGATCCGGCCAACCCCCAAACAAGTCCGGAGCGTGGCCCTGAGCTCTCCCTCTGTCCTTACTTCAGCCGTCCCCACCAGTGATTCACCTAAGTCCAGCTCCCTCGGGCCTTCTGTTGGGCAACCTTTGGCCTTAGGTTCCCTGACCCTTCCTGTGGTGTGCCTTCAGGGTGAATGTAGTGGGTGACCGTGACAGACACTGCCCACGGTCTCCGGTCTCTGGCTGGGGAATGTCTTTGCCCCCACCAGCTTGGGTTCCGGTACCCTCTTGCTGACTCCTCACCCGGTGTTCTTATTTGGGTTCTTGGGTCCCTTCTTTGTCCCCCTCTGGGTCTTTCTTCACTCCACTCTCTCTCTCTCCAGGGCTGCTGTTTCCTGCTCTCTGCATCTGACTTGTCCTCTGCAGCTGACTGACCCTGATTCTAAGTTGGTGCCCTCCTTATATATCCCTCTATGTGTGAGCTCAGGTGACCAGCACCCAATGAGCTCCTACCACTACCCAGACTGCTCCCCCTATCTGCCCCTACACTACATGGGATGTTCCTCCCCCCTCCCACTCCAGCCAGGAACAGGCTCGGTCGCACCTGCACATTTCTAAGTGGGAGTGCCGTCGGCCTGCTCCTCTGGAATGGGATGTATGTAGTGCATGCAGTCTATCTGAGCTCAGTTCCACACTCCATCCTTACCCGGGAGTGGAATATCACACCTCTGGGTTGAGGTGCAATACTCCTGTAGCAGCCGAATCCTCAGGGTGCTACATTCCCCCCTGGTAAATCACAGCACGTCCTCGGGCTGCAAAGACAAAAACACCAAAACATACAAATTTTTATAAACATATAAAACATATAAAATATTATATATATATAACTTTTTCATATAGACATCATTATAACATTCTCGCCGTCTCTTTCTTTCTTCCTCCTCTGGTCACCGTGCAACTCGTGACCAGGTAAAGTGCGACAGTCTTTTGATAAGCAGTTTCTCATAAAACCAGTAGGGGGCGCCTTAGGAAGCGCAACTATGTACAGGGAAGTTTTGGCCGTTCTCAGTCCCCGGCCAAGTAAAGGGAATGGGATGGCTGCTCACAGTCCTCAGCCTGGTTTGGGTAGGGGACACACGGGTTAAACTGTTCACTGGTCCCAACGGGGACTAAACTTTAAAGCAGCCACGGTTACTTGGGTACCCCGACGGGTAACTATTTACATCTCCTTTGTACTATTTCAGTCATAGTACCTTCTAGCCTTGAACCCGTCCGGGTCTTCTGGCTCCTCCTCCCTACACCGCAACTCCTCCTCTGTCAGGCGATGCACGTGGAGGGCGTAAGGTCCCTTGGCACACTTGTGCCGGGTGAACGTTACCTCGTCACCGACGTAGAGGTCACGGCCTTTGTGACCCTCTGGCAGGTGAGACTCGACATCCCGTCGGGTAACGAAGACGTCACCCATGGTGTTCCGGTCCTTTATGAAGCCCCACCCATGCTGCGCATTAAACTTTATTACCGTCCCGATGGTACGGGGACGATCTGCTGCATAGGGGTCCCTTCTGGTCCGACTCTTTTGCTCCGCGCTGCGGGTCCGGGCCCATTGCTCTCTGGCCCGCCTCTCCTCCCGCTCTCTCTTGAACTCTGCCAGCTGTTGACGGCAACACTCGGTACGCTCTGCTGCAGCTGCCCGAGTCTCTCCGGTGAACCCCATCAAATCTTCTCCCGTGGGGTCCCACACGAACTGGGCTTCCTCGAGTGGAGGCGAGACCCGAGTCACGGGCTTTGGAGCCGGGATCAGGGGCTCACACAGGGGACCTAACTTCTTTTGTCGCTCCAGTTCCAAGAATTCTTTGGGCCAGATGAAGGGCCGCCCGTCCGGCCACGCTAGCTGGCTGAAGGGGTCCTCTCCCAGACTTGGCACCCTTGATGTTACGGGTGCGGGCGCGATGGTGGGGGCGCCCAGGTTGCCCAGGCCTTGCGGCCAGGCCTGGGGCATCTGGAAGGTAAATGGAACTGTTAACACGGCGGCACCCTGGGCCACCTGGCCTTGCGACCAGGCCGGAGGCTCCGCGGAGGTAGATGGCTCTGCTGAGGATGCGGCGCCCGGAAACGCTAGGCCTTGCGACCAGGCCGGAGGCTTCCCTTCCTTCGCCACGCTCCGGGTCACGACGCGTGACGTCACTGGGGTCGCGACGGCGGCTTCCGGTCGGGGCCTAGTCGGTGGCGGTGTCATGGCGGTCTCGGGTACGGCAGGGGGACTTTCGGGCTCTGCGACGGGGAGCTGGGGCAGGTGGGTGGTCTTCCGGTATGGGGTATAGGCGTCCCCCTTACCTGCTGCCATACGTCTCGCTCCCTCTTCTGCGCCGTCTCCGGCCTTGGGTCCTCCCGCGTCATCCGCAGAGGTAGTCGGTGTCTTCTTCCAAGGGAGCGGGTTCCGTGGACGGATTCCAGCTTGCTGGGCCATCTCCCGGCCCCACTCCGCCAGGATCTCCCTCTGCACTCGGGCCATCCTTCCCGCGAGGCCCTCCAGGGCACTCCGCACGCACTCCCGATCTCGGGGAAGCTGCGCCAGGATCTCCGCTAAGCCTAGCGGGGTTGTTGACTCCAGCAGGCTCCTGACCATCGGGTCGGTGCTGCTCTGCTCTCCTCTTTCTTCCTTTTGCAGGCTCCTGGCCAGCGGGCCGGTGCTGCGCTGCTGCCGCTCCATTCCCGGGTCTATTCTTCCTCTCCTCGACTCCGGGTGCTCTCGCTCTGGACACCTTGCCTCCGGGTGCGCTCGCTCTAGACTGCTCCAAGCGACACCCATCTTTTCTCTTCCCTTTCGTCTCCTCCCACTTCGAGGGCGGTCCCGGGGCAACTCGGTGACTGTCAGCTCCAGGGGTAGTTCTTTCACGCTGACAGACACCTCCAGCATCACAGTCTCTGTTGGTGGGGGCGGTTTCCACTTTTGGCGCCATTTTCTGTCCTGGCCCACGATGGGAGGTGGCCTCTTGCCCTCCTTTGGCACGCCCATAATGGCGTCCGCTGCTCTTCCAAGGCGGGAAATCTGCGGTTTTGGCGGGAAGCGTCGCCCAGTGGCGGGAAACTCTGCAGATGGCGGGAACAAGCTGGAAATGGCGGACAATCGGCGGGAAACGACTGGTGATGGAGTCCGATGGCGTGGACCCTCCGGAACCGGCAGGAGTCTTCTTTCTGAGGTAAACTTGCACTTTTCTTCAGGCACGCAGTACCCGGGTGTTGCGGGCACGTAATCCTGCCGACTACGCCAAAGTTGACGCGCCCCCTGGGACATATTCCTTTTTGAGGGGAATACCCGGCACCGGATCAGATGGGGGGTTGTAGTCTCCGAGCGGCTGTGACCCGGTCCCGTGCCCAGGGCGTCAAGCTCAGGGTTATGTGGCAGTCTTTACTGATGTTATTAAAGTTCGTTGTGTCGACTACGCCACCCGTTGTGATGCGGTCACTGTGGCCGCCGCTGCAGCAGGGTCCGCTGAGGCTGATGGTGGATGCGCAGCTTGGTGGGATAACCCCCAACGGGAGGGGTATAGCCTCAGAGGGGACAGGCGCAGAGGATGGGGGTTGTGGTGGTGCGGTGCAGCCGGTAATGATGACAGACTCGGGTAGTGCAGTTAAGGGTCTTTACTTACTGCAGATGTTCCTGGTCACTCTAGCTCCAAGTGACCTCCCGAGCCGTGCTGCGTCCACCAGGTCCTGGATCCGGCCAACCCCCAAACAAGTCCGGAGCGTGGCCCTGAGCTCTCCCTCTGTCCTTACTTCAGCCGTCCCCACCAGTGATTCACCTAAGTCCAGCTCCCTCGGGCCTTCTGTTGGGCAACCTTTGGCCTTAGGTTCCCTGACCCTTCCTGTGGTGTGCCTTCAGGGTGAATGTAGTGGGTGACCGTGACAGACACTGCCCACGGTCTCCGGTCTCTGGCTGGGGAATGTCTTTGCCCCCACCAGCTTGGGTTCCGGTACCCTCTTGCTGACTCCTCACCCGGTGTTCTTATTTGGGTTCTTGGGTCCCTTCTTTGTCCCCCTCTGGGTCTTTCTTCACTCCACTCTCTCTCTCTCCAGGGCTGCTGTTTCCTGCTCTCTGCATCTGACTTGTCCTCTGCAGCTGACTGACCCTGATTCTAAGTTGGTGCCCTCCTTATATATCCCTCTATGTGTGAGCTCAGGTGACCAGCACCCAATGAGCTCCTACCACTACCCAGACTGCTCCCCCTATCTGCCCCTACACTACATGGGATGTTCCTCCCCCCTCCCACTCCAGCCAGGAACAGGCTCGGTCGCACCTGCACATTTCTAAGTGGGAGTGCCGTCGGCCTGCTCCTCTGGAATGGGATGTATGTAGTGCATGCAGTCTATCTGAGCTCAGTTCCACACTCCATCCTTACCCGGGAGTGGAATATCACACCTCTGGGTTGAGGTGCAATACTCCTGTAGCAGCCGAATCCTCAGGGTGCTACAGATCCATCCCCTGCCCCTCCCCCCGCCCCGCTGTACACTCAAACTGCGTATTAACATTAATTTTCATCATTACTGAGAAAAAATCCAGTTATGATTTTGGTGCACGAACAGTTATCGAACATAACATCGAACAGCCGAATTTTTCTCAAATTGTTCGTGTTCGCCGACCGGCTCGAACACCGCCCAAAACAGCTCGAATTTGAGATTGGCGAACAGTTCGAGTAGAACAACGCTCATCTCTACTTATGACCATATAAAGATTTTGAATGAGGGCTGCCTGATGACCCTGTTGATATGGTGGAGGAGGAGGAGGACAAGAAAAAGAAGAAACTATGAACGATATACAAAAAAAGCAGCCTCACCGTGTCCTCTTTGTATAGCTCAGTCCGTTTTGCAATGCTGTGGGTTTCCAACCAATAGCCGTGACTTAAGGCTTCACATAAGAAAAATAAATTTGGTGAGTCCCAAGAATAATTAAAATCCTCAATTTATTAGAAAATAATTAAAAGATCATACAGGTTGGGGATACATCTCAACGCGTTTCTGGCAAAAGCCCTTATTCACTGAGATACAGATTCCTTATGATACATGGTATAAAAACAAATGGTGACCAACCATTGATCAATAAACACATATGTTAGCAATCAATCACACTTGAGAATAATCAGCATAATCACAAGGCTAAATCCAAGAAAGCCAGAGAAAAAGAGAGAGAAAAAACAAAACAAAAAAAACAAAACAAAAAAAAAAACGACATTAAATTCTCTGAGATCTAATATAGATAAAGGGTATTATTCCTATAGTTCATGCCATTGGGGTATTTTGTATCCAGTTTGATAATCCAAAATAACTCTCTCTGAGAAGTGGAAAAAATTCCATACTTTTTATCTTATATCAATGCTAATGATGTAAATCTAAAATTTACTTATACTGAACCGCAGGATGAAATTAGCTTTTTGGATTTGTATCTCATGGGGGATGTAAAACAACAAATGGTTAAATATCGCAACTATAGAAAACCTGTCAGTGGGAACACTACACTTAGAGCAGACAGCTGCCACCCCGCCCATACTGTGAATTCAATCCCCTATGGGGAATTAAATAGAATTTATAGAAATAGCTCTGATATTACACTATTTAATGAACAAGCAAAGGTAGCAACATCTAGATTAATGGAAAGGGGGTATAGGAAAAAACATATTGATTCAGCATTAAAAAAAGTTCTTGCAAGAAACACTCATTTAAATAACAGAGATGATGGTATTAATAACAGCCAGAAACTAATAACAAAAAAAACAAACAATATGGACAAAAAAAACATCTTCAGTACCCCATATAGCTGCCAATTTCAGGAAATAAAAAATATTGTATTGCCTATATTATTTCAGGATCGAGATTTAAACAAAATCCTGGAAAATGGATTAGTATGTGTGCCGAGAAAAGGGAGATCAATAGATGCTACTCTTTCCCCAAGTCTATACATGCCCCAAAAAAGTGATAAAAAAATCTGGCTAACTTGTAAAGGTTTTTTTAAATGTGCCTGTTCCAAATGTACGATGTGCCAGTATACATTGCAAACTCAGAAAATTGATGCAGCCAATGATATAAAAAGATTTATTAATTGCAATACTAACTATGTTGTGTATTGCATATTTTGCAAAGAATGTAAAATTAAATACATTGGCTGCACAATACGCAAATTAAAGAAAAGGATGGCAGAACATGTCACCAACATCCAAAAATAAAAATGCATCCTATTCAGGAGCTCGCAAACATTTTGTAGAGAGACATAAAGGGGAATTAAATAATTTTTCTTTCTATGGGTTAGAAAAAGTGGATATTCCTATTAGAGGAGGGGATTGGAGGAAAAAACTCCTCCTAAGAGAGTTATTTTGGATTATCAAACTGGATACAAAATACCCCAATGGCATGAACTATAGGAATGATACCCTTTATCTATATTAGATCTCAGAGAATTTAATGTCGTTTTTTTTTTTTTTTTTCTCTCTTTTTTTCTCTGGCTTTCTTGGATTTAGCCTTGTGATTATGCTGATTATTCTCAAGTGTGATTGATTGCTAACATATGTGTTTATTGATCAACGGTTGGTCACTATTTGTTTTTATACCATGTATCATAAGGAATCTGTATCTCAGTGAATAAGGGCTTTTGCCAGAAACGCGTTGAGATTTATCCCCAACCTGTATGATCTTTTAATTATTTTCTAATAAATTGAGGATTTTAATTATTTTTGGGACTCACCAAATTTATTTTTCTTATATACCCTTTTTTAAGTGGGAAGGGGTGCATTGCCTTTATGTTCCGCTGCTGTCATCCAGTGGGGTTCAGAAGCCTTGGCCAATCTAGGTCTTTTTCATTTTATTAAGAGTCAGCATGTCAGCATTTTCAGTTGACAGGCGGATGCACATATGAGTTATTATCCTCCCAGCGGCACTTATATCCCACTCTAGCATGCCAGCACCTCCAAGGCATAGAGGGACAGTTCATGCCACATGTCCACCTTGGATACCCAATAGTTGTACAGCACAGGGGAATCACGGAGGACACAAGTACAATTGGCTAAGTACTCCTTCTTCATCTTCAAAAACGTTTCCCTCCTTGTCAGACTACTCTGTGCACCAGTACATGGGTGCTGGGAGGGTCTCTCTCGTCTCTCCTCCTTGGTTGCCCAAGGATCTATGACCTCTCCTGGCAATATTGTCAGATGGGAACTTTATTATTAATTGTTCAACTAGGGCCTTCTGGTATTGCACCATTTTACTAGCCTTCTCCGCCGCAGGACGGAGAGATGGAAAGTTCTTCTTGTAGCGTAGGTCGAGAAGGGTGAACAACCAGTAATCAGTGTTGGCCAAAATGCACACAATGTGAGGGTCATGGGAAAGGCACCGGGACATAAAGTCAGTCATGTGTGCCAGACTCCCAACAGGGAAGGATTCTCTGTCCCCACCAGGAGGACAGATGCTGGGAAGGGAAGTTCTTTCTGCGCTCTTTGGAGTCACGACAAACCATTAGTATGGTTGTCCTGAGGAAGGAGTTGGTGGACTCTGAAATGCAGACAATAAACCTACATTTTTATCCATACTAATGGTTTGTCGTGACTCCAGATAGCGCAGAAAGAACTTCCCTTCCCAGCATCTATCTCTGACATATCTATTGGAAGCTGCAGCATCTGGAGGCCATGCTTTATAGGTGTTGTGTCCCACACAACCCTACTAGGTGAGCATTTTTAATACTTCTGTAACAATTATTAATTGGATAAGACCCTATTGCGCTCTTGCATTTTTCCATAGCCCACCAGGAGGATGACTCTCCATCTCCTCCTCCTCCCTCTCCTCCGCCCATCTACGCTGAACAGATGGGATGAAGCTAGTGTGGGTAGTACCCTCTGTAGCATAGGCAACCATCTCCTGTTTGTTCCTCCTCAATTTACTACCTAATCTGCACTGAGAATATGAGATGAGGCTGGTCTGGGGAGTATCACTGTGTGAACTTACTTCCTCCATTTCCACCTGGTTCACATGCAAAGCTTCCTCTTTAATTGTGAGCAGCAAGCATTTGAGTAGACACAGAATTGGGATGGTTATGCTGATTATGGTGGCATTGCCACTGACCATCTTGGTTGAGTCCTCAAAGTTTTGTACAACCTCATAGATGTCAGACATCCATGCCCACTAGTTGGTTTTTATGTACAGAGACTGACGGGAATACCGATGGGCAAGTTGTAGCTGGTATTCAACTACTGCCCTTTGCTGCCAACAAAGCCTTGCCAACATGTGTAATGTGGAGTTCCCGCACATAGTCACGTTGCACACCAGTTGGTGAGCTTGCACTTGCAAGCACTGCTGCAGCACTGCCAGACTGGCGACAGCTGTAGCTGACTTGCGCTAATGGGCGTACCTTCACAAGTAGCTCTGTCAAATCTGGATAGGTTTTCAGAAACCCCTGAACCACTAAGTTTAGCACGTAGGTCAAGCTTGGTACGTTTGGGAGCTTGCTAAGCTTCAGAGCCACCACCAGGTTATGGCCATTATCACACACGACTATGCCTGGTTGTAGGTTCAGCGGCGAGAGCCACAGATCTATTTGGTCTGTTATACCTTTCAACAACTCTGCGGCGGTGTGCTGTTTTTCACCTAAATACCGGCAGAGCCTGTTACCGTTTCATTACGGCAGTGCTTCCAGCTTGCGACTGATATCAATGACAAGTCAGAGATGGAGGATGAGGAGGAGGAGAAGGACTTGCTGGAACTGGTGTAGGCGGTGGAGGAAACCCTGGTGGAACTAGGGCCCGCAATCCTCGGCGTCGGTAGCACATGTGCCATCCTAGGGTCTGACCTGTCCCGGCTTCCACTAGGTTCACCCAATGTGCGGTCAGGAAAATAAAGTGTCCCTGGCCACAAGCACTTGTTCACGTGTCGGTGTTTAAGTGGACCTTTCCAGAGACTGCGTTGGTCAGAATGCGGGTGATATTATGGGACACGTGCTGGTGTAAGGCGAGGATAGCACACCAGGAAAAATAGTGGTGGCTGGGGATGGAGTACGGCCGCCGCCATCAGGTTGCGAAAACCTAAATGGCTATAATTTCCAGGGGAAGCAGTCTGGAAAGGCCTAGACTAAGGAAAGCTGAACGCTGTGCTGGGACAAGGAATCGGACGTGGTTGCTCATGGTGCTTGCGACTGTGCAACGACAGGTGCAGGGCAGGAGGCATCTGCCTGCATTATCGACAGGGGATTTGCAAGCATGTAGCACAGTGGAAGAGGCAAACGCTGATTGGGAACTTAGGTGTTTGGCCCACGTAGTCAGTTGCTTTGATGACATGTGCCTGAGCATGCTGGTGGTTATCAGGCTGGTATTGGTCAGGCCCCTGCTGATCTTTGTCTGGCACAGGTTGCAAATGACCATTTATCATCCGCACTGCCTTTAAAAAAGCGCCAGACTGGGGAACAAATAATCCTTGGCTTGGGAACTTGCCATGTGTGGGTGTCCTGGGGAACAGTTGCCTGTCTTTTCCCTCTGGCCACTCCATTGCCTCTTCCTGCCTGTTGCGGTGCTACTGATCCCTCCCCTTCTGCACTGTTGGCGTCACTCTGCATAGCACCTTTACAGGTTGGGCCATTGACGTCAATCTGACTTGTTGACTTAACAATAACACTGCTTAGTAACTTTGTTTCATCATCATCTACTGCTTGAGACACTAATTACCATTCCCCACTATCATCTTCTTCTGACAGTGGCTGCTCAAATATTTGAACATCAGTACACCTGAGCTCCTCATGTCCCTCTTGATACGAGCAGGAATGTCTGAGTGTGGAATCATTTGTCTCCTTGGAGTTACCATGGTGGGAGGAAGGAGAATCAGGGTGAGGATTATGTGGTCCAGATTCTTGGCTAGTGAGAGTGAACTGTGTGGAAGACAGGGTGGTGCTGGGAAACATACTGGAAGCATTATCTGCCATCCAACAAACCACCTGTTCGCACTGTTCTGACTTCAAGAGTGGTGTCCCGTGCCCCCCTGCAAAGTGGGACAGAAATCTAGGTGTCGTGGATTAGCATGTTTCTTGTGCTCCCACAGCAGGCATAGTTTCCCCTGTCCCATGACCTCGGCCTCTGTGTACGCCATCAGCAGGACATCCAATTACCCGCCCCTTACCGCATGCCTTGCACATTTTAAATTAGGTATATATGCCTGCAAACTTTCCAGTATTAATAGGGAAAAATAAATATTTAGCCCGGCCAAGGACTGTTTTAATGGTGCAGCAGCAGCAGTGGTGATATACAAGTGCTGCAATAGTAATATTAAACCCTGCCTAGATGCCTCTAATCCTAAACTTTTCATCAACTGAATGCAGGTAACAGCAGTTTTACTACAAAAAGAAAAATATTTAGCCATGAAAAAAACATTTATTTTAATGCTGCAGGTGCAGTATACAAGTACTGCAATAGCAAGATCACTAAACCCTGACTATATCCCCGCTTTAAACTACACTTTCCCTCCTATAACAACTCTCCCCGAACTGCTTCCTGAACACACTGTGCCGAGCATCGCGTCACCAGGTCTTATATAAGACCACATGACGAGATGCAGGTACAACATTACAGTGATGGTGGGCAATCCCTGCATGTTTATTAGCTGTCTAACAGGCACCAAACATGTGGGGCAGGTACTCAAGTATGGTGCTCGAGCACTCATGATTAGAGATGAGCGTTGTTCTACTCTCAAATTCGAGCTGTTTTGGGCGGTGTTCGAGCCGGTCGGCGAACACGAACAATTTGAGAAAAATTCGGCTGTTCGAGGTTATGTTCGATAACTGTTCGTGCACCAAAATCATAACTGGATTTTTTCTCAGTAATGATGAAAATTAATGTTAATACGCAGTTTGAGTGTACAGCGGGGCGGGGGGAGGGGCAGGGGATGGATCTCTGCAGGAACAATGAAGATCTCCATTTTTTTTTCTCTTTCCCGCATTTGCAGTGGGGAGGTGCAATCTGTCAGCCTATCAGCAGCGCACACACGGAGCGAAGTGCTTTTTTTCACACAAGCAAGGGCATTTGTGATTGGCAGTGTATGTCACATGTCCTTGCCCTATAAGACCAAGCCATTTTCCCCGTCGCCACCATTTTCTCACTGCTGCAGCTGCGTGTTAGACGGCACCGCTGTTGCTGTGTGCGCTATACCTTGTTAATTTCAAGCCAATTTTCGCACAAATATACAGATAGCTTGGGAGTAGGGAATAGTTGTGATTGCAGTCCTTTTAAGGACTAGGTTACAGCATTTCCTACGACTTTTATCAGGCAGGTCTGTGCTCTTAAATAGATAGATTGTGGGAGTAAAGACTAATTGTAATTGGAGTCCTTTTCAGGACTAGGTTACATCAGTTCCTATCAGTTTTTGCCAGGCAGGTCTGTGCCAGTGCTGTGCAAGTTTTTTTCACAGCATTTGGCTGAATCTAGCAAAGCTAATCCTTTTTGGCCTATTGCAGAGTGTGTTAGTCAGTGGAGTAGCCTATCTGTGTTGCAAGATATACCACCTGTGTATAGAATACCAATTTTTTTACTGCACCTAGTGAAGTAAAATCTTTTGGGCATAGCATCATTCTATTAGTCCATCTATACTGACCTCCATCAGGTTGCAAACTGAATATAATTTTTTTCTGCATCTAGCTCTGAAAAAATATTTGGGCTTCTAGCAGTGTGTGGGACTTGGTCTATTAGTCCATCTATACTGACCTCCATCAGGTTGCAAATTAAAAATAATTTTTTTCTTCATTTAGCTCTGAAAAAATATTTGGGCTTCTAGCAGTGTGTGGGACTTGTTCTATTAGTCCTTCTATACTGACCTCCAGCAGGTTGCAAATTGAATATAATTTTTTTCTGCATCTAGCTCTGAAAAAATATTTGGGCTTCTAGCGGTGTGTGGGACTTGGTCTATTAGTCCATCTATACTGACCTCCATCAGGTTGCAAATTAAAAATAATTTTTTTCTGCATCTAGCTCTGAAAAAATATTTGGGCTTCTAGCATTGTGTGGGACTTGGTCTATTAGTCCATCTATACTGACCTCCATCAGGTTGCAAATTAAAAATAATTTTTTTCTGCATCTAGCTCTGAAAAAATATTTGGGCTTCTAGCAGTGTGTGGGACTTGGTCTATTAGTCCATCTATACTGACCTCCATCAGGTTGCAAATTGAATAAAAAAATTTTCTGCATCTAGCTCTGAAAAAATATTTGGGCTTCTAGCGGTGTGTGGGACTTGGTCTATTAGTCCATCTATACTGACCTCCATCAGGTTGCAAATTAAAAATAATTTTTTTCTGCATCTAGCTCTGAAAAAATATTTGGGCTTCTAGCAGTGTGTGGGACTTGGTCTATTAGTCCATCTATACTGACCTCCATCAGGTTGCAAATTAAAAATAATTTTTTTCTTCATTTAGCTCTGAAAAAATATTTGGGCTTCTAGCAGTGTGTGGGACTTGTTCTATTAGTCCTTCTATACTGACGTCCAGCAGGTTGCAAATTGAATATAATTTTTTTCTGCATCTAGCTCTGAAAAAATATTTGGGCTTCTAGCGGTGTGTGGGACTTGGTCTATTAGTCCATCTATACTGACCTCCATCAGGTTGCAAATTAAAAATAATTTTTTTCTGCATCTAGCTCTGAAAAAATATTTGGGCTTCTAGCAGTGTGTGGGACATGGTCTATTAGTCCATCTATACTGACCTCCATCAGGTTGCAAATTAAAAATAATTTTTTTCTGCATCTAGCTCTGAAAAAATATTTGGGCTTCTAGCAGTGTGTGGGACTTGGTCTATTAGTCCATCTATACTGACCTCCATCAGGTTGCAAATTAAAAATAATTTTTTTCTTCATTTAGCTCTGAAAAAATATTTGGGCTTCTAGCAGTGTGTGGGACTTGTTCTATTAGTCCTTCTATACTGACCTCCAGCAGGTTGCAAATTGAATATAATTTTTTTCTGCATCTAGCTCTGAAAAAATATTTGGGCTTCTAGCGGTGTGTGGGACTTGGTCTATTAGTCCATCTATACTGACCTCCATCAGGTTGCAAATTAAAAATAATTTTTTTCTGCATCTAGCTCTGAAAAAATATTTGGGCTTCTAGCGGTGTGTGGGACTTGGTCTATTAGTCCATCTATACTGACCTCCATCAGGTTGCAAATTAAAAATAATTTTTTTCTGCATCTAGCTCTGAAAAAATATTTGGGCTTCTAGCGGTGTGTGGGACTTGGTCTATTAGTCCATCTATACTGACCTCCATCAGGTTGCAAATTAAAAATAATTTTTTTCTGCATCTAGCTCTGAAAAAATATTTGGACTTCTAGCAGTGTGTGGGACTTGGTCTATTAGTCCATCTATACTGACCTCCATCAGGTTGCAAATTGAATAAAAAAATTTTCTGCATCTAGCTCTGAAAAAATATTTTGGCTTCTACCGGTGTGTGGGACTTGGTCTATTAGTCCATCTATACTGACCTCCATCAGGTTGCAAATTAAAAATAATTTTTTTCTGCATCTAACCCAGCCAATAGTTTTGGCCTAATACCACAGTTTGGCCACTCAGCTCTGCTCGGTTACCATCCATTGTTTTTTTGTGCAAACAACTCCAGAGTTGTGAATTAATTAACCACCAAAATGAGTGGAAAAAGGCCTGCTGCTGGTGGAAAGGGGAATGGGCGTGTTGGGAAGGGGAAAAAAGGTTGTGTCCGTGGGGTAGGTGCAGAAGAAAGACCATCTTCCAGCCAAACTAAAATGTCTACTTCTTTTAGCGGACAATGTGATAAGATCCCTTTCTTACGGCCACGCCAATCGCTACAAATTCCAGATGAGGCACAAAAACAGCAGGTGCTTCAACGGATATCAAGTGCTCCTTTAAGTGGGCTCTCCTCCACATCAACTTCAACATCACAAATACTCCAGTCCTCAAAGGTGTCACCCAAATCGCACTTGCTTCCTCACAGCTCCCAAATCTCCAGCTGTCCGTCTGAGTATGAGGTAGAACAGATGGTTGAGTCTGCAGAGCTGTTTACTCATACTATAGCCTGGGAATCAGAGGTCGACTCCAGCGCTTCTGTGAATCCAGACGAGGAAATGATCTGCACTGATGCCCAGAATCTTTATGAGTCGGATCCAGGACCAGACGCAGAAGGTTCTGACCATAATGTAGACCCTCATTCCCAAACTGTAACTCCTGTTGGTGGAGACAATGAGGAAGACGATGATAAGACTCAAATACCTGATTGGAGCGACAACTTTAGTTTTTTGTCAGGGCAGGAACAGGTTGGCTCTGAGGACGACGGGTGTGATAACGCACAGGGTGATGATGATGAGGTCGGAGATCCCACTTACTGTCAACCCACAGTCAGCCAAGAGATGAGGTCAGCAGAGGAGGTGGAGGAAGATGCTAGTGACGACGAGGTCAGGTTGCGCCTTCCTGGACAGAGACGTAGTACTGGAAGCACGTCAACAACTGCATCCTCAAACACAACTCTGCCTCTCACCACAAGTCGTGGTGGCTCTTCAGGTCACATGGGTGCTAAGCCTTGCATAGCCTGGGCATTTTTTCAGATCGATAAAGATGACCCAACTCGTGTTATCTGTAACATTTGTCAGCAAAAGCTAAGTAGAGGCCAAAAAATACATAGTTTGAGTACTTCATGCATGAACCGGCACATGGACATGAAGCATAAGTTGCAGTGGGAAGCTCAGTGTGCTACAATGCGGTCTAGCCGGCCGGGCCAACCACCGTCTGCCATATCTTGTGCATCCGCGGCCTCTTCATCCTCTGTGACTGGGGGGACAGCAGTCACACCTGTTTTGGGGCGCAGACCTGCCACCTCTTTACCCGCAACAGCCAGCGTGATTGGCAGGTCATCATTTTCTTTGGAGGTGGTAACACCAGCTGGTCTTGAGCGCTGTCCGACATCGATAGCACCACCTTTGGATCAAGGCAACCTAACATGTCCGCCTGCATCTTCCTCACAGACCGGCAGTTTGCCGGGGACACCCTTATCAACCCCGTCTAAGCACAATAGCCAGCCCTCGGTCCCTCAGATGTGGACAAGTAAAAGACCATTTCCTCCTAGCCATGAGAAAGCTAAAAGGTTGAATTTCACCATCTGCAAGCTTTTGGCTACAGAAATGCTGCCTTTCCGCCTGGTGGACACAGAGGATTTTCGAGACCTTATGTCCGTCGCAGTGCCCCAGTACCAGATGCCCAGTCGGCACTACTTCTCAAAGAAAGGTGTGCCTGCGCTCCACCAGCATGTCGCACACAACATCACCGCTTCTTTGAGAAACTCTGTGTGTGACAGGGTGCATTTCACCACAGACACTTGGACGAGTAGGCATGGACAGGGGCGTTACATGTCGCTGACTGGGCACTGGGTAACTATGGTGACAGCAGGACAAGGGGCTGCTGTCCAAGTCTTGCCGTCCCCACGAGTTGTGCGTCAATCCTCTTTATGTCATTTTTCCTCCACTGCTTCTGCCTCCTCAACCTCCTCTCGGTCTTCCACCTGCACCCAAAGCCTGTCTGGTCATGCCACAAGCTTTCTAACTGCGCAGAAGGGATCCTGCACACCTCCTTACTATGCTGGCAGTAGGGCTCAACGTCATCAGGCGGTTTTTACATTGAAATGTCTGGGAAATGTGAGTCACACAGCTGAGGAGTTGTAGTCAGCTCTGGAGAACCAATTTCATGAATGGTTGTCTCCACTGGACCTGAAACCAGGGAAGGCCGTGTGCGACAATGCTGCAAACCTGGGTGCGGCCCTTCGCCGGGGCAATGTCACACACGTGCCTTGTATGGCTCACGTGTTGAACCTGGTTGTCCAGCAATTTTTAGCCCACTATCCCAGACTAGATGGCCTTCTGCAGAGGGCACGGTCGCTGTGTGCTCACTTCCGCCGTTCGCATCCCGCAGCTCAGCGACTTACATCTCTACAGAAGTCGTTGGGCCTGCCACTTCACCGGCTAAAATGCGATGTGCCTACCCGGTGGAATTCAACTCTGCACATGTTGCAGCGACTGTGGCAGCACCGACAAGCCCTGGTGCAATACGTTCTGACGTATAGCCTGGGCCAACGAGATTCAGAGGTGGGGCAAATCACGCTGGAGGAGTGGTCTCAGATCAGGGACCTATGCACCCTTCTGCACAGTTTTGAAATGGCGACGAAGATGTTTAGTGCTGACGATGCCATTATCAGCATGACTATTCCGGTGATTTACATGCTGGAGCACATGTTAAACAGAATTCGGAGTCAGGTGGTGGCACAAGAGGAGGTGGAGGAAGTAGAGGAGGAGGAGTTGTATGCGGAAGGGCTAACATCTGCAAGGTCCAGACGGTCGGCAGCACCAGGGCGGCAGGCATGTGAGGGTGGGGGAGATGATTTTACCAGGGCGCATGGTAGCAGCCAAACTAGTGAGGAAGGTGCAGGAGCCCAGGAAGAAGTGGAGGACGAACTGATGGAAGACTCATCAGATGAGGGAGACCTTGATCACATTTCTGTTGTGCGAGGTTGGGGGGAGAGGACAGAGGAAGGAAGCATGATTGTTACCTCGCCACCAACACAACAGGGACTTGGTGCTCCTGGATGCGCAACACACATGAGTGCCTTCTTGCTGCACTACCTGCAACATGACCCTCGAATTGTGAGAATTAGAAATAATCCTGACTACTGGGTTGCCACACTGTTAGATCCCCGGTACAAAAGTAAATTTGCAGAAATTATTCCTGCCATAGAAAGGGATGCACGCATGCAGGAGTATCAGCAGAGACTGTTGCAGAATCTTACATGTGCTTTTCCACAAAATACCAGTGGTGCACGTAGTGAATCTCACAGTTCCAACTTGCCAACCGTGGGACCGTCAAGTGTTCAGCACTCAAACCGTAACAGAACCACAGTATCTGCTGGTAACATCAATTTTGCGGAATCATTTCACCACTTTTTTAGCCCATCCTTTGCAAGGCCACAGGAGACAAGAAGTCTGACACATAGTCAACGCCTAGAGACGATGGTACAGGAGTATCTCCAAGTAAACATTGAAGCCACGACTGTGTCACTGGACCCTTGCTCTTTTTGGGCTTCCAATCTGGATAAATGGCCGGAGCTAGCCACTTACGCCTTGGAGATCTTGTCATGCCCCGCAGCCAGCGTTCTGTCTGAACGTGTGTTCAGCGCTGCTGGTGGTGTGCTGACAGATAAGCGCACGCGGCTCTCCACTGATAATGTAGACAGACTCACGTTCATAAAGATGAACAAATCATGGATCCGAAACGACTTTTCTACCCCTGTGTCATCCTGGGGAGAGTAAAAGCTTGATGATTGGTTAAAATCACCCTACCAACCGTTTTAAGCTTTCAAATTACTAATCATGTTTATCTGTATCTTGACTGGAAAATAATTTGGGCTTTGTAGCAGTGTGCAGCACTGATCCTATTAGGCCATCTATAATAAGCTTCACCAGATTTAAAATTAAAAATGATTTTTAGCTGCATCTAGCCCGGAAAATAATTTTGGGGCTCCGAGATGCGCAAGACACATAAGTGCCTTCTTGCTGCACTACCTGCAGCATGACCCTCATATTGTCAGAATTCGAAGTAATCATGACTACTGGGTTGCCACACTCTTAGATCCCCCAAACTTTTCGATCAACCTTTTCATTTTAATAAAGACCAAAAAAATGGTCATTTTTGAAATTATAAGCATTAGCAGGTTGTTAGAAACTGAAATCAAACAGTTTTCAACTCAAAACTTTATTCTAGGTGATGTTACATTTTCACATAGGACCCCTTGTTCGAAAGGAGCTTCTGAACTCTCTCGTCCATTGAATTTGTCAGGTTTTGGATGGTTTCTGCTTCAATTGTTTTGCATGAGGACAGAATACCCTCCCAGAGCTGTTGCTTAGATGTGAACTGCCTCCCGCCATCATAGACACTCCTTTTAATGATGCTCCAAAGGTTCTGAATGGGGTAGAGGTCAGGGGAGCATGGGGGTCACACCATAAGTTTGTCCCCTTTTATGCCCATATCAGCCAGAGATGCAGATGTTTTATGTGCAGCATGAGATGGTGCATTATCATGCAGAAAAATGATCTTGCTGTGAAATACACGGTTCTTCTTCTTGAACCATGGCAGGAAGTGCTGTTTGAGAAAATCCACATACATTATGGAGTTCATCTTTAGCGCCTTCAGGGATCCTAAAGGGGCCGACAATCTCTCTCCCCATGATTCCAGCCCAAAACATTACTCCACCTCCTCCTTGTTGGCGCTGTAGCCGTGTTTGCGTGGGGTGTCCATCAACCAGCCATCCTCCACTCCATTCATCTGGACCATCGAGCGCTGCACGGCACTCATCCGTGAACAAAACAGTTTTGAAATCAGTCTTCATGTAATGTTTGGCCCACTGGAGCCGTTTCTGCTTGTGTGAAGTGGATAGAGGAGGTCGACAGGATGGCGTATGCACAGCTGCAAACCTCTGAAGGACCCTGCATCTTGTTGTTCGGTGGACGTTGGAGGCACAAGCAGCTTCAAAAACTTGTCTGCTGCTATGACAAGGCTTTTTTGCCGCTGCTCTTTCAACCTGACGTAATTGCCTGTAGGAAAGAGTCCTCAATTTGCCCTTATCAGCACGCACACGTGTGTACTGTGAATCAGCTACATACTTCTTGATTGCCAAGACACTTCATCCTGATCATCGCACAATGTTGATTGTAGTCATGCCTTGACCTAAACACTCCACAATTTGTTGCTTCTCAGCAGCCGACACATCCTTTTTCTTTCCCATTTTGGCAGAAAATGTAGGCTGCTTAATAATGTGAGAGAGCCTTCTTAAATAGTCTTGCCTTTCATTGGACACACCTGCCAAACTAATTAGCACAGGTGTCTGCAATTGCTTACAGTGATATAAAGAGCCCTGACACACATCACCATCAATGAGTTTAACTGACAAACAAACAAATTCTTCCCTTATCACTCCTAAACACTTTTTGCATAATAATTTGGAACGCGGTGTACATGTGCTTTTCCACAAAACACCAGTGGTTCACGTAGTGAATCTTACAGTTCTAACTTGCCAACCGTGGTCTGTATGGAATTGTTCAATAAAGGGCCCAAAATTAAGATAACATAGATGGGAGAGGTCTCTCTGAATAGGAATTCCTAAGTATTTGATACCCTGTGAGGGCCAGGCAAAGGGAAAGTTGGACTGGATGGAATCCTATATGGATTTAGGGAGGGAGACATCGAGGGCCTCAGACTTCGCTGCATTGATTTTAAAATTTTACCATGTAACAAAGTGATCTATTTCAGCCATAACAGCAGGGATGGATATATGTGATTGAGTGATATATACTAGGACATCATCAGCAAATAGAGAGCACTTGTACTCGGTGCCTCCCACCTCAATCCACCTAATATTGGGGTTATGGCGAATTGATGAGAGCAGGTGCTCCGTCACTAGGATGTATAAGAGAGGGGACAGAGGACATCCCTGCCTTGTCCCATTGGTGATTGTGAAAGGTGATGAAAATGTTCTGACGCACCCCCTGGGCCTTGGGACACCCGGAGCCGGACCCTTTTTGGTGGATGCTGGTGGTTGTAGTCTTCGTGGCGGCGATCCGGTTCCGTGGCTCAGGGCGGTCAAACCAGTGGCGGAACTATTTATGTGGTTTTGATGTTTAAATGTCCGACTACGCCACCCGTGGATTGCGGTCAGAGTGAACCGCCGCTACAGGGCAGACCGCTAAGGCTGGTGTTGTGGGTGCAGCAGTATAGCCTCAGGGCAGTGTATGCAGAGGATGGGGGTGATGGTGCAGGGCAGCAGCAGTAACGACACGGAGTCAGTGATGCAGTTCAGGGCCTTTACTCACAGTTCTTATTATCCAGACCACGTCTGCAGGTAACGGCTGCCCACGTCGTACTGTGCTCACCAGGTGAGGGGCTCAGACAACTCCCAGATAACTTTGGAGCGCTTCACAGGACCCCCTTTGTGTGTCCTTTGTCTGGCCTTTCTTACCAACACTTCTGTCCGGCTGCCTCGGGCCTCCTCTTGGTAAACTTGGCGCCAGTTTCCCTGACCCTATGTGGTGCCTTCCTAGCGGGTGGAGCAAGGGGCTGCGCCACATAAAATGTCAGAGCCTCCGGTTTCTAGCTGAGGGTCGTTTCCTGCCTCCACTAGTTCGGGGACCGGTCTCCCCCTTTGGCCTGACCCCTCCACGCAGGTGGATTCGGGCGTGCGGTGGCGACTCGCCCGTCCGCACCCCTGGGATCCCTTCATTCCTCGTTCCTGGAGCCTTCTCCGCTCCTCTTCCTTCCTTCTCCCTCTTGCAGGCCTGGGCCTCTGTTACTAGGCCCGCCTCCGGAGCAGAGCTCATGCAGAGCCCCTGCTCCCTGCCACTTCTGCTCAGACTTCTCTGCACTGAACTAAGATGGTGCCCACCTTTTATACTCCCTTCTCAATGCACCCAGGAACTGCTTCCTCCCTGCTCCTGCACTGCAGGGTTCCCCTTCCTCAGTGTTCCCTCCCCCCACTCCAGCCAGGGACAGGGACTGTCGTGCCCATCTCAGGGGCATATTGGTCACCCTGCCCCACGGCAATGTGGTGTAATGCATGCAGGTGTCGGGTCCTGATCCACACTCCATCCTTATCTGAGAGTGAGATATCACACCTCTGGGTGAGGTGCAATACGTCTGTAGCAACCGAGCCCTCGGTGCTACAGTTCCATTTATCTTCAGCCTAGGTGACGTATTGTGATACAGGGCCGTGATTTTGGCTATAAAAGGGTCCCCTAGACCCCTACCACAAGCTTTTTAAGAGAATCATATATGGCGTGCCAGGAGACTCTATGGAATGCTTTCTCAGCATCCAACGAGAGTATCTACTTACAAATTTTTAACTGCATCTAGCCCAGGAAATACTTTGTGCCTAGTAGCAGTGTCTGCTAGTCAGCGGATTATCCCGGCTGTTAAGCAAGCTACACCACCTGTAGTTTGGACACTTAATTTTTTCAAAGGAAATGCTTCGGGACCACGGGATACTTAGTGAAGAGCATCAGGAGGCACCCCAAGGCATAGGGGCTGGGACTGGCACTAGGATGCCTTGCGGTGGACAGCCGAGCTCGATCCTTATAAAAGCTTTTTAACTGCAGCAGCTTTAGTGGACGCTACTGGAGCTGGAATTACGCGGCTGCTGGCATGAGACTTGCCCTCCAATAGATCCTTGTAAATGGATTTAAAGTGTATTCATTCAAATTAGAGGGACAATTTAAATTAAAAAGCTTAGAGCTGCCTCCACCACAGGGGGGCTCTCTCGACCCACCAGCGGACAGGCACCAGTATTGGGAGAGGGGGGCTGGCCGTCAGGGTTCACCGCGGCTCTGGCACAAACCCGGCGACACGGAGGTGGCACGGGCAGGAGCGGACTGGCCGTCTCGGCTTCTCACTTTTTGGATTTTAGAAGGGCATGACATGCCTATATCTGTGTCTCCCCCTCCTTTTACTCCTCCACCTCTTTTCTTTTCGCATGACTATATGTACTTGTCACTTTTCCATGTGTTAGTTGTGTCTTCTGAGCAGTTTGTCAGCTTTTGGACACCTTTGAAGGTGTTTTCTATGTGTTTCTATGTGTTTTTGTTTGCCTGCCATTGGTTTTAACGGTGTTCGAAGGTGTTCGACGAACAGTTCGACGAACAGTTCGGCGAACACACGGGTGTTCGACGAACCGAACCGAACTCGAACACTACGGGGGTGGCTCAACACTACTCATGATGCTCAATCGAGTAACGAGCGTGACCAAGCACTCTGATGCTCGATCGGATATTGACCAGTGGAGAGCACTCTTGCTCATCACAAGTCATTAAACATTTAGTAAATGAACAGATCCTAATGGGACACTCTCTTTTAGTTGTATATTATTATAGTGCTGTCTTCACTTGATGTACAGTAAATATATTGAATTTTTTTCTACAAGTTTTCTTTTTTTTGTGTAAAACAGTCTGCAGTCCATTTGGAATACTTTAATTGAAAATAACAGAAAACGTTCTACTAAATCTATTTTTATTGAACCTGAGCTGAATTAAACCTGACAAGAGCCATATATTTTAATGAGTCACTATGTTTAGCTTTGCTCAATCTCATTGAGATTTTATTGATATCAGTAACTGCATATTGTATTTCATACACTACAGTTTCTTTACTTTTTAGTTTTTGTCTTGGCATGGAAGTCTGCCAAGAACTAAACTTTCAAGATTCTTACCAAACACATATAAACTTTCAAGATGCACCGTTCATTTCTGTACCCAAATACGTGTTCCTTGCAGCAGACACAATTTTTAACAATCTCCCTCTATAACGGAAATTCTTCAGTAAAAGCCTTCTAAATAGATTGGCGCTGTGGCAATTTTCAGAAAAGTGTCTCCCTACTGCAGAGTTCTTTATTCTGTTCAATCTAAAAGTTTCTTATTGTACTTTTGTTTCTTTTTTATATTTAATTGATTTTGATCTTTTCCAAATACCATGAATTGGCATATTTGTGAAATTGCTGTCAAAATTTGCAGCATAGAAATCTACCAGGTTTAAGTAAAATTTAGACCACACCAGCCCAACAAAATGCTATTAAAGTTAAAAAGTCCTGCTTTGCTCTTATTCACATTGAGGTCGGTTGACGTATGGTAAGGTTTTTATAGTCCTCTGACTAAGGGCACACTGTGGTGCCAGAAATGCGTAAGGAACTTCCATTGCTCGTATACCAACTTATGCTCTGGTTCATTTATTTGATTTTGTTAAAGTTAAAAAGAGTAAAAGAGTATTTCACTTGTTGAAAGCTGAAACGTAGATATGTTCATATACCCTTTCATCACTTGCCATTTGCAGAAAAGGAGCGCAGTGCAATCTGTGAGGAAGGCTGCAATAACAAGAAGGAAGAAATCCACAAAGAAAGAGATCCAGTAATGCCATCATGTCTCAAACAAGGTTGTTAAAATACAGATAACATGTCTAATCCCTTTAGGCTATGATCATATCATGTTTATGTTTTTAAAATAGAGAATCTGGAGAGTCAAAAAGCGCAAAATAGGGCTTTAGCCGATGACAAAAGGATATGGAAAGGAATACACTCACCTGATAGGGCTGTGAAAGTCACAATTCCTATAGAAAGCATGTGAAGGATGCTGCAGGATCACCAATAGGATCAGATACAATCAAATGAGGAATGTGGTGATTCAGAATCCGCGTTGCCAAAGGTCCAAAGTATGATCAAAGACAAGGATGAGATATGGGAACGGTTTATTTCGTCAACACGTTTAAAGGTTTTCAAACCTCTTCATCAGGACAAAATCACAATGAGCTTTGCTTATTGTTCATTGTTTGTGTGGAATTGCCACTCCTGATCCTGCCCATGAGGATCAGGTGTGGCAAAGGATTTTAGAGGATCTGGACAGGAATGATGTGATAAATGGCAAAAGTGATAACATTTTTGTACAACTCGAAATGTTTTACGTCAGAATTTTGGGAAAAAGGACTATGAGCCTCAGCATTCAGTGACCCTGCTCTATGACTTTACATTTTCTGACACTTTTAGGATGAGTTTCTGTGGTTTTACAGTGATTCTATTTTTGAATGCTACTAATCAAGTTGGTTGTGAAATATTTAGGAGGGAAGACATTTCATGAATTGTAGTTTTCAGTATATGGTACAAACCATCAAACAACCACAGGTTCAAGTCATCTAGGCAGTCTAAAAGAAACATGAAAATTAATATCAAAAACATTTTTAACCCCTTACCAACATCAGACGTAAATGCATGTCACAAGTCTATAACGGGTGTATGGAACTCACAGGGTAGGTCCGAATCATACCCGGCAAATAATGGCTATGTGTTACAACCAAGACCTGCTTCTAACAGCCACAGGTGGACCAGAACTCCACTTGCAACTGTTAATCTGTTAAATGCTGCTGTCAAATTCTGACAGCAACATTCACCTTGTGCCGGCATGGGGGTTCGTCATTCTGTGCGCCCATCAGCACTCCCGTGACTTGAAGCCTGGGTCTGTGGATCTCCGTCTTCATGGAGCTCCATAATAATAGTAACCCAGCCTATGGCCGTTCTTGAAAGGATACTGTGATTTTTGCTATATGCAGTAATACTGTGGAATTGCTGTATATAGCACATGCGTTAAGATGATCGCAGATTCAAATCCCCTAAGGGGACTAATAAATACAGTAAAAAGTAAAAAAATGTTTTAAAAAATATGAAAAAAATAAAGAAATGTAAAAGTTAGAATCACTCATCCTTTTCCTCTATTAAAAATAAAGATAGAAAAAAATCCCCACATATGTGGGATACCAAAATTGCAGTTTATTGGTCACCACACCTACACCAAATAATGCAATAAAAAGTGATCAAAACATGATATGAGCAGCTCATGGTACATACTGGTAAGACAAGGGTGTGGTCAGATAACAGTCCGGGGTCAAATGCCAGGAAGGCATTCTAGACAAGAGAGTACAACAAAATGGATAGTCAGAGGCCAAGTCTGGGGTCAGATATCTGAAGTAAGAAAGCATCAAAAGCAGAAGGGATAATCCACACAAATAGTCACAACACGTCCGAGGTGCAGAACAAGCAAACACACCTTACTATATTAAAATACAACTGACAATGCGCTGCTTACAGCAAGCCAGCTGTAAAGCTTGCAAATCATTGAGGGCGGGAGTCACCTTGGGAAACGCCTGCAGGCCAGACCAGATTGAACAGCAGAGCTGTCAATCAAAATGCTGACAGCCCAGCACGCCCCAGGATGAGATTGGATGACTGGACTGTCACTCACAAAACTGACAGTCCAGCACACTCCAGATCCCATGTGGTGGCTGAGCTGTCACTCACAGCATCCCTAGGCCATAGTGATAAAACCGTGACATGAGGCATTATACAGTGTGAGCTACTGTGGGGGCATCATACAGTGTTGGGGGCATTACACTATGTATAGGGGAGCCATGGGGACATCATACTGTATATAGAGGAGCTGTGGGCCCATCATACTATGCATAGGGAATCTGTGGACGCAATATAATGTGTATAGAGGAGCTGTGGGCCCATCATACTGTATATAGCAGAATTATGGGCCCATCATGCTGTGCATAAGGGAGTTGTGAGCCATTATACTATGTATAGGGGATCTGTGGGCCTATCATACTGTGTATAGGGGAGATGTGGGCCCATCATTGTTAATTTCTAGGAGGCAAAATATGGACACTGTTTACTATGGCACTTGCATAGAGCATTAATATTTTTGATGGGAAGTTTTTACCACTTAAAGGGGACAAAGGTGATATTTTACTTTGTAAACGGCACAAAGGTGGGCATTATAATGTGGCACACCAAGAGGGGCACTGTCCCACACAACAGGTGCAGCAATATTGAAAAATACAGCAACAGAAGGCTCAGCATTGGATTGTTAGTAGGTTAAGGAGTTTATGCAGGTTGGTAATAGGTGGAGTTGGTGCTGGAAATGTGAGAATTCAATTGTGTCTTTGCTGTAAACTCTATAGATGAGTTGTGGCTAAAAAAGGTGTCATGATGGTCCGAGCCAGATGGAAAAGACAGGAAAAGTGACTACATTAGAAGGATGCAGAAAAGACTTCATCAGAAAGAACATTACCTATATTCCCTATCTATATCTGTACTGTAATCTCTGATACATTCTGTAGGACTGGTATCTCCAACTCTATGGTCACTGTATGGCGGTAATATTGGTGTTGGTCTTTGTATAGAGATTTATTTTCAGTAACATCACTGTCATCTGCTGAGGTTCCCCTATACCCACGATAAAGGTGCACCACCATAGTTGTGGCCATAGTGCACCACCATAGATAGTTACCTTGTTAGAGGCACGCTCAGATGTTCGGCTTCCCTGAGCTGAACCCCTAGCTACACCTCAAGGTTAGAGGAGTTTTTTGTACAAACTGTGGAATATAATTTATATAGAATACAATTCTGATATGTTCTCTTTTTCAGTGTATGAGATGAATAGAGTGACATGTTTTTGTTGTATTAGTACATTTGCAGGCAGCACACACTCATTTATTATTTGCTCTTAGCAATTATGAATAGTTTTGCTAGAAACACCCCTGTAATTATTTTTTTTCTGAAATGCACCCTCCGGAAACAGACAGAATTCAAAGGAGACAAATAAATTGCTGTTTTTCTTCCTTCATATATTTGAGGTCACCAAGATGAAGTAATGATACTCTTCTGAATATTATCATTATCACATTTTAAAGTGATAATTTATTCTTCTTTAACGCTTAACAGATTTACAAATAAAATATGATCTAAACTTTTGCAAGTATGTGACTGTTCTTGTTCTGATTTATAAATAAAAACAGTATTCATGTAGAACTAAACATGATTCAGCTGTAAAAATTCTTTCCTGGTAAAATAGGGATTGTTACTTTGCTTTTTCAGTCTTTGAGAAGCAAATCTTCCTATAGATGTAGCAGAGCTGAATTTGTCATCTAAGTGATTTTGTGCACCAGATATCATTTAGAGAGCATTATTTACATACTGTAGATTCTCATTGTATGGATGCTGACATAAAATTCTAGGTCCATACTGTACAGGTGACATGCAGAAGCAGTGCTGTTGCAGAGTGTGACATGCAGAAGTAGTGCTGTTGCAGAGTGTCACATGCAGAAGTAGTGCTGTTGCAGAGTGTGACATGCAGAAGTAGTGCTGTTGCTTCAAAAGCATCCAGCAACTACTAGAAGTAACACAAGCACAGGAGACAGGAAGTGTTGTGCTCCAGAAGCATCCAGCAACTAGAGGGGTTAACACAGTCACAGGAGGCAAGGAGTGTTTAGCAGAGCCCCAGGGGGATTGTGGGGAAGTTATTTACTGTCTGGCTGGAGCCAAAGAGAAAGGTGGAGTGTGATCTGTATCTCACAGAAGGCAAGGGAACAGAATTCAGGTCAGGAGGGAAAGACAGGTCAGATAGACTCCCTGAGCTAACAGTGTGGAGTATTATCAGGCAGAAAGATAAGGACTGGAAGGAATCATGTCATAGGGATCTTCTCCCTCATCAAACCCTCCCCCCTCCATCTCCATGCTGGATAAAGAATGCTGTGTGCTATTGAGTCCTTGTGAAGGAAAAGGAGGTGGTTGTGTATGCATAGAAGTGTGCTGCTAAGAGATCTAATCTGTGCTGATTTATGCTACTGAAGAGACTGATGTTACTGTGCCTGCTTTATTAGACAGTACTATAATGAAGATTGTTGCTGTAATATCCCTGAATTGCACTGGCCGTGCTTCAGATTAAATTCCAGTGTTAAACTCTTGTCAGATTTGTCTGGTCAGCAACTGAATCTATCGTGTGCCTGAGAGAATCTGCAACCTATGGTCGCCCTGAGTAATGGTTCCCCCAGGATTCCAACAAATTCATGAAATCCGTCTCACCCTATCTGAACCTAGCGGCGTGCATGTAACACAGGGTTTCCAACTTTATTTTTTTTTATTTTTATTTCTGGACAGTTTGTCATAAAATCACAGACTGCCAACATTTTTTAGTGGACTCATTATAAAACTTAACAAAACTTTAAGAACAAATGTGATATTCAGTACAGACCAAAAGTTTGGACACACCTTCTCATTTAAAGATTTTTCTGTATTTTCATGACTATGAAAATTGTACATTCACACTGAAGGCATCAAAACTATGAATTAACACATGTGGAATTATATACTTAACAAAAAATTGTGAAACAACTGAAAATATGTCTTATATTCTAGGTTCTTAAAAGTAGCCACCTTTTGCTTTGATGACTGCTTTGCACACTCTTGGGATTCTCTTGATGAGCTTCAAGAGGTAGTCACCGGAAATGGTCTTCCAACAATCTTGAAGGAGTTCCCAGAGATGCTTAGCATTTGTTGGCCCTTTTGCCTTCACTCTGCGGTCCAGCTCACCCCAAACCATCTCGATTGGGTTCAGGTCTGGTGACTGTGGAGGCCAGGTCATCTGGCGTAGCACCCCATCACTCTCCTTCTTGGTCAAATAGCCCTTACACAGCCTGCAGGTGTATTTGGGTTCATTGTCCTGTTGAAAAATAAATGATGATCCAACTAACGCAAACCGGATGGAATAGCATGCCGCTGCAAGATGATGGGGTAGCCATGCTGGTTCAGTATGCCTTCAATTTTCAATAGATCCCCAACAGTGTCACCAGCAAAGCACCCCCACACCATCACACCTCCTCCTCCATGCTTCATGGTGGATTCCATCCGTTCACCTTTTCTGCGTCGCAGAAAGACACAGTGGTTGGAACCAAAGATCTCAAATTTGGACTCATCAGACCAAAGCACAGATTTGATTAGACACCTATCAAAAAAGGGGCTAAATAGACAAAGACAACCATAAGGTAAAAGCCCCCTAAAAAATACCTTTTAATAGTAAATTCTAAAAACGACTGTAGGCAATCCATAGACAAACAACAAAGATGCTCATAATATTAGGACATCAATGATAAGGTAATACACCAAAAAAGGTGGGAATACAGATTAATTCTGTCTCTATTCTGTCCCTAATTTCTTTTCCTTCCTAGCAGCGGAGGTTGGCACCCTAATTTGTACTTCATGGTGCCCCCGCTCAACGTCGGTGTCCCTAATGTCCCTACAAAAACCCTTACTTAAATAAACCAAAACTACAATGGTGAAAAAGGGTAAGAAAAGAAGTGAACGTATAGATAAAGAAACCGATAAGACTTATTCCCCAGTTATAGATGGTCAAATACATATAGTAGGATATATATCATGTAATGCACACGCCCGGGCTGAGCGGCGTGTGCGTGTGATTGTAGTGATTCCACTGTACCGTACCGGAGAGTGCCTGGAGGGGCGTAACTAAGTGTCTGCCCGATCTGACCAAGATCGCACGACGGCATACGACGCCAGTGCACCAGGGAGGAACCGAGCAAAGGGACCAGGGTCTACTCCAGGTCAGACTCCGGACACGGCTGTTGGCCCACACCGGGGAATACAGGAACTGGAAGGTTTAGGCTGGCACACTGGTATGCAGACAGGGAGGTACTGGCAGGTACAACAGGTTGGAGCACAGAGAGGATAGGACCCAGTACAGACTGGGACTTCTGGAACCGAACCGCAGAAGCGGTATACAAACACAGTAGGTTGAGACCGCCCGGAGCGGCGGGCAAGAGCAGAGCAAGACGAGACCGCCAGGAGCGGAGCAAAGAGTCAGAGCAGAGCGAGGCTGCCGGAGCAGTGAGCAAAGGGTCTGAGCAGAGCGAGACTGCTGGAGCAGCGAGCAAAGGGTAAGAGCAGGGTAGGACTGCCGGAGCAGTGAGCAAGAGGAAACAGAGCGAGACTGCCGGAGCAGCGAGCAAAGGGTCAGAGCAAACTACCGGAGCAGCAATCAAGAGGGAGCAGGGCGAGACTGCCGGAGCAGCGAGCAAAGGGTCAGAGCAGAGTAGGACTGCCAGAGCAGCGAGCAAAGGGTCAGAGCAGAGTAGGACTGCCGGAGCAGTGAGCAAAGGGTCAGAGCAGAGCGAGACTGCCGGAGCAGCGAGCAAAGGGTCAGAGCAGAGCGAGACTGCCGGAGCAGCGAGCAAAGGGTAAGAGCAGACTGTCGGAGCAGCGAGCAAGAGGGAGCAGAGCGAGACTGCCAGAGCAGCGAGCAAAGGGGAGAGAGCAGAACGAGACTGCCGGAGCAGTGAGAAAGAAGGAGCAGAGCGAGACTGCTGGAGCAGTGAGAAAGAAGGAGAGAGCAGAACGAGACTGCCGGAGCAGTGAGAAAGAGGGAGCTGAGCGAAACTGCCGGAGCAGTGAGGTAAAGGAAGAGAGCAGAACGAGACTGCCGGAGCAGTGAGAAAGAGGGAGCAGAGCGAGACTGCCGGAGCAGCAAGCAAAGGGTCAGAGCTGGGCAGAGGAGACAGGACACAGTTCACACAGGACAGGCAGGAAGGGAAAGGCGGAACCAGAAACAAACTAGATACTTACAAAGAAGTAACGAGAGAGCACAAAACTCACAACTGAAGTACAGCGACAACAAGAGGGAGTTAGGTACAGGTTCAGACAATGCAGGAAAAGGGAAGGGACGGACATAGAGGCAAAACAGGTAAAAGATAGGAGAGAGTTCAGACTGGAACTGAGTGTACGGAGGAGACCGACACTGCAGCAGGATACAGGAGCAGGTCTGGGAATACGGCCCCCAGAGAGGCGGGATGAACAGGCAAGGAGCGTGTTCAGACTGGCCTGGAAATACAGCCTCCAGGAAGGTGGAACAAACAGGCAAGGAGCGTGTTCAGACTGGCCTGGAAATACAGCCTCCAGGAAGGCGGAACAAACAGGCAAGGAACGTGTACAGACTGCAGGTTAGGGTACACAGATAGGACACAGTACAGACATAGGAACAGATACTGCAAGACAGGTAACATAGACTGGACCTGGCATGTCAGAGACAAAAGCCAACTGACAGGGCAAGATGCTCAGGCAGAGATTGATTGGAGCAGCTGGGTTAAATACCAGGTGACAGACAGCAATAGGCTGAGGACGCACAAGGGGTGTGACCCACAGCAGGTACAAAAAGCAGGAAGTGATCGGGCGCCGCCCTTAAGCAGCAGAAACAGACACAAACAGACAGCATGGAGGGAAGCCAGAGAGACATTCTGGACTGGAGATCAAGTGCGCGCTCTTGCACAGTGGGAGATGGACCACTATGCAAAGACGCCGCCAGGTATGTTACATATCAGTGCTCATAAATTTAGGAGCACAATCTATTCCCTGCCACAGCCAGATCCATCAATTTATAGCCAGAACAGTTAATCAGTTTGTAGACACATACTTAACATACTTGTACTTAGCATTGGCTGTCTAGCTAAATATGGCACCACATGTACAAGACCTCACATCTATAACATAATGTCAAAACTAAATTTTCTGAGAAAGACATGGCAGTCAAACATAGATATTCATTAGTAGATATCAGGGTCGGACTGGGGTGGCTAGGGCCCACCAGGGGAACTGACTCTAGGGGCCCACACTACAGCCCACCATAAACGGTTTTATTACTTGTTATGCTTTTCTATAATGCACTATAGTTACATGATTGGCTACGCTGTGGAGCACCAAGCGGCAGGACTTTATTCGAACAGTCATTCCGTTCTGCCAGAGTCCCTTTAATGGTAACTTGTCACCTTGAAAAACGCTATTTATCTGCAGATATAGGGGTAATCTGCAGGTAAATAGGGTTTAAAGCCTGGTTAGACGGCTTATTGGAAAAGCGTTGGCTACACGGAGAAAATTACATTTTATTCTCCCTGCCGCCACTCGCTTCCTGTTATTGGGTCGGTGCAAGGAGGGAGACATTACAGTCACCGCGAACTACAAAGTGAGGGTGCTGCAATAACGTCCAGCACCTTGATTGTGACATCTTCTATGGAGGCCAACCTCAGGCTGAGCTTCTTTGAATGACTAACATGGCAGCAACACCTGGCAACTAGTGCTTAGTGAGTGTGGTCGGATAAGGTGTGATCCCAGCATGCTCAGGTGTTATCTGAGTATCTTGTAGTGCTCTGCTAATATGCTCGAGTCCCCGGGGTAGCATGTTTTGCGGCAGTAGACAGACGCAACACATGCAGGAATTGCCTGTTTTTTAGGTAATCCCTGCATTTGTTGCTTCTGTCTACCGCCGCAAAACATGCTACCCCGGGGACTCGAGCATATTAGCAGAGCACTACCAGATACTCAGATAACACCCGAGCATGCTGGGATCACACCTTATCCGACCATGCTTGCTCAGCACTAGTTGCCAGGTGCTGCTGCCATGTTAGTCATTCAATGAATCTCAGCCTGAGGTTGGGCTCCATGGAAGTGTCACGATTAAGGTGCCGGACATTATTGCAGCACTTTGTAGCTCGCGGTGACTGTAATGTCTCTTATCCGACCACGCTCACTCAGCACTACTGGCAACCCATCAGCAACCTGCAACTGCGTCACAGGGGGCTGAAGGGAACAGGTGACTGCATGCACCGGCCATTGTGCTATCTAAATGCCGCTGTCAGTGATTGACAAGGGCACTTAAATACTCAAAACAGCAGCAATCAAGGTGAGCTCTGATCACTGCTGTTACAGGCAGACGTCGGCTATGTAACACAGCCGACATCTGCCCAGCATGGAGCAGGCTCAGCTCCTGAACCCGCTTCCATACAAACACATCCCTATGGTGACAGTTATGTCAGGGTTAGCAAATTTCACTTGTCTGTTCCTAAATGTGGAAAGACAAATGGAATTCCCTAACACATGTGAGCAAGTCCTAATAGATTTAGTAAAGGTGCCTCAAGCATATGAATGTTATTACACACCACAATGGACTCTTACATACACGCATCTTACAAAAATACATATTATTCCAGATACGCAGACGCGCACAAACACGCAGACGCGTACAAACACATCAGTACACGAATACATCATCTGAACCACCATCAATTGTAATGTCAGGTCAGCCCCATATATCTTTGTATCGCATAAACCTACAACTCCCAGTATGTAATTAACAATAGAGATACTGGGAGTTATCAGTCATCATCAGACTGCGGACCATACAGGAACCACAGTACTGATGAGACACAGGCAGGATCACAAATGAACATTTACATCCAGGTATCTTACCTGAGACGTCTTCTCCGATTAGAGTTGTTCGCTTTCCTTTCTTCCTCTTGTCCAGACTCCATGATGACTTTTCTCATCCACAGCTCGTCTCTGCAGACTTCCATCTTCTCCGGTCTTCTGCAGCACATCCCGACACGATGCCTTTAAAGATAGCAGTGTCATTATAATGCTCCTGAATAAAAATATCTACACTGAGCCCCTGAATAAACCTAACTCTTACAATGCTCCCTGCACAAAACATGACATACACTCTACCCCTCTTATGGTACCTGCTCTCCACACTGTCCTCTCCTTACCATACTGGGCCCCCTCTTCACACTGTCCTCTCACACTGTGTCCCCCCTATACTGCCCAGTCTCTATACTGTGCCCCTTCATCACACTCCCCCTCCTCAGCATACTGTTACCTCCTTGCTGTGCCCTCACACTGTTTTCCCTATACTGCCGCATCTCTATACCTTCCCCCTCACTACCTAGTCTCTGTGCTGTGTCACTTCACACAGAAGTCATTCTCCTCGGCGTGAACGCTCGCACGGATTACAGCGGGTGACACTTAGGAGAGGTGAGTATAAGGATTTTTTTATTTTATTCCTATTTTTACAGTTGGACACGGCGGGAGTAGACTACTACTCTCATCATTGACCCTGCTGCTGCTGATCACAGCGCCTGCAGGGATCTATGATGAGGACAGCGTTCAGCACCCGACTCTTAGGAACAGTGCTAACTGTACACTGATTCCCAAGCACCGGTACGTGTCACATGGATGACACACAGGTGGACACATATCTCCAGTCCCGTAAATATCAGGACATGTGAAAGAGCCCTAATATACACACGCAGATACACATACTCACAGAAATGGGGACACGTACACACGCAGGCAAGCACACACTGAAATGCACACGCAATCATGCACAGACACACTCAGACAATCACACACAAAAATGCAGACACGCAGGGAAGCACGAACACACGTGTGAAGACACATATACACGTAGACATGCAGGCACTCAAATACATACACATGCAGGCATATATGTGTCACCCTGACCTGGATGCCACAAGTGTAATTAAAGCTGTGTCTGAGAGCAAGGGGGAGGTTCTCTAGTCAGGGGAACATTAGCATGCAATGCCTCCTGTCTCAGGCCAGTAGGGGGAGCTGGCTGCCCCTATAAAAGCTGGTACTGAGGGCAGGGTTAGGGAGAACTGGATTGCCTGTCTCAGCACTGAGACGTGTCCCAGAGTGGAGCAGGGACAGAAAGTTGCATTGTAACCTAAGAGGAAGTGTGGCAGTAGGAGAGCCACAAGCCAGAGACAAGAGGCGAAGAGAGCCTGTCTTGGCAGAGAAAAGACTTACTTTACCAGACTTTGGTGTCTGAGGCTGGAAGGATTCCACATGCCCCAGCAGAGAACCAGTCCGCAAGGGACTGTATATTCCTTGGCCTAAGAAGCCTGGAGGCCCTGCCACAACCGAAGGGACCAGTAAAGCCGTACCAGGCTGGGAGCAGAAAGGAACCCACGTCGCAGGCCATACAGGCGAGAATACACGGAAAGCTCGGAAACGTGGGCTGTTACCCTATAACGAGGAGATAGCCAGAAGGAGCGCAGAAAGCACGGTAGGCCTACACCCTCACCCTGACCAGGGCCAATTTCCCCGTTGCTCTCAGACATCCAGGTCCCCTCCTAGCTGGGACTGTTTATGGGTCAGTTTACCTGTTTCAGTAAAGACCCTGGACTGCAACCTATTGTCTGTGTGCTCCTTCGCGCCTCCAGCACTACCGGTACTGGGACTCTCACCACCATCACTCCCACCATCCACTACACTGCCCTGGGGCCGCACTCTTCCCGTGGGGAGTCACACCATCCCAGCTGCACATATCATCAGCCCCAGCGGTCTGCCTTGCAGCGGCGGTTCCTATTGACCGCAAATCCACGGGTGGCGTAGTCGGACATAATCAACAACACGTAACGGACTACCACTGGCCTGACCACCCTGAGCCATGGAACCGGGTTGCCACTACTACTCCCATCGTTCCCCCTATTGCCCGGATCCGAGTGCCCCACGGCCTAGGGGGCGAGTCAGCTTTGGCGTAGTCGGCAGGATTTCGTGCCCACAACCACCGGGTACTGCGTACCTGTGGCGAAGTTTCCCGCCGTCCGGATTCGTTTCCCGCCATCCGGAGCCGATTCCCGCCATCAGACGCCATCTTGGACCGTTTCCCGCCGTCTTCCCGCCATCCACAGCTGCTTCCCGCCATCGGACGCCATCTTCAGGACGCCGCGCGGGAAGAAGAGGGGCGTGGACGTCAAAACCGCGCGAGATACGAAGCTCCGCCCCACGCACCAACGCTGCGCAAGGTCCTGGAAGGGAGAGAGAGCGACGCTGACGTCATCAGGACGCGACGCCAGGTCCTCGTCCATAGCAGCAGCAGCGGAGCCGCGGCCTACAGAAGAGGATCGTCGGAAGGTAGGCCACGCTTAACTAGGGGGGAGGAAGATGTCGGACACAGAGGCGCCCACTACCACCAACGCAGCTGCAGCAGCGGTGATGCCCTTTTCCCTGCCCTACATCCCTGGAGCGGCCTGGCTGCCCAAGTACTCAGGGGAGCCCCATGCCCTAACTGACTTTAAGGAAAGGCTGTACAGTTTGTTCCAGGTTTACCCCCTGACAGAGGAACAGAAGGTCAGCATACTAACAGGGCAGTTAACTGGCGCAGCCCACTGAGGAGAAAAGGACTGTGAAGGGTATTCTGGCCCGGCTGCGGGGTACCTTTGACACACGTACCTCCGCTGAGATTAAAATGAGGTTCTATGGATGTAAGCAGCGGGCACAGGACAGCATCAGAGACTATGCCCTAAATCTGCAGGAAGCCTTGAGGGCTATTCAACAAACTGACCCTGGCAGCGTGCAGGAAACGGATAAGCTGCTAACAGAACAATTCATAGAAGGTCTGCTGTCCAGCACCCACAGGGCCGAGCTGCTCCTCATGTTCTTCCAGAACCCTGACCTGACCTTTGCCCAATTTAAGGACAGGGCCATAAGGGTGCTCCGTGAATCTGCAACCAGTGGTGCTATAAACCCCCGGCGCCCTGCTCTCACCTACCACAAGGAGGCGGCGCCCTCCTCTATGGACCCCGTGGGGGCTGATGCACAGGCCCTGAACCAAGCCCCGTCGAAAGACCTGCACCACCAAGTCCAGGAGCTGACCAGGAGCGTCGCGGCGTTGACCAGGACCGTCCAGGCATTGCAAGTGGACCCGTCAAGAGCCATCGAGCTGGCTTCAAGTCCGGAGGATGTCCCGTGGCGTCGACAGAGGAGGATCCCGTCGTTCCGGGGGAGGCCCACAGACCGCTACGCAGAGGATGGACAGCCCATTTGCCGTCGATGCAACCAGCCCGGACACATTTCCAGGTACTGTAATTTAAACGGGTCCAACCTGGGGCAGAGGGCCAACCCCCAGGCATAAGATCACCAGGCCCTTATAATTGGCGTGATAAGTACGTTGGGGGGCGCCCGGTTTTACCCGTGGTGCTGGACGGTATTGCCATGAGCGCCTTGCTGGATACTGGGTCACAAGTAACCACTATCCCTTATGTACTTTTTAAGCAGTATTGGACTGATGCTGATATCACACGGTATCCAGACAGTAACTTGAGCATCATCGCCAGTAATGGCTTACCCGTGCCGCAGATGGGGTTCAAGGAGATGACCATTAAAATTGGTAAAGTTGAACTGCCGGCACAGGGAGTGATTATTGTGGACATTGACCGTCGTGAAAGTCACCCTAAAAGAACTGTGGGTACTAACGTAATTGAAAATTGTCTTTCAGAGGTAATTGTAATCTTACAACAGGTGGCGGTGAATGCTAGTTCCAGCCAACAGAGAGTCCTCAACAAGGAGATAAAGGCCCTGATGAGACGGCAGCAGGTAGAACTGTCTGGTGGTGAGATCGGTAGCGTAAGACTCAGTGATCCATTCCCCTTTTCCATGCCTCCCAAAAGTGAAATGATGATCTGGTGTCGGACTGCAATCGGGTTGAGAGGTAGAGACTACCAAGCCATGGTAGAACCCGTGTACTCAGACAGCAGGCCCACCATTTTGACAGCCCGGGGGGTGGTTGATGTCCGTCATGGGAGGGTGCCCGTCCGCATCCTCAACATTGGGGAAAGGGAAGTACGCTTACCCAGGTACGCTACACTCGCCAAGCTGTTTGTGGTCGAACACCAAGCTATCAGGGCCGTGGAACCCTTGCCTCCATCTCCTCAGGCGGAGGGTAATGGCTCCCAGAAACAAAAGGAGGACTGGTGCCAGAAACTCCACGTGGGTGCTGACTCCACTCCCCTGCACCAAAAACAAGGAGTCTACCGGGTGGTACAGGAGTACGAGAGAGTCTTTAGTAAGCACCCGCTAGACTTCGGCAGAGTAAAAGGGATAGAACACCACATCCCCACAGGGAGCCACCCACCGATAAAAGAAAGACACCGACCTGTACCCCCTGCACATTATCAGAACGCAAAGGGCATGCTAAGAGAGATGAAGGAAGCTGGGGTCATTAGAGATAGCTGTAGCCCCTGGGCAGCCCCCTTGGTTCTGATGAAAAAGAAAGACGGCACCATGAGAATGTGCGTCGACTATAGACTAATCAACCGTATCACCCACAAAGACGCATATCCGCTGCCTAGAATAGAGGAGTCTTTAGCCGCACTAAAATCGGCTAACTTCTTTTCTACTTTGGACCTTACTAGCGGGTACTGGCAGGTTCCTGTGGCAGAGGCTGACAAGGAGAAGACCGCCTTCACCACCCCGATGGGACTGATTGAGTTCAACTGTATGCCCTTCGGGCTCTGCAACGCACCAGGGACTTTCCAGAGGCTGATGGAATGCTGTCTAGGGCACCGAAACTTCGAGACGGTCCTCCTTTACCTGGACGACGTGATCGTCTATTCGAAGACCTACGAGGACCATCTCAAACACCTGGCTGAGGTGTTCGAAGCCCTGGCAGGCTATGGCCTGAAGGTGAAACCATCGAAGTGTCACCTGCAGAAACCAAAGGTCCAGTACCTAGGGCACGTGGTAAGTGCGGAAGGAGTAGCCCCCGACCCTGACAAGGTCACGGCAATCAAGAGCTGGCCAAGCCCCTCGAACATCAAAGAGGTGAGACAGTTTCTCGGGTTGGTAGGCTACTACCGAAGGTTCATCCCCGGGTTCACTAAGATGGCAGCTCCTATGCAGGACCTCCTGATCGGACAGTCTAAGTCCAGGAGTCAAAAGCCACCCTTCAAGTGGGATAAACCGGAAGAGGAGTCCTTCCGCCAGCTAAAGATGGCCCTCACGGGGGATGAGATCCTGGCCTACCCTGATTACGACCAGCCTTTCATTCTCCACACAGATGCCAGTAATGTGGGACTGGGAGCCGTACTGTCCCAAAACCAACAGGGCAGAGAACAGGTGATCGCATACGCCAGCCGGAAGCTGAGGCCCACCGAGAGGAACCCGGAGAATTACAGCTCCTTCAAGCTAGAATTCTTGGCGGTGGTGTGGGCCGTGACGGAACGCTTCAAGCATTACCTGGCCTCCGCAAAGTTCACCGTGTACACAGACAACAACCCATTGACACACCTGGACAATGCAAGACTGGGTGCCCTGGAACAGCGGTGGATGGCCCGTCTCTCCAACTATGACTCCGTGATCAAGTACCGGGCAGACAAAACCAACGCCAACGCGGACGCCCTATCAAGGATGCCTCACTTACCTGAAGGTGACGAAGACCCAGAAGAGCTGGAGGAGGTAGAACTCCCCGCGTTTCACCGGTATGGAGCCGCTCAACACTCTCACCGCGTGAAGGAGGAGGATCTAACAACTGTGATGATGAATCCTCTACCTCACCACAGCTGGGCCGAGACCCAAGATAGTGACCCTGCAGTCCGCCTGGTGAAAGATCTGCTGACCCGGGAAGACGCCCGGGTAGATCCAGATGCCCCAGAGGAAGCTGTTATGTTCTGCTACCAAAGCTAAGGAAAGAGAGGAGATCTGTCCCTACTATAGGACTTAGCTGAATCCCTACGATGTAACAGGGAACCTGATCCTGCGATCAGACCTGCTAAAGTCCTAATCTAGTCTGTACGGAGACCTATAGATGTGGGGAGGGAATCCCTACAAGTACTAAGGACTGGGAGGAATATGGGACACCTCCTAACAGAAATAGTAGCAGACAGACGAACAAACAAAATAGATAGAACATAGAGGTCCGTAGACCAAGCAAACTAACAGAGCTAGATACAGAGCACAGGCTAGCTAGAAAGTAGATATACAATGAAGTCCAGCAAAGCCAGAAGGGCGGAGCAGGATTAAATAGGCCAACAAGGTCATGTGACCAGCAAAGGAAAAAAAACCTAACAGCAAGGTTCTAACAGTACCCCCCCTTCTAAGAGGATCCTCCGGATCCCCTAGGACCAGGCTTATCAGGAAATCTCCTGTGAAACGCTCTGATAAGTCTGGACGCGGAAACATCATCTGACCTCACCCAAGAGTTATCCTCGGGTCCGAAACCTTTCCAGGCCACAAGATACTGCAAACTACCTCTATACCGTCTAGAGTCAAGGATGCGAGAAATTTCATATTCCCCGTCCTCCACCACCGGAGGAACAGAGGCAGAGGCGTCACCATCCGACACAACAGCTTTTTTTAACAGAGAGACATGAAAGACCGGATTAATTCTCCAGGAGGTAGGAACCTCCAACCTAACAGCAGATTGGTTGACAACCTGAAGCACCTTAAAGGGCCCTACAAACTTGGGACCCAATTTCTTAGAAGGAATCCTCAACCGCAGATTCCTAGAGGACAACCAAACCATGTCACCAACAGCGAACAAAACCTCCTGTCGTTTCCTATCAAAGTAGTCTTTAGATTTTCTGTTGGCCTCCTGAAAATTACCACGCACATCCGTCCAAACTCTTTCCAAATCACCGGAAAAATTCTCCTCCTCAGGCACGGCAGATCCCAACTTGGAGAACGACCCAAACGACGGATGTCTCCCAGAACAACAAAAAAAAGGCGAACAACCAGCAGAAGAAGATGTATGATTGTTCAGAGCAAATTCGGCAAGTGGCAGAAACTCAGACCACCCCTCTTGATTGTCTGCCACAAAACAACGCAAGAACTGCTCAACATCCTGGTTTTTCCTTTCTGTCTGGCCATTAGATTCAGGATGATATCCGGACGAAAACGACAAATGAATTCCCAACCTGTCACAAAAGGCACGCCAAAAACGAGCCACGAACTGAGGACCCCTATCAGAAACAATGTCAGTAGGAACGCCATGAAGTCTGACAATTTCCTTGACAAAGGCCTTAGCGAGAGTTTTAGCGCAGGGCAGTTTGACGAAGGGAACCAAGTGACACATCTTGCTAAAACGGTCCACGACCACCCAGATGACAGTAAAACCCTCAGAGGGGGGAAGGTCAGTTATAAAGTCCATAGCCAAATGTGTCCAAGGAGCACTGGGGACCTCCAAAGGACAAAGTAACCCCGCAGCAGGAGTATGTGAGGACTTAGATCTAGCACATATAGTACATTGGCGCACCCACTTAATGACTTCCTTCTGCCATCCAGGCCACCAAAAACTGCGACCCACCAGTCTCTTGGTCTCAGAGATTCCGGGATGACCTGCCAACCGAGATTCGTGACACTCAACAAACAAATCTCTCCTAAAGGTCCCAGGCACAAACAACCTCCCATGAGGAGTGTTAGATGGGGCATTCTCCTGAGCTTTAAGAATCTCATCTTCCAAAACGGAGTCTAAAGCAGCTATCACAACACCTTCTTGTAAAATGTTTTCCTCTTTCTCAGCACCGACTATGGGAGAAAAACTGCGAGACAAGGCATCCGCCTTAACATTCTTAGTACCAGGGATGTAAGTAACGGAGAAATTAAACCGCGAGAAAAACAGTGCCCACCTAGCCTGACGGGCATTCAGGCGCTTGGCAGCATCAAGATATATCAGACTTTTATGATCCGTAAGAACCTAAACGGGAAATTCCGCACCTTCCAAGAAGTGGCGCCAGTGTTCAAATGCGAGTTTAATAGCCAATAATTCCCGATTACCAATATCGTAATTCAATTCAGTCTCCGAAAATTTTTTTGAAAAAAAGGCACAGGGATGTAATCCATCCCCGTTATCCTGAGACAATACTGCGCCAACCCCCACAGAGGAAGCATCAACCTCAACCAAAAACGGCCTAGTAACATCAGGCTGCATAAGGATGGGAGCAGAGGTGAACCTCTCCTTGAGATACACAAAAGCTTCAATGGCCTCAGAAGACCACTGAACCACATCAGCACCTTTCCTGGTGAGATCAGTCAGAGGTTTGACAATACTAGAAAAATTTTTTATGAATTTTCTATAGTAATTGGCGAAACCCAAAAACCTCTGTATCGATTTCAAACCAATAGGCCTAGGCCATTCCTGCACAGCCTGAACCTTAACCGGATCCATCTCAAAACCTTTGCTGGAGATAATGTAGCCCAAAAAACTAATTCTCTGTACAGCGAACTCACATTTCTCCAGCTTAGCAAAAAGCGAATTGTCCATTAATAACTGTAATACCTCACGCACGCTCCGCCAATGAGACTCCAGATCTGGCGAGTAAATCAAAATGTCATCCAAATACACAACCACATTTTTACCGATCAAAGGTCTAAGGATGTCATTAATCAGATTCTGAAAAAATGCAGGAGCATTAGTAAGACCAAAAGGCATAACCAGATTCTCAAAATGACCCACAGGAGTGTTAAAAGCAGTCTTCCATTCATCACCCTCCTTCATGCGCAACAGATTGTATGCCCCCTTAAGGTCAATTTTAGAGAACCACTTGGCCCCCAATAACTGGTTAAACAGATCAGGAATCAATGGCAGTGGGTAAGGATTGCGTACCGTAATTTTGTTAATCTCACGAAAATCCAGACAAGGACGTAAACCGCCGTCCTTTTTTTTTACAAAAAAAAATCCAACCGCCACAGGAGACTTAGAGGGCCTAATGTGACCGGCGGCCAAACTTGTCTGTATGTATTCCTCCAAAGCCTTCCTCTCAGGAATAGTAAGGTTAAATAAACGACTTTTAGGAAGAATCGCTCCAGGGACAAATTCAATAGAACAATCATAGTCTCTATGGGGAGGCAAAACCTGCGATTCTTTCTCAGAAAAAACTCTCCAAAAATCCTGAATAGGAACAGGCAATTCTCCCCTATCCAAAGCTGCAATACGCCCGTTACAACACTTGTCATAACATTTATGGCTCCAGGATTTAATTTCACTGGTAGACCAATCCAGTACAGGATTGTGAAATTTTAACCAGGGCAAACCCAATATTACTGGAGAAGGCAAGTTATTCAACACTACCAAATCCAATTTCTCATGGTGAACACCATTAATAGTGAGAGGAAATTCACTGACCTTGAGAGTAATATTCTTCAAAGGGGAGCCATCCACAGAAACCACAGCAATGGGGGATGATAAAGGTTCAGGTCTTAAATTGAGTTTTTCCACGAATCCCCCATCAATTACATTCAGTGTAGACCCGCAATCAACAAACACCCGAAATTCCATTAATTTTTCCTGAGCAATGGTGGAAGCAGCTAAAAATATACCCTTGGAATTTAAACAGGCAATACGGGCGTGACTGACCATTTTTTTTTCTTTCTTCATACGAAGCTCACAGCCTTTAATCAAATGACCAGATTTTCCGCAATAGAAACACAAGCCTTCCGAAAAACGACGGTCTTTTTCTTGAGAGCGAGGTGCCACCGATCCAATCTCCATCGGTTCACCACTGTTAGTACACACATTATCATAAACAGAAACTGACATAGCAGAGGATTTGCTCTCATTAACCCTAGCACGCAGTCTTCTATCCACCCGTATAGCTAATTGCATAGCCTGTTGCAAATCCTCAGGTGTAGGATAAGCAATTAGCAGGTCTTTAACCCTTTCACTGAGCCCAGCAAGAAATAGACTTTTCAGAGCAGAATCGTTCCACCCTGTTTGAGTGGACCAACGACGAAAATGAGTACAATATTTTTCTACATTACCTGATCCTTGTTTTAAACGTCTCAACTCAGTCTCAGCTGATGCCACACGGTCAGGATCATCATATAATAATCCTAAAGCAGAAAAAAAACTATCCACTGATCTGAAGCATGTATCACTAGGTTGCAAAGAAAAGGCCCACTCCTGAGGCTCTTTGCGCAAAAGTGACATTATGAACCCTACGCGCTGGGATTCATCCCCAGAGGACTTGGGTCTCAAACGAAAATACATTTTTAAATGAAAAAAATTCTCGATGTTCACCAAAAAATAAATCCGGCAAACATACCTTAGGCTCCAAGAAATATGCTCCAGGACAGTTACTCACGTGCTGACGGAGCTCGGCCACTTCCAGAGAGAGTCCCTGCAGGTGTTTAGCCAAATCCTGAACCGACACCATGATGGAACAAAAAAAAAAAAAAAAAAATCTTTCCTTAGAGAATTTGCAGGCTGGACTTACTGTTATGTTCTGCTACCAAAGCTAAGGAAAGAGAGGAGATCTGTCCCTACTATAGGACTCAGCTGAATCCCTACGATGTAACAGGGAACCTGATCCTGCGATCAGACCTGCTAAAGTCCTAATCTAGTCTGTACGGAGACCTATAGATGTGGGGAGGGAATCCCTACAAGTACTAAGGACTGGGAGGAATATGGGACACCTCCTAACAGAAATAGTAGCAGACAGACGAACAAACAAAATAGATAGAACATAGAGGTCCGTAGACCAAGCAAACTAACAGAGCTAGATACAGAGCACAGGCTAGCTACAAAGTAGATATACAATGAAGTCCAGCAAAGCCAGAAGGGCAGAGCAGGATTAAATAGGCCAACAAGGTCATGTGACCAGCAAAGGAAAAAAAACCTAACAGCAAGGTTCTAACAGAAGCCAAGCAGCTATGGAAGGAGAAGAGCAAGCTGTTCCTCTACGAAGGCAAGTTGTGCAGAAGGATTGTCAACCACCGGACGCACGAGCTGACCTGGCAAGTCGTGGTCCCAAGGCGAGATGCAGCTATGGTCCTGGGGGCTTACCATGACAGAGCGGGGCACTTCGGTTGGAAGAAACTGGAGTTCCTGCTAAGAGGAAGATTCTTTTGGGTCGGCATGAGAGGAGCAGTAGAAAAGTGGTGCAGAGACTGTGGCCCTTGTCACCTAAGGAGGAAGGACCGCACCAGCCAGAAGACACCCTTGAGGCCCATCGTCACCACGCAGCCTCTTGAGCTGGTAGCTCTGGACCATGTCAAATTGGCTCCAAGCCGGTCAGGATACATCTATGCCCTGACAATCGTGGACCACTATTCCCGTTTTCTCGTGGTGGTCCCGGTAAAAGACTTGACAGCCCAAACAGCGGCCAGAGCCTTCCAGCAATACTTCTGCCGTCCACACGGGTATCCGGAACAGGTCCTGACAGACCAGGGTCCAGCGTTCGAGGCTGAAATCTTCCAGGAGTTCTGCAACCTCTATGGCTGTAAGAAGATTCGTACAACGCCTTACCACCCCCAAACCAACGGGATGTGTGAGAAGATGAACAATATAGTCATTGATCTCCTGAAGACATTGCCCCTGGAGGAACGCAGCCTGTGGCCAGAAAAACTGCCGGACCTGGTAGACATGTACAACAATATCCCGGTGAACGCTACAAACTGCACCCCGGCTTACCTGATGCGAGCCAGACCGGGTAAGCTGCCCGTAGACCTGGAGATGGGAGTCCTAATACCTGAGGACACCTCCCCGGATGCGGACTGGGATACGGAAAGGCAACTGCAGTACAAGAAGGTACAGGAGAGTGGAGAAGAGCCTGGCCCAGGTGAGAGAGAAGCAAGAAAGACTCTTCAATCAACACGCCCCTGCTGGTCCCCTAGAACCTGGTGAGCAAGTCCTAAAGTGAAAAAGAAGGCTACATAAGTTGGACGACCAGTGGGAAAGGGAACCCTACACCGTACTGCAGTCTGACTACGACAACCCAAAGGTGTGCGTAATCACCAAGGACGGAGGAGAAACCACTAGTGTCGTCTCCAGAGACCACCTCAAAAGGTGCCCCGAGCAACTCCGTAGTGCAGAAGAGGATCAGAGTGACCTTGAACCCGCAGAGGACAAGGAAGAAATGATCAGCACCGTTCTCGGAGAGTTCCCTCAGTCCTGGACTCGCATAAATGATGCCATAGTGGTACCTGTCCTGCATTTCCTGCAACTGGCACAGCAACAACCAACACCAGAGCCGGAAGGTGAAGAGGAGCAAGCGGTTCCAGAGGCAGAAGAGCCTGTACCAGCAGCCCAGGAGAGTCAACCCTCTGCTGACAGTGAGCCTGCCATGCCTGCGGTAAGCCAAAGAACCCGCAGACAGCTGCCTGCCCTACCTGTACACCCAGCTGGTAGCTGAACCCCTAACGCTAGTGGGGAAAGCCAGGTTAGTCCACCACCAGACAGTGGGTTAAGGAGGTCAACCAGGAGCACAAAGGGACAGATACCCGCTCGCTGGAGAATATAGGATGCACTAAATTGTAAATAACCTTGTTTCCAAATGTTAAAATGTTTGCCAAAGTTACCTGCATGTTTATTAATAGTGTGTTTCAGTTTCTTGCAGCTACCGTAAGGACTCAAAGGTTATGGACTTTTTATAACCGGGACCTTGTGTGGACTGCATTCTGAGCCTAAACCAGGAATGAACTAAGACTGTGAAGGACTTGGGGTAGGACAGACCCCCACCTGGTTAAGGCTCCCCGTTGGGTTGGTGATATGGACACCCGGTCACAGACCACACTGTGACCTTAAGAACTCAATTTGTGCGTCGTCTGTCTATTAATGTTTTATGGTTATGCATGTTATTCTTTGTTTACTGTTTAGTCCCGGAGTACTAAATTTCACTAGGGGGGAATGTGTCACCCTGACCTGGATGCCACAAGTGTAATTAAAGCTGTGTCTGAGAGCAAGGGGGAGGTTCTCTAGTCAGGGGAACATTAGCATGCAATGCCTCCTGTCTCAGGCCAGTAGGGGGAGCTGGCTGCCCCTATAAAAGCTGGTACTGAGGGCAGAGTTAGGGAGAACTGGATTGCCTGTCTCAGCACTGAGACGTGTCCCAGAGTGGAGCAGGGACAGAAAGTTGCATTGTAACCTAAGAGGAAGTGTGGCAGTAGGAGAGCCACAAGCCAGAGACAAGAGGCGAAGAGAGCCTGTCTTGGCAGAGAAAAGACTTACTTTACCAGACTTTGGTGTCTGAGGCTGGAAGGATTCCACATCCCCCAGCAGAGAACCAGTCCGCAAGGGACTGTATATTCCTTGGCCTAAGAAGCCTGGAGGCCCTGCCACAACCGAAGGGACCAGTAAAGCCGTACCAGGCTGGGAGCAGAAAGGAACCCACGTCGCAGGCCATACAGGCGAGAATACACGGAAAGCTCGGAAACGTGGGCTGTTACCCTATAACGAGGAGATAGCCAGAAGGAGCGCAGAAAGCACGGTAGGCCTACACCCTCACCCTGACCAGGGCCAATTTCCCCGTTGCTCTCAGACATCCAGGTCCCCTCCTAGCTGGGACTGTTTATGGGTCAGTTTACCTGTTTCAGTAAAGACCCTGGACTGCAACCTATTGTCTGTGTGCTCCTTTGCGCCTCCAGCACTACCGGTACTGGGACTCTCACCACCATCACTCCCACCATCCACTACACTGCCCTGGGGCCGCACTCTTCCCGTGGGGAGTCACACCATCCCAGCTGCACATATCATCAGCCCCAGCGGTCTGCCTTGCAGCGGCGGTTCCTAATGACCGCAAATCCACGGGTGGCGTAGTCGGACATAATCAACAACACGTAACGGACTACCACTGGCCTGACCACCCTGAGCCACGGAACCGGGTTGCCACTACTACTCCCATCGTTCCCCCTATTGCCCGGATCCGAGTGCCCCACGGCCCAGGGGGCGAGTCATATACACACACACACATGCAGGCATATACACACACACACATGCAGGCATATACACACACACACATGCAGGCATATACACACTCACATGCAGGCATATACACACACATGCAGGCATATACACACACACATGCAGGCATATACACACACATGCAGGCATATACACACACACATGCAGGCATACACACACTGTACACACATGCAGGCATATACACACACACATGCAGGCATATACACACACACACATGCAGGCATACGCACACACACATGCAGGCATACACACACACACACACACACACATGAAGGCAGGCATATACACACACTATACACACACAGGCATATACACACACGCAGGCATATACACACACAGGCATATACACACACAGGCATATACACACAGGCATATACACACACACACAGGCATATACACACACAGGCATATACACACACAGGCATATACACACAGGCATATACACACACACACAGGCATATACACACACAGGCATATACACACACAGGCATATACACACACGCAGGCATATACACACACGCAGGCATATACACACACACGCAGGAATATACACACAGGCATATACACACACAGGCATATACACACACAGGCACATACACACACACACACACGCATTCAGGCATATACACACACAAGCATGCAGGCATATATACACACACATGCAAGCATACACACATGCAGGCATATACACACACACATGCAGGCATATATACACACACAGGCATATACACACACATACATGCAGGCATATACACACACACACTGTACACACATGCAGGCATACACACACACATGCAGGCAGGCATATACACATACACTGTACACACACAGGCATATACACACACACAGGCATATACACACAGGCATATACACACACAGGCATATACATACACACAGGCATATACACACACAGGCATATACACACACAGGCATATACACACAGGCATATACACACACAGGCACATACACAGGCACCTACACACACACACGCAGGCATATACACACACACGCAGGCATATACACACACGCATATATACACACACACACACAGGCATATACACACACACAGGCATATACACACACAGGCATATATACATACACAGGCACATACACACACAGGCATATACAAATACACACACAGGCATATACACACGCATGCAGGCATATACACACACATGCAGGCATACACACACATGCAGGCATATACACACACACACACATACACATGCAGGCATATATACACACACATAGGCATATACACACACATGCAGATATATATACACACACATACAGGCATATACACACACACACACATACACATGCAGGCATATATACACACACATAGGCATATACACACACATACAGGCATATACACACACACACACTGTACACACATGCAGGCATATACACACACACACATGCAGGCATACACACACACATGCAGATATAGGTATATATACACACACACGCAGGCAGGCAGGCATATACACACACTGTACACACACAGGCATATACACACACAGGCATATACACACAGGCATATACACACACAGGCATATACACACACACAGGCATATACACACAGGCATATACACACAGGCATATGCACACACAGGCATATACACACACAGGCATATATACACACAGGCATATATACACACACGCAGGCATATACACACACACACATGCATATACACACACACACGCAGGAATATACACACACACAGGCATATACACACACACGCAGGCATATACACACACACACAGGCATATACACACACACAGGCATATACACACACACACACACGCAGGAATATACACACACACAGGCATATACACACACAGGCACATACACACAGGCATATACACACACACACACAGGCAGGATATACATAAAAATTCATACAAACACACACAAATATTACACTACCTGTACAGTACAGACACGCTCCTAAGGCGGGAGACTGCAGTGCAGGGCGCGCTGTGTCGTCACTTTCAGCAGACGTGCGGCCCTGTCTGCTAAGTGTGACGCTGCAGTGCAGCCCCTGCTCTGCTCTTCGGCTCTCCTGCTCCCAGGCCCCTCCCGCTACTGTCCTGGGCATCGCGGCGGCGGTGAGAGTGCATGCGCGCCCTTAAGGGGCCCGCGACCACTTTTTTTTTTTTTTAATTTTCCTCTGTCTTCTCTGCAGGGGGCCCAGGGCCCACCGGGAAATTTCCCGGCACCCCGCCAGGCCTGTCCGAGCCTGGTAGATATTCATTAGTAAATAAAAAATTACACTCATTATCGATAATCCTGGTCCCTTACAGACAGTTAGAGATAACTAAAATGAGAGATTTTGCCAATTGCAGAACGTCAGGAGTGGTGTTTCTCTGCACATGCACGTGCCCAATGGATTACATTGGAAAAACGAAACGCGAACTGTGTGTTCGGATAGGTGAGCACCTTGGAGATGTGAGACATAACAGAGATACACCACTCGCCAGGCACATATTATCTAAACATGGAGGAGATGTGGGATGCATGTCTTTTAGGGTCCTGGAAGTGGTGGCACAGTCAGTCAGACAGGGTGCGGGGGCGCCACGAAGTACAAATTAGGGTGCCAACCTCCGCTGCTAGGAAGGGAAAGAAATTAGGAACAGAATAGGGACAGAATTAATCTGTATTCCCACCTTTGTTGATGTATTACCTTATCACTGATGTCCTAATATTATGAGCATCTTTGTTGTTTGTCTATGGATTGCCTACAGTCCTTTTTAGAATTTACTATTAAAAGGTATTTTTTAGGGGGCTTTTACAAAGCACAGATTTCCACTGGTCTAACGTCCATTCCTTGTTTTCTTTAGCCCAAACAAGTCTCTTCTGCTTGTTGCCTGTCCTTAGCAGTGGTTTCCTAGCAGCTATTTTACCATGAAGGCCTGCTGCACAAAGTCTCCTCTTAACAGTTGTTGTAGAGATGTGTCTGCTGCTAGAACTCTGTGTGGCATTGACCTGGTCTCTAATCTGAGCTGCTGTTAACCTGCGATTTCTGAGGCTGGTGACTTGGATAAACTTATCCTCAGAAGCAGAGGTGATTCTTGGTCTTCCTTTCCTGGGGCAGTCCTCATGTGAGCCAGTTTCTTTGTAGCGCTTGATGGTTTTTGCAGCTGCACTTGGGGACACTTTCAAGGTTTTCCCAATTTTTCGGACTGACTGACCTTCATTTCTTCAAGTAATGATAGCCACTCATTTTTCTTTACTTAGCTGCTTTTTTCTTGCCATAATACAAATTCTAACAGTCTATTCAGTAGGACTATCAGCTGTGTATCCACCAGACTTCTGCACAACACAACTGATGGTCCCAACCCCATTTATAAGGCAAGAAATCCCACTTATTAAACCTGACAGGGCACACCTGTGAAGTGAAAAACATTTCTGTTGACTACCACTTGAAGCTCATCAAGAGAATGCCAAGAGTGTGCAAAGCAGTCATCAAAGCAAAAGGTGGCTACTTTGAAGAACCTAGAATATAAGACATATTTTCAGTTGTTTCACACTTTTTTGTTAAGTATATAATTCCACATGTGTTAATTCATAGTTTTGATGCCTTCAGTGTGAATGTACAATTTTCATAGTCATGAAAATACAGAAAAATCTTTAAATGAGAAGGTGTGTCCAAACTTTTGGTCTGTACTGTATGTCAACAGATTATTATATAAAGACATTAGCTGTATTCACTGTGAACTTTAAAATGATAATAATTGCATTCATAATACGGTAATCTGTAAATTTCTGCAGCTTCAAATTTTTTTTTTTATTTCCTATGGGAAAAAGTGCTCTATTTTTTTTCTTGATGTTGCAGATTTTCTGCAGTATTTCCGCACCCATTAATAAATTAGGTTACTGTTTAGTGTTGAGCAACCCCCGTAGTGTTTGAGTTCGGTTCGGTTCGTCGAACACCCATATGTTCGACGAACTGTTCGTCGAACTGTTCGACGAACACCTCCGACCACCTTTAAAACCAATGGCAGGCAAACAAAAACGCATAGCAACACATAGAAAACACATAGAAAACACTTCAAAGGTGTCCAAAAACTGACAAACTGCTCAGAAGACACAACTAACACATGGAAAAGTGACAAGTACATATAGTCATGCGAAAAGAAAAGAGGTGGAGGAGTAAAAGGAGGGGGAGACACAGATATAGGCATGTCATGCCCTTCTGAAATCAAGAAAGGCTGGAGTAAAAATCTAAAATCAGCCTACCAACACCCAGACGTCGTGACAAGAAAATTAAAAAAATAAATATCTTTAGGTAGAATGGCTTTTCCATTCAGAACACTTACAAGACGTAGTGGTATCCCCGTTGTGGGTTGTGCCAAAAACGGAACCCAATACATTCGGACTAAAGCACCATTTGTCATATCCAAGGGGCAGGTCAGTAAACGACATCATTGACGCGGAACCAAGTACAGTAGTATATACTGTACATCCTTTGACAAGGCAATCAGGCGTATCAAGAAGTTGGGAAGGGTCACCCTAATGGCCAAAACAGACATTGATGCGGCGTTCCGGTTACTTACTACCTGTGCCTCCGAATAGTGTCCACCTATTGGGCTGCTTCTGGGAAGGAGCATACTGTATAGATCGCTGTTTGCCCATGGGGTGCTCCAGATCCTGCTCAATATTTGAGGCGTTTAGTTGCTTCCTCGAATGGGTTGTAATGGACGTTTCTAAGGGGGCACATATTATCCATTACCTTGACAACTTCTTATGCCTGGGCCCAAAAGATTTGCCACAGTGTGAATACATGCGGTAGTCCACCTGTGAGAAGGAGAGAGCTGGAGGGAGAGCGGACACCACAGAGCCGAGTGGTTGGATGGAGAACGGAAGAAGGAAAGAGGGCGGGGGAGGTAAGGGAGTACAGTGGAAGGCCGACCTGAACTCCCCCACGTTCCTGCTGGGCGGGGAACAGCCCTGGGAAGAAAAGCCGCTTGCGCATCCCTTTGAGATTACGGGCGCGAGCGGGCAAAGGGATTACGCTGGAGTGCGAAGCCGACACGGCCAGTCCATTCCTGCCCATGCGACCTCCGTGTCGCCGGGTTTGTGCCAGAGCCGCGGTGGACCCTGATGGCCAGCCCCCTCTCCCAATACTGGTGCCTGTCCGCTGGTGGGTCGAGCCCCCCCACGGTGGGGGGGGGGGGTAACATCTGCAGAAGAAAGATCATCTTCCAGCCAAACTAAGATGTCTACTTCTTTTCGTGGATAATGTTATACGATCCCTTTCTTACGGACACGCCCATCACTACAAATTCCAGATGAGGCACAAAAACAGCAGGTGCTTCAATGGATATCAAGTGCTCCTTCAAGTGGGCTCTCCTCCACCTCAACTTCAACATCACAAATACTCCAGTCCTCAGGGGTGTCACCCCAATCGCACTTGCTTCCTCACAGCTCCCAAGTCTCCAGCTGCCCGTCTGAGTATGGGGTAACACAGATGGTTGAGTCTGCAGAGCTGTTTACTCATACTATAGCCTGGGAATCAGAGGTCTGCTGCAGAGCTTCTGTGAATCCAGACGAGGAAATGATCTGCACTGATGCCCAGAATGTTTATGAGTCGGATCCAGGCCCAGATGAAAAAGGTTCTGAGCATAATGTAGACTCTCATTCCCAAACTGTAACTCCTGTTGGTGGAGACAATCAGGAAGACGATGATGAGACTCAGATACCTGATTGGAGCGACAACTTGACTTTTCGGTCAGGGCAGGAAGAGGTTGGCTCTGAGGACAACAGGTGTGAGAACACACAGGGTGATGATGACGAGGTTGGAGATTCCACTTACTGTGAACCCACAGTCAGCCAGTCGATAAGGTCAGCAGAGGAGGTGGAGGAGGATGCTATTGACGACGAGGTTAGGTTGCGCCTTCCTGGACAGAGACGTAGTACTGGAAGCACATCAACAACTGCATCCTCAACCACAACTCTGCCTCTGACCACAAGTCGTGGTGGCTCTTCAAGTCGCATGGGCTCTAAGCATTGCATAGCCTGGGCATTTTTTGAGATCGATAAGGATGACCCAACTCATGTTAACTGTAACATTTGTCACCAAAAGCTAAGTAGAGGCCAAAAAATCCATAGTTTGAGTACTTCATGCATGAACCGTCACATGGATATGAAGCATAAGTTACAGTGGGAAGCTCACTGTGCTACAATGCGGCCTAGCGGGCCGGGCCAACCACCATCTGCCCCATCTTGTGCATCCGCGGCCTCTTCATCCTCTGTGACTGGGGGGACAGCAGTCACACATGTTTTTGGACGCAGACCTGCCACCTCTTTACCCGCAACAGCCAGTGTGATTGGCAGGTTGTCAGTTCATTTGGAAGTGGAAACACCTGCTGGTGTTGAGCGCTCTCCGACATCGAGAGCACCACCTTTGGATCAAGGCAACATAACATGTCCGCCTGCATCTTCCTCACAGACCCGCAGTTTGCCGGGGACACCCTACTCAACCCCGTCTAAACACAACAGCCAGCCCTCGGTCCCTCAGATGTGGACAAGTAAAAGACCATTTCCTCCTAGCCATGATGATGTACAATACAAAGTTATATTGTGGTACCATGTTAGCCAGAAAAATCGATGTAAATACTTTTATGCCAAAAGTGACAGAAGTATTCTTGTGGTGATACCTTTATTGGCTAACCAGAAAAAAAATATATATATATATGCAAGCTTTCAGAGCACAGAGGCTCCTTCTTCAGGCAAGATTACAAATTAATTCATAAGACAAAAGGCACAACATTTGAGAGATGTTACAAGAAATTTGTTCATGAGGTGTAAGTTGTGATGCCTCCTACTGATAAGTTAGGGAGAGCTAATTAGTTTTTTTTTGTTGCAAAATGAGAGGCCTTGGTAATGTTTAATTATCTGGAGGTGTGAATTGTGTCCATGTAGTGACTCATAAAGCCAGGTGTTATATTTAGTCCTGTTGTCAGTGAATTGAAGATCCTTATAAATTTGAATTCCCAAATGTTTCTTTCTCTGTTGCCCTTGAAGTGACCTTTTAGTATTAAAACTTTTAGATCTTTCATACAGTGTCCCCGGCCAGAGAAATGTTTTCCCACAGGTGTATCCAGTTCATTCTTAATTGTGTGTCTGTGTAAATTCATTCTGGTTTGCAGCCTTTGCATAGTTTCTCCAATATAAACTCCTTCTGGGCACTTTGTACATTGTATCATGTACACCACATTGGAGGATGTACATGAAAAGACATCCATGATTTTGTAGTCCAGATTTGTGTTAGGTATGCAGACTGTATTTGATGGTAATATGTGGGTACAAGTTTTGCATTTTTTGTTTTTACATGGGAATGTGCCCGTCACTGATGGTGATGAGAGGACATATCTGACAAGGAGATTCCTTAAGTTAGGGGGCAATTTGTAGGAGAGAAGTGGTAGTTCTGGGAATATTTCTTTCAGTTTGTGGTCTCTGTGGAATATGGGTTGGAGATCAGCACCAATTTTCCTTAGGATGTTCATGTGGGGGTTGTATGTGACCACAAGAGGTACCCTGTTGTTGTCCTCCCTTTGTCTGTAATTCAGATCCTAGCCATGACAAAGCTAAGAGGTTGAATTTGACCATCTGCAAGCTCTTGGCTACAGAAATGCTGCCTTTCCGCCTGGTGGACACAGAGGATTTTCGAGACCTTATGTCCGTTGCAGTGCCCCAGTTCCAGATGCCCAGTCGGCACTACTTCTCAAAGAAAGCTGTGCCTGCGCTACACCAGCATGTCGCACACAACATCACCGCTTCTTTGAGAAACTCTGTGCGTGACAGGGTGCATTTCACCACAGACACTTGGACGAGTAGGCATGGACAGGGGCGTTACATGTCGCTGACTGGGCACTGGGTAACTATGGTGACAGCAGGACAAGGGGCTGCTGTCCAAGTCTTGCCGTCCCCACGCGTTGTGCGTCAATCCTCTTTATCTTGAAGTTCCTCCACTGCTTCTGCCTCCTCAACCTCCTCTCGGTCCTCCACCTGCACCCAAAGCCTGTCTGGTAATGCCACCCGCTTTCTAACTGTGAGGAAGGAATCCTGCACACCTCCTTACTATGCTGGCAGCAGGGCTCAACGGCATCAGGCGGTGTTTACTTTGAAATGTCTGGGAAATGTGAGTCACACAGCTGAGGAGTTGTGGTCAGCTCTGGAGACCCAGTTTCATGAATGGTTGTCTCCACTGGACCTGCAACCAGGGAAGGCCGTGTGCGACAATGCTGCAAACCTGGGTGCGGCCCTTCGCCGGGGCAATGTCACACACATGCCTTGTATGGCTCATGTGTTGAACCTGGTTGTCCAGCAATTTTTAGCCCACTATCCCAGAATAGATGGCCTTCTGCAGAGGGCACAGTCGCTGTGTGCTCACTTCCGCTGTTCGCATCCCGCAGCTCAATGACTTACATCTCTACAGAAGTCGTTGGGCCTGCCAGTTCACCGGCTGAAATGCGATGTGCCGACACGGTGGAACTCAACTCTGCACATGTTGCAACGACTGTGGCAGCACCGACAAGCCCTGGTGCAATACGTTCTGACGTATAGCCTGGGCCAACGAGATCCAGAGGTGGGGCAAATCACGCTGCAGGAGTGGCCTCAGATCAGGGACCTATGAAGTTGACGCGCCCCCTGGGCCATGGGGTACCCGGAGCCGGGCCGGTAGACGCTGGGGGTTGTAGTCACTGTGGCGGTGACCCGGTCCGTGACCCAGGGCGGTCAATCCAAGGGTAATTTGTATATATGGGTTTTATAATGTCCGACTACGCCACCTGTGGAGTGCGACCAAAGGGGCCGCAGCTGCGGAACAGTCCTCTGAAGCTGGTGGTTTTTCAGCAATGGTATTATTACTCCCCACAGGAAGAGTGTAGCTTCAGGGCAGTGTGGATGGATGATGGTGGTTGTAGTGCAGGGAGTCAGTAATGAACACAGAGTCCATGTGATGCAGTCCCAAGATCTTTACTCACAGTTGTTGCAGTCCAGATTACAGGTACCAGAGCAATCTCCCCCGTCGTGCTGTGCATACTCAGTGAGGGGCTCAGTCCACCCCCAGATAGCTCCGGAGTATTTAGCAGGACCCCCTTCTGTGTGTCCTTTCTCTGGCCTTCTCCCTGCACCTCACACCCAGTGACACTTCTATCCGGTACCCTCGGGCCTTGGCGGGCGATGTGTGTTCCGTCCCCTGGGTCCTATGTGGCTACCTTCTTAGTGAGACTGGTGTGGACTTTGGCCTGCAGTACATGAAATGCTGCAGCCTCCGGTTTCTAGTTGAGCCTTGCTGTTTCTCCACTAGTTGAGGGACAGGTTCCCCTTATCTGGCCTGACTCCTCTACCTCCTGGTAGCAGCGGGCGTACGGGTGGCCTTCTGCACGGCCCGTACCCCTAGGGTCCCTTCGGTTCCTGAAGCCTTCCTGCTAACACTCCTCTCTTCTCTCCTTCAGTCCTGGGCCTCCCAGGTTAGGCCTGCCTCCGGAGCAGAACTCAAGCAGAGCCTCTGCTCCTGTCACTTCTCCTCCTCTGACTGGCTTGCTCTTTCTAAGATGGCTTCCTATTTATACTCTCCCTGTCATGTGCTCCCCTAAGCTGCTTTCTCCACCCACCCCCACTACAGAGGACCCTCCCACCAGCTAGGGACCTGGGACTGTGCTCTCCCTTAGGAGCAATCTCGCCCTACCCTCACTGCAGGTATGTGTTGGATGCAGGTGTTAGGGTCCCGAGGTATACTCCTTCCTTACCTGAGGGTGAGATACCACACTTCTGGGTGAGATGCAGTACCTCTGTGGCGACTGAACCCCCAGGGGCACCACACACCCTTCTGCACAGTTTTGAAATGGCGACGAAGATGTTTAGTGCTGACGACGATGCCATTATCAGCATGGCTATTCTTGTGATTTACATGCTGGCGCACACGTTAAAAAGAATTCAGAGTCAGGTGGTGGGACAAGAGGAGGTGGAGGAAGTAGAGGAGGAGTCGTATGTGGAAGGGATAACATCTCCAAGGTCCAGACGGTCGGCAGCACCAAGGCGGCAGGAATGGGAGGGTGGGGGAGAGGGATTAACCAGGGCGCATGGTAGCAGCCAAACTGTTGAGGAAGGTGCAGGAGCCGAGGAAGAAGTGGAGGACGAACTGGCGATGGGCATGTAAGACTCATCAGATGAGGGAGACCTTGATCACATTTCTGTTGTGCGAGGTTGGGGGGAGAGGGCAGAGGAAGGAAGCATGATTCTTACCTCGCTACCAACACAACAAGGACTTGGGCCTCCTGGATGCGCAAGACACATGAGTGCCTTCTTGCTGCACTACCTGCAACATGACCTTCGGATTGTCAGAATTCGAAGTAATCCCGACTACTGGGTTGCCACACTCTTAGATCCCCGGTACAAAAGTAAATTTGCCAAAATAATTCCTGCCATAGAAAGGGATTCACGCATGCAGGAGTATCTGCAGAGGTTGTTGCAGAATCTTACATGTGCTTTTCCACAAAACACCAGTGGTGCACGTAGTGAATCTCACAGTTCTAACTTGCAAACCGTGGGACTGTCCAGTCTTCATCACTCAAACCGTAACAGTAACACAGTATCTGCTGGTAACAGCAATTTTGTGGAATCGTTTCACCACTTTTTTAGACCATCCATTGCAAGGCCACAGGAGACAAGAAGTCTGACACATAGTCAACGCCTAGAGAGGATGGTACAGGAGTATCTCCAAGTGAACATCGAAGCTATGACTGTGTCACTGGACTCTTGCTCATTTTGGGCTTCCAATCTGGAAAAATGGCCGGAGCTCGCCACTCACGCCTTGGAGATCTTGTCATGCCCTGCAGCCAGCGTTCTCTCTGAACGTGTGTTCAGTGCTGTTGGTGGTGTGCTGACAGATAAGCGCACGCGGCTGTACACTGAGAATGTAGACAGACTCACGTTCATAAAGATGAACAAATCATGGATCCGCAAGGACTTTTCTACCCCTGTGTCATCCTGGGGAGACTAAAAGCTTGAGGATTTGGTAAAATCACCTCACCAACCATTTTAAGCAACTCTGGGGCAATTGATGCCACTTAAGTGTGCCACAATTTTTGGAAAAAATGGAGACTCTTTGGCATCGTCAATTCCAGGTGGGTTGTGTCGCTCCCCCCCCCCCCCTTTTAACTGTATGAAACTACATACACTATGGCTTGGGGTAACACAGATGGTTGAGTCTGAAGAGCTGTCTACTCAGAGGTCTGCTCCAAAGCTTCAGTGTCTGCTAGTCAGCGTAGAATTTTTAACTGCATCTAGCCTAGGCAATACTTTGGGCGTAGTAGCCCAGCTGCGAAGCAAGCTGCACCGCCTGTGTATCTAATAAGAATTTTTAAATGCATCTAGCCTAGGCAGACTGTGGGGACCCCCAACCAATCCCAGACGCTTAGCCCCCCTACCGCCCCCCTTTCCTTGACAATACTATAATGTAACTCTTACAACTGGATGGGTGAGGATCGGTCACAGCTTTATTAACTCTTTATACTCATTCCATTAGAAAGGCATTTTATTTCTAAAATAATTCAGCTTGTTGCAGCATGCCCTGGGTCTCCACACCGGCAAGTTGGCCAACAAGTGTAACTCTCCAACATGTCCTTTCTATTTCCAGGCCACGGAGGATCCTGCGTACTCGTATGCAGGACTCTGACCCCCATTCATCACTCTTAACGCTTGTTCCACTCTGCCCTGGAGTCCTGACAGGAATATGTCCAGTCCAATATCCATTAAGTGAACACCGTCGGCCCGTATGAGGCCTGCTTTATCTCCCTCCAGTTGTCGGTGTTGTATCACTACACCGCCTCTGTCTCTTCTAAATTTTGCCATCCGAATATTTATTACCTGCCTTGTCCATTCGATGGCCGTGATGTCTCACGCACCTTGCCATACCGCTATCGGCACAATCTCTGACCATACTATAGTTAGTTTTGTGAAAAATTCTCTGAAGCGCTCAGTGTCTAGTTTCATTATTGCCATTAGTTATGCGCTCTTGTGATGACCTAGGTCGTTTCCCCGGGCCTGTATAACTAAGATAACCAGACCTCTTACCTCTCTCCCTACCTTGATTACCTCCATTAGTACCTGTGGCCATAGCAGGCCTCTAATACCTCTCCAGTTGAAATATGTGTTATGAAACTCTAATTTCCTCCCGCCTGGGCAGACTTTCGCCCTTTTTTCTGCCCAATATATATGCGAGTGGCCTATCACCCACACTGTTGGCTTAGCGTCACCTGTAAAAGAAACAAACCACGTTAGGATAACAAGTCCGGTCTTATGTATCTCGCCAAACACGTGGATCGCCATCTCCCTATTCTCTGAACTTCCGTTTCTGACAGACCTGCTCTTGCTGCTTCCTTGGCCGCGCCTATGCGGAATGAGTGTGTCCCGTAATCTTTGGGGTGGTTCCCTGCCGATGTTATGCATTTATTAAATATAGCTTGGAACTGGTATCTTGATAAAGGCGTTCCATCAATGTGTGATAGGAAGAAATTACTTTGTGATCTGATGGTTATAAATGTTTTTACTATTGATACCCGACTCAGTGTACCATTTGTGGGTTGTAGAAGTACCCAAGTGCCCCTGCCCACTGGAACCGTTTGCGATTGGCGTATGCGTAGACGTATTGCATTATTGGCTATGACTACATCCTGGTGTAATAAGCCTCCACTGGTGGTAATTTTGGATTGAGGGACTAATTCGCTTATGCATAGCGCCCCGAAGAAGGCGATCGCAAATGCAGTAGACAGTAGTGTTGCTTCAAATTGTGAGTGTCATGTTAATGGTGTTAGGGATATGATGTGAGAAATCAGTTTTAGTGACACGGGACGGGACCTCTACACTCCTGACTTGGCTGACCCCTTTTCCACCCTTTTATGGATTGTCTGATGATGAATCTCTTTGTCACATCTCCCCAATTCAGTAGTTGGAAGTGAAATGCTACTCCGGTCAGACACCGCTGCGCTGACGCCCCTGATATGCCCCTCATCATTAGCTTGTGGAGAAATTCTATGGTGACTTGTAATCTGGCTTGTTCACATTGGTCAACCCGTCTGCCTGCTACTAGTCGTGTCCACTCTTCCCATGCCTTACCGTATGCTTGCCACGTCGACGGGGCAACTGACGCTCTGATTAATGGCATCAACTATTCGCCACTAGATCCCATAGGGAGGGTGGGCAACTATTGCCCGATGGGTGGGCGTTGGGGAGGAGCTCTGTGAAAATCTGCCAATTGAATTGTGATAAAGCGTTAGCAGCAGCTTTAGACCCCTCAGCATCGTGGCTAGCGCGGACCCATGCATTGTGTTTTAGGCACAGGAATGCTAGCCGGAGCAGACGGGAGAGACGATGATGCCATCTTATTAATGCAGTGCGCTAGGCTGGTGTTTTTTGTTATGAAGCGTATATTTTTGTTAGCCAGGAGCGCGCCCCATATTTCTATTGCTACCAATATTGGGAAGAAATTTTTTTTTCCGGGCTAGATGCAGCTAAAAATTATTATTAATTTCAAAGCTGGTGGAGCTTGGTATAGATGGCCTAATACAAAGAGTACCACACACTGCTACTATGCCCAAAATTATTTTCCAGGCAAGATGCAGCTAAAAATTATTAGTAATTTGAAAGCTGGTGGAGCTTAGTATAGATGGCCTAATAGAATGAGTACCACACACAGCTAATATGCCCAAAATTAGTTTACAGGCAAGATGCAGCTAAAAATTATTTTGAATTTGCAACCTGGTGGAGGTTAGTATAGATGGACTAATAGAACAAGTCCCACACACTGCTACAAGCCGAAGCCCAAATATTTTTTCAGAGCTAGAATGCAGATAAAAATTATTTTGAATTTGCAACCTGGTGGAGGTTAGTATAGATGGACTAATAGAACAAGTCCCACACACTGCTACAAGCCCAAGCCCAAATATTTATTCAGAGCTAGATGCAGATAAAAATTATTTTTAATTTGCAACCTGGTGGAGGTTAGTATAGATGGACTAATAGAACAAGTCCCACACAATGCTACAAGCCGAAGCCCAAATATTTTTTCAGAGCTAGATGCATATAAAAATTATTTTGAATTTGCAACCTGGTGGAGGTTAGTATAGATGGACTAATAAAACAAGTCCCACACACTGCTACAAGCCGAAGCCCAAATATTTTGTCAGAGCTAGATGCAGATAAAAATTATTTTGAATTTGCAACCTGGTGGAGGTTAGTATAGATGGACTAATAGAACAAGTCCCACACACTGCTACAAGCTGAAGCCCAAATATTTTTTCAGAGCTAGATGCAGATAAAAATTATTTTGAATTTGCAACCTGGTGGAGGTTAGTATAGATGGACTAATAGAACAAATCCCACACACTGCAACAAGCCCAAGCTCAAATATTTTTTCAGAGCTAGATGCAGATAAAAATTATTTTGAATTTGCAACCTGGTGGAGATTAGTATTCATGGACTAATAGAACAAGTCCCACACACTGCTACAAGCCGAAGCGGAAATATTTTTTCAGAGCTAGATGCAGATAAAAATTATTTTGAATTTGCAACCTGGTGGATGTTAGTATAGATGGACTAATAGAACAAGTCCCACACACTTCTACAAGCCCAAGCCCAAATATTTTTTCCGAGCTAGATGCAGATAAAAATTATTTTGAATTTGCAAACTGGTGGAGGTTAGTATAGATGGACTAATAGAACAAGTCCCACACACTGCTACAAGCCCAAGCCCAAATATTTTTTCAGAGCTAGATGCAGATAAAAATTATTTTGAAGTTGCAACCTGGTGGAAGTTAGTATAGATGGACTAATAGAACAAGTTCCACACACTGCTACAAGCCGAAGCCCAAATATTTATTCATAGCTAGATGCAGATAAAAATTATTTTGAATTTGCAACCTGGTGGAGGTTAGTATAGATGGACTAATAGAACAAGTGCCACACACTGCTACAAGCCAAAACCCAAATATTTTTTCAGAGCTAGATGCAGATAAAAATTATTTTGAATTTGCAACCTGGTGGAGGTTAGTATAGATGGACTAATAGAACAAGTCCCACACACTGCTACAAGCCGAAGCCCAAATATTTTTTCAGAGCTAGATGCAGATAAAAATTATTTTGAATTTGCAACCTGGTGGAGGTTAGTATAGATGGACTAATAGAACAAGTCCCACACACTGCTACAAGCCGAAATATTTTTTCAGAGCTAGATGCAGATAAAAATTATATTGAATTTGCAACCTGGTGGAGGTTAGTATAGATGGAGTAATAGAATGATGCTATGCCCAAAAGGTTTTACTTCACTAGGTGCAGTAAAAAGTTGGTATTCTATACACAGGTGGTGTAGCTTGCAACACAGGCTACTCCACTGACTAACACACACAAAAGGCCAAAAAGGATTTGCATTGCTAGATTTAGCCAAATGCTGTGAAAAAACTTGCACAGCACTAAAACAGACCTGCCTGGCAAAAAGTGATAGGAACTGATGTAACCTAGCCCTCAAAAAGACTGCAATTACAATTAGTCTTTACTCCCAACCTATCTATTTAAGAGCACAGACCTGCCTGATAAAAGTGATAGGAACTGATGTAACCTAGTCCTGAAAAGGACTGCAATTACAATTAGTCTTTACTCCCAACCTATCTATTTAAGAGCACAGACCTGCCTGATAAAAGTCGTAGGAAATGATGTAACCTAGCCCTGAAAAGGACTGCAATTACAATTAATCTTTACTCCCAACCTATCTATTTAAGAGCACAGACCTGCCTGATAAAAGTCGTAGGAAATTATGTAATCTAGTCCTTAAAAGGACTGCAATCACAACTATTCCCTACTCCCAAGCTATCTGTAGATTTGTGTGAAAATTGGCCTGAAATTAACAAAGTATAGCGCACACAGCAACAGCGGTGCCGTCTAACACGCAGCTGCAGCAGTGAGAAAATGGTGGCAACGGGGAAAATGGCTGGGTCTTATAGGGCAAGGACATGTGACATACACTGCCAATGACACATGCCCTTGCTTGTGTGAAAAAAAGCAGTTCGCTCCGTGTGTGCGCTGCTGATAGGCTGACAGATTGCACCTCCCCACTGTAAATGCGGGAAAGAGAAAAAAAAATGGAGATCTTCATTATTCCTGCAGAGATCCATCCCCTGCCCCTCCCCCCACCCCGCCAGCTGTACACTCAAACTGCGTATAAACATTAATTTTCAGCATTACTGAGAAAAAAATCCAGTTATGATTTTGGTGCACGAACAGTTATCGAACATAATCTCGAACAGCCGAATTTTTTTCAAATCGTTCGTGTTCGCCGAACGGCTCGAACACCGCCCAAAACAGCTCGAATTTGAGATTAGCGAACAGTTCGATTCGAACATCGCTCATCTCTATTACTGTATTTTATTCCTTTTTTTTATACATGCATTTTTATTGCGTTTTTGATGCTGCGGTTTTTGTCTCTTATTTGTATATCATGTTTTAAATAAAACTGCTTTGTTTTTTATACTTTCTGGTATGTGACTTTAATAAAACTTTATTGATACAGTCATGTGTGGATTACATGTGATTTTTTTTTGCATTTTCTCAGCCGAGCCATAATGTATTTTTTACCTGCGGATTTTATGCATCTATTCTATTGGGAAAATCTGTACAAAAACTCAGTGTACATGCAAGAGAAATTTTCATTTTGTAGATTTCAAACGCATTGCAGGTCAGCTTAGGCAATGTTAGAAAAGCACAGTGGACATGAGATTTTTGCACAGTGAAAATATGCAGCATTTGACACTCACCAAAAACTCATTATGGGAACTTAACTTTAGAGCTGTAGGCAACTATGTTGAAAGAACTGCAATTTTTTACACCCTGCCATCCTCAGACCTCAAACTCATCCCAGTTTGGGGATTCTAACCTGTTTAGATGCATTGTCGTCACCCAAGGGTGGTACCAGTAACAGAAATGCGATATAGGAAGAGCTGCCTGACTTAGATTGTAGTACAAAATAGCAGTGTGTTCAAAAACATGATTTAAGCACAAAATCTTTGTTCAAGTTTTTATTTCCATGCTTTGGGAGCATTACACATTGTTTTCAAATTCAAAACACGAAGAGAAATGTATATAATTTTAACTACTTCACAGAAATAACAAAAAATGAACATTGGGCTGTTCAAAAATATAGCAGTGTCTGCATTTTTCTTTAAAAACTCACAATACATACTCTTTTTTTTTTTAGGTTTTAGCATTCCTGTGAATCACTAACCCAATATTTTGTTGTATAACCAAAGTATTTTAGAACAACTTCACATCTATGTTGCATAGAATTAACCACCTTCTGGCTCTTGTCAACTGTTATTCCAGCCCAGGATGCTTTAACTGCATCCTACAATTTTTTGGCATATGTTGGCTTTGCCTCAGAAACACCATTTTTGATGTCACCCCACAAGTATTCTATCGGATTAAGGTCCGTGGATTGGGCTTGCCACTCCATAACCTCAATTTTGTTGGACTTGAACCAAGATTTTGCTCATTTACTGGTGTGTTTAGGGTCTTTGTCTTGTTGAAACACCCATTTCAAGGGCATATCCTCTTCAGCGTAAGGCAACATGACCTCTTCAAGTATTTTAATATATGCAAACTGGTCCATGATCCCTCGTATGAGGTAAATCTGTCCGGCACAATAGTAAGAGAAACATGTCCATATCATGATGCTTGCACCACCATGCTTCATTGTCTTCAGAGTGTTCTGTGGCTTGAATGCAGAGTTTGGGGGTCGTCTGATGAACTGTCTGCTGCCCTTGGATCCAAAAAGAACAATTTTACTTTCATCAGTCCACAAAATGTTTCTCCATTTCTCTTTAGGCCAGTTGATGTGTTCTTTGGCAAATTGTATCCGATTCAGTACATGTCTTTTTTTTAACAGTGGGACATTGCTGGGACATCTTGTTAAGAGATTAGCTTCATATAGGCGTCTTCTAACTGTCACAGTATTCACAGGTAACTTGAGACTGTCTTTGATCATCCTGGAGCTGATCATTGGCTGAGCCTTTGCCATTCTGGCTATTCTTCGATCCATGCAAATGGTAGTCTCCCATTTTCTTCCATGTCTCTCTAGTTTTGCTTTCCATTTTAAAGCATTGGAGATCATTTTAGCTGAACAGCCTATCACTGTCTGCACTTCTTTATAAGTTTTACTCTCTCCAATCAACTTTTTAATCAAAGTACGCTGTTTTTCTGAACATTGTCTCAAATGACCCATATTTCTCAACATGTGCTGGCTTCACCTTTAAATAAGGGCCACCTGATTCACACCTGTTTCTTCACGGAATGATTGACCTCACTAATTGAACTCCACGCTGCTATTATTTTGATCACAGCCCCTTGCAATTAATTATTCAAATACACAGACTCAAAAACGTGCAGATCATGAATGCGGAGTCTGTTGGTTTTCTTAGAATCTACTGCACCAACTGGTAAATTGTTTGACATATTGTGATTAATCTGGTAAGTCATATTGGACAGTTATTATTTTGAACACTGCTGTATGTTTTTTTTTTCCTTTCCAGAAAATGTAAAAGTTGGCATAAGAAACAAGGAACTGTCTATAGTGAAACAAAAACTGAACTCAGGGCTATAAGCCTAAAAACAAGATGCCAGAAATTGGTTTGAAGGAAGTTGAGCTAGAGGTAGGGAGTAGAGATGGGCAGATCAGGTAAAACTTGAATTCACTTGTTTTTCTGGATTTTCAAATCAAGGAGAAGTTATTCTCTGAAAATTTAATGCTCTGGGGACTAAGTACTCATGTTATTTTCACGCACTATTGCTATTTATTTACTTACTGCTGGGTATGTGCAAATTTTGTTTTTATCTTAGGTTTCACCAAGGGCTGGCTTGCAAATTCTAGCCTGGGGGGGGCAAACAGACAGCAGTGGCCTATGAACAGCGGCCCATCCTTATTGTGTATACAGTATGAAATTCACCATTGAGTGGGCTACATAGAAGCAGTGAAAGGCCCAAACTTACTAAACAGATATGGTATCAAAACCAAGCTTAAAGTTGGTGCACAACATCTTTTTCAGGTGGATTCCACCTGAAAAAGAGATGCAAAAACGCAACAAAAAAATTAACATAATGCACAGCAATGCATAATCGACATTGCTGTGCATATGTTCAGTCTTTTGTTACCTCTTTTAATTACTTAAAACCATCAAGGGGTTAAAAGAAGTGAGATGTTCATTCTTTGCTGAAGTTACTAACCACTATTGTGTAAAATGAAGAGAAAACATGCCTGCAGCAGGGGGGCAACCACAGAAAACTACGGCAAAGCCACCAGTGAAACTGCTTCAGGAAAAAGAGCGCCGGCGTTTTCCTGAAGTGTCTTTGCCTAGAAAAACTTGGCTGACCAGATGTTGTGTGCACATACCCATAGGGTTTTTTTTTAAAACACTGCCAATGATTCATACACTGCCTGGATTCCCCTCTATTCGGTCTAGTGATCACAGATATGTGATTTTCATAATTGGGGTCAAATGCCGACTAGATTTTCATCCGCTTCAACTGAGAGAAGCAGCTAAGACTCCAGTCGACACGTGACCACAACTATGCATAGAATTCATTCCTATGTACCATTTCATTATCCATTGTAAAATATACAAAACAGTCCACTTTTTGAAGCCTCCCAGTGTTGGTGTGTATAATATGAATGTAAAAAGTCATGGCACTTCTGGTAACAATGGTGCTCAAGTAGGATCTATCCCTTAATACTGTTCCATATGAACTGCAATTTTTGGAATTTCTTACTTCAATGTGTTTAACCCTTTCATGACCGGAGCATTTTCCATTTTTGCGTTTTCGTTTTTTGCTCCCCTTATTCCCAGAACCATAACTTTTTTTATTTTTTGGTCAATATGGCCGTGTGAGGGCTTATTTTTTGCGGGATGAGTTGTACTTTTGAACGACATCACTGGTTTTACCATAACGTGTACTGGAAAATGGGAAAAAAATTCAAAGTGCGGTAAAATTGCAAAAAAAGTGCAATTTCACAGTTGTTTTTTTTTCCATGTTCACTGAATGCTAAAACCAACCTGCCATTATGATTCTCCAGTTCATTACGAGTTTGCAGACACCAAACATGTAGAGGTTCTTTTTTATTTAAGTGGTGAAAAAAAATCCAAAGTTTGCTAAAAAGGCGCCATTTTCCAAGACATGTAGCGTCTCCATTTTTCGTGATCTGGGACCGGGTAAGGACTTATTTTTTGGGCACCGAGCTGAAGTTTTTATTGATACCATTTTGGTAGATCCGATGTTTTGATCGCCCGTTATTGCTTTTTATTGCAATGTTGCAGTGACCAAAAAGAGTAATTCCGGTATTTTGAATTTTTTCCTCGCTATGCCGTTTACTGATTGGATTAATTCTTTTTTATATTGATAGCCCGGGCTATTCTGAAAGTGGCATTACCAAATATGTGTATGTGTGTTTTTTTTGTACTGTTTTATTTTGAATGGGGCGAAAGGGGGGTGATTTAAACTTTTTTATTTTTTTTAGATTTTTTAAAACTTTTTTTTACACTTTATGCTTGCTTCAATAGTCTCCATGGGAAACTAGAAGCTGCAGTTTTCTGTTCCCCTCTGCTACACACAGGCGATGATCAGATCGCCTGTGTGTAACAGAAATGCTCACTTGCTATGAGCGCCAACCGCTGGACGGCACTCATAGCAATCTGGCAGTGACAACCACAGGGGTCTCCTGCAGGCCCCGGGTTGTCATGCCAACCCATCGGTGACCTACAATCATGTGATGGGATCGCCTACGGGCGGGGGCAATGACGTACTTCCCGAAGTTAAATGCCACTGTCAGAGATTGACAGCAGCATTTAACTAGGTAACAGCCAAGGGTGGATCGCGATTCCACCCGCGGCTGTTGCGGGCACATGTCAGCTGTATAGATCAGCTGACATGTGCCCGGAAATGCTGCGCTCTGCATGACCTGGAAGTGGATTTTACAATGTAAGTCTATGGAGTGTCAGAACGAGACCCTATATACTCACATTGTAAAGGAAGCTTGTGGCTCAAACATAGACAGCCTTGTGATCTAGATGGTCTGAATTGCCATCACGTGACTTAAAAGAGGAGCACAGCGGCGCTGGATACCAGAGAAGACAGTGATAGGTGAGTTTAACATACTGACACTATACTGCATGCACATACACACAGGTTTAGGGGAAAAAGTTCTGCTTCTTTAAAGCAGAATAGGATAGACCTGTGTGCCAATTACTGTATATCTGTGTAGTGGACCTAGTTACATATGGTGCGAATCCAGCCTTAAAGGGCTATTCCCATCTCCAAGATCCTATCCCAAAATGTAGTAGGTGTAATAATTAGAGATGAGCGTTGTTCGACTCGAACTGTTCGCCAATCTCAAATTCGAGCTGTTTTGGGCGGTGTTCGAGCCGTTCGGCGAACAAGAACGATTTGAGAAAAATTCGGCTGTTCGAGGTTATGTTCGATAACTGTTCGTGCACCAAAATCATAACTGGATTTTTTCTCAGTAATGATGAAAATTAATGTTAATACGCAGTTTGAGTGTACAGCGGGGTGGGGGGAGGGGCAGGGGATGGATCTCTGCAGGAACAATGAAGATCTCCATTTTTTTTTCTCTTTCCCGCATTTGCAGTGGGGAGGTGCAATCTGTCAGCCTATCAGCAGCGCACACACGGAGCGAAGTGCTTTTTTTCACACAAGCAAGGGCATGTGTCATTGGCAGTGTATGTCACATGTCCTTGCCCTATAAGACCAAGCCATTTTCCCCGTCGCCACCATTTTCTCACTGCTGCAGCTGCGTGTTAGACGGCACCGCTGTTGCTGTGTGCGCTATACCTTGTTAATTTCAGGCCAATTTTCGCACAAATCTACAGATAGCTTGGGAGTAGGGAATAGTTGTGATTGCAGTCCTTTTAAGGACTAGGTTACAGCATTTCCTACGACTTTTATCAGGCAGGTCTGTGCTCTTAAACAGATAGATTGTGGGAGTAAAGACTAATTGTAATTGCAGTCCTTTTCAGGACTAGGTTACATCAGTTCCTATCAGTTTTTGCCAGGCAGGTCTGTGCCAGTGCTGTGCAAGTTTTTTTCACAGCATTTGGCTGAATCTAGCAAAGCTAATCCTTTTTGGCCTATTGCAGAGTGTGTTAGTCAGTGGAGTAGCCTATCTGTGTTGCAAGATATACCAACTGTGTATAGAATACCATTTTTTTTACTGCACCTAGTGAAGTAAAATCTTTTGGGCATAGCATCATTCTATTAGTCCATCTATACTGACCTCCATCAGGTTGCAAATTGAATATAATTTTTTTCTGCATCTAGCTCTGAAAAAATATTTGGGCTTCTAGCAGTGTGTGGGACTTGTTCTATTACTCCATCTATACTGACCTCCATCACGCTGCAAATTAAAAATAATTTTTTGTCTGCATCTAGCTCTGAAAAAATATTTGGCCTTCTAGTAGTGTGTGGGACTTTCTCTATTAGTCCATCTATACTGACCTCCATCACGCTGCAAATTCAAAATAATTTTTTGTCTGCATCTAGCTCTGAAAAAATATTTGGCCTTCTAGCAGTGTGTGGGACTTTCTCTATTAGTCCATCTATACTGACCTCCATCAGGTTGCAAATTAAAAATAATTTTTATCTGCATCTACCCCTGAAAAAATATTTGGGCTTCTAGATGTGTGTGGGACTTGTTCTATTAGTCCATCTGTACTGACCTCCATCAGGTTGCAAACTGAATATAATTTTTTTCTGCATCTAGCTCTGAAAAAATATTTGGCCTTCTAGCAGTGTGTGGGACTTTCTCTATTAGTCCATCTATACTGACCTCCATCAGGTTGCAAATTAAAAATAATTTATATCTGCATCTAGCTCTGAAAAAATATTTGGCCTTCTAGCTGTGTGTGGGACTTGTTCTATTAGTCCATCTATACTGACCTCCATCAGGTTGCAAACTGAATATAATTTTTTTCTGCATCTAGCTATGAAAAAATATTTGGCCTTCTAGCAGTGTGTGGGACTTTCTCTATTAGTCCATCTATACTGACCTCCATCAGGTTGCAAATTAAAAATAATTTATATCTACATCTAGCTCTGAAAAAATATTTGGCCTTCTAGCAGTGTGTGGGACTTTCTCTATTAGTCCATCTATACTGACCTCCATCAGGTTGCAAATTAAAAATAATTTTTTGTCTGCATCTAGCTCTGAAAAAATATTTGGCCTTCTAGCAGTGTGTGGGACTTTCTCTATTAGTCCATCTATACTGACCTCCATCAGGTTGCAAACTGAATATATTTTTTTTCTGCATCTACCTCTGAAAAAATATTGGGCTTCTAGCTGTGTGTGGGACTTGTTCTATTAATCCATCTATACAGACCTCCATCAGGTTACAAACTGAATATAATTTTTTTCTGCATCTACCTCTGAAAAAATATTTGGGCTTCTAGCTGTGTGTGGGACTTGTTCTATTAATCCATCTATACAGACCTCCATCAGGTTGCAAACTGAATATAATTTTTTTCTGCATCTACCTCTGAAAAAATATTTGGGCTTCTAGCTGTGTGTGGGACTTGTTCTATTAGTCCATCTATAGTGACCTCCATCAGGTTGCAAACTGAATATAATTTTTTTCTGCATCTAGCTCTGAAAAAATATTTGGCCTTCTAGCAGTGTGTGGGACTTTCTCTATTAGTCCATCTATACTGACCTCCATCAGGTTGCAAATTCAAAATAATTTTTTGTCTGCATCTAGCTCTGAAAAAATATTTGGCCTTCTAGCAGTGTGTGGGACTTTCTCTATTAGTCCATCTATACTGACCTCCATCAGGCTGCAAATTAAAAATATTTTTTATCTGCATCTACCTCTGAAAAAATATTTGGCCTTCTAGCTGTGTGTGGGACTTGTTCTATTAGTCCATCTATTCTGACCTCCATCAGGTTGCAAACTGAATATAATTTTTTTCTGCATCTAGCTCTGAAAAAATATTTGGGCTTCTAGCAGTGTGTGGGACTTGTTCTATTACTCCATCTATACTGACCTCCATCACGCTGCAAATTAAAAATAATTTTTTGTCTGCATCTAGCTCTGAAAAAATATTTGGCCTTCTAGTAGTGTGTGGGACTTTCTCTATTAGTCCATCTATACTGACCTCCATCACGCTGCAAATTCAAAATAATTTTTTGTCTGCATCTAGCTCTGAAAAAATATTTGGCCTTCTAGCAGTGTGTGGGACTTTCTCTATTAGTCCATCTATACTGACCTCCATCAGGTTGCAAATTAAAAATAATTTTTATCTGCATCTACCCCTGAAAAAATATTTGGGCTTCTAGATGTGTGTGGGACTTGTTCTATTAGTCCATCTGTACTGACCTCCATCAGGTTGCAAACTGAATATAATTTTTTTCTGCATCTAGCTCTGAAAAAATATTTGGCCTTCTAGCAGTGTGTGGGACTTTCTCTATTAGTCCATCTATACTGACCTCCATCAGGTTGCAAATTAAAAATAATTTATATCTGCATCTAGCTCTGAAAAAATATTTGGCCTTCTAGCTGTGTGTGGGACTTGTTCTATTAGTCCATCTATACTGACCTCCATCAGGTTGCAAACTGAATATAATTTTTTTCTGCATCTAGCTATGAAAAAATATTTGGCCTTCTAGCAGTGTGTGGGACTTTCTCTATTAGTCCATCTATACTGACCTCCATCAGGTTGCAAATTAAAAATAATTTATATCTACATCTAGCTCTGAAAAAATATTTGGCCTTCTAGCAGTGTGTGGGACTTTCTCTATTAGTCCATCTATACTGACCTCCATCAGGTTGCAAATTAAAAATAATTTTTTGTCTGCATCTAGCTCTGAAAAAATATTTGGCCTTCTAGCAGTGTGTGGGACTTTCTCTATTAGTCCATCTATACTGACCTCCATCAGGTTGCAAACTGAATATATTTTTTTTCTGCATCTACCTCTGAAAAAATATTGGGCTTCTAGCTGTGTGTGGGACTTGTTCTATTAATCCATCTATACAGACCTCCATCAGGTTACAAACTGAATATAATTTTTTTCTGCATCTACCTCTGAAAAAATATTTGGGCTTCTAGCTGTGTGTGGGACTTGTTCTATTAATCCATCTATACAGACCTCCATCAGGTTGCAAACTGAATATAATTTTTTTCTGCATCTACCTCTGAAAAAATATTTGGGCTTCTAGCTGTGTGTGGGACTTGTTCTATTAGTCCATCTATAGTGACCTCCATCAGGTTGCAAACTGAATATAATTTTTTTCTGCATCTAGCTCTGAAAAAATATTTGGCCTTCTAGCAGTGTGTGGGACTTTCTCTATTAGTCCATCTATACTGACCTCCATCAGGTTGCAAATTCAAAATAATTTTTTGTCTGCATCTAGCTCTGAAAAAATATTTGGCCTTCTAGCAGTGTGTGGGACTTTCTCTATTAGTCCATCTATACTGACCTCCATCAGGCTGCAAATTAAAAATATTTTTTATCTGCATCTACCTCTGAAAAAATATTTGGCCTTCTAGCTGTGTGTGGGACTTGTTCTATTAGTCCATCTATTCTGACCTCCATCAGGTTGCAAACTGAATATAATTTTTTTCTGCATCTAGCTCTGAAAAAATATTTGGCCTTCTAGCAGTGTGTGGGACTTTCTCTATTAGTCCATCTATACTGACCTCCATCAGGTTGCAAATTAAAAATAATTTATATCTGCATCTAGCTCTGAAAAAATATTTGGCCTTCTAGCAGTGTGTGGGACTTTCTCTATTAGTCCATCTATACTGACCTCCATCAGGTTGCAAATTCAAAATAATTTTTTGTCTGCATCTAGCTCTGAAAAAATATTTGGCCTTCTAGCAGTGTGTGGGACTTTCTCTATTAGTCCATCTATACTGACCTCCATCAGGCTGCAAATTAAAAATATTTTTTATCTGCATCTACCTCTGAAAAAATATTTGGCCTTCTAGCTGTGTGTGGGACTTGTTCTATTAGTCCATCTATTCTGACCTCCATCAGGTTGCAAACTGAATATAATTTTTTTCTGCATCTAGCTCTGAAAAAATATTTGGCCTTCTAGCAGTGTGTGGGACTTTCTCTATTAGTCCATCTATACTGACCTCCATCAGGTTGCAAATTAAAAATAATTTATATCTGCATCTAGCTCTGAAAAAATATTTGGCCTTCTAGCAGTGTGTGGGACTTTCTCTATTAGTCCATCTATACTGACCTCCATCAGGTTGCAAATTAAAAATAATTTTTTGTCTGCATCTAGCTCTGAAAAAATATTTGGCCTTCTAGCAGTGTGTGGGTCTTTCTCTATTAGTCCATCTATACTGACCTCCATCAGGTTGCAAACTGAATATATTTTTTTTCTGCATCTACCTCTGAAAAAATATTTGGGCTTCTAGCTGTGTGTAGGACTTGTTCTATTAGTCCATCTATACTGACCTCCATCAGGTTGCAAACTGAATACAATTTTTTTCTGCATCTACCTCTGAAAAAATATTTGGGCTTCTAGCTGTGTGTGGGACTTGTTCTATTAGTCCATCTATACTGACCTCCATCAGGTTGCAAATTGAATATAATTTTTTTCTGCATCTAACCCAGCCAATAGTTTTAGCCTAATACCACAGTTTGGCCACTCAGCTCTGCTCGGTTCCCATCCATTGTTTTTATGTGCAAACAACTACAGAGTTGTGAATTAGTTAACCACCAAAATGAGTGGAAAAAGGCCTGCTGCTGGTGGAAAGGGGAATAGGCGTGTTGGGAAGGGGAAAAAAGGTTGTGTCCGTGGGGTAGGTGTTAAAGCAACAGTAACATCTGCAGAAGAAAGACCATCTTCCAGCCAAACTAAAATGTCTACTTCTTTTAGCGGACAATGTGATAAGATCCCTTTCTTAGGGCCACGCCAATCGCTACAAATTCCAGATGAGGCACAAAAACAGCAGGTGCTTCAACGGATATCAAGTGCTCCTTTAAGTGGGCTCTCCTCCACATCAACTTCAACATCACAAATACTCCAGTCCTCAAAGGTGTCACCCCAATCGCACTTGCTTCCTCACAGCTCCCAAATCTCCAGCTGCCCGTCTGAGTATGAGGTAGAATAGATGGTTGAGTCTGCAGAGCTGTTTACTCATACTATAGCCTGGGAATCAGAGGTCGACTCCAGCGCTTCTGTGAATCCAGACGAGGAAATGATCTGCACTGATGCCCAGAATCTTTATGAGTCGGATCCAGGACCAGACGCAGAAGGTTCTGACCATAATGTAGACCCTCATTCCCAACCTGTAACTCCTGTTGGTGGAGACAATGAGGAAGACGATGATGAGACTCAAATACCTGATTTGAGCGACAACTTTAGTTTTTTGTCAGGGCAGGAACAGGTTGGCTCTGAGGACGACGGGTGTGATAATGCACAGGGTGATGATGATGAGGTTGGAGATCCCACTTACTGTCAACCCACAGTCAGACAAGAGATGAGGTCAGCAGAGGAGGTGGAGGAAGATGCTAGTGACGACGAGGTCAGGTTGCGCCTTCCTGGACAGAAACGTAGTACTGGAAGCACGTCAACAACTGCATCCTCAAACACAACTCTGCCTCTCACCACAAGTCGTGGTGGCTCTTCAGGTCACATGGGTGCTAAGCCTTGCATAGCCTGGGCATTTTTTCAGATCGATAAAGATGACCCAACTCGTGTTATCTGTAACATTTGTCAGCAAAAGCTAAGTAGAGGCCAAAAAATACATAGTTTGAGTACTTCATGCATGAACCGACACATGGACATGAAGCATAAGTTGCAGTGGGAAGCTCAGTGTGCTACAATGCGGCCTAGCCGGCCGGGCCAACCACCGTCCGCCATATCTTGTGCATCCGCGGCCTCTTCATCCTCTGTGACTGGGGGGACAGCAGTCACACCTGTTTTGGGGCACAGACCTGCCACCTCTTTACCCGCAACAGCCAGCGTGATTGGCAGGTCATCATTTTCTTTGGAGGTGGTAACACCAGCTGGTGTTGAGCGCTGTCCGACATCGATAGCACCACCTTTGGATCAAGGCAACCTAACATGTCCGCCTGCATCTTCCTCACAGACCGGCAGTTTGCCGGGGACACCCTTATCCACCCCGTCTAAGCACAATAGCCAGCCCTCGGTCCCTCAGATGTGGACAAGTAAAAGACCATTTCCTCCTAGCCATGAGAAAGCTAAGAGGTTGAATTTCACCATCTGCAAGGTCTTGGCTACAGAAATGCTGCCTTTCCGCCTGGTGGACACAGAGGATTTTCGAGACCTTATGTCCGTCGCAGTGCCCCAGTACCAGATGCCCAGTCGGCACTACTTCTCAAAGAAAGGTGTGCCTGCGCTCCACCAGCATGTCGCACACAACATCATCGCTTCTTTGAGAAACTCTGTGTGTGACAGGATAGGCATGGACAGGGGCGTTACATGTCGCTGACTGGGCACTGGGTAACTATGATGACAGCAGGACAAGGGGCTGCTGTCCAAGTCTTGCCGTCCCCACGAGTTGTGCGTCAATCCTCTTTATGTCAAAGTTCCTCCACTGCTTCTGCCTCCTCAAACTCCTCTCGGTCTTCCACCTGCACCCAAAGCCTGTCTGGTCATGCCACAAGCTTTCTAACTGCGCAGAAGGGATCCTGCACACCTCCTTACTATGCTGGCAGTAGGGCTCAACGTCATCAGGCGGTTTTTACTTTGAAATGTCTGGGAAATGTGAGTCACACAGCTGAGGAGTTGTGGTCAGCTCTGGAGAACCAATTTCATGAATGGTTGTCTCCACTGGACCTGAAACCAGGGAAGGCCGTGTGCGACAATGCTGCAAACCTGGGTGCGGCCCTTCGCCGGGGCAATGTCACACACGTGCCTTGTATGGCTCACGTGTTGAACCTGGTTGTCCAGCAATTTTTAGCCCACTATCCCAGACTAGATGGCCTTCTGCAGAGGGCACGGTCGCTGTGTGCTCACTTCCGCCGTTCGCATCCCGCAGCTCAGCGACTTACATCTCTACAGAAGTCGTTGGGCCTGCCACTTCACCGGCTAAAATGCGATGTGCCTACCCGGTGGAATTCAACTCTGCACATGTTGCAGCGACTGTGGCAGCACCGACAAGCCCTGGTGCAATACGTTCTGACGTATAGCCTGGGCCAACGAGATCCAGAGGTGGGGCAAATCACGCTGGAGGAGTGGTCTCAGATCAGGGACCTATGCACCCTTCTGCACAGTTTTGAAATGGCGACGAAGATGTTTAGTGCTGACGATGCCATTATCAGAATGACTATTCCGGTGATTTACATGCTGAAGCACATGTTAAATAGTGTTGAGCCACCCCAGTAGTGTTCGAGTTCGGTTCGGTTCGTCGAACACCCGTGTGTTCGCCGAACTGTTCGTCGAACTGTTCATCGAACACCTTCGAACACCGTTAAAACCAATGGCAGGCAAAAAAAAAACACATAGAAACACATAGAAAACACCTTCAAAGGTGTCCAAAAGCTGACAAGCTGCTCAGAAGACACAACTAACACATGTAAAAGTGACAAGTACATATAGTCATGCGAAAAGAAAAGAGGTGGAGGAGTAAAAGGAGGGGGAGACACAGATATAGGCATGTCATGCCCTTCTAAAATCCAAAAAGTGAGAAGCCGACACGTTCAGTCCGCTCCTGCCCGTGCCACCTCCGCGTCGCCGGGTTTGTGCCAGAGCCGCGGTGAACCCTGACGGCCAGCCCCCCTCTCCCAATACTGGTGCCTGTCTGCTGGTGGGTCGAGCGAGCCCCCCTGTGGTGGAGGCAGCTCTAAGCTTTTTAATTTAAATTGTCTCTCTAATTTGAATGAATACACTTTAAATCCATTTACAAGGATCTATTGGAGGGCAAGTCTCATGCCAGCAGCCGCGTAATTCCAGCTCCAGTAGCGTCCACTAAAGCTGCTGCAGTTAAAAAGCTTTTATAAGGATCGAGCTCGGCTGTCCACCGCAAGGCATCCTACTGCCAGTCCCAGCCCCTATGCCTTGGGGTGCCTCCTGATGCTCTTTACTGAGTATCCCGTGGTCCCGAAGCATTTCCTTTGAAAAAATTAAGTGTCCAAACTACAGGTGGTGTAGCTTGCTTAACAGCCGGGATAATCCGCTGACTAGCAGACACTGCTACTAGGCACAAAGTATTTCCTGGGCTAGATGCAGTTAAAAATTTGTAATTAGATACTCTCGTTGGATGCTGAGAAAGCATTCCATAGAGTCTCCTGGCACGCCATATATGATTCTCTTAAAAAGCTTGGGGTAGGGGTCTAGGGGACCCTTTTATAGCCAAAATCACGGCCCTGTATCGCAATACGTCACCTAGGCTGAAGATAAATGGAACTGTAGCACCCTGGGGGCTCGGTTGCTACAGAGGTATTGCACCTCACCCAGAGGTGTGATATCTCACTCTCAGGTAAGGATGGAGTGTGGATCAGGACCCGACACCTGCATGCATTACACCACATTACCGTGGGGCAGGGCGACCAATATGCCCCTGAGATGGGCACGACAGTCCCTGTCCCTGGCTGGAGTGGGGGGAGGGAACACTGAGGAAGGGGAACCCTGTAGTGCAGGAGCAGGGAGGAAGCAGTTCCTGGGTGCATTGAGAAGGGAGTATAAAAGGTGGGCACCATCTTAGTTCAGTGCAGAGAAGTCTGAGCAGAAGTGGCAGGGAGCAGGGGCTCTGCATGAGCTCTGCTCCGGAGGCAGGCCTAGTAACAGAGGCCCAGGCCTGGAAGAGGGAGAAGGAAGGAAGAGGAGCGAAGAAGGCTCCAGGAACGAGGAACGAAGGGATCCCAGGGGTGCGGACGGGCGAGTCGCCACCGCACGCCCGAATCCACCTGCGTGGAGGGGTCAGGCCAAAGGGGGAGACCGGTCCCCGAAACTAATGGAGGCAGGAAATCACCCTCAGCTAGAAACAGGAGGCTGTGACATTTTATGTGGCGCAGCCCCTCGCTACACCCGCTAGGAAGGCACCACATAGGGTCAGGGAAACTGGCGCCAAGTTTACCAAGAGGAGGCCCGAGGCAGCCGGACAGAAGGGTTGGTAAGAAAGGCCAGACAAAGGACACACAAAGGGGGTCCTGTGAAGCACTCCAAAGTTATCTGGGAGTTGTCTGAGCCCCTCACCTGGTGAGCACAGTACGACGTGGGCAGCCGTTACCTGCAGATGTGGTCTGGATAATAAGAACTGTGAGTAAAGGCCCTGGACTGCATCACTGACTCCGTGTCGTTACTGCTGCTGCCCTGCACCATCACCCCCATCCTCCGCATACACTGCCCTGAGGCTATACTCCTCCCGTGGGGAGTTATGCTACGCTCTGCTGCACCCACAACACCAGCCTCAGCGGTCTGCCCTGCAGCGGCGGTTCATTCTGACCGCAATCCACGGGTGGCGCAGTCGGACATTTAAACATCAAAACCACATAAATAGTTCCGCCACTGGTTTAACCGCCCTGAGCCACGGAACCAGGTCGCCGCCACGGAGACTACAACCACCAGCATCCACCAAAAAGGGTCCGGCTCCGGGTGTCCCAAGGCCCAGGGGGCGCGTCAGAACATTTTCATCACCTTTCACAATCACCAATGGGACAAGGCAGGGATGTTCTCTGTCCCCTCTCTTATACATCCTAGTGACGGAGCACCTGCTCTCATCAATTCGCCATAACCCCAATATTAGGTGGATTGAGGTGGGATGCACCGAGTACAAGTGCTCTCTATTTACTGATGATGTCGTAGTATATATCACTCAATCACATATATCCATCCATGCTGTTATGGCTGAAATTGATCACTTTGTTACATGGTCAAATTTTAAAATCAATGCAGCGAAGTCTGTGGCCCTCGATGTCTCCCTCCCCAAATCCATATAGGATTCCATCCAGTCCAACTTTCCCTTTGCCTGGCCCTCACAGGGTATCAAATACTTAGGAATTCCTATTCATAGAGACCTCTCCCATCTATTTTATCTTAATTTTGGGCCCTTTATTGAACAACTCCATACAGACCACGGTTGGCAAGTTAGAACTGTAAGATTCACTACGTGAACCACTGGTGTTTTGTGGAAAAGCACATGTACACTGTGTTCCAAATTATTATGCAAAAAGTGTTTAGGAGTGATAAGGGAAGAATTTGTTTGTTTGTCAGTTAAACTCATTGATGGTGATGTGTGTCAGGGCTCTTTATATCACTGTAAGCAATTGCAGACACCTGTGCTAATTAGTTTGGCAGGTGTGTCCAATGAAAGGCAAGACTACTTAAGAAGGCTGTCTCACATTATTAAGCAGCCTACATTTTCTGCCAAAATGGGAAAGAAAAAGGATGTGTCGGCTGCTGAGAAGCAACAAATTGTGGAGTGTTTAGGTCAAGGCATGACTACAATCAACATTGTGCGATGATCAGGATGAAGTGTCTTGGCAATCAAGAAGTATGTAGCTGATTCACAGTACACACGTGTGCGTGCTGATAAGGGCAAATTGAGGACTCTTTCCTACATTCAATTACGTCAGGTTGAAAGAGCAGCGGCAAAAAAGCCTTGTCATAGCAGCAGACAAGTTTTTGAAGCTGCTGGTGCCTCCAACGTCCCCCGAACAACAAGATGCAGGGTCCTTCAGAGGTTTGCAGCTGTGCATACGCCATCCTGTCGACCTCCTCTATCCACTTCACACAAGCAGAAACGGCTCCAGTGGGCCAAACATTACATGAAGACTGATTTCAAAACTGTTTTGTTCACGGATGAGTGCCGTGCAGCGCTCGATGGTCCAGATGGATGGAGTGGAGGATGGCTGGTTGATGGACACCCCACGCAAACACGGCTACAGCGCCAACAAGGAGGAGGTGGAGTAATGTTTTGGGCTGGAATCATGGGGAGAGAGATTGTCGGCCCCTTTAGGATCCCTGAAGGCGCTAAAGATGAACTCCATAATGTATGTGGATTTTCTCAAACAGCACTTCCTGCCATGGTTCAAGAAGAAGAACCGTGTATTTCACAGCAAGATCATTTTTTTGCATGATAATGCACCATCTCATGCTGCACATAAAACATCTGCATCTCTGGCTGATATGGGCATAAAAGGGGACAAACTTATGTTGTGACCCCCATGCTCCCCTGACCTCTTCCCCATTCAGAACCTTTGGAGCATCATTAAAAGGAGTGTCTATGATGCCGGGAGGCAGTTCACATCTAAGCAACAGCTCTGGGAGGGTATTCTGTCCTCATGCAAAACAATTGAAGCAGAAACCATCCAAAACCTGACAAATTCAATGGACGAGAGAGTTCAGAAGCTCCTTTCGAACAAGGGGTCCTATGTGAAAATGTAACATCACCTAGAATAAAGTTTTGAGTTGAAAACTGTTTGATTTCAGTTTCTAACAACCTGCTAATGCTTATAATTTCAAAAATGACCATTTTTTTGGTCTTTATTAAAATGAAAAGGTTGATCGAAAAGTTTGGGGGATCTAAGAGTGTGGCAACCCAGTAGTCATGATTACTTCGAATTCTGACAATATGAGGGTCATGCTGCAGGTAGTGCAGCAAGAAGGCACTTATGTGTCTTGCGCATCTCGGAGCCCCAAAATTATTTTCCGGGCTAGATGCAGCTAAAAATTATTATTAATTTTAAATCTGGTGAAGCTTTAGTATAGATGGCCTAATAGGATCAGTGCTGCACACTGCTACAAAGCCCAAATTATTTTCCAGTCAAGATACAGATAAACATGATTAGTAATTTTAAATCTGGTGGAGCTTAATATAGATGGCCTAATAGAATCAGTGCTGCACACTGTTACAAAGCCCAAATTATTTTCCAGCCAAGATACAGATAAACATGATTAGTAATTTGAAAGCTTAAAACGGTTGGTAGGGTGATTTTAACCAATCATCAAGCTTTTACTCTCCCCAGGATGACACAGGGGTAGAAAAGTCGTTTCGGATCCATGATTTGCTCATCTTTATGAACGTGAGTCTGTCTACATTATCAGTGGAGAGCCGCGTGCGCTTATCTGTCAGCACACCACCAGCAGCGCTGAACACACGTTCAGACAGAACGCTGGCTGCGGGGCATGACAAGATCTCCAAGGCGTAAGTGGCTAGCTCCGGCCATTTATCCAGATTGGAAGCCCAAAAAGAGCAAGGGTCCAGTGACACAGTCATGGCTTCAATGTTTACTTGGAGATGCTCCTGTACCATCGTCTCTAGGCGTTGACTATGTGTCAGACTTCTTGTCTCCTGTGGCCTTGCAAAGGATGGGCTAAAAAAGTGGTGAAATGATTCCGCAAAATTGATGTCACCAGCAGATACTGTGGTTCTGTTACGGTTTGAGTGCTGAACACTTGACGGTCCCACGGTTGGCAAGTTGGAACTGTGAGATTCACTACGTGCACCACTGGTATTTTGTGGAAAAGCACATGTAAGATTCTGCAACAGTCTCTGCTGATACTCCTGCATGCGTGCATCCCTTTCTATGGCAGGAATAAATTCTGCAAATTTACTTTTGTACCGGGGATCTAACAGTGTGGCAACCCAGTAGTCAGGATTATTTCTAATTCTCACAATTCGAGGGTCATGTTGCAGGTAGTGCAGCAAGAAGGCACTCATGTGTGTTGCGCATCCAGGAGCACCAAGTCCCTGTTGTGTTGGTGGCGAGGTAACAATCATGCTTCCTTCCTCTGTCCTCTCCCCCCAACCTCGCACAACAGAAATGTGATCAAGGTCTCCCTCATCTGATGAGTCTTCCATCAGTTCGTCCTCCACTTCTTCCTGGGCTCCTGCACCTACCTCACTAGTTTGGCTGCTACCATGCGCCCTGGTAAAACCATCTCCCCCACCCTCACATGCCTGCCGCCTTGGTGCTGCCGACCGTCTGGACCTTGCAGATGTTAGCCCTTCCGCATACAACTCCTCCTCCTCTACTTCCTCCACCTCCTCTTGTGCCACCACCTGACTCCGAATTCTGTTTAACATGTGCTCCAGCATGTAAATCACCGGAATAGTCATGCTGATAATGGCATCGTCAGCACTAAACATCTTTGTCGCCATTTCAAAACTGTGCAGAAGGGTGCATAGGTCCCTGATCTGAGACCACTCCTCCAGCGTGATTTGCCCCACCTCTGGATCTCGTTGGCCCAGGCTATACGTCAGAACGTATTGCACCAGGGCTTGTCGGTGCTGCCACAGTCGCTGCAACATGTGCAGAGTTGAATTCCACCGGGTAGGCACATCGCATTTTAGCCGGTGAAGTGGCAGGCCCAACGACTTCTGTAGAGATGTAAGTCGCTGAGCTGCGGGATGCGAACGGCGGAAGTGAGCACACAGCGACCGTGCCCTCTGCAGAAGGCCATCTAGTCTGGGATAGTGGGCTAAAAATTGCTGGACAACCAGGTTCAACACGTGAGCCATACAAGGCACGTGTGTGACATTGCCCCGGCGAAGGGCCGCACCCAGGTTTGCAGCATTGTCGCACACGGCCTTCCCTGGTTTCAGGTCCAGTGGAGACAACCATTCATGAAATTGGTTCTCCAGAGCTGACCACAACTCCTCAGCTGTGTGACTCACATTTCCCAGACATTTCAATGTAAAAACCGTCTGATGACGTTGAGCCCTACTGCCAGCATAGTAAGGAGGTGTGCAGGATCCCTTCTACGCAGTTAGAAAGCTTGTGGCATGACCAGACAGGCTTTGGGTGCAGGTGGAAGACCGAGAGGAGGTTGAGGAGGCAGAAGCAGTGGAGGAACTTTGACATAAAGAGGATTGACGCACAACTCGTGGGGACGGCAAGACTTGGACAGCAGCCCCTTGTCCTGCTGTCACCATAGTTACCCAGTGCCCAGTCAGCGACATGTAACGCCCCTGTCCATGCCTACTCGTCCAAGTGTCTGTGGTGAAATGCACCCTGTCACACACAGAGTTTCTCAAAGAAGCGGTGATGTTGTGTGCGACATGCTGGTGGAGCGCAGGCACACCTTTCTTTGAGAAGTATTGCCGACTGGGCATCTGGTACTGGGGCACTGCGACGGACATAAGGTCTCGAAAATCCTCTGTGTCCACCAGGCGGAAAGGCAGCATTTCTGTAGCCAAGAGCTTGCAGATGGTGAAATTCAACCTCTTAGCTTTCTCATGGCTAGGAGGAAATGGTCTTTTACTTGTCCACATCTGAGGGACCGAGGGCTGGCTATTGTGCTTAGACGGGGTTGATAAGGGTGTCCCCGGCAAACTGCCGGTCTGTGAGGAAGATGCAGGCGGACATGTTAGGTTGCCTTGATCCAAAGGTGGTGCTATCGATGTCGGACAGCGCTCAACACCAGCTGGTGTTACCACCTCCAAAGAAAATGATGACCTGCCAATCACGCTGGCTGTTGCGGGTAAAGAGGTGGCAGGTCTGCGCCCCAAAACAGGTGTGACTGCTGTCCCCCCAGTCACAGAGGATGAAGAGGCCGCGGATGCACAAGATATGGCAGACGGTGGTTGGCCCGGCCGGCTAGGCCGCATTGTAGCACACTGAGCTTCCCACTGCAACTTATGCTTCATGTCCATGTGCCGGTTCATGCATGAAGTACTCAAACTATGTATTTTTTGGCCTCTACTTAGCTTTTGCTGACAAATGTTACAGATAACACGAGTTGGGTCATCTTTATCGATCTGAAAAAATGCCCAGGCTATGCAAGGCTTAGCACCCATGTGACCTGAAGAACCACCACGACTTGTGGTGAGAGGCAGAGTTGTGTTTGAGGATGCAGTTGTTGACGTGCTTCTAGTACTACGTCTCTGTCCAGGAAGGCGCAACCTGACCTCGTCGTCACTAGCATCTTCCTCCACCTCCTCTGCTGACCTCATCTCTTGGCTGACTGTGGGTTGACAGTAAGTGGGATCTCCAACCTCATCATCATCACCCTGTGCGTTATCACACCCGTCGTCCTCAGAGCCAACCTGTTCCTGCCCTGACAAAAAACTAAAGTTGTCGCTCCAATCAGGTATTTGAGTCTCATCATCGTCTTCCTCATTGTCTCCACCAACAGGAGTTACAGTTTGGGAATGAGGGTCTACATTATGGTCAGAACCTTCTGCATCTGGTCCTGGATCCGACTCATAAAGATTCTGGGCATCAGTGCAGATCATTTCCTCGTCTGGATTCACAGAAGTGCTGGAGTCGACCTCTGATTCCCAGGCTATAGTATGAGTAAACAGCTCTGCAGACTCAACCATCTGTTCTACCTCATACTCAGACAGGCAGCTGGAGATTTGGGAGCTGTGAGGAAGCAAGTGCGATTGGGGTGACACCTTTGAGGACTGGAGTATTTGTGATGTTGAAGTTGATGTGGAGGAGAGCCCACTTAAAGGAGCACTTGATATCCGTTGAAGCACCTGCTGTTTTTGTGCCTCATCTGGAATTTGTAGCGATTGGCGTGGCCGTAAGAAAGGGATCTTATCACATTGTCCGCTAAAAGAAGTAGACATTTTAGTTTGGCTGGAAGATGGTCTTTCTTCTGCAGATGTTACTGTTGCTTTAACACCTACCCCACGGACACAACCTTTTTTCCCCTTCCCAACACGCCTATTCCCCTTTCCACCAGCAGCAGGCCATTTTCCACTCATTTTGGTGGTTAACTAATTCACAACTCTGGAGTTGTTTGCACAAAAAAACAATGGATGGGAACCGAGCAGAGCTGAGTGGCCAAACTGTGGTATTAGGCCAAAACTATTGGTGGGTTAGATGCAGAAAAAAATTATATTCAATTTGCAACCTGATGGAGGTCAGTATAGATGGACTAATAGAACAAGTCCCACACACAGCTAGAAGCCCAAATATTTTTTCAGAGGTAGATGCAGAAAAATTTTTTATTCAGTTTGCAACCTGATGGAGGTCTGTATAGATGGATTAATAGAACAAGTCCCACACACAGCTACAAGCCCAATATTTTTTCAGAGGTAGATGCAGAAAAAAAATATATTCAGTTTGCAACCTGATGGAGGTCAGTATAGATGGACTAATAGAGAAAGTCCCACACACTGCTAGAAGGCCAAATATTTTTTCAGAGCTAGATGCAGACAAAAAATTATTTTGAATTTGCAACCTGATGGAGGTCAGTATAGGTGGACTAATAGAACAAGTCCCACACACTGCTAGAAGGCCAAATATTTTTTCAGAGCTAGATGCAGAAAAAAATTATATTCAGTTTGCAACCTGATGGAGGTCTGTATAGATGGATTAATAGAACAAGTCCCACACACAGCTAGAAGCCCAAATATTTTTTCAGAGCTAGATGCAGATAAAAATTATTTTTAATTTGCAACCTGATGGAGGTCAGTAGAGATGGACTAATAGAGAAAGTCCCACACACTGCTAGAAGGCCAAATATTTTTTCAGAGCTAGATGCAGATAAAAATTATATTCAATTTGCAACCTGATGGAGGTCAGTATAGATGGAGTAATAGAACAAGTCCCACACACAGCTAGAAGCCCAAATATTTTTTCAGAGGTACTGTAGATGCAGATAAAAATTATTTTTAATTTGCAACCTGATGGAGGTCAGTATAGATGGACTAATAGAGAAAGTCCCACACACTGCTAGAAGGCCAAATATTTTTTCAGAGCTAGATGCAGATAAAAATTATATTCAATTTGCAACCTGATGGAGGTCAGTATAGATGGACTAATAGAGAAAGTCCCACACACTGCTAGAAGGCCAAATATTTTTTCAGAGCTAGATGCAGATAAAAATTATATTCAATTTGCAACCTGATGGAGGTCAGTATAGATGGATTAATAGAACAAGTCCCACACACAGCTAGAAGCCCAAATATTTTTTCAGAGGTACTGTAGATGCAGATAAAAATTATTTTTAATTTGCAACCTGATGGAGGTCAGTATAGATGGACTAATAGAGAAAGTCCCACACACTGCTAGAAGGCCAAATATTTTTTCAGAGCTAGATGCAGAAAAAAATTATATTCAGTTTGCAACCTGATGGAGGTCAGTATAGATGGACTAATAGAGAAAGTCCCACACACTGCTAGAAGGCCACATATTTTTTTAGAGGTAGATGCAGAAAAAAATATATTCAGTTTGCAACCTGATGGAGGTCTGTATAGATGGATTAATAGAACAAGTCCCACACACAGCTAGAAGCCCAATATTTTTTCAGAGGTAGATGCAGAAAAAAATATATTCAGTTTGCAACCTGATGGAGGTCAGTATAGATGGACTAATACAACAAGTCCCACACACAGCTAGAAGCCCAATATTTTTTCAGAGGTAGATGCAGAAAAAAATATATTCAGTTTGCAACCTGATGGAGGTATGTATAGATGGATTAATAGAACAAGTCCCACACACAGCTAGAAGCCCAATATTTTTTCAGAGGTAGATGCAGAAAAAAATATATTCAGTTTGCAACCTGATGGAGGTCAGTATAGATGGACTAATACCTAATACAACAAGTCCCACACACAGCTAGAAGCCCAATATTTTTTCAGAGGTAGATGCAGAAAAAAATATATTCAGTTTGCAACCTGATGGAGGTCTGTATAGATGGATTAATAGAACAAGTCCCACACACAGCTAGAAGCCCAATATTTTTTCAGAGGTAGATGCAGAAAAAAATATATTCAGTTTGCAACCTGATGGAGGTCAGTATAGATGGACTAATAGAGAAAGTCCCACACACTGCTAGAAGGCCAAATATTTTTTCAGAGCTAGATGCAGAAAAAAATTATATTCAGTTTGCAACCTGATGGAGGTCAGTATAGATGGACTAATAGAGAAAGTCCCACACACTGCTAGAAGGCCACATATTTTTTTAGAGGTAGATGCAGAAAAAAATATATTCAGTTTGCAACCTGATGGAGGTCTGTATAGATGGATTAATAGAACAAGTCCCACACACAGCTAGAAGCCCAATATTTTTTCAGAGGTAGATGCAGAAAAAAATATATTCAGTTTGCAACCTGATGGAGGTCAGTATAGATGGACTAATACAACAAGTCCCACACACAGCTAGAAGCCCAATATTTTTTCAGAGGTAGATGCAGAAAAAAATATATTCAGTTTGCAACCTGATGGAGGTATGTATAGATGGATTAATAGAACAAGTCCCACACACAGCTGGAAGCCCAATATTTTTTCAGAGGTAGATGCAGAAAAAAATATATTCAGTTTGCAACCTGATGGAGGTCAGTATAGATGGACTAATACCTAATACAACAAGTCCCACACACAGCTAGAAGCCCAATATTTTTTCAGAGGTAGATGCAGAAAAAAATATATTCAGTTTGCAACCTGATGGAGGTCTGTATAGATGGATTAATAGAACAAGTCCCACACACAGCTAGAAGCCCAATATTTTTTCAGAGGTAGATGCAGAAAAAAATATATTCAGTTTGCAACCTGATGGAGGTCAGTATAGATGGACTAATACAAGTCCCACACACAGCTAGAAGCCCAATATTTTTTCAGAGCTAGATGCAGAAAAAAATTATATTCAATTTGCAACCTGATGGAGGTCAGTATAGATGGACTAATAGAATGATGCTATGCCCAAAAGATTTTACTTCACTAGGTGCAGTAAAAAAATTGGTATTCTATACACAGGTGGTATATCTTGCAACACAGATAGGCTACTCCACTGACTAACACACTCTGCAATAGGCCAAAAAGGATTAGCTTTGCTAGATTCAGCCAAATGCTGTGAAAAAAACTTGCACAGCACTGGCACAGACCTGCCTGGCAAAAACTGATAGGAACTGATGTAACCTAGTCCTGAAAAGGACTCCAATTACAATTAGTCTTTACTCCCACAATCTATCTATTTAAGAGCACAGACCTGCCTGATAAAAGTCGTAGGAAATGCTGTAACCTAGTCCTTAAAAGGGCTGCAATCACAACTATTCCCTACTCCCAAGCTATCTGTAGATTTGTGCGAAAATTGGCTTGAAATTAACAAGGTATAGCGCACACAGCAACAGCGGTGCCGTCTAACACGCAGCTGCAGCAGTGAGAAAATGGTGGCGACGGGGAAAATGGCTTGGTCTTATAGGGCAAGGACATGTGACATACACTGCCAATGACACATGCCCTTGCTTGTGTGAAAAAAAGCTCTTCGCTCCGTGTGTGCGCTGCTGATAGGCTGACAGATTGCACCTCCCCACTGTAAATGCGGGAAAGAGAAAAAAAAAATGGAGATCTTCATTGTTCCTGCAGAGATCCATCCCCTGCCCCTCCCCCCACCCCGCTGTACACTCAAACTGCGTATTAACATTAATTTTCATCATTACTGAGAAAAAATCCAGTTATGATTTTGGTGCACGAACAGTTATCGAACATAACCTCGAACAGCCGAATTTTTCTCAAATTGTTCGTGTTCGCCGAACGGCTCGTACACCGCCCAAAACAGCTCGAATTTGAGATTGGCGAACACTTCGAGTAGAACAACGCTCATCTCTAATGTTATACAGAATTCGGAGTCAGGTGGTGGCACAAGAGGAGGTGGAGGAAGTAGAGGAGGAGGAGTTGTATGCGGAATGGCTAACATCTGCAAGGTCCAGACGGTCGGCAGCACCAAGGCGGCAGGTATGTGAGGGTGGGGGAGATGGTTTTACCAGGGCGCATGGTAGCAGCCAAACTAGTGAGGAAGGTGCAGGATCCCAGGAAGAAGTGGAGGACGAACTGATGGAAGACTCATCAGATGAGGGAGACCTTGATCACATTTCTGTTGTGCGAGGTTGGGGGGAGAGGACAGAGGAAGGAAGCATGATTGTTACCTCGCCACCAACACAACAGGGACTTGGTGCTCCTGGATGCGCAACACACATGAGTGCCTTCTTGCTGCACTACCTGCAGCATGACCCTCGAATTGTGAGAATTAGAAATAATCCTGACTACTGGGTTGCCACACTGTTAGATCCCCGGTACAAAAGTAAATTTGCAGAAATTATTCCTGCCATAGAAAGGGATGCACGCATGCAGGAGTATCAGCAGAGAAGCGCACGTGGCTCTCCACTGATAATGTAGACAGACTCACGTTCATAAAGATGAACAAATCATGGATCCGAAACGACTTTTCTACCCCCGTGTCATCCTGGGGAGAGTAAAAGCTTGATGATTGTTTAAAATCACCCTACCAACCGTTTTAAGCTTTCAAATTACTAATCATGTTTATCTGTATCTTGGCTGGAAAATAATTTGGGCTTTGTAGCAGTGTGCAGCACTGATTCTATTAGGCCATCTATAATAAGCTCCACCAGATTTAAAATTACTAATCATGTTTATCTGTATCTTGACTGGAAAATAATTTGGGCTTTGTAGCAGTGTGCAGCACTGATCCTATTAGGCCATCTATACTAAGCTCCACCAGATTTAAAATTAATAATAATTTTTAGCTGCATCTAGCCCGGAAAATAATTTTGGGGCTCCGAGATGCGCAAGACACATAAGTGCCTTCTTGCTGCACTACCTGCAACATGACCCTCATATTGTCAGAATTCAAAGTAATCATGACTACTGGGTTGCCACACTCTTAGATCCCCCAAACTTTTCGATCAACCTTTTCATTTTAATAAAGACCAAAAAAATGGTCATTTTTGAAATTATAAGCATTAGCAGGTTATTAGAAACTGAAATCAAACAGTATTCAACTCAAAACTTTATTCTAGGTGATGTTACATTTTCACATAGGACCCCTTGTTCGAAAGGAGCTTCTGAACTCTCTCGTCCATTGAATTTGTCAGGTTTTGGATGGTTTCTGCTTCTGTTGTTTTGCATGAGGACAGAATACCCTCCCAGAGCTGTTGCTTAGATGTGAACTGCCTCCCGCCATCATAGACACTCCTTTTGATGATGCTCTAGAGGTTCTGAATGGGGTAGAGGTCAGGGGAGCATGGGGGTCACACCATAAGTTTGTCCCCTTTTATGCCCATATTAGCCAGAGATGCAGATGTTTTATGTGCAGCATGAGATGGTGCATTATCATGCAAAAAAATGATCTTGCTGTGAAATACACGGTTCTTCTTCTTGAACCATGGCAGGAAGTGCTGTTTGAGAAAATCCACATACATTATGGAGTTCATCTTTAGCGCCTTCAGGGATCCTAAAGGGGCCGACAATCTCTCTCCCCATGATTCCAGCCCAAAACATTACTCCACCTCCTCCTTGTTGGCGCTGTAGCCGTGTTTGCGTGGGGTGTCCATCAACCAGCCATCCTCCACTCCATCCATCTGGACCATCGAGCGCTGCACGGCACTCATCCGTGAACAAAACAGTTTTGAAATCAGTCTTCATGTAATGTTTGGCCCACTGGAGCCGTTTCTGTTTGTGTGAAGTGGATAGAGGAGGTCGACAGGATGCAAACCTCTGAAGGACCCTGCATCTTGTTGTTCGGGGGACGTTGGAGGCACCAGCAGCTTCAAAAACTTGTCTGCTGCTATGACAAGGCTTTTTTGCCGCTGCTCTTTTAACCTGACGTAATTGCCTGTAGGAAAGAGTCCTCAATTTGCCCTTATCAGCACACACACGTGTGTACTGTGAATCAGCTACATACTTCTTGATTGCCAAGACACTTCATCCTGATCATCGCACAATGTTGATTGTAGTCATGCCTTGACCTAAACACTCCACAATTTGTTGGTTCTCAGCAGCCGACACATTCTTTTTCTTTCCCATTTTGGCAGAAAATGTAGGCTGCTTAATAATGTGAGACAGCCTTCTTAAGTAGTCTTGCCTTTCATTGGACACACCTGCCAAACTAATTAGCACAGGTGTCTGCAATTGCTTACAGTGATATAAAGAGCCCTGACACACATCACCATCAATGAGTTTAACTGACAAACAAACAAATTCTTCCCTTATCACTCCTAAACACTTTTTGCATAATAATTTGGAACACAGTGTACATGTGCTTTTCCACAAAACACCAGTGGTTCACGTAGTGAATCTTACAGTTCTAACTTACCAACCGTGGTCTGTATGGAGTTGTTCAATAAAGGGCCCAAAATTAAGATAACATAGATGGGAGAGGTCTCTATGAATAGGAATTCCTAAGTATTTGATACCCTGTGAGGGCCAGGCAAAGGGAAGGTTGGACTGGATGGAATCCTATATGGATTTGGGGAGGGAGACATCGAGGGCCTCAGACTTCGCTGCATTGATTTTAAAATTTGACCATGTAACAAAGTGATCTATTTCAGCCATAACAGCATGGATGGATATATGTGATTGAGTGATATATACTAGGACATCATCAGCAAATAGAGAGCACTTGTACTCGGTGCCTCCCACCTCAATCCACCTAATATTGGGGTTATGGCGAATTGATGAGAGCAGGTGCTCCGTCACTAGGATGTATAAGAGAGGGGACAGAGGACATCCCTGCCTTGTCCCATTGGTGATTGTGAAAGGTGATGAAAATGTTCTGATGCACCCCCTGGGCCTTGGGACACCCGGAGCCGGACCCTTTTTGGTGGATGCTGGTGGTTGTAGTCTTCGTGGCGGCGACCCGGTTCCGTGGCTCAGGGTGGTCAAACCAGTGGCGGAACTATTTATGTGGTTTTTATGTTTAAATGTCCGACTACGCCACCCGTGGATTGCGGTCAGAGTGAACCGCTGCTGCAGGGCAGACCGCTGAGGCTGGTGTTGTGGGTGCAGCAGAGCGTAGCATAACTCCCCACGGGAGGAGTATAGCCTCAGGGCAGTGTATGCGGAGGATGGGGGTGATGGTGCAGGGCAGCAGCAGTAACGACACGGAGTCAGTGATGCAGTCCAGGGCCTTTACTCACAGTTCTTATTATCCAGACCATGTCTGCAGGTAACGGCTGCCCACGTCGTACTGTGCTCACCAGGTGAGGGGCTCAGACAACTCCCAGATAACTTTGGAGCGCTTCACAGGACCCCCTTTGTGTGTCCTTTGTCTGGCCTTTCTTACCAACCCTTCTGTCCGGCTGCCTCGGGCCTCCTCTTGGTAAACTTGGCGCCAGTTTCCCTGACCCTATGTGGTGCCTTCCTAGCGGGTGTAGCGAGGGACTCCGCGACATAAAATGTCACAGCCTCCGGTTTCTAGCTGAGGGTCGTTTCCTGCCTCCACTAGTTTCGGAGACCGGTCTCCCCCTTTGGCCTGACCCCTCCACGCAGGAGGATTCGGGCGTGCGGTGGCGACTCGCCCGTCCGCACCCCTGGGATCCCTTCATTCCTCATTCCTGGAGCCTTCTCCGCTCCTCTTCCTTCCTTCTCCCTCTTCCAGGCCTGGGCCTCTGTTACTAGGCCCGCCTCCGGAGCAGAGCTCATGCAGAGCCCCTGCTCCCTGCCACTTCTGCTCAGACTTCTCTGCACTGAACTAAGATGGTGCCCACCTTTTATACTCCCTTCTCAATGCACCCAGGAACTGCTTCCTCCCTGCTCCTGCACTACAGGGTTCCCCTTCCTCAGTGTTCCCTCCCCCCACTCCAGCCAGGGACAGGGACTGTCGTGCCCATCTCAGAGGCATATTGGTCGCCCTGCCCCACGGCAATGTGGTGTAAGGCATGCAGGTGTCGGGTCCTGATCCACACTCCATCCTTACCTGAGAGTGAGATATCACACCTCTGGGTGAGGTGCAATACCTCTGTAGCAACCGATCCCTCAGGGTGCTACATTTCCATTTATCTTCAGCCTAGGCGACGTATTGTGATACAGGGCCGTGATTTTGGCTATAAAAGGTTCCCCTAGACCCCTACCCCAAGCTTTTTAAGAGAATCATATATGGCGTGCCAGGAGACTCTATGGAATGCTTTCTCAGCATCCAACGAGAGTATCTAATTACAAATTTTTAACTGCATCTAGCCCAGGAAATACTTTGTGCCTAGTAGCAGTGTCTGCTAGTCAGCGGATTATCCCGGCTGTTAAGCAAGCTACACCACCTGTAGTTTGGACACTTAATTTTTTCAAAGGAAATGCTTCGGGACCACGGGATACTCAGTGAAGAGCATCAGGAGGCACCCCAAGGCATAGGGGCTGGGACTGGCAGTAGGATGCCTTGCGGTGGACAGCCGAGCTCGATCCTTATAAAAGCTTTTTAACTGCAGCAGCTTTAGTGGACGCTACTGGAGCTGGAATTACGTGGCTGCTGGCATGAGACTTGCCCTCCAATAGATCCTTGTAAATGGATTTAAAGTGTATTCATTCAAATTAGAGAGACAATTTAAATTAAAAAGCTTAGAGCTGCCTCCACCACAGGGGGGCTCGCTCGACCCACCAGCGGACAGGCACCAGTATTGGGAGAGGGGGGCTGGCCGTCAGGGTTCACCGCGGCTCTGGCACAAACCCGGCGACACGAAGGTGGCACGGGCAGGAGCGGACTGAAAGTGTCGGCTTCTCACTTTTTGGATTTTAGAAGGGCATGACATGCCTATATCTGTGTCTCCCCCTCCTTTTACTCCTCCACCTCTTTTCTTTTCGCATGACTATATGTACTTGTCACTTTTCCATGTGTTAGTTGTGTCTTCTGAGCAGTCAGCTTTTGGACACCTTTGAAGGTGTTTTCTATGTGTTTCTATGTGTTTTTGTTTGCCTGCCATTGGTTTTAACGGTGTTCGAAGGTGTTCGGCGAACAGTTCGACGAACAGTTCGGCGAACACACGGGTGTTCGACGAACTGAACCGAACTCGAACACTACGGGGGTGGCTCAACACTAGTAATAATATTAGCAAATACCTCCAATTAGAAATGTAGTATAGTTTTTCTGATTCGCTATGTCTCTTTCTTCATGTGCAGGCATTGCAGGACCTTAGGTAACCATGGTTACAGCCACTAGCAACTAGCTAACTGTCACTATATCAGTGGTCATACCCATGGATACCTAAGGTCCTGCAATGCCTTCACATAAGGAAAGAGATATAGCCAATCAGAATAACGATACTACATTTCTAATTGAAGATATTTGCTAATATTATTATAACTACTACATATTGGGATAGAATCTTGGAGATGGGAATACCCCTTTAAGTCCACGTTCACTCGTTCAGTATTTGGTCAGTATTTTACATCAGTATTTGTAAGTCAAAACCAGAAGTGGAAGAATCATTGGAAAAGTATAATAGAAACACGTCTCCACTTCTGTATTTATCACCTACTCCTGGTTTCAGCTTACAAATACTGATGTCAAATACTGACCAAACACTGAACGTGTGAACGTAGCCTAAGGGAAGGTCACTTTAAAATCGCTGTTGAATTGGCCAATTTGAGTCCATGACGAAAAAGAAAACACACAAAAAAGGAATTGAAAGGTCCTGTTGTGCAGAGCCATAGAGTACAGTGGTCAGACGTAGTACATACTATGCTCCTGCATTACTATCTTTAGGCCAGGGATATGCTGTAGAAGTGCAGTAAGGCAGGGTGCGCTGTGCTTTTCTACATCCCTAAAAAAAAAAGTGTGTACCAGGAGTGAAGGTTTTCACACATAATGATGGGGGACTACATACTTCAACTCCTCTGTGAATGGTCGGCAATTTTCAATTAATAGCTTTATTAATGGTAATACGGCTGGAGTAGTCTATCTAATAGAATGCGTGGAATGTAAAATTCAGTATGTAGGGTGTACTACGGGTCCACTTAAAAAACGGATCCGTTGACACCTTTCAGACAGTACAAGTTCCACTGTGGCAAATATTTCAGCAGTCTCCAAACATTTTGCCCAAAAACATCAGGTGGAAACAATTTGCGCTTCATAGGAATTGAAAAGGTTTTTAAACCAGTACGCGGTGGTGATATAAAAAGAAAGATCCTTAATAGGGAAAGTTTTTGGATCTTCAGATTGCAGGGTAGGGTCCCACATGGTCTTAATATGAGACAAGACTTGATATTACAATACAGTTAGCTTTATTTTTCTGCATAGATTTTGTATGATTTTAGTGTATTTTCTTTGTTTACTAAATAGTTTTTTGTGTTTTTTTTTTCTTCCATATGTTTTTGCTTTTGTGTATGTGGGAAATTTCTATGGAATCTTTATAGTAAAGTCTTTTAGATAATGTCTGCGGGGACTAACTCTTTTCTGGTTCTTCCAGATTATAATATCATTGTAGTATGAGCCCTTAATTTTGGGTTATCATTCACCTGTGTATATGGGAGGGCCCCACAGCGCTATAAATCAGACCTGTTCCAACAGTAAGTCAGATCATGACTAAGACCTAATGAGTCAAAACCCGTCGATCTGGCACCCATGGAGGCTGCATGGTAGTGGCTCTTGATTGTATCCACTGGATTATCTTTTAAATTTTATTCAATAAAGAGAAATGGATTTTTATTAACAATATCATCGCTGGACAGATCTTCTTTTCCTGCCATCATACTGCATGGGCCATACTACGTGGGGTCATCATCCTACATGGGCCATACTATGTGGGGCCATCATCCTACATGGGCCATACTATATGGGGCCATCATACTGCATGGGCCATACTATGTGGGGCCATCGTCCTACATGGGCCATACTATGTGGGGCCATCATCCTACATGGGCCATACTATGTGGGGCCATCATCCTACATGGGCCATACTATGTGGGGCCATCATCCTACATGGGCCATATTATGTGGGGCCATCATATGTGCAGGACTATATGTGGGGCCATCATGCTATGTGCAGGACTGTATGTGGGACCATTATACTATGTGCAGGATTGTTTGTGGGGCCATCATACTATGTGCAGGACTGTATGCGGGGCCATCATATTATGTGCAGGACTCTATGTGGGGCCATCATACTATGTGCAGGACTCTATGTAGGGCCATCATACTATGTGCAGGACTGTATGTCGGACCATCATACTATGTGCAGGATTGTATGTGGGGCCATCATACTATGTACAGGACTATATGTGGGGCCATCATACTATGTACAGGACTATTAGGACTTTTGCTATGGGGCCTCATGATTTCTATGTACGCCCCTGGCGGCCGCCTAATACTCTCCAGACCAGCAGTCAGCCGCAGTGTGCTGTCCTTCCTGCCATAATCTGCAGCAGTCTGGATCTCTGGGTTAGTTCCTGTTCTTTTACAGCCCAGAGACACATTTAGTAAATTTAAAGAGGTTGACTCATCCTTAGGATAGGGCATCAATGTCTGATCTGTGTGGCTATGATAGCTGGCACCCCGCAGATCAGCTGTTCTCACAGCGCAGTTATGGCACAGCACAGCTCCACCTACTGTATAGTGGCTGCAGCCGGGTACTGCACATTCGTTACCTATTTTAATCAATAAGGGGCGGATGTGCAGTACCAGCTTGTGGCCACTATACAGTAGACGGAGCTGTGCAGTTCTGTAACTGAGCGGTTCCTGTCGGCACCAAGAACAGCTGATATGCGGGGTGGAGGGTGTCGCACCAACACCGATGAGACATTGATGACCTGTCCTAAGGATAGGTCATCAGTGTTAAAGTAGTGCATAACCCCTTTAAATATTCATATTTCCCTCCTCTGGTCCAGAACTGGCTGCTGGCTGACTTTTGGGGCTGATGGTAATTACGTTTTCTCCCTACTAAAAACGGCCAGTCCTCCAGCCAGTTTTGCACTAGGAACTTATTTGTCCAAGAACATATGATTTCTATAAGTGCTGGGTAATCAGTCCCTATGTAAATCATATCTTTTTGGCCAAGTAAGCTCCTGGTGCAAAACTGGCTGGAGGACTGGCTGTTTTTAGTAGGAGTGACAACCCCTTTATTTTTTCTTTATGTGGTGATGACATTAAGGGCTCGTTCACATGATCGATGATAATCAGATCGATTATGGTAATGACACTGATCACACTCCGATCAGAGATTGATCAGAGTCTGTTTACTGTGATCTGATTCTCACACAATAACATCGTATCTCAGGTGCGGAGAAGATGGAGAACTGAATTTTCCCCTTCTCCCATGACAGCACCACCTGAGAGAGGGTATCCGCCCACCAAGGACAGGAACCTACTGAATAAAAAGGCGGTACCTCTCCTCCGCATCAGTTTTGGTTCCTGTCCCTGATGGGAGCCTCACCAGGTGGTACCTCACGTACCTGGATTATGGACGGTGCGGCCTGGAGGCCATGGAAGCAGCAGATGGTCCCTGTTCCCAGCCCATCTGGCTGCTGCCCGGGTCTGCGTGTGGTGAGGGGGTGCTGTTTTTTTGGATCCCTCCCCGCGTGCGCCGGGGCCTGCGGCCAGGTCTGCGCCTCGCAAGACGAGCTGGGCGCGCCGGCCGGCAGGTCTTCCGGGTCTGCGCACGTGGGGGCGCGTCGCACCCTGTGACGGAGCACGCCGGAAGTCCGGGCTGAGCACGCGCGGGGTGCTGGAGCGCCCTATCATGGAGTGCGCCAGAAGCCGGGTCTGCGCATGCGCGGGTGGAAAGCCGTTATCCCGCTGCAAGCGCGCCGGGTGCCGCTGGGCTGCGCACGTGCAGAAGGGAGCGTATCTGCGGTGTAGCGCGCCAGCTGGCTGAATTTAAATTAAAAAAAATAATAATAATTTTTTTTTTTGGGAATGAGCACGCTGCCAGAAGGGGAGGAGCCTAAAGGAGGTGGAGCCCTACTGCTTTTAAGGATGGGGAGCAATCAAGATGGCGGTGTCTGCATCCCCGCCATGATGAATGAGGAGCCGCAGTCACCTGGGCAGCAGCTGTCACCGCCACAGGAGGTACAGCAGCAGCCGCAGCCATCAAAGCAGCGCAAGCAGCTTAAGCAAATGGAACATCGAGAATCTTCCCATCGACAAAGTCACAGCAGTGGAGGGCGTGCGAGTTCCGGCAAGACTGGTCAGAAAAGACTTCGTCAGTCCACCTCCGCCAGATGGGAGCCCTCATGTGAACGGCAACCACCGCCTCCGGTAACCTAGTCTGAACGGCAGTGTGGTGAGTGATCATCGTGAAAGTCTCATCCTGAATAATGTGCTCTTCTCTCTCTCTTTTCCTCCTTCTTCTCCTTTCTTTTCTTGGGCAGGAGGCGAAGAAGTGTAGTGCTAAAAGTAAAAACAGGGAGTGTGCTTTATGCAAAATCGGTCTTCCCACCTCCTATGCCAAAAACCTTTGCTCGGACTGTATTCAGAAAACCATTGCAGAGGAGTCCCCCAGGTTTTCTTTAGAATTAAAGGATCTAATCCAAACAGAGGTCAGAGAGTCTTTAAGAGGCTTAACCTCACGCAAAAAGAATAAACGAAAACTAGTTTCTTCAGAATCAGAGGAATCAGTGGAGTCCCGTTTTACAAGAGAACTGCCTTCCTCCTCTAATCTCTCCTCATCATCATCGGAGTCTTCGCATGATGATGGGGGGGCAGACCTTGTTTTTCGGTTAATAATACTGAGAGACTAGTTAAAGCCGTCAGAGGGACTATGGGTATTACCGATACCAAGGTGCCCAGAACAGTCCAGGATGTTATGTTCGGGGGCTTAGACCAAAGGAGGAGACGCTCATTCCTGGTCAATGACAGGATTAAATCTCTGATAGAAAGGGAATGGAAGAAACCGGAGAGGAAGGGTCAGCTGCCGTCATCCTCCAAGTGGAGGTACCCCTTTGAGGATGAGGATGCGGCTAAATGGGACAAAACCCCTAAGATTGACGTGGCCATTTCAAAATCTTCAAAAAAATCCACTCTGCCCTATGAGGATTTAGGAGCCTTAAAAGACCCGCTGGATAAAAAAAAAGCGGAGTCCTTCCTTAAACAAGCCTGGGAGTCGTCAGCAGGGGCCCTTAAATCGGCAGTAGCAGCCACCTGCACCGCTAGATCTATGATGATCTGGCTTCAACAATTGGAAGACCAGATCAGGGGGAATGTGTCCAGGGAGAAAATTCTATCGGACCTTCCTCTTGTGCAGGGAGCGGCTGCATTCCTGGCAGATGCATCGGCAGATTCAGTTAGGCTGGCTGCCCGGTCTGCAAACCTCTCTAATGCAGCCCGTAGGGCGCTATGGCTCAAAAGCTGGCCAGGGGATGTGCAGTCAAAGTCTAAACTGTGCTCAATCCCTTGTGAGGGGGACTTCTTGTTTGGCAAAGGTCTAGATGACATCCTAGATAAAGCCGCAGACAAAAAACATGGATTTCCCACGGTGTCTGGTTCCCGGTTTAACAGCTCCTTTCGGAAGAGAAAATACAGCCGCAGTAAAGCTCCCAGAGACCAAGGAAGCTGGAAAGACAGAAAGCCGTATAACAGAGGCTTCATGTTCGGGGGTCCCTCCTCCGAGAATAAGAAAGCCCCTAAGTGACAGTTCCCCCCAGGTGGGAGGAAGATTGTCCCACTTCCTGCCTGCCTGGAAGGCAATTTCATCCAATCCTTGGATCTTAGGGATAATCAGGAGGGGGCTCACATTAGAGTTCAAAAGCAGGCCCAAGAACACTGTCAAAATATCAGCCCCCAGGAGTTTAGCGGAACAGATAGCCTTACAGCAGGAAGTTCTCTCTCTGCTCAGGAAAGGAGTTCTGGTGGAAACACCTGCACCCGAGCAAGGAAGAGGATTCTATTCGACTCTCTTCCTAATAAAGAAGCCGGATGGCTCCTTCAGGACCATTGCGAACTTAAAGAGTCTGAACGACCATTTAATCTACAGGCCGTTCAAGATGGAAACAATAAAATCAGCCATAAAGATGCTATTTCCAGACTGTTTTATCTGAAGGACGCCTACTACCATGTCCCGAATTTGCCACATCATCAACAGTTTCTAAGAGTAGCTGTACAATTCGGCAGGCATGTAAGGCATTTTCAGTTCGCAGCTCTTCCCTTTGGCATTTCCATGGCGCCAAGAGTCTTCACAAAAATTATTCTGGAGGTCACAGCGCACTTCAGGGAAAGAGATATTCTGGTCATCCCTTATCTCGACGACTTCTTAGTAGTGGGCAGATCAAGTCAACTCTGTGCTCTAGCCATGGCGGATGTCATGGCCTGTCTAAGACACCTAGGTTGGTTATTAAATCTGGAGAAGTTAAGGCTGGAACCAAAGAGGGTTCAGTCTTTCCTGGGTCTCATTCTGGACTCAGAAAACCAAACCTGTCTTCTGCCAGAGGAAAAGAAGCTGAAGATCAGATCCCTAATATCTCAGGTTATCAGCAATCCGACCATGACCCTGAGGAGTGCAATGTCTCTGTTGGGTACAATGACGTCTTGCATCCCGACGGTTCAGTGGGCCCAGTACCATTCTAGATGTCTTCAACAGGAGATTCTGGCAGTGGACAGGCGGCTCAAAGGTCGCCTGAATGGGAAGATGTCTCTTCCAGATGTCGTGATCAACTCCCTGGACTGGTGGACATCTCCGGTCAACCTATCTTTGGGGGTTCCTTGGACCTTCCAGGTGTCGGATACAATTACAACAGACGCAAGTGCAGAAGATTGGGGAGCTCACCTAAGGGATCGTTCTGTACAAGGTCTCTGGTCGGACAGCGAGACAAGTCTCTCTTCCAACACGAAAGAGCTGTTGGCAGCGAGAAACGCTCTAAAAGAATTCAGTTCTGCTCTTCAGGGTCCTCACATCAGGATAATGTCAGACAACAGATCAACAGTCGCCTACATCAATCATCAGGGGGGTACCAGGTCTCTCCCTCTGATGTTAGTAGCGGATCAGATCTTCAGGTTTGCCGAGAGTCGGCTGGTCACGCTCTCGGCGCTGCATATAAAAGGGGAAGAGAACATAAAGGCCGATTTCTTGAGTCGTCACACCTTGAAACAAGGAGAGTGGGAGTTGAATTCAGCCGTTTTTCAGCAGATTGTGGGTCGGTGGGGACAGCCCCAGATAGACCTATTTGCAAACAGACACAATCGGAAGACCGAAACCTTTTGCTCCCTGAATCCAAAGGAGGGGGCGTTTGCGGTGGACGCGCTGCAGATTCCATGGGATTTTACTCTAGCTTATGCCTTTCCCCCTTTAGTACTGATCCCTACAATCCTGAGGAAGATCCGAGAGGAACGGGCGAGGGTTATAGTGATCGCCCCGTTCTGGCCCAAGAGACCATGGTTCACTTGGATGAAGAGAATGTCCCAAGCAGATCCATGGGTTCTTCCGGACATCCCGGATCTCCTCAGGCAGGGCCCAGTCTGTCATCCCCAAAGAGCAGGCCTGCATTTGACGGCCTGGATTTTGAGAGGTCGCTATTGACGCAAAGGGGGTTTTCTCCGGATCTTGTTACTACCCTTCTGGCAAGTAGAAAGCCGATAACAACTAGAATCTATGGTAGAACCTGGGCTAAGTTCTTGTCTACCTCGGGTCAGTCTGCCAAAGGGAGGATTCCTATTGAGGCCATACTAGAATTCCTCCAGAAGGGGTTAAATATGGGACTAGCCACCAGTACTCTTAAGGTGCAGGTATCAGCTCTGGGGGCACTGTATAATTACGACTTGGCAGCAAATAGATGGATCATTAGATTTATTAAAGCTTGTCATAGATCCAGACCTATTCCTATTCCAAGAATGCCTCCTTGGGACCTTAATTTAGTTCTGGAAGCGTTAACCAAACCTCCCTTCGAGCCCTTAGAGAAGGTTTCAGAAAAAATCTTAACTTTAAAGACTGCTCTACTGGTAGCCCTGACATCAGCTCGTAGAGTCAGTGACTTACACGCACTATCCGTTAACCATCCATTCACTCAAGTATGTACGGATAGAGTAATCTTAAGACCAGACCCGGCCTATCTTCCAAAAGTAGCCTCCAAATTCCATAGGATGCAAGTAATCACTCTCCCTTCCTTCTATCCTAATCCTAGGGATTCTGAGGAACATAAGCTTCACACCTTAGATGTTAGGAGGGTGTTAGTCCGGTATTTGGAAGTTACAAAAGCCTGGAGAAAGAGTGACGCCTTATTTATATCCTTTCAGGGGGCTAGGAAAGGACTTAAGGTTACAAGGGGGACCATAGCTAGATGGGTCAGGGATACTATTACCTTAGCCTACTCTTGTAGCAATCTGCCGGTTCCAGAGAACCTGAAGGCCCATTCCACCAGAGCGGTAGCTGCTTCCTGGGCTGAGAAGGCGGATGTGCCCATCGACATTATATGTAAGGCGGCAACTTGGTCATCCCCTGCTACATTTTACAAACATTACCGTCTTGACCTTTCCTCTTCTACTGATCTGTCCTTTGGTAGAAGGGTGTTGCAAGCGGTGATCCCTCCCTCTGGTATTTGATCTCTATAAATCTCTCAGGTGGTGCTGTCATGGGAGAAGGGGAAAAGATCCTAGTTACTTACCGGTAACGGGATTTTACAGAGCCCATGACAGCACCCTATTAATTCCCTCCCCTTTATCACTGTGGTGTGCACTTTTTAAGGTGTTTAGTACAAATATTGAGGTGGTGGTTATGTATTAACCTGTCTTCGGAGGCCCTCTCATGCTCTGAAACAAAACTGATGCGGAGGAGAGGTACCGCCTTTTTATTCAGTAGGTTCCTGTCCTTGGTGGGCGGATACCCTCTCTCAGGTGGTGCTGTCATGGGCTCTGTAAAATCCCGTTACCGGTAAGTAACTAGGATCTTTCTCCATCTTCTCCATTGTCTGTGTCCGCTTACATCAGACTGCACTTGAATGACGTCCGAGTGCAGTCCGATGTTTCAGACTTGTACGGTTGATCCGAATTCCAGAGCCACTCGCAGCGTGCTGCAAATTTCACACCAATTTGCTCTATAGGGAACAACGCAGCAGATCTGTACTGCCCATAGAGCTATCTTATAAAACATCGGACAGCACTCAGCCGTGTTATATGACAGTGTGAGCGAGGCCTCACTGTGCCAAACACATTCTCATCTGCTTCCCGTAAAAGAAGTGAATGAGAAGTGATGAGAATGTGTTTGGCAGATCACCTAGTTATGGTCACGTGGCAACTGCCTGAACCGCCTGGTAAAGCTGAACCCCAACATTACACTCTGCTAGTAGTCAGCGGGCTCCACTGCTGACTAGAAATGTGCACTGGATGAAAAACCCCTATAACTAGGAGGCAGGGTGGGCTGAGTGTATAAACTATAATTACTAGAATATGCACTGACCTTAGGTCCTCCTGCAGATAGGGGCATACATAGAAGAAGTCCTAATTCTGGTTCCCCTTTCAAAACTAAAAATTCTCAACAGGGTCACGGGACATAGGCGCAGTCACAGAATGGCAGATCTCCCAACTTTTAAAGACAGTCATTTTTCCCACACTGAACTCCCTTAGCGTTCTCACCCACAAACTGTACAGAAAAGGTTGTATAGAAAAGATACACTCCTATTTAAAAACAGCGATTTGCATGTGGGCTGCTTTGGTTTGTGTGCCAGGGCTGATTTTCAGTCCCAGTCCGGCACTACAGACAGCAGATGTTATATACAGGATAATATATCATGGTATGTATTATACTATGACTACAGACGTTACATATTATACCGGCCACCTATATGTAACATCGGATGTCTGTACACATAGTATATCCCATACAGTATATAGGAGAATACATGACTGGTACATAGAGAAGAATAAATTAATTCACAAGACCCAGGTAAGGGGCCCGGTCAGTATTCTGTGGCCGCTGGATGGGAGCCCTGCAAACTTCCTACTACCTGCTGAAATAAAAACAGAAACAACCAACAGATAAATCTCATACAATACTGGCATCAGCAGGAGAATCTCCCTTACTGTATGTATGCCCAGAGATAAATCAATATAACCAATATAACCTGGATGTCACCTAGAAGTGACATCCAGAGGTGACATCCAGACAGCGCTATTTGGTTTAAACTAGTATCAGCCATTAGCCCTGTGCTGGCACCGCAGATCTATTATTTGGCTAATGGCTGCTAGTACTTCCAAACATTGTCTGTCTATGCACATTAAATATATCAAAATAAATATGTAACCATTTATTTCCTGCCATTAACATAATACCAACTATGTAATATATTGGTGCACTTGGCTCCGTATGATTTAGGTTTATATACATATACATATGAGTATCTGAGTAACGTCGGTATCTTGTGAACAGACCTTGAAATAAGAATAACATCTGTTTATCTATATGCATAAATGTCTGTTCCTGGTAAATTTATTTAATATAAACCCGGTCTATATATAAGTGTATTGTAGTGTCCTGTGAACGGAGCCTGTAGTAAGATCAGCATTTATATACTTATACTGTATATACTGTATGTCCGTTTCACGGGACCCTATGTGAACACTGGCTTAATATATCATAGGAGTCCGTTGCTTAGTGGTCCAGTTTTCAGCACAGCGCTGTTATGCAATTTTTATCCTTTCTTGGCTTTTCCTTTAATTTGCAGCCTGGCGCGATGTCATGTATGCGTCACCCTGAAAAAGTGACATTGTGCCAGCCCGCAGGACTCCCGACTGGTGGCCATGGACTACCGACGTGGCTGCTGAACCAGATATGCTCCTCTGTATTGGTATACGATATGCTATGACTAGAGATGAGCGTTGTTCTACTCGAACTGTTCGCCAATCTCAAATTCGAGCTGTTTTGGGCGGTGTTCGAGCCGTTCGGCGAACACGAACGATTTGAGAAAAATTCGGCTGTTCGAGGTTATGTTCGATAACTGTTCGTGCACCAAAATCATAACTGGATTTTTTCTCAGTAATGATGAAAATTAATGTTAATACGCAGTTTGAGTGTACAGCGGGGTGGGGGGAGGGGCAGGGGATGGATATCTGCAGGAATAATGAAGATCTCCATTTTTTTTTCTCTTTCCCGCATTTACAGTGGGGAGGTGCAATCTGTCAGCCTATCAGCAGCGCACACACGGAGCAAAGTGCTTTTTTTCACACAAGCAAGGGCATGTGTCATTGGCAGTGTATGTCACATGTCCTTGCCCTATAAGACCAAGCCATTTTCCCCGTCGCCACCATTTTCTCACTGCTGCAGCTGCGTGTTAGACGGCACCGCTGTTGCTGTGTGCGCTATACCATGTTAATTTCAAGCCAATTTTCGCACAAATCTACAGATAGCTTGGGAGTAGGGAATAGTTGTGATTGCAGTCATTTTAAGGACTAGGTTACAGCATTTCCTACGACTTTTATCAGGCAGGTCTGTGCTCTTAAATAGATAGGTTGTGGGAGTAAAGACTAATTGTAATTGGAGTCCTTTTCAGGACTAGGTTACATCAGTTCCTATCAGTTTTTGCCAGGCAGGTCTGTGCCAGTGCTGTGCAAGTTTTTTTCACAGCATTTGGCTGAATCTAGCAAAGCTAATCCTTTTTGGCCTATTGAAGAGTGTGTTAGTCAGTGGAGTAGCCTATCTGTGTTGCAAGATATACCACCTGTGTATAGTATACCAATTTTTTTACTGCACCTAGTGAAGTAAAATCTTTTGGGCATAGCATCATTCTATTAGTCCATCTATACTGACCTCCATCAGGTTGCAAATTGAATATAATTTTTTTCTGCATCTAGCTCTGAAAAAATATTTGGGCTTCTAGCAGTGTGTGGGACTTTCTCTATTAGTCCATCTATACTGACCTCCATCAGGTTGCAAACTGAATATATTTTTTTCTGCATCTACCTCTGAAAAAATATTGGGCCTGTAGCTGTGTGTGGGACTTGTTCTATTAATCCATCTATACAGACCTCCATCAGGTTGCAAACTGAATATAATTTTTTTCTGCATCTACCTCTGAAAAAATATTTGGGCTTCTAGCTGTGTGTGGGACTTGTTCTATTACTCCATCTATACTGACCTCCATCAGGTTGCAAATTGAATATAATTTTTTTCTGCATCTAGCTCTGAAAAAATATTGGGCTTCTAGCTGTGTGTGGGACTTGTTGTATTAGTCCATCTATACTGACCTCCATCAGGTTGCAAACTGAATATATTTTTTTCTGCATCTACCTCTAAAAAATATTGGGCTTCTAGCTGTGTGTGGGACTTGTTGTATTAGTCCATCTATACTGACCTCCATCAGGTTGCAAACTGAATATATTTTTTTCTGCATCTACCTCTGAAAAAATATTGGGCTTCTAGCTGTGTGTGGGACTTGTTCTATTAATCCATCTATACTGACCTCCATCAGGTTGCAAACTGAATATAATTTTTTTCTGCATCTAGCTCTGAAAAAATATTTGGCCTTCTAGCAGTGTGTGGGACTTTCTCTATTAGTCCATCTATACTGACCTCCATCAGGTTGCAAACTGAATATAATTTTTTTCTGCATCTAGCTCTGAAAAAATATTTGGCCTTCTAGCAGTGTGTGGGACTTTCTCTATTAGTCCATCTATACTGACCTCCATCAGGTTGCAAACTGAATATAATTTTTTTCTGCATCTAGCTCTGAAAAAATATTTGGCCTTCTAGCAGTGTGTGGGACTTTCTCTATTAGTCCATCTATACTGACCTCCATCAGGTTGCAAATTAAAAATAATTTTTATCTGCATCTACCTCTGAAAAAATATTTGGGCTTCTAGCTGTGTGTGGGACTTGTTCTATTACTCCATCTATACTGACCTCCATCAGGTTGCAAATTGAATATAATTTTTTTCTGCATCTAGCTCTGAAAAAATATTGGGCTTCTAGCTGTGTGTGGGACTTGTTGTATTAGTCCATCTATACTGACCTCCATCAGGTTGCAAACTGAATATATTTTTTTCTGCATCTACCTCTGAAAAAATATTGGGCTTCTAGCTGTGTGTGGGACTTGTTCTATTAATCCATCTATACAGACCTCCATCAGGTTGCAAACTGAATATAATTTTTTTCTGCATCTAGCTCTGAAAAAATATTTGGCCTTCTAGCAGTTTGTGGGACTTTCTCTATTAGTCCATCTATACTGACCTCCATCAGGTTGCAAATTAAAAATAATTTTTATCTGCATCTACCTCTGAAAAAATATTTGGGCTTCTAGCTGTGTGTGGGACTTGTTCTATTACTCCATCTATACTGACCTCCATCAGGTTGCAAATTGAATATAATTTTTTTCTGCATCTAGCTCTGAAAAAATATTGGGCTTCTAGCTGTGTGTGGGACTTGTTGTATTAGTCCATCTATACTGACCTCCATCAGGTTGCAAACTGAATATATTTTTTTCTGCATCTACCTCTGAAAAAATATTGGGCTTCTAGCTGTGTGTGGGACTTGTTCTATTAATCCATCTATACAGACCTCCATCAGGTTGCAAACTGAATTTAATTTTTTTCTGCATCTAGCTCTGAAAAAATATTTGGCCTTCTAGCAGTGTGTGGGACTTTCTCTATTAGTCCATCTATACTGACCTCCATCAGGTTGCAAACTGAATATAATTTTTTTCTGCATCTAGCTCTGAAAAAATATTTGGCCTTCTAGCAGTGTGTGGGACTTGTTCTATTAGACCACCTATACTGACCTCCATCAGGTTGCAAATTCAAAATAATTTTTTGTCTGCATCTAGCTCTGAAAAAATATTTGGCCTTCTAGCAGTGTGTGGGACTTTCTCTATTAGTCCATCTATACTGACCTCCATCAGGTTGCAAACTGAATATTTTTTTTTCTGCATCTACCTCTGAAAAAATATTTGGGCTTCTAGCTGTGTGTGGGACTTGTTCTATTAATCCATCTATACTGACCTCCATCAGGTTGCAAACTGAATATAATTTTTTTCTGCATCTAGCTCTGAAAAAATATTTGGCCTTCTAGCAGTGTGTGGGACTTTCTCTATTAGTCCATCTATACTGACCTCCATCAGGTTGCAAACTGAATATAATTTTTTTCTGCATCTAGCTCTGAAAAAATATTTGGCCTTCTAGCAGTGTGTGGGACTTTCTCTATTAGTCCATCTATACTGACCTCCATCAGGTTGCAAACTGAATATAATTTTTTTCTGCATCTAGCTCTGAAAAAATATTTGGCCTTCTAGCAGTGTGTGGGACTTTCTCTATTAGTCCATCTATACTGACCTCCATCAGGTTGCAAATTAAAAATAATTTTTATCTGCATCTACCTCTGAAAAAATATTTGGGCTTCTAGCTGTGTGTGGGACTTGTTCTATTACTCCATCTATACTGACCTCCATCAGGTTGCAAATTGAATATAATTTTTTTCTGCATCTAGCTCTGAAAAAATATTGGGCTTCTAGCTGTGTGTGGGACTTGTTGTATTAGTCCATCTATACTGACCTCCATCAGGTTGCAAACTGAATATATTTTTTTCTGCATCTACCTCTGAAAAAATATTGGGCTTCTAGCTGTGTGTGGGACTTGTTCTATTAATCCATCTATACAGACCTCCATCAGGTTGCAAACTGAATATAATTTTTTTCTGCATCTAGCTCTGAAAAAATATTTGGCCTTCTAGCAGTTTGTGGGACTTTCTCTATTAGTCCATCTATACTGACCTCCATCAGGTTGCAAATTAAAAATAATTTTTATCTGCATCTACCTCTGAAAAAATATTTGGGCTTCTAGCTGTGTGTGGGACTTGTTCTATTACTCCATCTATACTGACCTCCATCAGGTTGCAAATTGAATATAATTTTTTTCTGCATCTAGCTCTGAAAAAATATTGGGCTTCTAGCTGTGTGTGGGACTTGTTGTATTAGTCCATCTATACTGACCTCCATCAGGTTGCAAACTGAATATATTTTTTTCTGCATCTACCTCTGAAAAAATATTGGGCTTCTAGCTGTGTGTGGGACTTGTTCTATTAATCCATCTATACAGACCTCCATCAGGTTGCAAACTGAATTTAATTTTTTTCTGCATCTAGCTCTGAAAAAATATTTGGCCTTCTAGCAGTGTGTGGGACTTTCTCTATTAGTCCATCTATACTGACCTCCATCAGGTTGCAAACTGAATATAATTTTTTTCTGCATCTAGCTCTGAAAAAATATTTGGCCTTCTAGCAGTGTGTGGGACTTGTTCTATTAGACCACCTATACTGACCTCCATCAGGTTGCAAATTCAAAATAATTTTTTGTCTGCATCTAGCTCTGAAAAAATATTTGGCCTTCTAGCAGTGTGTGGGACTTTCTCTATTAGTCCATCTATACTGACCTCCATCAGGTTGCAAACTGAATATTTTTTTTTCTGCATCTACCTCTGAAAAAATATTTGGGCTTCTAGCTGTGTGTGGGACTTGTTCTATTAGTCCATCTATACTGACCTCCATCAGGTTGCAAATTGAATATAATTTTTTTCTGCATCTAGCTCTGAAAAAATATTTGGGCTTCTAGCAGTGTGTGGGACTTTCTCTATTAGTCCATCTATACTGACCTCCAACAGGTTGCAAACTGAATATATTTTTTTCTGCATCTACCTCTGAAAAAATATTGGGCCTGTAGCTGTGTGTGGGACTTGTTCTATTAATCCATCTATACAGACCTCCAACAGGTTGCAAACTGAATATAATTTTTTTCTGCATCTACCTCTGAAAAAATATTTGAGCTTCTAGCTGTGTGTGGGACTTGTTCTATTACTCCATCTATACTGACCTCCATCAGGTTGCAAATTGAATATAATTTTTTTCTGCATCTAGCTCTGAAAAAATATTGGGCTTCTAGCTGTGTGTGGGACTTGTTGTATTAGTCCATCTATACTGACCTCCATCAGGTTGCAAACTGAATATATTTTTTTCTGCATCTAGCTCTGAAAAAATATTGGGCTTCTAGCTGTGTGTGGGACTTGTTGTATTAGTCCATCTATACTGACCTCCATCAGGTTGCAAACTGAATATATTTTTTTCTGCATCTACCTCTGAAAAAATATTGGGCTTCTAGCTGTGTGTGGGACTTGTTCTATTAATCCATCTATACTGACCTCCATCAGGTTGCAAACTGAATATAATTTTTTTCTGCATCTAGCTCTGAAAAAATATTTGGCCTTCTAGCTGTGTGTGGGACTTTCTCTATTAGTCCATCTATACTGACCTCCATCAGGTTGCAAACTGAATATAATTTTTTTCTGCATCTAGCTCTGAAAAAATATTTGGCCTTCTAGCAGTGTGTGGGACTTTCTCTATTAGTCCATCTATACTGACCTCCATCAGGTTGCAAACTCAATATAATTTTTTTCTGCATCTAGCTCTGAAAAAATATTTGGCCTTCTAGCAGTGTGTGGGACTTTCTCTATTAGTCCATCTATACTGACCTCCATCAGGTTGCAAATTAAAAATAATTTTTATCTGCATCTACCTCTGAAAAAATATTTGGGCTTCTAGCTGTGTGTGGGACTTGTTCTATTACTCCATCTATACTGACCTCCATCAGGTTGCAAATTGAATATAATTTTTTTCTGCATCTAGCTCTGAAAAAATATTGGGTTTCTAGCTGTGTGTGGGACTTGTTGTATTAGTCCATCTATACTGACCTCCATCAGGTTGCAAACTGAATATATTTTTTTCTGCATCTACCTCTGAAAAAATATTGGGCTTCTAGCTGTGTGTGGGACTTGTTCTATTAATCCATCTATACAGACCTCCATCAGGTTGCAAACTGAATATAATTTTTTTCTGCATCTAGCTCTGAAAAAATATTTGGCCTTCTAGCAGTGTGTGGGACTTTCTCTATTAGTCCATCTATACTGACCTCCATCAGGTTGCAAACTGAATATAATTTTTTTCTGCATCTAGCTCTGAAAAAATATTTGGCCTTCTAGCAGTGTGTGGGACTTGTTCTATTAGTCCACCTATACTGACCTCCATCAGGTTGCAAATTCAAAATAATTTTTTGTCTGCATCTAGCTCTGAAAAAATATTTGGCCTTCTAGCAGTGTGTGGGACTTTCTCTATTAGTCCATCTATACTGACCTCCATCAGGTTGCAAACTGAATATTTTTTTTTCTGCATCTACCTCTGAAAAAATATTTGGGCTTCTAGCTGTGTGTGGGACTTGTTCTATTAGTCCATCTATACTGACCTCCATCAGGTTGCAAATTGAATATAATTTTTTTCTGCATCTAACCCAGCCAATAGTTTTGGCCTAATACCACAGTTTGGCCACTCAGCTCTGCTCGGTTCCCATCCATTGTTTTTTTGTGCAAACAACTCCAGAGTTGTGAATTAGTTAACCACCAAAATGAGTGGAAAAAGGCCTGCTGCTGGTGGAAAGGGGAATAGGCGTGTTGGGAAGGGGAAAAAAGGTTGTGTCCGTGGGGTAGGTGTTAAAGCAACAGTAACATCTGCAGAAGAAAGACCATCTTCCAGCCAAACTAAAATGTCTACTTCTTTTAGCGGACAATGTGATAAGATCCCTTTCTTACGGCCACGCCAATCGCTACAAATTCCAGATGAGGCACAAAAACAGCAGGTGCTTCAACGGATATCAAGTGCTCCTTTAAGTGGGCTCTCCTCCACATCAACTTCAACATCACAAATGCTCCAGTCCTCAAAGGTGTCACCCCAATCGCACTTGCTTCCTCACAGCTCCCAAATCTCCAGCTGCCTGTCTGAGTATGAGGTAGAACAGATGGTTGAGTCTGCAGAGCTGTTTACTCATACTATAGCCTGGGAATCAGAGGTCGACTCCAGCGCTTCTGTGAATCCAGACGAGGAAATGATCTGCACTGATGCCCAGAATCTTTATGAGTCGGATCCAGGACCAGACGCAGAAGGTTCTGACCATAATGTAGACCCTCATTCCCAAACTGTAACTCCTGTTGGTGGAGACAATGAGGAAGACAATGATGAGACTCAAATACCTGATTGGAGCGACAACTTTAGTTTTTTGTCATGGCAGGAACAAGTTGGCTCTGAGGACGACGGGTGTGATAACGCACAGGGTGATGATGATGAGGTTGGAGATCCCACTTACTGTCAACCCACAGTCAGCCAAGAGATGAGGTCAGCAGAGGAGGTGGAGGAAGATGCTAGTGACGACGAGGTCAGGTTGAGCCTTCCTGGACAGAGACGTAGTACTGGAAGCACGTCAACAACTGCATCCTCAAACACAACTCTGCCTCTCACCACAAGTCGTGGTGGCTCTTCAGGTCGCATGGGTGCTAAGCCTTGCATAGCCTGGGCATTTTTTCAGATCGATAAAGATGACCCAACTCGTGTTATCTGTAACATTTGTCAGCAAAAGCTAAGTAGAGGCCAAAAAATACATAGTTTGAGTACTTCATGCATGAACCGGCACATGGACATGAAGCATAAGTTGCAGAGGGAAGCTCAGTGTGCTACAATGCGGCCTAGCTGGCCGGGCCAACCAACGTCTGCCATATCTTGTGCATCCGCGGCCTCTTCATCCTCTGTGACGGGGGGGACAGCAGTCACACCTGTTTTGGGGCGCAGACCTGCCACCTCTTTACCCGCAACAGCCAGCGTGATTGGCAGGTCATCATTTTCTTTGGAGGTGGTAACACCAGCTGGTGTTGAGCGCTGTCCGACATCGATAGCACCACCTTTGGATCAAGGCAACCTAACATGTCCGCCTGCATCTTCCTCACAGACCGGCAGTTTGCCGGGGACACCCTTATCAACCCCGTCTAAGCACAATAGCAAGCCCTCGGTCCCTCAGATGTGGACAAGTAAAAGACCATTTCCTCCTAGCCATGAGAAAGCTAAGAGGTTGAATTTCACCATCTGCAAGCTCTTGGCTACAGAAATGCTGCCTTTCCGCCTGGTGGACACAGAGGATTTTCGAGACCTTATGTCCGTCGCAGTGCCCCAGTACCAGATGCCCAGTCGTCACTACTTCTCAAAGAAAGGTGTGCCTGCGCTCCACCAGCATGTCGCACACAACATCACCGCTTCTTTAAGAAACTCTGTGTGTGACAGGGTGCATTTCACCACAGACACTTGGACGAGTAGGCATGGACAGGGGCGTTACATGTCGCTGACTGGGCAGTGGGTAACTATGGTGACAGCAGGACAAGGGGCTGCTGTCCAAGTCTTGCCGTCCCCACGAGTTGTGCGTCAATCCTCTTTATGTCAAAGTTCCTCCACTGCTTCTGCCTCCTCAACCTCCTCTCAGTCTTCCACCTGCACCCAAAGCCTGTCTGGACATGCCACAAGCTTTCTAACTGCGCAGAAGGGATCCTGCACATCTCCTTACTATGTTGGCAGTAGGGCTCAACGTCATCAGGCGGTTTTTACTTTGAAATGTCTGGGAAATGTGAGTCACACAGCTGAGGAGTTGTGGTCAGCTCTGGAGAACCAATTTCATGAATGGTTGTCTCCACTGGACCTGAAACCAGGGAAGGCCGTGTGCGACAATGCTGCAAACCTGGGTGCGGCCCTTCGCAGGGGCAATGTCACACACGTGCCTTGTATGGCTCACGTGTTGAACCTGGTTGTCCAGCAATTTTTAGCCCACTATCCCAGACTAGATGGCCTTCTGCAGAGGGCACGGTCGCTGTGTGCTCACTTCCGCCGTTCGCATCCCGCAGCTCAGCGACTTACATCTCTACAGAAGTCGTTGGGCCTGCCACTTCACCGGCTAAAATGCGATGTGCCTACCCGGTGGAATTCAACTCTGCACATGTTGCAGCGACTGTGGCAGCACCGACAAGCCCTGGTGCAATACGTTCTGACGTATAGCCTGGGCCAACGAGATCCAGACGTGGGGCAAATCACGCTGGAGGAGTGGTCTCAGATCAGGGACCTATGCACCCTTCTGCACAGTTTTGAAATGGCGACGAAGATGTTTAGTGCTGACGATGCCATTATCAGCATGACTATTCCGGTGATTTACATGCTGGAGCACATGTTAAACAGAATTCGGAGTCAGGTGGTGGCACAAGAGGAGGTGGAGGAAGTAGAGGAGGAGGAGTTGTATGCGGAAGGGCTAACATCTGCAAGGTCCAGACGGTCGGCAGCACCAAGGCGGCAGGCATGTGAGGGTGGGGGAGATGGTTTTACCAGGGCGCATGGTAGCAGTCAAACTAGTGAGGAAGGTGCAGGAGCCCAGGAAGAAGTGGAGGACGAACTGATGGAAGACTCATCAGATGAGGGAGACCTTGATCACATTTCTGTTGTGCGAGGTTGGGGGGAGAGGACAGAGGAAGGAAGCATGATTGTTACCTCGCCACCAACACAACAGGGACTTGGTGCTCCTGGATGCGCAACACACATGAGTGCCTTCTTGCTGCACTACCTGCAACATGACCCTCGAATTGTGAGAATTAGAAATAATCCTGACTACTGGGTTGCCACACTGTTAGATCCCCGGTACAAAAGTAAATTTGCAGAAATTATTCCTGCCATAGAAAGGGATGCACGCATGCAGGAGTATCAGCAGAGACTGTTGCAGAATCTTACATGTGCTTTTCCACAAAACACCAGTGGTGCACGTAGTGAATCTCACAGTTCCAACTTGCCAACCGTGGGACCGTCAAGTGTTCAGCACTCAAACCATAACAGAACCACAGTATCTGCTGGTAACATCAATTTTGCGCAATCATTTCACCACTTTTTTAGCCCATCCTTTGCAAGGCCACAGGAGACAAGAAGTCTGACACATAGTCAACGCCTAGAGACGATGGTACAGGAGTATCTCCAAGTAAACATTGAAGCCATGACTGTGTCACTGGACCCTTGCTCTTTTTGGGCTTCCAATCTGGATAAATATCCGGAGCTAGCCACTTACGCCTTGGAGATCTTGTCATGCCCCGCAGCCAGCGCTCTGTCTCAACGTGTGTTCAGCGCTGCTGGTGGTGTGCTGACAGATAAGCGCACGCGGCTCTCCACTGATAATGTAGACAGACTCACGTTCATAAAGATGAACAAATCATGGATCCGAAACGACTTTTCTACCCCTGTGTCATCCTGGGGAGAGTAAAAGATGGATGATTGGTTAAAATCACCCTACCAACCGTTTTAAGCTTTCAAATTACTAATCATGTTTATCTGTATCTTGGCTGGAAAATAATTTGGGCTTTGTAGCAGTGTGCAGCACTGATTCTATTAGGCCATCTATAATAAGCTCCACCAGATTTAAAATTACTAATCATGTTTATCTGTATCTTGGCTGGAAAATAATTTGGGCTTTGTAGCAGTGTGCAGCACTGATCCTATTAGGCCATCTATACTAAGCTCCACCAGATTTAAAATTAATAATAATTTTTAGCTGCATCTAGCCCGGAAAACAATTTTGGGGCTCCGAGATGCGCAAGACACATAAGTGCCTTCTTGCTGCACTACCTGCAACATGACCCTCATATTGTCAGAATTCGAAGTAATCATGACTACTGGGTTGCCACACTCTTAGATCCGCCAAACTTTTCGATCAACCTTTTCATTTTAATAAAGACCAAAAAAATGGTCATTTTTGAAATTATAAGCATTAGCAGGTTATTAGAAACTGAAATCAAACAGTTTTCAACTCAAAACTTTATTCTAGGTGATGTTACATTTTCACATAGGACCCCTTGTTCGAAAGGAGCTTGTGAACTCTCTCGTCCATTGAATTTGTCAGGTTTTGGATGGTTTCTGCTTCAATTGTTTTGCATGAGGACAGAATACCCTCCCAGAGCTGTTGCTTAGATGTGAACTGCCTCCCGCCATCATAGACACTCCTTTTGATGATGCTCCAGAGGTTCTGAATGGGGTAGAGGTCAGGGGAGCATGGGGGTCACACCATAAGTTTGTTCCCTTTTATGCCCATATCAGCCAGAGATGCAGATGTTTTATGTGCAGCATGAGATGGTGCATTATCATGCAAAAAAATGATCTTGCTGTGAAATACACGGTTCTTCTTCTTGAACCATGGCAGGAAGTGCTGTTTGAGAAAATCCACATACATTATGGAGTTCATCTTTAGCGCCTTCAGGGATCCTAAAGGGGCTGACAATCTCTCTCCCCATGATTCCAGCCCAAAACATTACTCCACCTCCTCCTTGTTGGCGCTGTAGCCGTGTTTGCGTGGGGTGTCCATCAACCAGCCATCCTCCACTCCATCCATCTGGACCATCGAGCGCTGCACGGCACTCATCCGTGAACAAAACAGTTTTGAAATCAGTCTTCATGTAATGTTTGGCCCACTGGAGCCGTTTCTGCTTGTGTGAAGTGGATAGAGGAGGTCGACAGGATGGCGTATGCACAGCTGCAAACCTCTGAAGGACCCTGCATCTTGTTGTTCGGGGGACGTTGGAGGCACCAGCAGCTTCAAAAACTTGTCTGCTGCTATGACAAGGCTTTTTTGCCGCTGCTCTTTTAACCTGACGTAATTGCTTGTAGGAAAGAGTCCTCAATTTGCCCTTATCAGCACGCACACGTGTGTACTGTGAATCAGCTACATACTTCTTGATTGCCAAGACACTTCATCCTGATCATCGCACAATGTTGATTGTAGTCATGCCTTGACCTAAACACTCCACAATTTGTTGCTTCTCAGCAGCCGACACATCCTTTTTCTTTCCCATTTTGGCAGAAAATGTAGGCTGCTTAATAATGTGAGACAGCCTTCTTAAGTAGTCTTGCCTTTCATTGGACACACCTGCCAAACTAATTAGCACAGGTGTCTGCAATTGCTTACAGTGATATAAAGAGCCCTGACACACATCACCATCAATGAGTTTAACTGACAAACAAACAAATTCTTCCCTTATCACTCCTAAACACTTTTAGCATAATAATTTGGAACACAGTGTACATGTGCTTTTCCACAAAACACCAGTGGTTCACGTAGTGAATCTTACAGTTCTAACTTGCCAACCGTGGTCTGTATGGAGTTGTTCAATAAAAGGCCCAAAATTAAGATAACATAGATGGGAGAGGTCTCTATGAATAGGAATTCCTAAGTATTTGATACCCTGTGAGGGCCAGGCAAAGGGAAAGTTGGACTGGATGGAATCCTATATGAATTTGGGGAGGGAGACATCGAGGGCCTCAGACTTCGCTGCATTGATTTTAAAATTTGACCATGTAACAAAGTGATCTATTTCAGCCATAACAGCATGGATGGATATATGTGATTGAGTGATATATACTAGGACATCATCAGCAAATAGAGAGCACTTGTACTCGGTGCCTCCCACCTCAATCCACCTAATATTGGGGTTATGGCGAATTGATGAGAGCAGGTGCTCCGTCACTAGGATGTATAAGAGAGGGGACAGAGAACATCCCTGCCTTGTCCCATTGGTGATTGTGAAAGGTGATGAAAATGTTCTGACGCACCCCCTGGGCCTTGGCACACCCGGAGCCGGACCCTTTTTGGTGGATGCTGGTGGTTGTAGTCTCCGTGGCGGTGACCCGGTTCCGTGGCTCAGGGCGGTCAAACCAGTGGCGGAACTATTTATGTGGTTTTGATGTTTAAATGTCCGACTACGCCACCCGTGGATTGCGGTCAGAGTGAACCGCCGCTCCAGGGCAGACCGCTGAGGCTGGTGTTGTGGGTGCAGCAGAGCGTAGCATAACTCCCCACGGGAGGAGTATAGCCTCAGGGCAGTGTATGCGGAGGATGGGGGTGATGGTGCAGGGCAGCAGCAGTAACGACACGGAGTCAGTGATGCAGTCCAGGGCCTTTACTCACAGTTCTTATTATCCAGACCACGTCTGCAGGTAACGGCTGCCCACGTCGTACTGTGCTCACCAGGTGAGGGGCTCAGACAACTCCCAGATAACTTTGGAGCGCTTCACAGGACCCCCTTTGTGTGTCCTTTGTCTGGCCTTTCTTACCAACCCTTCTGTCCGGCTGCCTCGGGCCTCCTCTTGGTAAACTTGGCGCCAGTTTCCCTGACCTTATGTGGTGCCTTCCTAGCGGGTGTAGCGAGGGGCTGCGCCACATAAAATGTCAGAGCCTCCGGTTTCTAGCTGAGGGTCGTTTCCTGCCTCCACTAGTTTCGGGGACCGGTCTCCCCCTTTGGCCTGACCCCTCCACGCAGGTGGATTCGGGCGTGCGGTGGCGACTCGCCCGTCCGCACCCCTGGGATCCCTTCATTCCTCATTCCTGGAGCCTTCTCCGCTCCTCTTCCTTCCTTCTCCCTCTTCCAGGCCTGGGCCTCTGTTACTAGGCCCGCCTCCGGAGCAGAGCTCATGCAGAGCCCCTGCTCCCTGCCACTTCTGCTCAGACTTCTCTGCACTGAACTAAGATGGTGCCCACCTTTTATACTTCCTTCTCAATGCACCCAGGAACTGCTTCCTCCCTGCTCCTGCACTACAGGGTTCCCCTTCCTCAGTGTTCCCTCCCCCCACTCCAGCCAGGGACAGGGACTGTCGTGCCCATCTCAGGGGCATATTGGTCGCCCTGCCCCACGGCAATGTGGTGTAATGCATGCAGGTGTCGGGTCTTGATCCACACTCCATCCTTACCTGAGAGTGAGATATCACACCTCTGGGTGAGGTGCAATACCTCTGTAGCAACCGAGCCCTCAGGGTGCTACAGTTCCATTTATCTTCAGCCTAGGTGACGTATTGCGATACAGGGCCGTGATTTTGGCTATAAAAGGGTCCCCTAGATCCCTACCCCAAGCTTTTTAAGAGAATCATATATGGCGTGCCAGGAGACTCTATGGAATGCTTTCTCAGCATCCAACGAGAGTATCTAATTACAAATTTTTAACTGCATCTAGCCCAGGAAATACTTTGTGCCTAGTAGCAGTGTCTGCTAGTCAGCGGATTATCCCGGCTGTTAAGCAAGCTACACCACCTGTAGTTTTGACATTTAATTTTTTCAAAGGAAATGCTTCGGGACCACGGGATACTCAGTGAAGAGCATCAGGAGGCACCCAAAGGCATAGGGGCTGGGACTGGCAGTAGGATGCCTTGCGGTGGACAGCTGAGCTCGATCCTTATAAAAGCTTTTTAACTGCAGCAGCTTTAGTGGACGCTACTGGAGCTGGAATTACGCGGCTGCTGGCATGAAACTTGCCCTCCAATAGATCCTTGTAAATGGATTTAAAGTGTATTCATTCAAATTAGAGAGACAATTTAAATTAAAAAGCTTAGAGCTGCCTCCACCACAGGGGGGCTCGCTCGACCCACCAGCGGACAGGCACCAGTATTGGGAGAGGGGGGCTGGACGTCAGGGTTCACCGCGGCTCTGGCACAAACCCGGCGACACGGAGGTGGCACGGGCAGGAGCGGACTGAACGTGTCGGCTTCTCACTTTTTGGATTTTAGAAGGGCATGACATGCCTATATCTGTGTCTCCCCCTCCTTTTACTCCTCCACCTCTTTTCTTTTCGCATGACTATATGTACTTGTCACTTTTCCATGTGTTAGTTGTGTCTTCAGAGCAGTTTGTCAGCTTTTGGACACCTTTGAAGGTGTTTTCTATGTGTTTCTATGTGTTTTTGTTTGCCTGCCATTGGTTTTAATGGTGTTCGAAGGTGTTCGATGAACAGTTCGACGAACAGTTCGGCGAACACACGGGTGTTCAACGAACCGAACCGAACTCGAACACTACGGGGGTGGCTCAACACTAGCTATGACTACAGACATCAGATGTCATATACAAGATATGTAGCTGGTATATATTATACTATGAATACAGAACATCAGATATTATACCGGCCCTTATTATCCTGTGTATAACATCTGCAGTGGCATAACGATCACTGTTGCAGAGGGTGTGACTGTGACCAGGCCATGGAGCCAGGGGGCCGCTGACGTCTGCCCTGTCTGCAGCTGAATGTGCGTCCGCAGACTCACACTCAGCTCAAATGTATGGGGGTGCAGAAATGCACTGCAATAGCTAGTGTATAGTGGGCGCCAGCCTACCAGAGCCCGGCAGCTGACGTCGGTGTGCCAGTCACAGGTGGTGCATGACGTCACTGCCATGTGCTGTTCGCCCCTTTGGGCCGACTAGTAGATGAAGAGGACACTGGTCGCTATGGGAGTGAGGACAAGGGAGGGGAATCTTTTATTTTCTTGTATTTAAATGTGTTTGAAGTGAGTGCCAGGTGGTGGGGGCATTATTACAGGATGGGGGATGTTATTACAGGACATGGAACATTATTACAGGATGGGGACATTATTACAGAACGGGGGGAGATTATTACAGGACAGGGGACCTTATTACAGGACAAGGTACGTTATTAAAGGACGGGGGAAGTTATTACAGGATGGGGACATTATTGCAGACCTGAGGACATTATTACAGGAAGGGGGGAGATTATTACAGGACAGGGGACCTTATTACAGGACGGATGATGTTATTACAGGACAAGGGACATTATTAAAGGACGGGTGACATTATTACAGGACGGGGACATTAGTCCTGGATGGGGACATTATTGCTGGACGGGGGACGTTATTACAGGACGGGGGAGATTATTCCAGTTGGGGAGATTAGTATAGGACAGGGGACATTATTACAGGACAGGTAACATTATTAAAGGACAGTAGACGTTAATGCAGGACAGGGGACGTTATTGCAGGATGGTGACATTATTGCAGGACGGGGGACGCTATTACAAGACGGGGATGTTATTACAGGATGAGGGACGGTTATTACAGGATGGAGGATAGTTATTACAAGACTGGGGACGTTATTACAGGACATGGAACATTTTTACAAGATGAGGACATTATTACAGGACGGGGACGTTATTACAGGACGGGGGAGATTATTACAGGACGGGGGGAGATTATTACAGGACAGGGGACATAATTACAGGACAGGGGACATTATTACAGTACGGGGACATTATTACAAGATGGTAGACGTTACTGCAGGACGGGGACGTTATTGCAGGTTGGGGACATTATTGCAAGATGGTGGACGTTATTACAATACGGGGGACATTATTACAGGATGGTAGACGTCATTGCAGGACGGGGACATTATTGCAGGATGGGGACATTATTGCTGGACAGGGGACGTTATTACAGGACGGGGGAGATTATTACAGGACGGGGAGATTATTATAGGACAGGGGACATTGTTACAGGACAGGGGATGTTATTACAGGACAGTAGACATTAATGCAGGCTAGGGACGTTATTGCAGGATGGGGACATTATTGTAGGACGGGAGAAGATATTACAGGACGGGGATGTTATTACAAGATGAGGGACGGTTATTACAGGATGGAGGATAGTTATTACAAGACTGGGGATGTTATTACAGGATGTGGAACATTATTAAAAGATGGTGACATTATTACAAGATGGTGACATTATTACAGGACGGGGACATTATTACAGGACGGGGGAGATTATTACAGGATGGGGGGAGATTATTACAGGACAGGGGACATTATTACAAGACGGTAGATGTTATTGCAGGACGGGGATGTTATTGCAGGTTGGGGACATTATTGCAAGACAGTGGACGTTATTACAGGACGGGGGAGATTATTACAGGACAGGGAGATTATTATAGGACAGGGGACATTATTACAGGACAGTAGACATTAATACAGGGGACGTTATTTCAGGATGGGGACATTATTGCAGGACGGGGGACGCTATTACAGGATGGGGATGTTATTACAGGATGAGGGACGTTATTACAGGATGGAGGATAGTTACAACAAGACTGTGGATGTTATTACAGGACATGGAACATTATTACAAGATGGGGACATTATTACAGGACTCGGACGTTATTACAGGATGGGGGAGATTATTACAGGGCAGGGGACATTATTACAAGACGGTAGACGTTATTGCAGGACGGGGATGTTATTGCAGGTTGGGGACATTATTGCAAGACAGTGGACGTTATTACAGGACGGGGGAGATTATTACAGGACAGGGAGATTATTATAGGACAGGGGACATTATTACAGGACAGTAGACATTAATACAGGGGACGTTATTACAGGACAGGGGACATTATTACAGGATGGGGGACATTATTACAAGGCGGTAGACGTTATTGCACGACTGGGATGTTATTGCAGGTTGGGGACATTATTGCAGGACGGTGGACGTTATTACAGGATGGGGATGTTATTGCAGGATGGGGACATTATTGCAGGATGGGGGACGTTATTACTGGCTGGGGGAGGTTATTACCGGACGGGGAGATTATTATAGGACAGGGGACATTATTACAGGACAGGTGACGTTATTACAGGACAGTGGATGTTAATGCAGGACAGGGGACGTTATTGTTGGATGGGGACATTATTGCAGGACGGGGGACGATATTACAGGATGGGGGGAGATTATTACCGGACGGGGAAGATTATTACAGGACAGGGGATGCTATTACAGGACAGGGGACGTTATTACAGGACGGAGGATGTTATTACAGGATGGGAGATGCTTTTACAGGACGGTAGACGTTATTGCAGGACGGGGGACGTTATTGCAGGACGGGGGATGCTATTGCAGGACAGGGGACACTATTACAGGATGGGGGAGATTATTACAGGACAGGGGAGATTATTACAGGACAGGAGATGTTGTTATAGCACAGGGGACATTATTACAAGATGGGGGATGTTATTACAGGACAGGAAACATTATTACAGGAAGTAGACGTTATTGCAGGATGGGGACATTATTGCAGGATGAGGACGTTATTACAGGATGGGGGGAGAGTATTACAGGACGGGGAGATTATTACAGGACAAGGGACGATATTACAGGACAGGGGATGTTATTACAGGACAGTAGACGTTATTGCAGGACGGGGATGTTATTGCGGGATGGGGACATTATTGCCGGACGGGGGATGCTATTACAGGATGGGGGAGATTATTACAGGATGGGTGAGATTATTACAGGACAGGGGAGGTTATTACAGGACGGGGTATGTTATTACAGGACGGGGTATGTTATTACAGGACGGGAGACATTATTACAGGACGGTAGTTGTTATTGCAGGATGGGGGACGTTATTACAGGACGGGGGATGTTATTGCAGGACGCGGCTGTTATTGCAGGATGGGAGACATTATTACAGGACTGTAGATGTTTTAGCAGAACGGGGGATGTTATTGCAGGATGTGGAAAGTTATTGCAGGATGAGGGACATTATTGCAGGACGAGGGACGTTATTGCAAGACAGGAGACGTTATTACAGGACGGTAGACTTTATTGCAGGACGGGGGACGTTATTACAGGTTGGGGGACATTATTTCAGGATGGGGTACGTTATTGCAGGACGGGGGACGTTATTGCAGAACAGGGGACATTATTACACAGGCACATAGATCTGACCAACATACTGTCAGGGGCCTCAGTCCAAATTTTGCACCAAGGCCCATAAGACTCTAGTTATGCCACTGTCCATCTGAAATCTGTGCACACAGTACAGCACAGCCAGTATACAGATTAGCATATGCTATACTGTGGCTACTGACATCAAATGACATATGACAATATTGGATGTGTTATACTGTGCACAGATATACAATATAATATGTACTGACTGATCCTCAGCCTACAGGACCTCATATGCTATAATCTGATCTGTATGAACATTCAGGCTGTTGCAATAAATCAGCCTGAGCCACAGACAGAGCGACTGCAGATAGTGCCATAAACATCATGCTGTCACCTCCTCATTCTTCACTCCTGCCTTGGCTCCATGTTGACCTCCATCTTGCTCCCCGGCTCCTCTCCAGCCAGAATAAGCAGCCCAGCGCGCTGGTGATGCAAGTTCAGCAGACACTGCACAGAGTGTGGGCGAGTCTGCAATGCAGCTGCACACGTTGTTTAAACGTACAGTGCCAGCACCCGGCTTCTAAAACAGCAGACGGCCAGCGGCCTGAAACTGCTACTGAGGGACATTTGCCCTCCTGCCCCCCAGCCCAGCCTGCCCCTGGTTTTTACCCTGGACAATCCGACTTATACATTGCCTCCATATTTTTAAGCATGCTTTAAAAACATATCTCTTTAGACAAGCCTTACTTTACTAATCTACTATAACTCTTCCATTACTCTTTCTAATTTTTCTTCAAAATCTGGTCCCTCCTATTCATCTGTCTCTACATCCTGCATGCCAATAGGACTTGGTAACTGTAAGGACATTACTCGGTATTGTCCTTATTGTCTGTACATATCCCCACTTAATTGTAAAGTGCTGTGGAATATATTGACGCTATATAACTACAATTTTTATTGTAAGTGCGTCCCTGCTCTATGAAGTGCAAGACTGCGTGGCTATCACCGCCGCTACAATACAGAGAGAGTAACCCAAGTGCCAAAACAGCCGCTAACAGCAAAGTCCTCTGGGCTCTTGGCTGCACCACCCCATCACAGCTACGATAGCTACCCTACCACCTAGCACCAAAACCAGGTGAATTTTTATTTTAGCAGGAAACTGCGGATTTTTCCCATATATTTGTTCTAAGCTTGTTGATTGAAACAACATTGAACGGAGAGTTTTGTGATCTTCTCACTTGGTGCTGGTGCTGTAAGATGGCATCATTTCTGGTGCTGTGCTTTTGAATTAGCATGGTTCAGAACAAAGGGTTTTTCATCTGGCAGTGAGGGGAGGCTATTACAGTTAGGTCCATATATATTTGGACAGAGACAACATTTTTCTAATTTTGGTTCTAGACATTACCACAATGAATTTTAAACAAAACAATTCAGATGCAGTTGAAGTTCAGACTTTCAGCTTTCATTTGAGGGTATCCACATTAAAATTGGATGAAGGGTTTAGGAGTTTCAGCTCCTTAACATGTGCCACCCTGTTTTTAAAGGGACCAAAAGTAATTGGACAATTGACTCCAAGGCTATTTCATGGACAGGTGTGGGCAATCCCTTCATTACGTCATTCTCAATTAAGCAGATAAAAGGCCTGGAGTTGATTTGAGGTGTGGTGCTTGCATTTGGAAGGTTTTTGTGTGAAGTAAACATGTAGTCAAAGGAGCTCTCCATGCAGGTGAAACAAGCCATCCTTAAGCTGCAGAAACAGAAAAAACCCATCCAAGAAATTGCTACAATATTAGGAGTGGCAAAATCTACAGTTTGGTACATCCTGAGAAAGAAAGAAAGCACTGGTGAACTCATCAATGCAAAAAGACCTGGGCACCCACGGAAGACAACAGTGGTGGATGATCGCAGAATAATCTCCATGGTGAAGAGAAACCCCTTCACAACAGCCAACCAAGTGAACAACACTCTCCAGGAGGTAGTCGTATCAATATCCAAATCTACCATAAAGAGAAGACTGCATGAAAGTAAATACAGAGGGTTCATTGCACGGTGCAAGCCACTCATAAGCATCAAGAATAAAAAGGCTAGTCTGGACTTTGCTAAAAAACATCTAAAAAAGCCAGCACAGTTCTGGAAGAACATTCTTTGGACAGATGAAACCAAGATCAACCTCTACCAGAATGATGGAAAGAGAAAAGTATGGCGAAGGCGTGGTACAGCTCATGATCCAAAGCATACCACATCATCTGTAAAACATGGTGGAGGCAGTGTGATGGCTTGGGCATGCATGGCTGCCAGTGGCACTGGGTCACTAGTGTTTATTGATGATGTAACACAGGACAGAAGCAGCCGAATGAATTCTGATGTCTTCAGAGCCAAACTGTGTGCTCAGATCCAGCCAAATGCAGCCAAACTGATTGGCCGTTGTTTCATACTACAGATGGACAATGACCCAAAACATAAAGTCAAAGCAACCCAGGAGTTTATTAATGCAAAGAAGTGGAATATTCTTGAATAATCAAGTCAGTCACCTGATCTCAACCCAATTGAGCATGCATTTCACTTGTTAAAGACTAAACTTCAGACAGAAAGGCTCACAAACAAACAGCAACTGAAAACCACCGCAGTGAAGGCCTGACAGAGCATCAAAAAGGAGGAAACACAGCGTCTGGTGATGTCCATGAGTTCAAGACTTCAGGCAGTCATTGCTAGAGATGAGCGTTGTTCTACTCGAACTGTTCGCCAATCTCAAATTCGAGCTGTTTTGGGCGGTGTTCGAGCCGTTCGGCGAACACGAACAATTTGAGAAAAATTCGGCTGTTCGAGGTTATGTTCGATAAATTTTCGTGCACCAAAATCATAACTGGATTTTTTCTCAGTAATGATGAAAATTAATGTTAATACGCAGTTTGAGTGTACAGCGGGGTGGGGGGAGGGGCAGGGGATGGATCTCTGCAGGAATAATGAAGATCTCCATTTTTTTTTCTCTTTCCCGCATTTGCAGTGGGGAGGTGCAATCTGTCAGCCTATCAGCAGTGCACACACGGAGCGAAGTGCTTTTTTTCACACAAGCAAGGGCATGTGTCATTGGCAGTGTATGTCACATGTCCTTGCCCTATAAGACCAAGCCATTTTCCCCGTCGCCACCATTTTCTCACTGCTGTAGCTGCGTGTTAGACGGCACCGCTGTTGCTGTGTGCGCTATACCTTGTTAATTTGAAGCCAATTTTCGCACAAATATACAGATAGCTTGGGAGTAGGGAATAGTTGTGATTGCAGCCCTTTTAAGGACTAGGTTACAGCATTTCCTACGACTTTTATCAGGGAGGTCTGTGCTCTTAAATAGATAGATTGTGGGAGTAAAGACTAATTGTAATTGGAGTCCTTTTCAGGACTAGGTTACATCAGTTCCTATCAGTTTTTGCCAGGCAGGTCTGTGCCAGTGCTGTGCAAGTTTTTTTCACAGCATTTGGCTTAATCTAGCAAAGCTAATCCTTTTTGGCCTATTGCAGAGTGTGTTAGTCAGTGGAGTAGCCTATCTGTGTTGCAAGATATACCACCTGTGTATAGAATACCAATTTTTTTACTGCACCTAGTGAAGTAAAATCTTTTGGGCATAGCATCATTCTATTAGTCCATCTATACTGACCTCCATCAGGTTGCAAACTGAATATAATTTTTTTCTGCATCTAGCTCTGAAAAAATATTTGGCCTTCTAGCAGTGTGTCGGACTTTCTCTATTAGTCCATCTATACTGACCTCCATCAGGTTGCAAATTAAAAATAATTTTTATCTGCATCTACAGTACCTCTGAAAAAATATTTGGGCTTCTAGCTGTGTGTGGGACTTGTTGTATTAGTCCATCTATACTGACCTCCATCAGGTTGCAAACTGAATATATTTTTTTCTGCATCTACCTCTGAAAAAATATTGGGCTTCTAGCTGTGTGTGGGACTTGTTGTATTAGTCCATCTATACTGACCTCCATCAGGTTGCAAACTGAATATATTTTTTTCTGCATCTACCTCTGAAAAAATATTTGGGCTTCTAGCTGTGTGTGGGACTTGTTGTATTAGTCCATCTATACAGACCTCCATCAGGGGAAGGGAGGAGAGCCAGGCGGAGGTGACCGAGCGGACCGGGAGGACCAGTAGGAGGCGACCGGAGGGACGAGCGCAAGAGAGCGCTGTGGCAGCGTGCAGTGCCGGCCAGCGGAGGGTGCCAGGTGGTGGTGACCAGGAGGTGATCAGGAGGACCGGTAAGAGGCGACCGGAGGGACAAGCGCGCTGTGATAGCGTGCAGCGTCTCTAGAGGAGGTGAGTGAGGGGCAGGAGGCCGCGATAAGCGGCCCTACTGAACCCAAGTGTACTGTACTGTATTGTATTTGTATCTGTATTGTAATTGTATTGTATTCCCTAGTCCATATTTAATTGATTACCCCCCCGTCCATATTTAATTGATCACCCCCGTCCATATTTAACTGATCCCTCTGACCACATTAAATTGACCCCCCCGTCCTCATTTAATTGATCCCCGACCACCCCCCGTCCATATTAAAGTGATCCCCCTGACCACATTTAAATGATTGACCCCCCCAGCCCATAATTGAGTGATCCCCCTTGTCCTATTTAATAGATTCCCCTTGTCCACTTTTACTCATCCCCAGTCCCTATCTATTTGCCTTATCCCCCACCATATTTAATTAACCCCTGTCCATAATTAATTGATTGATTCCCCAGACCACAATTAATTATTTCCCCAGTCCATATTTATTGATATTATTGATACTTATTGATCCCCAGTCCTTAGTTAATTGACCCACCGTCCATACCTATTTATTTGCTTTACCCCCCATCCCATTTAATTAAACCCCCTGTCCATAATTAATTGATTGATTCCCTAGTCCACAATTAATTATTTCCCCAGTTCATACTTATTGATCCCAGTCCATAGTTAATTGACACACCGTCCATACTTAATTAATCCACCTGACCCACTCAGCTGATCCCCCGTCCATACTTAATTGATACTTAATTGATCCCCCGTCCATACTTAACTGATCCCGCGCCGATATCTAATCGATACACTTGCACATCCCTAATTGATCCCCGTCCATACACCTATATATAAATAATTGTGTTTTGTACTTGTACATATATACTGACTGTATCCCCATATTTAGAATGACGTCCATGTTGGCCGGAGCCGTGCAGTGTACATCTTGCGCAATGTATGCATTCCCTGAGCTACCGCTCAGGGATCCATACTGCTGCGAGAGATGTGAGCATATCGTGCACTTGGAAGCCCAAATCCTGGATCTAAGTGCTCAGATAGCGGTACTGAGGAGCATCGACAACATGGAACGGAGTTTGCTGCTCACCGAGCAGACACTCAATGGGTCAACACTGGGGGTGGAGCTTAGTGGGGAAGCGCAGGCTGAACAGGCAGGGAGCTGGGTAACAGTTAGAAGGGATAGAGGGAAGAAGTATAGGAAGGCTGGTTCAGAACCGTCATTATTGGAGCACGACAGATCCTCTGACCGCCGGGGGAGTGTATGCTCCAGTAATGAGGGGGAGGGGGGAAGTGTAGGGCAGGCTAGACAGGTCCTGGTAGTGGGTGACTCTATTATTAGGGGGACAGACAGGGCAATCTGTCACAAAGACCGGGATCGCCGAACGGTGTGCTGCCTCCCTGGCGCTCGAGTCCGGCACATCGCGGATCGGGTTGACAGGTTACTGGGTGGGGCTGGCGAAGACCCAGCGGTCATGGTCCACATTGGCACCAATGACAAAGTGAGTGGTAGATGGAGGGTCCTTAAAAATGATTTCAGGGATCTAGGTAGGAAGCTTAGGGCAAGGACCTCCAAGGTAGTTTTCTCAGAAATACTACCAATCCCGCGAGCCACACAGGAGCGCCAACGGGAGGTTAGGGAGGTGAATAAGTGGCTAAAGAGTTGGTGCAAGGCAGAAGGGTTTGGGTTCATGGAGAACTGGGCCGACTTCGCTGTCGGCTACAGGCTCTACAGTAGGGACGGGCTGCACCTCAATGGGGAGGGTGCAGCGGTGCTGGGGAAGAAGATGGCTAATAGGTTGGAGGAGTTTTTAAACTAGAGACGGGGGGGGAAACCAAGGAAATAGGTGGGATGTGAGGCAAGCAAGGGGGAAGGGGAGAAGTGAATATAATGAGGGTGGAGAGGGGGGTGGGGATAGTACAGTTAGATCGTTAGAGAAGAATAGGATGCTAAATAACCCCAAAGTTTTATCTTGCATGCTGACCAACGCAAGAAGCCTGACCAATAAGGCGGATGAGCTGCAGGCGCTTATATCGGAGGAAAGGTATGACATCGTAGGTATAACAGAGACTTTGCTAGACGATAGCTACGACTGGGCGGTAAATTTAACAGATTATAGTTTATTTAGAAGGGACCGGAAACAGGGGAAGGGCGGAGGAGTCTGCTTATATGTAAAGTCACGTCTAAAGCCCAGACTAAGGGAAGATATAGGAGAGGGAGAAGAGGGGGTCGAGTCCATGTGGGTAGAGATAGAGGGGGCAAAAAATAATAATAAAATATTACTGGGGGTCTGCTATAAGCCACCCAATATAACAGAGGAGAATGAGAAACTGCTATTAGGACAAATAGACAAAGTAGCAAAACATAATGAGGTGATTGTAATGGGGGACTTCAACTACCCGGATATTGACTGGGAAACAGAAACCTGTAGATCGCAGAAAGGAAAAAGGTTCTTGACAAATATCAAGGATAATTATCTCTCCCAACTAGTGCAGGAACCAACGAGAGGGAAGGCCGTGTTGGACTTAATATTGACTAATAGGCCTGATAGAATAACTGAGGTACAGATAGGGGGGCACCTAGGTAATAGTGATCATAATATTATCAATTTCAAAATGCCCTTCAGTAGGGTTATCAATAAGGGAACAACTAAAACATTAAACTTTAGGAGGGCGAAGTTTGATCAGCTGAAAGAAAACCTTCAACTTATAGACTGGGACAAAGTTCTTAATCAAGGAAATACGAATAGTAAATGGGAGACCTTCAAAAGAATTCTGAATACTCAGTGCGAGAGGTATATACCGTATGGGAATAAAAGGGCCAGAAATAAGAGGAAACCAATATGGTTGAACAAGAACGTAAAAGGGGCGTTAAATAGCAAAAAAGAGGCATTCAAGAGATTAAAACAGGAAAACAGCAAGGAGGCACTAATGTGTTACAAGGAAAAAACGAGAACCTGCAAAAAACAAATAAAAATAGCAAAGGAGGAAACAGAGAGACGTATTGCTAGGGAAAGTAGATCAAATCCCAAACTGTTCTTTACGTATATAAATAGTAAAAGGATTAAATCGAATAATATTGGACCGATAAAAAGTGATGAAGGCAAAATCATAGAGAAAGACGAGGATAAAGCTAATCTATTAAATAATTTTTTTTCGTCAACTTTCACAAAGGAAAAAGAACTAACAGGCGAAATGAGAAGTGACAAACTTAATCCTCCACTAAGTATGACAAATCTAACCCAAGCTGGGGTACAGAAACGCCTCAGTAACATTAAAATAAACAAATCACCAGGACCTGATGGCATGCACCCACGGGTACTAAGGGAACTAAGTAATGTGATAGACAGACCCTTATATCTTATATTTAAGGACTCTGTTGAGACTGGGTCTGTGCCACTTGATTGGCGACAGGTGAATGTAGTGCCAATATTCAAAAAGGGAGCGAAAAGTGACGCCGGAAACTATCGGCCGGTGAGTCTGACGTCCGTTGTGGGCAAAATTTTTGAAAGCTTCATTAAAGAGGCAATTACGGAGCATCTTGATGCTAATAATCTTTTAATCCCGAACCAACATGGATTCATGAGGAATTGCTCCTGCCAAACAAACCTGATTGACTTCTACGAGGAGGTTAGCTCTCGAGTAGATCAGGGGGAACCAGTGGATGCCGTGTACCTCGACTTCTCAAAAGCGTTCGATAGCGTGCCACATAATAGGTTGGTATACAAAATGAGAATGATGGGGCTGGGGGAAAATGTCTGCAAGTGGGTAGCTAACTGGCTAAAGGATAGAAGGCAGAGGGTGGTTATAAATGGAATATACTCAGATTGGGTAAGCGTCACTAGTGGGGTACCACAGGGGTCTGTACTAGGCCCAATGTTATTTAATATCTTTATTAACGACATAGTCAATGGGATAAATAGTAAAATATCAATATTTGCAGATGACACAAAGTTATGTAAAACAATTAATACAAAAGAGGACAGTGCAGACCTACAGAGGGATTTGGATAAGCTGGGTAGGTGGAGCATTAAATGGCAAATGAGGTTTAACGAGGAGAAATGTAAGGTCATACATATGGGAAGGAAAAATGGAAGTCACCAGTACTCACTGAATGGGAAATCATTGGGGAATTCAGAGATGGAGAAGGACTTGGGCATCTTGATTGATAGCAAACTAAATTGGAGTGCCCAAAGTCAGGCGGCTGCTGTAAGGGCAAACAGGGTAATGGGATGTATCAGAAGAGGTATAGCTGCAAAGGATGAGAACATTGTTCTTCCACTGTACAAAGCACTGGTCAGACCATACTTGGAATACTGTGCTCAGTTATGGGCCCCACTATATAGAAAGGATATAAATGAGCTTGAAAAGGTACAAAGGAGGGCAACAAAATTAATAAAGGGAATGGAGGGACTGCAATACCCAGAGAGGTTGGCAAAACTAGGACTATTCAGCCTGGAAAAGAGAAGGTTGAGGGGGGACATAATAAATGTGTACAAATATGTTAGGGGACAGTATAGAAACCTTGGCCGGGATTTGTTCAAAAGGAGGGATATTACGGTAACAAGAGGGCATTCACTAAGACTGGAAGAGAAAAGGTTTCAGCACCAGCATAGGAAGGGGTTCTTTACGGTAAGAGCAGTGAGAATATGGAATTCACTGAGTGAGGAGACGGTAATGTCGGATTCACTAAACCAGTTCAAGCGGGGACTGGATGCATTTCTAGATACCAGGCAGATTTCTGCATATACTTAAAAATAAAATAAAATAGTAGGTTGATACAGGGATTTATTTTGACTGCTGGTTTCAGAGTCGGGAGGGAATTTTTCCTCAGGTGAAGATTGGCTAAATCATTTGGGGTTTTTGCCCTCCTCTGGATCAACTTTAGCAATTACAGAACTAACAGGTCGAACTTGATGGACGCAAGTCTTTATTCGGCTTTACTAACTATGTATCAGGTTGCAAACTGAATACATTTTTTTCTGCATCTACCTCTGAAAAAATATTGGGCTTCTAGCTGTGTGTGGGACTTGTTGTATTAGTCCATCTATACTGACCTCCATCAGGTTGCAAACTGAATATATTTTTTTCTGCATCTACCTCTGAAAAAATATTTGGGCTTCTAGCTGTGTGTGGGACTTGTTGTATTAGTCCATCTATACTGACCTCCATCAGGTTGCAAACTGAATATATTTTTTTCTGCATCTACCTCTGAAAAAATATTGGGCTTCTAGCTGTGTGTGGGACTTGTTGTATTAGTCCATCTATACTGACCTCCATCAGGTTGCAAACTGAATATATTTTTTTCTGCATCTACCTCTGAAAAAATATTGGGCTTCTAGCTGTGTGTGGGACTTGTTGTATTAGTCCATCTATACTGACCTCCATCAGGTTGCAAACTGAATATATTTTTTTCTGCATCTACCTCTGAAAAAATATTGGGCTTCTAGCTGTGTGTGGGTCTTGTTCTATTAATCCATCTATACAGACCTCCATCAGGTTGCAAACTGAATATAATTTTTTTCTGCATCTAGCTCTGAAAAAATATTTGGCCTTCTAGCAGTGTGTGGGACTTTCTCTGTTAGTCCATCTATACTGACCTCCATCAGGTTGCAAACTGAATATAATTTTTTTCTGCATCTAGCTCTGAAAAAATATTTGGCCTTCTAGCAGTGTGTCGGACTTTCTCTATTAGTCCATCTATACTGACCTCCATCAGGTTGCAAATTAAAAATAATTTTTATCTGCATCTACAGTACCTCTGAAAAAATATTTGGGCTTCTAGCTGTGTGTGGGACTTGTTGTATTAGTCCAGCTATACTGACCTCCATCAGGTTGCAAACTGAATATATTTTTTTCTGCATCTACCTCTGAAAAAATATTGGGCTTCTAGCTGTGTGTGGGACTTGTTGTATTAGTCCATCTATACTGACCTCCATCAGGTTGCAAACTGAATATATTTTTTTCTGCATCTACCTCTGAAAAAATATTGGGCTTCTAGCTGTGTGTGGGTCTTGTTCTATTAATCCATCTATACAGACCTCCATCAGGTTGCAAACTGAATATAATTTTTTTCTGCATCTAGCTCTGAAAAAATATTTGGCCTTCTAGCAGTGTGTGGGACTTGTTCTATTAGTCCACCTATACTGACCTCCATCAGGTTGCAAATTCAAAATAATTTTTTGTATGCATCTAGCTCTGAAAAAATATTTGGCCTTCTAGCAGTGTGTGGGACTTTCTCTGTTAGTCCATCTATACTGACCTCCATCAGGTTGCAAACTGAATATAATTTTTTTCTGCATCTAGCTCTGAAAAAATATTTGGCCTTCTAGCAGTGTGTCGGACTTTCTCTATTAGTCCATCTATACTGACCTCCATCAGGTTGCAAATTAAAAATAATTTTTACCTGCATCTACAGTACCTCTGAAAAAATATTTGGGCTTCTAGCTGTGTGTGGGACTTGTTGTATTAGTCCATCTATACTGACCTCCATCAGGTTGCAAACTGAATATATTTTTTTCTGCATCTACCGCTGAAAAAATATTGGGCTTCTAGCTGTGTGTGGGACTTGTTGTATTAGTCCATCTATACTGACCTCCATCAGGTTGCAAACTGAATATATTTTTTTCTGCATCTACCTCTGAAAAAAATATTGGGCTTCTAGCTGTGTGTGGGACTTGTTGTATTAGTCCATCTATACTGACCTCCATCAGGTTGCAAACTGAATATATTTTTTTCTGCATCTACCTCTGAAAAAATATTGGGCTTCTAGCTGTGTGTGGGTCTTGTTCTATTAATCCATCTATACAGACCTCCATCAGGTTGCAAACTGAATATATTTTTTTCTGCATCTACCTCTGAAAAAATATTGGGCTTCTAGCTGTGTGTGGGTCTTGTTCTATTAATCCATCTATACAGACCTCCATCAGGTTGCAAACTGAATATAATTTTTTTCTGCATCTAGCTCTGAAAAAAATATTTGGCCTTCTAGCAGTGTGTGGGTCTTTCTCTGTTAGTCCATCTATACTGACCTCCATCAGGTTGCAAACTGAATATAATTTTTTTCTGCATCTAGCTCTGAAAAAATATTTGGCCTTCTAGCAGTGTGTCGCACTTTCTCTATTAGTCCATCTATACTGACCTCCATCAGGTTGCAAATTAAAAATAATTTTTATCTGCATCTACAGTACCTCTGAAAAAATATTTGGGCTTCTAGCTGTGTGTGGGACTTGTTGTATTAGTCCATCTATACTGACCTCCATCAGGTTGCAAACTGAATATATTTTTTTCTGCATCTACCTCTGAAAAAATATTGGGCTTCTAGCTGTGTGTGGGACTTGTTGTATTAGTCCATCTATACTGACCTCCATCAGGTTGCAAATTGAATATAATTTTTTTCTGCATCTAACCCAGCCAATAGTTTTGGCCTAATACCACAGTTTGGCCACTCAGCTCTGCTCGGTTACCATCCATTGTTTTTTTGTGCAAACAACTCCAGAGTTGTGAATTAGTTAACCACCAAAATGAGTGGAAAAAGGCCTGCTGCTGGTGGAAAGTGGAATAGGCGTGTTGGGAAGGGGAAAAAAGGTTGTGTCCGTGGGGTAGGTGTTAAAGCAACAGTAACATCTGCAGAAGAAAGACCATCTTCCAGCCAAACTAAAATGTCTACTTCTTTTAGCGGACAATGTGATAAGATCCCTTTCTTACGGCCACGCCAATCGCTACAAATTCCAGATGAGGCACAAAAACAGCAGGTGCTTCAACGGATATCAAGTGCTCCTTTAAGTGGGCTCTCCTCCACATCAACTTCAACATCACAAATACTCCAGTCCTCAAAGGTGTCACCCCAATCGCACTTGCTTCCTCACAGCTCCCAAATCTCCAGCTGCCCGTCTGAGTATGAGGTAGAACAGATGGTTGAGTCTGCAGAGCTGTTTACTCATACTATAGCCTGGGAATCAGAGGTCGACTCCAGCGCTTCTGTGAATCCAGACGAGGAAATGATCTGCACTGATGCCCAGAATCTTTATGAATCGGATCCAGGACCAGACGCAGAAGGTTCTGACCATAATGTAGACCCTCATTCCCAAACTGTAACTCCTGTTGGTGGAGACAATGAGGAAGACGATGATAAGACTCAAATACCTGATTGGAGCGACAACTTTAGTTTTTTGTCAGGGCAGGAACAGGTTGGCTCTGAGGACGACGGGTGTGATAACGCACAGGGTGATGATGATGAGGTTGGAGATCCCACTTACTGTCAACCCACAGTCAGCCAAGAGATGAGGTCAGCAGAGGAGGTGGAGGAAGATGCTAGTGACGACGAGGTCAGGTTGCGCCTTCCTGGACAGAGACGTAGTACTGGAAGCACGTCAACAACTGCATCCTCAAACACAACTCTGCCTCTCACCACAAGTCGTGGTGGCTTTTCAGGTCGCATGGGTGCTAAGCCTTGCATAGCCTGGGCATTTTTTCAGATCGATAAAGATGACCCAACTCGTGTTATCTGTAACATTTGTCAGCAAAAGCTAAGTAGAGGCCAAAAAATACATAGTTTGAGTACTTCATGCATGAACCGGCACATGGACATGAAGCATAAGTTGCAGTGGGAAGCTCAGTGTGCTACAATGCGGCCTAGCCGGCCGGGCCAACCACCGTCTGCCATATCTTGTGCATCCGCGGCCTCTTCATCCTCTGTGACTGGGGGGACAGCAGTCACACCTGTTTTGGGGCGCAGACCTGCCACCTCTTTACCCGCAACAGCCAGCGTGATTGGCAGGTCATCATTTTCTTTGGAGGTGGGAACACCAGCTGGTGTTGAGCGCTGTCCGACATCGATAGCACCACCTTTGGATCAAGGCAACCTAACATGTCCGCCTGCATCTTCCTCACAGACCGGCAGTTTGCCGGGGACACCCTTATCAACCCCGTCTAAGCACAATAGCCAGCCCTCGGTCCCTCAGATGTGGACAAGTAAAAGACCATTTCCTCCTAGCCATGAGAAAGCTAAGAGGTTGAATTTCACCATCTGCAAGCTCTTGGCTACAGAAATGCTGCCTTTCCGCCTGGTGGACACAGAGGATTTTCGAGACCTTATGTCCGTCGCAGTGCCCCAGTACCAGATGCCCAGTCGGCACTACTTCTCAAAGAAAGGTGTGCCTGCGCTCCACCAGCATGTCGCACACAACATCACCGCTTCTTTGAGAAACTCTGTGTGACAGGGTGCATTTCACCACAGACACTTGGACGAGTAGGCATGGACAGGGGCGTTACATGTCGCTGACTGGGCACTGGGTAACTATGGTGACAGCAGGACAAGGGGCTGCTGTTCAAGTCTTGCCGTCCCCACGAGTTGTGCGTCAATCCTCTTTATGTCAAAGTTCCTCCACTGCTTCTGCCTCCTCAACCTCCTCTCGGTCTTCCACCTGCACCCAAAGCCTGTCTGGTCATGCCACAAGCTTTCTAACTGCGCAGAAGGGATCCTGCACACCTCCTTACTATGCTGGCAGTAGGGCTCAACGTCATCAGGCGGTTTTTACATTGAAATGTCTGGGAAATGTGAGTCACACAGCTGAGGAGTTGTGGTCAGCTCTGGAGAACCAATTTCATGAATGGTTGTCTCCACTGGACCTGAAACCAGGGAAGGCCGTGTGCGACAATGCTGCAAACCTGGGTGCGGCCCTTCGCCGGGGCAATGTCACACACGTGCCTTGTATGGCTCACGTGTTGAACCTGGTTGTCCAGCAATTTTTAGCCCACTATCCCAGACTAGATGGCCTTCTGCAGAGGGCACGGTCGCTGTGTGCTCACTTCCGCCGTTCGCATCCCGCAGCTCAGCGACTTACATCTCTACAGAAGTCGTTGGGCCTGCCACTTCACCGGCTAAAATGCGATGTGCCTACCCGGTGGAATTCAACTCTGCACATGTTGCAGCGACTGTGGCAGCACCGACAAGCCCTGGTGCAATACGTTCTGACGTATAGCCTGGGCCAACGAGATTCAGAGGTGGGGCAAATCACGCTGGAGGAGTGGTCTCAGATCAGGGACCTATGCACCCTTCTGCACAGTTTTGAAATGGCAACGAAGATGTTTAGTGCTGACGATGCCATTATCAGCATGACTATTCCGGTGATTTACATGCTCGAGCACATGATAAACAGAATTCGGAGTCAGGTGGTGGCACAAGAGGAGGTGGAGGAAGTAGAGGAGGAGGAGTTGTATGCGGAAGGGCTAACATCTGCAAGGTCCAGACGGTCGGCAGCACCAAGGCGGCAGGCATGTGAGGGTGGGGGAGATGGTTTTACCAGGGCGCATGGTAGCAGCCAAACTAGTGAGGAAGGTGCAGGAGCCCAGGAAGAAGTGGAGGACGAACTGATGGAAGACTCATCAGATGAGGGAGACCTTGATCACATTTCTGTTGTGCGAGGTTGGGGGGAGAGGACAGAGGAAGGAAGCATGATTGTTACCTCGCCACCAACACAACAGGGACTTGGTGCTCCTGGATGCGCAACACACATGAGTGCCTTCTTGCTGCACTACCTGCAACATGACCCTCGAATTGTGAGAATTAGAAATAATCCTGACTACTGGGTTGCCACACTGTTAGATCCCCGGTACAAAAGTAAATTTGCAGAAATTATTCCTGCCATAGAAAGGGATGCACGCATGCAGGAGTATCAGCAGAGACTGTTGCAGAATCTTACATGTGCTTTTCCACAAAATACCAGTGGTGCACGTAGTGAATCTCACAGTTCCAACTTGCCAACCGTGGGACCGTCAAGTGTTCAGCACTCAAACCGTAACAGAGCCACAGTATCTGCTGGTAACATCAATTTTGCGGAATCATTTCACCACTTTTTTAGCCCATCCTTTGCAAGGCCACAGGAGACAAGAAGTCTGACACATAGTCAACGCCTAGAGACGATGGTACAGGAGTATCTCCAAGTAAACATTGAAGCCACGACTGTGTCACTGGACCCTTGCTCTTTTTGGGCTTCCAATCTGGATAAATGGCTGGAGCTAGCCACTTACGCCTTGGAGATCTTGTCATGCCCCGCAGCCAGCGTTCTGTCTGAACGTGTGTTCAGCGCTGCTGGTGGTGTGCTGACAGATAAGCGCACGCGGCTCTCCACTGATAATGTAGACAGACTCACGTTCATAAAGATGAACAAATCATGGATCCGAAACGACTTTTCTACCCCTGTGTCATCCTGGGGAGAGTAAAAGCTTGATGATTGGTTAAAATCACCCTACCAACCGTTTTAAGCTTTCAAATTACTAATCATGTTTATCTGTATCTTGACTGGAAAATAATTTGGGCTTTGTAGCAGTGTGCAGCACTGATCCTATTAGGCCATCTATACTAAAGCTTCACCAGATTTAAAATTAAAAATAATTTTTAGCTGCATCTAGCCCGGAAAATAATTTTGGGGCTCCAAGATGCGCAAGACACATAAGTGCCTTCTTGCTGCACTACCTGCAGCATGACCCTCATATTGTCAGAATTCGAAGTAATCATGACTACTGGGTTGCCACACTCTTAGATCCCCCAAACTTTTCGATCAACCTTTTCATTTTAATAAAGACCAAAAAAATGGTCATTTTTGAAATTATAAGTATTAGCAGGTTGTTAGAAACTGAAATCAAACAGTTTTCAACTCAAAACTTTATTCTAGGTGATGTTACATTTTCACATAGGACCCCTTGTTCGAAAGGAGCTTCTGAACTCTCTCGTCCATTGAATTTGTCAGGTTTTGGATGGTTTCTGCTTCAATTGTTTTGCATGAGGACAGAATACCCTCCCAGAGCTGTTGCTTAGATGTGAACTGCCTCCCGCCATCATAGACACTCCTTTTAATGATGCTCCAAAGGTTCTGAATGGGGTAGAGGTCAGGGGAGCATGGGGGTCACACCATAAGTTTGTCCCCTTTTATGCCCATATCAGCCAGAGATGCAGATGTTTTATGTGCAGCATGAGATGGTGCATTATCATGCAGAAAAATGATCTTGCTGTGAAATACACGGTTCTTCTTCTTGAACCATGGCAGGAAGTGCTGTTTGAGAAAATCCACATACATTATGGAGTTCATCTTTAGCGCCTTCAGGGATCCTAAAGGGGCCGACAATCTCTCTCCCCATGATTCCAGCCCAAAACATTACTCCACCTCCTCCTTGTTGGCGCTGTAGCCGTGTTTGCGTGGGGTGTCCATCAACCAGCCATCCTCCACTCCATCCATCTGGACCATCGAGTGCTGCACTGCACTCATCCGTGAACAAAACAGTTTTGAAATCAGTCTTCATGTAATGTTTGGCCCACTGGAGCCGTTTCTGCTTGTGTGAAGTGGATAGAGGACGTCGACAGGATGGCGTATGCACAGCTGCAAACCTCTGAAGGACCCTGCATCTTGTTGTTCGGGGGACGTTGGAGGCATAAGCAGCTTCAAAAACTTGTCTGCTGCTTTGACAAGGCTTTTTTGCCGCTGCTCTTTCAACCTGACGTAATTGCCTGTAGGAAAGAGTCCTCAATTTGCCCTTATCAGCACGCACACGTGTGTACTGTGAATCAGCTACATACTTCTTGATTGCCAAGACACTTCATCCTGATCATCGCACAATGTTGATTGTAGTCATGCCTTGACCTAAACACTCCACAATTTGTTGCTTCTCAGCAGCCGACACATCCTTTTTCTTTCCCATTTTGGCAGAAAATGTAGGCTGCTTAATAATGTGAGAGAGCCTTCTTAAGTAGTCTTGCCTTTCATTGGACACACCTGCCAAACTAATTAGCACAGGTGTCTGCAATTGCTTACAGTGATATAAAGAGCCCTGACACACATCACCATCAATGAGTTTAACTGACAAACAAACAAATTCTTCCCTTATCACTCCTAAACACTTTTTGCATAATAATTTGGAACGCAGTGTACATGTGCTTTTCCACAAAACACCAGCGGTTCACGTAGTGAATCTTACAGTTCTAACTTGCCAACCGTGGTCTGTATGGAGTTGTTCAATAAAGGGCCCAAAATTAAGATAACATAGATGGGAGAGGTCTCTATGAATAGCAATTCCTAAGTATTTGATACCCTGTGAGGGCCAGGCAAAGGGAAAGTTGGACTGGATGGAATCCTATATGGATTTGGGGAGGGAGACACCGAGGGCCTCAGACTTCGCTGCATTGATTTTAAAATTTGACCATGTAACAAAGTGATCTATTTCAGCCATAACAGCATGGATGGATATATGTGATTGAGTGATATATACTAGGACATCATCAGCAAATAGAGAGCACTTGTACTCGGTGCCTCCCACCTCAATCCACCTAATATTGGGGTTATGGCGAATTGATGAGAGCAGGTGCTCCGTCACTAGGATGTATAAGAGAGGGGACAGAGGACATCCCTGCCTTGTCCCATTGGTGATTGTGAAAGGTGATGAAAATGTTCTGACGCACCCCCTGGGCCTTGGGACACCCGGAGCCGGACCCTTTTTGGTGGATGCTGGTGGTTGTAGTCTTCGTGGCGGCGACCCGGTTCCGTGGCTCAGGGCGGTCAAACCAGTGGCGGAACTATTTATGTGGTTTTGATGTTTAAATGTACGACTACGCCACCCGTGGATTGCGGTCAGAGTGAACCGCCGCTACAGGGCAGACCGCTGAGGCTCGTGTTGTGGGTGCAGCAGAGCGTAGCATAACTCCCCAAGGGAGGAGTATAGCCTCACGGCAGTGTATGCGGAGGATGGGGGTGATGGTGCAGGGCAGCAGCAGTAACGACACGGAGTCAGTGATGCAGTTCAGGGCCTTTACTCACAGTTCTTATTATCCAGACCACGTCTGCAGGTAACGGCTGCCCACGTCGTACTGTGCTCACCAGGTGAGGGGCTCAGACAACTCCCAGATAACTTTGGAGCACTTCACAGGACCCCCTTTGTGTGTCCTTTGTCTGGCCTTTCTTACCAACACTTCTGTCCGGCTGCCTCGGGCCTCCTCTTGGTAAACTTGGCGCCAGTTTCCCTTACCCTATGTGGTGCCTTCCTAGCGGGTGTAGCGAGGGGCTGCGCCACATAAAATGTCAGAGCCTCCGGTTTCTAGCTGAGGGTCGTTTCCTGCCTCCACTAGTTTGGGGACCAGTCTCCCCCTTTGGCCTGACCCCTCCACGCTGGTGGATTCGGGCGTGCGGTGGCGACTCGCCCGTCCGCACCCCTGGGATCCCTTCATTCCTCGGTCCTGGAGCCTTCTCCGCTCCTCTTCCTTCCTTCTCCCTCTTCCAGGCCTGGGCCTCTGTTACTAGGCCCGCCTCCGGAGCAGAGCTCATGCAGAGCCCCTGCTCCCTGCCACTTCTGCTCAGACTTCTCTGCACTGAACTAAGATGGTGCCCACCTTTTATACTCCCTTCTCAATGCACCCAGGAACTGCTTCCTCCCTGCTCCTGCACTACAGGGTTCCCCTTCCTCAGTGTTCCCTCCCCCCACTCCAGCCAGGGACAGGGACTGTCGTGCCCATCTCAGGGGCATATTGGTCGCCCTGCCCCACGGCAATGTGGTGTAATGCATGCAGGTGTCGGGTCCTGATCCACACTCCATCCTTACCTGAGAGTGAGATATCACACCTCTGGGTGAGGTGCAATACCTCTGTAGCAACCGAGCCCTCAGGGTGCTACAGTTCCATTTATCTTCAGCCTAGGTGACGTATTGCGATACAGGGCCGTGATTTTGGCTATAAAAGGGTCCCCTAGACCCCTACCCCAAGCTTTTTAAGAGAATCATATATGGCGTGCCAGGAGACTCTATGGAATGCTTTCTCAGCATCCAACGAGAGTATCTAATTACAAATTTTTAACTGCATCTAGCCCAGGAAATACTTTGTGCCTAGTAGCAGTGTCTGCTAGTCAGCGGATTATCCCGGCTGTTAAGCAAGCTACACCACCTGTAGTTTAGACACTTAATTTTTTCAAAGGAAATGCTTCGGGACCATGGGATACTTAGTGAAGAGCATCAGGAGGCACCCCAAGGCATAGGGGCTGGGACTGGCAGTAGGATGCCTTGCGGTGGACAGCCGAGCTCGATCCTTATAAAAGCTTTTTAACTGCAGCAGCTTTAGTGGACGCTACTGGAGCTGGAATTACGCGGCTGCTGGCATGAGACTTGCCCTCCAATAGATCCTTGTAAATGGATTTAAAGTGTATTCATTCAAATTAGAGAGACAATTTAAATTAAAAAGCTTAGAGCTGCCTCCACCACAGGGGGGCTCACTCGACCCACCAGCGGACAGGCACCAGTATTGGGAGAGGGGGGCTGGCCATCAGGGTTCACCGCGGCTCTGGCACAAACCCGGCGACACGGAGGTGGCACGGGTAGGAGCGGACTGGCCGTGTCGGCTTCTCACTTTTTGGATTTTAGAAGGGCATGACATGCCTATATCTGTGTCTCCCCCTCCTTTTACTCCTCCACCTCTTTTATTTTCGCATGACTATATGTACTTGTCACTTTTCCATGTGTTAGTTATGTCTTCTGAGCAGTTTGTCAGCTTTTGGACACCTTTGAAGGTGTTTTCTATGTGTTTCTATGTGTTTTTGTTTGCCTGCCATTGGTTTTAACGGTGTTCGAAGGTGTTCGACGAACAGTTCGGCGAACACACGGGTGTTCGACGAACCGAACCGAACTCGAACACTACGGGGGTGGCTCAACACTAGTCATTGCCAACAAATTGTTTTCAACCAAGTACTAGAAATGAACATTTTATTTACAATTATTTAATCTGTCCAATTACTTTTGGTCCCTTTAAAAACAGGGTGGCACATGTTAAGGAGCTGAAACTCCTAAACCCAATTTTAATGTGGATACCCTCAAATGAAAGCTGAAAGTCTGAACTTCAACTGCATCTGAATTGTTTTGTTTAAAATTCATTGTGGTAATGTCTAGAACCAAAATAGGAAAAATGTTGTCTCTGTCCAAATATATATGGACCTAACTGTACGTTTCCTTAGTAGAAGATCAATGTATTGTATTTGGGTGTGCGGCCCATGTGTCTTCTCTATAATCATCCTGGGTAAAGCTTCCTAACAATAATTTCCGGGTAAAACATTCTGTGCAGGTTGACATCTACATTGTACAATGTGGTTAAAATAAATGACAACTGCTGTTCGTGAATACACATATTGGTATTATAGTAAAAAGCTAATTTATTGTTATGTAAGCTGGATTTGTGATGTTGAGTAGTAAGTACCTATGGTTACAAAGTGTTATTGTAAAATTTATCGTTGTAAAAAATTTACATATATTACCTGAAAATCTTCATTCATGGTTTAACAGCACCCATTCCACAGATGTCACTTCATAAAGTTTCCCATTTATATTTCTAAAGTACAAAGTCTGACATTTAGATTGGTGTTGGAAAGTAAAGTTCCATATGTTTTTCTTCTGTTTGTTTTAGTTTTATTTTTACAGCCAATTCATATCACAGTATGAAAGATATATAACTCAAATCCCGCTTTGGTAATTTAATCAGAATGAAGACAACAGAATCTTAAAATTGCTGTAGATTTTTCATACTCTGAATTATATCGAGCTGCAAACTGTGGCTGGGGTAAAAGAAATTAAACTAAATAAAGTCTAAATCATGTTACCACAAGGATGCTTTTAAGGTTGTTTTACCACAAGATAAAAAGATGGAGATCTTTTGTAAGTACAAACTATAAAAACCGAAAATGCACAAAAAAAAAATTACTAAATATCCCGGCAATTCCTGACTCAATCTATTGATTTTCTTTGAGTCTATTTTTGATTTAGCTTGCCATTAAATCTAAGAAATATGTGAAGAAATATTCTCATAATTTCTCAAAAGCTTAGCCGTGTCTCTGCCTTTATGTCCAAACTGTACTCGACAATTTGATGGCGCAGGAGTCGTACTACAACAAATGATCCTACGTCACATCCTCTTGGCTAAGGAGGCTGGGCTTATTCTGGCCACCAACTTATCACCTAAATATCTAAGACTATCTAATATCTAATACCTAAGACTGGTTTAGGATCATGCAAAAAATAATGTAGACTAATAGACATTAAGGGCAGCTGTTTCTTGTTTAGTTTAAAGGGAATCTGTCATGTCCAATAACACTATTAACCTGCAGATATAGGTTTATTCTGCAGGGTAATAGCATTATGAGGGTGCTCGGTCACTGGCAACTGGGAGAAAATAAAATATATTTCTCCCTGGAGCTGCCGGCTTTCAGTCATGCAGGGGTGCTGGTGCGGCTTCAGTCACTGTTACGTATACAGTGAGCTGCGTCTATAAGCATGTCCGGGCTAGGGCATGCTTACAGCTGCTGTTTTCAGTGCTGTGAAAGGTGACTGAAGACGTGCCGGAATACTTGTATGACTGAAAGCCGGCAGCTCCAGGGAGAAATAAAGTTTATTTTTACCTGGTTCTGGACTTTCAGTACTGCACCTGGCAGCTTTATAACTCTATTAATCGGTAGATTATCCCCATACCTGAAGGTTAATAGCATTATTATTTCCTTTAATCAATCATTTCTAGGGTTAGTGTATTTTTCTAATTTTTTTTGTGTTCATAAATCAGTAGTAAATATGTAAAACCTTTTAACATCTTTTTTTCACCATCCAGCAGCCTTTAGTTTCCTTTTACCGAGGGCTCTCTTTAAATATTCAAAGATTTTCTCTCTCCATAAAAAATATCTACCAAAGTAATACTATGAATTTTAATTGGGAAACACATGGAGTGAAGCAACAGTTTCACAGTCTACAAAAAAATCCACTATGCTTAAAAAATGATCATGATTTATAGAAATGCCCAAATGAGATAACAATGTTAATAATGACTTTACAGAGTTAGTACCAATGATATGTGGTCTTCCCATAACATTTGCCAACGATAGTGCGGAGTGCAGAGAAGTAACATTTGGTAAAGGTGCCTAAAAAATGTAATATTTTTGTTTCGAAGTATGAAGTAAGAAATGAGCTTACCTTTTCTGTTGGATATTATCATTATTATATTAATATTTATTATTAAGCACCATTGAAAAGCTATTCCCTCAGCGATCCCAAAAACGGGATGCCGTAACCGAAGACTTGCGCTCTGTGGTGTCCAGTCTTGAGTGGAGCGGTCTCCATTAATTGCTAAGGGACTCACAATAGAAAGCAGTCTCATAGACAATAAATGGAGCTGAGGTCAAGAATGCACAACTCTTCTCCTTACAAAAATGTCGCTCGTCAAATTCCAGTTGCCAGATTCAAGAGTGTTATTCTCGGAAAGGCTGAGGGTCCAATCATTGAGACACCTGGAATATGACCCTGGAAAACATGAATCGGGCTCAAGATAAAAAAAAATTCTATTTTGGGAATAACCCCTTTTCCTCACCTTATTTCAAGAGTCATAACTAGTGTTGAGCATTCCGATACTGAAATATCGGGTATTGGCCGATATTCGCGGTATCGGAATTCGGATACTTAATTCCGATACTTTTACAATATCGAATAGCGGAATCGGAAGTTCCCATAATGCCTGCGCTCTGCAGTGTCTCTGAAGGATGACAAGCTGGATGGCAGCGCTCAGCTGAGATCCAGCCTGTCATCAGAATGCCATCCCATTGTGGGAGAATTCTCCTGATCGTTTAAAAGCCGGCGGGCGGTAAAAAGCCGCCGGCTTTTAAACAATCACACAGCCCCATACTGCTTCCCCGCAGCCTACCACCCCGATCCTCCGCTCCCCTCGCCACCTCCCATCCCGATCGTAAGTTAGGACCGGGCGGGGAGCGCAGCACCAAGGAGCGGGGAGCGAAGGACCCGGGCGGGGAAGCCGGCAGTGAAAAGACTTCACCGCCGGCTTTCCCGTTCTGTGCTGCGCTTTCCCGCCGGTTATTTCAAATGAACAGCTGAGGTATCAGGTGATGCTGATCAGCTGTTCATTTGAAGACGCCGCGGTGCCCTCAGAGGGTTCACGTGAGTTCATGCTTGACTGCATTGCATGAACTCGCATGAACTTTCCCACGGCCGCACAGGTCAGCCTCACCTCCCAGACCGGTCATGATTGGTGTGTGTGGGTGTCTGTGCGGGTGTGCGCGGTGTGTGGGGTGTCTGTGCGGTGTGTGCGGTGTCTGCGGGTGTGTGCGATGTCTGCGAGTGTGTGCGGTGTCTGTGCGATGTCTGCAGGTGTGTGCTTGCAGGCAGACATAGGCCGATGTGACACTACTACCCATCCCATCGGCCTATGTCTGTCCCCCATCCACTCGTGCCAGCAGGATCAGCTCGATGGGAGCAGTAGTTCCCATCAGCCTGATCCTGCTATTTAAATTGCCCTACTGTGTCCCCAATAAATTTTAAATACATGTCATTGGTGGCCAGTGGTTACCTACAATAAATTAGTTCATACATTACCTGTCCCCGCCGATCGCCACCTAAAATAAAGTAAAAAATAAAAAACGACACCTATACTCACCTGGACACCTAATTCCCCGAAGCCATCGATCTCCTGTAATAAAATATAAAATAATAAACCACAACCTTATCCTTACCCCTCCGTAGTAGTCCACGAGTGTCCCACGATGATCTCCAGTTCAGAGCAGCCACATAGAATGTGACCGCTCTGAACCGCTGCCGCCGCTAGAATGATGGGGCCGTAAAGCAGCCCCGTCATTGCATAAGCGGGTTCGCCGGAGTTCAGGCAGCGCTGCTCCGGTTAGCTCCTTTACGGCCCTGCTGTATCGTGAGAAATTCCCATGGTACAGCAGTGCCGTAAAGGAGGTCTCCGGAGCTGCGCTGCCTGAATGCACTCCGGTGACCTCAGTCAGTGGCTCCCGCTGCCGGGAGCCGACGTGTTCCCGGCAGTGTGAGCTTACAGCAGCCATGCACAGCTGTCACCATCTCCAGATGTGACAGCTGTGCATGGGAGATCAGCGCAGGAACGTGGACAGGTAACTATTTTTTTTTAGTAAGCTAAGAATTAAATAAAATGGTGTGTTTTATTTCAAATAAATTATTTTTTTCTGGGTGTAGTGTGTGTTTTCTTTTTAACACTTTGTAGGTTAGTAATGGGGGTTTCTTATAGACGCCCATCATTACTAACCTGGGCTTCATGGCAGCTGGCGCTGACATGAACCCCAGCCCCATTACCCCCTGCCACCGCACCAGGGCAGCGTGGAATAGCGAGGCTAAGTGCCAGAATTGGCGCATCCTATGGATGCGCCATTTCTGGGGCGGCTGATGGCTGGTGTTTCTAGCCTGGGAGGGGGCCAATATTCATGGCACCCTTCCTGGACTATTAATATCAGCCCCCAGCTGTCTGCCTAGCCTTTGCTAGCTATTAAATTAGGGGGGACCCCACGTCATTTTTTTTGGGGGGTCCCCCATTTTAATAGCTAGTAAAGGCTATGTATTCAGCTGGGGGCTGATATTAGTAGCCTGGGAAGCTCCGTGGGTATTACCCCCTTCCCAGGCTTCAAACATCTGCCCAAGCTGTCTGCTTAACCTCCGCTAGAGACTAAAATTAAGGGGAACCCCACGCCAATTTTTTTTTAAATAAATCCTTTATTTTAACACTAAATGACAAGTACAGTAAGCAACACTGTCACTGTACTTCATATATATGTGACTTACATGTTTCTATCTATCTAATCTATGTATGATTCTCTATTCCTTCTATTCTAAATTGTCGGGTACAGATGCTGAATTGCCGGCCGGCTTTTTTAAAGAGACGGTGCATTAAAACACTATTATTTTTTTAAATAAATCCTTTACACTAAATGACAAGTACAGTAAGCAACACTGTCACTGTACTTCATATATATATGACATGTTTCTATCTATCTAATCTATGTGTGAAGCTCTATTCTGTCTGTTATAAATTGTCGGGTACCGGTGTATACCGCTGCTGAATTGCCGGCCGGCTTTTTTAAAGAGATGGTGCATGAAAACACTATTATATTTTTTAATAAATCCTTTACACTAAATGACAAGTACAGTAAGCAACACTGTCACTGTACTTCATATATATGTGACTGACATGTTTCTATCTATCTAATCTATGTGTGAAGCTCTATTCTTTCTGTTGTAAATTGTCGGGTACCGGTGTATGCGCTGATGAATTGCCGGCTTTTCGCATAATACATTCTACATTATTCTTAGTTGTTTTACTTCATGTAGAATTAACCTACAAGGAAAGAAAGGGTTTATTTTTATTCCGATATTTCTGTCCCATTGACTTGCATTGGTTTCCGGTATCGGAATCGGCGATATCCGATACTTTTTGAGTATCGGTCCGATCCAAGCCGATACGATATTTCCTAATATCGGAAGATATCGCTCAACACTAGTCACAACTTTTATATTTGTCTGTTGACATAGTTGTGTGAGGGCTCGTTTTTTGTGAGACAAGATGTACTTTTGAATGACACCATCCATTTTATTATATCATGTACTGGAAAGCGGAAAAAAAATATCCAAGTGTGGCAAAATAGCAAAAAAAAGCGCAATTCTATGATTCTCCAGGTCAGTCCAATTACGGAGATAACAAACATGTATAGTTTTGTATTATTTAAGTGGTGAAAATAAAATTCAGAAATTTGTGAACAACAGCAAAAAATAGCTTCTGACGCCATTTTCCGAGAGTCGGAACGTTTTCAATTTTCAGGATATGGAGCTGTGTGATGGCTTGATTTTTGTGACCGGAGTCGGTGTTTTTATTGATATCATTTTGGGGGCGATGCGATATTTTGATCACCAAATTGTGTTGTTGTGGCGGCCAAAAACCCTCAATTTTGGTATCTTGATTTTTTTTCTCGTTACGAATGCAGCAATATCAAATATGTGCATTTTTTATTTCTTCATTTTTAATGGGGGAAAAAGGTGGTGATTTGAACTTTTATATATTTTTGAAAACATGTTTTTTATATTTTACTTTATTTGTTAGTCCCCATAGAGAACCTGCGATCATCTGATCGCTTGTGCTATACACAGCAATACTATAGTATAGCAAAAATCATGGTCTCCTATGAACGCCAGCCACAGGCCTTTGTCATAACAGGCAAAGGGGTCTTCAGCAGACCCCTGGCTGTCATGACGACCCTTCGGCACCCTATAACCACGTCACTGGCTTATCCATGGGCGTATAGAACAGCGCACCCCCTTGCCGATGCCCTGAAAATGCCAATGTCACAAATTTACAGCTGCATTTGTCAGGATATCACAAAATCTCTCTTTCGGTGAAACTGTGACGCCCAGCTGCGCTTGGTATCACAGATCCTAGAAGTGTGCATTAACGGATTCCTCCACAAGAGGCCCTCATAAGCATTCACACACCTCCACCTTCCACCTCAGACCACCAGAGGGAGCCCGTTAGGGATATATAAAGGGAAGGTGGAGCCAGGCAGCCCAGAAAGTGATTCAGCAGTTTCCTGCTCAGACACAGAAGGACTCAGTGCAGTCGAGCCAGAGTCTAGCAGTTCCTGCTGAAAGAGTTCAGTACAGTCTGTAGAGTGATTCCAGACTAGAACTCACAGAGCTCAGGATAGAGAGCTAGGAGTGTGCCGACGCTCTGAGAGCGGCGAAGAAGAGCAGTGTCCCGGCTGCAGTGTGTGTAACCTAGTGAGGGCCCCGAGTGGGGCCAAAGGCGAGTGGAGAGTTAGTACATAGGGGGCAGAGGAGCTTAACCGGCTCACCCCGAAGCAGTTACCGGACACCGGGTCCGAGCTTACCAGGATCTCTATGACCCAGTAAGGCATAACCGGAATCCCTGGAGAACTACAAGTCCCAGGATCGCTAATGTGCTGATACGTGACAGAGCCAGGAGACACATAGGCCCCGCAAGCTGAGGAGCGTGTATTCCAAGAAAAGGCCCTACCACAAGGTCAGCCAGCGCAGGACAGAGACAAAGTTAAGTCTAGCTCCAGGCAGGTCAGAAACTTACTACGCAGAGGCAAATAACAGGAGGCCCTAAACCTGCTCATTGGGGGTGGATCCTGATATGCACCCTTCACTCTAGAGTGCTCTGGGACATGCCTGAATTTCCATCAGTAAAAGGTACTGAAGTGACTATCGTGTCTGTCCCTGTTCTTGCTCTGACCCGGCTGGGTCTCACCTGTCCTGCATCCCCCTCTCCGTACGCTGCCCTGAGGCCTAGCTCCACCTGTGGGGAGCTATACCATCGAGCTGCCTTATCATCGGCCTCAAGTGGACTGCGCAGCGCTGGTGATCCTCACCAGAAGCCACAGGTGGCGTCACGAACTTTCATAAAACTAAGAAACTTATTAGCCCCTTTTTAAATAGTGACCCCAGGGTACGGGCCCGGGAGCCGACCACCGCGACATCCCCAAGGCCAGGCAAAGGCCCGGGTACCGAGTCATCCCCATCCCCTGGGCTAGTCAAAACTTTTTAGTGATTGTGCCCAGGATTAAAATAGTGTCAGACTGCTGTTATGATTTTCATGCAGTTTAATGAGGTGTAAATAATTGGTTGACTGTCTGTGCTCATTCATTATTTTTGATTTACAGTTAATAAGGCTTTTCTATTATTAGTCATAGTTCTAAAGAAGTATCTTCACAAATGTGCATAGATAATCCTTATTAGGAAAGATCCTGTAAAAATTAGCATTAATTCTTGGGGAATTACATTACATAGTTTTGAATGTTATACAATAATTTTGCGTATTTTTAGCTTTGTTTAAAGGGAACTTGTCACCTCCAAAATGCTATTTACCTGCAAATATAGCAGTTGTCTCCAGTTGGGTAGTGTATAAAGAGAATGTGTCAGTAGAATCACCCCCTCCAAGCCATTTATATGGGCATGTAGTTCATAGGAAGCTGAATAAAATGATACATTGATATCTGTGATCCAATGTGTTATTCCAGAAAAAATCCACATTTTACTGATTTGTACAGTAAATTCAGGACTATGAGTCAGACACTGATCTGCATGAGAATCTGCATCTAGAAATTATTTTAAATATAATGGGTCATTAGTGTGATACCTGCTCTCTTCTCTCCTGGTCTCACTGCAGAGCTGTGTGTGATTATAAGGAATCGCTCACATGAGCGTATAACATGGCTGGCTGAGTGCTATCCAATATTTTATCGGAAAGCTGTACTATGGGGTAGTGCATATCTGCTATTTTTTTCTCATGCGAGTGGTTCCAGAATTCGGATCACACGCACCCATGCTAGTCTATATGTGTACGTGTGAAACATTTGACTGCACACAGATGTCATCCGAGTGCAGTCTGACATGCACTGACTCATACAATGGAGAAGATGGAGAAATTAAGTTCTCCATATTCTCCACACCTGTGATATGATTCTTCATGCAAGAGAATTGGATCACACTAAGCTGACACTCTGTCAATGTCATTAGCATAATTGAGCCAATTCTCTCGCATGAGAGAATGTATGATCATCTGAGACCAGCCTAACTTACACATCTGCAGGTTTCTCTCAGTGCTTCAGCCTCCATCTCACAGGCAGACAGTGTTGCTATATTTGTTGCAATACAGCAGAGCTGTGAGAGCTGCAGCTGCTAACATGTTTGCTATGAGACAAAGTTCAGTTCTACTTTTCTGTAATAGTTACATGTCTCACACTGGTAATGTCCACTTTTGTTTAAAATAAACTCTTTACACAGATTTTTAAGCAGATCAGTGTCCGGCCCATAGCCCTGAACAGATCATTTACAGTTAAGAAAAACATGGATATTTCTGAAATAAGACATTGGATTGCAGTTATCAATGTGTCATTTTAAGACTGCTTAGCAGGGTTGATCCTACTGACAAATTCCCTTTAATTCATGCCCTAGCAGACTTACTGAAAGTGCGGCTACAGAGAGAAAATATAGTTAGATTCTCCCAGCAGCCGTTCATTTCCAGTCACTGAAGCAGTGCAGGGAATTGTTGCATTACCACACACATTGCTGAGCTGACTGTTAATCAATGTGCAGGGGAGTGATTTCAGCACTCAGTTAGTGAGCAGTGACTGTAACTCCCTGCACTGCCCCGATGGCTGAAAGAGAGCAGGTCGCAATGATAATATAACTTCATTTTCTACCTGTAGCTGCTACTCCAGTAAGCTAGTAAACATGATTTAAATGCTATTTGCCTTGATATTATCACGACATCTGCAGGTTAATAGTGTTTTTTAACTACGCCTTGACATGGGCAGTTTCAGTTTTTCCGATTAGGTTTTTTGCTCCCCTTGTTCCAAGAACCCTATTTTTTTGATTTTTCTACCCACATAGCCATATGGGGCCTTTTTTTTGCAAGACAAGATGTACTTTCGAATGACACCATCCATTTTAACGCATTGTCTACTGGAAAACAGGAAAAAAATTTCAAGTGCAATGAAATTGCAAAAAAAAAAAAGCAATTCGCACGTTGCTTTTTTGGGAATTATTTTTACGTGTGCATAGTGTTATAAAAATAATCTCGTAATATGATTCTCCTCATCAGTAGGATTACGGCGATACTAAACTTGTCCAGTTTTTTAAATTATTTTAGTGGGGGGAAAAAAATCTGAAACTTGGAAAACAAAAATGTTTTGAATTGTGTCGCCATTTTTCGAGACCTGTAACGATCTAATTTTTTGGTGGATAGAGATGTGTGGGGCTAATTTTTTTCAGGGCAAGGCGATGCTTTTACTGATACCATTTTGGAATAGATATGACATTTTGATCACTTATAGTTATTACAGCACTTTTTGCGTTATTGCGGCAAAAAAAATATGCAGTCATGGCGTTTTAATTTTTTCTGTTTACTATGTTAATTATTTTTATATTTTGAAAGATCAGACTTTTTTATTACAAATACATTTATAACTTTGCCTTTTTTATTAATATGACATTGGCAGTCACTCCCCCATCAAAAGAGCAGAGCAGAAGAGAAGCAACTGCTTTGTTGAAGCCGCAGAATCACTGGCAGGAGCAGTTTGTGACCGCTCTGAGCAGAGATTGGTGTCGGGCAGAATGGGCAGGTACTGTATTTAGCAACTACCTGCCTGTTGGTTCATAGGCCCATAGTAAACAAATAAAATAGTCCCAGATAACCCCTTTAAGTAATGACATACTGATCCTCTTTCTTTATCCCAGAATTTGTATATAGAGTTGGTTATTTGTTTACTTATTTATGTTGATTAATTTATATACATTGATTTTTTTAATGTGTTTTTTTAATACTTTATGGAGCATAATCGATATATGCATAAAATATTCCTTTTGTAATTGTTTTTTTATATTACTGTACTTATGATGAGTTTTATAGTTTATTGACAAATTAAAGTAAATTTATTTTCTGCTTTAATGAATAAATTATTTTCACTGTACGGTATACCCATACTGTATATCCATTGAATTAAAACATGTTTTACTGAAATATAAAATGTCAGTGTGATCACAATATCCCACTATCCCTTCATCAAGCTTAGTGGAGCCTATGAGATTAACAACATAAAGAAATGTTCTTTGAGGTCTTCATACTTATGCTGCTTTTACTGTCCCTAGCTGTAAATATAGCAGACCTGAAGAGTCTAAATAGTTTTTGACCCAACAATAATTTTTATTTTGCATGTAGCCATCTACATACGGTATTCTCTCTGAGCATTATTCTTAGCAAATGTTCTTTATACTATTACAGATCATGCTTTCAAGACTAATGGACTCTAATGTGTGTATTAAAGGTTGCAACATAAAATGAATTCTTACTTGGTATTCCAAGAACCACTGTAATGTGAAGAGCTTAGCCAAGTTAAAATGACAGCAGAGTTGTACGAACAGCTATGAATAAATCTATGAATACATTAGTTATTGGGCAGTGGTCCTGTCTGTTATACAGTATAAAAAATATGCCATACCTAATGTTTCTTGTGCTACTGTAAGCAACCTGCATGGCCTATACATGCTACCATGGCTTGCATTATCTCCAGACTGGTCTCTCATCAATCACATCTTAGACATCATTAGTTAGCAATTGCAAAAGCAGCTGCCGGCAGCGGATCTTGATGATTTGCATGCTCAGGAGCATTCAGTGTGGCAGAACATTCCTCAAACAACCATTAACCCCTTAAGCCCTGAGGGTGGTTTGCACGTTAATGACCAGGCCAATTTTTACAACTCTGACCACTCTGGAACGCTTCAACGGATCCCCCTGATTCTGAGATTGTTTTTTCGGGACATATTGTACTTCATGATTGTGGTAAAATTTCTTCGATATCACTTGCGTTTATTTGTAAAAAAAATGGAAATTTGGCGAAAATTTTGAAAATGTTGCAATTTTCAAAATTTGAATTTTTATGCCTTTAAATCCGAGAGATATGTCACACAAAAGAGTTAATAAATAACATTTCCCACATGTCTACTTTACATCAGCACAATTTTGGAACCAAAATTTTTTTTTGTTAGGGAGCTATAAGGGTTAAAAGTTGACCAGCGATTTCTCATTTTTCCAACAAAATTTACAAAACCATTTTTTTAGGGACCACATCACATTTGAAGTCACTTTGAGGGGTCTTTATGACAGAAAATACCCAAAAGTGACACCATTCTAAAAACTGCACCCCTCAATGTGCTCAAAACCACATTCAAGAACTTTATTAACCCTTCAGGTGCTTCACAGGAATTTTTTGAATGTGGAAGAAAAAAATGAGCATTTAACTTTTTTCACAAAAATGTTACTTTAGACCCAATTTTTTTTATTTTCACAGGGGTAACAAGAAAAAATGGACCCCAAAATTTGTTGTGCAATTTCCCCTGGGCATGCAGATACCCAATATGTGGGGAAAAAACACTGTTTGGGCGCACGGCACGGCTCGGAAGGGAAGGAGCGCCATTTGACTTTTTGATTGTAAAATTTGCTTGAATAATCAGCCTGTGTGCGCGCGCGATCGCCATGACGTACTAATACGGGTCTGGCTCTTAAGTCCCAGGGCACAGACGCGTATTAGTACGTCAGATGTTGTTAAGGGGTTAATAACTTTATAGCATACCAAGACGTGTATTTCAGCCCATCGCACTCATACTTCATACAAAATAAATCGAAATGTTTTGAAAATGTTGTTACAGTTTTTTCATCCCTTGCATATTATTAACATGTCTATCATTCTTTTCACAATTTAATGACTTTTCCTTCTTGATGTTGCATGTTGCAAGTTGAGGAGTGTAAAAGTAAAAATTCCTAAATTCATAAGAATGGAAGATTTTTCAATAAGAGGTATTTTGCAACGTTGTTTGTTTTTACATCAACTTTATAATTTTAGCCATTTAAAGGGAACCTGTCATCCTGTCAAGATTGTAGCCAAGTACATTTTTCTTTGAAATGCTGCGGCGCTTCAGAAAAAATACTTTAAAAGCTTTTCTAGAGGTGACAAATCTCTTGCTATGAGAGAGACCTGTCAATAAAATAGAGCTGTGCTGGAAGACTGGGGCGGAGCTGGACTAGTCTTATTTATGACTATGGTCATCAGTCAGATCTTTCTGCTGTTGAAGTAGGTTGTCTGACTGACTAGCCACTGTCTGGTGGGAAAACTGTTATTTGAGTGGTCGTTGACCGATTCAGTAAACAGGCTCATTTTATTCCTTTATCAGGGTTACCTAATGCTGAGACACTCTCCAGGTTGTTTTACGTTGTGAGATTACATGGAGTTCCTCTTAACATTGTATCTGGTAGGGGTGTGCAATTTGTCTCCAAATTTTGGAGAACTTTTTGTAGTAAACTGGGGATTGACTTGTCATTTTCCTCTGCCTACCACCCTGAAACAAAAGGTCAGACAAAGGACAAATCAATCTTTGGAACAAAGGAAAGGAGGATTGGTCTTCATTTTTACCTCTTGCTGAATTTGCCTTTAACAGTCGGGTCAATCAGTCCACTGGGACCTCGCCATATTTTTTGTAGGATAATTCTGAATTTCGTGTGATGGAGGTTGCCATATAGAAACTTGGAGATATCTGGAGGGAGGTTAAAAAAAAAATGGGGGCCACTGAGACTCGCCCAAAACAGAAGGCTGATAGAAAACTTTCAGTGGATTGTTTCTTTAAAGTAAGTGATAATGTTTGGTTGTCTTTCAGAAATATTAAACTTAAAGTACCATAAGCAAAGTTGAGATTCTGCAAGTGATCAGTCCAGTGGCTTTTAGGTTGGAACTTCATCCCTCCCTTTGCATCCCTAACAGCTTCCATAAATCTTTGTTAAAAGAGTTTGTCCAGTCGATTTTGTCTCTCTCATCCACTTCTCCTCTGGTTTCTGTCACTGACAGTTTAGAGTATAAAGTGCAAAAAATTGTGGATTCTTGGAAGATCCATCATTCCCTCAGGCATATCATTCATTGGAAGGGATGGACCAGAGGAGAAATACAAGGTTCCAGCCCGAGCTTTGAAGGCCATTTTGGAAAAGTGCACATTTTTCAAAGTCATGGAGAGATGGTAGCATGTTCTCTTTCAATACAGAGAAATACATCTGTGAAGTCATGAAACCATCAAGGAAATGTAGCTCCCCGACAACAAGAGCATTCATGCAGCCTCCACCTTGTTTCACTGTAAGCACCATGCATTTTTCTTTGTACTCCTGCGATGCCGTACAGTTTTGAAGTCATCCGTTCCAAAAATATTTAACTTGGTTCATTACTCCAGAGTATAGAGTCTCAGTGATCTTCATACTTCATACTTTTCAGCATGGACCCTTGCAAATTGTAGAAGTTCCATTTTGTGCAGGGGCTTTAGGGGAGGCTTCCTTCATGGCATCCCATAGCAATTGTTGCTTTTGAAAGGAAACTAAAGGTTTTCGGACAAATCTGTTGAGGCATACTCATTTATGCTGAGTACTGTATGTGTTTATTTCCTGTGTTTTGAAATGCTTGGAATTTAAAGTGTTTCACAAAAAAGGCTTATATTTATATTTGTTTTAGTGGTATTTATCTACTACACATCTTTATCAGAGATTACAAACATAACTAATCTCATATGTATCAATGACATGAATTATAGCTTTTTATTCTCTTAACAGAAAGCCAAGATCCATGAGAACTGAGACACAAAGTACATTGGGAAGCTGCATAATTGTAAGCACTATGTTCATTAAGCTATAATAATTCAGGAAAATAAATTTATTCTAAGGTAAAACATTAACAATATAACTTTTTAGCAAACGTTCATCTGATATTCCATTTTTTGTTTTTAAAGGGATTATTCCCTTTCAGAAAATCCAAGTCTCTATGCAGGCTGTTTGTTATAAATAAAGAAAGCATGCTTTACTGTCCCCAGGTTCACCACTGAGTTTATGCCGCTTCACCTGGTATCTGACATTGGCTGTAGCACTGACAATGTAATTGTGCGACTGCTACTACCGTAGCTGAAATAACAGTGTTGAAACAAGAAAAGGAAGCTGGATATGCTTCTGCTGTGCCACCATTTGGCATTCGATAGTCTATAGGTAAACAACATGGAAATGTGGGAGAGAGAAGTCCTGAAGAAGGCCCCAGTGAAGGCCAAGCCTCTAAATCCAGATCCCAAGGCAAAGATCCCACCGCAAACTCCCTAAGCAGAGTCCGGACCTAAGCGAAAGTGGCCAAAGCCAAGTAACCGAATGGAGCAGCAGAAGGCGGTAAGTCCACCCCAGCCCACACTCCCAAAATCCCTACCCGTCATGTACATAAAAGAAACCCCAACCCCAGACCTAAGGAAGCTAGATGGATAGCGGGGGTGATTGAAAGGAAGAAAAAGCAGGAGAGGTGGGTGAGGGCACAACTTGAGCATCGTGAATGTGGCAAGGTCGTCGACCGGATGACCCACAGTCATATTAAGTACTTTTGCCCCCAGTGGGGGGGTTTGGCTTCATCCAAGAAGCCAGGACCGGCCATTGGCTCTATGTAAATACTGGATCACATCGCAGCCCGCAGGTGTGGAATAGTGTCCAGTTCATGAAAGATGATGGGCCCAGGGGGAGGAACACAGTGGCAGTCACTCTGAACCCTCAAGAGGAGCATCCTCAGGCAGAGCATTGGGAAGACTCCGAAAAGAATCCCAACATCCAGAGCCCCCTCACTACCAAACTCTACCCCACTGGAATCTGCAGAGAGGCCCCGGAGGACCTGGCTCCAGTAGTATGTCCTCAGCAGCCAGCAATAAGGTATCCAGCCAACCAGAGACGTGTGAACTATGTCATGCAGTTTTAGTAGTGTAATTTAAGTAATGCATAGTGTTATAGGTACTCATGCTGCTGTGTGATCACTGCAAAGGTAATTCCTAAGGTGACTCAGATACACTCAGCTCAGGGATAGGGAAATTATAGGAAAGGATATAGGTTACTATACAGGAAAGAATGTGGATAATATTTGGGACTAGCCCACATGGGGGGTGATAGAGGTGATAAAAGGAGAATCACTTCCTTATTTGGACAGTTAGTAAAAGTGTTCGTTGGGTGCAAGGTCAAGCTCAAGGTGTAGTGGGCTGGAAGCGCGGTGTGTACAAATCGCTCCGGCGGCATGAGGTCATACAAAACTCCTTGCATATATTCCTGCAATGTCCAGAGCCTATGGCTCGATACAGGTTCTAGGGAGAGCACCTTAACCCCTTCCATAGAAAGGAAGATGAACGTGAAATCACGTGAGGGAAACTTAGCAAATTTTTGCAATACTGCGGTGCCGATCCGGCAATCCCTGGGGCTGAAGGAACCAATAAGTGTAGGGATAGTCCGAGCTGAATGTAAGAAAATGATGAAAATGTACTGTGTGAATAGAACAAGTGATGGAGGGTACTGTGCCTGATACTGAGTGTTAAAGACTATTGTACTTGAACTGTCCAGTAAAGTTGAACTTGTTAAAACTAACCTGGTGTTCTCTGTTGTGTCTGCGGCTCTTCCCGGAATGGAAGATGTAGAGACAGCAAAGGCCTTCGGCCTACAAGTGAGTGTAATGCACAATGCACAACACAACACATATGAACTGGGACACAATTTTCTTGTAATGTTCCAGGGCATTATGGAACAGCAGCTCGCCCACGGCTACTGTCCTGGGCACCTTACATCTGGATATGATATACTCTATCTTTGTATTGAAGCTTCAAAAGCAGGGACTTGGGACACTATATACTTGAATAAAAAATTGGTTAAGGGACAGGAAACTGAGTAGTTGTAAATGGTATAGCTCTTATTTATTTACCTTTTAGAGGAGATTAAGAGTAAAGTGTCAGTCTTTGCTGATGGCTAGAAATGAGCAGGTCTGGTGAGATTTGAATCCTTCAAAGTGCACGGATTTTCCTGGGAAATTAGATTTGAAGTAAAGTTATTCTCTGTGAATTGAATATTTCTTATCATGTGCTGAAGTCTTTCCAATTCCCAAAGTTTAATTAACTTAGAATGTAAAAAATAATAATTCTACTTGCTTCATCGATCACCTTGTTGGCCACCCTGCTGCCCACTTTCCTGTCCTCTGCACCTTTTTCCGACATCATGTGCTGCATTTTCAATTTCTTAACTATAGGCTGGGACTTCTGCCCTTGACCTCAGAGGTCACTGCGCATTGTAAATTTGTGACATAGTGATATTATGCTGCAACCTTATTATATGCAGTGACCTCTGAAGCCTAGTCATTGCTGGTAGTCCCAGCCTATGGTAAAAAATGGTGTGCTGTGCGAAGAAGAGGCTCTATGGACTCGAGAGCAAACAGGGAGCAGTGTGGAGAGGTGAGCAGGTATTATGATTATTTTTTAACCCTTTCCCAGCCTTCTACAGTTCAGCAAAAGGGTGTCCAGCTAGTCACTATTTTGCTAAATTCGCACTAAGCGAATTACAAAGAAATCCATATTCTACAGAATATAGATTTCTGTAAAATTCAAGTAAAATTCAATTCCGGAAATTTATATTATAATAGAACCGTTTTAAGGAGAAAAGTATGCTTGTATGTAGCGTCAAAAAACAACAAAATTTTATTAAAATAACTAGTAACATCGTAACGTTGGTTGAATAAAGACATATGTCCATCAAGTTCAACCTTTCTCCCCCAATTGTACTCCCCATACCAACACTACACTAACTTACTAGAACTAGGCCTCACAAATGAATCACCATTTTTGTTTTTATCATTACTGTACAATTATCATTACAAATAAACCAGTTTATAATTTTTTAATTAGTTTTATTTTTGTATTACTGTTATGGTATTACTAAAATCCCTGTACCTAAATCTGTTGATCCAGAAGAAGGCAAAAACCCCAGGCCACTTTCAGACAATTTGCATCATGGGGAAAAATTCCTTCTTGACCCCGAGAAAGGCGATCAGTACAAGAACCCTGGATCAAAAGTACTACTATAGGTGTAACATTTTGTCTAATTAACTGTAGCCCATAATGTTATGTGTATCAAGGAAATCATCCAGCCCTTTTTTGAACGCTGTTATAGTGTCTGCCATTACTACCTCTTGTGGTCGGCATTCCACTGTTATGATCTGCTACAAGCACTAAGGAAAGGCAGGAGATCTGTCCCTACAATAGAACTAAGCTAGATCCCAACGATGTAACGGGGAACCTGATCCTGCGATCAGACCCGCTAAAGTCCTCAGCTAGTCTGAACGAAGACCTTTAGATGTGCGGGAGGGATCCCTACAAGAACTAGGGACTGGGAGAAAGATGGACACCTCCTAGCAGAAATTGTAGCAGTAAAAAGACAAACAAACAACATAGAACATAGAGGTCAAAAGACCTAGCTAAACTGACCGAGAAAGGTAACAAAGCACCTGGCTAGCTTAAGAGTAGAAATTACAATGAAGTCCAGCAAGGCCAGAAGGGCGGAGCAGGATTAAATAGGCAAAAACGGTCATGTGACCAGCATAATAGAAAAAAACTAACAGGAGAGTTCTAACAGTACCCCTCTTCTATGAGGATCCTCCAGATCCCCTAGGCCCAGGCTTATCAGGAAACCTCTTGTGAAACGCTCTGACAAGTCTGGAAGCAGAAACATCATCTGCCCTCACCCATGAGTTATCCTCGGGACCGAAACCCTTCCAAGCGACGAGATACTGCAAACTCCCTCTATACCGTCTCGAATTAAGGATGCGGGAAATTTCACATTCCCCGTCCTCCACCACCAGAGGAACAGTGGCAGTGGCGTCTCTATTAGAGATGAGCGGTGTTCGACTAGAACTGTTCGCCAATCTCAAATTCGAGCTGTTTTGGGCGGTGTTCGAGTTGTTCGACGAACCCGAACGATTTGCAAAAAATTCGGCTGTTCGAGGTTATGTTCGATAACTGTTCGTGCACCAAAAGCGTGTCCTGCATGTCTGGAGCTATTTAGAGCACCAATCATGCAGGGATTGTCTGCCACTCACTGTAATGCCACAGCCATGGTGGTTGTGGCATTACACTGATTGCCCAAATCGATGGGAACAGTGCCAACAGTGAAACATGAAAAGCCGGCAATTCAGCAGCGGCATACACCTGTACCCGACAATTTAGAACCGAAAGAATAGAGCTTCACACATAGATTAGATAGATATAAACATGTCAGCCACATATATACGAAGTACAGTGAAAGTGCTGCTTACTGTACTTGTCATTTAGCGTAAAGGATTTATCAAAAAAAATAATAGTGTTTTCATGCACCGTCTCTTTAAAAAAGCCGGCCGGCAATTCAGCAGCGGTACCCGACAATTTAGAATAGAAAGAATAGAGAATCACACATAGATTAGATAGATAGAAACATGTCAGTCACATATATATGAAGTACAGTGACAGTGCTGCTTACTGTACTTGTCATTTAGCGTAAAGGATTTATCAAAAAAAATAATAGTGTTTTCATGCACCGTCTCTTTAAAAAAGCCGGCCGGCAATTCAGCAGCGGTACCCGACAATTTATAACAGACAGAATAGAGCTTCACACATAGATTAGATAGATAGAAACATGTCAGTCACATATATATGAAGTACAGTGATAGTGTTGGTTACTGTACTTGTCATTTAGTATTAAAATAAAGGATTTATTATTAAAAAAATTGGCGTGGGGTTCCCCTTAATTTTAGGCTCTAGCGGAGGTTAAGCAGACGGCTGGGGCAGATGTTTGAAGCCTGGGAAGGGGGTAATACCCACGGAGCTTCCCAGGCTACTAATATCAGCCCCCAGCTGAATACATAGCCTTTACTAGCTATTAAAATGGGGGACCCCCCAAAAAAAATGACGTGGGGTCCCCCCTAATTTAATAGCTAGCAAAGGCTAGGCAGACAGCTGGGGGCTGATATTAATAGCCCAGGAAGGGAGCCATGAATATTAGCCCCCTCCCAGGCTAGAAACACCAGCCGTCAGCCGCCCCAGAAATGGCGCATTCATAGGATGCGCCAATTCTGGCACTTAGCCTCGCTCTTCCACGCTGCCCTGGTGCGGTGGCAGGGGGTAATAGGGTTGGGGTTGATGTCAGCTTATAATACCAGCTGACATCAAGCCCAGGTTAGTAATGGAGAGGCGTCTATAAGACACCCCCATTACTAACCCCATAGTCAAAATTAAAAAAAACACAAACACCCAGAATAAAGTCCTTTAATTGAAATAAAGACACAATCCTTTATTGTTCTAAATTAAACCATACTTACCGTCACGCCCATTCCAGCTGAAGCCAACGATCTCCTGCAATAAAAGAAAAATAATAAAGCAACCTCATCCTTACCTTTCCATGGTTCCCACGACAGCTTCAGCTCTGCTACATCGAGATGACAGGCTGGACCGCAGCAGAACGCTGCCATCCAGCCTCTCATCCCGCAGACACTGAGAAGCGCAGGCTTGCTTGCGCTGCTCAGCGTCTCTCTGTGACGACATCCAGATGAGCCGAGTTCATGTCCAATGAACTCGGCTCACCTCATGCACGTCACTGACAGCGTGGGAAAATTCTCACGCTGAAGCGGTGAGTGCAGGAGAATTCTCCCACGCTGTCAGTGACGTGCATAAGGTGAGCTCATGTCCAATGAACTCAGCTCACCTCCTGCACGTCACTGACAGCGTGGGAGAATTCTCCTGCACTCAGCGCTTCAGCGTGAGAATTCTCCCACGCTGAAGCGCTGAGTGCAGGAGAATTTTCCCACGCTGTCAGTGACGTGCATAAGGTGAGCTCATGTCCAATGAACTCAGCTCACCTCCTGCACGTCACTGACAGCGTGGGAGAATTCTCCTGCACTCAGCGCTTCAGTGTGAGAATTCTCCCACGCTGAAGCGCTGAGTGCAGGAGAATTTTCCCACGCTGTCAGTGACGTGCATGAGGTGAGCCGAGTTCATTGGACATTAACTCGGCTCATCTGGATGCCCTCACAGAGAGACACTGTGGAGCGCAAGCAAGCCTGCGCTTCTCAGTGTCTGCGGGATGACAGGCTGGATGGCAGCGTTCTGCTGCGGTCCAGCCTGTCATCTCGATGTAGCAGAGCTGAAGCTGTCATGGGAACCATGGAAAGGTAAGGATGATGTTGCTTTATTATTTTTCTTTTATTTCAGGAGATCGTTGGCTTCAGCTGGAATGGGCGTGATGGTAAGTATGGTTTAATTTAGAACAATAAAAAATTGTGTGTTTATTTCAATTAAAGGACTTTTTTCTGGGTGTTGTGTTTTTTTTAAATACTTTACTAGAAATTCATGGTGGTCATGTCTAATATTGGCGTGACCCCATGAATTTCGGGCTTAGGGCCAGCTGATAATGCCAAGCTGGCCCTAACCCCTTTATTACCCAGTGAGCCACCGCATCAGGGCCCTGGATGAGTTGGGTACAGCGCCAGAAGATGGCGCTTCTATGAACGCGCCATTTTCCGGGGTGGCTGCGGACTGCAATTTGCAGCGGGGGTGGCCCAGAAAGCTTGGGCCTCCCTGCGCTGCGGATTCCAGCCCCCAGCTGCCTAGTTGTACCTGGCTGGACACAAAAACAGGGCGAAGCCCCACGTCAATTTTCTTTAAATTATTTCATGAAATAATTAAGAAAAAAAGGGCTTCCCTATATTGTTGTGTCCGGCCAGGTACAAATAGGCAGCTGGTGGTTGGGGGCAGCCCGTTCCTGCCTGCTGTACCTGGCTGGACACAAATATAGTGCGAAGCCCCACGTCAATTTTTTTTAAATTATTTCATGAATTTCCTGAAATAATTTAAAAAAATTGAAGTGGGGCTTCGCACTATATTTGTGTCCAGCCAGGTACAGCAGGCAGGAACGGGCTGCCCCCATCCACCAGCTGCCTATTTGTACCTGGCCGGACACAACAATATAGGGAAGCCCTTTTTTTCTTAATTATTTCATGAATTTCATGAAATAATTAAAAAAAATTGAAGTGGGGCTTCGCACTATATTTGTGTCCAGCCAGGTACAGCAGGCAGGAACGGGCTGCCCCCAACCACCAGCTGCCTATTTGTACCTGGCCGGACACAACAATATAGGGAAGGCCTTTTTTTCTTAATTATTTCATGAATTTCATGAAATAATTAAAAAAAAAGTACGTGAGGCTTCGCCCTATTTTTGTGTCCAGCCAGGTACAACTAGGCAGCTGGGGTCTGGAATCTGCAGCGCAGGGAGGCCCAAGCTTTCTGGGCCCCCCCCCGCTACAAATTGCAGTCCGCAGCCACCCCGGAAAATGGCGCGTTCATAGAAGCGCCATCTTCTGGCGCTGTACCCAACTCATCCAGGGCCCTGGTGCGGTGGCTCACTGGGTAATAAAGGGGTTAGGGCCAGCTTGGTATTATCAGCTGGCCCCAAGCCCAAAATTCATGGGGTCACGCCAGTATTAGACATGACCGCCATGAATTTCTAGTAAAGTATTTAAAAAAAACACAACACCCAGAATAAAGTCCTTTAATTGAAATAAAGACACAATTCTTTATTGTTCTAAATTAAACCATACTTACCATCACACCCATTCCAGCTGAAGCCAACGATCTCCTGCAATAAAAGAAAAATAATAAACCAACCTCATCCTTACCTTTCCATGGTTCCCACGACAGCTTCAGCTCTGCTACATCGAGATGACTGGCTGGACCGCAGCAGAACGCTGCCATCCAGTCTGTCATCCCGCAGACACTGAGAAGCGCAGGCATGCTTGCGCTCCTCACTGTCTCGCTGTGACGGCATCCAGATGAGCCGAGGTCATGTCCAATGAACTCGGCTCACCTCATGCACGTCACTGACAGCGTGGGAAAATTCTCACGCTGAAGTGCTGAGTGCAGGAGAATTCTCCCACGCTGTCAGTGATGTGCATGAGGTGAGCTCATGTCCAATGAACTCAGCTCACCTCCTGCACGTCACTGACAGCGTGGGAAAATTCTCCTGCAATCAGCGCTTCAGCGTGAGAATTTTCCCACGCTGTCAGTGACGTGCATGAGGTGAGCCGAGTTCATTGGACATGAACTCGGCTCATCTGGATGTCGTCACAGAGAGACGCTGAGCAGCGCAAGCAAGCCTGCGCTTCTCAGTGTCTGCGGGATGACAGGCTGGATGGCAGCGTTCTGCTGCGGTCCAGCCTGTCATCTCGATGTAGCAGAGCTGAAGCTGTCGTGGGAACCATGGAAAGGTAAGGATGAGGTTGCTTTATTATTTTTCTTTTATTGCAGGAGATCGTTGGCTTCAGCTGGAATGGGCGTGATGGTAAGTATGGTTTAATTTAGAACAATAAAGGATTGTGTCTTTATTTCAATTAAAGGACTTTATTCTGGGTGTTTGTGTTTTTTTTAACTTTGACTATGGGGTTAGTAATGGGGGTGTCTTATAGACGCCTCTCCATTACTAACCTGGGCTTGATGTCAGCTGGCATTATAAGCTGACATTAACCCCAACCCTATTACCCCCTGCCACCGCACCAGGGCAGCGTGGAAGAGCGAGGCTAAGTGCCAGAATTGGCGCATCCTATGAATGCGCCATTTCTGGGGCGGCTGACGGCTGGTGTTTCTAGCCTGGGAGGGGGCCAATATTCATGGCTCCCTTCCTGGGCTATTAATATCAGCCCCCAGCTGTCTGCCTAGCCTTTGCTAGCTATTAAATTAGGGGGGACCCCACGTCATTTTTTTTGGGGAGTCCACCATTTTAATAGCTAGTAAAGGCTATGTATTCAGCTGGGGGCTGATATTAGTAGCCTGGGAAGCTCCGTGGGTATTACCCCCTTCCCAGGCTTCAAACATCTGCCCCAGCCGTCTGCTTAACCTCCGCTAGAGCCTAAAATTAAGGGGAACCCCACGCCAATTTTTTTAATAATAAATCCTTTATTTTAATACTAAATGACAAGTACAGTAACCAACACTATCACTGTACTTCATATATATGTGACTGACATGTTTCTATCTATCTAATCTATGTGTGATGCTCTATCTTTCTGTTCTAAATTGTCGGGTACCGCTGCTGAATTGCCGGCCGGCTTTTTTAAAGAGACAGTGCATGAAAACACTATTATTTTTTTAAATAAATCCTTTACACTAAATGACAAGTACAGTAAGCAACACTATCACTGTACTTATTATATATGTGACTGACATGTTTCTATCTATCTAATCTATGTGTGAAGCTCTATTCTTTCTGTTCTAAATTGTCGGGTACAGATGCTGAATTGCCGGCCGGCTTTTTTAAAGAGACGGTGCATGAAAACACTAATATTTTTTTTAATAAATCCTTTACACTAAATGACAAGTGCAGTAACCAACACTGTCACTGTGCTTCTTATATGTGTGACTGACATGTTTCTATCTATCTAATCTATGTGTGATGCTCTATTCCTTCTTGTCTAAATTGTCGGGTACCGGTGTATGCCGCTGCTGAATTTGCCGGCCGGCTTTTTTAAACAGAGTGTCTTCTGAGCAGTTTGTCAGCTTTTGGACACCTTTGCAGGTGTTTTCTATGTGTTTCTATGTGTTTTTGTTTGCCTGCCATTGGTTTTAACGGTGTTCGACGGTGTTCTAAGGTGTTCGACGAACAGTTCGACGAACAGTTCCTCGAACATCCCGGTGTTCGACGAACCGAGCCGAACCCGAACACTACGGGGGTGGCTCAACACTAGTCTCTATCTGATACATAAGCTTTTTTCAATAGAGAAACATGAAACACCGGATTAATCTTCCAGGAGGTAGGAACCTCCAACCTAACAGCAGATTGGTTAACTACCTGAAGCACCTTAAAGGGCCCTACAAACTTGGGACCCAATTTTTTAGAAGGAATCCTCAACCGCAGATTCTTAGAGGACAGCCAAACCATGTCACCAACCGTAAACAAAACCTTTTGACATTTCCTGTCAAAGTACCACTTGGATTTTTTGTTAGCCTCCTGAAGATTACCACGCACATCCGTCCAAACTCTTTCCAAATCACCGGAAAAACTCTCCTCCTCAGGCACAGCCGATACCAATTTGGAGAATGACCCAAAAGACGGATGTCTCCCAGAACAACAAAAAAAAGGTGAACACCCAGCAGAAGAGGATGTATGGTTGTTAAGAGCAAATTCAGCAAGCGGCAGAAACTCAGACCACCCCTCTTGATTGTCTGCCACAAAACAATGCAAGAACTGCTCAACATCCTGGTTCTTCCTTTCTGTCTGGCCATTAGACTCAGAATGATATCCAGATGAAAATGACAAATGAACTCCCAACCTGTCACAAAAGGCACGCCAAAAACGAGCCACGAACTGAGGTCCCCTATCAGAAACAATGTCAGTAGGAACACCATGGAGTCTGACAATCTCCTTGACAAAGGCCTTAGCGAGTGTCTTAGCGCAGGGCAGTTTGATGAAGGGAACCAAGTGACACATCTTGCTAAAACGGTTCACGACCACCCAGATGACCGTGAAACCCTCAAAGGGGGGAAGATCAGTAATAAAGTCTATAGCCAGATGTGTCCAAGGTGCACTAGGAACCTCCAGAGGGCAAAGCAACCCCGCAGCAGGAGTATGTGAAGACTTAGATCTAGCACACACAGTACATTGACGCACCCACTTAATGACCTCCTTCTGCCATCCAGGCCACCAAAAACTGCGACCCACAAGTCTCTTGGTCTCTGAAATTCCAGGATGACCTGCCAACCGAGACTCATGACACTCAACAAACAAATCTCTCCTAAAGGTCCTAGGCACAAGCAACCTCTCATGGGGAGTGTTAGATGGGGCATTCTCCTGTGCTTTAAGAATCTCATCTTCCAAAATGGAGTCCAATGCAGCAATCACAACACCTTCTTGTAAAATGTTCTCCTCCTCCTCAGCACCGACCATGGGAGAAAAGCTGCAGAGACAAAGCATCAGCTTTAACATTCTTGGTACCCGGGATGTAAGTAACGGAAAAATTAAACTGCGAAAAAAAAAGTGCCCACCTAGCCTGACGGGCATTCAAGCGCTTGGCAGCATCAAGATAGATCAGATTTTTATGATCAGTGAAAACCTCAATGGGAAAATCCGCACCTTCCAAGAGATGACGCCAGTGTTCAAATGCGAGTTTAATAGCCAGCAATTCCCGATTACCAATATCGTAATTAAGTTCAGTCTCAGAAAATGTTTTTGAAAAAAAGGCACAGGGATGTACTCCATCCTTGTTTTTCTGAGACAACACCGCACCGACCCCCACAGAAGAAGCATCAACCTCAACCAAAAACGGCTTAGTCACATCAGGCTGCATAAGGATGGGGGCAGAGCTGAACCTCTCCTTTAGAAACACAAAAGCTTCAATGGCCTCAGTAGTCCACTGAACCGTATTAGAACCTTTCCTGGTGAGATCGGTCAGTGGTTTAACAATAATAGAAATTTTTTTAATGAATTTTCTGTATTAATTGGCAAAACCCAAAAACCTCTGTATCGATTTCAAACCAATAGGCCTAGGCCATTCCTGCACAGCTTGAACTTTCACCGGGTCCATCTCAAAGCCCTCGCTGGAGATAATGTAGCCCAAAAAACTAATTCTCTGTACAGCGAACTCACATTTCTCCAGCTTAGTAAAAAAAGAATTGTCAATCAATAACTGCAATACCTCACGTACGCTCCGCCAATGAGACTCCAGGTCAGGCGAATAAATCAAAATGTCATCCAAATACACAACCACATTTTTGCCGATCAAAGGTCTAAGGATGTCATTAATAAGATTCTGAAAAAATGATGGTGCATTGGTAAGACCAAAAGGCATAACCAAATTCTCAAAATGACCCACAGGAGTGTTAAAAGCAGTCTTCCATTCATCACCGTCCTTCATGCGCAACAAATTGTATGCCACCCAAGGATCAATTTTAGAGAACCACTTGGCCCCCACTAACTGGTTAAACAAATCAGGAATCAATGGCAGTGGGTAGGGATTGCGTACAGTAATTTTATTAATCTCGCGAAAGTCCAAACAAGGACGTAAACCGCCGTCCTTTTTTTTAACAAAAAAAAATCCAACAGCCACAGGTGACTTAGAGGGTCTGATATGACCGGCGGCCAAGCTCGTCTGTATGTATTCCTCCAAAGCCTTTCTCTCAGGAATAGTCAGATTAAATAAACGACTTTTAGGAAGAGTCGCTCCAGGGACAAATTCAATGGTACAATCGTAGTCTCTATGGGGAGGCAAAATTTGCGACTCCTCCTCAGAAAAAACTTTCCAAAAATCCTGAATAGGTACAGGTAATTCCCCTTTATCCACAGCAGCAATGCGCCCGTTACAACACTTGTCATAACACTTAGGGCTCCAGGATTTAATTTCATTGGTAGACCAATCCAGTACAGGATTGTGCAATTTTAACCAGGGCAACCCCAAAACTACTGGAGAAGGCAAATTATTCAATACCACCAAATCCAAATTTTCTTGGTGAATACCATTAATAGTGAGGGGAAATTCATAAACCTTTTGAGTAACACATTTCAAGGGAGAACCATCGACAGAAACCACGGCAATAGGGGATGACAAAGGTTTGGGTTTTAAATTAATTTTTTCCAAGAATCCCCCATCAATCACATTCAGAGTTGAACCACAATCCACAAATACCCGAAATTCAATTAATTGTTCCTGAGCTGCGGTAGTAGCAGAAAGAAATACACCCTTAGTGTTTAAACAGGCTATACGGGCGTAACTGACCTTTTTTTTTTTCTTTGTTCATGCGAAGCACACAGTTCTTAATGAAATGGTCAGACTTGCCGCAATAAAAGCTCAAACCTTCAGAAAACCTGCGGTCTTTTTCCTGAGAGCGGGGTGACATCGCCCCAATCTCCATCGGCTCTCCAGTGTCAGTACAGACCCTCTCAAGACTCGGAGCTGACATGGCAGAGGATTTACTCTCATTAACCCTTGCACGCAGTCTCCTGTCCACCTGTATAGCTAATTGCATTGCCTCCTTCAAGTTTCCAGGTGTAGGATAAGCAATCAGCAGATCCTTAACCCTTTCACCTAGCCCAGCAAGAAACAAACTTTTCAGAGCTGAATCGTTTCACCCCACCTGAGCAGACCACCGACAGAAGTGAGTACAATAATTTTCCACATTACCTGATCCCTGCCTCAAATGTCTCAATTCTGTCTCAGGTGATGAGACACGATCAGAATCATCATACAACAACTCCAAAGCAGAAAAAAAACTATCCACTGATCTAAAGCACGGATCTCTAGGTTGGAGAGAAAAGGCCCATCCCTGAGGTTCTTTGCGCAAAAGTGACATTATGAACCCTATGCGCTGTGATTCATCACCAGAGGATCTGGGTCTCAACCGAAAATACAATAAACAAGCATTTTTAAAGGAAAAAAAATCTTGTTGCTCACCAAAAAATAAACCTTTGGCTCCACAAAATGCGCTCCAGAACTGCTACTCACGTGTTGTTGGAGCTTGGCCACCTCCAGAGAGAGTCCCTGCAGGCGTTGAGCCAAATCCTGAACCGACACCATGATGGAAACTGGAGGTCTTTCCTTAGAGAAATTTTTTGGGCTGGACTTACTGTTATGATCTGCTACAAGCACTAAGGAAAGACAGGAGATCTGTCCCTACAATAGAACTAAGCTAGATCCCTACGATGTAACGGGGAACCTGATCCTGCGATCAGACCCGCTAAAGTCCTCAGCTAGTCTGAACGAAGACCTACAGATGTGAGGGAGGGATCCCTACAAGAACTAGGGACTGGGAGAAAGATGGACACCTCCTAGCAGAAATTGTAGCAGTAAAAAGACAAACAAACAACATAGAACATAGAGGTCAAAAGACCTAGCTAAACTGACCGAGAAAGGTAACAAAGCACCTGGCTAGCTTAAGAGTAGAAATTACAATGAAGTCCAGCAAGGCCAGAAGGGTGGAGCAGGATTAAATAGGCAAAAACGGTCATGTGACCAGCATAATAGAAAAAACCTAACAGGAGAGTTCTAACATCCACAGTCTGACCGCACTAACTGTAAAGAACCCTTTCCTGTTTAGGTGCCGGAATCGCCTTTCTTCTACCCGTAATGAGTGTCCCCTGGTCCTTAGTATAGTCTTTGGAAGGAATAAGTCATGGGCTAGACCTTTGTACTGACCACACACATATTTATACATGTAAATGAGATCCCCTCTGAGGCGTCATTTTTCTAAGCTAAACAAGCTCAACTTTTTCAACCTATCATATGAGAGGCCTTCCATCCCTTGTAATATTTTAGTTGCCCGCCTTTGAACTGACTCTAACTTCTGAATATCATTTTTAAAATGTGGAGCCCAAAACTGGATTCCATATTCTAGATGTGATTTATAAAGTGGTAACAATACGTTGGGATCACAAGATTTTATTTCTCTTTTTATACACCCTTGAATCTTGTTTGATTTTGCTGCAGCTGTTTGACATTGAGTACTGCTGCTCAGCTTACTCGTAACCAGAATACCCAAATTCTTCTCCTGTTCTGTAGTCCCGAGTATATTCCCATTTAATGTATATGTAGCAATAGGATTACTCCGTCCTAGGTGTATTACTCTACATTTTTCTACATTCAACCTCATCTGCCAAGTGTTTGCCCATTCAGTCATCTTATCCAGATCGTTCTGCAATATTGTAATGTCAAGATCAGATTTTAATATCCTACATAGTTTGGTATCGTCAGCAAAAACTGACACTTTACTCACAATCCCATCCCCAAGGTCATTAATAAAGAGGTTAAAGAGAATTGATCCTAGCACAGATCCCTGCGGCACCCCACTGCTGACCATGTCCCATTTAGATAATGTACCATTTATGACGACTCTTTGTTTCCTATCATTTAGCCAATTCTTTACCCATCTACATATAGTTCCCCCAAGTCTTTGCTTCTGTAGCTTCAGTATAAGGCTGCTATGTGGTACAGTATCAAATGCCTTCGCAAAGTCCAGATAAATCACATCAGATGCATTACCAACATCCAGATTTGCACTTACCTCCTCATAGAACCCCAAAATGTTGGTTAAACACGACCTATTCTTCATGAATCCGTGCTGATTATCATTTATTATATTATTCTTTGCAATATTACTCTGCAGGTCATCCCTTATGATGCCCTCAAAAACTTTGCACACTACTGATGTCAGACTTACTGAGCAGTAGTTACCTGTAGCCACCTTCTTACCTTTCTTAAAAATCGGTACCTCATTGGCTATCCTCCAATCCTGTGGCACTACCCCTGTTACAAGAGAGTGTAAGAATACGAGATACAGCGGTTTATCAATTACTTAGCTCAATTCCCTCAGTATCCATGGATGAATACCATCTGGTCCAGGGGATTTGTCAATGTTTAATTTGTTCAGACGCAGGTGTACTTCTTTTTGTGTTAAACTAGTTATATCAGGTGGAGAACTTTGATTTTTTTTTCCCTGTTGAAAGATCCCTGGAACAGACTGTTTGTTGGTTAACATGGATGAAGAGTGTCTGTTTAATATCTCAGACTTTTCTTTGTCCTCTATAATTATCTTATTATTATCGTCTTTTAAGGGGCCCATACAATCTGATTTTCTCTTTTTGGCATTGATGTATGAATAACATTTTTTGGGATTTAATTTAATGTCCCTGGCGATATGTTGCTCTGTAGATAATTTTGCTAGCTTGATTTCTTTTTTACATTTCTTATTTAGGTCTTTATACTCCTGAAATGCTATTTCTGTATTCTCGGCCTTCAAGATTTTGAATGCCCTCTGTTTTTGTCTTATTAAACTTTGTACTGTCTTATTTATCCATAATGGTTTCTTTTTATTCCTGGACATTTTATTACCAAAGGGTATAAATTTTCTACAGGATTCTAGTAGTATTTTCTTAAACATTCCCCATTTACATTCGGTATCCCCAGTTACCATGACATGGTCCCTACACTATTAACCCCTTAAGCCCCGAGGGTGGTTTGCACGTTAATGACCAGGCCAATTTTTACAATTCTGACCACTGTCACTTTATGAGGTAATTACTCTAGAACGCTTCAACGGATCCCCCTGATTCTGAGATTGTTTTTTCATGACATATTGTACTTCATGATAGTGGTAAAATTTCTTCGATATCACTTGCATTTATTTGTGAAAAAAATGGAAATTTGGCGAAAATTTTGAAAATTTTGCAATTTTCAAAATTTTAATTTTTATGCCCTTAAATCAGAGAGATATGTCACACAAAAGAGTTAATAAATAACATTTCCCACATGTCTACTTTACGTTAGCACAATTTTGGAACCAAAATTTTTTTTTTTTAGGGAGCTATAAGGGTTAAAAGTTGACCAGCGATTTCTCATTTTTCCAACAAAATTTACAAAACCATTTTTTTAGGGACACAAATGACCCCATTTTGGAAACTAGACCCCCCAAGGCACCTATCTAGATGCATAGTGAGCACTTGGAACCCCCAGGTGCTTCACAAATTGATTCGTAAAAATGAAAAAGTGAAAAAAAAAACACTTTTTCATTTTTATGAATCAATTTGTGAAGCACCTGGGGGTTCCAAGTGCTCACTATGCATCTAGATAGGTGCCTTGGGGGGTCTAGTTTCCAAAATGGGGTCACTTGTGGGGGAGCTCCAATGTTTGTGCACGCAGTAGCTCTCCAAACGCAACATGGCGTCCGCTAACAATTTGAGCCGATTTTCCATTCAATTTGCTAGCGGACACCATGTCGTGTTTGGAGAGCCCCTGTGTGCCCAAACTATAGAGCTCCCCCACAAGTGACCCCAATTTGGAAACTAGACCCCCCAAGGCACCTATCTAGATGCATAGTGAGCACTTGGAACCCCCAGGTGTTTCACAAATTGATTCATAAATATGAAAAAAGTGTTTTTTTTTTCTCTTTTTCATTTTTACGAATCAATTTGTGAAGCACCTGGGGGTTCCAAGTGCTCACTATGCATCTAGATAGGTGCCTTGGGGGGTCTAGTTTCCAAAATGGGGTCACTTGTGGGGGAGCTCCAATGTTTGTGCACGCAGTAGCTCTCCAAACGCAACATGGCGTCCGCTAACAATTTGAGCCGATTTTCCATTCAATTTGCTAGCGGACACCATGTCGTGTTTGGAGAGCCCCTGTGTGCCCAAACTATAGAGCTCCCCCACAAGTGACCCCAATTTGGAAACTAGACCCCCCAAGGCACCTATCTAGATGCATAGTGAGCACTTGGAACCCCCAGGTGTTTCACAAATTGATTCATAAATATGAAAAAGTGTTTTTTTTTTCTCTTTTTCATTTTTATGAATCAATTTGTGAAGCACCTGGGGGTTCCAAGTGCTCACTATGCATCTAGATAGGTGCCTTGGGGGGTCTAGTTTCCAAAATGGGGTCACTTGTGGGGGAGCTCCAATGTTTGTGCACGCAGTAGCTCTCCAAACGCAACATGGCGTCCGCTAACAATTTGAGCCGATTTTCCATTCAATTTGCTAGCGGACACCATGTCGTGTTTGGAGAGCCCCTGTGTGCCCAAACTATAGAGCTCCCCCACAAGTGACCCCAATTTGGAAACTAGACCCCCCAAGGCACCTATCTAGATGCATAGTGAGCACTTGGAACCCCCAGGTGTTTCACAAATTGATTCATAAATATGAAAAAGTGTTTTTTTTTTCTCTTTTTCATTTTTACGAATCAATTTGTGAAGCACCTGGGGGTTCCAAGTGCTCACTATGCATCTAGATAGGTGCCTTGGGGGGTCTAGTTTCCAAAATGGGGTCACTTGTGGGGGAGCTCCAATGTTTGGGCACGCAGTAGCTCTCCAAACGCAACATGGCGTCCGCTAACAATTTGAGCCGATTTTCCATTCAATTTGTTAGCGGACACCATGTCGCGTTTGGAGAGCCCGTGATGTGCCCAAACAGTGGAGCTCCCCCACAAATGACCCCATTTTGGAAACTATACCCCTCTAGGATTTTATTAAGGTGTATAGTGAACATTTTGAACCCAGAGGTACGACACAGAATTTGTTTACATTAGGTCATCATATTGAATAAGTTGTCATTAGTCTTGAGCGCAAGTGCTCGCTACTTGAGTTTGCATCGGGTACTCAGGTATGCACCATGTACAGCGTGTGCTCGAGTGACATGCTCGAGTCCCTGCTCCGCATGTTTCACGGTTATTAGACACCCAAAAAAAAACATTCGGGGATCGCTTGTGCATGGCAGGCAATCCCCGTAAAGTTTTTTTGGCCGCGAAGCATATGGGGCAGAGACTCGAGCATGTCACTCAAATACCCACGATACTCAATGCATACCAAAGCACCCGATGCAAACTCAAGTAGCGAGCACTTGCGCTCAACACTAGTCGCCATATCGTCATCTTTTTTCTTACTTTTGAAAAAAATCCCAACCCCATCACAACCCTAACCCCACCCCTAACCCCAACCCCAGCCCTAACCTTAGCACAACCCTAACCATAGCACAACCCTAACCCTAGCACAACCCTAACCCTAGCACGACCCTAACCCTAGCACGACCATAACCCTAGCACAACCCTAACCCCAAACCCAGCCCTAACCCTAGCCCAATCCTAACCCAAGAGTTTATTTTTGACGCCGTTCCTCGTGCGGTATAAGTGATTAGACGACTTTATTCTTCGGGTCGGTGTGATTACAGCAATACCAGAATCATATTTGGTTTTTATGACTGACAGCTGTCACACACAAAAAGACGCATTTTTTGTAAAATCTAGTTTTTGCATCGCCATATTTTGAGAGCTATAATTTTTCCAGATTTTGGCAGACAGTCATGTGACGGCTCGTTTTTTGCGGGATGAGTTGATGTTGTTATTGGTGCCATTTTCAGGCACGTGACATTTTTTGATCGCTTTCTATTCCGATTTTTAGGAGGCAGAATAAACAAAAACCAACAATTCAGGAATTGTTTTTTTTTTTTTTTTTATTCTGTTCCACGTGTGGTAAAAGTGATAAGGCAGCTTTATTCTTCGGGTCAGTACGTTTACAGCGGTACCACATTTATATCGTTTTTCTATGTTTTGCACTTTTACATAATAAAAGCAATTTTATAGAAAAAAATATTTTTTAGCATAGCTTTATTCTGAGAGTTATAACTTTTTTATTTTTCGACTGATGGAGCTGTATGTCAGCTTGTTTTTTGCGGGACGAGATGACGTTTTCAGCGGTACCATTTTTATTTATATTCGTCTTTTTGATCGCGTGTTATTCCATTTTTTATTTGGCGGTATGGTGATAAAGCATTGTTTTTTGCGTCGTTTTTTTTTTTTTTTTTTACCGTGTTCACTGAAGGGGTTAACTAGAGGGACAGTTTTATAGGTCAGGTTGTTCCGGATGCGGCGATACCAAATATGTGTACTTTTATTGTTTTTTTTGTTTTTTTTTATAATAATATTTATTGATGGGTACATTATATTTTTATTTTTGGTGGATTATTTATTTATTTTTTTTTTTATATTTTTGCAATTTTTTTTTTTTTTTTTTTCACTTACTGACAGTTTTTATACTTTTTTACTTTGTCCCACTATGGGACTTTCACTTTTTTTTCTCTGATCGCCTGCATGGCACAGGAATGCAGCACCATCCCTGTGTCATACAGGCTATCAGCGCTGCACAGTGAGAAGATTGTTTGGAGATGCACTGCGCATGTCCAAACAATCTTCCTGCTGTCTGGTGACCCGGATGTTGTCATGACGACATCGGGTCGTCATGGCAACACCCGGGAAGCCTTTGCAGACAGTGCTGGAAGCCGGAAGAGGAGGTGAGTATCTGCGATCACCTCCCATTGCCCCCGCAATGCTGCGATCGGCTGCGATCGACTTCGATCGCAGTATCGCAGGGGTTAATGTGCTGGGAGCGGTGCAGGACCGCTCCCTGCACATAGTACCGGGTGTCAGCTGACACCCGGCAGCGATCGCGCCCGCACAGCCTGTGTGCGCGCGCGATCGCGATGACGTACTAATACGGGTCTGGCTCTTAAGTCCCAGAGCACAGACGCGTATTAGTACGTCAGATGTTATTAAGGGGTTAAGCTCTTCTCTTAATTTGCTATAATCAGATTTCCTAAAGTTCCAGGTTTTTTCATTTCCTTTTTGAAATGTTTTATTAAATATTACATTGAAACTTACTATATTATGGTCGCTTGTTACCAAATGTAGATCTGAGATTGTATCTGGTCTATTTGACAGCACCAGATCCACTATAACTCTGTGGATTTGAACTCATGATTTCCTGTTTACAAGACAGGCGCAATAACCCAGTAAGCCACTTGAACATCACAGGCTGTCCACTTTTAGGTATTTAAATAAAATTTTGTTGTTTTTTGAGGCTACATGTTAGCATAAAATTAAATTCCCCTAAGTTTAATTTTGGAACTGCAAGGATATGTGCACACATTATGTATTTATTGCAGACATTTCAAAAACGTGTCTCTTGGCAGGAAAAATGTTGCATAAAAAACATGCTTTTTTGGCATGCATTTTTAATGCATTTTTTTATCTAGTTTTTCCTTAAAAGATGAAAATGACACAAAAGCCCTGAAAGAATTAATATGTTGCGGATTTGTAACTGTTTCAAATCTGCAAGGAAAAAATAAGCAACATTTCAGAAATCTCATTCAATTTGCCGAGACTGTAACAGTGTTACAGTGTCCATTTTAGGACATCATCAGGTATCAAAGTCAAACATCAGAATGATGTCAGTTTGAGGCTAAATACTCTATCTGAGATCTGATTTTGATAAGTGATTTTGATAAATGACTTTGATATATGACTTTGATATATGACTTTGATAAGTGACTTTGACATGTGACTTTGACATGTGACTTTGATATGTGACTTTGATGAGTGACTTTGACATGTAACTTTGATATGTGACTTTGATAAGTGCTGACACTGTGCATGTTAATAAGGAGAATGAACATTCACTGCTCCACATGCCCATAGTCCAATAGTGGGGAGCAGTGAATATTCCGACAGCTGACCTTAGCGTGTGAGGGCACATGGCAGTGACGTCATGCGCTGCTCATACGCTGAAATCAACAGTTGGCATCAGAAAAGGAAGCAGAGCTGGAAGAGAGGGGAGGTGAGTAGAATCCTTTATTATTTTATTTGTGCAGCGAGATGGGGATGGGGGTGCCATGAATACCAGGATGGGAATGGGGGTGCCATGCATACCAGGATGGAGATGCCATGTATACCAGGATGGGAATGAGGGTGCCATAAATGCCAGGACGGGGGACCATATATACCAGGATGGGGGCCCTGTGTACCAGGATGGGGATGCGGGCCACATATAACAGGAAAGGGGGGCATATATACCAGGATGGGGGGTATTAGTACAGAATTGGAGGACATTACCGCTATAACAGTGTTAGCAGAAGACCCCCTCTCCCATAACAGTTCATCATAAACACATTTTTTGCTTCATTTTTTTTTCTATTTTCCTCCTCTAAAACCTAGGTACGTCTTATGGTCCGGTGCGTCTTATAGTCTGAAAAATATGGTAAGGGGGGACATGTACACATAGTTCAACAGATATCAAGAGGAGTGAGGGCACTTCTTGCAAGTTTATATTTTATAAAGAGATCAAAAGAGTATTCTTGGGTATACTGGTTACAAATAAGCTGAGCAACAGTACTGAATGTCATGCAGCAGCTGTAAAAGCAAATAAGATATTAGGGTGTATAAAAAGAGGGATAAGAAGATTGAACATAATGGAATTTTATTTTCAACCTATGTAATTATGTAAGATTATGGACATGTAGCTATTACAACACAGTCAGGAAATTAAAAAGACTTTTTGGAAGAGCGATTCACAGCCACTTTACCATGTGGGAACTCCTATTAATGACACCTCAAAAGAGTTTTCAACGTACTTTGTTAGAAAACACGGTTTTAGACTTTGAAAAGTGAATGTGAAATGTGGGACAATTGTATTAACCGGTTCAGGACCGCCCACTGTACATAAACGTCGGCGCTGCCTGGGCTCTGTGCAGCGCCGACGTTTAAAAACGGTGGGTGGTCCCGCAGCGCTCAGGACCCCCAGGGTCCTGCTAGCGCTGCGGTATCGGTTCAGAGCGATAGCTCTGACATGTGGCATCATGGGGACCTGATTGGATCAGGTCCCCATGATGTTAACCTGTTCCTATCTTCTAGATGCCGCGATCCATAGCGATCGCGGCATTTAAAAGATAGGGACAGCCGGTGGTCGGCGATCGGGACCCCCCACATACCTGTCAGCGGCGGGGATCCCGGTGCTGTGACCTCTGACATCATCGAGACCTGATTGGCTCAGGTCTCGATGATGTCAGCGTCACACCAGCCAATCAGAGAGATCACCAGGGAAGTTTGTTTTAGCAACAAACTTTCCCGGGCGATCTGCCTGATAAATGCAGTTTCTCCTCCGATCTCAGTGAGAGAGCAGAGGAGAAATAGTGTGACAAGAGCTGTCAGCCTTGCCACTGTGAAAGTAAAAAAAATAAAAAATAAAAAAGAAAGTAAGAGTTAGGGTTAGTGAGTCTGTCAGATCAGTCAGTCCTGTCAGATCAGTCCAGTCAGATCTGTCAGTCCTGTCAGATCTGTCAGTCAGATCTGTCAGTCCTGTCAGATCTGTCAGTCAGTCAGTCCTGTCAGATCTGTCAGTCAGTCCTGTCAGATCTGTCAGTCAGTCCTGTCAGATCTGTCAGTCAGTCAGTCCTGTCAGATCTGTCAGTCAGTCAGTCCTGTCAGATCTGTCAGTCAGTCAGTCCTGTCAGATCTGTCAGTCAGTCAGATCTGTCAGTCAGTCAGTCCTGTCAGATCTGTCAGTCCTGTCAGATCTGTCAGTCAGTCAGTCCTGTCAGATCTGTCAGTCAGTCAGATCTGTCAGTCAGTCAGTCCTGTCAGATCTGTCAGTAAGTCAGTCCTGTCAGATCAGTCAGTCAGTCCTGTCACATCAGTCAGTCAGTCCTGTCAGATCAGTCCGGTCAGTCCAGTCCGGTCCCGTCCTTTCAGTCCGGTCCGTTCAGTCCAGTCAAAAAATATAAAAATAAAATGGCCCGTCAGACTTATACCGCAGAGGAGGTGTATGCCCTGCTGTGTTCTGACACTGATGACAGCGCAATTTCAGATGGAGATATGGATTTTGAGGGCTTTAGTAGCGGCGACACTGAGAGCCCAGAAATGAGCAGTGATTCTGTTCCATCCTCAAGCCCAAGGACCAGTACAGCAATAGGGGCAAATAGCGCTACTGGAGAAACGTCTCCAAATCAGGGAACACTGCCCAGTACAAGCGCTGTCCCTGCTACTAGTGAATTGGCGCACGCCAGTGTACAAGGGGCGTTGCCACATGATCTAGCATTTCCCAGATGGGAGGCTTCAGATTCGGCTGCTCCATTCAGCCCTGATTTCAACGCCATTCCTGGTATAAATGTGGAGGTGGAAGATTTTGGACCAATTCATTTTTTTAATTTGTTTTTTACAGACAGCTTGCTAGAGCATATTGTTGTGCAAACAAATTTATACGCGTCCCAATTCATAAGCCAGAATCCCCGATCTTACTATGCTAGGGCAAATTTATGGACACCAACTAATGTCCCGGAAATAAAAAAATTTTTAGGACTTACATTTGCCATGGGGCTTGTTAAAAAACCGAGCATTCGATCCTACTGGTCCAACCACCCTGTTCAAGCCACCCCTACGTTTTCAGTCAATCTGCCTAGGACCCGTTATGAAATGCTCATGCGGTTTTGGCATTTTAACGACAATAGTCAATGCCTGCCCAGAAATGCCCCAGAACATGACAGGTTATATAAAATTAGACCCATCATTGAAAATTTGTCAGAAAAATTCTTAAACCTCTACACCCCAACACAAAATATTTCTATAGACGAGTCCCTTGTAAAATTCAAAGGAAGACTGCACCTCAAGCAATTTATCCCATCTAAAAGGGCAAGGTTTGGAATAAAGCTCTATAAAATGTGCGAAAGTTCAACCGGATACACATCCGCTTTTCGCATATATGAGGGGAAAGATAGCCAACTAAACCCACCAGGATGCCCTACTTATCTGGGGACATCTGGAAAAATTGTTTGGGAGCTGATAAGTCCATTTTTTCAAAAAGGCTACAATATATATGTGGACAATTATTACACCAGCATACCCCTATTTAAAAGTCTGGTTGAACACAACATCGGGGCTTGTGGGACCATCCGTAAAAACCGTCAGGGGTTTCCACAACCATTGGTCAACCAAAAGTTTCAAAAGGGGCAGTCAGGGGCTGTACGCAACGGAGAGCTGCTTGCCCTGAAATATAGGGATAAGAGGGATATTTTTCTCCTCAGCTCGATCCACACAGATGCCACAAGGGCCACTGTAGAACTAGGATCCACCACTCCGAAGCGAAAACCTGTGTCAGTCATTGACTACAACAAATACATGGTGGGTGTGGACCTTGCAGACCAGGTTCTACAGCCATACCAGGTATCAAGAAAGTCCTATACCTGGTATAAAAAGTTGGTTATTTATTTGTTTCAGGTGGCCACATACAATTCTTTTGTGTTGTACAAAAAAGCAGGAAATTCAGATCCTTTTCTTGATTATCAAGAAAAGGTAATTGAAAATCTTGTCTTTCAAAGTGTTAGCCGCGCTCATCCATTAGAATCTGAGGATGTGAAAAGACTCACTGAGCGACATTTTATTGCACTTATTCCAGCAACGGAAACAAGAAGGAACCCCCAGAAAAGATGTCGTGTATGTACTAAGAGAGGAATGAGGCGTGATACCCGCTACTATTGCCCACAATGCCCATCATTGCCAGCCTTATGCGTCACTGACTGCTTTAAAATCTTCCACACAGAACCACGTTTTTAAACTGTAAAAATGTATCCCAATTTGTCATTCAAACATTTGGTTCATTTAGTGAATGACACATTCGAGTAGAGCTCACTTAATTTCCAGGGGGGGTTCTCCAGAATCTAAACCTTCCATTGCGTGCTTGTTTCAGGAAATCATCCATTGAGTTAAAATGGTCACTAAACCCATAGATGAATTCCCAGAGGGGTTTCATTTCCAAAATGGGGTCACTTCAGGGGGGATTCTTTAGCTCTGATACTCTGAAAAGTGCCAGAACAGCATAATCCCCCCTGAAGTGACCCCATTATAGAAATGACAGCTCTGTGGGAATTCATCTATGGGTTTAGTGACCATTTACCTATCTACTTATTTTCCCACCACTAGATTAATTTATACAGAGGAGTAGATTGTAAAATTCGGTCACTTGTTGTGGGTTTCCTCTGTTTAGGCACCTCAGGGGCTCTCCAAATGCAACATGGCGTCCGCTATCCATTCCAGTCAAATTTCCATTCCAAAAGTCAAATGGCGCTCCTTACCTTCCAAGCCATGCCGTGCGCCCAAACCGTGGCTTTGCACCACATATGGGGTATCAGCGTGCTCAGGAGAAATTGCACAACACATTTTGGGGTCCATTTTTTCTGGCTGCCCTTGTGAAAATTAAAAATTTGAGGCTAAAGTAGCAGTTTTGTGTTAAAAATGTGTTTTTTTATTTTCACACTTCAACATTATAAAATTCTGTGAAGCCCCTGGGGGTTCAAGGTGCTCACCACACATCTAGATAAGTTCCTTGAGGGGTCTAGTTTCCAAAATGGGGTCACTTGTTGGGGGTTTCCTCTGTTTAGGCACCTCAGAGGCTCTCCAAATGCAACATGGCGTCCGCTATCCATTCCAGTCAAATTTCCATTCCAAAAGTCAAATGGCGCTCCTTACCTTCCAAGCCATGCCGTGCGCCCAAACAGTGGCTTTGCACCACATATGGGGTATCAGCGTGCTCAGGAGAAATTGCACAACACATTTTGGGGTCCATTTTTTCTGGCTGCCCTTGTGAAAATTAAAAATTTGAGGCTAAAGTAGCAGTTTTGTGTTAAAAATGTGTTTTTTTATTTTCACACTTCAACATTATAAAATTCTGTGAAGCCCCCGGGGGTTCAAGGTGCTCACGACACATCTAGATAAGTTCCTTGAGGGGTCTAGTTTCCAAAATGGGGTCACTTGTTGGGGGTTTCCTCTGTTTAGGCACCTCAGGGGCTCTCCAAATGCAACATGGCGTCCGCTATCCATTCCAGTCAAATTTCCATTCCAAAAGTCAAATGGCGCTCCTTACCTTCCAAGCCATGCCGTGCGCCCAAACAGTGGCTTTGCACCACATATGGGGTATCAGCGTGCTCAGGAGAAATTGCACAACACATTTTGGGGTCCATTTTTTCTGGCTGCCCTTGTGAAAATTAAAAATTTGAGGCTAAAGTAGCAGTTTTGTGTTAAAAATGTGTTTTTTTATTTTCACACTTCAACATTATAAAATTCTGTGAAGCCCCTGGGGGTTCAAGGTGCTCACCACACATCTAGATAAGTTCCTTGAGGGGTCTAGTTTCCAAAATGGGGTCACTTTTTGGGGGTTTCCTCTGTTTAGACACCTCTGGGGCTCTCCAAATGCAACATGGCGTCCGCTATCCATTCCAGTCAAATTTCCATTCCAAAAGTCAAATGGCGCTCCTTACCTTCCAAGCCATGCAGTGCACCCAAACAGTGGCTTTGCACCACATATGGGGTATCAGCGTGCTCAGGAGAAATTACACAACACATTTTGGGGTCCATTTTTTCTGGCTGCCCTTGTGAAAATTAAAAATTTGAGGTTAAAGTAGCAGTTTTGTGAAAAAAAGTTAAATGTTCATTGTTTTCTTCCACATTCCAAAAATTCCTGTGAAGCACCTGAAGGGTTAATAAACTTCTTGAATGTGGTTTTGAGCACCTTGAGGGGTGCAGTTTTTAGAATGGTATCACTTTTGGGTATTTTCTGTCATAAAGGCTCCTCAAAGTCACTTCAAATAAGATGTGGTCCCTAAAAAAAATATTTTTGTAAATTTTGTTGTAAAAATGAGAAATCGCTGGTCAACTTTTAACCCTTATAGCTTCCTAACAAAAAAAAATTTTGGTTCCAAAATTGTGCTGATGTGAAGTAGACATGTGGGCAATGTTATTTATTAACTATTTTGTGCGATATATCTCTCTGATTAAAGGGCATGAAAATTCAAAGTTTAAAAATTGCAAAATTTTCAAAATTTTCGCCAAATTTCCAATTTTTTCACAATCAAACGCAAGTGATATCAAAGAAATTTTACCACTATCATGAAGTACAATATGTCACAAAAAAACCATCTCAGAATCAGGGGGATCCGTTGAAGCGTTCCAGAGTAATTACCTCATAAAGCGACAGTGGTCAGAATTGAAAAAATTGGCCCGGTCACGAAGGCAAAAACAGGCTCTGGCGCGAAGTGGTTAAGCAGAAATGATAATAAACAGATATTATTCACACCAGTAGCAGCAATGTCATGATTTTCCTTTTTTATTCCTTAGAGGTTACTGGCTCACCATGACACTCCAAGTGTTTTGACGTTCTATATAATATGCGACTGTACAGTAAGATTTAAGGACCATTCCCTCTGTGTAAATGATTCAATTGATATTCTACCTGTGTTGCGATTGTTAGGTTTTGTGTTTTTTTTGCTTAACACTCTTTATTTCTGCGAACCACAGTGTGACTCAATTCACGCATGATTTATGAAGCAATTTGCACAATCTGTTATTAAAATCTTGGGTTTTATAGCTTTTAAACTAAAAGTTTAAATTTGTGGTTGCTTTCAGCTATCTTACTCTCTTATGGGAGTTTTGTGATGGCATGTTAACTCCAAGAAATATCAAAAAAGTTATTGAAAATCTTTGCTATAACCCTCACTTTCTTTGAAGATTTGTTGTATACTGTATATTAAAGAATGGCTAAACTCAGTGACGAAGTAATAGTGATCATGAGGGTAGACATTTTTCTAGACTTGAGAAACAATATTAGTCAACCTCTGCCAGTCTAAAATGGTTCCAAGCCACTGGCAAAAAATATGAAAAGGTTTTGATCAGAATCAAATTTTTTTAAACACTTCCCCCATTATGGTCAATTTTCATTTTTACTCATTCTTCTTTTACTACTCTTCTTCCAAAAGTCTTATAAAATGTGTTGCAATTTTCTGGAATCTGTAACTTTTCTTTCTTTTTCTGTTGATGGAGGTGTATGAGAACCCTATTTGTGTGGAAAACGGACATTTTTGTTTGTACACTGTTCAAGTTCACCAGATGTTTTGATTGCTTTTTATTGCATTGTTTGTGAGTAGGAGTGGCAACAAGTGATGAGCAATCACTAAAATGTTCAGGTACTCGTTGCTCGGGTCGAGCACATTGGAATACTCGGGTGCTCGGACCGAGTAACGAGCCCAATGTAAGTCTATGGGAAACTCGAGCATTTTTCAGATGGCTCCCCCCAGCGGTCTGCAGAGGGCCTAAAATTGCCCAAATAGATGGGAACAGTGCTCAAATGACATGGGAGCAGCATGGGGAAGACCCCTGGAAGCATTTCTGACTCCCAGGTCAATGCTGTCAACAACGTTGTCAGAGGTATTACACCACTTTTAAGGACTCACAATAAAACATACAAAAACGAAACCAAAATGGATTTTCCTGGGAAATATGTTAAGGAACATTCTTTCCAGGGTAATGACTTGTATATAAGGCAAAATAAATATACAAAAATAAAAATGCTCCTCCACATCTTGGGCTATGTTCACATATAGCGTTTTTGATGCGTTCATCAGGAAATGTCATTTTAACATTTTACGACCTTATCTGGCAATGTGGTGTGTGACACATCATCAGACACATCCTGTTTCATTTATGATGGAGGGACTCTGAAAGTCACAAAGCCTATTTGTATAGGGCCATCAGGCGGCCCTTACTATTCTTAAGGGGCCAGCAGTCGGCCCTCGCAGAGAGCCATCAGGCGGCTATGCTTTGTTGTTCCCATTATTAACAAGTGGGTCTCCTATACTGTTATTGCGTATGCAGTGACTGCAACGACTGCCAAAATTTGGAGGAACTCCAATGTCCCTTGCAAGAGATGTAGAGGTCTGAGGGCCTGCTGCAAAAAATGCTCCCATTATTAGGAAGTGTGTCTCCCATACTGTTTGCCTATGTAGTGAAGCAATGGCTGCCAAAAATTTGGAGGAACTCCAATGCTCCTTGCAAGAGACCTAGAGGTCAGAGGGCCCCCGGAAAAAAATGCTCCCATTATTAGGAAGTGTATTTCATATACTGTTTGCCTAAGCAGTGAAGCAATGGCTGCCAAAAATTTGGAGGAACTCCAATGTCCCTTGCAAGAGATGTAGAGGTCGGAGGGCCTCCTGAAAACAACGTTCCCATTATTAGGAAGTGGGTCTCCCATACTTTTTGCCTATGCAGCGAAGCAACGGCTGCCAAAAATTTGGAGGAATTCCAATGTCCCTTGCAAGAGACGTAGATATGCTTATATGGTACATATGGTGGTGATATGGTGGTGGAGGATGAGGATGCGGAGAAGGAGTAGGACAAGAGCAAATAGACAAAATCAGGAAGCATATACCCATGTCTGGGTGTGAAGACAGAGGTGCATGGGAATAGAGTTAGACCTTTGAAAATAAAGACACTGTTTTTGAGTTTATGTTACACTGCTATCATTCAGTGGTGTTGAGAAGTCTGGCCCAATCCAGTCCTTGTTCATTTTTATAAGAGTCAGCCTGTCAGCATTTTTAGTTGACGGGTGAATGCGCCTATCAGTTATAATTCCACCAGTGCACAAAAAACCCGCTCTGAAAATACGCTCCCGGCAGGGCAGGCCAGGTGTTATGATCTGCAACCAGTACTAAGGAAAGATAGGGGAAAGCTGTCCCTACAGTAAGACTAAGCTGAATCCCTACGATGTAGCGGGCTGCCTGTTCCTAGTGAACAGACCCGCCTTCATCCTCGGCTAGTCTGAACGAAGACCTATAGAATAAAGGGAGGGTTCCTTAAAAGAACTAAGGACTGGGACAAAAATGGGACACCTCCTAAACAGAAATTGTTGTAGAACACAAAAGACAAACTGACAAAAAGTACTAGAGGTCCAAGAGGACCAAGCAAACTGACAGAGATAGGCACCGAAGCAGCAGGGTAGCAAAACAGTCAAACAACACTGAAGTCCAGAAAAGCCAGAAGGGCGAAGTTGGAATATATAGGCAGATGGTCACGTGACCGCAAAACACAAGATAGAAAAAATTAACAGGAGGGTTCTAACACCAGGACCTCCAAGGCGTGGAGAGCTAGTTCATGCCACGTGACCAGCTTGGATGCCCAATAATTATAAGGCACAGAGGAATCGCGGAGAATGTTGATACGGTCAGCAAGGTACTCCCTCACCATCTTCCGAAGCTTTTCCTTCCTTGAGAGAGTACCCCGCGCATTAGGGCTTGTGCAATGGGAGGGTCTGAGAAAACTGTCCCAGAACTTTGACAGTGTTCCTCTGCCTCTGCTTGATTGCATTTGTGTCTCTCTCACCTGTACTCCTTGGTTGTCCAATGAACTTTGACCTTTGCCGCCAGCGTTTTCAGATGGGAATTTTTTTAATAATTCCACAACAAGGGCCTTCTCGTACTGCACCATTTTATTAGGCCTGTCCTGCAAGGGAATAAGAGACAGAAAGTTCTCCTTGTAGCATGCGTCTAAAAGTGTCACCAACCACCCAAAATTTGGACAATGCGAGGGTCACGGGAAAGGAAGCGTAACATAAACTCAGCCATGTGTGCCAGACTGCAAAGAGTCAAGACTTCCGTGTCCTAATCAAGAGGACGACTGACCATGCTCTCCTCCTCCTCTTCCTCCTCCTCCCTGTCCTCAGGCCATCTACGCTGAACAGACGGTATGACAGTTGTGCAGGTAGTACCGTCTATAGCGCAGGAAACTAGCTCCTGTTCTTACTCATCCTCCTCTTCCTCATTGTCACCCAATCCACGTTGGGATGAGATGAGGCTGGGCTGTGTGTAATCACCCTGTATGGTTCCTTGCTCCATCTCATCGTGCTCTGCCTACAATGCATCCTCTTCAATTGCGAGCAGAGAGTGTTTCAGAAGACAGAGAAGCAGGATGGTGATGCTAATTATGGTGTCATCGCCGCTCACCATCTTGGTGGAGTCCTCAAAGTTTTGGAGGATGGTACATATGTCTGACATCCATGTCCTCTCCTGAGGTATTATGTGTGGAGTCTGAACTGAATACCGACGGCCTTGTTGTTGCTGGTAGTCAACAACTGCCCTCTTCTGCTCACAAATCCTTCTCAACATCTGCAATGCAGAGTTCTAACTGAAGCACGCAAGGACGGCGGAAGCTGTAGCTGACTTTTTAAAATGGGCACACAGGCGGCGTACCTTGACAAGCAGATTCAACAGATCCGGGTAGGTTTTGAAAAACCACTGAACCACGAGGTTAAGCACATGGGCCAGGCATGGTACATGTGTGAGCTCGCCTCGCCTCAGAGCTGCCACCAGGTTCCGGCCATTGTCACACATGACCATGCCTGGCTGTAGATTCAGCGGTGTCAGTCACAGATCTGCCTGCTCTTTCAGAGCTGTCCACATATTAGCTTCAGCACACCCTGTTGCTGCTTGGTCGAGGCAGTGCTGCAGTGCTTCCAGCTTGCGACTGATGTGGTCATTTCGGAGATTGAGGCTGAAGAGGAGGAAGATGAGATGCAGGAGCTGTAGAATATGGGGGCAACCCTGATTGACCCAGGGCCTGAAATCCTCGGCATCGGGAGGACTTGTTCCGTCCCAAGGTCTGACTGGTTCCCAGCTTCCACTATATTAACCCAGTGTGCCGTCAGCGAGATGTACTGTCCCTGCCCACAAGCACTTGTCCACATGTCTGTGGTTAGGTGACCGTTGCAGTAACTGCGTTGTTGAGGGCACGTCTAATGTTGTGTGACACATGCTCGTGTAATGCGGGGACGGCACACCAGGAGAAATAGTGGCGGCTGGGGACCGAGTACCGAGGGACGGCCGCTGCTTTCAGGTTACGGAAAGCTTCCGTCTCCATGAGCCTAAAAGACAACATTTCAAGCGCAAGCATTCGCAAAATGTGTGAATTTAGTAGTGTGGCCTTAGGGGCGTTGGCTGTGTATTTGCGCTTGCGTTCCAAGGACTGGGGTAGGGACAACTGAACGCTGCGCTGGGACAAGGACATGGACGTGCTTGCTGATGGTGCAGTTGAGAGTGTGCAATGACATGTGCAGGGCGGGAGGCATCTTGGCATGCGCCATGGAGAGGGGATTGGCATGCATGCACAACAGCGGAATAAGCAGTGGTGTCTCCCACAGACACTGTAGCTAGACCCTGGGGTTTGGCTCACTTAGTCGTGTTCTTTGCTGCCATGTGCCTGATCATGCTGATGGTGATCAGGCTGCTAGTTTTGCTACCCTTGCTGATGCTGGCCTGGCAGGTGGTGCAATTATCCTATTTGGGGTCATCTGCAGAGTCTTTAAAAAATAACCAGACTCGGGAAGACCTAACAGTTGTTCTGGCAACTTCCGTCGTGTTGGCGTTACGAGGAACGCTTTCTCACCTTGTGTCTGCGGCCACCACGCTGCTTCTTCCTGCCTGTTGTGGTGCTGCGCCTCCCTCCCCCTGTGTGCTGCTGTTCTCGCTCTGTATGTCCCCCTGCCAGGTTGAGTCAGTTACTATATCATCCACCACCTCGTCTTCCACTTCTGCACCCTGGTCCTTCTCCTGACTTTCTGGCAATTGTGTCTCATCATCATCACCATCCACCTCTTGCGACAGTAATTTCACTTTCCCACCGTCACCTTCATGTCACCGTGGCTGCTCCAATATTTGGGCATCGCTACACGTGTTCTCCTGTTGACTTGCTTGAAGCTGGCCGGGCGAGAGGCCCGAATCTACAAATGGAAAAGTGAACAGCTCTTCTGAATGTCGAAGTGTGAGATCAGTTTTCTCCCGGCACTCGGCATGGTGGGAGGAAGTTGGTTCAGGGTGAGGAATATGCAGTCCAGACTCACAGCTACTGAGACTTGACCGAGTGGAAGACAGGGTGGTGGTGGTGGTGGCTAAGTGACTGGAAGCATTATGTGCTATCCAACCAATAATATTTTGACACTGCTCTGTGTATAATAGTGATGTTCTGCAGTCCTCTATTAATTGGAACAGGAAAGTGGAGCGACAAGATGTGGGTGTTTGTTGTGGCCACGTCCTCGGCCACTTCATGCACCATCACTATCACGTCCACTTCCTCGTCCCTTGCCACGCACCTTGCCCATTTTTAATGGAGGACAATATTTTCCACATTCACGAGAAATGGCTGATTTTGGAACGCAGTTATAGGTGTTATGTCTGACAGAGAACCACGATTTTAAATAGCAGGTCTGTAATTTGCTAATACTATCCTTCACAGACACCTCGTGTGAATAGCTTGACCGACACACTGTAATGGAATGACAATGGAAGAAATGTCAGATTTTGGAACACTCTTATAGGTGTTATGTCTGACAGAGAACCACGGTTTTAAATAGCAGGCCTGTAATTTGCTAATACTATCCTTCCCAGACACCTAGTGTGAATAGCTTGACCGACACACTGCAATGGAATGAAAATGGAAGAAATGTCTGATTTTGGAACACTCTTATAGGTGTTATGTCTGACAGAGAACCACGGTTATAAATAGCAGGCCTTTAATTTGCTCATACTATCTTTCACAGACACCTAGTGTGAATAGCTTGACCAACACACTACAACGGAATGAAAATGGAAGAAATGTCTGATTTTGGAACACTCTTATAGGTGATATGTCTGACAAAGAGCCACGGTTTTAAATAGCAGACCTGTAATTTGCTAATACTATCCTTCACAGACACCTAGTGTGAATAGCTTGACCGACACACTACAACGGAATGAAAATGGAAGAAATGTCTGATTTTGGAACACTCTTATAGGTGATATGTCTGACAAAGAGCCACGGTTTTAAATAGCAGACCTGTAATTTGCTAATACTATCCTTCACAGACACCTAGTGTGAATAGCTTGACCGACACACTGCATCGGAATGAAAATGGAAGAAATGTCTGATTTTGGAGCACTCTTATACGTGATATGTCTGACAGAGAACCACGGTTTTAAATAGCAGGCCTGTAATTTGCTACTACTATCCTTCACAGACACCTAGTGTGAATAGCTTGACCGACACACTGCAACAGAATGGAAAAGGAGGTCAATGTTTTCCACGTTCAGTTTAAATTTCTGGATTTTTATCGCTGAAATATGGAACAGATCTGGCTTTATTCTGCAGCAAGAACAAGCAAATGGAGAAGAAAAATGGTGTACTCTGGATTGCTTTTTAAGCAAATAACCAAGATTAAGATAAAAAAAAAATTTCCCTGGCCCCTGATATCTGGGGCTATGTCTACAAATATCTGTAAGAACAGCAGCAGCAGGAACATTCAAAGGACCCTCTTGCCCTATATGCACTTCAATCTGCCACATACACTGCCTGCCTGCGTAATTCCTGCTATCACCACTGAATATATGCAGCTGGATCAGTCCTCAGAAGGACTGTTAGTTCAGTTGGATATATATATACTGTATATATTGTAGAATACCTATACTATGAAGAAGTAAATCTCTCCCTGACTCAGCAGCAGCTCTCCCTACTCTGCCTGTAGGGGTAGACTGTCACGAGCATGGCGGCGCCTGGTCTTATATAGACCTGATGATGCTGTTCGGCCAGTCAATCACTGTATTTCCCACAACCAACATGGCTATGGCATTACAGTGCATTGCAGGCAATCCCTGCATGTTAATTGGCTCTCTAAAGAGCACCAAACATGTAGGGAGTGGACCCGAGTTCCCGCCTGAGCAACCCGGAAATACTCGCCGAGCGCTGAGCTTGTCGAGCACAGTGATGCTCGGGCGAGTACCGAGCAGTGGCGAGCGCGTTCGCTCATCACTAGTGGCAATCAAAACAAAATAATTCTGGGGTTTCAACATACTATACAAGTTAAATAATTTTATATTTTGATAGATTGCACTTTTTTGTGAACATGGCAATACCATCTATTTTTTTACATTTTTTTTATTGGGAAAAGGGAATGATTCAGATTTTTATGTTTTTTTTTTATTACTTTTATTGTATTTTTTAAGTCTCAGTATGGGACTTGAATCTGCAATGGTTTGTTCAGTATTGCAATAATGAAAGTTACCATCTTCCATGAACGTCCAACCATGGGTTGTGCTTCATGTAACTACAAAGTTAATAGTGATAGAGTCCTTCAATAGACCCCAGCGGCCATGGCAACCTATTTGCTCCTCATGGTAGCATTGCAAGGCAGCTGATAAGTGTCAGAATGGAAGTAAAATATTTTAACGTTTTCTTAGGTTTTAGATGTTGGTGTCACTTTTTCGCATGAGATTTAACATAAAGCGCAAAAATCTCCAGGACAACTGCTTGCACAAGATAAAGGAAAAAATACCATAACAAATGCCTGTTATTTTTAATAAGGATTTTAAAATGCTACAAAATAAATTGTCTGTAACAGAAAAAAATAATTTGCATAAATATCCCATAGAGATGAGCAAAAAGATTCTTAAGACCCTGGTGTAGTAGCCATGTTGGTAGTCAGTGGCTGCTAACCTTGTACTACTTATGGCATGTACTATCTATGCCCCTGCAATGTCATTTGTGCATTGCACCACAACGTAATCATGCTGGCGAAGCTTACTAATCAGGAGAGGGAATGTGTGGTTGCCACAGATAGTAGGAGGTTAACAGGACTCTGGTCCAGTGTCTACAGTCTACCAACGTGGCTACTGGACCAGGATTCTGTATATCTTTTCGGCCAACCCCTGAGTGTACCATAGAAAATAGTTGGAAAGTTTGAAAAATGCATATAATGTAAAGCATCAAAACAATTGATTATATGATAAAAATAATCATATTCTATAGAAAGTAACTGAAATACACTCCCATATCTTTAAGAACCATTGAGGGTATCCAGTGAGGAAAATAAGTATTTGATACACTGCCGATTTTGCAAGTTTTCCCACCTATAAAGAATGGAGAAGTCAGCAATTTTTATCATAGATATACTTCACCTGTGAGAGACAGAATCTAAAAATAAAAAACAGAAAATCGCATTGTATGATATTTAATTAATTAAATTGCATTATATTGCATGAAATAAGTATGTGATTACCTACCAACCAGCAAGAATTCTGGCTCTCACAGACCTGTCAGTTTTTCTTTAAGAAGCCCTCCTACTCTGCACTCATTACCTGTATTAATTGCACCTGTTTGAACTCGTTACCTGTATAAAAGTCACCTGTCCCCACAATCAATCACACGCCAACGTCTCCATCATGGCCAAGACCAAAGAGCTGTCTACGGACACCAGGGTCAAAATTGTAGACCTGCACAAGGCTGGTATGGGCTACAGGACAATAGACAAGCAGCTTTTTGAGAAGGCAAAAACTGTTGGCACAATTATTACAAAAATGGAAGAAACATAAGATCACTGTCAATCTTCCTCAGTCTGGGGCTCTATGCAGGATGGGGTAAGGATGTTTCTGAGAAAGGTCAGGAATCAGCCCAGAACTACACAGGAGTACTTGGTCAATGACCTGAAGAGAGCTGGGACCACAGTCTCAAACATTACTGTTAGTAACACACTACACCATCATGGATTAAAATTCTGCAGGGCACGTAAGGTTCTCCTACTCACGCCTGCCTCATGTCCAGACCCGTTTGAAGTTTACCAATGACCATCTGGATAATCCAGAGGAGGCATGGGTGAAGGTCATGTGGTAAGATGAGACCAACATTTTACTTTTTGGTATCAACTCCACACTCCATGTTTGGAGAAAGAAGGATGAGTACAACCCCAAGATCACCATGAATCATGGTAGGAGAAACATCATACTTTGGAGGTGCTTTTCTGGATGACTGCACCGTATTGATGGGAGGATGGATGAGGTCATGTGTCACGAAATTTTGACCAACAACCTCCTTCCCTCAGTAAAAGCATTGAAGATGGGTCATCGCTGGATTTTCCAGCATGACAATGACCCGAAACACACATCCAGGGCAACTAAGGAGTGACTCCGTAAGAAATATTTCAAAGTCCTGGAGTGGCCTAGCCAGTCACAAGACCTGAAGTCAATAGAAAATCTTTGGAAGGAGCTGAAAATCAATGTTACCCAGTGACAGTCCCGAAACCTGAAAGATCTGGAGAAGATCTGTATGGACCAGTGGGCCAAAATCCCTGCTGCAGTGTGTGAAAACTTGGTCAAGAACTACAGGAAACGTCTGACGTTTGTAATTGCAAACAAAGGTTTCTGTACCAAATATTAAGTTCTGTTTTTCTATTGTATCAAATACTTATTTCATACAATAAAATGCAAATTAATTATGTAAAAATCATACAATGTGATTTTCTGGTTCTTATTTTTAAGAATAAGCCCAGCATCCACCACACACTTTCCCTCTCCTGCATTCATTGGGAAAGAGCTTGGTGGATGCTGGGCTATTACGTGCGGTGAAACCCTGCCAAGAGTCCATCAATCAGCGGTGAGCGCGTCACAGTGTCCGCTGCAGGCAGAACTTGACTTGACACCAGCGGATGCCAGAGCCGGCTGCAGCCGGGGTCACGTGATGCCTGTGAGCGGTCAGCAATTGCACCACTCACAGGCAATAAAGACCACACAAGGTATTTACAAAACACTTATCTCCACATTGGGGCATTTTATATAGTAGTGGACAACCTCTTTAAGGTCTTGCATGATGACAACTTCATGCACTTTCAATTCATCACCAGTAAAATGGCATCACAACAACCAGGCAGAAGTAACCACACTTTAAAAAAATGCTAAAATTTTGGTTGCCACTGTATGTATTGAAGCAAAATAAAATTTCACTTATCTTTTTCTCAAGCTAAATTTTTTAACTCAACAGCCATAATAGTTGTATTTTTTTCCCAAGTCACATCATTGTTGGAAAAAGACCTGCTGCACCTGGGCAGCACAGAACACCCATGAAAACTAACTCTACAGAGCGGTAATAAAAAGTGTTAGCTGCATGTTCTGGGTCAGCAAATTTTAAATTGCATGTACACACCAAATATGGTCTAATTATAATATTTTTTTTGCAACTTCTTATAATGTTATAATTATTATTAACTTTAATAAACAATTCTATTACTTCTTTTTGTTATTTTATTTCTTAATTAGCAATGCTCAGAAAAGCTCAATTTAAGTGACAATCGTGCAAGCACTTATGTATGCAAGTGTTGTAATGAGAGTTTTCTTAATCCAATGCAAACCTTTAAGTATTTCCAATATGAAACAAAAAGCCTTTGCTTTGTCTTTTCTAGTAAATTATTTTAACTGTGCAGCGTGGCATTCTTCATTCAGAAGTAGATCCACTGGCAATCTGAACAGCATATTTAAATGCTGGAGAGTCCAGAGGGAAATTATCTTTTAAATTACTTAGGAAAAAGGCAGCACTGCTTGACACCCAGGATTAACTGCTACTACACAAGTTAATTTGTTTTAAAGGATGTTACACTTTCTTGATATAGATTTGGATGGTTTAACTTTACAACCAAAGTACTATCAGCAACTATGGTGAGCATTAGTCAAATATTTTTTTCTTCCCAGAATGAATATTTAGTACTTACTAGGAATTAAAATATGTAATAAAATTATTATTAAGAGGCTATACATTACCCAGAGTAATAAGGTTATTCCAATTACAGTTCTTATTTTCCAAGGTGTATTGCTATTTTGTATTCAGACAGTGTAAGTAATATCATTTAAGATTCCTCCACAGAAACAAATGTCTCTTACCAATAGATGAGTTGTGTTCATATCGCATCAAGTGTGTTGTGGAGACTTATTAACATGCTTGTCATATAGATCAATACATTTGATGCACTGAACAAAGTTGTGCATTTCCCCTCGCTGGTTACTATGTGGAAGTGCCAACCTATTTTACATATTAATTAATTTGCTGACTTTAAAATTGATTGCTTTTCTATAGTTGATCATGAATACTATTGAGCATCACATGTACAATACAATCTACCTGTTCAAGCTGTATATGGGATATTTTATATTTTCATTTTTTGGGAAGTTATGTTAAATAAATGGAGAAACCACAAATTTGGCATATATTTTATCCAAACACACCAAAAGAAAAAAAAAATGAAGAACAACATAAAAAGTTTTTTTTTTCACTATGTTTTTGGAATTCCTTCTTCTGTGTTCAGGATTCATTTTATTCCTAAAAAACCCCAAATAAATACAAATAGAATAGATGTTTTCCAGTATTATATTAAAGTCTTTCCCTTGTGTATTTCACATAAAAATGTGCAGCAATCTATATTTCTCAGATAAAGATACTGGAACTCTAATCCTTATTAGCTCATCATCCGATTAAAGGCGTTTTCCAGCCACTAAAAAAAACTATTTTGAAAACACCTTAAAATATTCTAGAATACCAAAAGAAGCCATACTCATCTTACCGATCAGTCACTCTTATGATTCCTGATTCTCCGCCAATCTTTACTTATAACTTATCAAAAGTGTCCAATTGGGTCTGAACGTTATCAAAAGTGTCCATTTTGGTCTGAATGTCCCTTTCTGCATGCTGGGATCCAATAACCCTCCATGGCCATTCTCGCTGTAAAAGCCTGATATCTCGTGTGTTATTGTGAGATTTCCATGCCTTGCGCTAACCCAGCATTGCTGTAACTTTAGAAACCGCTTAGTAAAGTATGCAGTGTCGTAATAATATGCAAGATCTCATGATTTCTCAGAAAGAAGGACCACAGAGGGCTGGCTAATCCTGCTCTGCATGCTGGGATCCCATAACCTGGAAGTTTGGACTCAACTTTCCCTAGAAATTTGGGTCCTTTAGGACAATTGTGATACTAAATTAATATTAGAAAAATCATCAGTCTGTAGCTGCCCACTGTTTTCTTGATTAAGAAGGACAGTGACAGACTGGTGACACCATCTAACTGCAAATGTGACCACTGCCTCAAAATCATTAGCTGTTGTGGGTCACTGCTTTGGCCAGTGATTGGCTGCAGCTGTTGCGTTTGGGTCTAAACAGTATTGCTCAAATGACAAGCAAGGGCTGGTGGAAAACCCTAAAACCATTGGAGTGTCAGAGAACGGTGTGCATAACTTTTAGAATTTAGAATGGTCTAAGCATTTTTCAACAAAGATTTTCCTAAGTGGATAACCCCGTTAGCCTTATTGTCCAGAAAAATGCTATTTTCCTTTCTTTTTTCATAAATAAATATTTTTCTTTGTTTTCTTTCCTTGATGAAACTAGGAACACAGGATACAGTATTTTCATCAGGGATTTCAAAAATAAGAATATGGAATCCATTTATAAGCCTCATTGAATAGAAGCCATCCCAAGTGAAATGTCAAGCACGATTTTCAATTTGTTGTCATAATGGAATGTTCTAGTTAGAGATAATAAAACCTTTTTGAAATTTGAATTTACCAGGTTTTTGATTTGGGAAAGTACAAATCAAGAAACCCGAATTATCTTGGAACCATGTGTAGAACATTTTTCCATCCCCCAATACTGTCTCCAGTCTGTTTTATTGTGAATGGAGCGTTAGGAGCTCAGGAGTGAGAGAAAGAGAAAAAAGAGAGAGACAGAAAACTTTGTACTGCAAGAAGGACAGGAAATGTATGTACTTTGAATAGATGAATCGATTACACTGACACTGCTATTTCTAACTGCCTTATTTCCCTTTTCCTATTGATGCAGCTATATGTTCATCAGCAATAGTGTTATTTTCTGTCCCTATGTAGAATGAGCTGTGGGCTATGATCTATCCCTATGCTGTAAAATCATAAAATGGTGCTTCTTGGCCAGCCCCCATCTTTTATATTGGCTGTGATAGCCCCCACCATGTGGCGCCAAGATTTCATTTTTTTGGCTGATCCACATGAATCAAATCACAAACTGAATTCACGGGGACCTGCAAATTTCAGGAAATTCAACTCGAATTCCATTCTCAGTGGATCAATCCAATCATCTGTATTTCTAGGAATATTTTCTATGTCCAGCCCTTAGAAATATGCTAATATGCTATGTACTAGAGCCGCTAACTGCTTCTCTGCTACTACCATTTGTAAGTGAAACCATGCAGTCATAATTAATTGTATCCATTTGGATATTATTTTCCATTGGGTGTAAAATAATGCAACTGTGAAATGAAACAAATATGCAGTTCTCATTTATATTCACATCCAAAGTGTTACCTTTCATCAGGTATAATTGTTTCTGCAATTAGGCATTCATTAAAATGGCTGTACAGATGCTTAAGAAGAAGAATTCTCATTATGCAATTCACAGCCAGTCATTGCACAGGAGATGATGTGTTGTTGATGGGTTTAGCAATTAAATGTGTTTTCACTATCAAACCTAAGTACTTTACAATATTCAAGTAACTTCTGGTAGCTGAGACAACCATCACCCCTCACAGTAGGTTCCTCTATAATGAATGGTGCTGCTTCCTCCAGCGTATATATATTATTGCATATATAAATTCATGTGGTCGCGTCTCAATTTTTCCTACAACAGTTGGTAAATATACTGAGCTCATATGTAATAATCCCCTGGGATAGATAAAGATGTAGAAGAATTGGAGCATATTATATGATTATTTATTCATCACCAATATTTGTATAGAACCAGAGTAATATGTACACAGATTGTAATACCTTATGTTACTCTCTGTCCCTAGTAAGGGGTCATTTCCCTGATTCCCATACACTTCTTATCTTCGAAGAATTGATATCCTATTCTAGTCTATACTATTAGAGTAAATTATTCCAGTCTCTTAACCTCTTCATGACCATTTGTTTTTTCTTCCTCTTCTTACAAGAGCTACTTTTTAATATTTACATCCAAACATATTCTCTCATCTTTAAATAGAATGTTTTGATCGCTTCGTATCTCATTGTTTAGTGGATTTGCTGCAATCGAAAAGCTCCAATGTCGAAGTTTCAATTTTTGTTTTTTTTACTACACTATTAATACTATAATATTAATTGATTTTATATTTGGATAGAATTGACTTTTATAAATGAGGTGAGATCAAATATGAGCTTTTATTATATTTATTTTTAAAGTTGGAAAGGAGATGTGTTTTTAATTTTTATATATTTTTTATTATTTTTTAAAAAACATTTTTTTATTTTTTTACTTTTTTAGTCCCCTTTGTGGGTCTTGAACCTGCGGTCATCTGTTTGCTTGTTCTATGTTCTGTAATACATCAGCTGAAATCATGGTATCCTATGAAGCCCAGCCTCAGGTTGAGCTTTACATCAATACCAAATCGTCAACTGTGGTGAGGCTTCAGCAGGCCATGGCAAACCATCGGCATCACGTGGTTGTGTTGGGGAAGGATCAAATAGAAGTATAAAATGACTTGTCCTCTGAATTGTGTACCTTAAAGCACACTGTCAAAAATTGACAGACGTATTTAAGAGGTAAACATATGTCACACAGATGTAACACAAATGGCTTCTTCTATGATATAACTAGTTTAACACAATAAGAAGTACGCCTGCATCTGAGCAAATTAAACATTGACAAATCCCCCAGCTTAGATGGCATTCATCCACGGATACTTAGGGAATTGAGCTCAGTAATTGACAGACCGCTGTATCTCATATTCTTAGACTCTCTTGTAACAGGGGTAGTGCCACAGGATTGGAGGATGGCTCACGTGGTACCGATATTTAAGAAAGGTAAGAAGGTGGCTCCAGGTAACTACCGTCGGGTAAGTCTGACATCAGTAGTGTGCAAAATTCTTGAGGGCATCATAAGAGATGAACTGCAGAGTTATATCGCAGAGAATAATATAATAAATGATAACCAGAACGGATTCATGAAAAATAGGTCGTGTCTGACCAACATGTTGGGGTTCTATGAGGAGGTAAGTGAAAATCTGGATGTTGGTAACGCAATTGATGTGATTTATCAGGACTTTGCAAAGGCATTTGATACTGTACCACATAACAGCCTTATACTGAAGCTACAGAAGCATGGACTTGGGGGAACTATATGTAGATGGGTAAGTAATTTGCTAAATGACAGGAAACAAAGAGTCATCATAAATTGTACGTTCTCTAAATGTGACATGGTCAGCAGTGGGGTGCCGCAGGGATCTGTGCTAGGACCGATTCTTTTTAACCTCTTTTATTAATGACCTTGTGGATGGGATTGATAGTAAAGTGTCAGTCTTGGCTGACGACACCAAACTATGTAGGATATTAATCTGGATAAGATGACTGAATGGGCAAACACTTGGCAAATGAGATTTAATGCTGATAAATGCAGGGTAATGCACCTAGGACGGAGTAATCCTATTGCTTCATATACACTGCTCAAAAAAATAAAGGGAACACTTAAACAACAGAATATAAATCTAAGTAAATCAAACTTCTGTGAAATCAAACTGTCCACTTAGGAAGCAACACTGATTGACAATCAATTTCACATGTTGTTGTGCAAATGGAATAGACAATAGATGGAAATTATTTGCAATTATCAAGACACACTCAATAAAGGAATGGTTCTGCAGGTGGGGACCACAGACCACATCTCAGTACCAATGCTTTCTGGCTGATGTTTTGGTCACTTTTGAATGTTGGTTGTGCTTTCACACTCGTGGTAGCATGGTACGGACTCTACAACCTACAGAAGTTGCTCAGAGAGTGAAGCTCATCCAGGATGGCACATCAATGCGAGCTGTGGCAAGAAGGTTTGCTGTGTCTGTCAGCGTAGTGTCCAGAGGCTGGAGGCGCTACCAGGAGACAGGCCAGTACACCAGGAGACGTGGAGGGGGCCGTAGGAGGGCAACAACCCAGCAGCAGGACCGCTACCTCCGCCTTTGTGCAAGGAGAACCAGGAGGAGCACTGCCAAAGCCCTGCAAAATTACCTTCAGCAGGCGATAAATGTGCATGTGTCTACACAAACGGTTAGAAACCGACTCCATGAGGGTGGTATGAGGGCCCTACGTTCACAGATGGGGGTTGTGCTCACAGCCCAACACCGTGCAGGATGCTTGCCATTTGCCACAGAACACCAGGATTGGCAAAGTTGCCACTGGCGCCCTGTGCTCTTCACAGATGAAAGCAGGTTCACGCTGAGCACATGTGACAGACGTGATAGAGTCTGGAGATGCCGTGGAGAGTGATCTGCTGCCTGCAACATCCTTCAGCATGACCGGTTTGGCAGTGGGTCAGTAATGGTGTGGGGTGGCATTTCTTTGGAGGGCTGCACAGCCCTCCATGTGCTCGCCAGAGGTAGCCTGACTGCCATTAGGTACCGAGATGAGATCCTCAGACCCCTTGTGAGGCCATATGCTGGTGCGGTTGGCCCTGGGTTCCTCCTAATGCAGGATAATGCCAGACCTCATGTGGCTGCAGTGTGTCAGCAGTTCCTGCAAGATGAAGGCATTGAAGCTATGGACTGGCCTGCCCATTCCCCAGACCCCCAGACCTGAATCCAATTGAGCACATCTGGGACATCATGTCTCGCTCCATCCACCAACATCACTTTGCACCACAGACTGTCCAGGAGTTGGCGGATGCTTTAGTCCAGGTCTGGGAGGAGATCCCACAGGACACCATCCGCAACCTCATCAGGAGCATGCCCAGGCGTGGTAGGGAGGTCATACAGGCACGTGGAGGCCACACACAATACTGACCCTCATTTTGACTTGTTTTAAGGACATTACATCAAAGTTGGATCAGCCTGTAGTGTCTTTTTCCACTTTAGTTTTGGGGGTGACTCCAAATCCAGGCCTCCATTGGTTAATAAATTTGATTTAGATTGATGATTGTTGGGTGATTTTGTTGTCAGCACATTCAACTTTGTACAGAACAAACTTTTCAATGAGAATATTTCATTCATTCAGATCTAGGATGTGTTATTTGAGTGTTCCCTTTATTTTTTTTGAGCAGTGTATATTAAATAGGAGTATTCTCTGGTCTACAGAACAGGAGAAGGACTTGGGTATTCTGGTTACAAGTAAGCTGAGCAGCAGTACTTAATGTCAAGCAGCAGCTGTAAAAGCAAAAAAGATTTTAGGATGTATAAAAAGAGAGATAAAATCCCATGATCCCAATGTATTGTTACCCCTTTATAAATCACGGGTGAGGCAACATCTAGAATATGGGATCCAGTTTTGGATCCATTTTAAAAAGGATATTTAGAAGTTAGAGTCAGTTCAAAGGTGGGCAACTAGCTTATTACAAGGGATGGAAGGCCTCTCATATGATGAGAGGTTGAAAACGTTAGGCTTGTTAAGCTCAGAAAAACGATGCCTCAGAGGGGATCTCATTTACATATATAAATATATGTGTGGTAAGTAATCGGACTGAATCATGTGCTTAATTAACCGTTTAGTGACAGAGCCAATTTTGGCTTTCATGACCAGGCCAAATTTTTGAAATCTGACCAGTGTCACTTTATGTAGTGATAACTCTGGAATGCTTCAGTGTATCCCAGTGATTCCGAGAAAGTTTTTTCATGACACATTGTACTTCATGTTAGTGGTAAATTTAGGTCAATATGTTTTGCGTTTATTTGTGAAAATATTGGAATTTTGACAAAAATTTAGAAAAATGAGTAATTTTCAAACTTTCAATCTTTATACCCTTAAACAAGTTAGTCATGCTGCACAAAATAATTAATAAATAACATTTACCACATGTCTACTGTACATCTGCATCATTTCTCAAACATTTTATTTTGTTAGGATTTTAGAAGGGTTAAAAGTTGAGCAGCAATTTCTCTTTTTTTTCAAGACATTAACAAAACCTGTTTATTTATGGACCTATTCAGATTTAAATGGACTTTGAGGGGCCTATATATTGGAAACTCCCCTAAAGTGATACCATCTTAAAAACTGAACCCGTCAAGTGCTTCAAAACTGTTGTCATTACGTATTAATGCAATGTGGAATGAAAAAAAAAATAGTTGTAATATTTCCTCTAAATTGTTGCTTTAGCCCTATTTTTTTTTACTTTTACAAGGAATAGCACAAGAAAATGGAGCCCAAAATTTGTTACCCAGTTTTTTCTGAATGCACTGATACCCCACATTTAGTCAAAAATCTCTATTTGGACAAATGGCAGGGCTGGGAAGGGAGGGAGCACCGCTTGAATTTTGGAACACAAATTTGGTTGAAATAGATGGAGGGTGCCAAGTCACAATTGCAAGGCCCCAAAAGTGCCTAATAGATTGTGGGCTCCATTAGCCGAGCCCTTGAGGTGCCAGATCAGCAGAACCCCCCAAGTGAGCCCCATATTGGAAAATTCATTGCTTAATGATTTTATCTGGGAGTGTAGTGAGTATTTTTAACCCACATGTGCATCACAGAATTTTATAACATTGGGAAGTGGAAATATAACATTTTAGTGCTAAAAATTAATTTTTTTTATTTGCTGTAAATTTGTCAGTTACACAAGGGTTAATGTGTGAAACTGAACCTCAGAATTTATTGCGAAATTTCTACTGAGCATTGTGTTGCCCCATATGTTGACAGAAGCTACGATTTGGCCACACATCAGGCCTGAGAAGGCAAGAGCGCTATTTGGCTTTTGGAGCACAGATTTTGCTAGAATAGTTTGAAGACGACAAGGGGATCTGCTACTTTGGATCTAATCCTTATAAACAGGGATGAAATGGTTGAGGAGGTAAAGGTGGCTGGGACCCTAGGAGGCAGCGATCATGCTATTATAGAATTTTCGATAACTAGAGGAGGAAGACATGTGAAGACTCAAACTTCAAGGTTAGATTTTAGAAAGGCAGATTTTAAGAGACTCAGAAAGAGAATCCAATGGCTGGATGTCCTTAAGGACAAAAATGTCCAGGAAGGATGGGAAATTTTTAAAAATGAGATTCTCAAAGCACAATCGTTAACAATCCCGAAAAGTAGGAAGAATGGGAAGCATTTAAGGAAACCAGGATGGATGAACACAGAACTTAAACACATGCTAAAAAGAAAGAAAGAAATGTTTATTAAATGGAAAGAGGGAGGCATATCTAAAGAAGATTATAATGCAGTCTGCAGATCCTGTAGAGCACGTATCAGGTTAGCTAAAGCTGACAATGAATTAAGGCTTGCAAGAGATGTCAAAAGCAACAAAAAAGGATTTTGGGGGTATGTCAAAAGTAAAAGAAAAGTCAAAGATGCTATAGGATTTTTACAGGATGAAAATGGAGAAATGGTAAGAGAAGATGTTGAGAAGGCCGAACTTTTTAATTCCTATTTTGCATCTGTTTTCTCTCAGAAAGAAAATGTATCATCAACTGATCTTCACTGTCGTTTTAAAGGAATAGAAGAATCCAAGTTATCTGTAAACAGAAAGATTGTGAGGGAATATTTAGCTAACATAAATGAGTTCAAGTCTCCAGGTCCAGATGAATTACACCCCAGAGTACTGAAGGAGATCGTAGAAGAAATTTTAGAACCACTCTCCATAATCTTTGAAAATTCTTGGAGAACAGGAGAAGTCCCAGAAGACTGGAGAAGAGCAAATGTTGTTCCTATCTTCAAAAAGGGGAAGAAGGTGGACCCAGGGAACTATAGGCCGGTGAGTCTGACTTCTATACCAGGAAAGATCTTTGAACAAATTATTAAACAACATGTATGTAAGTACATGGATAAGAATGAAGTGATTAACCAGAGTCAGCATGGGTTTGTAACTAACAAGTCATGTCAGACTAACTTAATTTCCTTCTATGACAGAATCACTGACTGGGTGGATCAGGGAAATGCTGTAGATATAGTATATCTTGACTTCAGCAAAGCATTTGACAAAGTATCTCACACCATCCTTATTGAAAAAATGACCAAGTATGCAATGGACCAGGCAACTGTTAGGTGGATTCATAACTGGCTTAGTGATCGGACTCAAAGGGTGGTTGTAAATGGCTTCACATCCAGCTGGATGAATGTCTCAAGTGGGGTACCACAGGGCTCCGTCCTGGGACCTGTATTGTTCAACATCTTTATCAATGATTTAGATGAAGGAATTGAGGGTAAACTGATTAAATTTGCTGATGACACAAAGCTAGGAGGGATAGCTAATACTAGAGAAGAGAGAGAGAGGATTCAAAAAGACCTAAATAAACTGGAGCAGTGGGCAGCAAACAACAGAATGGTTTTTAACAGGGAAAAATGCAAAGTACTACATCTGGGCAATAAAAATGAAAAAAGCATATACAGAATGGGAGGAATAGAGCTAAGCAACAGTACATGTGAAAAAGACTTAGGTATACTAATAGATCATAGACTGAACATGAGTCAACAGTGTGATGCAGCAGCAAAAAAGGCAAATACAATTCTGGGATGTATTAACAGAAGCATACAGTCTAGATCACGTGAAGTCATTATCGGACTTTACTCCTCTTTGGTCAGACCTCATCTGGAATACTGTGTACAGTTTTGGGCACCACATTTTAAAAAAGACATAGACAAACTGGAGCAAGTTCAGAGAAGAGCGACCAGAATGGTGACTGGTCTGCAAACCATGTCCTATGAGGAACGGTTGCAGGATTTGGGAATGTTTAGCTTGCAAAAAAGAAGACTGAGAGGAGACTTAATAGCTGTCTACAAATATGTCAAAGGCTGTCACATTGTAGAAGGATCATCTTTATTCTCATTTGCACAAGGAAAGACTAGAAGCAATGGGATGAAACTAAATGGGAGGAGACACAGATTAGATATTAGAAAAAACTTTTTGACAGTGAGGGTGATCAATGAGTGGAACAGGCTGCCACGAGAGGTGGTGAGTTCCCCTTCAATGGACGTCTTCAAACAGAGGCTGGACAGACATCTGTTTGAAATGATTTAGTGAATCCTGCTTTGAGCAGGGGGTTGGACCAGATGACCCAGGAGGTCCCTTCCAACTCTACATTCTATGATTCTATGATTCTATGATTTGCGGAGCCCCGAAGGTGCCAGAACAGCAGAAAACTCCCCAAAGTGACTCCAATGTAGAAATTGCACCTCTGAATTAATTCATCTATGACTGAAGTGACTATTATGTAACATCCACGTCAGGCTTTATGCTGGAGAATTGCAAATATGCCAGTTTAGTGCCCATACAGTGTGGAGCCCCTATATATTGTAGCTCTCCCATACATTGTGCCCAGCATGTGCTTCGGGAAACATACACTCCGTAAATTGTTAATTGGGCTCTTCCCTCTATAATAATGCCAAACATGTGTCAGTTTAGGCACAGTAGGGCTCAGAAGGAGGGGAACATTTGGATTTGGGAGTGCAGATTTCACTGGATTTTATTTAAGGGTTGTTGGAGACGTGTCGCTTTTCAAGATTCTTTGATCTACCACTAACTCCTATATTTCCAGTGACAGATAGTGTACCTGAGTGGGGGCTGGTTTGTGTGAGATAAATTAGGGTTTTATTGATTTAGTGATTTTCAAGAAGGGTCGCTAATAATCATGGTGTTATTAGTAAAGAGTAGAGATGAGCGTTGTTCTACTCGAACTGTTCGCCAATCTCAAATTCGAGCTGTTTTGGGCGGTGTTCGAGCCGGTCGGCGAACACGAACAATTTGAGAAAAATTCGGCTGTTCGAGGTTATGTTCGATAACTGTTCGTGCACCAAAATCATAACTGGATTTTTTCTCAGTAATGATGAAAATTAATGTTAATACGCAGTTTGAGTGTACAGCGGGGCGGGGGGAGGGGCAGGGGATGGATCTCTGCAGGAACAATGAAGATCTCCATTTTTTTTTCTCTTTCCCGCATTTGCAGTGGGGAGGTGCAATCTGTCAGCCTATCAGCAGCGCACACACGGAGCGAAGTGCTTTTTTTCACACAAGCAAGGGCATGTGTGATTGGCAGTGTATGTCACATGTCCTTGCCCTATAAGACCAAGCCATTTTCCCCGTCGCCACCATTTTCTCACTGCTGCAGCTGCGTGTTAGACGGCACCGCTGTTGCTGTGTGCGCTATACCTTGTTAATTTCAAGCCAATTTTCGCACAAATATACAGATAGCTTGGGAGTAGGGAATAGTTGTGATTGCAGTCCTTTTAAGGACTAGGTTACAGCATTTCCTACGACTTTTATCAGGCAGGTCTGTGCTCTTAAATAGATAGATTGTGGGAGTAAAGACTAATTGTAATTGGAGTCCTTTTCAGGACTAGGTTACATCAGTTCCTATCAGTTTTTGCCAGGCAGGTCTGTGCCAGTGCTGTGCAAGTTTTTTTCACAGCATTTGGCTGAATCTAGCAAAGCTAATCCTTTTTGGCCTATTGCAGAGTGTGTTAGTCAGTGGAGTAGCCTATCTGTGTTGCAAGATATACCACCTGTGTATAGAATACCAATTTTTTTACTGCACCTAGTGAAGTAAAATCTTTTGGGCATAGCATCATTCTATTAGTCCATCTATACTGACCTCCATCAGGTTGCAAACTGAATATAATTTTTTTCTGCATCTAGCTCTGAAAAAATATTTGGGCTTCTAGCAGTGTGTGGGACTTGGTCTATTAGTCCATCTATACTGACCTCCATCAGGTTGCAAATTAAAAATAATTTTTTTCTTCATTTAGCTCTGAAAAAATATTTGGGCTTCTAGCAGTGTGTGGGACTTGTTCTATTAGTCCTTCTATACTGACCTCCAGCAGGTTGCAAATTGAATATAATTTTTTTCTGCATCTAGCTCTGAAAAAATATTTGGGCTTCTAGCGGTGTGTGGGACTTGGTCTATTAGTCCATCTATACTGACCTCCATCAGGTTGCAAATTAAAAATAATTTTTTTCTGCATCTAGCTCTGAAAAAATATTTGGGCTTCTAGCAGTGTGTGGGACTTGGTCTATTAGTCCATCTATACTGACCTCCATCAGGTTGCAAATTAAAAATAATTTTTTTCTTCATTTATCTCTGAAAAAATATTTGGGCTTCTAGCAGCGTGTGGGACTTGTTCTATTAGTCCATCTATACTGACCTCCATCAGGTTGCAAATTAAAAATAATTTTTTTCTGCATCTAGCTCTGAAAAAATATTTGGGCTTCTAGCGGTGTGTGGGACTTGGTCTATTAGTCCATCTATACTGACCTCCATCAGGTTGCAAATTAAAAATAATTTTTTTCTGCATCTAGCTCTGAAAAAATATTTGGGCTTCTAGCAGTGTGTGGGACTTGGTCTATTAGTCCATCTATACTGACCTCCATCAGGTTGCAAATTGAATAAAAAAATTTTCTGCATCTAGCTCTGAAAAAATATTTGGGCTTCTAGCGGTGTGTGGGACTTGGTCTATTAGTCCATCTATACTGACCTCCATCAGGTTGCAAATTAAAAATAATTTTTTTCTGCATCTAGCTCTGAAAAAATATTTGGGCTTCTAGCAGTGTGTGGGACTTGGTCTATTAGTCCATCTATACTGACCTCCATAAGGTTGCAAATTGAATAAAAAAAATTTCTGCATCTAGCTCTGAAAAAATATTTGGGCTTCTAGCGGTGTGTGGGACTTGGTCTATTAGTCCATCTATACTGACCTCCATCAGGTTGCAAATTAAAAATAATTTTTTTCTGCATCTAGCTCTGAAAAAATATTTGGGCTTCTAGCAGTGTGTGGGACTTGGTCTATTAGTCCATCTATACTGACCTCCATCAGGTTGCAAATTAAAAATAATTTTTTTCTTCATTTAGCTCTGAAAAAATATTTGGGCTTCTAGCAGTGTGTGGGACTTGTTCTATTAGTCCTTCTATACTGACGTCCAGCAGGTTGCAAATTGAATATAATTTTTTTCTGCATCTAGCTCTGAAAAAATATTTGGGCTTCTAGCGGTGTGTGGGACTTGGTCTATTAGTCCATCTATACTGACCTCCATCAGGTTGCAAATTAAAAATAATTTTTTTCTGCATCTAGCTCTGAAAAAATATTTGGGCTTCTAGCAGTGTGTGGGACTTGGTCTATTAGTCCATCTATACTGACCTCCATCAGGTTGCAAATTAAAAATAATTTTTTTCTGCATCTAGCTCTGAAAAAATATTTGGGCTTCTAGCAGTGTGTGGGACTTGGTCTATTAGTCCATCTATACTGACCTCCATCAGGTTGCAAATTGAATAAAAAAATTTTCTGCATCTAGCTCTGAAAAAATATTTGGGCTTCTAGCGGTGTGTGGGACTTGGTCTATTAGTCCATCTATACTGACCTCCATCAGGTTGCAAATTAAAAATAATTTTTTTCTGCATCTAGCTCTGAAAAAATATTTGGGCTTCTAGCAGTGTGTGGGACTTGGTCTATTAGTCCATCTATACTGACCTCCATCAGGTTGCAAATTAAAAATATTTTTTTTCTGCATCTAGCTCTGAAAAAATATTTGGGCTTCTAGCAGTGTGTGGGACTTGGTCTATTAGTCCATCTATACTGACCTCCATCAGGTTGCAAATTGAATAAAAAAATTTTCTGCATCTAGCTCTGAAAAAATATTTGGGCTTCTAGCGGTGTGTGGGACTTGGTCTATTAGTCCATCTATACTGACCTCCATCAGGTTGCAAATTAAAAATAATTTTTTTCTGCATCTAACCCAGCCAATAGTTTTGGCCTAATACCACAGTTTGGCCACTCAGCTCTGCTCGGTTACCATCCATTGTTTTTTTGTGCAAACAACTCCAGAGTTGTGAATTAGTTAACCACCAAAATGAGTGGAAAAAGGCCTGCTGCTGGTGGAAAGGGGAATAGGCGTGTTGGGAAGGGGAAAAAAGGTTGTGTCCGTTGGGTAGGTGCAGAAGAAAGACCATCTTCCAGCCAAACTAAAATGTCTACTTCTTTTAGCGGACAATGTGATAAGATCCCTTTCTTACGGCCACGCCAATCGCTACAAATTCCAGATGAGGCACAAAAACAGCAGGTGCTTCAACGGATATCAAGTGCTCCTTTAAGTGGGCTCTCCTCCACATCAACTTCAACATCACAAATACTCCAGTCCTCAAAGGTGTCACCCAAATCGCACTTGCTTCCTCACAGCTCCCAAATCTCCAGCTGCCCGTCTGAGTATGAGGTAGAACAGATGGTTGAGTCTGCAGAGCTGTTTACTCATACTATAGCCTGGGAATCAGAGGTCGACTCCAGCGCTTCTGTGAATCCAGACGAGGAAATGATCTGCACTGATGCCCAGAATCTTTATGAGTCGGATCCAGGACCAGACGCAGAAGGTTCTGACCATAATGTAGACCCTCATTCCCAAACTGTAACTCCTGTTGGTGGAGACAATGAGGAAGACGATGATAAGACTCAAATACCTGATTGGAGCGACAACTTTAGTTTTTTGTCAGGGCAGGAACAGGTTGGCTCTGAGGACGACGGGTGTGATAACGCACAGGGTGATGATGATGAGGTCGGAGATCCCACTTACTGTCAACCCACAGTCAGCCAAGAGATGAGGTCAGCAGAGGAGGTGGAGGAAGATGCTAGTGACGACGAGGTCAGGTTGCGCCTTCCTGGACAGAGACGTAGTACTGGAAGCACGTCAACAACTGCATCCTCAAACACAACTCTGCCTCTCACCACAAGTCGTGGTGGCTCTTCAGGTCGCATGGGTGCTAAGCCTTGCATAGCCTGGGCATTTTTTCAGATCGATAAAGATGACCCAACTCGTGTTATCTGTAACATTTGTCAGCAAAAGCTAAGTAGAGGCCAAAAAATACATAGTTTGAGTACTTCATGCATGAACCGGCACATGGACATGAAGCATAAGTTGCAGTGGGAAGCTCAGTGTGCTACAATGCGGTCTAGCCGGCCGGGCCAACCACCGTCTGCCATATCTTGTGCATCCGCGGCCTCTTCATCCTCTGTGACTGGGGGGACAGCAGTCACACCTGTTTTGGGGCGCAGACCTGCCACCTCTTTACCCGCAACAGCCAGCGTGATTGGCAGGTCATCATTTTCTTTGGAGGTGGTAACACCAGCTGGTCTTGAGCGCTGTCCGACATCGATAGCACCACCTTTGGATCAAGGCAACCTAACATGTCCGCCTGCATCTTCCTCACAGACCGGCAGTTTGCCGGGGACACCCTTATCAACCCCGTCTAAGCACAATAGCCAGCCCTCGGTCCCTCAGATGTGGACAAGTAAAAGACCATTTCCTCCTAGCCATGAGAAAGCTAAGAGGTTGAATTTCACCATCTGCAAGCTCTTGGCTACAGAAATGCTGCCTTTCCGCCTGGTGGACACAGAGGATTTTCGAGACCTTATGTCCGTCGCAGTGCCCCAGTACCAGATGCCCAGTCGGCACTACTTCTCAAAGAAAGGTGTGCCTGCGCTCCACCAGCATGTCGCACACAACATCACCGCTTCTTTGAGAAACTCTGTGTGTGACAGGGTGCATTTCACCACAGACACTTGGACGAGTAGGCATGGACAGGGGCGTTACATGTCGCTGACTGGGCACTGGGTAACTATGGTGACAGCAGGACAAGGGGCTGCTGTCCAAGTCTTGCCGTCCCCACGAGTTGTGCGTCAATCCTCTTTATGTCATTTTTCCTCCACTGCTTCTGCCTCCTCAACCTCCTCTCGGTCTTCCACCTGCACCCAAAGCCTGTCTGGTCATGCCACAAACTTTCTAACTGCGCAGAAGGGATCCTGCACACCTCCTTACTATGCTGGCAGTAGGGCTCAACGTCATCAGGCGGTTTTTACATTGAAATGTCTGGGAAATGTGAGTCACACAGCTGAGGAGTTGTGGTCAGCTCTGGAGAACCAATTTCATGAATGGTTGTCTCCACTGGACCTGAAACCAGGGAAGGCCGTGTGCGACAATGCTGCAAACCTGGGTGCGGCCCTTCGCCGGGGCAATGTCACACACGTGCCTTGTATGGCTCACGTGTTGAACCTGGTTGTCCAGCAATTTTTAGCCCACTATCCCAGACTAGATGGCCTTCTGCAGAGGGCACGGTCGCTGTGTGCTCACTTCCGCCGTTCGCATCCCGCAGCTCAGCGACTTACATCTCTACAGAAGTCGTTGGGCCTGCCACTTCACCGGCTAAAATGCGATGTGCCTACCCGGTGGAATTCAACTCTGCACATGTTGCAGCGACTGTGGCAGCACCGACAAGCCCTGGTGCAATACGTTCTGACGTATAGCCTGGGCCAACGAGATTCAGAGGTGGGGCAAATCACGCTGGAGGAGTGGTCTCAGATCAGGGACCTATGCACCCTTCTGCACAGTTTTGAAATGGCGACGAAGATGTTTAGTGCTGACGATGCCATTATCAGCATGACTATTCCGGTGATTTACATGCTGGAGCACATGTTAAACAGAATTCGGAGTCAGGTGGTGGCACAAGAGGAGGTGGAGGAAGTAGAGGAGGAGGAGTTGTATGCGGAAGGGCTAACATCTGCAAGGTCCAGAAGGTCGGCAGCACCAAGGCGGCAGGCATGTGAGGGTGGGGGAGATGGTTTTACCAGGGCGCATGGTAGCAGCCAAACTAGTGAGGAAGGTGCAGGAGCCCAGGAAGAAGTGGAGGACGAACTGATGGAAGACTCATCAGATGAGGGAGACCTTGATCACATTTCTGTTGTGCGAGGTTGGGGGGAGAGGACAGAGGAAGGAAGCATGATTGCTACCTCGCCACCAACACAACAGGGACTTGGTGCTCCTGGATGCGCAACACACATGAGTGCCTTCTTGCTGCACTACCTGCAACATGACCCTCGAATTGTGAGAATTAGAAATAATCCTGACTACTGGGTTGCCACACTGTTAGATCCCCGGTACAAAAGTAAATTTGCAGAAATTATTCCTGCCATAGAAAGGGATGCACGCATGCAGGAGTATCAGCAGAGACTGTTGCAGAATCTTACATGTGCTTTTCCACAAAATACCAGTGGTGCACGTAGTGAATCTCACAGTTCCAACTTGCCAACCGTGGGACCGTCAAGTGTTCAGCACTCAAACCGTAACAGAACCACAGTATCTGCTGGTAACATCAATTTTGCGGAATCATTTCACCACTTTTTTAGCCCATCCTTTGCAAGGCCACAGGAGACAAGAAGTCTGACACATAGTCAACGCCTAGAGACGATGGTACAGGAGTATCTCCAAGTAAACATTGAAGCCACGACTGTGTCACTGGACCCTTGCTCTTTTTGGGCTTCCAATCTGGATAAATGGCCGGAGCTAGCCACTTACGCCTTGGAGATCTTGTCATGCCCCGCAGCCAGCGTTCTGTCTGAACGTGTGTTCAGCGCTGCTGGTGGTGTGCTGACAGATAAGCGCACGCGGCTCTCCACTGATAATGTAGACAGACTCACGTTCATAAAGATGAACAAATCATGGATCCGAAACGACTTTTCTACCCCTGTGTCATCCTGGGGAGAGTAAAAGCTTGATGATTGGTTAAAATCACCCTACCAACCGTTTTAAGCTTTCAAATTACTAATCATGTTTATCTGTATCTTGACTGGAAAATAATTTGGGCTTTGTAGCAGTGTGCAGCACTGATCCTATTAGGCCATCTATAATAAGCTTCACCAGATTTAAAATTAAAAATAATTTTTAGCTGCATCTAGCCCGGAAAATAATTTTGGGGCTCCGAGATGCGCAAGACACATAAGTGCCTTCTTGCTGCACTACCTGCAGCATGACCCTCATATTGTCAGAATTCGAAGTAATCATGACTACTGGGTTGCCACACTCTTAGATCCCCCAAACTTTTCGATCAACCTTTTCATTTTAATAAAGACCAAAAAAATGGTCATTTTTGAAATTATAAGCATTAGCAGGTTGTTAGAAACTGAAATCAAACAGTTTTCAACTCAAAACTTTATTCTAGGTGATGTTACATTTTCACATAGGACCCCTTGTTCGAAAGGAGCTTCTGAACTCTCTCGTCCATTGAATTTGTCAGGTTTTGGATGGTTTCTGCTTCAATTGTTTTGCATGAGGACAGAATACCCTCCCAGAGCTGTTGCTTAGATGTGAACTGCCTCCCGCCATCATAGACACTCTTTTTAATGATGCTCCAAAGGTTCTGAATGGGGTAGAGGTCAGGGGAGCATGGGGGTCACACCATAAGTTTGTCCCCTTTTATGCCCATATCAGCCAGAGATGCAGATGTTTTATGTGCAGCATGAGATGGTGCATTATCATGCAGAAAAATGATCTTGCTGTGAAATACACGGTTCTTCTTCTTGAACCATGGCAGGAAGTGCTGTTTGAGAAAATCCACATACATTATGGAGTTCATCTTTAGCGCCTTCAGGGATCCTAAAGGGGCCGACAATCTCTCTCCCCATGATTCCAGCCCAAAACATTACTCCACCTCCTCCTTGTTGGCGCTGTAGCCGTGTTTGCGTGGGGTGTCCATCAACCAGCCATCCTCCACTCCATTCATCTGGACCATCGAGCGCTGCACGGCACTCATCCGTGAACAAAACAGTTTTGAAATCAGTCTTCATGTAATGTTTGGCCCACTGGAGCCGTTTCTGCTTGTGTGAAGTGGATAGAGGAGGTCGACAGGATGGCATATGCACAGCTGCAAACCTCTGAAGGACCCTGCATCTTGTTGTTCGGGGGACGTTGGAGGCACAAGCAGCTTCAAAAACTTGTCTGCTGCTATGACAAGGCTTTTTTGCCGCTGCTGTTTCAACCTGACGTAATTGCCTGTAGGAAAGAGTCCTCAATTTGCCCTTATCAGCACGCACACGTGTGTACTGTGAATCAGCTACATACTTCTTGATTGCCAAGACACTTCATCCTGATCATCGCACAATGTTGATTGTAGTCATGCCTTGACCTAAACACTCCACAATTTGTTGCTTCTCAGCAGCCGACACATCCTTTTTCTTTCCCATTTTGGCAGAAAATGTAGGCTGCTTAATAATGTGAGAGAGCCTTCTTAAGTAGTCTTGCCTTTCATTGGACACACCTGCCAAACTAATTAGCACAGGTGTCTGCAATTGCTTACAGTGATATAAAGAGCCCTGACACACATCACCATCAATGAGTTTAACTGACAAACAAACAAATTCTTCCCTTATCACTCCTAAACACTTTTTGCATAATAATTTGGAACGCGGTGTACATGTGCTTTTCCACAAAACACCAGTGGTTCACGTAGTGAATCTTACAGTTCTAACTTGCCAACCGTGGTCTGTATGGAATTGTTCAATAAAGGGCCCAAAATTAAGATAACATAGATGGGAGAGGTCTCTATGAATAGGAATTCCTAAGTATTTGATACCCTGTGAGGGCCAGGCAAAGGGAAAGTTGGACTGGATGGAATCCTATATGGATTTAGGGAGGGAGATATCGAGGGCCTCAGACTTCGCTGCATTGATTTTAAAATTTTACCATGTAACAAAGTGATCTATTTCAGCCATAACAGCAGGGATGGATATATGTGATTGAGTGATATATACTAAGACATAATCAGTAGTGTTGAGCCACCCCCGTAGTGTTCGAGTTCGGTTCGGTTCGTCGAACACCCGTGTGTTCGCCGAACTGTTCGTCGAACTGTTCGTCGAACACCTTCGAACACCATTAAAACCAATGGCAGGCAAACAAAAACACATAGAAACACATAGAAAACACCTTCAAAGGTGTCCAAAAGCTGACAAACTGCTCAGAAGACACAACTAACACATGGAAAAGTGACAAGTACATATAGTCATGCGAAAAGAAAAGAGGTGGAGGAGTAAAAGGAGGGGGAGACACAGATATAGCCATGTCATGCCCTTCTAAAATCCAAAAAGTGAGAAGCCGAGACGGCCAGTCCGCTCCTGCCCGTGCCACCTCCGTGTCGCCGGGTTTGTGCCAGAGCCGCGGTGAACCCTGACGGCCAGCCCCCCTCTCCCAATACTGGTGCCTGTCCGCTGGTGGGTCGAGAGAGCCCCCCTGTGGTGGAGGCAGCTCTAAGCTTTTTAATTTAAATTGTCCCTCTAATTTGAATGAATACACTTTAAATCCATTTACAAGGATCTACTGGAGGGCAAGTCTCATGCCAGCAGCCGCGTAATTCCAGCTCCAGTATCGTCCACTAAAGCTGCTGCAGTTAAAAAGCTTTTATAAGGATCGAGCTCGGCTGTCCACCGCAAGGCATCCTAGTGCCAGTCCCAGCCCCTATGCCTTGGGGTGCCTCCTGATGCTCTTCACTAAGTATCCCGTGGTCCCGAAGCATTTCCTTTGAAAAAATTAAGTGTCCAAACTACAGGTGGTGTAGCTTGCTTAACAGCCGGGATAATCCGCTGACTAGCAGACACTGCTACTAGGCACAAAGTATTTCCTGGGCTAGATGCAGTTAAAAGTTTGTAAGTAGATACTCTCGTTGGATGCTGAGAAAGCATTCCATAGAGTCTCCTGGCACGCCATATATGATTCTCTTAAAAAGCTTGGGGTAGGGGTCTAGGGGACCCTTTTATAGCCAAAATCACGGCCCTGTATCACAATACGTCACCTAGGCTGAAGATAAATGGAACTGTAGCACCGAGGGCTCGGTTGCTACAGACGTATTGCACCTCACCCAGAGGTGTGATATCTCACTCTCAGATAAGGATGGAGTGTGGATCAGGACCCGACACCTGCATGCATTACACCACATTGCCGTGGGGCAGGGCGACCAATATGCCCCTGAGATGGGCACGACAGTCCCTGTCCCTGGCTGGAGTGGGGGGAGGGAACACTGAGGAAGGGGAACCCTGCAGTGCAGGAGCAGGGAGGAAGCAGTTCCTGGGTGCATTGAGAAGGGAGTATAAAAGGTGGGCACCATCTTAGTTCAGTGCAGAGAAGTCTGAGCAGAAGTGGCAGGGAGCAGGGGCTCTGCATGAGCTCTGCTCCGGAGGCGGGCCTAGTAACAGAGGCCCAGGCCTGCAAGAGGGAGAAGGAAGGAAGAGGAGCGGAGAAGGCTCCAGGAACGAGGAATGAAGGGATCCCAGGGGTGCGGACGGGCGAGTCGCCACCGCACGCCCGAATCCACCTGCGTGGAGGGGTCAGGCCAAAGGGGGAGACCGGTCCCCGAACTAGTGGAGGCAGGAAACGACCCTCAGCTAGAAACCGGAGGCTCTGACATTTTATGTGGCGCAGCCCCTTGCTCCACCCGCTAGGAAGGCACCACATAGGGTCAGGGAAACTGGCGCCAAGTTTACCAAGAGGAGGCCCGAGGCAGCCGGACAGAAGTGTTGGTAAGAAAGGCCAGACAAAGGACACACAAAGGGGGTCCTGTGAAGCGCTCCAAAGTTATCTGGGAGTTGTCTGAGCCCCTCACCTGGTGAGCACAGTACGACGTGGGCAGCCGTTACCTGCAGACGTGGTCTGGATAATAAGAACTGTGAGTAAAGGCCCTGAACTGCATCACTGACTCCGTGTCGTTACTGCTGCTGCCCTGCACCATCACCCCCATCCTCCGCATACACTGCCCTGAGGCTATACTCCTCCCGTGGGGAGTTATGCTACGCTCTGCTGCACCCACAACACCAGCCTTAGCGGTCTGCCCTGTAGCGGCGGTTCACTCTGACCGCAATCCACGGGTGGCGTAGTCGGACATTTAAACATCAAAACCACATAAATAGTTCCGCCACTGGTTTGACCGCCCTGAGCCACGGAACCGGATCGCCGCCACGAAGACTACAACCACCAGCATCCACCAAAAAGGGTCCGGCTCCGGGTGTCCCAAGGCCCAGGGGGTGCGTCAGAACATTTTCATCACCTTTCACAATCACCAATGGGACAAGGCAGGGATGTCCTCTGTCCCCTCTCTTATACATCCTAGTGATGGAGCACCTGCTCTCATCAATTCGCCATAACCCCAATATTAGGTGGATTGAGGTGGGAGGCACCGAGTACAAGTGCTCTCTATTTGCTGATGATGTCCTAGTATATATCACTCAATCACATATATCCATCCCTGCTGTTATGGCTGAAATAGATCACTTTGTTACATGGTAAAATTTTAAAATCAATGCAGCGAAGTCTGAGGCCCTCGATGTCTCCCTCCCTAAATCCATATAGGATTCCATCCAGTCCAACTTTCCCTTTGCCTGGCCCTCACAGGGTATCAAATACTTAGGAATTCCTATTCATAGAGACCTCTCCCATCTATGTTATCTTAATTTTGGGCCCTTTATTGAACAATTCCATACAGACCACGGTTGGCAAGTTAGAACTGTAAGATTCACTACGTGAACCACTGGTGTTTTGTGGAAAAGCACATGTACACCGCGTTCCAAATTATTATGCAAAAAGTGTTTAGGAGTGATAAGGGATGAATTTGTTTGTTTGTCAGTTAAACTCATTGATGGTGATGTGTGTCAGGGCTCTTTATATCACTGTAAGCAATTGCAGACACCTGTGCTAATTAGTTTGGCAGGTGTGTCCAATGAAAGGCAAGACTACTTAAGAAGGCTCTCTCACATTATTAAGCAGCCTACATTTTCTGCCAAAATGGGAAAGAAAAAGGATGTGTCGGCTGCTGAGAAGCAATAAATTGTGGAGTGTTTAGGTCAAGGCATGACTACAATCAACATTGTGCGATGATCAGGATGAAGTGTCTTGGCAATCAAGAAGTATGTAGCTGATTCACAGTACACACGTGTGCGTGCTGATAAGGGCAAATTGAGGACTCTTTCCTACAGGCAATTACGTCAGGTTGAAACAGCAGCGGCAAAAAAGCCTTGTCATAGCAGCAGACAAGTTTTTGAAGCTGCTTGTGCCTCCAACGTCCCCCGAACAACAAGATGCAGGGTCCTTCAGAGGTTTGCAGCTGTGCATATGCCATCCTGTCGACCTCCTCTATCCACTTCACACAAGCAGAAACGGCTCCAGTGGGCCAAACATTACATGAAGACTGATTTCAAAACTGTTTTGTTCACGGATGAGTGCCGTGCAGCGCTCGATGGTCCAGATGAATGGAGTGGAGGATGGCTGGTTGATGGACACCCCACGCAAACACGGCTACAGCGCCAACAAGGAGGAGGTGGAGTAATGTTTTGGGCTGGAATCATGGGGAGAGAGATTGTCGGCCCCTTTAGGATCCCTGAAGGTGCTAAAGATGAACTCCATAATGTATGTGGATTTTCTCAAACAGCACTTCCTGCCATGGTTCAAGAAGAAGAACCGTGTATTTCACAGCAAGATCATTTTTCTGCATGATAATGCACCATCTCATGCTGCACATAAAACATCTGCATCTCTGGCTGATATGGGCATAAAAGGGGACAAACTTATGGTGTGACCCCCATGCTCCCCTGACCTCTACCCCATTCAGAACCTTTGGAGCATCATTAAAAGGAGTGTCTATGATGGCGGGAGGCAGTTCACATCTAAGCAACAGCTCTGGGAGGGTATTCTGTCCTCATGCAAAACAATTGAAGCAGAAACCATCCAAAACCTGACAAATTCAATGGACGAGAGAGTTCAGAAGCTCCTTTCGAACAAGGGGTCCTATGTGAAAATGTAACATCACCTAGAATAAAGTTTTGAGTTGAAAACTGTTTGATTTCAGTTTCTAACAACCTGCTAATGCTTATAATTTCAAAAATGACCATTTTTTTGGTCTTTATTAAAATGAAAAGGTTGATCGAAAAGTTTGGGGGATCTAAGAGTGTGGCAACCCAGTAGTCATGATTACTTCGAATTCTGACAATATGAGGGTCATGCTGCAGGTAGTGCAGCAAGAAGGCACTTATGTGTCTTGCGCATCTCGGAGCCCCAAAATTATTTTCCGGGCTAGATGCAGCTAAAAATTATTTTTAATTTTAAATCTGGTGAAGCTTATTATAGATGGCCTAATAGGATCAGTGCTGCACACTGCTACAAAGCCCAAATTATTTTCCAGTCAAGATACAGATAAACATGATTAGTAATTTGAAAGCTTAAAACGGTTGGTAGGGTGATTTTAACCAATCATCAAGCTTTTACTCTCCCCAGGATGACACAGGGGTAGAAAAGTCGTTTCGGATCCATGATTTGTTCATCTTTATGAACGTGAGTCTGTCTACATTATCAGTGGAGAGCCGCGTGCGCTTATCTGTCAGCACACCACCAGCAGCGCTGAACACACGTTCAGACAGAACGCTGGCTGCGGGGCATGACAAGATCTCCAAGGCGTAAGTGGCTAGCTCCGGCCATTTATCCAGATTGGAAGCCCAAAAAGAGCAAGGGTCCAGTGACACAGTCGTGGCTTCAATGTTTACTTGGAGATACTCCTGTACCATCGTCTCTAGGCGTTGACTATGTGTCAGACTTCTTGTCTCCTGTGGCCTTGCAAAGGATGGGCTAAAAAAGTGGTGAAATGATTCCGCAAAATTGATGTTACCAGCAGATACTGTGGTTCTGTTACGGTTTGAGTGCTGAACACTTGACGGTCCCACGGTTGGCAAGTTGGAACTGTGAGATTCACTACGTGCACCACTGGTATTTTGTGGAAAAGCACATGTAAGATTCTGCAACAGTCTCTGCTGATACTCCTGCATGCGTGCATCCCTTTCTATGGCAGGAATAATTTCTGCAAATTTACTTTTGTACCGGGGATCTAACAGTGTGGCAACCCAGTAGTCAGGATTATTTCTAATTCTCACAATTCGAGGGTCATGTTGCAGGTAGTGCAGCAAGAAGGCACTCATGTGTGTTGCGCATCCAGGAGCACCAAGTCCCTGTTGTGTTGGTGGCGAGGTAGCAATCATGCTTCCTTCCTCTGTCCTCTCTCCCCAACCTCGCACAACAGAAATTTGATCAAGGTCTCCCTCATCTGATGAGTCTTCCATCAGTTCGTCCTCCACTTCTTCCTGGGCTCCTGCACCTTCCTCACTAGTTTGGCTGCTACCATGCGCCCTGGTAAAATCATCTCCCCCACCCTCACATGCCTGCCGCCTTGGTGCTGCCGACCGTCTGGACCTTGCAGATGTTAGCCCTTCCGCATACAACTCCTCCTCCTCTACTTCCTCCACCTCCTCTTGTGCCACCACCTGACTCCGAATTCTGTTTAACATGTGCTCCAGCATGTAAATCACCGGAATAGTCATGCTGATAATGGCATCGTCAGCACTAAACATCTTCGTCGCCATTTCAAAACTGTGCAGAAGTGTGCATAGGTCCCTGATCTGAGACCACTCCTCCAGCGTGATTTGCCCCACCTCTGAATCTCGTTGGCCCAGGCTATACGTCAGAACGTATTGCACCAGGGCTTGTCGGTGCTGCCACAGTCGCTGCAACATGTGCAGAGTTGAATTCCACCGGGTAGGCACATCGCATTTTAGCCGGTGAAGTGGCAGGCCCAACGACTTCTGTAGAGATGTAAGTCGCTGAGCTGCGGGATGCGAACGGCGGAAGTGAGCACACAGCGACCGTGCCCTCTGCAGAAGGCCATCTAGTCTGGGATAGTGGGCTAAAAATTGCTGGACAACCAGGTTCAACACGTGAGCCATACAAGGCACGTGTGTGACATTGCCCCGGCGAAGGGCCGCACCCAGGTTTGCAGCATTGTCGCACACGGCCTTCCCTGGTTTCAGGTCCAGTGGAGACAACCATTCATGAAATTGGTTCTCCAGAGCTGACCACAACTCCTCAGCTGTGTGACTCACATTTCCCAGACATTTCAATGTAAAAACCGCCTGATGACGTTGAGCCCTACTGCCAGCATAGTAAGGAGGTGTGCAGGATCCCTTCTGCGCAGTTAGAAAGCTTGTGGCATGACCAGACAGGCTTTGGGTGCAGGTGGAAGACCGAGAGGAGGTTGAGGAGGCAGAAGCAGTGGAGGAACTTTGACATAAAGAGGATTGACGCACAACTCGTGGGGACGGCAAGACTTGGACAGCAGCCCCTTGTCCTGCTGTCACCATAGTTACCCAGTGCCCAGTCAGCGACATGTAACGCCCCTGTCCATGCCTACTCGTCCAAGTGTCTGTGGTGAAATGCACCCTGTCACACACAGAGTTTCTCAAAGAAGCGGTGATGTTGTGTGCGACATGCTGGTGGAGCGCAGGCACACCTTTCTTTGAGAAGTAGTGCCGACTGGGCATCTGGTACTGGGGCACTGCGACGGACATAAGGTCTCGAAAATCCTCTGTGTCCACCAGGCGGAAAGGCAGCATTTCTGTAGCCAAGAGCTTGCAGATGGTGAAATTCAACCTCTTAGCTTTCTCATGGCTAGGAGGAAATGGTCTTTTACTTGTCCACATCTGAGGGACCGAGGGCTGGCTATTGTGCTTAGACGGGGTTGATAAGGGTGTCCCCGGCAAACTGCCGGTCTGTGAGGAAGATGCAGGCGGACATGTTAGGTTGCCTTGATCCAAAGGTGGTGCTATCGATGTCGGACAGCGCTCAAGACCAGCTGGTGTTACCACCTCCAAAGAAAATGATGACCTGCCAATCACGCTGGCTGTTGCGGGTAAAGAGGTGGCAGGTCTGCGCCCCAAAACAGGTGTGACTGCTGTCCCCCCAGTCACAGAGGATGAAGAGGCTGCGGATGCACAAGATATGGCAGACGGTGGTTGGCCCGGCCGGCTAGACCGCATTGTAGCACACTGAGCTTCCCACTGCAACTTATGCTTCATGTCCATGTGCCGGTTCATGCATGAAGTACTCAAACTATGTATTTTTTGGCCTCTACTTAGCTATTGCTGACAAATGTTACAGATAACACGAGTTGGGTCATCTTTATCGATCTGAAAAAATGCCCAGGCTATGCAAGGCTTAGCACCCATGCGACCTGAAGAGCCACCACGACTTGTGGTGAGAGGCAGAGTTGTGTTTGAGGATGCAGTTGTTGACGTGCTTCCAGTACTACGTCTCTGTCCAGGAAGGCGCAACCTGACCTCGTCGTCACTAGCATCTTCCTCCACCTCCTCTGCTGACCTCATCTCTTGGCTGACTGTGGGTTGACAGTAAGTGGGATCTCCGACCTCATCATCATCACCCTGTGCGTTATCACACCCGTCGTCCTCAGAGCCAACCTGTTCCTGCCCTGACAAAAAACTAAAGTTGTCGCTCCAATCAGGTATTTGAGTCTTATCATCGTCTTCCTCATTGTCTCCACCAACAGGAGTTACAGTTTGGGAATGAGGGTCTACATTATGGTCAGAACCTTCTGCGTCTGGTCCTGGATCCGACTCATAAAGATTCTGGGCATCAGTGCAGATCATTTCCTCGTCTGGATTCACAGAAGCGCTGGAGTCGACCTCTGATTCCCAGGCTATAGTATGAGTAAACAGCTCTGCAGACTCAACCATCTGTTCTACCTCATACTCAGACGGGCAGCTGGAGATTTGGGAGCTGTGAGGAAGCAAGTGCGATTTGGGTGACACCTTTGAGGACTGGAGTATTTGTGATGTTGAAGTTGATGTGGAGGAGAGCCCACTTAAAGGAGCACTTGATATCCGTTGAAGCACCTGCTGTTTTTGTGCCTCATCTGGAATTTGTAGCGATTGGCGTGGCCGTAAGAAAGGGATCTTATCACATTGTCCGCTAAAAGAAGTAGACATTTTAGTTTGGCTGGAAGATGGTCTTTCTTCTGCACCTACCCCACGGACACAACCTTTTTTCCCCTTCCCAACACGCCTATTCCCCTTTCCACCAGCAGCAGGCCTTTTTCCACTCATTTTGGTGGTTAACTAATTCACAACTCTGGAGTTGTTTGCACAAAAAAACAATGGATGGTAACCGAGCAGAGCTGAGTGGCCAAACTGTGGTATTAGGCCAAAACTATTGGCTGGGTTAGATGCAGAAAAAAATTATTTTTAATTTGCAACCTGATGGAGGTCAGTATAGATGGACTAATAGACCAAGTCCCACACACCGCTAGAAGCCCAAATATTTTTTCAGAGCTAGATGCAGAAAATTTTTTTATTCAATTTGCAACCTGATGGAGGTCAGTATAGATGGACTAATAGACCAAGTCCCACACACTGCTAGAAGCCCAAATATTTTTTCAGAGCTAGATGCAGAAAAAAATTATTTTTAATTTGCAACCTGATGGAGGTCAGTATAGATGGACTAATAGACCAAGTCCCACACACTGCTAGAAGCTCAAATATTTTTTCAGAGCTAGATGCAGAAAAAAATTATTTTTAATTTGCAACCTGATGGAGGTCAGTATAGATGGACTAATAGACCAAGTCCCACACACCGCTAGAAGCCCAAATATTTTTTCAGAGCTAGATGCAGAAATTTTTTTTATTCAATTTGCAACCTGATGGAGGTCAGTATAGATGGACTAATAGACCAAGTCCCACACACTGCTAGAAGCCCAAATATTTTTTCAGAGCTAGATGCAGAAAAAAATTATATTCAATTTGCAACCTGCTGGACGTCAGTATAGAAGGACTAATAGAACAAGTCCCACACACTGCTAGAAGCCCAAATATTTTTTCAGAGCTAAATGAAGAAAAAAATTATTTTTAATTTGCAACCTGATGGAGGTCAGTATAGATGGACTAATAGACCAAGTCCCACACACCGCTAGAAGCCCAAATATTTTTTCAGAGCTAGATGCAGAAAAAAATTATTTTTAATTTGCAACCTGATGGAGGTCAGTATAGATGGACTAATAGACCAAGTCCCACACACCGCTAGAAGCCCAAATATTTTTTCAGAGCTAGATGCAGAAAAAAATTATATTCAATTTGCAACCTGCTGGACGTCAGTATAGAAGGACTAATAGAACAAGTCCCACACACTGCTAGAAGCCCAAATATTTTTTCAGAGCTAAATGAAGAAAAAAATTATTTTTAATTTGCAACCTGATGGAGGTCAGTATAGATGGACTAATAGACCAAGTCCCACACACTGCTAGAAGCCCAAATATTTTTTCAGAGCTAGATGCAGAAAAAAATTATTTTTAATTTGCAACCTGATGGAGGTCAGTATAGATGGACTAATAGACCAAGTCCCACACACCGCTAGAAGCCCAAATATTTTTTCAGAGCTAGATGCAGAAAATTTTTTTATTCAATTTGCAACCTGATGGAGGTCAGTATAGATGGACTAATAGACCAAGTCCCACACACTGCTAGAAGCCCAAATATTTTTTCAGAGCTAGATGCAGAAAAAAATTATTTTTAATTTGCAACCTGATGGAGGTCAGTATAGATGGACTAATAGACCAAGTCCCACACACTGCTAGAAGCCCAAATATTTTTTCAGAGCTAGATGCAGAAAAAAATTATTTTTAATTTGCAACCTGATGGAGGTCAGTATAGATGGACTAATAGAACAAGTCCCACACGCTGCTAGAAGCCCAAATATTTTTTCAGAGATAAATGAAGAAAAAAATTATTTTTAATTTGCAACCTGATGGAGGTCAGTATAGATGGACTAATAGACCAAGTCCCACACACTGCTAGAAGCCCAAATATTTTTTCAGAGCTAGATGCAGAAAAAAATTATTTTTAATTTGCAACCTGATGGAGGTCAGTATAGATGGACTAATAGACCAAGTCCCACACACCGCTAGAAGCCCAAATATTTTTTCAGAGCTAGATGCAGAAAAAAATTATATTCAATTTGCAACCTGCTGGAGGTCAGTATAGAAGGACTAATAGAACAAGTCCCACACACTGCTAGAAGCCCAAATATTTTTTCAGAGCTAAATGAAGAAAAAAATTATTTTTAATTTGCAACCTGATGGAGGTCAGTATAGATGGACTAATAGACCAAGTCCCACACACTGCTAGAAGCCCAAATATTTTTTCAGAGCTAGATGCAGAAAAAAATTATATTCAGTTTGCAACCTGATGGAGGTCAGTATAGATAGACTAATAGAATGATGCTATGCCCAAAAGATTTTACTTCACTAGGTGCAGTAAAAAAATTGGTATTCTATACACAGGTGGTATATCTTGCAACACAGATAGGCTACTCCACTGACTAACACACTCTGCAATAGGCCAAAAAGGATTAGCTTTGCTAGATTCAGCCAAATGCTGTGAAAAAAACTTGCACAGCACTGGCACAGACCTGCCTGGCAAAAACTGATAGGAACTGATGTAACCTAGTCCTGAAAAGGACTCCAATTACAATTAGTCTTTACTCCCACAATCTATCTATTTAAGAGCACAGACCTGCCTGATAAAAGTCGTAGGAAATGCTGTAACCTAGTCCTTAAAAGGACTGCAATCACAACTATTCCCTACTCCCAAGCTATCTGTATATTTGTGCGAAAATTGGCTTGAAATTAACAAGGTATAGCGCACACAGCAACAGCGGTGCCGTCTAACACGCAGCTGCAGCAGTGAGAAAATGGTGGCGACGGGGAAAATGGCTTGGTCTTATAGGGCAAGGACATGTGACATACACTGCCAATCACACATGCCCTTGCTTGTGTGAAAAAAAGCACTTCGCTCCGTGTGTGCGCTGCTGATAGGCTGACAGATTGCACCTCCCCACTGCAAATGCGGGAAAGAGAAAAAAAAATGGAGATCTTCATTGTTCCTGCAGAGATCCATCCCCTGCCCCTCCCCCCGCCCCGCTGTACACTCAAACTGCGTATTAACATTAATTTTCATCATTACTGAGAAAAAATCCAGTTATGATTTTGGTGCACGAACAGTTATCGAACATAACCTCGAACAGCCGAATTTTTCTCAAATTGTTCGTGTTCGCCGACCGGCTCGAACACCGCCCAAAACAGCTCGAATTTGAGATTGGCGAACAGTTCGAGTAGAACAACGCTCATCTCTAATCATCAGCAAATAGAGAGCACTTGTACTCGGTGCCTCCCACCTCAATCCACCTAATATTGGGGTTATGGCGAATTGATGAGAGCAGGTGCTCCGTCACTAGGATGTATAAGAGAGGGGACAGAGGACATCCCTGCCTTGTCCCATTGGTGATTGTGAAAGGTGATGAAAATGTTCTGACGCACCCCCTGGGCCTTGGGACACCCGGAGCCGGACCCTTTTTGGTGGATGCTGGTGGTTGTAGTCTTCGTGGCGGCGATCCGGTTCCGTGGCTCAGGGCGGTCAAACCAGTGGCGGAACTATTTATGTGGTTTTGATGTTTAAATGTCCGACTACGCCACCCGTGGATTGCGGTCAGAGTGAACCGCCGCTACAGGGCAGACCGCTAAGGCTGGTGTTGTGGGTGCAGCAGAGCGTAGCATAACTCCCCACGGGAGGAGTATAGCCTCAGGGCAGTGTATGCGGAGGATGGGGGTGATGGTGCAGGGCAGCAGCAGTAACGACACGGAGTCAGTGATGCAGTTCAGGGCCTTTACTCAGAGTTCTTATTATCCAGACCACGTCTGCAGGTAACGGCTGCCCACGTCGTACTTAGTGAAGAGCATCAGGAGGCACCCCAAGGCATAGGGGCTGGGACTGGCACTAGGATGCCTTGCGGTGGACAGCCGAGCTCGATCCTTATAAAAGCTTTTTAACTGCAGCAGCTTTAGTGGACGCTACTGGAGCTGGAATTACGCGGCTGCTGGCATGAGACTTGCCCTCCAATAGATCCTTCTAAATGGATTTAAAGTGTATTCATTCAAATTAGAGGGACAATTTAAATTAAAAAGCTTAGAGCTGCCTCCACCACAGGGGGGCTCTCTCGACCCACCAGCGGACAGGCACCAGTATTGGGAGAGGGGGGCTGGCCGTCAGGGTTCACCGCGGCTCTGGCACAAACCCGGCGACACGGAGGTGGCACGGGCAGGAGCGGACTGGCCGTCTCGGCTTCTCACTTTTTGGATTTTAGAAGGGCATGACATGCCTATATCTGTGTCTCCCCCTCCTTTTACTCCTCCACCTCTTTTCTTTTCGCATGACTATATGTACTTGTCACTTTTCCATGTGTTAGTTGTGTCTTCTGAGCAGTTTGTCAGCTTTTGGACACCTTTGAAGGTGTTTTCTATGTGTTTCTATGTGTTTTTGTTTGCCTGCCATTGGTTTTAACGGTGTTCGAAGGTGTTCGACGAACAGTTCGACGAACAGTTCGGCGAACACACGGGTGTTCGACGAACCGAACCGAACTCGAACACTACGGGGGTGGCTCAACACTAGTAAAGAGATAATATCATAGTGCTATCGATAGACAATTGTAAGGTGCATGTGCTTATAAGGTTTAGAGGAAACATTTTCCATTAGAGTAAGAAAACATGATTCATGTTAATATCCACAACATGCATACCAGAGACATGGGTAAGTCAGACCAAAGATTTTGTAGCTTACAATTATAGTGATGCAGACCTGTGTGTGCCTGGGCTACCATCCCAACACTGCTGTTTCACCTCAGTTTTTTCAGAAAGGGGTCCCCTACTAACACCAAGATTATCAGAGACCCTTCTTGAAAATAAATACACCTGTTCACCAAATTTCATTACTAATTTGTGATACTACTGTGTAATTTTGTATATGGAAGTCAACAAATTAAGTTATGTAAAGAGAGGAGAGAACAAGGCGCAATGGGTGACTCAGTATTGCAATTTGTAGAGGGGTGTGGGGATGGCTACTAACCTTATGAAGTTGTGCACCTCTGCACAACCCCAGTGTAAAGCTCCACAAGCTCCGCTCTGTTGGTGGCTGTCATCTATTTCCAGCGGCGTTCACAGATCCTGATCTCTTGGTGGTATATCACGTGGTCAGGTTAGTAGCATGTAATGCCGAGATAGACGCCCAGCTTCACCAACACCCCCGGCAGCGTTCCGGAGGGGTTAAGGCAGCGCAGCTTGGAAAACCAGGGTAGTAATTTTAATTAAATTGCTCCCACAGGTGAAAAAACAATAGATTAAAGGCAGCTCTACCGCACCCCAACAGGGGGAAAAGGACAATCAGTGAATATGAATAGCGGTACCAGAGCGCCAATAACAGGGCGAAAATATTAAAAGGACTGATTTATTAATACACACACAACGCTTTTCGGTGGACACAGCCACCTTCATCAGGTGTCAAAGACACCTGATGAAGGTGGCTGTGTCCACCGAAACGCGTTGTGTGTGTATTAATAAATCAGTCCTTTTAATATTTTCGCCCTGTTATTGGCGCTATGGTACCGCTATTCATATTCACTGATTAACAAATTAACTTAGGCACTATACGCTTTATGAATCTGATTTCTAATATACACAATTCATGGAAGCGCGTAGTATGTACCTCATAGATCGAGTACATCTTTTAAATCACCATTATATTTCATGAAATATTCAATACAACCATATTGTGGACTCAATATACTCCATCGTCAAATAGACACAGAAAACACAGAGAAAAATAGACGACATTGGAGCCTCCAAGTATGAAAAAATTACAGCAAATTTATTTTAAATACATGATCAGGTACACAGCAGGGGTAAGTGCAGAAAATCTGTGAGGCTAAAAAAAAAAAAAAAAAAAAAAGAGAAATCCTCCCCACATAGCGACCTCCAAAATAGATCCTACATTACACATATATAGATATTGATTACAAAGGTATATATAGGGATAAAAGGAACATCACCATGGAAAAAAGGTAATGGGTAACATCTCCATATATATTCATGCAGCCAATACAGCAATATCAGTTATATTGATTTAATACCATTATTGGGTTAGTTTAGAACATGGGATGTCCACTATAGTGTCCTCATTACTTGGATGCTATAACTGGATAATTGCTCCAGCCACTTGTTAGCTTAAGCCCATGGATAGTCCCCAGCACAGCCACTGTATACATACCAGGGATGTCAGGCGTCACGTGACAGTCGCTGGGCAGTCAGAGATGCAGGAGTCTGTATGGATGGTGCGCACGTGGAGCAGGGATGCCCCGACGCGCGTTTCGGTCTTCCCTTTTTTTTTTTTTTCAGCCTCACAGATTTTCTGCACTTACCCCTGCTGTGTACCTGATCAGGTATTTAAAATAAATTTGCTGTAATTTTTTCATACTTGGAGGCTCCAATGTCGTCTATTTTTCTCTGTGTTTTATGAATCTAATTTCTGTATATATTATAATAATATTGAATTTGTGGATTCTTAGAGAGTTCTCAAAATACTTAATTGTAGACTTGATATGCCTGTTCGCTACAAGTGAGATACCTTTACGCTTGTTTTTTAATTGACTAATTGTCTCTGGAAGTGTTATTCTATCAGGGTTATTTGGAGGTGTTCTATGCACACATACTGATGACATAGTGTATTAACTGGAATAAATAACATGACAATTTCATAAATCTGGTCATTCTGGATGCGGCGATACCAAATATGTGTATTTTTTTGTTTATTTTTGTTTGATCATAAAGGCTGCGTTTTTAGTGGCAAAAAGGGTTTTCATGATTTTAGTGTGCTTATTTGGTGTGTTTTTTTTACTTTTACACATACTTATTTTACTTTTTTCACTTTTTCACTTAGTCCCACTGTTGGACATAAATATGTTTTACTTTGTTTGGCTCATGTATTGCAGTAATTGTGTACAGCAGTGCCTGAGACCTGTCAGTACCTGAGACCTGTGGCTTATAGCTGGATATTAGAGGCAACAGTACTCTTGGGTTATCAGATGACCTTAAGGTACCATGACAATGATCGGCACCAGCGATTAAGATCATGGGTGGTTGATCTTGTCAAAGGGTATCTTTTAACCCACTTAGATACCGCTGTCGCTATTGATAGTGGTATTTAAAGGGTTAATTGGCCCCGATCGGTTTCAAACGTGGTGGGCCCATTTCTGCAGGGTGTTAGCTGTCATGTAGAGCTGTCACCCATGGTAATTTTGGCTGTGGGGAGGCGTTATTTACTTACTCCCAATCTCCATTTGAAAACGGCAGTGAGGGAATAAGGCCACTTAACGACTGCCGTTTTAATGCATATCAGTGGTCGTTAAGAGGTTAAAGGCCATAGAGACCTTCAGGGAATTTTGCATTTCTCTTTGTGCATCAGCTAGATCCTCGGGTGCGGCTGGGTAGGCTTACAGCTATCATATCACGTGATATAACACAGATAGTAAGGAGAGATTATCATAGCTTGTATAAAAGCAGAAACCGTAATGTACTAGCCATTTTGTAGTGAATCTGGATAGTGAGAGGTCATCAAAGTGCACATCTTAGCCATATAGATAGAGTGAGAGAGGGGATGGCACCTTTTTTTAAGAGACCTCAGAGTTAGAGATGAGCGGATCTTGAAAAATTCGGACTCGCTTGTTTTTCCCAGGAAATTTGATCTGAATTTAATGTCGTATGTTTCGGCATTGGCTGCAACGTTTTTGAGTGCATGCACAGAACCTTCCCAGGCCTAGGAAAACCTGTAATCTCAGCCTAGCGAGTGAGATCTGAGGACTTAAGAGTGGCCAACGGCGATCCAAAGACACAATGTGAACAAGATGGGTGGCAGTGCATGCAGATCGGAGGGGTCAAAGAGGTGATTATTAGAAATTTTTTCTTTCAACATTTTGATGGCCTTTTGTGGTTCATAAAAAGGGCTGCACTCGGCCGCCATTTTACTGACTCAGCACAGAAGTGAATTCCAAACAAACTGCATTTTGGCCAATAGAGAGTTTTGTAAAATTTGAGTAGAACTTGATTCCATTCGAATTTATTTGCTCATCTGTACTCAGTGTCAAACACATCTTTTCAGGTTAATTGGAGGCTTGGCAGTACTTTTGATTCATAGCAAACCGATGAATTGCAAATCAATTTTATTGGAAAAATGTAGTGCGGCTGACAAAATTGAATTTGAAAAGTTTTGATTGTCTCTTATAAATATAAAAATATAATTACATGAAATACAATATAAAAATAGCTATACAAAATGTAAGATAAAATGTTATTTTTTGAAAAGTGATTATTTTCATTAAAAACATAAAAATCAATGTGATGATATCTGTATATCTATGTTTCAATAGAGCAATGTGTAAGTTTTATCTTAATGTAATCAGCTCCGTCTAAGCCTCATATGGTCTGAATTAATTATATCAATGCTTTTTTTCCATTTAACTTGGGAGTATAAGAAGAATATTGAAATGTACGTGCTGATTCATCTGCTTGTTGAAATCTCAGTCTTATTTTTGATGCCTGGGGCACAGAGAGATAAAGACTTTCTAAAGGTCAAATGAGAATTGATTTGGGGATTAGAGTGGGTTCTGTGTGTTTAGGTTTTTTGCTTCTTAGAGGATATCATACAACTAATATATAACATTGGCCATGTTTCAAGTTATTGCTTTGTCACTTTTCTAGTAGTTTGTTGTCAATGCTGTAGCTCAGCATATGTTACACATAATATTACCCAGCATGTGGTTTTCTGTTACAGTGTGTGCTTCACAATATAGAAATATGAGTTTTTCATCTGGGCAATAAGTGTAGAATTTTTTATTGGAAACTATAAAAATGGTACATCTATCATATGGGGTTCATTCCTAGATAAAAGATTTTGATATTGTAAGGCGGTGGTGTTCACACCGTGCTGTAACTGAGGCAGTGACCCAAGCAAGTCCAATATATGCAGCCTTTATTCAGCAACTCACGGGTAAAATATAAAGTCCTTCTGTTCGCAGCCGGGTTAACACAAGTCCAATAACAACGGTTGCCGGGGGTAATGGCCGCGCCATGCCGCTCAGAGCCTGACGGGTGCAGAGCCTTCCCAGGCGGGGGTTCAGCTACTCACAGGTCCACCGAGCTTTCCTGCTATCCTCCTAGCAGGTCCCAACACTGAACAACACTAACCCTTAATGCAGGGTTTTTAAAGGACCTGTGGCAAGAGCCACTGGAAAAGCCGGGTTGGAGGGAGGAGGCCGTCCCACTGCCTTCCTGTAGCCTCCCCCAAGAAATGAAGGCCCTGCCGGGTTTTCCTAATCTGCCATAGCCATATAGCCTGACCAGGTCAATGCTCACCTTCATTTCTGCATTGCAGCCACATCCCTCGTATCCCTCGTATATGATCCCAGTCACTGCCTCACAATATCTACACTGTATCAACTGAATAAAGGACATCCAATCCTCAAATAGAGTAAAAAGTTCTTAACTTCTTACTGAAACTGCAAAGTATTAAGCAACAATGTTACAAGTTGGAGCAAACATGTTCATATGTTCATGCAGGAAAGTCATGTATTCAAACAGCTGTGAGATCACAGAGAACTTTGTGATTTATGAATTGTACTTTGGTGATAAAAATGACACAAAAGCCATCAAGTATCCGCGAAGACATGGTTTTCTCATTTGTTGCTTAGTCTAAACTTTCTTTTTTCCACTGAGACTAGGGTTGTATACTAAGAATAGGAACAATAGTATGTATCAAGTAGACATGGTGTGTAGATGTTTGATCATGATTGCATGATTATAAAAGGAGGAGACATAATTGTAGGCACTAAAAGAGGAAAACTGTTGCTAAGCAGTTTTGATACTCAAGGAGCATGCCGAGTTTATATGATCAGAAGAGGTTGCAGTGTCTTGGATAAATTTGAACTGGATTCGTGGTTGGAGGCCAAAGTATTTATTCCTTTACTGTATATGGTAAGTGCCTAAGCATGACTAGAGCTGTTGCAGGAGTTACGGATGATTTCCAACCATAGTGTTTGGATGTATTGGTGGTGCAAAGCATCAATCTCTCAGACATCTCTGGGATGGAAAAAATACTTTTGTGAGGGTTCAGCCACTGAAGTTTGAATAATGTTGCAAAAAAAGACAACTGATTGAAAGTACTGTTGTGAAGTGAATTTGATTCTTAGATTCTACAGTAAACTCTCTGTTCTGCATTGCTGTTGTACTGCGTCTTATTTCCACTACTGAGTTTAGTGGGCATTTCAATTTCTGCCGCTTGGTGTTGAAATCATACTTTAATATTTGTTCAATGCTTCCCTAATGGAAAAATATCTGCAAAGTCAAATTTATGAGCCGTTTACAAACCTTGAACTTATGCTTTGTGTTGAAGCTGGAAAAAAAGCAAAAGATATTTGGTCAATCGAGCTCATCAGCAAAAATAACTGAAAATCTAACTTTGAGAATATAACAAAAAGCTACATATATACAGTATGATCACTGTAAGTCACAAAACAATATACATTATACATTGTGGTCTACTTTTGTTTTATTATGAACTAATATACTTAAAAATATAACAAATCTTTTTATTTTATTAATATTGAATCATATTAATATTGTATTTAAATTGCTTGTACTGAATTTGGAAAATAAGATATAATTTTTGTTCAAGAAACATTGTCTATAAGGCTACAAGAAGATCAGCAAAGCTGTACTGATAAGTCAGAATACTGTACAAAAGTGATACAAAAAGTTAAAAAAGATGGAACTGCAATCATCTCACAAAGAAGACCAGGCCAAACACGGAAGTTAACATCCAAACAGGAGAGTATACTGTTGATAAGGGTTGAAGAAAACCGATATACAAGTTCACTACATTTAGCTATAGAAGTAGAAAGTCACACTGGGGTGAATGTTTCCTGTGACTCAATATGGCATACACTACAAAGGAATGGCATAAATGGATGTCGTCCACATAGGAAGCCATTCCTAAGGCTCAGGCTCAAACCAGCCCCCTACAATTAGCCAGGGTCCATACTGAAATATATGAAGTCTACTGGGACTCTATACTCTGTAGTGATGAGACCAAGTTAAATGTTTTTAAAATTGATGGTTTCAAAACTGCATGGCATTGCAAAGTTGAGCAGTACAAAGAAAAATGTATGGTGGCATTATCCTTATGTATGGCTGCATGAATGCTGCTGGAGTCTGGGAACTATATTTCATTGATTGTACCATGAATTCACAGATGTACTGCGCTATATTGAAAGAGAAGATGCTACCATCACTCCATGACCTTGGTAATTGTGCAGTTTTCCAACAGCACAATGATCCAAAATACACATCTAATGCCACTGCTGCATTTCTGAAGAACAGAATGAAAGTGATTCAGTCGTCAAGTATGTTCCTTATCTGAACTCAATTTAACATTCAAGGGGAATTCTGAAGAGACAAGTTGAACATCACACTCCATCCAGCATCAAGACTCTAAAAGAGATTGTTCTTGAAAAATGAAAAAAGAAAGATGTTGCAACTTCTTCATTCCATGCCTAGAAGACTTGGTAATAGCCTTAAAAATCTTGGAAGCCATACAAAATACTAGAAGTAGTAGTTTTTGATGTGTGGTGTATTCATTTTTACATTAGTGACAAGCACTGTCCCATTTTTCTTAGGTCGTATTGTCGTATTCAGCCTACAGTGTCATGTCAAAGAGGGTATTCAGTGTGGCCAGTGGATTTGTCAGACCAAAGCAGACCAGGTGATCTGCCATAAACGTGGAGAACCTAACATTTGGAAAAATGAATCAGACATGGATCAGTGCAGACTTTCATGCACTAATGACTGATGCCAATGATTAAAAAAGCACTCCCATCAACGTTTCTATCCTCTTAATGTATTCCAGTCATCATACCTGTATTTTTTGACACTGTGTACTTACACAATTGCTTTGCCTTTCTACCCAGTTAATTCTTCTGTTTTCCATTAGGTCTATGGCATCAAATTATTAAAAACTTACTAGCTGAATCTTTCTAAGCTTTGTGTAGAAACAGGAGGTCAATTTTCTCTGCACAAGTCATGAGTCACTGCAAAAGTCTATGGCAGTGGAGAGGGAGGAGCTGAAAATCTGGGTCAAGAGGTGAAGAGAGGAATGAGTCATGCAGGGACAAGGGACTTCCTGATTCTACATAGAGCAGAGGAAAGAGAAGAATTAGCTGGGTATAAAGGCAAAATTAGCAATTGTAAGTACAGAATGCTATATAATATGATAATACTATCTTCCACATTGTTTTTCTGCCACCAGTACCAATGGACCACACTAACCTGGGCATTTACTTCCTGTTATCTATATTGCTGCCAGTACTGAGAAAAAATAATTGTGAGGTAGCTAAGTCAGAACCAGGGTGTATGGGTAGGTATTAAATCATCAGGCAGATGAAAAATCAGTAAACAAGATGAAGTCCAATCCAGGAAAATCCTCTAAGAAACAGGATCTGTGAAACACGCAGCATCAGAGCTAGTTAGGTTAGTTAGGTTAGTTAGGTTATAATTGACAGTAGGAACTGATTCTCATATAGCAAGCAGTCACACCCAGTGCTGACAGCAGGAAAATAGACAAACAAGGATTTAACCCCAATGTTTCCTGACTGGCCAGAATCACACTACCCAGGAGTAAAATAGGACCACTAAATAGTCAATATGTGCCAACCAATGATCAAAGCAAGAATATAAGGGAAAGGTATTGGCAGAGTTGTCACAGTACCCTCCTCTTACGAGTAGCCTCTGGGCCCTTAAGACAAGGCTTGTAAGAGAAAGAATGATGAAACCTTTGAATAGATTGTTGACATATATGTTGTTAGCCAATACCCATAATCTTTCCTCTGCTTAGCCCTTCCAATGTAATAAGTTATTGCAAAGCTCCCCTTACTATACAGGAATCAAGTATTTTTTCAACCTCATCTAGATATGAGAATCTAGATATGCCCTAATCAATAACTATCTTCCTAAATATCACAACAAATGGAACTGCTGGACCTCAAAATTCCCTTGATTCTCTTCTCTTTGACATTGTTATTTGAATACTTCTCTTTTTTTCAATCGGTACTCTCGTGGGTAATTTAAATATTGATTATATATAGTATAAACCTAATGATAATTCTCAAACGTTTTTTTTTTTTTTTTATCTCTAATTTGTTCACTGCAATACTGCTCTTGTTACTATCTACTTTGTAACAAATTAAGTTCTCCCTTTTTCCCTTCCCTCCCCCCTCCTTTTTACTTGTCCCTTAGTAAAGTGAATAAATTTTTCACCTCCCCTCCCTCCCCCTCCCCTTCCTTCCCCTCTTTATCATTCCCCTCCCTTTGTTAAATCTAAATTTAATAAAAAATTATTGGAAAAGAAAAGTGACCTCCGTGCAGCTCCATGAAATAGTGTGAAGCTGGAAATGGATGAAGGCGGTGGAAGGTGAGTATCAGACAGAGAGCAGGTGACTTACATTTAAAGCACCACTCCAGCGGTGTAATAGAAAAGAACACTGGAGTGGTGATTTAATGGTTCTAATTTTTGTGTGAATCACAGAAAAAGCTGATACATGAATTCACAGAAAAAAGCACCTTCTTTTTAGATAGTCATAAAATTTAACCTTTAATGTATATTATCTTAAAAATAACACTTATATGTTTATAATAAAACAACAAACCACATTATCCATACATAATTAATAGATAAGGGGAATATGCCTGACCCTATAATGACACTAATCTTTCCCTACCTTGCCGCAGAGGTTGACACCCTAATCCTGTGCATTGGTGTCCCCGCTCAAAGTCAGCCAGCCCTCCTCACTCTAATTCACCCTATAATGGCAAGGAAAACCATAGATACCAAAACAATAGAAATATATTAATTGGTCAAAAAAATATCCATAAATAACAGCAGCCCTGATCAGGTCAATTTAGCTGCATAAAAAAGGGAAAGATACAGCGTCAGCCTATATATAGGAATGGCTTTTTTTGATACATAGAGACACGGTCAATAATACATAGAAAATAACCAGTTAATCACCTGGTGTTAAATTTTTTGACTATCTAAAAAGAAGGTGCTTTATTCTGTGAATTCATGTTAGATTTTTTGCACTTGATTTTACATATGTTTAGACTTTATTCCCTACCTGTGATCCAAGAATGAAATGTATATAGTAGAGAAGATGTTGAGACATTGACCAGAAGGGAAGTTGTATATGAAGTACAGTGGGAGTTTAATAGATGAAGTTATGCCCCAAAACTAGGTTATTGTTTCTCCCATGCACAATTTATGAGAAAACTAACCCTATAAAGGAAAATAGAAAATAGAGACAGTCCATCCGGGGGGGGAAGTGTTTTTTTTGCCTGTATTTCGTAACTTCACCAACTATGCTACTGAGGTTCCAAGTTTATTAGCACAGACACATACAATACACAGATAGATAGATACTCATATGTATACACCACTGACTAACCCTTCTACAGAACAAAGTAATCATATCTTAGCTGTTTGCTAATAATAACTGTAACTAATTTGAACAAATTTACACATTTTTAATTTGGCCCCAGATTACTTATCCCTGGTTGCAAAATTGTTTATGGAGTTAGAATATTGAGTCCTTCAACTACATGTATTGTTTTAGCATATTTATCTAATTTATGATATATAAACGTGAAATCAGGTTTGAATTTTCACAATTTTTTCCTCTAAATTTTAAGAATTTTGTTTATTTTTAATCACAACCAAAACAAACCCCTTTAAAAGTAAATGTAGTTACTCCCTGTGATGAAAAGGTCTCCAGATAAAACTCTATTTCTTTCTAAGAAAGTGTTTTGGAAACATTACCAACATTTTTACCATGTAAAAGCTAAAACATAATTTTTACAGCTTATTAAATATATATCGGTATGACTGTGAAGGTGATAATTTGTGATTAAAAGAAACTGCACCTACTGCGCATTCCAAGGGAATCAGACCTTTTAAAAGCATACAAGGTCTCTTCTAAAGATGTATAAATATATTATAGACCAGAGAATAAAATGTGAGCTTCAAACACGTTAAGCTGCTCTCGAGATCCTTAGATACACAGCAGGATGTTTGTCCTAGTGATGCATGTTTCTCCATTAAAAATAATGACTGAATGCTTACAAATCGGAGTCTAGGGATGGAGGAAGGTTTAGGTCTTAAGCTAATTATTGCTTTAAATTGGTCAAAATAACCTAATTAATATCATAATTTCTCACATATGCATGACAACTCAATTGAGATTAGTGAAAAAAAAAAGTCCACTATACTAAGGCCAAACTGATAGGTAAAGACAAGGAAAATGAGTCCTAAAGCTTCATGGGGGCTAAAAGTGCCTCACCCCTGTAGACTAGTACTATAAATGACATCAGATTTTGTTTTGTGGCTTTAAAGCTTTAACTCCTTAGTGACAAGGCCAAATTTTTCAAATCTGACCAGTGTTTCTTTATGCAATAACTCTGGAATGTTTAAACATATACCAGAGATTTTGAGACTGTTTTTTTCATCACATTTTATACTTTATGTTAATGGTAAATTTAGGTCAATATATTTTACGATTATTTATAAAAAAATATTAGAAATTTGACAGAAATGTAAAAAAAATCTGCAATTTTCAAAATGTAAATGCTATCAGCTTTTACAGCGTTTTAGGAACCCATTTATTTTTGTGATCTTCCCAAGTTTAAACAATAATGTCTTGGTGTCCTCACCTGAGCCTGTATGTTAGTATTCCTACAGTTTCATTAAATTAGTGATACGTGTTAAAGTAAACAATTATCAAAAGACTGACCATCACTTCTAAAGAGAAAACTGGTGTGTACAGGTGCATACTAAGAGTAGCCGTCTCCATATATAACTAACAAATAAAGTAGCGCTCTTTAGTGCTATAGTATGCAAACATGAAGTATGACATTTGAATTGTGGCTGCTGGGCACACATGAATGACCAATTTATGGGCAAAGCATTCTCAATTCAATTTTTTCCTATTTTCTAGAGCAGTAGTGCAATTCAAATGTCATATTTCCATCGATATTGCCGTGTGAGGGCTTGGTTTTTGCAAGATGACTTGTACTTTTGTATGACATCATCTGTTTTATCATGTGATGTATTGGAAAGCAAGAAAAAAATTCCAAGTGCTGCTAAATAGTACAAAAGCGCAACTCAGTAATTGTTTTTGTGGTTTTTATTTACAGCATTCATTTTACAGTAAAAATGACTCGACAATATGATTATCCACATCAGTACAATTATTGAGATACGAAGCATGTATAGTTTTTGTTTTACTTAAAAAATGAAAAAAAATCAGGAATTTGTAAAAATAAATTTCTTTGTGATGCCATTTTCCGAGAGCTGAAACGTTTTCAGTTTTAAAGATATGGAATTGTGTTCGAGCCTTTTTTTTTACACGCAGAGCCGATGTTTTTATTGATATCATCTTAAGGAAAATGCAATGTTTTGATCACTGCTTATTACATTTTATTTTTTTTGTTGTTGCGCCCGGCCAAAAAACGCAATTCTGGCATTTTGTTTTTTTCTTCAGTACGCCGTTTACCAATCTGATTCATTTATTTTATATTTTCATAGAACATACTTTTACGAACGTAGAGATATCAAATATGTGTATTTTTTAGTTCTTAATTTTTAATGGGGGGAAAAGGAGGGTGATTTGAACTTTTATATATATTTTTTTTTCCTATTTTCAAAACTTTTTTGAGCTTTTTACTGTATTTGTTAGTTTTCTTAGTGGACTTCAACCTTCGATCATCTGATCGCTTGTGCTATACACAGCAATAGTATTGCTATGTATAGAAAAAAACAACGGTCTCCCATGAACGCCAGCCACAGGCTGGCTTTCACAGGAGTAACATCATGACAAGCACAGGGACTCCTGGCTGTCATGGCAACCCATTGCTGTAAATGATGCTGTCACAGATTGACACCCATGGCTGTTACAGACAGATTATGGCTGATTATTCCAGCCATCATCTGCCAGCAAAGATGCGGCCTTGGCTTGTGAGCCTGCATCAAATGTAAGAAGACGACATATGATGTACCGTGTACATATGTCGTTAATGGGTTAAAAATATTTTAGACAGCTTTTGTTTTTTTATAGCTTTGCTAGCTTTCAGATGATCAGCGATAGTTGGAGTAACTGTTACAGAATTTCACTGGAGCCCAGAAGCATTAAGGTATTCCTCTAAAATGATGTATAATAAATAAAAATATATATTTTTCAGTATGTATTGGAGCTTAAAAAAATAAATAAAACAAAGTACTAATCTAATAAAACAACATTCAGAAGACACAATAGGTAACTATGTGCTCAATTATAAATGCAATGTCTCATATAGTAGAACCTAATGAAGGTTAAAATGAAAACCTTATATATTTGCACTGATTTAGGGAATGACCTATATTTTTTTAGTATTTTAAAAGCCTAGCAAGCATTTCAGCTGGTAACCAGAGTGCCATCTGTTGTGCATTACATCTTAATCCTTAAACCGTCGATGCATTCCATGTGTCCCTTTTATCACTCGTCAGAATAAATAGCAACAAACACATTGCAGTCAAAAGTGAAAATGGGCAAATATTGAAATTATTTTATGTTAAACGTCTCAGCATTCAATCTCATGGTTGTAATTAACACGACATACAGTAGATCTTTGCATTAATAGAACATGATCAGAATAATGAATAGAATAGATAAAGTCTTTCAAGACCTAAGGACTCATTCAGACAACCATGTTTTTGGTTTATGTCCTGTTCACGTGGACAATGGACTGCACGTCAACAACACACAAACCGATTGTAGCCAATATGCACATGGGCAATTTTCCACGCAGAACAATAGTTTGCATTGAAATAAAAACACAGCATGCACTATTTTGGTCCCTTTTACTGTATGTTTGGCAGTGGCAGGACAGGTGGAGTATTATTTTTTTTCCAAGCCATGTATAATTCAGCAAAATGGCTTCCCTTTGACAACCATTTTTCTGAATTTATGCAAAGCAAATTTCAAAAACAATTAAAAATAATAGAAGGTCCAAGGCACCAAATGTTCTCCTCCAAAGAATATCTTTTAAGGTTTCCGCCATATACAGACTTTTTCAAGCCAAAATATAAGAGGTATACACTACATTTGGCTTGAAAAGGGCTTTAAATGGCTGAAACATATCTTGTATTTTATATGTTTTGTATGCGGTACCCAATAAAGAGATTCTTTGGAGGAGAACGTCTGGTGCCTTGGACCTTCGTTTATTTTTAATGATCTGGCAACACTGTGGGGAGTTGAACCAAGACTTCACAAACTGTGAGTTGTGCCAGGGAAATCACTTTGAATAGACCAGCAGTAATCTGCCATCATGTGGATATCCCAGTGTCCTCGGTATCTTTCTTCTATATTTGTTAAATCTTGGTAGAATAGTTCACCCTGCTCTTCACTTAGGCCACCAAGGTTTTCTGGGAAACAATCCAAGTGGCTATGGAGATAATGCATCTTGATACTTATTGCACAGCCAAAGTAACTGAAAGAAGATGGCATTATATCTACTAGCATATATTTTTTAGCATATGATTAGTTATTAGTAGTGTTGAGCGATATCTTCCGATATAAGGAAATATCGGATCGGATTGGATCGGGCCGATACCCAAAAAGTATCGGATATCGCCGATTCCGATTAGTGTTGAGCCACCCCCGTAGTGTTCGAGTTCGGTTCGGTTCGTCGAACACCCGTGTGTTCGCCGAACTGTTCGTCGAACTGTTCGTCGAACACCTTCGAACACCGTTAAAACCAATGGCAGGCAAACAAAAACACATAGAAACACATAGAAAACACCTTCAAAGGTGTCCAAAAGCTGACAAACTGCTCAGAAGACACAACTAACACATGGAAAAGTGACAAGTACATATAGTCATGCGAAAAGAAAAGAGGTGGAGGAGTAAAAGGAGGGGGAGACACAGATATAGGCATGTCATGCCCTTCTAAAATCCAAAAAGTGAGAAGCCGAGACGGCCAGTCCGCTCCTGCCCGTGCCACCTCCGTGTCGCCGGGTTTGTGCCAGAGCCGCGGTGAACCCTGACGGCCAGCCCCCCTCTCCCAATACTGGTGCCTGTCCGCTGGTGGGTCGAGAGAGCCCCCCTGTGGTGGAGGCAGCTCTAAGCTTTTTAATTTAAATTGTCCCTCTAATTTGAATGAATACACTTTAAATCCATTTACAAGGATCTATTGGAGGGCAAGTCTCATGCCAGCAGCCGCGTAATTCCAGCTCCAGTAGCGTCCACTAAAGCTGCTGCAGTTAAAAAGCTTTTATAAGGATCGAGCTCGGCTGTCCACCGCAAGGCATCCTAGTGCCAGTCCCAGCCCCTATGCCTTGGGGTGCCTCCTGATGCTCTTCACTAAGTATCCCGTGGTCCCGAAGCATTTCCTTTGAAAAAATTAAGTGTCCAAACTACAGGTGGTGTAGCTTGCTTAACAGCCGGGATAATCCGCTGACTAGCAGACACTGCTACTAGGCACAAAGTATTTCCTGGGCTAGATGCAGTTAAAAATTTGTAAGTAGATACTCTCGTTGGATGCTGAGAAAGCATTCCATAGAGTCTCCTGGCACGCCATATATGATTCTCTTAAAAAGCTTGGGGTAGGGGTCTAGGGGACCCTTTTATAGCCAAAATCACGGCCCTGTATCACAATACGTCACCTAGGCTGAAGATAAATGGAACTGTAGCACCGAGGGCTCGGTTGCTACAGACGTATTGCACCTCACCCAGAGGTGTGATATCTCACTCTCAGATAAGGATGGAGTGTGGATCAGGACCCGACACCTGCATGCATTACACCACATTGCCGTGGGGCAGGGCGACCAATATGCCCCTGAGATGGGCACGACAGTCCCTGTCCCTGGCTGGAGTGGGGGGAGGGAACACTGAGGAAGGGGAACCCTGCAGTGCAGGAGCAGGGAGGAAGCAGTTCCTGGGTGCATTAAGAAGGGAGTATAAAAGGTGGGCACCATCTTAGTTCAGTGCAGAGAAGTCTGAGCAGAAGTGGCAGGGAGCAGGGGCTCTGCATGAGCTCTGCTCCGGAGGCGGGCCTAGTAACAGAGGCCCAGGCCTGCAAGAGGGAGAAGGAAGGAAGAGGAGCGGAGAAGGCTCCAGGAACGAGGAATGAAGGGATCCCAGGGGTGCGGACGGGCGAGTCGCCACCGCACGCCCGAATCCACCTGCGTGGAGGGGTCAGGCCAAAGGGGGAGACCGGTCCCCGAACTAGTGGAGGCAGGAAACGACCCTCAGCTAGAAACCGGAGGCTCTGACATTTTATGTGGCGCAGCCCCTTGCTCCACCCGCTAGGAAGGCACCACATAGGGTCAGGGAAACTGGCGCCAAGTTTACCAAGAGGAGGCCCGAGGCAGCCGGACAGAAGTGTTGGTAAGAAAGGCCAGACAAAGGACACACAAAGGGGGTCCTGTGAAGCGCTCCAAAGTTATCTGGGAGTTGTCTGAGCCCCTCACCTGGTGAGCACAGTATGACGTGGGCAGCCGTTACCTGCAGACGTGGTCTGGATAATAAGAACTGTGAGTAAAGGCCCTGAACTGCATCACTGACTCCGTGTCGTTACTGCTGCTGCCCTGCACCATCACCCCCATCCTCCGCATACACTGCCCTGAGGCTATACTCCTCCCATGGGGAGTTATGCTACGCTCTGCTGCACCCACAACACCAGCCTTAGCGGTCTGCCCTGTAGCGGCGGTTCACTCTGACCGCAATCCACGGGTGGCGTAGTCGGACATTTAAACATCAAAACCACATAAATAGTTCCGCCACTGGTTTGACCGCCCTGAGCCACGGAACCGGATCGCCGCCACGAAGACTACAACCACCAGCATCCACCAAAAAGGGTCCAGCTCCGGGTGTCCCAAGGCCCAGGGGGTGCGTCAGAACATTTTCATCACCTTTCACAATCACCAATGGGACAAGGCAGGGATGTCCTCTGTCCCCTCTCTTATACATCCTAGTGACGGAGCACCTGCTCTCATCAATTCGCCATAACCCCAATATTAGGTGGATTGAGGTGGGAGGCACCGAGTACAAGTGCTCTCTATTTGCTGATGATGTCCTAGTATATATCACTCAATCACATATATCCATCCCTGCTGTTATGGCTGAAATAGATCACTTTGTTACATGGTAAAATTTTAAAATCAATGCAGCGAAGTCTGAGGCCCTCGATGTCTCCCTCCCTAAATCCATATAGGATTCCATCCAGTCCAACTTTCCCTTTGCCTGGCCCTCACAGGGTATCAAATACTTAGGAATTCCTATTCATAGAGACCTCTCCCATCTATGTTATCTTAATTTTGGGCCCTTTATTGAACAATTCCATACAGACCACGGTTGGCAAGTTAGAACTGTAAGATTCACTACGTGAACCACTGGTGTTTTGTGGAAAAGCACATGTACACCGCGTTCCAAATTATTATGCAAAAAGTGTTTAGGAGTGATAAGGGAAGAATTTGTTTGTTTGTCAGTTAAACTCATTGATGGTGATGTGTGTCAGGGCTCTTTATATCACTGTAAGCAATTGCAGACACCTGTGCTAATTAGTTTGGCAGGTGTGTCCAATGAAAGGCAAGACTACTTAAGAAGGCTCTCTCACATTATTAAGCAGCCTACATTTTCTGCCAAAATGGGAAAGAAAAAGGATGTGTCGGCTGCTGAGAAGCAACAAATTGTGGAGTGTTTAGGTCAAGGCATGACTACAATCAACATTGTGCGATGATCAGGATGAAGTGTCTTGGCAATCAAGAAGTATGTAGCTGATTCACAGTACACACGTGTGCGTGCTGATAAGGGCAAATTGAGGACTCTTTCCTACAGGCAATTACGTCAGGTTGAAAGAGCAGCGGCAAAAAAGCCTTGTCATAGCAGCAGACAAGTTTTTGAAGCTGCTTGTGCCTCCAACGTCCCCCGAACAACAAGATGCAGGGTCCTTCAGAGGTTTGCAGCTGTGCATACGCCATCCTGTCGACCTCCTCTATCCACTTCACACAAGCAGAAACGGCTCCAGTGGGCCAAACATTACATGAAGACTGATTTCAAAACTGTTTTGTTCACGGATGAGTGCCGTGCAGCGCTCGATGGTCCAGATGAATGGAGTGGAGGATGGCTGGTTGATGGACACCCCACGCAAACACGGCTACAGCACCAACAAGGAGGAGGTGGAGTAATGTTTTGGGCTGGAATCATGGGGAGAGAGATTGTCGGCCCCTTTAGGATCCCTGAAGGCGCTAAAGATGAACTCCATAATGTATGTGGATTTTCTCAAACAGCACTTCCTGCCATGGTTCAAGAAGAAGAACCGTGTATTTCACAGCAAGATCATTTTTCTGCATGATAATGCACCATCTCATGCTGCACATAAAACATCTGCATCTCTGGCTGATATGGGCATAAAAGGGGACAAACTTATGGTGTGACCCCCATGCTCCCCTGACCTCTACCCCATTCAGAACCTTTGGAGCATCATTAAAAGGAGTGTCTATGATGGCGGGAGGCAGTTCACATCTAAGCAACAGCTCTGGGAGGGTATTCTGTCCTCATGCAAAACAATTGAAGCAGAAACCATCCAAAACCTGACAAATTCAATGGACGAGAGAGTTCAGAAGCTCCTTTCGAACAAGGGGTCCTATGTGAAAATGTAACATCACCTAGAATAAAGTTTTGAGGCGAAAACTGTTTGATTTCAGTTTCTAACAACCTGCTAATGCTTATAATTTCAAAAATGACCATTTTTTTGGTCTTTATTAAAATGAAAAGGTTGATCGAAAAGTTTGGGGGATCTAAGAGTGTGGCAACCCAGTAGTCATGATTACTTCGAATTCTGACAATATGAGGGTCATGCTGCAGGTAGTGCAGCAAGAAGGCACTTATGTGTCTTGCGCATCTCGGAGCCCCAAAATTATTTTCCGGGCTAGATGCAGCTAAAAATTATTTTTAATTTTAAATCTGGTGAAGCTTATTATAGATGGCCTAATAGGATCAGTGCTGCACACTGCTACAAAGCCCAAATTATTTTCCAGTCAAGATACAGATAAACATGATTAGTAATTTGAAAGCTTAAAACGGTTGGTAGGGTGATTTTAACCAATCATCAAGCTTTTACTCTCCCCAGGATGACACAGGGGTAGAAATGTCGTTTCGGATCCATGATTTGTTCATCTTTATGAACGTGAGTCTGTCTACATTATCAGTGGAGAGCCGCGTGCGCTTATCTGTCAGCACACCACCAGCAGCGCTGAACACACGTTCAGACAGAACGCTGGCTGCGGGGCATGACAAGATCTCCAAGGCGTAAGTGGCTAGCTCCGGCCATTTATCCAGATTGGAAGCCCAAAAAGAGCAAGGGTCCAGTGACACAGTCGTGGCTTCAATGTTTACTTGGAGATACTCCTGTACCATCGTCTCTAGGCATTGACTATGTGTCAGACTTCTTGTCTCCTGTGGCCTTGCAAAGGATGGGCTAAAAAAGTGGTGAAATGATTCCGCAAAATTGATGTTACCAGCAGATACTGTGGTTCTGTTACGGTTTGAGTGCTGAACACTTGACGGTCCCACGGTTGGCAAGTTGGAACTGTGAGATTCACTACGTGCACCACTGGTATTTTGTGGAAAAGCACATGTAAGATTCTGCAACAGTCTCTGCTGATACTCCTGCATGCGTGCATCCCTTTCTATGGCAGGAATAATTTCTGCAAATTTACTTTTTTACCGGGGATCTAACAGTGTGGCAACCCAGTAGTCAGGATTATTTCTAATTTTCACACTTCGAGGGTCATGTTGCAGGTAGTGCAGCAAGAAGGCACTCATGTGTGTTGCGCATCCAGGAGCACCAAGTCCCTGTTGTGTTGGTGGCGAGGTAACAATCATGCTTCCTTCCTCTGTCCTCTCCCCCCAACCTCGCACAACAGAAATGTGATCAAGGTCTCCCTCATCTGATGAGTCTTCCATCAGTTCGTCCTCCACTTCTTCCTGGGCTCCTGCACCTTCCTCACTAGTCTGGCTGCTACCATGCGCCCTGGTTAAACCATCTCCCCCACCCTCACATGCCTGCCGCCTTGGTGCTGCCGACCGTCTGGACCTTGCAGATGTTAGCCCTTCCGCATACAACTCCTCCTCCTCTACTTCCTCCACCTCCTCTTGTGCCACCACCTGACTCCGAATTCTGTTTAACATGTGCTCCAGCATGTAAATCACCGGAATAGTCATGCTGATAATGGCATCGTCAGCACTAAACATCTTCGTCGCCATTTCAAAACTGTGCAGAAGGGTGCATAGGTCCCTGATCTGAGACCACTCCTCCAGCGTGATTTGTCCCACCTCTGAATCTCGTTGGCACAGGCTATACGTCAGAACGTATTGCACCAGGGCTTGTCGGTGCTGCCACAGTCGCTGCAACATGTGCAGAGTTGAATTCCACCGGGTAGGCACATCGCATTTTAGCCGGTGAAGTGGCAGGCCCAACGACTTCTGTAGAGATGTAAGTCGCTGAGCTGCGGGATGCGAACGGCGGAAGTGAGCACACAGCGACCGTGCCCTCTGCAGAAGGCCATCTAGTCTGGGATAGTGGGCTAAAAATTGCTGGACAACCAGGTTCAACACGTGAGCCATACAAGGCACGTGTGTGACATTGCCCCGGCGAAGGGCCGCACCCAGGTTTGCAGCATTGTCGCACACGGCCTTCCCTGGTTTCAGGTCCAGTGGAGACAACCATTGATGAAATTGGTTCTCCAGAGCTGACCACAACTCCTCAGCTGTGTGACTCACATTTCCCAGACATTTCAATGTAAAAACCGCCTGATGACGTTGAGCCCTACTGCCAGCATAGTAAGGAGGTGTGCAGGATCCCTTCTGCGCAGTTAGAAAGCTTGTGGCATGACCAGACAGGCTTTGGGTGCAGGTGGAAGACCGAGAGGAGGTTGAGGAGGCAGAAGCAGTGGAGGAAAAATGACATAAAGAGGATTGACGCACAACTCGTGGGGACGGCAAGACTTGGACAGCAGCCCCTTGTCCTGCTGTCACCATAGTTACCCAGTGCCCAGTCAGCGACATGTAACGCCCCTGTCCATGCCTACTCGTCCAAGTGTCTGTGGTGAAATACACCCTGTCACACACAGAGTTTCTCAAAGAAGCGGTGATGTTGTGTGCGACATGCTGGTGGAGCGCAGGCACACCTTTCTTTGAGAAGTAGTGCCGACTGGGCATCTGGTACTGGGGCACTGCGACGGACATAAGGTCTCGAAAATCCTCTGTGTCCACCAGGCGGAAAGGCAGCATTTCTGTAGCCAAGAGCTTGCAGATGGTGAAATTCAACCTCTTAGCTTTCTCATGGCTAGGAGGAAATGGTCTTTTACTTGTCCACATCTGAGGGACCGAGGGCTGGCTATTGTGCTTAGACGGGGTTGATAAGGGTGTCCCCGGCAAACTGCCGGTCTGTGAGGAAGATGCAGGCGGACATGTTAGGTTGCCTTGATCCAAAGGTGGTGCTATCGATGTCGGACAGCGCTCAAGACCAGCTGGTGTTACCACCTCCAAAGAAAATGATGACCTGCCAATCACGCTGGCTGTTGCGGGTAAAGAGGTGGCAGGTCTGCGCCCCAAAACAGGTGTGACTGCTGTCCCCCCAGTCACAGAGGATGAAGAGGCCGCGGATGCACAATATATGGCAGACGGTGGTTGGCCCGGCCGGCTAGACCGCATTGTAGCACACTGAGCTTCCCACTGCAACTTATGCTTCATGTCCATGTGCCGGTTCATGCATGAAGTACTCAAACTATGTATTTTTTGGCCTCTACTTAGCTTTTGCTGACAAATGTTACAGATAACACGAGTTGGGTCATCTTTATCGATCTGAAAAAATGCCCAGGCTATGCAAGGCTTAGCACCCATGCGACCTGAAGAGCCACCACGACTTGTGGTGAGAGGCAGAGTTGTGTTTGAGGATGCAGTTGTTGACGTGCTTCCAGTACTACGTCTCTGTCCAGGAAGGCGCAACCTGACCTCGTCGTCACTAGCATCTTCCTCCACCTCCTCTGCTGACCTCATCTCTTGGCTGACTGTGGGTTGACAGTAAGTGGGATCTCCGACCTCATCATCATCACCCTGTGCGTTATCACACCCGTCGTCCTCAGAGCCAACCTGTTCCTGCCCTGACAAAAAACTAAAGTTGTCGCTCCAATCAGGTATTTGAGTCTTATCATCGTCTTCCTCATTGTCTCCACCAACAGGAGTTACAGTTTGGGAATGAGGGTCTACATTATGGTCAGAACCTTCTGCGTCTGGTCCTGGATCCGACTCATAAAGATTCTGGGCATCAGTGCAGATCATTTCCTCGTCTGGATTCACAGAAGCGCTGGAGTCGACCTCTGATTCCCAGGCTATAGTATGAGTAAACAGCTCTGCAGACTCAACCATCTGTTCTACCTCATACTCAGACGGTCAGCTGGAGATTTGGGAGCTGTGAGGAAGCAAGTGCGATTTGGGTGACACCTTTGAGGACTGGAGTATTTGTGATGTTGAAGTTGATGTGGAGGAGAGCCCACTTAAAGGAGCACTTGATATCCGTTGAAGCACCTGCTGTTTTTGTGCCTCATCTGGAATTTGTAGCGATTGGCGTGGCCGTAAGAAAGGGATCTTATCACATTGTCCGCTAAAAGAAGTAGACATTTTAGTTTGGCTGGAAGATGGTCTTTCTTCTGCACCTACCCCACGGACACAACCTTTTTTCCCCTTCCCAACACGCCTATTCCCCTTTCCACCGGCAGCAGGCCTTTTTCCACTCATTTTGGTGGTTAACTAATTCACAACTCTGGAGTTGTTTGCACAAAAAAACAATGGATGGTAACCGAGCAGAGCTGAGTGGCCAAACTGTGGTATTAGGCCAAAACTATTGGCTGGGTTAGATGCAGAAAAAAATTATTTTTAATTTGCAACCTGATGGAGGTCAGTATAGATGGACTAATAGACCAAGTCCCACACACCGCTAGAAGCCCAAATATTTTTTCAGAGCTAGATGCAGAAAAATTTTTTATTCAATTTGCAACCTGATGGAGGTCAGTATAGATGGACTAATAGACCAAGTCCCACACACTGCTAGAAGCCCAAATATTTTTTCAGAGCTAGATGCAGAAAAAAATTATTTTTAATTTGCAACCTGATGGAGGTCAGTATAGATGGACTAATAGACCAAGTCCCACACACTGCTAGAAGCCCAAATATTTTTTCAGAGCTAGATGCAGAAAAAAATTATTTTTAATTTGCAACCTGATGGAGGTCAGTATAGATGGACTAATAGACCAAGTCCCACACACTGCTAGAAGCCCAAATATTTTTTCAGAGCTAGATGCAGAAAAAAATTATTTTTAATTTGCAACCTGATGGAGGTCAGTATAGATGGACTAATAGACCAAGTCCCACACACCGCTAGAAGCCCAAATATTTTTTCAGAGCTAGATGCAGAAAAAAATTATATTCAATTTGCAACCTGCTGGACGTCAGTATAGAAGGACTAATAGAACAAGTCCCACACACTGCTAGAAGCCCAAATATTTTTTCAGAGCTAAATGAAGAAAAAAATTATTTTTAATTTGCAACCTGATGGAGGTCAGTATAGATGGACTAATAGACCAAGTCCCACACACTGCTAGAAGCCCAAATATTTTTTCAGAGCTAGATGCAGAAAAAAATTATTTTTAATTTGCAACCTGATGGAGGTCAGTATAGATGGACTAATAGACCAAGTCCCACACACCGCTAGAAGCCCAAATATTTTTTCAGAGCTAGATGCAGAAATTTTTTTTATTCAATTTGCAACCTGATGGAGGTCAGTATAGATGGACTAATAGACCAAGTCCCACACACTGCTAGAAGCCCACATATTTTTTCAGAGCTAGATGCAGAAAAAAATTATTTTTAATTTGCAACCTGATGGAGGTCAGTATAGATGGACTAATAGACCAAGTCCCACACACTGCTAGAAGCCCAAATATTTTTTCAGAGCTAGATGCAGAAAAAAATTATTTTTAATTTGCAACCTGATGGAGGTCAGTATAGATGGACTAATAGACCAAGTCCCACACACCGCTAGAAGCCCAAATATTTTTTCAGAGCTAGATGCAGAAAAAAATTATATTCAATTTGCAACCTGCTGGACGTCAGTATAGAAGGACTAATAGAACAAGTCCCACACACTGCTAGAAGCCCAAATATTTTTTCAGAGCTAAATGAAGAAAAAAATTATTTTTAATTTGCAACCTGATGGAGGTCAGTATAGATGGACTAATAGACCAAGTCCCACACACTGCTAGAAGCCCAAATATTTTTTCAGAGCTAGATGCAGAAAAAAATTATTTTTAATTTGCAACCTGATGGAGGTCAGTATAGATGGACTAATAGACCAAGTCCCACACACCGCTAGAAGCCCAAATATTTTTTCAGAGCTAGATGCAGAAAATTTTTTTATTCAATTTGCAACCTGATGGAGGTCAGTATAGATGGACTAATAGACCAAGTCCCACACACTGCTAGAAGCCCAAATATTTTTTCAGAGCTAGATGCAGAAAAAAATTATTTTTAATTTGCAACCTGATGGAGGTCAGTATAGATGGACTATTAGACCAAGTCCCACACACTGCTAGAAGCCCAAATATTTTTTCAGAGCTAGATGCAGAAAAAAATTATTTTTAATTTGCAACCTGATGGAGGTCAGTATAGATGGACTAATAGAACAAGTCCCACACGCTGCTAGAAGCCCAAATATTTTTTCAGAGATAAATGAAGAAAAAAATTATTTTTAATTTGCAACCTGATGGAGGTCAGTATAGATGGACTAATAGACCAAGTCCCACACACTGCTAGAAGCCCAAATATTTTTTCAGAGCTAGATGCAGAAAAAAATTATTTTTAATTTGCAACCTGATGGAGGTCAGTATAGATGGACTAATAGACCAAGTCCCACACACCGCTAGAAGCCCAAATATTTTTTCAGAGCTAGATGCAGAAAAAAATTATATTCAGTTTGCAACCTGATGGAGGTCAGTATAGATGGACTAATAGAATGATGCTATGCCCAAAAGATTTTACTTCACTAGGTGCAGTAAAAAAATTGGTATTCTATACACAGGTGGTATATCTTGCAACACAGATAGGCTACTCCACTGACTAACACACTCTGCAATAGGCCAAAAAGGATTAGCTTTGCTAGATTCAGCCAAATGCTGTGAAAAAAACTTGCACAGCACTGGCACAGACCTGCCTGGCAAAAACTGATAGGAACTGATGTAACCTAGTCCTGAAAAGGACTCCAATTACAATTAGTCTTTACTCCCACAATCTATCTATTTAAGAGCACAGACCTGCCTGATAAAAGTCGTAGGAAATGCTGTAACCTAGTCCTTAAAAGGACTGCAATCACAACTATTCCCTACTCCCAAGCTATCTGTATATTTGTGCGAAAATTGGCTTGAAATTAACAAGGTATAGCGCACACAGCAACAGCGGTGCCGTCTAACACGCAGCTGCAGCAGTGAGAAAATGGTGGCGACGGGGAAAATGGCTTGGTCTTATAGGGCAAGGACATGTGACATACACTGCCAATCACACATGCCCTTGCTTGTGTGAAAAAAAGCACTTCGCTCCGTGTGTGCGCTGCTGATAGGCTGACAGATTGCACCTCCCCACTGCAAATGCGGGAAAGAGAAAAAAAAATGGAGATCTTCATTGTTCCTGCAGAGATCCATCCCCTGCCCCTCCCCCCGCCCCGCTGTACACTCAAACTGCGTATTAACATTAATTTTCATCATTACTGAGAAAAAATCCAGTTATGATTTTGGTGCACGAACAGTTATCGAACATAACCTCGAACAGCCGAATTTTTCTCAAATTGTTCGTGTTCGCCGACCGGCTCGAACACCGCCCAAAACAGCTCGAATTTGAGATTGGCGAACAGTTCGAGTAGAACAACGCTCATCTCTAATTCCGATACCGGAAAACAATGCAAGTCAATGGGACACAAATATCGGAATGAAAATAAACCCTTTCTTTCCTTGTAGGTTAATTCTACATGAAGGAAAACAACTAACAATAATGTAGAATGTATTGGGGGAGGTAGTTGCCCAAATCGATGGGAACAGTGCTCACAGTGAAACATGAAAAGCCGGCAAATCAGCAGCGGCATACACCGGTACCCGACAATTTAGAACAGAAAGAATAGAGCTTCACACATAGATTAGATAGATAGAAACATGTCAGTCACATATATATGAAGTACAGTGACAGTGTTGGTTACTGTACTTGTCATTTAGTGTAAAGGATTTATTTAAAAAAATATTAGTGTTTTCATGCACCGTCTCTTTAAAAAAGCCGGCCGGCAATTCATCAGCGGTACCCGACAATTTATAACAGAAAAAAAAAAGAGCATCACACATAGATTAGATAGATAGAAACATGTCAATCACATATATATGAAGTACAGTGACAGTGTTGGTTACTGTACTTGTCATTTAGTGTAAAGGATTTATTTAAAAAAATAATAGTGTTTTCATGCACCGTCTCTTTAAAAAAGCCGGCCGGCAATTCAGCAGCGGTACCCGACAATTTTTTTAACAGAAAGAATAGAGCATCACACATAGATTAGATAGATAGAAACATGTCAGTCACATATATATGAAGTACAGTGACAGTGTTGATTACTGTACTTGTCATTTAGTGTTAAATAAAGGATTTATTAAAAAAAAAATTGGTGTGTGATTCCCCGTAATTTTAGTCTCTAGCGGAGGTTAAGCAGACAGCTGGGGCAGATGTTTGAAGCCTGGGACGGGGGTAATACCCACGGAGCTCCCCAGGCTACTAATATAAGCCCCCAGCTGAATACCTAGCCTTTACTAGCTATTAAAATGGGGGACCCCCCCACAAAAATGACGTGAGGTCCCCCCTATTTTAATAGCTAGCAAAGGCTAGGCAGACAGCTGGGGGCTGATATTAATAGCCCAGGAAGGGTGCCATGAATATTGGCCCCCTCCCAGGCTAGAAACACCAGCCGTCAGCCGCCCCAGAAATGGCGCATCCATAGGATGCCGTCACAGCCAGACACTGAGGAGCACAAGCATGTCTGCGCTTCTCAGTGTCTGCGGGATGACAGGGTGGATGGCAGCTTTCTGCTGCGATCCAGCCTGTCATCTCGATGTAGCAGAGCTGAATCTGTCCTGGGAACCATGGAAAGGTAAGGATGATGTTGCTTTATTATTTTACTTTTATTGCAGGAGATCGTTGGCTTCAGCTGGAATGGGCATGACGGTAAGTAGAGTTTAATTTAGAACAATAAAGAATTGTGTGTTTATTTCAATTAAAGGACTTTATTCTGGGTGTTGTGTTTTTTTTAAATACTTTACTATAAATTCATGGCGGTCATGTCTAATATTGGTGTGACCCCATGAATTTCGGGCTTAGGGCCAGCGGATAATACAAAGCTGGCCCTAACCCCTTTATTACCCAGTGAGCCACCGCACCAGGGCCCTGGATGAGCTGGATACAGCGCCAGAAGATGGCGCATCTATGAACGCAACATTTTCTGGGGTGGCTGCGGACTGCAGTTCACAGCAGGGGGGGCCCACAAAGCTTGGGCCACCCTGCGCTGTGGATTCCAGCCCCCAGCTGCTTAGTTGTACCTGGCTGGACACAAAAATAGGGCAAAGCCCCAAGTATTTTTTTTTTTTTTACTTATTTCATGAAATTCATGAAATAATAAAAAAAAAGGGCTTCCCTATATTGTTGTGTCCGGCCAGGTACAAATAGGCAGCTGGGAGTTGGGGGCAGCCCATTCCTCGATGCTGTACCTGGCTGGCATACAAAAATATGGCAAAGCCCACATCAAAATTTTTGGGAAAAATTAATTAAAAAATAAATAATAATTTAGGGACTGCATCTTTATTAACCCCTCAAGTGTCATTTAGTGTTAAAATAAAGGATTAATTAAAAAAAAAATTGGCGTAGTCTCTAGCGGAGGTTAAGCAGATGGCTGGGGCAGATGTTTGAAGCCTGGGAAGGGGGTAATACCCACGGAGCTTCCCAGGCTACTAATATCAGCCCCCAGCTGAATACCTATCCTTTACTAGCTATTAAAATGGGAGACCCCCCCAAAAAATGACGTGGGATCCCCCATATTTTAATAGCTAGCAAAGGCTAGGCAGACAGCTGGGGGCTTATATTAATAGCCCAGGAAGGGTGCCATGAATATTGTCCCCCTCCCAGGCTAGAAACACCAGCCGTCAGCCTCCCCAGAAATTGAGCATCCATAGGATGCGCCAATTCTGGCACTTAGCCTCGCTCTTCCACGCTGCCCTTGTGCGGTGGCAGGGGGTAATAGTGGTGGGGTTCATGTCAGCGCCAGCTGCCATGAAGCCCAGGTTAGTAATGATGGGCGTCTATAAGACACCCCCATTACTAACCTACAAAGTGTTAAAAAGAAAACACACACTACACCCAGAAAAAAATAATTTATTTGAAATAAAACACACCATTTTATTTAATTCTTAGTTTACTAAAAAAAAATAGTTACCTGTCCACGTTCCTGTGCTGATCTCCCACGCACAGCTGTCACATCTGGAGATGGAGACAGCTGTGCACAGCTGCTGTAAGCTCACACTGCCGGGAACACGTCCGCTCCCGGCAGCGGGAGCCACTGACTGAGGTCACCGGAGTGCATTCAGTCAGCGCAGCTCCGGAGACCTCCTTTACGGCACTGCTGTACCGTGGGAATTTCTCACGGTACAGCAGGGCCGAAAAGGAGCTGACCGGAGCAGCGCTGCCTGAACTCTGGCGAACCCGCTCATGCAATGACGGGGCTGCTTTACGGCCCCGTCATTCTAGCGGCGGCGGCAGTGGTTTAGAGCGGTCACATTCTATGTGGCTGCTCTAAACTGGAGATCTTCGTGGGACACTCGTGGACTACTACGAAGGGGTAAGGATAAGGTTGTGGTTTATTATTTTATATTTTATTACAGGAGATCGATGGCTTCGGGGAATTAGGTGTAGAGATGAGCGGTGTTCGACTAGAACTGTTCGCCAATCTCAAATTCGAGCTGTTTTGGGGGTGTTCGAGTTGTTCGACGAACCCGAACGATTTGCGAAAAATTCGGCTGTTCGAGGTTATGTTCGATAACTGTTCGTGCACCAAAAGCGTGTCCTGCATGTCTGGCGCTATTTAGAGCACCAATCATGCAGGGATTGTCTGCCACTCACTGTAATGCCACAGCCATGGAGGTTGTGGCATTACAGTGATTGCCCAAATCGATGGGAACAGTGCCAACAGTGAAACATGAAAAGCCGGCAATTCAGCAGCGGCATAGACCGGTACCCGACAATTTAGAACCGAAAGAATAGAGCTTCACACATAGATTAGATAGATATAAACATGTCAGCCACATATATACGAAGTACAGTGAAAGTGCTGCTTACTGTACTTGTCATTTAGCGTAAAGGATTTATCAAAAAAAATAATAGTGTTTTCATGCACCGTCTCTTTAAAAAAGCCGGCCGGCAATTCAGCAGCGGTACCCGACAATTTAGAATAGAAGGAATAGAGAATCACACATAGATTAGATAGATAGAAACATGTCAGTCACATATATATGAAGTACAGTGATAGTGTTGGTTACTGTACTTGTCATTTAGTATTAAAATAAAGGATTTATTATTAAAAAAATTGGCGTGGGGTTCCCCTTAATTTTAGTCTCTAGCGGAGGTTAAGCAGACAGCTGGGGCAGATGTTTGAAGCCTGGGAAGGGGGTAATACCCACGGAGCTTCCCAGGCTACTAATATCAGCCCCCAGCTGAATACATAGCCTTTACTAGCTATTAAATGGGGGACCCCCCCAAAAAAATGACGTGGGGTCCCCCCTAATTTAATAGCTAGCAAAGGCTAGGCAGACAGTTGGGGGCTGATATTAATAGCCCAGGAAGGGAGCCATGAATATTGGCCCCCTCCCAGGCTAGAAACACCAGCCGTCAGCCGCCCCAGAAATGGCGCATTCATAGGATGCGTCAATTCTGGCACTTGGCCTCGCTCTTCCACGCTTCCCTGTAGCGGTGGCAGGGGGTAATAGGGCTGGGGTTGATGTCAGCTTATAATGCCAGCTGACATCAAGACCAGGTTAGTAATGGAGAGGTGTCTATAAGACACCCCCATTACTAACCCCATAGTCAAAGTTAAAAAAAACACAAACACCCAGAATAAAGTCCTTTAATTGAAATAAAGACACAATTCTTTATTGTTCTAAATTAAACCATACTTACCGTCACGCCCATTCCAGCTGAAGCCAACGATCTCCTGTAATAAAAATAAAATAATAAAGCAACATCATCCTTACCTTTCCATGGTTCCCACGACAGCTTCAGCTCTGCTACATCGAGATGACAGGCTGGACCGCAGCAGAACGCTGCCATCCAGCCTGTCATCCCGCAGACACTGAGAAGCGCAGGCTTGCTTGCGCTCCACATTGTCTCTCTGTGACGGCATAAAGATGAGCCGAGGTCATGTCCAATGAACTCGGCTCACCTCATGCACGTCACTTACAGCGTGGGAGAATTCTCACGCTGAAGCGCTGAGTGCAGGAGAATTTTCCCACGCTGTCAGTGAGGTGCATGAGGTGAGCTGAGTTCATTGGACATGAGCTCACCTCATGCTCGTCACTGACAGCGTGGGAGAATTCTCCTGCACTCAGCGCTTCAGCGTGAGAATTCTCCCACGCTGTCAGTGACGTGCATGAGGTGAGCCGAGTTCATTGGACATGACCTCGGCTCATCTGGATGCCGTCACAGCGAGACACTGAGGAGCGCAAGCATGCCTGCTCTTCTCAGTGTCTGCGGGATGACAGGCTGGATGGCAGCGTTCTGCTGCGGTCCAGCCTGTCATCTCGATTTAGCAGAGCTGAAGCTGTCGTGGGAACCATGGAAAGGTAAGGATGAGGTTGGTTTATTATTTTTCTTTTATTGCAGGAGATCGTTGGCTTCAGCTGGAATGGGCGTGATGGTAAGTATGGTTTAATTTAGAACAATAAAGAATTGTTTTTATTTCAATTAAAGGACTTTATTCTGGGTGTTGTGTTTTTTTTAAATACTTTACTAGAAATTCATGGCGGTCATGTCTAATTCTGGCGTGACCCCATGAATTTTGGGCTTGGGGCCAGCTGATAATACCAAGCTGGCCCTAACCCCTTTATTACCCAGTGAGCCACCGCACCAGGGCCCTGGATGAGTTGGGTACAGCGCCAGAAGATGGCGCTTCTATGAACGCGCCATTTTCCGGGGTGGCTGCGGACTGCAATTTGCAGCGGGTGGGGCCCAGAAAGCTTGGGCCTCCCTGCGCTGCAGATTCCAGCCCCCAGCTGCCTAGTTGTACCTGGCTGGACACAAAAATAGGGCGAAGCCCCACGTATTTTTTTTTAAATTATTTCATGAAATTCATGAAATAATTAAGAAAAAAAGGCCTTCCCTATATTGTTGTGTCCGGCCAGGTACAAATAGTCAGCTGGTGGTTGGGGGCAGCCCGTTCCTGCCTGCTGTACCTGGCTGGACACAAATATAGTGCGAAGCCCCACTTCAATTTTTTTTAATTATTTCATGAAATTCATGAAATAATTAAGAAAAAAAGGCCTCCCCTATATTGTTGTGTCCGGCCAGGTACAAATAGGCAGCTGATGGTTGGGGGCAGCCCATTCCTGCCTGCTGTACCTGGCTGGACACAAATATAGTGCGAAGCCCCACTTCAATTTTTTTTAATTATTTCATGAAATAATTAAAAAAAAATTGACGTGGGGCTTCGCACTATATTTGTGTCCAGTCAGGTGCAGCAGGCAGGAACGGGCTGCCCCCAACCACCAGCTGCCTATTTGTACCTGACCGGACACAACAATATAGGGAAGCCCTTTTTTCTTAATTATTTCATGAAATAATTTAAAGAAAATTGACGTGGGGCTTCGCCCTGTTTTTGTGTCCAGCCAGGTACAACTAGGCAGCTGGGGGCTGGAATCCGCAGCGCAGGGAGACCCAAGCTTTCTGGGCCACCCCCGCTGCAAATTGCAGTCCGCAGCCACCCCGGAAAATGGCGCGTTCATAGAAGCGCCATCTTCTGGCGCTGTACCCAACTCATCCAGGGCCCTGATGCGGTGGCTCACTGGGTAATAAAGGGGTTAGGGCCAGCTTGGCATTATCAGCTGGCCCTAAGCCCAAAATTCATGGGGTCACGCCAATATTAGACATGACCACCATGAATTTCTAGTAAAGTATTTAAAAAAAACACAACACCCAGAAAAAAGTCCTTTAATTGAAATAAACACACAATTCTTTATTGTTCTAAATTAAACCATACTTTCCGTCACGCCCATTCCAGCTGAAGCCAACGATCTCCTGAAATAAAAGAAAAATAATAAAGCAACATCATCCTTACCTTTCCATGGTTCCCATGACAGCTTCAGCTCTGCTACATCGAGATGACAGGCTGGACCGCAGCAGAACGCTGCCATCCAGTCTGTCATCCCGCAGACACTGAGAAGCGCAGGCTTGCTTGCGCTCCACAGTGTCTCTCTGTGAGGGCATCCAGATGAGCCGAGTTAATGTCCAATGAACTCGGCTCACCTCATGCACGTCACTGACAGCGTGGGAAAATTCTCCTGCACTCATCGCTTCAGCGTGGGAGAATTCTCACACTGAAGCGCTGAGTGCAGGAGAATTCTCCCACGCTGTCAGTGACGTGCAGGAGGTGAGCTGAGTTCATTGGACATGAGCTCACCTTATGCACGTCACTGACAGCGTGGGAAAATTCTCCTGCACTCAGCGCTTCAGCGTGGGAGAATTCTCACGCTGAAGCGCTGAGTGCAGGAGAATTCTCCCACGCTGTCAGTGACGTGCAGGAGGTGAGCTGAGTTCATTGGACATGAGCTCACCTTATGCACGTCACTGACAGCGTGGGAGAATTCTCCTGCACTCAGCGCTTCAGCGTGAGAATTTTCCCACGCTGTCAGTGACGTGCATGATGTGCGCCGAGTTCATTGGACATGAACTCGTCTCATCTTTATGCCGTCACAGCCAGACACTGCAGAGCGCAAGCATGCCTGCGCTTCTCAGTGTCTGCGGGATGACAGGCTGGATGGCAGCGTTCTGCTGCGGTCCAGCCTGTCATCTCGATGAAGCAGAGCTGAAGCTGTCGTGGGAACCATGGAAAGGTAAGGATGAGGTTGCTTTATTATTTTTCTTTTATTGCAGGAGATCGTTGGCTTCAGCTGGAATGGGCGTGATGGTAAGTATGGTTTAATTTAGAACAATAAAGGATTGTGTCTTTATTTCAATTAAAGGACTTTATTCTGGGTGTTTGTGTTTTCTTTTAACTTTGACTATGGGGTTAGTAATGGGGGTGTCTTATAGACGCCTCTCCATTACTAACCTGGGCTTGATGTCAGCTGGCATTATAAGCTGACATCAACCCCAGCCCTATTACCCCCTGCCACCGCTACAGGGCAGCGTGGAAGAGCGAGGCTAAGTGCCAGAATTGGCGCATCCTATGAATGCGCCATTTCTGGGGCGGCTGATGGCTGGTGTTTCTAGCCTGGGAGGGGGCCAATATTCATGGCTCCCTTCCTGGACTATTAATATCAGCCCCCAGCTGTCTGCCTAGCCTTTGCTAGCTATTAAATTAGGGGGGACCCCACGTCATTTTTTTTGGGGGGTCCCCCATTTTAATAGCTAGTAAAGGCTATGTATTCAGCTGGGGGCTGATATTAGTAGCCTGGGAAGCTCCTTGGGTATTACCCCCTTCCCAGGCTTCAAACATCTGCCCCAGCTGTCTGCTTAACCTCCGCTAGAGACTAAAATTAAGGGGAACCTCACGCCATTTTTTTTTAATAATAAATCCTTTATTTTAATACTAAATGACAAGTACAGTAACCAACACTATCACTGTACTTCATATATATGTGACTGACATGTTTCTATCTATCTAATCTATGTGTGAAGCTCTATTCTGTCTGTTATAAATTGTCGGGTACAGATGCTGAATTGCCGGCCAGCTTTTTTAAAGAGACAGTGCATGAAAACACTATTATATTTTTTAATAAATCCTTTACACTAAATGACAAGTACAGTAAGCAACACTGTCACTGTACTTCATATATATGTGACTGACATGTTTCTATCTATCTAATCTATGTGTGAGGCTCTATTCCTTCTTGTCTAAATTGTCGGGTACCGGTGTATGCCGCTGCTGAATTGCCGGCCGGCTTTTTTAAAGAAAGCGTCTTCTGAGCAGTTTGTCAGCTTTTGGACACCTTTGAACGTGTTTTCTATGTGTTTCTATGTGTTTTTGTTTGCCTGCCATTGGTTTTAACGGTGTTCGACGGTGTTCTAAGGTGTTCGACGAACAGTTCGACGAACAGTTCCTCAAACATCCCGGTGTTCGACGAACCGAACCGAACCCGAACACTACGGGGGTGGCTCAACACTAATTAGGTGTCCAGGTGAGTATAGGTGTAGTTTTTTATTTTTTAATTTATTTTAGATGGCGATCGGCGGGGACAGGTATGGAATAAACTAATTTATTTTAGGTAACCACTGGCCACCAATGAAATGTATTTAAAATTTATTGGGGACCAACAACCCAAAAAAAAATATGGGGGCCTAAATAAAACATGTATAGGGGCAAAAATAGAAAACTATGGGGGACAAAATGACATATGGGCCAGTTTAAAGGGCAATTTACATAGCAGGATCAGGCTGATGGGAACTACTGCTCCCATCAAGCTGATCCTGCTGGCACGAGTGGACGGGGGACAGACATAGGCCGATGGGAGTAGTAGTGTCACATCGGCCTATGTCTGCCTGCGTGCACACATCGCGCACACATCGCGCACACATCACGCACACATCGCGCAGACACCGCACAGACACCAATCATGACCGGTCTGATGGTCTGGGAGGTGAGGCTAACCTGTGCGGCCGTGGGAAAGTTAATGTGAGTTCATGCAATGCAGTCAAGCATGAACTCACATGAACCCTCTGAGGGCACCGCGGCTACTTCAAATGAACAGCTGATCAGCATCACCTGATACCTCAGCTGTTCATTTGAAATAACCGGCAGGAGAGCGCAGCACAGAACGGGAAAGCCGGCGGTGAAGTCTTTTCACTGCCGGCTTCCCCGCCCGGGTCCTTCTCTCCCCGCTCCCTGGTGCTGCGCTCCCCGCCTGGTCCTAACTTACGATTGGGATGGGAGGTTGCGGGGGGAGCGGAGGATCGGGGTGGGAGGCTGCGGGGAAGCAGTATGGGGCTGTGTGATTGTTTAAAAGCCGGCGGCTTTTTACCGCCCGCCGGATTTTTACCGCCCGCCGGCTTTTAAGCAATCAGGAGAATTCTGGAATGGCATTCTGATGACAGGCTGGATCGCAGCTGAGCGCTGCCATCCAGCTTGTCATCCTTCAGAGACACTGCAGAGCGCAGGCTTTATGGGAACTTCCGATTCCGGTATTCGATATTGTAAAAATATCGGAACTCAGTATCGGAACTCCGATACCGCGAATATCGGTCGATACCCGATATTACAGTATCGGAATGCTCAACACTAGTTATTAGTGATGAGCGAGCACTGAAATGCTCAGGTACTCGTTTCTCGGGTCGAGCAAATTGGAATGCTCGAGTGCTCTGTCCGATCAACGAGTCCAATGTAAGTCTATGGGAAACTCGAGCATATTTAAGGTGGCTGCCCCCAGTGGTCTGCAGAGGATCGAAAAATTGCCCAAATCAATGGGAACAGTGCTCAAATGACATGGGAACAGCACGGGGAAGACCCCTGTAAGCATTTCTGACTCCCAGGTCACTGCTTTCAACAATGTTGTCAAAGGTATTACGCCACTTTTACGGACTCACAATAAAACATACAAAAACAAAACCAAAATGGATTTTCCTGGGAAAAATGTTAAGGAACATCCTTTCCAGGGTAATGACTTGTATATAAGGTAAAATAAATATTCAAAAGCAAAAATGCGCCTTCACGTCTTGGGCTATGTTCACACGTAGCATTTTTGATGCGGTTTTGCACTTTTGCATTGCTTTCAAGGGTGAAAAATACATTCACCGGTAAATGTCATTTTAACATTTTACTACCTTAACCTGCCATGTGGTGTGTGAAAAATCATCAGACACATCCTGTTTCAGGGACTCTGAAAGTCACAAACACTATTTTTATAGGGCCATTAGGCAACCCTTACTATTCTTAAAGGGCCAGCAGTCGGCTATGCTTTGTTGTTCCCATTATTAAAGAGTGGGTCTCCTATACTGTTATTGCATATGATGTGACTGCAAGGGTTGCCAAAAATTTGGACGCACCCCAATACCCCTTTGAAGAGACATAGAGAAGGGTCTCAGTAAAAAAAATGTTCCCATTATAAAGAAGTGGGTCTCCTATAGTTTGCTGCCAACATTTGTGAAAACCCCCAATAACAATTTAAAGACAAATAGAGGTGGGCCACAGTAACGACATGTTCCCACTAGAAAGGAGTGGGTCTGCTATACAGTTTTAGGGTATGCAGTGAGTACAACTGCTGCCAAAATTTGCGAAAAACCCCATTAACAATTTAAAGACACATAGAGGTGGGCCTCTGTTGGCCTAGAAATGACATGTTCCTAGAAAGCAGCGGTTTTGCTATCCAGTTATAGGGTATGCAGTGAGTCCAACGGCTGCCAAAATTTAGGAAAACCCCAATTACAATTTAAAGACACACAGAGGTGGGCCACATTAACGACATGTTCCTATTAGAAAGGAGCTGGTCTGCTGTCCAGTTATAGCGTATGCAGTGAGTCCAACGACTGCCAAAATTTAGGAAAAACCCCAATAACAATTTAAAAACACAGAGCTGGGCCACAGTAATGACATGATCCCATTAGAAAGGAGTGGGTCTGCTATGCTCATACAGTTATAGGGTATGCAGTGAGTCCAACGGCTGCCAAAATTTGAGAAAAACCCCAATAACAATTTAAAGAGACATAGAGGTGGGCCACAGTAATGACATATTTCTAGAAAGCAGCGGTTTTGCTATCCAGGTATAGGGTATGCAGTAAGTTAAACGGCTGCCGAAATTTAGGAAAAACCCCAATAACAATTTAAAGACACATAGAGCTGGGCCATAGAAACAATATGTTCCCATTTGAAAGGAGCGGGTCTGCTATACAATTATAGGGTTTGCAGTGAGTCCAGCGGCTGCCAAAATTTAAGAAAAACCCCAATAACAATTTAAAGACACATAGAGGTGGGCCACCGTAAGGACATGTTCCCATTAGAAAGGAGGGGGTCTGCTATACAGTTATAGGGTATGCAGTGAGTCTCAGCAGCTGCCAAAATTTAGGAAAAACCCCAATAACAATTTAAAGAGACATTGAGGTGGGCCTCAGTAACGACATGTTCCCATTAGAAAGGAGTGGGTCTCCCATACTGTTTTTGTGTATGCAGTGACTGCAAAGGCTGCCAAACATTTGGAGGCACTCCAATGCCCCTTGCAAGAGACATAGAGGTCAGAGGGCCTCCTGAAAACAATGTTCCCATTATTAGGAATTGGGTTCCCATACTGTTTGCCTATGCAGTGAATACAAAAGCTGCCAAAAATTTGGAGGAACTCCAATGCCCATTGCAAGGGATGTAGAGGTCGGTGAGCCTCCTGAAAAAAATGTTCCTATTATTAGGAAGTTGGTCTTCCATAATGTTTGCCTATGCAGTGAATGCAACGGCTGCCAAAAATTTGGAGGAACCCAAATGCCACTTGCAAGAGACGTGGAGGTCGGAGGGCCTCCTTAAAATAATGTTCCCATTATTAGGAAGTGGGTCTCCCATACTGTTTCCCTATGCAGTGAATGCAAGGGTTGCCAAAAATTTGGAGGCACTCCAATGCCCCTTGCAAGAGACATACAGGTTGGATGGCCTCCTGAAAAAAATGTTCCCATTATTAGGAAGTGGGCCTCCCATATTGTTTGCCTATGCAGTGAATGCAACGGGTGCCAAAAATTTGAAGGCACTCCAATGCCCCTTGCAAGAGACATAGGGGTCGGAGGGCCTCCTGAAAAAAATGTTCCTATTATTAGGAAGTTGGTTTCCCATGCTGTTTGCCTATGCAGTGAATGCAACTACTGCCAAAAATTTGGAGGAACTCCAATGCCCCTTGCCAGAGACGTATATATGGTGATATAGTAGATATGGTGGTCATATGGTCGTGGAGGATGAGGATGAGGAGAAGGAAAAGGACAAGAGCAAATAGACAAAATCAGGAAGCGTATACCCATGTCTGGGTGAGAAGAGGTGCATGGGAATAGACCTCCCAAAAAAAGATACTGTATTTAAGTTTATGTTACGCTGCTATCATTCGGTGGTGTTGAGAAGTCTGGCCCAATCCAGCCCTTGTTCATTTTTATAAGAGTCAGCCTGTCAGCATTTTCAGTTGACAAGCGGATGTGCCTATCGGTTATAATTCCACCAGTTGCACTAAAAACCCGCTCTGACAAAACGCTAGTGGCAGGGCAGGCCAGGACCTCCAAGGCGTAGAGAGTCAGTTCATGCCATGTGTCCAGCTTGGATACCCAATAATTATAAGGCACAGAGGAATCACGGAGGACTTTGGTACAGTCGGCATGGTACTCCCTCAGCATCTTCTGAAACTTTTCCCTCATTGTGAGAGTACCCCGTGCCTCAGGGCCTGTGCGATGGGAGGGTCTGAGAAAACTGTCCCAGAACTTTGACAGTGTTCCCCTGCCTCTGCTGGATTGGATTTGTGTCTCTCTCACCTGTAATCCTTGGTTGTCCAATGAACTGTGACCTCTGCCGCCAGCATTTTTAGATGGGAATTTTTTAAATAATTCCGCAACAAGGGCATTTTGGTACTACCCCATTTTATTAGGACTGTCCGGCACGATAATTAAAGACAGAAAGCTCTCCTTGTAACGTGGGTCTAGAAGTGTCACCAACCAGTAATGACTGTCACTCAAAATTTAGACAATGCAAGGGTCACGGGAAAGGCAGCGTAACATAAACTCAGCCATGTGTACCAGACTACTAATAGGCAAGACTTCCGTGTCCTCACAAAGAGGATGACTGACCATGCTCTCCTCCTCATCTTCCTCCTCCCTGTCCTCAGGTCATTCACGCTGAACAGACGGTATGACAGTTTTGCAGATAGTACTGTCTATAGTGCAGGAAGCTAGCTCCTGTTCTTCCTCTTCCTCATTTTCACCCAATCCACGTTGGGATTAGTGTTGAGCCACCCCCGTAGTGTTCGAGTTCGGTTCGGTTCATCGAACACCCGTATGTTCGCTGAACTGTTCGTCAAACTGTTCGTCGAACACCGTCGAACACCGTTAAAACCAATGGCAAGCAAACACAAACACATAGAAACACATAGAAAACACCTTCAAAGATGTCCAAAAGCTGACAAACTGCTCAGAAGACACAACTAACACATGGAAAAGTGACAAGTACATATAGTCATGCAAAAAGAAAAGAGGTGGAGGAGTAAAAGGAGGGGGAGACACAGATATAGGCATGTCATGCCCTTCTAAAACCAAAAAAGTGCGAAGCCGACACAGCCAGTCCGTTCCATTCGCACTTGCTTCCTCACAGCTCCCAAGTCTCCAGCTGCCCGTCTGAGTATGGGGTAACACAGATGGTTGAGTCTGCACAGCTGTTTACTCATACTATAGCCTGGGAAATGGAGGTCTGCTCCAGAGCTTCTGTTAATCCAGATGAGTAAATGAACTGCACTGATGCCCAGAATCTTTATGAGTCGGATCCAGGACCAGATGAAGAAGGTTCTGAGCATAATGTAGACCCTCGTTCCCAAACTGTAACTCCTGTTGGTGGAGACAATGATGAAGACAATGATGAGACTGAAATACCTGATTGGAGCGACAACTTGACTTTTCGGTCAGGGCAGGAAGAGGTTGGCTCTGAGGACAACGGGTGTGAGAACACACAGGGTGATGATGACGAGGTTGGAGATCCCACTTACTGTCAACCCACAGTCAGCCAGTCAATGAGGTCAGAAGAGGAGGTGGAGGAGGATGTGACTAGCCCAGGGGATGGGGATGACTCGGTACGTGGGCCTTTGCCTGGCCTTTGGGATGTCGCGGTGGTCGTCTCCCTGGCCAGTACCCCGGGGTCACTCTTTAAAAGGGTGGATAATTGTTAATTTTATAAGAGTTCGTGACGCCACCTGTGGTATCTGGTGAGAAGTACCAGCGCTGCAGCAGTCCACTGAGGCCGGTGATAAGGCAGCTCGATGGTATAGCTCCCCACAGGTGGAGCTAAGCCTCAGAAAAGCGTATGCAGGGGGAATGCAGGACAGACGAGACCCAGCTGGGCCAGAGCAAGAACGGGAATGGACACGGTAGTCACTTCAGTACCTTTTACTGGTGGAAATTCAGGCACATCCTGGAGCACTGTAGGGTGAAAGGTGCATATCAGGATCCTCCCCAATGAGCGGGTGTAGGGCCTCCTGTTTCTTGCCTCTGCGTAGTAAGTTTCTGACCTGCCTGGAGCTAGGCCTAACTTTGTCTCTGTTCTACGCTGGCTGACCTTGTGGTAGGGCCTTGTCTTGGAGTTCACGCTCCCAGTATGGGGGGCCTAAGCGTCTCCTGGCTCTGTTACGTATCAGCACCTTAGCAATCCTGGGACTTGTAGTTCTCCAGGGATTCAGGTTATGCCTTAATGGGTCATAGAGATCCCGGTAAGCTCGGATCCGGTGTCCGGTAAATGCTTCGGGGTGAGCTGGTTAAGCTCCTCTGCCCCCTATGTACTAACTCTCCACTCGCCTTCGGCCTACTTGGGCCCTCATTAGGCTATACACACTAACGGCAAGTTGCCGCGCTTCACCGATCTTATGGCGCCGGCACACCTTAAGCTCTAACTGGGCTCCCTGAATCTAGCTAACAGGAGCCTCGTGCTCCACTGCTGAACTATTAACTGAGTTCTCTAGACTAGACTGAGCTCCACTGCAGACTGACCTCTCTTAGGCTTCTCTACTGCAGGAACTCTTCAGAGGAACTGAACTGCCTAGCTCCACCTTCCCTATTTATATCCCTAACGGGCTCCCTCTGCTGGTCTGAGGTGGAAGGTGGAGATGTGTGAATGTTTATGGGAGGATTCCATCAATGCAGTCTTCTAGGATCTGTGATACCAAGCGCAGCTGGGTGTCACAGATGCTATTGACGATGAGGTTAGGTTGTGCCTTCCTGGACTGAGACGGAGTACTGGAAGCACATCAACAACTGCATCCTCAACCACAACTCTGCCTCTGACCGCAAGTCGTAGTTGCTCTTCAGGTCGCATGGGCTCTAAGCCTTGCATAGCCTGGGTATTTTTTCAGATCGATAAGGATGACCCAACTCGTGTTATCTGTAATATTTGTCACCAAAAGCTAAGTAGAGGCCAAAAAATCCATAGTTTGAGTACCTCATGCATGAACCGTCACATGGATATGAAGCATACGTTGCAGTGGGAAGCTCACTGTGCAACAATGCGGCCTAGCGGGCCGTGCCAACCACCGTCTGCCCCATCTGGTGCATCCGCGGCCTCTTCATCCTCTGTGACTGGGGGGACAGCAGTCACACATGTTTTTGGACGCAGACCTGCCACCTCTTTACCCGTAACAGCCAGTGTGATTGGCAGGTCATCATTTCATTTGGAAGTGGAAACACCAGCTGATGTTGAGCGCTCTCCGACATCGAGAGCACCACCTTTGGATCAAGGCAACCTAACTTTTCCGCCTGCATCTTCCTCACAGACCGGCAAGTTTGCCAGGGACACCCTACTCAACCCCGTCTAAGCACAACAGCCAGCCCTCGGTCCCTCAGATGTGGACAAGTAAAAGACCATTTCCTCCTAGCCATGACAAAGCTAAGAGGTTGAATTTCACCATCTGCAAGCTCTTGGCTACAGAAATGCTGCCTTTCCGCCTGGTGGACACAGAGGATTTTCGAGACCTTGTGTCCGTCGCAGTGCCCCAGTACCAGATGCCCAGTCGGCACTACTTCTCAAAGAAAGGTGTGCCTGCGCTCCACCAGCATGTCGCACACAACATCACTGCTTCTTTGAGAAACTCTGTGTGTGACAGGGTGCATTTCACCACAGACACTTGGGTGAGTAAGCATGGACAGGGGCGTTACATGTCGCTGACTGGGCACTGGGTAACTATGGTGACAGCAGGACAAGGGGCTGCTGTCCAAGTCTTGCCGTCCCCACGAGTTGTACATCAATCCTCTTTATCTAGAAGTTCCTCCACTGCTTCTGCCTCCTCAACCTCCTCTCGGTCCTCCACCTGCACCCAAAGCCTGTCTGGTAATGCCACCCGCTTTCTAACTGCGCAGAAGGAATCCTGCACACCTCCTTACACACCTCCTGGCAGCAGGGCTCAACATCATCAGGCGGTGTTTACTTTCAAATGTCTGGGAAATGTGAGTCACACAGCTGAGAAGTTGTGGTCAGCTCTGGAGACCCAGTTTCATGAATGGTTGTCTCCACTGGACCTGCAACCAGGGAAGGCCGTGTGCGACAATGCTGCAAACCTGGGTGCGGCCCTTCGCCGGGGCAATGTCACACACGTGCCTTGTATGGCTCACATATTGAACCTGGTTGTCCAGCAATTTTTAGCCCACTATTCCGGACTAGATGGCCTTCTGCAGAGGGCACGGTCGCTGTGTGCTCACTTCCGCAGTTCGCATCCCACAGATCAACGACTTACATCTCTACAGAAGTCGTTGGGCCTGCCAGTTTACCGGCTGAAATGCGATGTGCCGACACGCTGGGATTCAACTCTGCACATGTTGCAGCGACTGTGGCAGCACCGACAAGCCCTGGTGCAATACGTTCTGACGTATAGCCTGGGCCAACGAGATCCAGAGGTGGGGCAAATCACGCTGCAGGAGTGGTCTCAGATCAGGGATCTATGAAGTTGACGCCCCCTGGGCCGTGGGGTACCCAGAGCAGGGCTGGTAAACGCTGGGGGTTGTAGTCACTGTGGCGGCGACAAGGTCCGTGACCCAGGGCGGTCAATCCGAGAGTAATTTGTATATATGGGTTTTATAATGTCCGACTATGCCACCTGTGGAGTGCGGCCAAAAGGGCCGCTGCTGCGGAACAGTCCTCTGAAGCTGGTGGTTTTTCAGCAATGGTATTATTACTCCCCACAGGAAGAGTGTAGCTTCAGGGCAGTGTGGATGGATGATGGTGGTTGTAGTGCAGGGAGTCAGTAATGAACACAGAGTCCGTGTGATGCAGTCCCAAGATCTTTACTCACAGTTGTTGCAGTCCAGATTACAGGTACCAGAGCAATCTCCCCCGTCGTGCTGTGCGTACTCAGTGAGGGGCTCAGTCCACCCCCAGATAGCTCCGGAGTACTTAGCAGGACCCCCTTCTGTGTGTCCTTTCTCTGGCCTTCTCCCTGCACCTCACACCCAGTGACACTTCTATCCGGTATCCTCGGGCCTTGGCGGGCGACGTGTGTTCCGTCCCCTGGGTCCCATGTGGCTACCTTCTTAGTGAGACTGGTGTGGACTTTGGCCTGCAGTACATGAAATGCTGCAGCCTCCGGTTTCTAGTTGAGCCTTGCTGTTTCTCTGCTAGTTGAGGGACCGGTTCCCCTTATCTGGCCTGACCCCTCTACCTCCTGGTAGCAGCGGGCGTACGGGTGGCCTTCTGCATGGCCTGTACCGCTAGGGTCCCTTCGGTTCCTGGAGCCTTCCTGCTCCCACTCCTCTCTTCTCTCCTTCAGTCCTGGGCCTCCCAGGCTAGGCCCGCCTCCGGAACAGAGCTCATGCAGAGCCTCTGCTCCTGTCACTTCTCCTCCTCTGACTGGCTTGCTCTTTCTAAGATGGCTTCCTATTTATACTCTGCCTGTCATGTGCTCCCCTAAGCTGCTTTCTCCACCCACACCCACTACATAGGACCCTCCCACCAGCTAGGGACCTGGGACTGTGCTCTCCCTTAGGAGCAAGCTTGCCCTACCCCCACTGCGGGTATGTGTTGGATGCAGGTGTTAGGGTCCCGATCCATACTCCTTCCTTATCTGAGGAGGAGATACCACACCTCTGGGTGAAATGCAGTAACTCTGTGGCGACTGAACCCTCAGGGGCGCCACAAACCCTTCTGCACAGTTTTGAAATGGCGACGAAGATGTTTAGTGCTGACGATGATGCCATTATCAGCATGACTATTCTTGTGATTTACATGTTGGAGCACACGTTAAACAGAATTCAGAGTCAGGTGGTGGAACAAGAGGAGGTGGAGGAAGTAGAGGAGGAGTCGTATGCCGAAGGGATAACATATCCAAGGTCCAGACGGTCGGCAGCACCAAGGCGGCAGGCATGGGAGGGTGGGGGAGAGGGATTAACAAGGGCGCATGGTAGCAGCCAAACTGTTGAGGAAGGTGCAGGAGCCGAGGAAGAAGTGGGGGACGAACTGGCGATGGGCATGTAAGACTCATCAGATGAGGGAGACCGTGATCACATTTCTGTTGTGCGAGGTTGGGGGGAGAGGGCAGGGGAAGGAAGCATGATTCTTACTTCGCTACCAACACAACAAGGACTTTGTCCTCCTGGATGCGCAAGACACATGAGTGCCTTCTTGCTGCACTACCTGCAACATGACCCTCGGATTGTCAGAATTCGAAGTAATCCCGACTACTGGGTTGCCACACTCTTAGATCCCCGGTACAAAAGTAAATTTGCCGAAATAATTCCTGCCATAGAAAGGGATTCACGCATGCAGGAGTATCTGCAGAGGTTGTTGCAGAATCTTACATGTGCTTTTCCACAAAACACCAGTGGTGCACGTAGTGAATCTCACAGTTCTAACTTGCAAACCGTGGGACTGTCGAGTCTTCATCACTCAAACAGTAACAGTAACACAGTATCTGCTGGTAACAGCAATTTTGCGGAATCGTTTCACCACTTTTTTAGACCATCCTTTGCAAGGCCACAGGAGACAAGTAGTCTGACACATAGTCAACGCCTAGAGAGGATGGTACAGGAGTATCTCCAAGTGAACATCGAAGCTATGACTGTGTCACTGGACCCATGCTCATTTTGGGCTTCCAATCTGGAAAAATGGCCGGAGCTCGCCATTCACGCCTTGGAGATCTTGTCATGCCCTGCAGCCAGCGTTCTCTCTGAACGTGTGTTCAGCGCTGCTGGTGGTGTGATGACAGATAAGCGCACGCGACTGTCCACTGAGAATGTAGACAGACTCACGTTCATAAAGATGAACAAATCATGGATCCGCAAGGACTTTTCTACCCCTGTGTCATCCTGGGGAGACTAAAAGCTTGAGGATTTGGTAAAATCACCTCACCAACCGTTTTAAGCAACTCTGGGGCAATTGATGTCACTTAAGTGGTGTCTGTGCCACAATTTTTGGAAAAAATGGAGACTCTTTTTGGACTCCCCTTGCTGTGTTTTACGTGACGTTGACATCGTCAATTCCAGGTGGGTTGGGTCGCCCTCCCCCCCCTTTTAACTGTAAGAAACTACATACACTATGGCTTTGGGTAACACAGATGGTTGAGTCTGAAGAGCTGTTTACTCAGAGGTCTGCTACAAAGCTTCAGTGTCTGCTAGTCAACGTAGAATTTTTAACTGCATCTAGCCTAGGCAATACTTTGGGCGTAGTAGCTCAGCTGCGAAGCAAGCTGCACCGCCTGTGTATCTAATAAGAATTTTTAAATGCATCTAGCCTAGGCAGACTGTGGGGACCCCCAACCAAACCCAGACGCTCAGCCCCCCCACCGCCCCCCTTTCCTTGACAATACAATAATGTAACTCTTACAACTGGATGGGTGAGGATCAGTCACAGCTTTATTAAGTCTTTATACTCATTCCATTAGAAAGGCATTTTATTTCTAAAATAATTCAGCTTGTTGCAGCATGCCCTGGGTCTCCACACTGGCAAGTTGGCCAACAAGTGTAACTCTGCAACATGTCCTTTCTATTTCCAGGCCACGGAGGATCCTGCGTACTCGTATGCAGGACTCTGACCCCCATCCATCACTCTTAACGCTTGTTCCACTCCGTCCTGGAGTCCTGACAGGAATATGTCCAGTCCAATATCCATTAAGTGAACACCGTCGGGCCGTATGAGGCCTGCTTTATCTCCTTCCAGTTGTCGGTGTTGTATCACTACACCGCCTCTGTCTCTTCTAAATTTTGCCATCCGAATATGTATTACCCGCCTTGTCCTTTCGATGGCCGTGATGTCTCGCGCACCTTGCCATACCGCTATCGGCACAATCTCTGACCATACTATAGTTAGTTTTGTGAAAAATTCTCTGAAGCGCTCAGTGTCTAGTTTCATTATTGCCATTAGTTATGCGCTCTTGTGATGACCTAGGTCGTTTCCCCAGGCCTGTATAACTAAGATGACCGGACCTCTTGTCTCTTTCCCTACCTTGATTACCTCCATTAGTACATGTGGCCATAGCAGGCCTCTAATACCTCTCCAGTTGAAATGTGTGTTATGTAACTCTAATTTCCTCCCACCTGGGCGGACTTTCACCCTTTTTTCTGCCCAATATATATGCGAGTGGCCTATCACCCACACTGTTGGCTTAGCGTCACCTGTAAAAGAAACAAACCACGTTAGGATAACAAGTCCGGTCTTATGTATCTCGCCAAACACGTGGATCGCCATCTCCCTATCCTCTGAACTTCCGTTTCTGACAGACCTGCTCTTGCTGCTTCCATGGCCGCGCCTATGCGGAATGAGTGTGTCCCGTAATCTTTGGGGTGGTTCCCTGCCGATGTTATGCATTTATTAAATATAGCTTGGAACTGGTATCTTGATAATGGCGTTCCATCAATGTGTGATTGGAAGAAATTACTTTGCGATCTGATGGTTATATATGTTTTTACTATTGTTACCCGACTCAGTGTACCTTTTGTGTGTTGTAGAAGTACCCAAGTGCCCCTGTCCGCTGGAACCGTTTTCGATTGGCGTATGCGTAGACGTATTGCATTATTGGCTATGACTACGTCCTGGTGTAATAAGCCTCCACTGGTGGTAATTTTAGATTGAGGGACTAATTCGCTTATGCATAGCGCCCCGAAGAAGGCGATCGCAAATGCAGTAGACAGTAGTGTTGCTTCAAATTGTGAGTGTCATGTTAATGGTGTTAGGGATATGATGTGAGAAATCAGTTTTAGTGAGACGGGACGGGACGTCTACACTCCAGACTTGGCTGACCCCTTTTCCACCCTTTTATGGATTGTCTGATGATGAATCTCTTTGTCACATCTCCCCAATTCAATAGTTGGAAGTGAAATGCTACTCCGGTCAGACACCGCTGTGCTGACGCCCCTGATATGCCCCTCATAATTAGCTGGTGGAGAAATTCTATGGAGACTTGTAATCTGGCTTGTTCACATTGGTCAACCCGTCTGCCTGCTACTAGTCGTGTCCACTCTTCCCATGACTTACCGTATGCTTGACACGTCGACTTGGCAACTGACGCTCTGAATAATGGCATCAACTATTCGCCACTAGATCCCATAAGGAGGGTGGGCAACTGTTGCCCGATGGGTGAGCGTTGGGGAGGAGCTCTGTGAAAATCTGCCAATTGAATTGTGACAAAGCTTTAGCAGCAGCTTTAGACCCCTCAGCATCGTGGCTAGCGCGGACCCATGCATTGTGTTTTAGGCACAGGAATGCTAGCCGGCGTAGACGGGAGAGACGATGATGCCATCTTATTAATGAAGTGCGCTAGGCTGGTGTTTTCTGTTATGAAGCGTATATTTTTGTTAGCCAGGAGCGCGCCCCATATTTCTATTGCTACCATTATTGGGAAGAAAATTTTTTTTCCGGGCTAGATGCAACTAAAAATTATTATTAATTTCAAAGCTGGTGGAGCTTGGTATAGATGGCCTAATACAATGAGTACCACACACTGCTCCTAGGCCCAAAATTATTTTCCAGGCAAGATGCAGCTAAAAATTATTAGTAATTTGAAAGCTGGTGGAGCTTAGTATAGATGGCCTAATAGAATGAGTACCACACACAGCTAATATGCCCAAAATTAGTTTACAGGCAAGATGCAGCTAAACATTATTTTGAATTTGCAACTTAGTGGAGGTTAGTATAGATGGACTAATAGAACAAGTCCCAAACACTGCTACAAGGCCAAGCCCAAATATTTTTTCAGAGCTAGATGCAGATAAAACTTATTTTGAATTTGCAACCTGGTGAAGGTTAGTATAGATGGACTAATAGAACAAGTCCCACACACTGCTACAAGCCCAAGCCCAAATATTTTTTCAGAGCTAGATGCAGATAAAAATTATTTTGAATTTGCAACCTGGTGGAGGTTAGTATAGATGGACTAATAGAACAAGTCCCACACACTGCTACAAGCCGAAGCCCAAATATTTATTAATAGCTAGATGCAGATAAAAATTATTTTGAATTTGCAACCTGGTGGAGGTTAGTATAGATGGACTAATAGAACGAGTCCCACACACTGCTACAAGCCGAAGCCCAAATATTTTTTCATAGCTAGATACAGATAAAAATTATTTTGAATTTGCAACCTGGTGGAGGTAAGTATAGATGGACTAATAGAACAAGTCCCACACACTGCTACAAGCCCAAGCCCAAATATTTTTTCAGAGCTAGATGCAGATAAAAAATATTTTGAATTTGCAACCTGGTGGAGGTTAGTAAAGATGGACTAATAGAACAAGTCCCACACACTGCTACAAGCCCAAGCCCAAATATTTATTCATAGCTAGATGCAGATAAAAATTATTTTGAATTTGCAACCTGGTGGAGGTTAGTATAGATGGACTAATAGAAGAAGTCCCACACACTGCTACAAGCCGAAGCCCAACTATATTTGCAGAGCCAGATGCAGATAAAAATTATTTTGAATTTGCAACCTGGTGGAGGTTAGTATAGATGGACTAATAGAACAAGACCCACACACTGCTACGAGCCCAAGCCCAAATATTTATTCATAGCTAGATGCAGATAAAAATATTTTGAATTTGCAACCTGGTTGAGGTTAGTATAGATGAACTAATAGAATGAGTCACACACACTGCTACAAGCCGAAGCCCAAATATTTTTTCAGAGCTAGATGCAGATAAAAATTATTTTGAATTTGCAACCTGGTGGAGGTTAGTATACATGGACTAACAGAACAAGTCCCACACACTGCTACAAGCCGAAGCCCAAATATTTTTTCAGAGATAGATGCATATAAAAATTATTTTGAATTTGCAACCTGGTGGAGGTTAGTTTAGATGGACTAATAGAACAAGTCCCACACACTGATACAAGCAGAAGCACAAATATTTTTTCAGAGCTAGATGCAGATAGAAATTATTTTAAATTTGCAACCTGGTGGAGGTTACTATAGATGGACTGATAGAACAAGTCTCACACACTGCTACAAGCCGAAGCCCAAATATTTTTTCATAGCTAGATGCAGATAAAACTTATTTTGAATTTGCAACCTGGTGAAGGTTTGTATAGATGGACTAATAGAACAAGTCCCACACACTGCTACAAGCCCAAGCCCAAATATTTTTCAGAGCTAGATGCAGATAAAAATTATTTTGAACTTGCAACCTGGTGGAGGTTAGTATAGATGGACTAATAGAACAAGTCCCACACACTGCTACAAGCCGAAGCCCAAATATTTCTTAATAGCTAGATGCAGATAAAAATTATTTTGAATTTGCACCCTGGTGGAGGTTAGTATAGATGGACTAATAGAACGAGTCCCACACACTGCTACAAGCCAAAGCCCAAATATTTTTTCAGAGCTAGATGCAGATAAAAATTATTTTGAATATGCAACCTGGCGGAGGTTACTATAGATGGACTAATAGAACAAGTCTCACACACTGCTACAAGCCGAAGCCCAAATATTTTTTCAGAGCTAGATGCAGATAAAACTTATTTTGAATTTGCAACCTGGTGAAGGTTTGTATAGATGGAATAATAGAACAAGTCCCACACACTGCTACAAGCCCAAGCCCAAATATTTTTTCAGAGCTAGATGCAGATAAAAATTATTTTGAACTTGCAACCTGGTGGAGGTTAGTATAGATGGACTAATAGAACAAGTCCCACACACTGCTACAAGCCGAAGCCCAAATATTTATTAATAGCTAGATGCAGATAAAAAAATTATTTTGAATTTGCAACCTGGTGGAGGTTAGTATAGATGGACTAATAGAACGAGTCCCACACACTGCTACAAGCCAAAGCCCAAATATTTTTTCAGAGCTAGATGCAGATAAAAATTATTTTGAATTTGCAACCTGGTGGAGGTTAGATAGATGGACTAATAGAACAAGTCCCACACACTGCTACAAGCCGAAGCCCAAATATTTTTTCAGAGCTAGATGCAGATAAAAAATATTTTGAATTTGCAACCTGGTGGAGGTTACTAAAGATGGACTAATAGAACAAGTCCCACACACTGCTACAAGCCCAAGCCCAAATATTTATTCATAGCTAGATGCAGATAAAAATTATTTTGAATTTGCAACCTGGTGGAGGTTAGTATAGATGGACTAATAGAATGAGTCCCACACACTGCTACAAGCCGAAGCCCAAATATTTTTTCAGAGCTAGATGCAGATAAAAATTATTTTGAATTTGCAACCTGGTGGAGGTTAGTATACATGGACTAACAGAACAAGTCCCACACACTGCTACAAGCCGAAGCCCAAATATTCTTTCAGAGATAGATGCAGATAAAAACTATTTTGAATTTGCAACCTGGTGGAGGTTAGTATAGATGGACTAATAGAACAAGTCCCACACACTGCTACAAGCAGAAGCACAAATATTTTTTCAGAGATAGATGCAGATAGAAATTATTTTGAATTTGCAACCTGGTGGAGGTTACTATAGATGGACTAATAGAACAAGTCTCACACACTCCTACAAGCCGAAGACCAAATATTTTTTCAGAGCTAGATGCAGAAAAAAATTATTTTGAATTTGCAACCTGGTGGAGGTTAGTATAGATTGACTAATAGAACAAGTCCCACACACTGCTACAAGCCCAAGCCCAAATATTTTTTCAGAGCTAGATGCAGATAAAAATTATTTTGAATTTGCAACCTGGTGGAGGTTAGTATAGATGGACTAATAGAACAAGTCCCACACACTGCTACAAGCCCAAGCCCAAATATTTATTAATAGCTAGATGCAGATAAAAATTATTTTGAATTTGCAACCTGGTGGAGGTTAGTATAGATGGACTAATAGAACGAGTCCCACACACTGCTACAAGCCGAAGCCCAAATATTTTTTCATAGCTAGATACAGATAAAAATTATTTTGAATTTGCAACCTGGTGGAGGTAAGTATAGATGGACTAATAGAACAAGTCCCACACACTGCTACAAGCCCAAGCCCAAATATTTTTTCAGAGCTAGATGCAGATAAAAAATATTTTGAATTTGCAACCTGGTGGAGGTTAGTAAAGATGGACTAATAGAACAAGTCCCACACACTGCTACAAGCCCAAGCCCAAATATTTATTCATAGCTAGATGCAGATAAAAATTATTTTGAATTTGCAACCTGGTGGAGGTTAGTATAGATGGACTAATAGAAGAAGTCCCACACACTGCTACAAGCCGAAGCCCAACTATATTTGCAGAGCCAGATGCAGATAAAAATTATTTTGAATTTGCAACCTGGTGGAGGTTAGTATAGATGGACTAATAGAACAAGACCCACACACTGCTACGAGCCCAAGCCCAAATATTTATTCATAGCTAGATGCAGATAAAAATATTTTGAATTTGCAACCTGGTTGAGGTTAGTATAGATGAACTAATAGAATGAGTCACACACACTGCTACAAGCCGAAGCCCAAATATTTTTTCAGAGCTAGATGCAGATAAAAATTATTTTGAATTTGCAACCTGGTGGAGGTTAGTATACATGGACTAACAGAACAAGTCCCACACACTGCTACAAGCCGAAGCCCAAATATTTTTTCAGAGATAGATGCATATAAAAATTATTTTGAATTTGCAACCTGGTGGAGGTTAGTTTAGATGGACTAATAGAACAAGTCCCACACACTGATACAAGCAGAAGCACAAATATTTTTTCAGAGCTAGATGCAGATAGAAATTATTTTAAATTTGCAACCTGGTGGAGGTTACTATAGATGGACTGATAGAACAAGTCTCACACACTGCTACAAGCCGAAGCCCAAATATTTTTTCATAGCTAGATGCAGATAAAACTTATTTTGAATTTGCAACCTGGTGAAGGTTTGTATAGATGGACTAATAGAACAAGTCCCACACACTGCTACAAGCCCAAGCCCAAATATTTTTCAGAGCTAGATGCAGATAAAAATTATTTTGAACTTGCAACCTGGTGGAGGTTAGTATAGATGGACTAATAGAACAAGTCCCACACACTGCTACAAGCCGAAGCCCAAATATTTCTTAATAGCTAGATGCAGATAAAAATTATTTTGAATTTGCACCCTGGTGGAGGTTAGTATAGATGGACTAATAGAACGAGTCCCACACACTGCTACAAGCCAAAGCCCAAATATTTTTTCAGAGCTAGATGCAGATAAAAATTATTTTGAATATGCAACCTGGCGGAGGTTACTATAGATGGACTAATAGAACAAGTCTCACACACTGCTACAAGCCGAAGCCCAAATATTTTTTCAGAGCTAGATGCAGATAAAACTTATTTTGAATTTGCAACCTGGTGAAGGTTTGTATAGATGGAATAATAGAACAAGTCCCACACACTGCTACAAGCCCAAGCCCAAATATTTTTTCAGAGCTAGATGCAGATAAAAATTATTTTGAACTTGCAACCTGGTGGAGGTTAGTATAGATGGACTAATAGAACAAGTCCCACACACTGCTACAAGCCGAAGCCCAAATATTTATTAATAGCTAGATGCAGATAAAAATTATTTTGAATTTGCAACCTGGTGGAGGTTAGTATAGATGGACTAATAGAACGAGTCCCACACACTGCTACAAGCCAAAGCCCAAATATTTTTTCAGAGCTAGATGCAGATAAAAATTATTTTGAATTTGCAACCTGGTGGAGGTTAGATAGATGGACTAATAGAACAAGTCCCACACACTGCTACAAGCCGAAGCCCAAATATTTTTTCAGAGCTAGATGCAGATAAAAAATATTTTGAATTTGCAACCTGGTGGAGGTTACTAAAGATGGACTAATAGAACAAGTCCCACACACTGCTACAAGCCCAAGCCCAAATATTTATTCATAGCTAGATGCAGATAAAAATTATTTTGAATTTGCAACCTGGTGGAGGTTAGTATAGATGGACTAATAGAATGAGTCCCACACACTGCTACAAGCCGAAGCCCAAATATTTTTTCAGAGCTAGATGCAGATAAAAATTATTTTGAATTTGCAACCTGGTGGAGGTTAGTATACATGGACTAACAGAACAAGTCCCACACACTGCTACAAGCCGAAGCCCAAATATTCTTTCAGAGATAGATGCAGATAAAAACTATTTTGAATTTGCAACCTGGTGGAGGTTAGTATAGATGGACTAATAGAACAAGTCCCACACACTGCTACAAGCAGAAGCACAAATATTTTTTCAGAGATAGATGCAGATAGAAATTATTTTGAATTTGCAACCTGGTGGAGGTTACTATAGATGGACTAATAGAACAAGTCTCACACACTCCTACAAGCCGAAGACCAAATATTTTTTCAGAGCTAGATGCAGAAAAAAATTATTTTGAATTTGCAACCTGGTGGAGGTTAGTATAGATTGACTAATAGAACAAGTCCCACACACTGCTACAAGCCCAAGCCGAAATATTTTTTCAGAGCTAGATGCAGATAAAAATTATTTTGAATTTGCAACCTGGTGGAGGTAAGTATAGATGGACTAATAGAACAAGTCCCACACACTGCTACAAGCCGAAGCCCAAATATTTTTTCAGAGCTAGATGCAGATAAAAAATATTTTGAATTTGCAACCTGGTGGAGGTTAGTAAAGATGGACTAAAAGAACAAGTCCCACACACTGCTACAAGCCCAAGCCCAAATATTTATTCATAGCTAGATGCAGATAAAAATTATTTTGAATTTGCAACCTGGTGGAGGTTAGTATAGATGGACTAATAGAAGAAGTCCCACACACTGCTACAAGCCGAAGCCCAACTATATTTGCAGAGCCAGATGCAGATAAAAATTATTTTGAATTTGCAACCTGGTGGAGGTTAGTATAGATGGACTAATAGAACATGACCCACACACTGCTACGAGCCCAAGCCCAAATATTTATTCATAGCTAGATGCAGATAAAAATATTTTGAATTTGCAACCTGGTTGAGGTTAGTATAGATGAACTAATAGAATTAGTCCCACACACTGCTACAAGCCGAAGCCCAAATATTTTTTCAGAGCTAGATGCAGATAAAAATTATTTTGAATTTGCAACCTGGTGGAGGTTAGTATACATGGACTAACAGAACAAGTCCCACACACTGCTACAAGCCGAAGCCCAAATATTTTTTCAGAGATAGATGCAGATAAAAATTATTTTGAATTTGCAACCTGGTGGAGGTTAGTATAGATGGACTAATAGAACAAGTCCCACACACTGCTACAAGCAGAAGCACAAATATTTTTTCAGAGCTAGATGCAGATAGAAATTATTTTGAATTTGCAACCTGGTGGAGGTTACTATAGATGGACTGATAGAACAAGTCCCACACACTGCTACAAGCCGAAGCCCAAATATTTTTTCATAGCTAGATGCAGATAAAACTTATTTTGAATTTGCAACCTGGTGAAGGTTTGTATAGATGGACTAATAGAACAAGTCCCACACACTGCTACAAGCCCAAGCCCAAATATTTTTTCAGAGCTAGATGCAGATAAAACTTATTTTGAATTTGCAACCTGGTGAAGGTTTGTATAGATGGACTAATAGAACAAGTCGCACACACTGCTACAAGCCCAAGCCCAAATAATTTTTCAGAGCTAGATGCAGATAAAACTTATTTTGAATTTGCAACCTGGTGAAGGTTTGTATAGATGGACTAATAGAACAAGTCCCACACAGTGCTACAAGCCCAAGCCCAAATATTTTTTCAGAGCTAGATGCAGATAAAAATTATTTTGAACTTGCAACCTGGTGGAGGTTAGTATAGATGGACTAATAGAACAAGTCCCACACACTGCTACAAGCAGAAGCACAAATATTTTTTCAGAGCTAGATGCAGATAGAAATTATTTTGAATTTGCAATCTGGTGGAGGTTACTATAGATGGACTGATAGAACAAGTCCCACACACTGCTACAAGCCGAAGCCCAAATATTTTTTCATAGCTAGATGCAGATAAAACTTATTTTGAATTTGCAACCTGGTGAAGGTTTGTATAGATGGACTAATAGAACAAGTCCCACACACTGCTACAAGCCCAAGCCCAAATATTTTTTCAGAGCTAGATGCAGATAAAACTTATTTTGAATTTGCAACCTGGTGAAGGTTTGTATAGATGGACTAATAGAACAAGTCCCACACACTGCTACAAGCCCAAGCCCAAATATTTTTTCAGAGCTAGATGCAGATAAAAATTATTTTGAACTTGCAACCTGGTGGAGGTTAGTATAGATGGACTAATAGAACAAGTCCCACACACTGCTACAAGCCGAAGCCCAAATATTTCTTAATAGCTAGATGCAGATAAAAATTATTTTGAATTTGCAACCTGGTGGAGGTTAGTATAGATGGACTAATAGAACGAGTCCCACACACTGCTACAAGCCAAAGCCCAAATATTTTTTCAGAGCTAGATGCAGATAAAAATTATTTTGAATTTGCAACCTGGTGGAGGTTACTATAGATGGACTAATAGAACAAGTCTCACACACTGCTACAAGCCGAAGCCCAAATATTTTTTCAGAGCTAGATGCAGATAAAACTTATTTTGAATTTGCAACCTGGTGAAGGTTTGTATAGATGGACTAATAGAACAAGTCCCACACACTGCTACAAGCCCAAGCCCAAATATTTTTTCAGAGCTAGATGCAGATAAAAATTATTTTGAACTTGCAACCTGGTGGAGGTTAGTATAGATGGACTAATAGAACAAGTCCCACACACTGCTACAAGCAGAAGCACAAATATTTTTTCAGAGCTAGATGCAGATAGAAATTATTTTGAATTTGCAACCTGGTGGAGGTTACTATAGATGGACTGATAGAACAAGTCCCACACACTGCTACAAGCCGAAGCCCAAATATTTTTTCATAGCTAGATGCAGATAAAACTTATTTTGAATTTGCAACCTGGTGAAGGTTTGTATAGATGGACTAATAGAACAAGTCCCACACACTGCTACAAGCCCAAGCCCAAATATTTTTTCAGAGCTAGATGCAGATAAAACTTATTTTGAATTTGCAACCTGGTGAAGGTTTGTATAGATGGACTAATAGAACAAGTCCCACACACTGCTACAAGCCCAAGCCCAAATATTTTTTCAGAGCTAGATGCAGATAAAACTTATTTTGAATTTGCAACCTGGTGAAGGTTTGTATAGATGGACTAATAGAACAAGTCCCACACACTGCTACAAGCCCAAGCCCAAATATTTTTTCAGAGCTAGATGCAGATAGAAATTATTTTGAATTTGCAACCTGGTGGAGGTTACTATAGATGGACTGATAGAACAAGTCCCACACACTGCTACAAGCCGAAGCCCAAATATTTTTTCATAGCTAGATGCAGATAAAACTTATTTTGAATTTGCAACCTGGTGAAGGTTTGTATAGATGGACTAATAGAACAAGTCCCACACACTGCTACAAGCCCAAGCCCAAATATTTTTTCAGAGCTAGATGCAGATAAAACTTATTTTGAATTTGCAACCTGGTGAAGGTTTGTATAGATGGACTAATAGAACAAGTCCCACACACTGCTACAAGCCCAAGCCCAAATATTTTTTCAGAGCTAGATGCAGATAAAACTTATTTTGAATTTGCAACCTGGTGAAGGTTTGTATAGATGGACTAATAGAACAAGTCCCACACACTGCTACAAGCCCAAGCCGAAATATTTTTTCAGAGCTAGATGCAGATAAAATTTATTTTGAACTTGCAACCTGGTGGAGGTTAGTATAGATGGACTAATAGAACAAGTCCCTCACACTGCTACAAGCCGAAGCCCAAATATTTCTTAATAGCTAGATGCAGATAAAAATTATTTTGAATTTGCAACCTGGTGGAGGTTAGTATAGATGGACTAATAGAACGAGTCCCACACACTGCTACAAGCCAAAGCCCAAATATTTTTTCAGAGCTAGATGCAGATAAAAATTATTTTGAATTTGCAACCTGGTGGAGGTTACTATAGATGGACTAATAGAACAAGTCTCACACACTGCTACAAGCCGAAGCCCAAATATTTTTTCAGAGCTAGATGCAGATAAAACTTATTTTGAATTTGCAACCTGGTGAAGGTTTGTATAGATGGACTAATAGAACAAGTCCCACACACTGCTACAAGCCCAAGCCCAAATATTTTTTCAGAGCTAGATGCAGATAAAAATTATTTTGAACTTGCAACCTGGTGGAGGTTAGTATAGATGGACTAATAGAACAAGTCCCCCACACTGCTACAAGCCGAAGCCCAAATATTTCTTAATAGCTAGATGCAGATAAAAATTATTTTGAATTTGCAACCTGGTGGAGGTTAGTATAGATGGACTAATAGAACGAGTGCCACACACTGCTACAAGCCAAAGCCCAAATATTTTTTCAGAGCTAGATGCAGATAAAAATTATTTTGAATTTGCAACCTGGTGGAGGTTACTATAGATGGACTAAGAGAACAAGTCTCACACACTGCTACAAGCCGAAGCCCAAATATTTTTTCAGACCTAGATGCAGATAAAACTTATTTTGAATTTGCAACCTGGTGAAGGTTTGTATAGATGGACTAATAGAACAAGTCCCACACACTGCTACAAGCCCAAGCCCAAATATTTTTTCAGAGCTAGATGCAGATAAAAATTATTTTGAACTTGCAACCTGGTGGAGGTTAGTATAGATGGACTAATAGAACAAATCCCACACACTGCTACAAGCCGAAGCCCAAATATTTATTAATAGCTAGATGCAGATAAAAATTATTTTGAATTTGCAACCTGGTGGAGGTTAGTATAGATGGACTAATAGAACGAGTCCCACACACTGCTACAAGCCAAAGCCCAAATATTTTTTCAGAGCTAGATGCAGATAAAAATTATTTTGAATTTGCAACCTGGTGGAGGTTAGATAGATGGACTAATAGAACAAGTCCCACACACTGCTACAAGCCGAAGCCCAAATATTTTTTCAGAGCTAGATGCAGATAAAAAATATTTTGAATTTGCAACCTGGTGGAGGTTACTAAAGATGGACTAATAGAACAAGTCCCACACACTGCTACAAGCCCAAGCCCAAATACTTATTCATAGCTAGATGCAGATAAAAATTATTTTGAATTTGCAACCTGGTGGAGGTTAGTATAGATGGACTAATAGAAGAAGTCCCACACACTGCTACAAACCGAAGCCCAAATATATTTGCAGAGCCAGATGCAGATAAAAATTATTTTGAATTTGCAACCTGGTGGAGGTTAGTATAGATGGACTAATAGAACAAGTCCCACACACTGCTACGAGCCCAAGCCCAAATATTTATTCATAGCTAGATGCAGATAAAAATATTTTAAATTTGCAACCTGGTGGAGGTTAGTATAGATGGACTAATAGAACAAGTCTCACACACTGCTACAAGCCGAAGCCTAAATATTTTTTCAGAGCTAGATGCAGATAAAACTTATTTTGAATTTGCAACCTGGTGAAGGTTTGTATAGATGGACTAATAGAACAAGTCCCACACACTGCTACAAGCCCAAGCCCAAATATTTTTTCAGAGCTAGATGCAGATAAAAATTATTTTGAACTTGCAACCTGGTGGAGGTTAGTATAGATGGACTAATAGAACAAGTCCCACACACTGCTACAAGTAGTAGCACAAATATTTTTTCAGAGCTAGATGCAGATAGAAATTGTTTTGAATTTGCAACCTGGTGGAGGTTACTATAGATGGACTGATAGAACAAGTCCCACACACTGCTACAAGCCAAAGTCCAAATATTTTTTCATAGCTAGATGCAGATAAAACTTATTTTGAATTTTCAACCTGGTGAAGGTTTGTATAGATGGAATAATAGAACAAGTCCCACACACTGCTACAAGCCCAAGCCCAAATATTTTTTCAGAGCTAGATGCAGATAAAACTTATTTTGAACTTGCAACCTGGTGAAGGTTTGTATAGATGGACTAATAGAACAAGTCCCACACACTGCTACAAGCCCAAGCCCAAATATTTTTTCAGAGCTAGATGCAGATAAAACTTATTTTGAATTTGCAACCTGGTGAAGGTTTGTATAGATGGACTAATAGAACAAGTCCCACACACTGCTACAAGCCCAAGCCCAAATATTTTTTCAGAGCTAGATGCAGATAAAAATTATTTTGAACTTGCAACCTGGTGGAGGTTAGTATAGATGGACTAATAGAACAAGTCCCTCACACTGCTACAAGCCGAAGCCCAAATATTTCTTAATAGCTAGATGCAGATAAAAATTATTTTGAATTTGCAACCTGGTGGAGGTTAGTATAGATGGACTAATAGAACGAGTCCCACACACTGCTATAAGCCAAAGCCCAAATATTTTTTCAGAGCTAGATGCAGGTAAAAATTATTTTGAATTTGCAACCTGGTGGAGGTTACTATAGATGGACTAATAGAACAAGTCTCACACACTGCTACAAGCCGAAGCCCAAATATTTTTTCAGAGCTAGATGCAGATAAAACTTATTTTGAATTTGCAACCTGGTGAAGGTTTGTATAGATGGACTAATAGAACAAGTCCCACACACTGCTACAAGCCCAAGCCCAAATATTTTTTCAGAGCTAGATGCAGATAAAAATTATTTTGAACTTGCAACCTGGTGGAGGTTAGTATAGATGGACTAATAGAACAAGTCCCACACACTGCTACAAGCCGAAGCCCAAATATTTCTTAATAGCTAGATGCAGATAAAAATTATTTTGAATTTGCAACCTGGTGGAGGTTAGTATAGATGGACTAATAGAACGAGTCCCACACAGTGCTACAAGCCAAAGCCCAAATATTTTTTCAGAGCTAGATGCAGATAAAAATTATTTTGAATTTGCAACCTGGTGGAGGTTACTATAGATGGACTAAGAGAACAAGTCTCACACACTGCTACAAGCCGAAGCCCAAATATTTTTTCAGACCTAGATGCAGATAAAACTTATTTTGAATTTGCAACCTGGTGAAGGTTTGTATAGATGGACTAATAGAACAAGTCCCACACACTGCTACAAGCCCAAGCCCAAATATTTTTTCAGAGCTAGATGCAGATAAAAATTATTTTGAACTTGCAACCTGGTGGAGGTTAGTATAGATGGACTAATAGAACAAATCCCACACACTGCTACAAGCCGAAGCCCAAATATTTATTAATAGCTAGATGCAGATAAAAATTATTTTGAATTTGCAACCTGGTGGAGGTTAGTATAGATGGACTAATAGAACGAGTCCCACACACTGCTACAAGCCAAAGCCCAAATACTTTTTCAGAGCTAGATGCAGATAAAAATTATTTTGAATTTGCAACCTGGTGGAGGTTAGATAGATGGACTAATAGAACAAGTCCCACACACTGCTACAAGCCGAAGCCCAAATATTTTTTCAGAGCTAGATGCAGATAAAAAATATTTTGAATTTGCAACCTGGTGGAGGTTACTAAAGATGGACTAATAGAACAAGTCCCACACACTGCTACAAGCCCAAGCCCAAATATTTATTCATAGCTAGATGCAGATAAAAATTATTTTGAATTTGCAACCTGGTGGAGGTTAGTATAGATGGACTAATAGAAGAAGTCCCACACACTGCTACAAGCCGAAGCCCAAATATATTTGCAGAGCCAGATGCAGATAAAAATTATTTTGAATTTGCAACCTGGTGGAGGTTAGTATAGATGGACTAATAGAACAAGTCCCACACACTGCTACGAGCCCAAGCCCAAATATTTATTCATAGCTAGATGCAGATAAAAATATTTTGAATTTGCAACCTGGTGGAGGTTAGTATAGATGGACTAATAGAATGAGTCCCACACACTGCTACAAGCCGAAGCCCAAATATTTTTTCAGAGCTAGATGCAGATAAAAATTATTTTGAATTTGCAACCTGGTGGAGGTTAGTATACATGGACTAACAGAACAAGTCCCACACACTGCTACAAGCTGAAGCCCAAATATTTTTTCAGAGATAGATGCAGATAAAAATTATTTTGAATTTGCAACCTGGTGGAGGTTAGTATAGATGGACTAATAGAACAAGTCCCACACACTGCTACAAGCAGAAGCACAAATATTTTTTCAGAGCTAGATGCAGATAGAAATTATTTTGAATTTGCAACCTGGTGGAGGTTACTATAGATGGGCTAATAGAACAAGTCTCACACACTCCTACAAGCCGAAGACCAAATATTTTTTCAGAGCTAGATGCAGAAAAAAATTATTTTGAATTTGCAACCTGGTGGAGGTTAGTATAGATTGACTAATAGAACAAGTCCCACACACTGCTACAAGCTCAAGCCGAAATATTTTTTCAGAGCTAGATGCAGATAAAAATTATTTTGAATTTGCAACCTGGTGGAGGTTAGTATAGATGGACTAATAGAACAAGTCCCACACACTGCTACAAGCCCAAGCCCAAATATTTTTTCAGAGCTAGATGCAGATAAAAATTATTTTGAACTTGCAACCTGGTGGAGGTTAGTATAGATGGACTAATAGAACAAGTCCCACACACTGCTACAAGCAGAAGCACAAATATTTTTTCAGAGCTAGATGCAGATTGAAATTATTTTGAATTTGCAACCTGGTGGAGGTTACTATAGATGGACTGATAGAACAAGTCCCACACACTGCTACAAGCAGAAGCACAAATATTTTTTCAGAGCTAGATGCAGATAGAAATTATTTTGAATTTGCAACCTGGTGGAGGTTACTATAGATGGGCTAATAGAACAAGTCTCACACACTCCTACAAGCCGAAGACCAAATATTTTTTCAGAGCTAGATGCAGAAAAAAATTATTTTGAATTTGCAACCTGGTGGAGGTTAGTATAGATTGACTAATAGAACAAGTCCCACACACTGCTACAAGCTCAAGCCGAAATATTTTTTCAGAGCTAGATGCAGATAAAAATTATTTTGAATTTGCAACCTGGTGGAGGTTAGTATAGATGGACTAATAGAACAAGTCCCACACACTGCTACAAGCCCAAGCCCAAATATTTTTTCAGAGCTAGATGCAGATAAAAATTATTTTGAACTTGCAACCTGGTGGAGGTTAGTATAGATGGACTAATAGAACAAGTCCCACACACTGCTACAAGCAGAAGCACAAATATTTTTTCAGAGCTAGATGCAGATTGAAATTATTTTGAATTTGCAACCTGGTGGAGGTTACTATAGATGGACTGATAGAACAAGTCCCACACACTGCTACAAGCCGAAGCCCAAATATTTTTTCATAGCTAGATGCAGATAAAACTTATTTTGAATTTGCAACCTGGTGAAGGTTTGTATAGATGGACTAATAGAACAAGTCCCACACACTGCTACAAGCCCAAGCCCAAATATTTTTTCAGAGCTAGATGCAGATAAAACTTATTTTGAATTTGCAACCTGGTGAAGGTTTGTATAGATGGACTAATAGAACAAGTCCCACACACTGCTACAAGCCCAAGCCCAAATATTTTTTCAGAGCTAGATGCAGATAAAACTTATTTTGAATTTGCAACCTGGTGAAGGTTTGTATAGATGGACTAATAGAACAAGTTCCACACACTGCTACAAGCCCAAGCCCAAATATTTTTTCAGAGCTAGATGCAGATAAAAATTATTTTGAACTTGCAACCTGGTGGAGGTTAGTATAGATGGACTAATAGAACAAGTCCCACACACTGCTACAAGCCGAAGCCCAAATATTTCTTAATAGCTAGATGCAGATAAAAATTATTTTGAATTTGCAACCTGGTGGAGGTTAGTATAGATGGACTAATAGAACGAGTCCCACACACTGCTACAAGCCAAAGCCCAAATATTTTTTCAGAGCTAGATGCAGATAAAAATTATTTTGAATTTGCAACCTGGTGGAGGTTACTATAGATGGACTAATAGAACAAGTCTCACACACTGCTACAAGCCGAAGCCCAAATATTTTTTCAGAGCTAGATGCAGATAAAACTTATTTTGAATTTGCAACCTGGTGAAGGTTTGTATAGATGGACTAATAGAACAAGTCCCACACACTGCTACAAGCCCAAGCCCAAATATTTTTTCAGAGCTAGATGCAGATAAAAATTATTTTGAACTTGCAACCTGGTGGAGGTTAGTATAGATGGACTAATAGAACAAGTCCCATACACTGCTACAAGCCGAAGCCCAAATATTTCTTAATAGCTAGATGCAGATAAAAATTATTTTGAATTTGCAACCTGGTGGAGGTTAGTATAGATGGACTAATAGAACGAGTCCCACACACTGCTACAAGCCAAAGCCCAAATATTTTTTCAGAGCTAGATGCAGATAAAAATTATTTTGAATTTGCAACCTGGTGGAGGTTACTATAGATGGACTAATAGAACAAGTCTCACACACTGCTACAAGCCGAAGCCCAAATATTTTTTCAGTGCTAGATGCAGATAAAACTTATTTTGAATTTGCAACCTGGTGAAGGTTTGTATAGATGGACTAATAGAACAAGTCCCACACACTGCTACAAGCCCAAGCCCAAATATTTTTTCAGAGCTAGATGCAGATAAAAATTATTTTGAACTTGCAACCTGGTGGAGGTTAGTATAGATGGACTAATAGAACAAATCCCACACACTGCTACAAGCCAAAGCCCAAATATTTATTAATAGCTAGATGCAGATAAAAATTATTTTGAATTTGCAACCTGGTGGAGGTTAGTATAGATGGACTAATAGAACGAGTCCCACACACTGCTACAAGCCAAAGCCCAAATATTTTTTCAGAGCTAGATGCAGATAAAAATTATTTTGAATTTGCAACCTGGTGGAGGTTAGATAGATGGACTAATAGAACAAGTCCCACACACTGCTACAAGCCGAAGCCCAAATATTTTTTCAGAGCTAGATGCAGATAAAAAATATTTTGAATTTGCAACCTGGTGGAGGTTACTAAAGATGGACTAATAGAACAAGTCCCACACACTGCTACAAGCCCAAGCCCAAATATTTATTCATAGCTAGATGCAGATAAAAATTATTTTGAATTTGCAACCTGGTGGAGGTTAGTATAGATGGACTAATAGAAGAAGTCCCACACACTGCTACAAGCCGAAGCCCAAATATATTTGCAGAGCCAGATGCAGATAAAAATTATTTTGAATTTGCAACCTGGTGGAGGTTAGTATAGATGGACTAATAGAACAAGTCCCACACACTGCTACGAGCCCAAGCCCAAATATTTATTCATAGCTAGATGCAGATAAAAATATTTTGAATTTGCAACCTGGTGGAGGTTAGTATAGATGGACTAATAGAATGAGTCCCACACACTGCTACAAGCCGAAGACCAAATATTTTTTCAGAGCTAAATGCAGATAAAAATTATTTTGAATTTGCAACCTGGTGGAGGTTAGTATACATGGACTAACAGAACAAGTCCCACACACTGCTACAAGCCGAAGCCCAAATATTTTTTCAGAGATAGATGCAGATAAAAATTATTTTGAATTTGCAACCTGGTGGAGGTTAGTATAGATGGACTAATAGAACAAGTCCCACACACTGCTACAAGCAGAAGCACAAATATTTTTTCAGAGCTAGATGCAGATAGAAATTATTTTGAATTTGCAACCTGGTGGAGGTTACTATAGATGGGCTAATAGATCAAGTCTCACACACTCCTACAAGCCGAAGACCAAATATTTTTTCAGAGCTAGATGCAGAAAAAAATTATTTTGAATTTGCAACCTGGTGGAGGTTAGTATAGATTGACTAATAGAACAAGTCCCACACACTGCTGCAAGCTCAAGCCGAAATATTTTTTCAGAGCTAGATGCAGATAAAAATTATTTTGAATTTGCAACCTGGTGGAGGTTAGTATAGATGGACTAATAGAACAAGTCCCACACACTGCTACAAGCCCAAGCCCAAATATTTATTCATAGCTAGATGCAGATAAAAATTATTTTGAATTTGCAACCTGGTGGAGGTTAGTATAGATGGACTAATAGAATAAGTCCCACACACTGCTGCAAGCCGAAATATTTTTTCAGAGCTAGATGCAGATAAAAATTATTTTGAATTTGCAACCTGGTGGAGGTTAGTATAGATGGACTAATAGAATGATGCTATGCCCAAAAGGTTTTACTTCACTAGGTGCAGTAAAAAAATTCGTATTCTATACACAGTTGGTGTAGCTTGCAACACAGAAAGGCTACTCCACTGACTAACACACACTGCAAGAGGCCAAAAAGGATTTGCATTGCTAGATTTAGCCAAATGCTGTGAAAAAAACTTGCACAGCACTGGCACAGACCAGCCTGGCAAAAAGTGATAGGAACTGATGTAACCTAGCCCTCAAGAGGACTGCAATTACAATTAGTCTTTACTCCCAGCCTATCTATTTAAGAGCACAGACCTGCCTGATAAAAGTGATAGGAACTGATATAACCTAGCCCTGAAAAGGACTGCAATTACAATTAGTCTTTACTAGTGATGAGCGTTGTTCTACTCGAACTGTTCGCCAATCTCAAATTCGAGCTGTTTTGGGCGGTGTTCGAGCCGTTCGGCGAACACGAACAATTTGATAAAAATTCGGCTGTTCGAGGTTATGTTCGATAACTGTTCGTGCACCAAAATCATAACTGGATTTTTTCTCAGTAATGATGAAAATTAATGTTAATACGCAGTTTGAGTGTACAGCGGGGTGGGGGGAGGGGCAGGGGATGGATCTCTGCAGGAACAATGAAGATCTCCATTTTTTTTTCTCTTTCCCGCATTTGCAGTGGGGAGGTGCAATCTGTCAGCCTATCAGCAGCGCACACACGGAGCGAAGTGCTATTTTTCACACAAGCAAGGGCATGTGTCATTGGCAGTGTATGTCACATGTCCTTGCCCTATAAGACCAAGCCATTTTCCCCGTCGCCACCATTTTCTCACTGCTGCAGCTGCGTGTTAGACGGCACCGCTGTTGCTGTGTGCGCTATACCTTGTTAATTTCAAGCCAATTTTCGCACAAATATACAGATAGCTTGGGAGTAGGGAATAGTTGTGATTGCAGTCCTTTTAAGGACTAGGTTACAGCATTTCCTACGACTTTTATCAGGCAGGTCTGTGCTCTTAAATAGATAGATTGTGGGAGTAAAGACTAATTGTAATTGGAGTCCTTTTCAGGACTAGGTTACATCAGTTCCTATCAGTTTTTGCCAGGCAGGTCTGTGCCAGTGCTGTGCAAGTTTTTTTCACAGCATTTGGCTGAATCTAGCAAAGCTAATCCTTTTTGGCCTATTGCAGAGTGTGTTAGTCAGTGGAGTAGCCTATCTGTGTTGCAAGATATACCACCTGTGTATAGAATACCAATTTTTTTACTGCACCTAGTGAAGTAAAATCTTTTGGGCATAGCATCATTCTATTAGTCCATCTATACTGACCTCCATCAGGTTGCAAACTGAATATAATTTTTTTCTGCATCTAGCTCTGAAAAAATATTTGGGCTTCTAGCAGTGTGTGGGACTTGGTCTATTAGTCCATCTATACTGACCTCCATCAGGTTGCAAATTAAAAATATTTTTTTTCTTCATTTAGCTCTGAAAAAATATTTGGGCTTCTAGCAGTGTGTGGGACTTGTTCTATTAGTCCTTCTATACTGACCTCCAGCAGGTTGCAAATTGAATATAATTTTTTTCTGCATCTAGCTCTGAAAAAATATTTGGGCTTCTAGCGGTGTGTGGGACTTGGTCTATTAGTCCATCTATACTGACCTCCATCAGGTTGCAAATTAAAAATAATTTTTTTCTGCATCTAGCTCTGAAAAAATATTTGGGCTTCTAGCAGTGTGTGGGACTTGGTCTATTAGTCCATCTATACTGACCTCCATCAGGTTGCAAATTAAAAATAATTTTTTTCTTCATTTATCTCTGAAAAAATATTTGGGCTTCTAGCAGCGTGTGGGACTTGTTCTATTAGTCCATCTATACTTACCTCCATCAGGTTGCAAATTAAAAATAATTTTTTTCTGCATCTAGCTCTGAAAAAATATTTGGGCTTCTAGCAGTGTGTGGGACTTGGTCTATTAGTCCATCTATACTGACCTCCATCAGGTTGCAAATTAAAAATATTTTTTTTCTGCATCTAACTCTGAAAAAATATTTGGGCTTCTAGCAGTGTGTGGGACTTGGTCTATTAGTCCATCTATACTGACCTCCATCAGGTTGCAAATTGAATAAAAAAATTTTCTGCATCTAGCTCTGAAAAAATATTTGGGCTTCTAGCGGTGTGTGGGACTTGGTCTATTAGTCCATCTATACTGACCTCCATCAGGTTGCAAATTAAAAATAATTTTTTTCTGCATCTAGCTCTGAAAAAATATTTGGGCTTCTAGCAGTGTGTGGGACTTGGTCTATTAGTCCATCTATACTGACCTCCATCAGGTTGCAAATTGAATAAAAAAATTTTCTGCATCTAGCTCTGAAAAAATATTTGGGCTTCTAGCGGTGTGTGGGACTTGGTCTATTAGTCCATCTATACTGACCTCCATCAGGTTGCAAATTAAAAATAATTTTTTTCTGCATCTAACCCAGCCAATAGTTTTGGCCTAATACCACAGTTTGGCCACTCAGCTCTGCTCGGTTACCATCCATTGTTTTTTTGTGCAAACAACTCCAGAGTTGTGAATTAGTTAACCACCAAAATGAGTGGAAAAAGGCCTGCTGCTGGTGGAAAGGGGAATAGGCGTGTTGGGAAGGGGAAAAAGGTTGTGTCCGTGGGGTAGGTGCAGAAGAAAGACCATCTTCCAGCCAAACTAAAATGTCTACTTCTTTTAGCGGACAATGTGATAAGATCCCTTTCTTACGGCCACGCCAATCGCTACAAATTCCAGATGAGGCACAAAAACAGCAGGTGCTTCAACGGATATCAAGTGCTCCTTTAAGTGGGCTCTCCTCCACATCAACTTCAACATCACAAATACTCCAGTCCTCAAAGGTGTCACCCAAATCGCACTTGCTTCCTCACAGCTCCCAAATCTCCAGCTGCCCGTCTGAGTATGAGGTAGAACAGATGGTTGAGTCTGCAGAGCTGTTTACTCATACTATAGCCTGGGAATCAGAGGTCGACTCCAGCGCTTCTGTGAATCCAGACGAGGAAATGATCTGCACTGATGCCCAGAATCTTTATGAGTCGGATCCAGGACCAGACGCAGAAGGTTCTGACCATAATGTAGACCCTCATTCCCAAACTGTAACTCCTGTTGGTGGAGACAATGAGGAAGACGATGATAAGACTCAAATACCTGATTGGAGCGACAACTTTAGTTTTTTGTCAAGGCAGGAACAGGTTGGCTCTGAGGACGACGGGTGTGATAACGCACAGGGTGATGATGATGAGGTCGGAGATCCCACTTACTGTCAACCCACAGTCAGCCAAGAGATGAGGTCAGCAGAGGAGGTGGAGGAAGATGCTAGTGACGACGAGGTCAGGTTGCGCCTTCCTGGACAGAGACGTAGTACTGGAAGCACGTCAACAACTGCATCCTCAAACACAACTCTGCCTCTCACCACAAGTCGTGGTGGCTCTTCAGGTCGCATGGGTGCTAAGCCTTGCATAGCCTGGGCATTTTTTCAGATCGATAAAGATGACCCAACTCGTGTTATCTGTAACATTTGTCAGCAAAAGCTAAGTAGAGGCCAAAAAATACATAGTTTGAGTACTTCATGCATGAACCGGCACATGGACATGAAGCATAAGTTGCAGTGGGAAGCTCAGTGTGCTACAATGCGGTCTAGCCGGCCGGGCCAACCACCGTCTGCCATATCTTGTGCATCCGCGGCCTCTTCATCCTCTGTGACTGGGGGGACAGCAGTCACACCTGTTTTGGGGCGCAGACATGCCACCTCTTTACCCGCAACAGCCAGCGTGATTGGCAGGTCATCATTTTCTTTGGAGGTGGTAACACCAGCTGGTCTTGAGCGCTGTCCGACATCGATAGCACCACCTTTGGATCAAGGCAACCTAACATGTCCGCCTGCATCTTCCTCACAGACCGGCAGTTTGCCGGGGACACCCTTATCAACCCCGTCTAAGCACAATAGCCAGCCCTCGGTCCCTCAGATGTGGACAAGTAAAAGACCATTTCCTCCTAGCCATGAGAAAGCTAAGAGGTTGAATTTCACCATCTGCAAGCTCTTGGCTACAGAAATGCTGCCTTTCCGCCTGGTGGACACAGAGGATTTTCGAGACCTTATGTCCGTCGCAGTGCCCCAGTACCAGATGCCCAGTCGGCACTACTTCTCAAAGAAAGGTGTGCCTGCGCTCCACCAGCATGTCGCACACAACATCACCGCTTCTTTGAGAAACTCTGTGTGTGACAGGGTGCATTTCACCACAGACACTTGGACGAGTAGGCATGGACAGGGGCGTTACATGTCGCTGACTGGGCACTGGGTAACTATGGTGACAGCAGGACAAGGGGCTGCTGTCCAAGTCTTGCCGTCCCCACGAGTTGTGCGTCAATCCTCTTTATGTCATTTTTCCTCCACTGCTTCTGCCTCCTCAACCTCCTCTCGGTCTTCCACCTGCACCCAAAGCCTGTCTGGTCATGCCACAAGCTTTCTAACTGCGCAGAAGGGATCCTGCACACCTCCTTACTATGCTGGCAGTAGGGCTCAACGTCATCAGGCGGTTTTTACATTGAAATGTCTGGGAAATGTGAGTCACACAGCTGAGGAGTTGTGGTCAGCTCTGGAGAACCAATTTCATGAATGGTTGTCTCCACTGGACCTGAAACCAGGGAAGGCCGTGTGCGACAATGCTGCAAACCTGGGTGCGGCCCTTCGCCGGGGCAATGTCACACACGTGCCTTGTATGGCTCACGTGTTGAACCTGGTTGTCCAGCAATTTTTAGCCCACTATCCCAGACTAGATGGCCTTCTGCAGAGGGCACGGTCGCTGTGTGCTCACTTCCGCCGTTCGCATCCCGCAGCTCAGCGACTTACATCTCTACAGAAGTCGTTGGGCCTGCCACTTCAAGGGCTAAAATGCGATGTGCCTACCCGGTGGAATTCAACTCTGCACATGTTGCAGCGACTGTGGCAGCACCGACAAGCCCTGGTGCAATACGTTCTGACGTATAGCCTGGGCCAACGAGATTCAGAGGTGGAGCAAATCACGCTGGAGGAGTGGTCTCAGATCAGGGACCTATGCACCCTTCTGCACAGTTTTGAAATGGCGACGAAGATGTTTAGTGCTGACGATGCCATTATCAGCATGACTATTCCGGTGATTTACATGCTGGAGCACATGTTAAACAGAATTCGGAGTCAGGTGGTGGCACAAGAGGAGGTGGAGGAAGTAGAGGAGGAGGAGTTGTATGCGGAAGGGCTAACATCTGCAAGGTCCAGACGGTCGGCAGCACCAGGGCGGCAGGCATGTGAGGGTGGGGGAGATGATTTTACCAGGGCGCATGGTAGCAGCCAAACTAGTGAGGAAGGTGCAGGAGCCCAGGAAGAAGTGGAGGACGAACTGATGGAAGACTCATCAGATGAGGGAGACCTTGATCACATTTCTGTTGTGCGAGGTTGGGGGGAGAGGACAGAGGAAGGAAGCATGATTGTTACCTCGCCACCAACACAACAGGGACTTGGTGCTCCTGGATGCGCAACACACATGAGTGCCTTCTTGCTGCACTACCTGCAACATGACCCTCGAATTGTGAGAATTAGAAATAATCCTGACTACTGGGTTGCCACACTGTTAGATCCCCGGTACAAAAGTAAATTTGCAGAAATTATTCCTGCCATAGAAAGGGATGCACGCATGCAGGAGTATCAGCAGAGACTGTTGCAGAATCTTACATGTGCTTTTCCACAAAATACCAGTGGTGCACGTAGTGAATCTCACAGTTCCAACTTGCCAACCGTGGGACCGTCAAGTGTTCAGCACTCAAACCGTAACAGAACCACAGTATCTGCTGGTAACATCAATTTTGCGGAATCATTTCACCACTTTTTTAGCCCATCCTTTGCAAGGCCACAGGAGACAAGAAGTCTGACACATAGTCAACGCCTAGAGACGATGGTACAGGAGTATCTCCAAGTAAACATTGAAGCCACGACTGTGTCACTGGACCCTTGCTCTTTTTGGGCTTCCAATCTGGATAAATGGCCGGAGCTAGCCACTTACGCCTTGGAGATCTTGTCATGCCCCGCAGCCAGCGTTCTGTCTGAACGTGTGTTCAGCGCTGCTGGTGGTGTGCTGACAGATAAGCGCACGCGGCTCTCCACTGATAATGTAGACAGACTCACGTTCATAAAGATGAACAAATCATGGATCCGAAACGACTTTTCTACCCCTGTGTCATCCTGGGGAGAGTAAAAGCTTGATGATTGGTTAAAATCACCCTACCAACCGTTTTAAGCTTTCAAATTACTAATCATGTTTATCTGTATCTTGACTGGAAAATAATTTGGGCTTTGTAGCAGTGTGCAGCACTGATCCTATTAGGCCATCTATAATAAGCTTCACCAGATTTAAAATTAAAAATAATTTTTAGCTGCATCTAGCCCGGAAAATAATTTTGGGGCTCCGAGATGCGCAAGACACATAAGTGCCTTCTTGCTGCACTACCTGCAGCATGACCCTCATATTGTCAGAATTCGAAGTAATCATGACTACTGGGTTGCCACACTCTTAGATCCCCCAAACTTTTCGATCAACCTTTTCATTTTAATAAAGACCAAAAAAATGGTCATTTTTGAAATTATAAGCATTAGCAGGTTGTTAGAAACTGAAATCAAACAGTTTTCAACTCAAAACTTTATTCTAGGTGATGTTACATTTTCACATAGGACCCCTTGTTCGAAAGGAGCTTCTGAACTCTCTCGTCCATTGAATTTGTCAGGTTTTGGATGGTTTCTGCTTCAATTGTTTTGCATGAGGACAGAATACCCTCCCAGAGCTGTTGCTTAGATGTGAACTGCCTCCCGCCATCATAGACACTCCTTTTAATGATGCTCCAAAGGTTCTGAATGGGGTAGAGGTCAGGGGAGCATGGGGGTCACACCATAAGTTTGTCCCCTTTTATGCCCATATCAGCCAGAGATGCAGATGTTTTATGTGCAGCATGAGATGGTGCATTATCATGCAGAAAAATGATCTTGCTGTGGAATACACGGTTCTTCTTCTTGAACCATGGCAGGAAGTGCTGTTTGAGAAAATCCACATACATTATGGAGTTCATCTTTAGCGCCTTCAGGGATCCTAAAGGGGCCGACAATCTCTCTCCCCATGATTCCAGCCCAAAACATTACTCCACCTCCTCCTTGTTGGCGCTGTAGCCGTGTTTGCGTGGGGTGTCCATCAAGCAGCCATCCTCCACTCCATTCATCTGGACCATCGAGCGCTGCACGGCACTCATCCGTGAACAAAACAGTTTTGAAATCAGTCTTCATGTAATGTTTGGCCCACTGGAGCCGTTTCTGCTTGTGTGAAGTGGATAGAGGAGGTCGACAGGATGGCGTATGCACAGCTGCAAACCTCTGAAGGACCCTGCATCTTGTTGTTCGGGGGACGTTGGAGGCACAAGCAGCTTCAAAAACTTGTCTGCTCCTATGACAAGGCTTTTTTGCCGCTGCTCTTTCAACCTGACGTAATTGCCTGTAGGAAAGAGTCCTCAATTTGCCCTTATCAGCACGCACACGTGTGTACTGTGAATCAGCTACATACTTCTTGATTGCCAAGACACTTCATCCTGATCATCGCACAATGTTGATTGTAGTCATGCCTTGACCTAAACACTCCACAATTTGTTGCTTCTCAGCAGCCGACACATCCTTTTTCTTTCCCATTTTGGCAGAAAATGTAGGCTGCTTAATAATGTGAGAGAGCCTTCTTAAGTAGTCTTGCCTTTCATTGGACACACCTGCCAAACTAATTAGCACAGGTGTCTGCAATTGCTTACAGTGATATAAAGAGCCCTGACACACATCACCATCAATGAGTTTAACTGACAAACAAACAAATTCTTCCCTTATCACTCCTAAACACTTTTTGCATAATAATTTGGAATGCGGTGTACATGTGCTTTTCCACAAAACACCAGTGGTTCACGTAGTGAATCTTACAGTTCTAACTTGCCAACCGTGGTCTGTATGGAATTGTTCAATAAAGGGCCCAAAATTAAGATAACATAGATGGGAGAGGTCTCTATGAATAGGAATTCCTAAGTATTTGATACCCTGTGAGGGCCAGGCAAAGGGAAAGTTGGACTGGATGGAATCCTATATGGATTTAGGGAGGGAGACATCGAGGGCCTCAGACTTCGCTGCATTGATTTTAAAATTTTACCATGTAACAAAGTGATCTATTTCAGCCATAACAGCAGGGATGGATATATGTGATTGAGTGATATATACTAGGACATCATCAGCAAATAGAGAGCACTTGTACTCGGTGCCTCCCACCTCAATCCACCTAATATTGGGGTTATGGCGAATTGATGAGAGCAGGTGCTCCGTCACTAGGATGTATAAGAGAGGGGACAGAGGACATCCCTGCCTTGTCCCATTGGTGATTGTGAAAGGTGATGAAAATGTTCTGACGCACCCCCTGGGCCTTGGGACACCCGGAGCCGGACCCTTTTTGGTGGATGCTGGTGGTTGTAGTCTTCGTGGCGGCGATCCGGTTCCGTGGCTCAGGGCGGTCAAACCAGTGGCGGAACTATTTATGTGGTTTTGATGTTTAAATGTCCGACTACGCCACCCGTGGATTGCGGTCAGAGTGAACCGCCGCTACAGGGCAGACCGCTAAGGCTGGTGTTGTGGGTGCAGCAGAGCGTAGCATAACTCCCCACGGGAGGAGTATAGCCTCAGGGCAGTGTATGCGGAGGATGGGGGTGATGGTGCAGGGCAGCAGCAGTAACGACACGGAGTTAGTGATGCAGTTCAGGGCCTTTACTCACAGTTCTTATTATCCAGACCACGTCTGCAGGTAACGGCTGCCCACGTCGTACTGTGCTCACCAGGTGAGGGGCTCAGACAACTCCCAGATAACTTTGGAGTGCTTCACAGGACCCCCTTTGTGTGTCCTTTGTCTGGCCTTTCTTACCAACACTTCTGTCCGGCTGCCTCGGGCCTCCTCTTGGTAAACTTGGCGCCAGTTTCCCTGACCCTATGTGGTGCCTTCCTAGCGGGTGGAGCAAGGGGCTGCGCCACATAAAATGTCAGAGCCTCCGGTTTCTAGCTGAGGGTCGTTTCCTGCCTCCACTAGTTCGGGGACCGGTCTCCCCCTTTGGCCTGACCCCTCCACGCAGGTGGATTCGGGCGTGCGGTGGCGACTCGCCCGTCCGCACCCCTGGGATCCCTTCATTCCTCGTTCCTGGAGCCTTCTCCGCTCCTCTTCCTTCCTTCTCCCTCTTGCAGGCCTGGGCCTCTGTTACTAGGCCCGCCTCCGGAGCAGAGCTCATGCAGAGCCCCTGCTCCCTGCCACTTCTGCTCAGACTTCTCTGCACTGAACTAAGATGGTGCCCACCTTTTATACTCCCTTCTCAATGCACCCAGGAACTGCTTCCTCCCTGCTCCTGCACTGCAGGGTTCCCCTTCCTCAGTGTTCCCTCCCCCCACTCCAGCCAGGGACAGGGACTGTCGTGCCCATCTCAGGGGCATATTGGTCGCCCTGCCCCACGGCAATGTGGTGTAATGCATGCAGGTGTCGGGTCCTGATCCACACTCCATCCTTATCTGAGAGTGAGATATCACACCTCTGGGTGAGGTGCAATACGTCTGTAGCAACCGAGCCCTCGGTGCTACAGTTCCATTTATCTTCAGCCTAGGTGACGTATTGTGATACAGGGCCGTGATTTTGGCTATAAAAGGGTCCCCTAGACCCCTACCCCAAGCTTTTTAAGAGAATCATATATGGCGTGCCAGGAGACTCTATGGAATGCTTTCTCAGCATCCAACGAGAGTATCTACTTACAAATTTTTAACTGCATCTAGCCCAGGAAATACTTTGTGCCTAGTAGCAGTGTCTGCTAGTCAGCGGATTATCCCGGCTGTTAAGCAAGCTACACCACCTGTAGTTTGGACACTTAATTTTTTCAAAGGAAATGCTTCGGGACCACGGGATACTTAGTGAAGAGCATCAGGAGGCACCCCAAGGCATAGGGGCTGGGACTGGCACTAGGATGCCTTGCGGTGGACAGCCGAGCTCGATCCTTATAAAAGCTTTTTAACTGCAGCAGCTTTAGTGGACGCTACTGGAGCTGGAATTACGCGGCTGCTGGCATGAGACTTGCCCTCCAATAGATCCTTGTAAATGGATTTAAAGTGTATTCATTCAAATTAGAGGGACAATTTAAATTAAAAAGCTTAGAGCTGCCTCCACCACAGGGGGGCTCTCTCGACCCACCAGCGGACAGGCACCAGTATTGGGAGAGGGGGGCTGGCCGTCAGGGTTCACCGCGGCTCTGGCACAAACCCTGCGACACGGAGGTGGCACGGGCAGGAGCGGACTGGCCGTCTCGGCTTCTCACTTTTTGGATTTTAGAAGGGCATGACATGCCTATATCTGTGTCTCCCCCTCCTTTTACTCCTCCACCTCTTTTCTTTTCGCATGACTATATGTACTTGTCACTTTTCCATGTGTTAGTTGTGTCTTCTGAGCAGTTTGTCAGCTTTTGGACACCTTTGAAGGTGTTTTCTATGTGTTTCTATGTGTTTTTGTTTGCCTGCCATTGGTTTTAACGGTGTTCGAAGGTGTTCGACGAACAGTTCGACGAACAGTTCGGCGAACACACGGGTGTTCGACGAACCGAACCGAACTCGAACACTACGGGGGTGGCTCAACACTAGTCTTTACTCCCAACCTATCTATTTAAGAGCACAGACCTGCCTGATAAAAGTCATAAGAAATGATGTAACCTAGTCCTTAAAAGGACTGCAATCACAACTATTCCCTACTCCCAAGCTATCTGTAGATTTGTGCAAAAATTGGCTTGAAATTAACAAAGTATAGCACACACAGCAACAGCGGTGCCGTCTAACACGCAGCTGCAGCAGTGAGAAAATGGTGGCGACGGGGAAAATGGCTGTGTCTTATAGGGCAAGGACATGTGACATACACTGCCAATGACACATGCCCTTGCTTGTGTGAAAAAAAGCAGTTCGTTCCGTGTGTGTGCTGCTGATAGGCTGACAGATTACACCTCCCCACTATAAATGCAGGAAAGAGAAAAAAAAATGGAGATCTTCATTATTTATGCAGAGATCCTTCCCCTGCCCCTCCCCCCGCCCCGCTGTACACTCAAACTGCGTATTAACATTAATTTTCATCATTACTGAGAAAAAATCCAGTTATGATTTTGGTGCATGAACAGTTATCGAACATAACCTCGAACAGCCAAATTTTTTTCAAATTGTTCGTGTTCGCCTAACGGCTCGAACACCGCCCAAAACAGCTCGAATTTGAGATTGGCGAACAGTTCTAGTCGAACACCGCTCATCTCTAGTTGGGATTAGATGAGGCTGGGCTGTGTGGAATCACCCTGTATTGTTCCTTGATCCATCTCATCGTGCTCCACCTGCAATGCATCCTCTTTAATTGTGAGCAGAGAGCATTTCAGAAGACGGAGAAGCAGGATGGTGACACTAATTATGGCATCATCACTGTTCACCATCTGGGTGGAGTCCTCAAAGTTTTGGAGGATAGTACAGATGTCTAACATCCATGTCCACTCCTGAGGTCTTATGTGTGGAGTCTGACCTGAATACCGACAGCCTTGTTGATGCTGGTAATCAACAACTACCCTCTTCCCCTCACAAACCCTTCGCAACATCTGCAATGTAGAGTTCCAATGCGTGGAGACATTGCACACCAGTCGGTGAGCTGGAAGCTGCAAATTCCGTTGAAGCTCGGCAAGGGCGGCGGAAGCTGTACCTGACTTTCTAAAATGGGCACACAGGTGGCATACTTTGACAAGCTGATCCTGCAGATTCAGGTAGGTTTTGAGAAACTGCTGAACCACGAGGTTAAGCACATGGGCCAGGCATGATAGGTGTGTGAGCTTGCCTCACTTCAGAGCCGCCACCAGATTCCGGCCATTGTCACACACGACCATGCCTGGCTGTATGTTCAGCGGTGTCAGCCATAGATCTGCCTGCTCTTTCAGAGGTGGAAAGCAAAAGCAGTTGGAGCGCCAATGGTGAAGAGCCTGAGGTTTGGGGGGGAATGAAGGGTGAGGATGTTGTGACCACTCACCTGGTCCTGTTGTGCAAAGGAGCCCCGCAGAACAAGGGAAAACACTTCCAGGTGGGAGTCTGTAAGATGACCGCAGCTTAGCAGGAACTACTGTAGGGAGTTTCTGTCTGCTTCAGCGGTCACATGACCAGGACCGTGTGACCGAAGTGGGCGTTCCACAATGTCATCACGGCAGGTCCTGTAGTAGGCTAGTTGTAAACAGAGCAGCTTCCACCGCTCTCCACAGGGGAGATTAGCAATCAAGAAAGAAGGAATTGTGCGGTGTTATTGAAGCGCTAGAACAACTAGACAGGGGATTAGGTTATAACACACAAACCTTTTATTGTTTAGTATGCTTTCTAACGCCATGACGCATTTCAATAGCAGAAGCTATCTTCCTCAGGTAGCGTTAGAGAGCGTACTAAACAATAAAAGGTTTGTGTTTTATAACCTAATCCCCTGTCTAGTTGTTCAGGCGCTTCACTAACACCGCACAATTCCTTCTTTCTTGATTGCTCTTTCAGAGGTGTCCATGACTCGTCAGCATTGTGCGGTTTGTCACCTAAGCATATTAGCTTCAGCACAGCCTGTTGCCGCTTGGCCGAGGCAGTGCTTCTAGCTTCTGACTGATGTGGTCATTTCGGAAATGGAGGCGAAAGAGGAGGATGAGGTGCAGGAGCTGTAGAATGTGGGGGCAACCCTGATTGACCCAGGGCCCACAATCCTCGGTGTCGCAAAGACGTGTTCCGTCCCAAGGTCCGACTGGGTTCCGGCATCCACTATATTAACCCAGTGTGCCGTTAGCGAGATGTACCGTCCCTGCCCACAAGCACTTGTCCACATGTCTGTGGTTAGGTGGACTTTCCCAGTAACTGCGTTGTTGAGGGCACGGCTAATGTTGTGGGACACGTGCTTGTGTAATTCGGGGACCGCTCACCGGGAGAAATAGTGGCGGCTGGGGTCCAAGTACCAAGGGACGGCCACCATCATCAGTAAGACACCAATCTTTTTGGAAAAGAGATCTAACTCTTTTCCTTCCCTCAGTCTCAGCTCTTCCATTGAAATTTTTGTTCGCATGGTGTGTGAGGACTTGACACATATCTCCTCACATAGACCCTTTGATAACCTTACAAGGGGAGAACGGCGAGCTTTAGAGAAGCTGAGCAAGATGATGATATAGTGTTCAAACCAGCTGACAAGGGTGGGAACATTGTGGCTTGGCCGGTGGAACTCTACGAGAGGGAGGCATTTAGACAACTAGGAGATATTAAATGTTGTACACGCCTGCCAAGTGATCCCACCCTTGTCTTTCAGAATGAACTTTTTAATATATTAGACTCAGTCTTTGAGCTAGGGACAATCTCAAGGGGCTTGATGGAAGGCCTCAAGGTACATTTTCCATTGATTCCAACATTATATTTATTACCGAAGTACACAAGAATTTGAAAAATCCACCAGGTCGCCCGATCCTATCATTTAACGGGAGCCTGACTGAACCCATATCAAAGTTCTTGGATTTTTATTTAAAACCCATTGTCAGTGAGTTGTCCTCCTATGTGAGAGACTCCACTGAAGTTTTACAAAGATTGGATGGCGTTCACATGGAGCCAGACATGTTTCTGGTAACATGTGACGTCGAATCCTTGTGCACAAATATTGAACATCAACATGGTCTGAGGGCTTTGAGATTCTTTCTGGAAAATCAAAATTTGGACAAATGTCTTTCTGAATTGATCTTAATCCTGATGGAGTATGTTCTCACCCACAATAATTTTTTGTTCAAAGATTGACACTTTCTCCAGAAGAGGGGAGTGGCGATGGGGGTGGCCTGTGCCCCATCGTATGCAAACCTCTTTTTGGGATGGTGGGAAAGGGAACAGATACAAAAGGATGATGATATTTTTTCTGGTTCAGTTGTATCATGGATACGATTTATAGACGATATATTATTTATTTGGCAGGGCTCCCGTGAACTTTTGGATCTCTTCTTGGTACATCTGAACAACAATACATTTAACATTAAATAGTCTTCAGTAATAAGCCAAACTACAATCAACTTTTTGGACCTCCGTATCAGGATTGATACAAATGGAAGAACAAATACTGATATCTACCAGAAGGATACGAGTGTAAACGCATTTCGGCAAGCCAGATCAGCACATCCGACACACGTGATAAGAGCCATACTCACAGGTCAGTTTATTAGGGCAAAACGGATTTGTAGCCAGGAAAATGATTTTGAACAGCAAGCTAGGGTTCTTGAACGTAGATTCATCCAATGTGGATATAAAAAACAGAATGTTAATAAGGCTTATACGTATGCTTAAGATTTGAATAGACAGTCCCTTCTGGTCCCAGTTAAAAATAAAAAGGGAGAATCGAGGGGTTGCACGAGACTTATCACCAACTATAACTCAAGATGGAAAGAGATGTCTGAGGTAGTAGACAAATATTGGCCCATTCTGAGACAAGATGCAACTATATCCTCTTTTATATCAAACAGACCAAATCTTACGGCTAAACGTGGAAAAACGATCAAGGACATGCTGCTTCATAGTCATCATAGAACACCGCCTTCTAAATTTATCTTTGATTCCAAGGGCCCTAAATGGGGATGCTGGCAATGTGGGAGCTGTAAGGCATGTAGATATTTGGAGAGGACTAACAATTTCTCTGACTCAACAGGCACTTGGGAATACAAAATCCTGCATTATATAAACTGTCGGACATCATATATCATATATTTCGCCACCTGCCCCTGTGGATTGTATTATGTTGGTATGACAACACGAGAATTGCGAGTCCGTATTTTGGAAAACATCAAGGACATCAAATCAGCTATGAAATTACAACCAGAGGACTTGGAAGCCATTTCCAAATTGAAACCTGTGGCCAGACATTTAAGAGAATACCATCCGCATCAGGAATATTTATTAAAATTCAGAGGATTTGATCGACTTTATCCAAATATTAGAAAGGGAAATCTTACCAAAAAACTGTTACAAATGGAATGTAAATGGATTACTGTACTAAGGAGTATGAGACCAGATGGTTTAAATGATCAATGGGGCTTTGAGAGTTTTCTATAAAGTTAATCGTTCTTGCTTTGAGATGTAGATGACTCTACTGTGATCACTTTATATTTAATATATGTTTTTTATATGTATATTATTTTTTTTCAGTCTTTTGTTTGTACATCATAGGCTCTCTTTTTTTGATGGGTGGAGTGATGTCATATAGGCATGCCATTATATAGCTATTCATGGATATATTTACGTATATATCCTCCTTTTGATATGTGGGCAGGATTTTGTATTCTTCCAATTTTTGAGGTTATGTTTTTTTATTAGATACATGTACATGTGCGGATATGGTTGCAGCAATTGGTGTTTTGGAGTTGTGGGTTATGGTTGGTTTTGGTGTGTGTATGGATGCAAGGGTTAGCAATTTACATATATGTGGATGATAATAACTTCATTTTTGTTGTGTATGAATCCTTTTAATAAATTATGGCAGGTTTTTTTTGTGTTTTCAGCAGATTCCAACCCCCCCTTCCCCTTTCTTTTGTCACTCCATCATTTTTCGATTTCAAATTCCCCCATGCACTCCCCTTTTTTTCCCCCTCTTTTACTTCCCCCTCCTCATTCCTTCTTTTCCCAACCCCCCTTTTTCCTCTCCTCCCCTTCCTCCCCCCTTTTTGTTTTTCCATGAGTCCTTTTTCATACCATCATACTATATGCACTTAATTGTGGTATTATGCATTAAGCACTTTATTATGCATAAATTTTGCTTTATATATTTTGAGTCTCAACACACATTTGCACTTATATATACAGTACAAACCAAATGTTTGGACACACCTTCTCATTTAAAGATTTTTCTGTATTTTCATGACTATGAAAATTGTACATTCACACTGAAGGCATCAAAACTATGAATTAACACATGTGGAATTATATACTTAACAAAAAAGTGTGAAACCACTGAAAATATGGCTTATATTCTAGGTTCTTCAAAGTAGCCACCTTTTGCTTTGATGACTGCTTTGCACACTCTTGGCATTCTCTTGATGAGCTTCAAAAGGTAGTCACCGGAAATGGTCTTCCAACAATCTTGAAGGAGTTCTCAGAGATACTTAGCACTTGTTGGCCCTTTTGCCTTCACTTTGCGGTCCAGCTCACCGCAAACCATCCCGATTGGGTTCAGGTCTGGTGACTGTGGTGGCCAGGTCATCTGGCATAGCACCTCATCACTCTTCTTCTTGGTCAAATAGCCTTTACACAGCCTGAAGGTGTGTTTGGGGTCATTGTCCTGTTGAAAAATAAATGATGGTCCAACTAAACACAAACCAGATGGAATAGCATGCCGCTGCAAGATGCTGTGGTAGCCATGCTGATTCAGTATGCCTTCAATTTTGAATAAATCCCCAACAGTGTACCAGCAAAGCACCCCCACACCATCACACCTCCTCCTCCATGCTTCACGGTGGGAACCAGGCATGTAGAGTCCATCTGTTCACCTTTTCTGCGTCACACAAAGACACGGTGGTTGGAACCAAAGATCTCAAATAGTGTTGAGCCACCCTCGTAGTGTTCGAGTTCGGTTCGGTTCGTCGAACACCTGTGTGTTCGCCGAACTGTTCGTCGAACTGTTCGTCGAACACCTTCGAACACCATTAAAACCAATGGCAGGCAAACAAAAACACATAGAAACACATAGAAAACACCTTCAAAGGTGTCCAAAAGCTGACAAACTGCTCAGAAGACATAACTAACACATGGAAAAGTGACAAGTACATATAGTCATGCGAAAAGAAAAGAGGTGGAGGAGTAAAAGGAGGGGGAGACACAGATATAGGCATGTCATGCCCTTCTGAAATCCAAAAAGTGAGAAGCCGACACGGCCAGTCCGCTCCTGCGCGTGCCACCTCCGTGTCGCCGGGTTTGTGCCAGAGCCGCGGTGAACCCTGACGGCCAGCCCCCCTCTCCCAATACTGGTGCCAGTCCGCTGGTGGGTCGAGCGAGTCCCCCTGTGGTGGAGGCAGCTCTAAGCTTTTTAATTTAAATTGTCTCTCTAATTTGAATGAATACACTTTAAATCCATTTACAAGGATCTATTGGAGGGCAAGTCTCATGCCAGCAGCCGCGTAATTTCAGCTCCAGTAGCGTCCACTAAAGCTGCTGCAGTTGAAAGCTTTTATAAGGATCGAGCTCGGCTGTCCACCATAAGGCATCCTACTGCCAGTCCCAGCCCCTATGCCTTGGGGTGCCTCCTGATGCTCTTCACTGAGTATCCCGTGGTCCCGAAGCATTTCCTTTGAAAAAGTTAAGTGTCCAAACTACAGGTGGTGTAGCTTGCTTAACAGCCGGGATAATCCGCTGACTAGCAGACACTACTACTAGGCACAAAGTATTTCCTGGGCTAGATGCAGTTAAAAAATTGTAATTAGATACTCTCGTTGGATGCTGATAAAGCATTCCATAGAGTCTCCTGGCACGCCATATATTATTCTCTTAAAAAGTTTGGGGTAGGGGTCTAGGGGACCCTTTTATAGCCAAAATCAAGGCCCTGTATCGCAATACGTCACCTAGGCTGAAGATAAATGGAACTGTAGCACCCTGAGGGCACGGTTGCTACAGAGGTATTGCACCTCACCCAGAGGTGTGATATCTCACTCTCAGGTAAGAATGGAGTGTGGATCAGGACCCGACACCTGCATGCATTACACCACATTGCCGTGGGGCAGGGCGACCAATATGCCCCTGAGATGGGCACGACAGTCCCTGTCCCTGGCTGGAGTGGGGGGAGGGAACACTGAGGAAGGGGAACCCTGTAGTGCAGGAGCAGGGAGGAAGCAGTTCCTGGGTGCATTGAGAAGGGAGTATAAAAGGTGGGCACCATCTTAGTTCAGTGCAGAGAAGTCTGAGCAGAAGTGACAGGGAGCAGGGGCTCTGCATGAGCTCTGCTCTGGAGGCGGGCCTAGTAACAGAGACCCAGGACTGAAAGAGGGAGAAGGAAGGAAGAGGAGCGGAGAAGATTCCAGGAACGAGGAACGAAGGGATCCCAGGGGTGCGGACGGGCGAGTCGCCACCGCACGCCCGAATCCACCTGCGTGGAGGGGTCAGGCCAAAGGGGGAGACCGGTCCCTGAAACTAGTGGAGGCGGGAAATGACCCTCAGCTAGAAACCGGAGGCTGTGACATTTTATGTGGCGCAGCCCCTCGCTACACCCGCTAGGAAGGCACCACATAGGGTCAGGGAAACTGGCGCCAAGTTTACCAAGAGGAGGCCCGAGGCAGCCGGAGAGAAGGGTTGGTAAGAAAGGCCAGACAAAGGACACACAAAGGGGGTCCTGTGAAGCACTCCAAAGTTATCTGGGAGTTGTCTGAGCCCCTCACCTGGTGAGCACAGTACGACGTGGGCAGCCGTTACCTGCAGACGTGGTCTGGATAATAAGAACAGTGAGTAAAGGCCCTGGACTGCATCACTGACTCCGTGTCATTACTGCTGCTGCCCTGCACCATCACCCCCATCCTCCGCATACACTGCCCTGAGGCTATACTCCTCCCGTGGGGAGTTATGCTACGCTCTGCTGCACCCACAACACCAGCCTCAGTGGTCTGCCCTGCAGCGGCGGTTCACTCTGACCGCAATCCACGAGTGGCATAGTCGGACATTTATACATCAAAACCACATAAATAGTTCCGCCACTGTTTTGACCGCCCTGAGCCTTGGAACCGGGTCGCCGCCATGGAGACTACAACCACCAGCATCCACCAAAAAGGGTCCGGCTCCGGGTGTCCCAAGGCCCAGGGGGCGCGTCAGAACACTTTCATCACCTTTCATAATCACCAATGGGACAAGGCAGGGATGTCCTCTGTCCCCTCTCTTATATATCCTAGTGACGGAGCACCTGCTCTCATCAATTCGCCATAACCCCAATATTAGGTGGATTGAGGTGGGAGGCACCGAGTACAAGTGCTCTCTATTTGCTGATGATGTCCTAGTATATATCACTCAATCACATATATCCATCCCTGCTGTTATGGCTGAAATAGATCACTTTGTTACATGGTCAAATTTTAAAATCAATGCAGCGAAGTCTGAGGCCCTCGATGTCTCCCTCCCCAAATCCATACAGGATTCCATCCAGTCCAACTTTCCCTTTGCCTGGCCCTCACAGGGTATCAAATACTTAGGAATTCCTATTCATAGAGACCTCTCCCATCTATGTTATCTTAATTTTGGGCCCTTTATTGAACAACTCCATACAGACCACGGTTGGCAAGTTAGAACTGTAAGATTCACTACGTGAACCACTGGTGTTTTGTGGAAAAGCAGCACATGTACACTGTGTTCCAAATTATTATGCAAAAAGTGTTTATGAGTGATAAGGGAAGAATTTGTTTGTTTGTCAGTTAAACTCATTGATGGTGATAATGTGTCAGGGCTCTTTATATCACTGTAAGCAATTGCAGACACCTGTGCTAATTAGTTTGGCAGGTGTGTCCAATGAAAGGCAAGACTACTTAAGAAGGCTGTCCCACAATATTAAGCAGCCTACATTTTCTGCCAAAATGGGAAAGAAAAAGGATGTGTCGGCTGCTGAGAAGGAACAAATTGTGGAGTGTTTAGGTCAAGGCATGACTACAATCAACATTGTGCGATGATCAGGATGAAGTGTCTTGGCAATCAAGAAGTATGTAGCTGATCCACAGTACACACGTGTGTGTGCTGATAAGGGCAAATTGAGGACTCTTTCCTACAGGCAATTACATCAGGTTAAAAGAGCAGCGGCAAAAAAGCCTTGTCATAGCAGCAGACAAGTTTTTGAAGCTGCTGGTGCCTCCAACGTCCCCCGAACAACAAGATGCTGGGTCCTTCAGAGGTTTGCAGCTGTGCATACGCCATCCTGTCGACCTCCTCTATCCACTTCACACAAGCAGAAATGGCTCCAGTGGGCCAAACATTACATGAAGACTGATTTCAAAACTGTTTTGTTCACGGCTGAGTGCCGTGCAACGCTCGATGGTCCAGATGGATGGAGTGGAGGATGGCTGGTTGATAGACACCCCACGCAAACATGGCTACAGCGCCAACAAGGAGGAGGTCGAGTAATGTTTTGGGCTGGAATCATGGGGAGAGAGATTGTCGACCCCTTTAGGATCCCTGAAGGGGTAAAGATGAACTCCATAATGTATGTGGAGTTTCTCAAACAGCACTTCCTGCCATGGTTCAAGAAGAAGAACCGTGTATTCCACAGCAAGATCATTTTTATGCATGATAATGCACAGTCTCATGCTGCACATAACACATCTGCATCTCTGGCTGATATGGGCATAAAAGGAGACAAACTTATGGTGTGACCCCCATGCTCCCCTGACCTCTACCCCATTCAGAACCTCTGGAGCATCATCAAAAGGAATGTCTATGATGGCGGGAGGCAGTTCACATCTAAGCAACAGCTCTGGGAGGGTATTCTGTCCTCATGCAAAACAATTGAAGCAGAAACCATCCAAAACCTGACAAATTCAATGGACGAGAGAGTTCAGAAGCTCCTTTCGAACAAGGGGTCCTATGTGCAAATGTAACATCACCTAGAATAAAGTTTTGAGTTGAAAACTGTTTGATTTCAGTTTGTAATAACCTGCTTATGCTTATAATTTCAAAAATGACCATTTTTTTGGTCTTTATTAAAATGAAAAGGTTGATCGAAGAGTGTGGGGGATCTAAGAGTGTGGCAACCCAGTAGTCAGGATTACTTCGAATTCTGACAATCTGAGGGTCATGTTGCAGGTAGTGCAGCATGAAGGCACTTATGTGTCTTGCGCATCTCGGAGCCCCAAAATTATTTTCCGGGCTAGATGCAGCTAAAAATTATTATTAATTTTAAATCTGGTGGAGCTTAGTATAGATGGCCTAATAGAATTAGTACTGCATACTGCTACAAAGCCCAAATTATTTTCCAGCCAAGATACAGATAAACATGATTAGTAATTTTAAATCTGGTGGAGCTTAGTATAGATGGCCTAATAGAATCACTACTGCACACTGCTACAAAGCCCAAATAATTTTCCAGCCAAGATACAGATAAACATGATTAGTAATTTGAAAGCTTAAAATGGTTGGTGAGGTGATTTTAACCAATCATCAAGCTTTTACTCTCCCCAGGATGACAAAGGGGTAGAAAAGTCGTTTCGGATCCATGATTTGTTCATCTTTATAAACGTGAGTCTGTCTACATTATCAGTGGAGAGCCGCGTGCGCTTATCTGTCAGCACACCACCAGCAGCGCTGAACACGCGTTCAGACAGAACGCTGGCTGCGGGGCATGACAAAATCTCCAAGGCGTAAGTGGCTAGCTCTGGCCATTTATCCAGATTGGAAGCCCAAAAAGAGCAAGGGTCCAGTGACACAGTCATGGCTTCAATGTTTACTTGGAGATACGCCTGTAACATCGTCTCTAGGCGTTGACTATGTGTCAGACTTCTTGTCTCCTGTGGCCTTGCAAAGGATGGGCTAAAAAAGTGGTTAAATGATTCCGCAAAATTGATGTTACCAGCAGATACTGTGGTTCTGTTACGGTTTGAGTGCTGAACACTCGACGGCCCCACGGTTGGCAAGTTGGAACTGTGAGATTCAGTACGTGCACCACTGGTGTTTTGTGGAAAAGCACATGTAAGATTCTGCAACAGTCTCTGCTGATACTCCTGCATGCGTGCATCCCTTTCTATGGCAGGAATAATTTCTGCAAATTTACTTTTGTACCGGGGATCTAACAGTGTGGCAACCCAGTAGTCAGGATTATTTCTAATTCTCACAATTCGAGGGTCATGTTGCAAGTAGTGCAGCAAGAAGGCACTCATGTGTGTTGCGCATCCAGGAGCACCAAGTCCCTGTTGTGTTGGTGGCGAGGTAACAATCATGCTTCCTTCCTCTGTCCTCTCCTCCCAACCTCGCACAACAGAAATGTGATCAAGGTCTCCCTCATCTGATAAATCTTCCATCAGTTCGTCCTCCACTTCTTCCTGGGCTCCTGCACCTTCCTCACTAGTTTGGCTGCTACCATGCACCCTGGTAAAACCATCTCCCCCACCCTCACATGCCTGCCGCCTTGGTGCTGCCGACCGTCTGGACCTTGCAGATGTTAGCCCTTCCGCATACAACTCCTCCTCCTCTACTTCCTCCACCTCCTCTTGTGCCACTACCTGACTCCTAATTCTGTTTAACATGTGCTCCAGCATGTAAATCACCGAAATAGTCATGCTGATAATGGCATCGTCAGCACTAAACATCTTCGTCGCCATTTCAAAACTGTGCAGAAGGGTGCATAGGTCCCTGATCTGAGACCACTCCTCCAGCGTGATTGGCCCACCTCTGGATCTCGTTGGCCCAGGCTATACGTCAGAACGTATTGCACCAGGGCTTGTCGGTGCTGCCACAGTCGCTGCAATATGTGCAGAGTTGATTTCCACCGGGTAGGCACATCGCATTTTAGCCGGTGAAGTGGCAGGCCCAACGACTTCTGTAGAGATGTAAGTCGCTGAGCTGCGGGATGCGAACGGCGGAAGTGAGCACACAGCGACCGTGCCCTCTGCAGAAGGCCATCTAGTCCGGGATAGTGGGCTAAAAATTGCTGGACAACCAGGTTCAACACGTGAGCCATACAAGGCACGTGTGTGACATTGCCCCGGCGAAGGGCCGCACCCAGGTTTGCAGCATTGTCGCACACGGCCTTCCCTGGTTTCAGGTCCAGTAGAGACAACCATTCATGAAATTGGTTCTCCAGAGCTGACCACAACTCCTCAGCTGTGTGACTCACATTTCCCAGACATTTCAAAGTAAAAACTGCCTCATGACATTGAGCCCTGCTGCCAGCATAGTAAGGAGGTGTGCAGGATCCCTTCTGCGCAGTTAGAAAGCTTGTGGCATGACCAGACAGGCATTGGGTGCAGGTGGAGGACCGAGAGGAGGTTGAGGAGGCAGAAGCAGTGGAGGAACTTTGAGATAAAGAGGATTGACGCACAACTCGTGGGGATGGCAAGACTTGGACAGCAGCCCCTTGTCCCGCTGTCACCATAGTTACCCAGTGCCCAGTCAGCGACATGTAACGCCCCTGTCCATGCCTACTCGTCCAAGTGTCTGTGGTGAAATGCACCCTGTCACACACAGAGTTTCTCAAAGAAGCGGTGATGGTGTGTGCGACATGCTGGTGGAGCGCAGGCACACCTTTCTTTGAGAAGTAGTGCTGACTGGGCATCTGGTACTGGGGCACTGCGACGGACACAAGGTCTCGAAAATCCTCTGTGTCCACCAGGCGGAAAGGCAGCATTTCTGTAGCCAAGAGCTTGCAAATGGTGAAATTCAACCTCTTAGCTTTCTCATGGCTAGGAGGAAATGGTCTTTTACTTGTCCACATCTGAGGGACCGAGGGCAGGCTATTGTGCTTAGACGGGGTTGATAAGGGTGTCCCCGGCAAACTGCCGGTCTGTGAGGAAGATGCAGGCGGACATGTTAGGTTGCCTTGATCCAAAGGTGGTGCTATCGATGTCGGACAGCGCTCAACACCAGCTAGTGTTACCACCTCCAAAGAAAATGATGACCTGCCAATCACGCTGGCTGTTGCGGGTAAAGAGGTGGCAAGTCTGCGCCCCAAAACAGGTGTGACTGCTGTCCCCCCAGTCACAGAGGATGAAGAGGCCGCGGATGCACAAGATGGGGCAGACGGTGGCTGGCCCGGCCGGCTAGGCCGCATTGTAGCACAGTGAGCTTCCCACTGCAACTTATGCTTCATGTCCATGTGCCGGTTCATGCATGAAGAACTCAAACGATGTATTTTTTGGCCTCTACTTAGCTTTTGCTGACAAATGTTACAGATAACACGAGTTGGGTCATCTTTATTGATCTGAAAAAATGCCCAGGCTATGCAAGGCTTAGCACCCATGCTACCTGAAGAGCCACCACGACTTGTGGTGAGAGGCAGAGTTGTGTTTGAGGATGCAGTTGTTGACGTGCTTCCAGTACTACGTCTCTGTCCAGGAAGGCGCAACCTGACCTCGTCGTCACTAGAATTCTCCTCCACCTCCTCTGCTGACCTCATCTCTTGGCTGACTGTGGGTTGACAGTAAGTGGGATCTCCAACCTCATCATCATTACCCTGTGCGTTATCACACCCGTCATCCTCAGAGCCAACCTGTTCCTGCCCTGACAAAAAAGTAAAGTTGTCGCTCCAATCAGGTATTTGAGTCTCATCATCGTCTTCCTCATTGTCTCCACCAACAGGAGTTACAGTTTGGGAATGAGGGTCTACATTATGGTCAGAACCTTCAGCGTCTGGTCCTGGATCCGACTCATAAAGATTCTGGGCATCAGTGCAGATCATTTACTCGTCTGGATTCACAGAAGCGCTGGAGCCGACCTCTGATTCCCAGGCTATAGTATGAGTAAACAGCTCTGCAGACTCAACCATCTGTTCTACCTCATACTCAGACGGGCAGCTGGAGATTTGGGAGCTGTGAGGAAGCAAGTGCGATTGGGGGAACACCTTTGAGGACTGGAGTATTTGTGATGTTGAAGTTGATGTGGAGGAGAGCCCATTTAAATGAACACTTGATATCCGATGAAGCACCTGCTTTTTTTGTGCCTCATCTGGAATTTGTAGCGATTGGCGTGGCCGTAAGAAAGGGATCTTATCACTTTGTCTGCTAAAAGAAGTAGACATTTTAGTTTGGCTGGAAGATGGTCTTTCTTCTGCAGATGTTACTGTTGCTTTAACACCTACCCCACGGACACAACCTTTTTTCCCCTTCCCAACACGTCTATTCCCCTTTCCACCAGCAGCAGGCTTTTTTCCACTCATTTTGGTGGTTAACTAATTCACAACTCTGGAGTTGTTTGCACAAAAAAACAATGGATGGGAACCGAGCAGAGCTGAGTGGCCAAACTGTGGTATTAGGCCAAAACTATTGGCTGGGTTAGATGCAGAAAAAAATTATATTCAATTTGCAACCTGATAGAGGTCAGTATAGATGGACTAATAGAACAAGTCCCACACACTACTAGAAGGCCAAATATTTTTTCAGAGCTAGATGCAGACAAAAAATTAATTTAACTTTGCAACCTGATGGAAGTCAGTATAGATGGACTAATAGAACAAGTCCCACACACTGCTAGAAGGCCAAATATTTTTTCAGAGCAAGACGCAGATAAAAATTATTTTTAATTTGCAACCTGATGGAGGTCAGTATAGAAGGACTAATAGAACAAGTCCCACACACTGCTAGAAGCCCAAATATTTTTTCAGAGCTAGATGCAGATAAAAATTATTTTGAATTTGCAACCTGATGGAGGTCAGTATAGATGGACTAATAGAACAAGTCCCACACACTGCTAGAAGGCCAAATATTTTTTCAGAGGTAGATGCAGGCAAAAAAAATATTTTTAGTTTGCAACCTGATGGAGGTCAGTATAGATGGACTAATAGACCAAGTCCCACACACTGCTAGAAGGCCAAATATTTTTTCAGAGCTGGATGCAGACAAAAAAATATTTTTAATTTGCAACCTGATGGAGGTCAGTATAGATGGACTAGTAGAACAAGTCCCACACACTGCTAGAAGGACAAATATTTTTTCAGAGCTAGATGCAGAAAAAAGTTATATTCAATTTGCAACTTGATGGAGGTCAGTATGGATGGACTAATAGACCAAGTCCCACACACTGCTAGAAGGCCAAATATTTTTTCAGAGCTAGATGCAGACAAAAAAATATTTTTAATTTGCAACCTGATGGAGGTCAGTATAGATGGACTAATAGAACAAGTCCCACACACTGCTAGAAGCCCAAATATTTTTTCAGAGGTAGATGCAGAAAAAAATTACATTCAGTTTGCAACCTGATGGAGGTCAGTATAGATGGACTAATAGAACAAGTACCACACACTGCTAGAAGGCAAAATATTTTTACAGTGCTAGATGCAGATAAAAATTATTTTTAATTTGCAACCTGATGGAGGTCAGTATAGATGGACTAATAAAACAAGTCCCACACACAGCGAGAAGCCAAAATATTTTTTCAGAGGTAGATGCAGAAAAAAATTATATTCAGTTTGCAACCTGATGGAGGTCAGTATAGATGGACTAGTAGAACAAGTCCCACACACTGCTAGAAGGACAAATATTTTTTCAGAGCTAGATGCAGATAAAAATTATTTTTAATTTGCAACCTGATGGAGGTCAGTATAGCTGGACTAATAGAACAAGTCCCACACACTGCTAGAAGGACAAATATTTTTCCAGAGCTAGATGCAGAAAAAAAATTATTTTGAATTTGCAACCTGATGGAGGTCAGTATAGATGGACTAGTAGAACAAGTCCCACACACTGCTAGAAGGACAAATATTTTTTCAGAGCTAGATGCAGAAAAAAATTATATTCAATTTACAACCTGATGGAGGTCGGTTTTGATGGACTAATAGAACAAGTCCCACACACTGCTAGAAGGCCAAATATTTTTTCAGAGCTAGATGCAGACAAAAAATTATTTTTAATTTGCAACCTGATGGAGGTCAGTATAAATGGACTAATAGAACAAGTCCCACACACTGCTAGAAGCCCAAATATTTTTTCAGAGGTAGATGCAGAAAAAAATTATATTCAGTTTGCAACCTGATGGAGGTCAGTATAGATGGACTAATAGAACAAGTCCCACACACTGCTAGAAGGCCAAATATTTTTTCAGAGCTAGATGCAGACAAAAAATTATTTTTAATTTGCAACCTGATGGAGGTCAGTATAGATGGACTAATAGAACAAGTCCCACACACTGCTAGAAGGCCAAATATTTTTTCAGAGCTAGATGCAAATAAAAATTATTTTTAATTTGCAACCTGATGGAGGCCAGTATAGATGAACTAATAGAACAAGTCCCACACACAGCTAGAAGCCCAAATATTTTTTCAGAGCTAGATGCAGATAAAAATTATTTTTAATTTGCAACCTGATGGAGGTCAGTATAGTTGGACTAATAGAACAAGTCCCACACACTGCTAGATGGACAAATATTTTTTCAGAGCTAGATGCAGAAAAAAAATTATTTTGAATTTGCAACCTGATGGAGGTCAGTATAGATGGACTAGTAGAACAAGTCCCACACACTGCTAGAAGGACAAATATTTTTTCAGAGATAGATGCAGAAAAAAATTATATTCAATTTACAACCTAATGGAGGTTGGTTTTGATGGACTAATAGAACAAGTCCCACACACTGCTAGAAGGCCAAATATTTTTTCAGAGCTAGATGCAGACAAAAAATTATTTTTAATTTGCAACCTGATGGAGGTCAGTATAGATGGACTAATAGAACAAGTCCCACACACTGCTAGAAGCACAAATATTTTTTCAGAGGTAGATGCAGAAAAAAATTATATTCAGTTTGCAACCTGATGGAGGTCAGTATAGATGGACTAATAGAACAAGTCCCACACACTGCTAGAAGGCCAAATATTTTTTCAGAGCTAGATGCAGATAAAAATTATTTTTCATTTGCAACCTGATGGAGGTCAGTATAGATGGACTAATAAAACAAGTCCCACACACTGCTAGAAGCCCAAATATTTTTTCAGAGGTAGATGCAGAAAAAAATTATATTCAGTTTGCAACCTGATGGAGGTCAGTATAGATGGACTAGTAGAACAAGTCCCACACACTGCTAGAAGGCCAAATATTTTTTCAGAGCTAGATGCAGATAAAAATTATTTTTTATTTGCAACCTGATGGAGGTCAGTATAGATGGACTAGTAGAACAAGTCCCACACACTGCTAGAAGGACAAATATTTTTTCAGAGCTAGATGCAGAAAAAAATTATATTCAATTTGCAACCTGATGGAGGTCAGAATAGATGGACTAATAAAACAAGTCCCACACACTGCTAGAAGGCCAAATATTTTTTCAGAGCTGGATGCAGACAAAAAATTATTTTTAATTTGCAACCTGATGGAGGTCAGTATAGATGGACTAATAGAACAAGTCCCACACACTGCTAGAAGGCCAAATATTTTTTCAGAGCTAGATGCAGATAAAAATTATTTTTAATTTGCAACCTGATGGAGGCTAGTATAGATGGACTAATAGAACAAGTCCCACACACAGCTAGAAGCCCAAATATTTTTTCAGAGCTAGATGCAGATAAAAATTATTTTTAATTTGCAACCTGATGGAGGTCAGTATAGGTGGACTAATAGAACAAGTCCCACACACTGCTAGAAGGCCAAATATTTTTTCAGAGCTAGATGCAGACAAAAATTATTTTTAATTTGCAACCTGATGGAGGTCAGTATAGATGGACTAATAGAACAAGTCCCACACACTGCTAGAAGGCCAAATATTTTTTCAGAGCTAGATGCAGATAAAAATTATTTTTAATTTGCAACCTGATGGAGGCCAGTATAGATGGTCTAATAGAACAAGTCCCACACACAGCTAGAAGCCCAAATATTTTTTCAGAGCTAGATGCAGATAAAAATTATTTTTAATTTGCAACCTGATGGAGGTCAGTATAGCTGGACTAATAGAACAAGTCCCACACACTGCTAGAAGGACAAATATTTTTTCAGAGATAGATGCAGAAAAAAAATTATTTTGAATTTGCAACCTGATGGAGGTCAGTATAGATGGACTAGTAGAACAAGTCCCACACACTGCTAGAAGGACAAATATTTTTTCAGAGCTAGATACAGAAAAAAATTATATTCAATTTACAACCTGATGGAGGTCGGTTTTGATGGACTAATAGAACAAGTCCCACACACTGCTAGAAGGCCAAATATTTTTTCAGAGCTAGATGCAGACAAAAAATTATTTTTAATTTGCAACCTGATGGAGGTCAGTATAAATGGACTAATAGAACAAGTCCCACACACTGCTAGAAGCACAAATATTTTTTCAGAGGTATATGCAGAAAAAAATTATATTCAGTTTGCAACCTGATGGAGGTCAGTATAGATGGATTAATAGAACAAGTCCCACACACTGTTAGAAGGCCAAATATTTTTTCAGAGCTAGATGCAGATAAAAATTATTTTTCATTTGCAACCTGATGGAGGTCAGTATAGATGGACTAATAAAACAAGTCCCACACACTGCTAGAAGCCCAAATATTTTTTCAGAGGTAGATGCAGAAAAAAATTATATTCAGTTTGCAACCTGATGGAGGTCAGTATAGATGGACTAGTAGAACAAGTCCCACACACTGCTAGAAGGCCAAATATTTTTTCAGAGCTAGATGCAGATAAAAATTATTTTTCAATTGCAACCTGATGGAGGTCAGTATAGATGGACTAATAAAACAAGTCCCACACACTGCTAGAAGGCCAAATATTTTTTCAGAGCTAGATGCAGACAAAAAATTATTTTTAATTTGCAACCTGATGGAGGTCAGTATAGATGGACTAATAGAACAAGTCCCACACACTGCTAGAAGGCCAAATATTTTTTCAGAGCTAGATGCAGATAAAAATTATTTTTAATTTGCAACCTGATGGAGGCTAGTATAGATGGACTAATAGAACAAGTCCCACACACAGCTAGAAGCCCAAATATTTTTTCAGAGCTAGATGCAGATAAAAATTATTTTTAATTTGCAACCTGATGGAGGTCAGTATAGGTGGACTAATAGAACAAGTCCCACACACTGCTAGAAGGCCAAATATTTTTTCAGAGCTAGATGCAGACAAAAAATTATTTTGAATTTGCAACCTGATGGAGGTCAGTATAGATGGACTAATATAACAAGTCCCACACACTGCTAGAAGCCCAAATATTTTTTCAGAGCTAGATGCAGACAAAAAGTTATTTTTAATTTGCAACCTGATGGAGGTCAGTATAGATGGACTAATAGAACAAGTCCCACACACTGCTAGAAGGCCAAATATTTTTTCAGAGGTAGATGCAGACAAAAAATTATTTTTAATTTGCAACCTGATGGAGGTCAGTATAGATGGACTAATAGAACAAGTCCCACACACTGCTAGAAGGCCAAATATTTTTTCAGAGCTAGATGCAGATAAAAGTTATTTTTAGTTTGCAACCTGATGGAGGTCAGTATAGATGGACTAATAGAACAAGTCACACACACTGCTAGAAGGCCAAATATTTTTTCAGAGCTAGATGCAAACAAAAAAATATTTTGAATTTGCAACCTGATGGAGGTCAGTATAGATGGACTAATATAACAAGTCCCACACACTGCTAGAAGGCCAAATATTTTTTCAGAGCTAGATGCAGATAAAAATTATTTTTAATTTGCAACCTGATGGAGGTCAGTATAGATGGACTAATAAAACAAGTCCCACACACTGCTAGAAGCCCAAATATTTTTTCAGAGGTAGATGTAGAAAAAAAATATATTCAGTTTGCAACCTGATGGAGGTCAGTATAGATGGACTAATAGAACAAGTCCCACACACCGCTAGAAGGACAAATATTTTTTCAGAGCTAGATGCAGATAAAAATTATTTTTAATTTGCAACCTGATGGAGGTCAGTATAGATGGACTAGTAGAACAAGTCCCACACACTGCTAGAAGGACAAATATTTTTTCAGAGCTAGATGCAGAAAAAAATTATATTCAATTTGCATCCTGATGGAGGTCGGTATAGATGGACTAATAGAACAAGTTCCACACACTGCTAGAAGGCCAAATATTTTTTCAGAGCTAGATGCAGACAAAAAATTATTTTTAATTTGCAACCTGATGGAGGTCAGTATAGATGGACTAATAGAACAAGTCCCACACACTGCTAGAAGGCCAAATATTTTTTCAGAGCTAGATACAGATAAAAATTATTTTTAATTTGCAACCTGATGGAGGTCAGTATAGATGGACTAATAGAACAAGTCCCACACACTGCTAGAAGGACACATATTTTTTCAGAGCTAGATGCAGACAAAAAATTATTTTGAACTTGCAACCTGATGGAGGTCAGTATAGATGGACTAATAGAACAAGTCCCACACACTGCTAGAAGCCCAAATATTTTTTTCAGAGGTAGATGCAGAAAAAAATTATATTCAGTTTGCAACCTAATGGAGGTCAGTATAGATGGACTAGTAGAACAAGTCCCACACACTGCTAGAAGGACAAATATTTTTTCAGAGCTAGATGCAGATAAAAATTATTTTTAATTTGCAACCTGATGGAGGTCAGTATAGATGGACTAATACAACAAGTCCCACACACTGCTAGAAGGACAAATATTTTTTCAGAGCTAGATGCAGAAAAAAAATTATTTTGAATTTGCAACCTGATGGAGGTCAGTATAGATGGACTAGTAGAACAAGTCCCACACACTGCTAGAAGGACAAATATTTTTTCAGAGGTAGATGCAGAAAAAAATTATATTCAGTTTGCAACCTGATGGAGGTCAGTATAGATGGACTAATAGAACAAGTCCCACACACTGCTAGAAGGCCAAATATTTTTTCAGAGCTAGATGGAGATAAAATCTATTTTTCATTTGCAACCTGAATGAGGTCAGTATAAATGGAATAATAAAACAAGTCCCACACACTGCTAGAAGCCCAAATATTTTTTCAGAGGTAGATGCAGAAAAAAATTATATTCAGTTTGCAACCTGATGGAGGTCAGTATAGATGGACTAGTAGAACAAGTCCCACACACTGCTAGAAGGACAAATATTTTTTCAGAGCTAGATGCAGATAAAAATTATTTTTAATTTGCAACCTGATGGAGGTCAGTATAGATGGACTAGTAGAACAAGTCCCACACACTGCTAGAAGGACAAATATTTTTTCAGAGCTAGATGCAGAAAAAAATTATATTCAATTTGCAACCTGATGGAGGTCAGTACAGATGGACTAATAGAACAAGTCCCACACACTGCTAGAAGGCCAAATATTTTTTCAGAGCTAGATGCAGACAAAAAATTATTTTTAATTTGCAACCTGATGGAGGTCAGTATATATGGACTAATAGAACAAGTCCCACACACTGCTAGAAGGCCAAATATTTTTTCAGAGCTAGATGCAGATAAAATATATTTTTAATTTGCAACCTGATGGAGGTCAGTATAGATGGACTAATAGAACAAGTCCCACACACAGCTAGAAGCCCAAATATTTTTTCAGAGCTAGATGCAGATAAAAAATTATTTGAATTTGCAACCTGATGGAGGTCAGTATAGATGGACTAATATAACAAGTCCCACACACTGCTAGAAGCCCAAATATTTTTTCAGAGCTAGATGCAGACAAAAAATTATTTTTAATTTGCAACCTGTTGGACGTCAGTATAGATGGACTAATAGAACAAGTCCCACACACTGCTAGAAGGCCAAATATTTTTTCAGAGCTAGATGCAGACAAAAAATTATTTTTAATTTGCAACCTGATGGAGGTCAGTATAGATGGACTAATATAACAAGTCCCACACACTGCTAGAAGGCCAAATATTTTTTCAGAGCTAGATGCAGATAAAAATTATTTTTAATTTGCAACCTGATGGAGGTCAGTATAGATGGACTAATAGAACAAGTCCCACACACAGCTAGAAGCCCAAATATTTTTTCAGAGCTAGATGCAGACAAAAAAATATTTTTAATTCGCAACCTGATGGAGGTCAGTATAGATGGACTAATAGAACAAGTCCCACACACTGCTAGAAGGCCAAGTATTTTTTCAGAGCTAGATGCAGACAAAAAATTATTTTGAATTTGCAACCTGATGGAGGTCAGTATAGATGGACTAATATAACAAGTCCCACACACTGCTAGAAGGCCAAATATTTTTTCAGAGCTACATGCAGATAAAAATTATTTTTAATTTGCAACCTGATGGAGGTCAGTATAGATGGACTAATAAAACAAGTCCCACACACTGCTAGAAGCCCAAATATTTTTTCAGAGGTAGATGCAGAAAAAAAATATATTCAGTTTGCAACCTGATGGAGGTCAGTATAGATGGACTAATAGAACAAGTCCCACACACTGCTAGAAGGAAAAATATTTTTTCAGAGCAAGATGCAGATAAAAAATATTTTTAATTTGCAACCTGATGGAGGTCAGTTTAGATGGACTAGTAGAACAAGTCCCACACACTGCTAGAAGGACAAATATTTTTTCAGAGCTAGATGCAGAAAAAAATTATATTCAATTTGCAACCTGATGGAGGTCAGTATAGATGGACTAATAGAACAAGTCCCACACACTGCTAGAAGGCCAAATATTTTTTCAGAGCTAGATGCAGACAAAAAATTATTTTTAATTTGCAACCTGATGGAGGTCAGTATAGATGGACTAATATAACAAGTCCCACACACTGCTAGAAGGCCAAATATTTTTTCAGAGCTAGATGCAGATAAAAATTATTTTTAATTTGCAACCTGATGGAGGTCAGTATAGATGGACTAATAGAACAAGTCCCACACACAGCTAGAAGCCCAAATATTTTTTCAGAGCTAGATGCAGACAAAAAAATATTTTTAATTCGCAACCTGATGGAGGTCAGTATAGATGGACTAATAGAACAAGTCCCACACACTGCTAGAAGGCCAAGTATTTTTTCAGAGCTAGATGCAGACAAAAAATTATTTTGAATTTGCAACCTGATGGAGGTCAGTATAGATGGACTAATATAACAAGTCCCACACACTGCTAGAAGGCCAAATATTTTTTCAGAGCTAGATGCAGATAAAAATTATTTTTAATTTGCAACCTGATGGAGGTCAGTATAGATGGACTAATAAAACAAGTCCCACACACTGCTAGAAGCACAAATATTTTATCAGAGGTAGATGCAGAAAAAAAATATATTCAGTTTGCAACCTGATGGAGGTCAGTATAGATGGACTAATAGAACAAGTCCCACACACTGCTAGAAGGAAAAATATTTTTTCAGAGCAAGATGCAGATAAAAAATATTTTTAATTTGCAACCTGATGGAGGTCAGTTTAGATGGACTAGTAGAACAAGTCCCACACACTGCTAGAAGGACAAATATTTTTTCAGAGCTAGATGCAGAAAAAAATTATATTCAATTTGCAACCTGATGGAGGTCAGTATAGATGGACTAATAGAACAAGTCCCACACACTGCTAGAAGGCCAAATATTTTTTCAGAGCTAGATGCAGACAAAAAATTATTTTTAATTTGCAACCTGATGGAGGTCAGTATAGATGGACTAATAGAACAAGTCCCACACACTGCTAGAAGGCCAAATATTTTTTCAGAGCTAGATGCAGATAAAAATTATTTTTAATTTGCAACCTGATGGAGGTCAGTATAGATGGACTAATAGAAGAAAGTCCCACACACTGCTAGAAGCCCAAATATTTTTTCAGAGCTAGATGCAGATAAAAATTATTTTTAATTTGCAACCTGATGGAGGTCAGTATAGATGGACTAATAGAACAAGTCCCACACACTGCTAGAAGGCCAGATATTTTTTCAGAGCTAGATGCAGACAAATAAATATTTTTAGTTTGCAACCTGATGGAGGTCAGTATAGATGGACTAATAGACCAAGTCCCACACACTGCTAGAAGGCGAAATATTTTTTCAGAGCTAGATGCAGTCAAAAAAATATTTTTAATTTGCAACCTGATGGAGGTCAGTATAGATGGACTAATAGAACAAGTCCCACACACTGCTAGAAGGCCAAATATTTTTTCAGAGCTAGATGCAGATAAAAATTATTTTTAATTTGCAACCTGATGGAGGTCAGTATAGATGGACTAATAGACCAAGTCCCACACACTGCTAGAAGGCCAAATATTTTTTCAGAGCTAGATGCAGACAAAAAAATATTTTTATTTTGCAACCTGATGGAGGTCAGTATAGATGGTCTAATAGAACAAGTCCCACACACTGCTAGAAGCCCAAATATTTTTTCAGAGCTAGATGCAGACAAAAAATTATTTTGAATTTGCAACCTGATGGAGGTCAGTAGAGATGGACTAATAGAATGATGCTATGCCCAAAAGGTTTTACTTCACTAGGTGCAGTAAAAAAATTGGTATTCTATACACAGGTGGTGTATCTTGCAACACAGATAGGCTACTCCACTGACTAACACACTCTGCAACAGGCCAAAAAGGATTAGCTTTGCTAGATTCAGCCAAATGCTGTGAAAAAAACTTGCACAGCACTGGCACAGACCTGCCTGGCAAAAACTGATAGGAACTGATGTAACTTAGTCCTGAAAAGGACTGCAATTACAATTAGTCTTTACTCCCACAACCTATCTATTTAAGAGCACAGACCTGCCTGATAAAAGTCGTAGGAAATGCTGTAATCTAGTCCTTAAAAGACTGCAATCACAACTATTCCCTACTCCGAAGCTATCTGTAGATTTGTGCGAAAATTGGCTTGAAATTAACAAGGTATAGCGCACACAGCAACAGCGGTGCCGTCTAACACGCAGCTGCAGCATTGAGAAAATGGTGGCGACGGGGAAAATGGCTGGGTCTTATAGGGCAAGGACATGTGACATACACTGCCAATGACACATGCCCTTGCTTGTGTGAAAAAAAGCCCTTCGCTCCGTGTGTGCGCTGCTGATAGGCTGACAGATTGCACCTCCCCACTGTAAATGCGGGAAAGAGAAAAAAAAATGGAGATCTTCATTATTCCTGCAGAGATCCATCCCCTGCCCCTCCCCCCGCCCCGCTGTACACTCAAACTGCGTATTAACATTAATTTTCATCATTACTGAGAAAAAATCCAGTTATGATTTTGGTGCACGAACAGTTATCGAAAATAACCTCGAACAGCCGAATTTTTCTCAAATCGTTCGTGTTCGCCGAACGGCTCGAACACCACCCAAAACAGCTCGAATTTGAGATTGGCGAACAGTTCGAATCGAACACCGCTAATCTCTAATCTCAAATTTGGACTCATCAGACCAAAGCACAGATTTCCACTGGTCTAATATCCATTTCTTGTGTTCTGTAGCCCAAACAAGTCTCTTCTGCTTGTTGCCTGTCCTTAGCAGTGGTTTCCTAGCAGCTATTTTACCATCAAGGCCTGCTGCACAAAGTCTCCTCTTAACAGTTGTTGTAGAGATGTGTCTGCTGCTAGAACTCTGTGTGGCATTGACCTTGTCTCTAATCTGAGTTGCTGTTAACCTGCGATTTCTGAGGCTGGTGACTCAGATAAACTTATCCTCAGAAGCAGAGGTGACTCTTGGTCTTCCTTTCCTGGGGCGGTCCTCATGTGAGCCAGTTTCTTTGTAGCGCTTGATGTTTTTTGCAACTGCACTTGGGGACACTTTCAAAGTTTTCCCAATTTTTCAGACTGACTGACCTTCATTTCTTAAAGTAATGATGGCCACTCGTTTTTCTTTACTTAGCTGCTTTTTTCTTGCCATAATACAAATTCTAACAGTCTATTCAGTAGGACTATCAGCTGTGTATCCACCAGACTTCTGCACAACACAACTGATGGTCCCAACCCCATTTATTAGGCAAGAAATCCCACTTATTAAAACTGACAGGGCACACCTGTGAAGTGAAAACCATTTCCGGTGACTACATCTTGAAGCTCATCAAGAGAATGCCAAGAGTGTGCAAAGCAGTCATCAAAGCAAAAGGAGGCTACTTTGAAGAACCTAGAATATAAGACATATTTTCAGTTGTTTCACACTTTTTTGTTAAGTATATAATTCCACATGTGTTAATTCATAGTTTTGATGCCTTCAGTGTGAATGTACAATTTTCTAAGTCATGAAAATACAGAAAAATCTTAAAATGAGAAGGTGGAAAGGTGTGTCCAAACTTTTGGTCTTTACTGTATGTTGACATTTTCACTTATATGCACTTTAATTGTGGTTTTATGCATTAAGCACTTTATTATACATAAATTTTGCACCTTATAACATTTTTAGCTTTGCACAATTCGATTTTACATATATGCGTATATACAGTTAGGTCCATATATATTTGGACAGAGACAACATTTTTCTAATTTTGGTTCTATGCATTACCACAATGAATTTTAAACAAAACAATTCAGATGCAGTTGAAGTTCAGACTTTCCGCCTTTATTTGAGGGTATCCACATTAAAATTGGATGAAGGGTTTAGGAGTTTCAGCTCCTTAACATGTGCCACCCTGTTTTTAAAGGGACCAAAAGTAATTGGACAGATTAAATAATTGTAAATAAAATGTTCATTTCTAGTACTTGGTTGAAAACCCTTTGTTGGCAATGACTGCCTGAAGTCTTGAACTCATGGACATCACCAGACGCTGTGCTTCCTCCTTTTTGACGCTCTGCCAGGCCTTCACTGCCGTGGATTTCAGTTGCTGTTTGTTTGTGGGCCTTTCTGTCTGAAGTTTAGTCTTTATCAAGTGAAATGCATGCTCAATTGGGTTGAGATCAGGTGACTGACTTGGCCATTCAAGAATATTCCACTTCTTTGCTTTAATAAACTCCTGGGTTGCTTTGGCTTTATGTTTTGGGTCCTTGTCCATCTGTAGTATGAAACGACGACCAATCAAGTTTGGCTGCATTTGGCTGGATCTGAGCACACAGTATGGCTCTGAATACATCAGAATTCATTCGGCTGCTTCTGTCCTGTGACACATCATCAATAAACACTAGTAACCCAGTGCCACTGGCAGCCATGCATGCCCAAGCCATCACACTGCCTCCGCCATGTTTTACAGATGATGTGGTATGCTTTGGATCATGAGCTGTACTATGCCTTCGCCATACTTTTCTCTTTCCATCATTCTGGTAGAGGTTGATCTTGGTTTCATCTGTCCAAAGAATGTTCTTCCAGAACTGTGCTGGCTTTTTTAGATGTTTTTTAGCAAAGTCCAGTCTAGCCTTTTTATTCTTGATGCTTATGAGTGGCTTGCACCGTGCAGTGAACCCTCTGTATTTACTTTCATGCAGTCTTCTCTTTATGGTAGATTTGGATATTGATTCCCCTACCTCCTGGAGAGTGTTGTTCACTTGGTTGGATGTTGTGAAGGGGTTTCTCTTCACCATGGAGATTATTCTGCGATCATCCACCACTATTGTCTTCCATGGGCGCCCAGGTCTTTTTGCATTGATGAGTTCACCAGTGCTTTCTTTCTTTCTCAGGATGTACCAAACTGTAGATTTTGCCACTCCTAATATTGTAGCAATTTCTCTGATGGTTTTTTCTGCTTTTGCAGCTTAAGGATGGCTTGTTTCACCTACATGGAGAGCTCCTTTGACCGCATGTTTACTTCACAGCAAAACCTTCCAAATGCAAGCACCACACCTCAAATCAACTCCAGGCCTTTTATCTGCTTAATTGAGAATGACATAACGAAGGGATTGCCCACACCTCTCCATGAAATAGCCTTGGAGTCAATTGTCCAATTACTTTTGGACCCTTTAAAAACAGGGTGGCACATGTTAAGGAGCTGAAACTCCTAAACCCTTCATCCAATTTTAATGTGGATACCCTCAAATGAAAGCTGAAAGTCTGAACTTCAACTGCATCTGAATTGTTTTGTTTAAAATTCATTGTGGTAATGTCTAGAACCAAAATTAGAAAAATGTTGTCTCTGTCCAAATATATATGGACCTAACTGTATATTCACACATCTTTACACACTTTTCCTTATTCAAGTTTCCTTCTTTTTGTCTTTTTTCACTTTTCTTTCTCCTTTTTCCCTTTTTTTTCACTTTCTTTTTCTTTCCATTATTGTTTCTTTTGTACAATTTATGTTAAATTTTTCATATTAATTATTACATATATTTATATATACATTTTGTATACTCACATTTTATCATCGTTTTGTCTTTGCACTGTTTTTTCTTTTCCCTTCTTTTTAGGTGCCTGCTGAGTCTTTGACTCCTTACCATTACTACCAAATAACTTTCTTTAAAAAAACATGTACATTTATCTTGGTTTCTTTCTTTTTCACTTACCTCTTGTGACCATGCGTTTGGGCATCGCTATGGCTTTTTGCCACACTTCAACATGGCTGCTGCAAGCGTCGTGCGCCGCAGCGCGCGTGCCCCTTGCGGACCTCCTGAGTGGTTGGGAACGTGAGCGTGTCATGAATGGCAACACGCCCTTCAGTGACCCGCTCCGGACCCTACGCCCCGGAAGTGTCTGCGAGGGCACATGCGCGACTGACGGCGCCCGATAGTAAGACGCTCGCAATTATTACTCATGGCCAGCAGCTGCATGCCTTATATATATCAAATCACTCCCCCTCACACCACACTCCCTGACAAAGCGAGGAGCTAAACAGCGTTGGAGTGGTGTGAGGGGGCCGGGGTATGTCTCCAATCTTATTTTTACCATCATTGTCTCCTTTGTTTATTACATCATTTATGTAACCCCCTGTTCTGGGGTTTGGACATGATTTGTAGCAGCCAAAACCTCTTTAAAGGTTCCACTCCTCTAGCAGCATTTAATTATTGTATCACCCTTTTTTTGGTATTCATACACCTGGTAAATAATTTATACATATATATATATATATATATATATATATATATATATATACACAGTACAGTCCAAAAGTTTGGACACACCTTCTCATTTAAAGATTTTTATGTATTTTCATGACTATGAAAATTGTACATTCACACTGAAGGCATCAAAACTATGAATTAACACATGTGGAATTATATACTTAACAAAAAAGTGTGAAACAACTGAAAATATGTCTTATATTCTAGGTTTTTCAAAGTAGCCACCTTTTGCTTTGATGACTGCTTTGCACACTCTTGGCATTCTCTTGATGAGCTTCAAGAGGTAGTCACCGGAAATGGTCTTCCAACAATCTTGAAGGCGTTCCCAGAGATGCTTAGCACTTGTTGGCCCTTTTGCCTTCACTCTGCGGTCCAGCTCACCCCAAACCATCTCGATTGGGTTCAGGTCTGGTGACTGTGGAGGCCAGGTTTTCTGGCGTAGCAACCCATCACTCTCCTTCTTGGTCAAATAGCCCTTACACAGCCTGGAGGTGTGTTTGGGGTCATTGTCCTGTTGAAAAATAAATGATGGTCCAACTAAACGCAAACCGGATGGAATAGCATGCCGCTGCAAGATGCTGTGATTGCCATGCTGGTTCAGTATGCCTTCAATTTTGAATAAATCCCCAACAGTGTCACCAGCAAAGCACCCCCACACCATCACACCTCCTCCTCCATGCTTCACGGTGGGAACCAGGCATGTAGAGTCCATCTGTTCACCTTTTCTGCGTCACACAAAGACACGGTGGCTGGAACCAAAGATCTCAAATTTGGACTCATCAGACCAAAGCACAGATTTCCACTGGTCTAATGTCCACTCCTTGCGTTCTTTAGCCCAAACAAGTCTCTTCTGCTTGTTGCCTGTCCTTAGCAGTGGTTTCCTAGCAGCTATTTTACCATCAAGGCCTGCTGCACAAAGTCTCCTCTTAACAGTTGTTGTAGAGATGTGTCTGCTGCTAAAACTCTGTGTGGCATTGACCTGGTCTCTAATCTGAGCTGCTGCTAACCTGCGATTTCTGAGGCTGGTGCCTCGGATATACTTATCCTCAGAAGCAGAGGTGACTCTTGGTCTTCCTTTCCTGGGGCGGTCCTCATGTGAGCCAGTTTCTTTGTAGCGCTTGATGGTTTTTGCAACTGCACTTGGGGACACTTTCAAAGTTTGCACAATTTTTCGCACTGACTGACCTTCATTTCTTAAAGTAATGATGGACACTTGTTTTTCTTTACTTAGCTGCTTTTTCTTGCCATAATACAAATTCTAACAGTCTATTCAGTAGGACTATCAGCTGTGTATCCACCTGACTTCTGCACAACACAACTGATGGTCCCAACCCCATTTATTAGGCAAGAAATCCCACTTATTAAACCTGACACGGCACACCTGTGAAGTGAAAACCATTTCCGGTGACTACCTCTTAAAGCTCATCAAGAGAATGCCAAGAGTGTGCAAAGCAGTCATCAAAGCAAAAGGTGGCTACTTTGAAGAACCTAGAATATAAGACATATTTTCAGTTGTTTCACACTTTTTTGTTAAGTATGTAATTCCACATGTGTTAATTCATAGTTTTGATGCCTTCAGTGTGAATGTACAATTTCCAAAGTCATGAAAATATAGAAAATTCTTTAAATGAGAAGGTGTGTCCAAACTTTCGATTTTTTTTGTTACCCTTTGGTGATCTTTATAATATTTACTTCTATCTTCATTTGTTGCTGCTATTAGAGGTGATCATGTATATTTAATTATTGCTAATAGAGATGAGCGTTGTTCTATTCGAACTGTTCGCCAATCTCAAATTCGAGCTGTTTTGGGCGGTGTTCGAGCCGTTCGGCGAACACGAACGATTTGAGAAAAATTCGGCTGTTCGAGGTTATGTTCGATAGCTGTTTGTGCACCAAAATCATAACTGGATTTTTTCTCAGTAATGATGAAAATTAATGTTAATACGCAGTTTGAGTGTACAGTGGGGTGGGGGGAGGGGCAGGGGATGGATCTCTGCAGGAATAATGAAGATCTCCATTTTTTTATCTCTTTCCCGCATTTGCAGTGGGGAGGTGCAGTCTGTCAGCCTATCAGCAGCGCACACACGGAGCGAACTGCTGTTTTTCACACAAGCAAGGGCATGTGTCATTGGCAGTGTATGTCACATGTCCTTGCCCTATAAGACAAAGCCATTTTCCCCGTCGCCACCATTTTCTCACTGCTGCAGCTGCGTGTTAGACGGCACCGCTGTTACTGTGTGCGCTATACCTTGTTAATTTCAAGCCAATTTTCGCACAAATCTACAGATAGCTTGGGAGTAGGGAATAGTTGTGATTGCAGTCCTTTTAAGGACTAGGTTACAGCATTTCCTACGACTTTTATCAGGCAGGTCTGTGCTCTTAAATAGATAGATTGTGGGAGTAAAGACTAATTGTAATTGCAGTCCTTTTCAGGACTAGGTTACATCAGGTCCTATCAGTTTTTGCCAGGCAGGTCTGTGCCAGTGCTGTGCAAGTTTTTTTCACAGCATTTGGCTGAATCTAGCAAAGCTAATCCTTTTTGGCCTATTGCAGAGTGTGTTAGTCAGTGGAGTAGCCTATCTGTGTTGCAAGATATACCACCTGTGTATAGAATACCAATTTTTTTACTGCACCTAGTGAAGTAAAATCTTTTGGGCATAGCATCATTCTATTAGTCCATCTATACTGACCTCCATCAGGTTGCAAATTGAATATAATTTTTTTCTGCATCTACCTCTGAAAAAATATTTGGGCTTCTAGCTGTGTGTGGGACTTGTTGTATTAGTCCATCTATACTGACCTCCATCAGGTTGCAAACTGAATATAATTTTTTTCTGCATCTAGCTCTGAAAAAAATATTTGGCCTTCTAGCAGTGTGTGGGACTTTCTCTATTAGTCCATCTATACTGACCTCCATCAGATTGCAAATTAAAAATAATTTTTATCTGCATCTAGCTCTGAAAAAATATTTGGCCTTCTAGCAGTGTGTGGGACTTTCTCTATTAGTCCATCTACACTGACCTCCATCAGGTTGCAAATTAAAAATAATTTTTATCTGCATCTACCTCTGAAAAAATATTTGGGCTTCTAGCTGTGTGTGGGACTTGTTCTATTAGTCCATCTATACTGACCTCCATCAGGTTGCAAACTGAATATAATTTTTTTCTGCATCTAGCTATGAAAAAATATTTGGCCTTCTAGCAGTGTGTGGGACTTTCTCTATTAGTCCATCTATACTGACCTCCATCAGGTTGCAAATTAAAAATAATTTTTTTTCTGCATCTACCTTTGAAAAAATATTGGGCTTCTAGCTGTGTGTGGGACTTGTTCTATTAATCCATCTATACAGACCTCCATCAGGTTGCAAACTGAATATAATTTTTTTCTGCATCTAGCTCTGAAAAAATATTTGGCCTTCTAGCAGTGTGTGGGACTTTCTCTATTAGTCCATCTATACTGACCTCCATCAGGTTGCAAATTAAAAATAATTTTTATCTGCATCTACCTCTGAAAAAATATTTGGGCTTCTAGCTGTGTGTGGGACTTGTTCTATTAGTCCATCTATACTGACCTCCATCAGGTTGCAAACTGAATATAATTTTTTTCTGCATCTAGCTCTGAAAAAATATTTGGCCTTCTAGCAGTGTGTGGGACTTTCTCTATTAGTCCATCTATACTGACCTCCATCAGGTTGCAAATTAAAAATAATTTTTATCTGCATCTAGCTCTGAAAAAATATTTGGCCATCTAGCAGTGTGTGGGACTTTCTCTATTAGTCCATCTATACTGACCTCCATCAGGTTGCAAATTAAAAATAATTTTTATCTGCATCTACCTCTGAAAAAATATTTGGGCTTCTAGCTGTGTGTGGGACTTGTTCTATTAGTCCATCTATACTGACCTCCATCAGGTTGCAAACTGAAAATAATTTTTTTCTGCATCTAGCTCTGAAAAAATATTTGGCCTTCTAGCAGTGTGTGGGACTTGTTCTATTAGTCCACCTATACTGACCTCCATCAGGTTGCAAATTCAAAATAATTTTTTGTCTGCATCTAGCTCTGAAAAAATATTTGTCCTTCTAGCAGTGTGTGGGACTTTCTCTATTAGTCCATCTATACTGACCTCCATCAGGTTGCAAACTGAATATATATTTTTTCTGCATCTAACCCAGCCAATAGTTTTGGCCTAATACCACAGTTTGGCCACTCAGCTCTGCTCGGTTCCCATCCATTGTTTTTTTGTGCAAACAACTCCAGAGTTGTGAATTAGTTAACCACCAAAATGAGTGGAAAAAGGCCTGCTGCTGGTGGAAAGGGGAATAGGCGTGTTGGGAAGGGGAAAAAAGGTTGTGTCCGTGGGGTAGGTGTTAAAGCAACAGTAACATCTGCAGAAGAAAGACCATCTTCCAGCCAAACTAAAATGTCTCCTTCTTTTAGCGGACAATGTGATAAGTAGAGATGAGCGGTGTTCGACTTGAACTGTTCGCCAATCTCAAATTCGAGCTGTTTTGGGTGGTGTTCGAGTTGTTCGACGAACCCGAACGATTTGCAAAAAATTCGGCTGTTCGAGGTTATGTTCGATAACTGTTCGTGCACCAAAAGCGTGTCCTGCATGTCTGGCGCTATTTAGAGCACCAATCATGCAGGGATTGTCTGCCACTCACTGTAATGCCACAGCCATGGTGGTTGTGGCATTACAGTGATTGCCCAAATCGATGGGAACAGTGCCAACAGTGAAACATGAAAAGCCGGCAATTCAGCAGCGGCATACACCGGTACCCGACAATTTAGAACCGAAAGAATAGAGCATCACACATAGATTAGATAGATATAAACATGTCAGCCACATATATACGAAGTACAGTGAAAGTGCTGCTTACTGTACTTGTCATTTAGCGTAAAGGATTTATCAAAAAAAATAATAGTGTTTTCATGCACCGTCTCTTTAAAAAAGCCGGCCGGCAATTCAGCAGCGGTACCCGACAATTTATAACAGACAGAATAGAGCATCATACATAGATTAGATAGATAGAAACATGTCAGCCACATATATACGAAGTACAGTGACAGTGTTGCTTACTGTACTTGTCATTTAGCGTAAAGGATTTATCAAAAAAAATAATAGTGTTTTCATGCACTGTCTCTTTAAAAAAGCCGGCCGGCAATTCAGCAGCGGTACCCGACAATTTATAACAGACAGAATAGAGCTTCACACATAGATTAGATAGATAGAAACATGTCAGTCACATATATATGAAGTACAGTGATAGTGTTGGTTACTGTACTTGTCATTTAGTATTAAAATAAAGGATTTATTATTAAAAAAATTGGCGTGGGGTTCCCCTTAATTTTAGGCTCTAGCGGAGGTTAAGCAGACGGCTGGGGCAGATGTTTGAAGCCTGGGAAGGGGGTACTAACCACGGAGCTTCCCAGGCTACTAATATCAGCCCCCAGCTGAATACATAGCCTTTACTAGCTATTAAAATGGGGGACCCCCCCAAAAAAATGACGTGGGGTCCCCCCTAATTTAATAGCTAGCAAAGGCTAGGCAGACAGCTGGGGGCTGATATTAATAGCCCAGGAAGGGAGCCATGAATATTGGCCCCCTCCCAGGCTAGAAACACCAGCCGTCAGCCGCCCCAGAAATGGCGCATTTATAGGATGCGCCAATTCTGGCACTTAGCCTCGCTCTTCCACGCTGCCCTGGTGCGGTGGCAGGGGGTAATAGGGTTGGGGTTGATGTCAGCTTATAATGCCAGCTGACATCAAGCCCAGGTTAGTAATGGAGAGGCGTCTATAAGACACCCCCATTACTAACCCCATAGTCAAAGTTAAAAAAAACACAAACACCCAGAATAAAGTCCTTTAATTGAAATAAAGACACAATCCTTTATTGTTCTAAATTAAACCATACTTACCGTCACGCCCATTCCAGCTGAAGCCAACGATCTCCTGCAATAAAAGAAAAATAATAAAGCAACCTCATCCTTACCTTTCCATGGTTCCCACGACAGCTTCAGCTCTGCTACATCGAGATGACAGGCTGGACCGCAGCAGAACGCTGCCATCCAGCCTCTCATCCCGCAGACACTGAGAAGCGCAGGCTTGCTTGCGCTGCTCAGCGTCTCTCTGTGACGACATCCAGATGAGCCGAGTTCATGTCCAATGAACTCGGCTCACCTCATGCACGTCACTGACAGCGTGGGAAAATTCTCAAGCTGAAGCGGTGAGTGCAGGAGAATTCTCCCACGCTGTCAGTGACGTGCATAAGGTGAGCTCATGTCCAATGAACTCAGCTCACCTCCTGCACGTCACTGACAGCGTGGGAGAATTCTCCTGCACTCAGCGCTTCAGCGTGAGAATTCTCCCGCTGAAGCGCTGAGTGCAGGAGAATTTTCCCACGCTGTCAGTGACGTGCATAAGGTGAGCTCATGTCTAATGAACTCAGCTCACCTCCTGCACGTCACTGACAGCGTGGGAGAATTCTCCTGCACTCAGCGCTTCAGTGTGAGAATTCTCCCACGCTGAAGCGCTGAGTGCAGGAGAATTTTCCCACGCTGTCAGTGACGTGCATGAGGTGAGCCGAGTTCATTGGACATTAACTCGGCTCATCTGGATGCCCTCACAGAGAGACACTGTGGAGCGCAAGCAAGCCTGCGCTTCTCAGTGTCTGCGGGATGACAGGCTGGATGGCAGCGTTCTGCTGCGGTCCAGCCTGTCATCTCGATGTAGCAGAGCTGAAGCTGTCATGGGAACCATGGAAAGGTAAGGATGATGTTGCTTTATTTTTTTTCTTTTATTTCAGGAGATCGTTGGCTTCAGCTGGAATGGGCATGATGGTAAGTATGGTTTAATTTAGAACAATAAAGAATTGTGTGTTTATTTCAATTAAAGGACTTTTTTCTGGGTGTTGTGTTTTTTTTAAATACTTTACTAGAAATTCATGGTGGTCATGTCTAATATTGGCGTGACCCCATGAATTTCGGGCTTAGGGCCAGCTGATAATGCCAAGCTGACCCTAACCCCTTTATTACCCAGTGAGCCACCGCATCAGGGCCCTGGATGAGTTGGGTACAGCGCCAGAAGATGGCGCTTCTATGAACGCGCCATTTTCCGGGGTGGCTGCGGACTGCAATTTGCAGCGGGGGTGGCCCAGAAAGCTTGGGCCTCCCTGCGCTGCGGATTCCAGCCCCCAGCTGCCTAGTTGTACCTGGCTGGACACAAAAACAGGGCGAAGCCCCACGTCAATTTTCTTTAAATTATTTCATGAAATAATTAAGAAAAAAAGGGCTTCCCTATATTGTTGTGTCCGGCCAGGTACAAATAGGCAGCTGGTGGTTGGGGGCAGCCCGTTCCTGCCTGCTGTACCTGGCTGGACACAAATATAGTGCGAAGCCCCACGTCAATTTTTTTAAAATTATTTCATGAATTTCCTGAAATAATTTAAAAAAATTGAAGTGGGGCTTCGCACTATATTTGTGTCCAGCCAGGTACAGCAGGCAGGAACGGGCTGCCCCCATCCACCAGCTGCCTATTTGTACCTGGCCGGACACAACAATATAGGGAAGCCCTTTTTTTCTTAATTATTTCATGAATTTCATGAAATAATTAAAAAAAATTGAAGTGGGGCTTCGCACTATATTTGTGTCCAGCCAGGTACAGCAGGCAGGAACGGGCTGCCCCCAACCACCAGCTGCCTATTTGTACCTGGCCGGACACAACAATATAGGGAAGGCCTTTTTTTCTTAATTATTTCATGAATTTCATGAAATAATTAAAAAAAAAGTACGTGGGGCTTCGCCCTATTTTTGTGTCCAGCCAGGTACAACTAGGCAGCTGGGGGCTGGAATCTGCAGCGCAGGGAGGCCCAAGCTTTCTGGGCCCCCCCCGCTACAAATTGCAGTCCGCAGCCACCCCGGAAAATGGCGCGTTCATAGAAGCGCCATCTTCTGGCGCTGTACCCAACTCATCCAGGGCCCTGGTGCGGTGGCTCACTGGGTAATAAAGGGGTTAGGGCCAGCTTGGTATTATCAGCTGGCCCCAAGCCCAAAATTCATGGGGTCACGCCAGTATTAGACATGACCGCCATGAATTTCTAGTAAAGTATTTAAAAAAAACACAACACCCAGAATAAAGTCCTTTAATTGAAATAAAGACACAATTCTTTATTGTTCTAAATTAAACCATACTTACCATCACACCCATTCCAGCTGAAGCCAACGATCTCCTGCAATAAAAGAAAAATAATAAACCAACCTCATCCTTACCTTTCCATGGTTCCCACGACAGCTTCAGCTCTGCTACATCGAGATGACTGGCTGGACCGCAGCAGAACGCTGCCATCCAGTCTGTCATCCCGCAGACACTGAGAAGCGCAGGCATGCTTGCGCTCCTCACTGTCTCGCTGTGACGGCATCCAGATGAGCCGAGGTCATGTCCAATGAACTCGGCTCACCTCATGCACGTCACTGACAGCGTGGGAAAATTCTCACGCTGAAGTGCTGAGTGCAGGAGAATTCTCCCACGCTGTCAGTGATGTGAATGAGGTGAGCTCATGTCCAATGAACTCAGCTCACCTCCTGCACGTCACTGACAGCGTGGGAAAATTCTCCTGCAATCAGCGCTTCAGCGTGAGAATTTTCCCACGCTGTCAGTGACGTGAATGAGGTGAGCCGAGTTCATTGGACATGAACTCGGCTCATCTGGATGTCGTCACAGAGAGACGCTGAGCAGCGCAAGCAAGCCTGCGCTTCTCAGTGTCTGCGGGATGACAGGCTGGATGGCAGCGTTCTGCTGCGGTCCAGCCTGTCATCTCGATGTAGCAGAGCTGAAGCTGTCGTGGGAACCATGGAAAGGTAAGGATGAGGTTGCTTTATTATTTTTCTTTTATTGCAGGAGATCGTTGGCTTCAGCTGGAATGGGCGTGATGGTAAGTATGGTTTAATTTAGAACAATAAAGGATTGTGTCTTTATTTCAATTAAAGGACTTTATTCTGGGTGTTTGTGTTTTTTTTAACTTTGACTATGGGGTTAGTAATGGGGGTGTCTTATAGACGCCTCTCCATTACTAACCTGGGCTTGATGTCAGCTGGCATTATAAGCTGACATCAACCCCAACCCTATTACCCCCTGCCACCGCACCAGGGCAGCGTGGAAGAGCGAGGCTAAGTGCCAGAATTGGCGCATCCTATGAATGCGCCATTTCTGGGGCGGCTGACGGCTGGTGTTTCTAGCCTGGGAGGGGGCCAATATTCATGGCTCCCTTCCTGGGCTATTAATATCAGCCCCCAGCTGTCTGCCTAGCCTTTGCTAGCTATTAAATTAGGGGGGACCCCACGTCATTTTTTTTGGGGGGTCCCCCATTTTAATAGCTAGTAAAGGCTATGTATTCAGCTGGGGGCTGATATTAGTAGCCTGGGAAGCTCCGTGGGTATTACCCCCTTCCAAGGCTTCAAACATCTGCCCCAGCCGTCTGCTTAACCTCCGCTAGAGCCTAAAATTAAGGGGAACCCCACGCCAATTTTTTTAATAATAAATCCTTTATTTTAATACTAAATGACAAGTACAGTAACCAACACTATCACTGTACTTCATATATATGTGACTGACATGTTTCTATCTATCTAATCTATGTGTGATGCTCTATCTTTCTGTTCTAAATTGTCGGGTACCGCTGCTGAATTGCCGGCCGGCTTTTTTAAAGAGACAGTGCATGAAAACACTATTATTTTTTTAAATAAATCCTTTACACTAAATGACAAGTACAGTAAGCAACACTATCACTGTACTTATTATATATGTGACTGACATGTTTCTATCTATCTAATCTATGTGTGAAGCTCTATTCTTTCTGTTCTAAATTGTCGGGTACAGATGCTGAATTGCCGGCCGGCTTTTTTAAAGAGACGGTGCATGAAAACACTAATATTTTTTTTGATAAATCCTTTACACTAAATGACAAGTGCAGTAACCAACACTGTCACTGTGCTTCTTATATGTGTGACTGACATGTTTCTATCTATCTAATCTATGTGTGATGCTCTATTCCTTCTTGTCTAAATTGTCGGGTACCGGTGTATGCCGCTGCTGAATTTGCCGGCCGGCTTTTTTAAAGAGAGTGTCTTCTGAGCAGTTTGTCAGCTTTTGGACACCTTTGCAGGTGTTTCTATGTGTTTTTGTTTGCCTGCCATTGGTTTTAACGGTGTTCGACGGTGTTCTAAGGTGTTCGACGAACAGTTCGACGAACAGTTCCTCGAACATCCCGGTGTTCGACGAACCGAACCGAACCCGAACACTACGGGGGTGGCTCAACACTAGTGATAAGATCCCTTTCTTACGGCCACGCCAATCGCTACAAATTCCAGATGAGGCACAAAAACAGCAGGTGCTTCAACGGATATCAAGTGCTCCTTTAAGTGGGCTCTCCTCCACATCAACTTCAACATCACAAATACTCCAGTCCTCAAAGGTGTCACCCCAATCGCACTTGCTTCCTCACAGCTCCCAAATCTCCAGCTGCCCGTCTGAGTATGAGGTAGAACAGATGGTTGAGTCTGCAGAGCTGTTTACTCATACTATAGCCTGGGAATCAGAGGTCGACTCCAGCGCTTCTGTGAATCCAGACGAGGAAATGATCTGCACTGATGCCCAGAATCTTTATGAGTCGGATCCAGGACCAGACGCAGAAGGTTCTGACCATAATGTAGGCCCTCATTCCCAAACTGTAACTCTTGTTGGTGGAGACAATGAGGAAGACGATGATGAGACTCAAATACCTGATTGGAGCGACAACTTTAGTTTTTTGTCAGGGCAAGAACAGGTTGGCTCTGAGGACGACGGGTGTGTTAACGCACAGGGTGATGATGATGAGGTTGGAGATCCCACTTACTGTCAACCCACAGTCAGCCAAGAGATGAGGTCAGCAGAGGAGGTGGAGGAAGATGCTAGTGACGACGAGGTCAGGTTGCGCCTTCCTGGACAGAGACGTAGTACTGGAAGCACGTCAACAACTGCATCCTCAAACACAACTCTGCCTCTCACCACAAGTCGTGGTGGCTCTTCAGGTCGCATGGGTGCTAAGCCTTGCATAGCCTGGGCATTTTTTCAGATCGATAAAGATGACCCAACTCGTGTTATCTGTAACATTTGTCAGCAAAAGCTAAGTAGAGGCCAAAAAATACATAGTTTGAGTACTTCATGCATGAACCGGCACATGGACATGAAGCATAAGTTGCAGTGGGAAGCTCAGTGTGCTACAATACGGCCTAGCCGGCCGGGCCAACCACCGTCTGCCATATCTTGTGCATCCGCGGCCTCTTCATCCTCTGTGACTGGGGGGACAGCAGTCACACCTGTTTTGGGGCGCAGACCTGCCACCTCTTTACCCGCAACAGCCAGCGTGATTGGCAGGTCATCATTTTCTTTGGAGGTGGTAACACCAGCTGGTGTTGAGCGCTGTCCGACATCGATAGCACCACCTTTGGATCAAGGCAACCTAACATGTCCGCCTGCATCTTCCTCACAGACCGGCAGTTTGCCGGGGACACCCTTATCAACCCCGTCTAAGCACAATAGCCAGCCCTCGGTCCCTCAGATGTGGACAAGTAAAAGACCATTTCCTCCTAGCCATGAGAAAGCTAAGAGGTTGAATTTCACCATCTGTAAGCTCTTGGCTACAGAAATGCTGCCTTTCCGCCTGGTGGACACAGAGGATTTTCGAGACCTTATGTCCGTCGCAGTGCCCCAGATCAGATGCCCAGTCGGCACTACTTCTCAAAGAAAGGTGTGCCTGCGCTCCACCAGCATGTCGCACACAACATCACCGCTTCTTTGAGAAACTCTGTGTGTGACAGGGTGCATTTGACCACACACACTTGGACGAGTAGGCATGGACAGGGGCGTTACATGTCGCTGACTGGGCACTGGGTAACTATGGTGACAGCAGGACAAGGGGCTGCTGTCCAAGTCTTGCCATCCCCACGAGTTGTGCGTCAATCCTCTTTATCTCAAAGTTCCTCCACTGCTTCTGCCTCCTCAACCTCCTCTCGGTCTTCCACCTGCACCCAATGCCTGTCTGGTCATGCCACAAGCTTTCTAACTGCGCAGAAGGGATCCTGCACACCTCCTTACTATGCTGGCAGTAGGGCTCAACGTCATCAGGCGGTTTTTACTTTGAAATGTCTGGGAAATGTGAGTCACACAGCTGAGGAGTTGTGGTCAGCTCTATAGAACCAATTTCATGACTGGTTGTATCCACTGGACCTGAAACCAGGGAAGGCCGTGTGCGACAATGCTGCAAACCTGGGTGCGGCCCTTCGCCGGGGCAATGTCACACACGTGCCTTGTATGGCTCACGTGTTGAACCTGGTTGTCCAGCAATTTTTAGCCCACTATCCCAGACTAGATGGCCTTCTGCAGAGGGCACGGTCGCTGTGTGCTCACTTCCGTCGTTCGCATCCCGCAGCTCAGCGACTTACATCTCTACAGAAGTCGTTGGGCCTGCCACTTCACCGGCTAAAATGCGATGTGCCTACCCGGTGGAATTCAACTCTGCACATGTTGCAGCGACTGTGGCAGCACCGACAAGCCCTGGTGCAATACGTTCTGACGTATTTCGCGGGCCAACGAGATCCAGAGGTGGGGCAAATCACGCTGGAGGAGTGGTCTCAGATCAGGGACCTATGCACCCTTCTGCACAGTTTTGAAATGGCGACGAAGATGTTTAGTGCTGACGATGCCATTATCAGCATGACTATTCCGGTGATTTACATGCTGGAGCACATGTTAAACAGAATTCGGAGTCAGGTGGTGGCACAAGAGGAGGTGGAGGAAGTAGAGGAGGAGGAGTTGTATTCGGAAGGGCTAACATCTGCAAGGTCCAGACGGTCGGCAGCACCAAGGCGGCAGGCATGTGAGGGTGGGGGAGATGGTTTTACCAGGGCGCATGGTAGCAGCCAAACTAGTGAGGAAGGTGCAGTAGCCCAGGAAGAAGTGGAGGACGAACTGATGGAAGACTCATCAGATGAGGGAGACCTTGATCACATTTCTGTTGTGCGAGGTTGGGGGGAGAGGACAGAGGAAGGAAGCATGATTGTTACCTCGCCACCAACACAACAGGGACTTGGTGCTCCTGGATGCGCAACACACATGAGTGCCTTCTTGCTGCACTACCTGCAACATGACCCTTGAATTGTGAGAATTAGAAATAATCCTGACTACTGGGTTGCCACACTGTTAGATCCCCGGTACAAAAGTAAATTTGCCGAAATTATTCCTGCCATAGAAAGGGATGCACGCATGCAGGAGTATCAGCAGAGACTGTTGCAGAATCTTACATGTGCTTTTCCACAAAACACCAGTGGTGCACGTAGTGAATCTCACAGTTCCAACTTGCCAACCGTGGGACCGTCAAGTGTTCAGCACTCAAACCGTAACAGAACCACGGTATCTGCTGGTAACATCAATTTTGCGGAATCATTTCACCACTTTTTTAGCCCATCCTTTGCAAGGCCACAGGAGACAAGAAGTCTGACACATAGTCAACGCCTAGAGACGATGGTACAGGAGTATCTCCAAGTAAACATTGAAGCCACGACTGTGTCACTGGACCCTTGCTCTTTTTGGGCTTCCAATCTGGATAAATGGCCGGAGCTAGCCACTTACGCCTTGGAGATCTTGTCATGCCCCGCAGCCAGCGTTCTGTCTGAACGTGTGTTCAGCGCTGCTGGTGGTGTGCTGACAGATAAGCGCACGCGGCTCTCCACTGATAATGTAGACAGACTCACGTTCATAAAGATGAACAAATCATGGATCCGAAACGACTTTTCTACCCCTGTGTCATCCTGGGGAGAGTAAAAGCTTGATGATTGGTTAAAATCACCCTACCAACCGTTTTAAGCTTTCAAATTACTAATCATGTTTATCTGTATCTTGACTGGAAAATAATTTGGGCTTTGTAGCAGTGTGCAGCACTGATCCTATTAGGCCATCTATAATAAGCTTCACCAGATTTAAAATTAATAATAATTTTTAGCTGCATCTAGCCCAGAAAATAATTTTGGGGCTCCGAGATGCGCAAGACACATAAGTGCCTTCTTGCTGCACTACCTGCAACATGACCCTCATATTGTCAGAATTCAAAGTAATCATGACTACTGGGTTGCCACACTCTTAGATCCCCCAAACTTTTCGATCAACCTTTTCATTTTAATAAAGACCAAAAAAATTGTCATTTTTGAAATTATAAGCATTAGCAGGTTATTAGAAACTGAAATCAAACAGTTTTCAACTCAAAACTTTATTCTAGGTGATGTTACATTTTCACATAGGACCCCTTGTTCGAAAGGAGCTTCTGAACTCTCTCGTCCATTGAATTTGTCAGGTTTTGGATGGTTTCTGCTTCAATTGTTTTGCATGAGGACAGAATACCCTCCCAGAGCTGTTGCTTAGATGTGAACTGCCTCCCGCCATCATAGACACTCCTTTTGATGATGCTCCAGAGGTTCTGAATGGGGTAGAGGTCAGGGGAGCATGGGGGTCACACCATAAGTTTGTCCCCTTTTATGCCCATATCAGCCAGAGATGCAGATGTTTTATGTGCAGCATGAGATGGTGCATTATCATGCAAAAAAATGATCTTGCTGTGAAATACACGGTTCTTCTTCTTGAACCATGGCAGGAAGTGCTGTTTGAGAAAATCCACATACATTATGGAGTTCATCTTTAGCGCCTTCAGGGATCCTAAAGGGGCCGACAATCTCTCTCCCCATGATTCCAGCCCAAAACATTACTCCACCTCCTCCTTGTTGGCGCTGTAGCCGTGTTTGCGTGGGGTGTCCATCAACCAGCCATCCTCCACTCCATCCATCTGGACCATCGAGCGCTGCACGGCACACATCCGTGAACAAAACAGTTTTGAAATCAGTCTTCATGTAATGTTTAGCCCACTGGAGCCATTTCTGCTTGTGTGAAGTGGATAGAGGAGGTCGACAGGATGGCGTATGCACAGCTGCAAACCTCTGAAGGACCCTGCATCTTGTTGTTCGGGGGACGTTGGAGGCACCAGCAGCTTCAAAAACTTGTCTGCTGCTATGACAAGGCTTTTTTGCCGCTGCTCTTTTAACCTGACGTAATTGCCTGTAGGAAAGAGTCCTCAATTTGCCCTTATCAGCACGCACACGTGTGTACTGTGAATCAGCTACATACTTCTTGATTGCCAAGACACTTCATCATAATCATCGCACAATGTTGATTGTAGTCATGCCTTGACCTAAACACTCCACAATTTGTTGCTTCTCAGCAGCCGACACATCCTTTTTCTTTCCCATTTTGGCAGAAAATGTAGGCTGCTTAATAATGTGAGACAGCCTTCTTAAGTAGTCTTGCCTTTCATTGGACACACCTGCCAAACTAATTAGCACAGGTGTCTGCAATTGCTTACAGTGCTATAAAGAGCCCTGACACACATCACCATCAATGAGTTTAACTGACAAACAAACAAATTCTTCCCTTATCACTCCTAAACACTTTTTGCATAATAATTTGGAACACAGTGTATATGTGCTTTTCCACAAAACACCAGTGGTTCACGTAGTGAATCTTACAGTTCTAACTTGCCAACCGTGGTCTGTATGGAGTTGTTCAATAAAGGGCCCAAAATTAAGATAACATAGATGGGAGAGGTCTCTATGAATAGGGATTCCTAAGTATTTGATACCCTGTGAGGGCCAGGCAAAGGGAAAGTTGGACTGGATGGAATCCTGTATGGATTTGGGGAGGGAGACATCGAGGGCCTCAGACTTCGCTGCATTGATTTTAAAATTTGACCATGTAACAAAGTGATCTATTTCAGCCATAACAGCATGGATGGATATATGTGATTGAGTGATATATACTAGGACATCATCAGCAAATAGAGAGCACTTGTACTCGGTGTCTCCCACCTCAATCCACCTAATATTGGGGTTATGGCGAATTGATGAGAGCAGGTGCTCTGTCACTAGGATGTATAAGAGAGGGGACAGAGGACATCCCTGCCTTGTCCCATTGGTGATTGTGAAAGGTGATGAAAATGTTCTGATGCACCCCCTGGGCCTTGGGACACCCGGAGCCGGACCCTTTTTGGTGGATGCTGGTGGTTGTAGTCTTCGTGGCGGCGACCCGGTTCCGTGGCTCAGGGTGGTCAAACCAGTGGCGGAACTATTTATGTGGTTTTGATGTTTAAATGTCCGACTACGCCACCCGTGGATTGCGGTCAGAGTGAACCGCCGCTGCAGGGCAGACCGCTGAGGCTGGTGTTGTGGGTGCAGCAGAGCGTAGCATAACTCCCCACGGGAGGAGTATAGCCTCAGGGCAGTGTATGCGGAGGATGGGGGTGATGGTGCAGGGCAGCAGCAGTAACGACACGGAGTCAGTGATGCAGTCCAGGGCCTTTACTCACAGTTCTTATTATCCAGACCACGTCTGCAGGTAACGGCTGCCCACGTCGTACTGTGCTCACCAGGTGAGGGGCTCAGACAACTCCCAGATAACTTTGGAGCGCTTCACAGGACCTCCTTTGTGTGTCCTTTGTCTGGCCTTTCTTACCAACCCTTCTGTCCGGCTGCCTCGGGCCTCCTCTTGGTAAACTTGGCGCCAGTTTCCCTGACCCTATGTGGTGCCTTCCTAGCGGGTGTAGCGAGGGGCTGCGCCACATAAAATGTCACAGCCTCCGGTTTCTAGCTGAGGGTCGTTTCCTGCCTCCACTAGTTTCGGGGACCGGTCTCCCTCTTTGGCCTGACCCCTCCACGCAGGTGGATTCGGGCGTGCGGTGGCGACTCGCCCGTCCGCACCCTGGGATCCCTTCATTCCTCGTTCCTGGAGCCTTCTCCGCTCCTCTTCCTTCCTTCTCCCTCTTCCAGGCCTGGGCCTCTGTTACTAGGCCCGCCTCCGGAGTAGAGCTCATGCAGAGCCCCTGCTCCCTGCCACTTCTGCTCAGACTTCTCTGCACTGAACTAAGATGGTGCCCACCTTTTATACTCCCTTCTCAATGCACCCAGGAACTGCTTCCTCCCTGCTCCTGCACTACAGGGTTCCCCTTCCTCAGTGTTCCCTCCCCCCACTCCAGCCAGGGACAGGGACTGTCGTGCCCATCTCAGAGGCATATTGGTCGCCCTGCCCCACGGCAATGTGGTGTAATGCATGCAGGTGTCGGGTCCTGATCCACACTCCATCCTTAACTGAGAGTGAGATATCACACCTCTGGGTGAGGTGCAATACCTCTGTAGCAACCGAGCCCTCAGCGTGCTACAGTTCCATTTATCTTCAGCCTAGGTGACGTATTGTGATACAGGGCCGTGATTTTGGCTATAAAAGGGTCCCCCAGACCCCTACCCCAAGCTTTTTAAGAGAATCATATATGGTGTGCCAGGAGACTCTATGGAATGCTTTCTCAGCATCAAACGAGAGTATCTAATTACAAATTTTTAACTGCATCTAGCCCAGGAAATACTTTGTGCCTAGTAGCAGTGTCTGCTAGTCAGCGGATTATCCCGGCTGTTAAGCAAGCTACACCACCTGTAGTTTGGACACTTAATTTTTTCAAAGGAAATGCTTCGGGACCACGGGATACTCAGTGAAGAGCATCAGGAGGCACCCCAAGGCATAGGGGCTGGGACTGGCAGTAGGATGCCTTGCGGTGGACAGCCGAGCTCGATCCTTATAAAAGCTTTTTAACTGCAGCAGCTTTAGTGGACGCTACTGGAGCTGGAATTACGCGGCTGCTGGCATGAGACTTGCCCTCCAATAGATCCTTGTAAATGGATTTAAAGTGTATTCATTCAAATTAGAGAGACAATTTAAATTAAAAAGCTTAGAGCTGCCTCCACCACAGGGGGGCTCGCTCGACCCACCAGCGGACAGGCACCAGTATTGGGAGAGGGGGGCTGGCCGTCAGGGTTCGCCGCGGCTCTGGCACAAACCCGGCGACACGGAGGTGGCACGGGCAGGAGCGGACTGAACGTGTCGGCTTCTCACTTTTTGGATTTTAGAAGGGCATGACATGCCTATATCTGTGTCTCCCCCTCCTTTTACTCCTCCACCTCTTTTCTTTTCGCATGACTATATGTACTTGTCACTTTTCCATGTGTTAGTTGTGTCTTCTGAGCAGTTTGTCAGCTTTTGGACACCTTTGAAGGTGTTTTCTATGTGTTTCTATGTGTTTTTGTTTGCCTGCCATTGGTTTTAACGGTGTTCGAAGGTGTTCGACGAACAGTTCGACGAACAGTTCGGCGAACACACGGGTGTTCGACGAACCGAACCGAACTCGAACACTACGGGGGTGGCTCAACACTAATTGCTAATTACTGTTAATTAAAATTGGCTGGCACGCAAATATATACACGCTCTCATAGAGAAGATCCATGTTCAACATTTATTGTGAGCATCCCCCTCCCCCCTCCTGAGCTGTATTTTATTTATGTTTTATACATTTTTAAATCTTTGTCTTGTTGTCTGTATTTGAATGTAATAAAATTTATGAATTATACTTGATAGTATTGTAGTCCCTTTATACCTTTCTTTTGTGGTTTGCATTCAGAGCTTGAGGTATTAGGATTTATTTTTTGAAATTTATGGTATTTACTTCTCTTTATAGGATTTGTTCAGCCATAGATCTGCCTGCTCTTTCAGAGTTGTCCATTACTTGTCAGCATTGTGCGGTTTGTCACCTAAGCATATTAGCTTCAGCACAACCTGTTGCCGCTTGGCTCAGGCTGTGCTTCTAGCTTCTGACTGATGCGGTCATTTCAGAAATGGAGGTGGAAGAGGAGGAGGAGGTGCAGGAGCTGTAGAATGTGGGGGCAACCCTGATTGACCCAGGGCCTGAAATCCTCGGTGTCGGAAAGACATGTTCCGTCCCACTGGGTACCGGCATCCACTATATTAACCCAGTGTGCCATTAGCGAGATGTACCGTCCCTGCCCACAAGCACTTGTCCACATGTCTGTGGTTAGGTGGACTTTCTCATTAACTGCGTTTTTGAGGGCACGGCTAATGTTGTGGAACAGGTGCTTGTGTAATGCGGGGATGGCACACCGGGAGAATTAGTGGAAGCTGGGGACCAACTACCGAGGGACGGCTGCAATCATCAGTTTGTGGAAAGCTTCCATCTCCACAGCCCTAAAAGGCAACATTTCGAGTGCAAGCATTTGCGAAATGTGTGAGTTTAGTAGTGTGGCCTGTGGGGCGATGGCTGCATATTTTCGCTTGTGTTCCAAGGAGTGGGGTAGGGACAACTGAACGCTGCGCTAGTTGAGAGTTTGCAACGACAGGTGCAGGGCGGGAGGCATCTTCGCATGTGCCATGGACAGGGGATTGGCGTGCACGCACAACAGTGGAAGAAACAGTGGCATCACCCATAGACACTGTTTCTGGACCCTGGGGTTCGACCTACTTAGTCGGGTGTTTTGCTGCCATGTGCCTGATCATGCTGGTGGTGGTTATTTGCAGAGTCTTGAAAAAACAATCAGACTCGGGAAGACCTAACAGTTGTACTGGCAACTTCCATCATGTTGGCGTTACGGGGAACGCTTTCCCGCCCTGTGTCTGTGGCCACCACACTGCTTCTTCCTGCCTGTTGTGGTGTTACGCCTCCCTCCCCCTGTATGCTGCTGTCTTTACTCTGCATGTCCTCCTGCCAGGTTGGGTCAATTACTATATCATCCACTACCTCGTGTTCTACTTCCGCACCCTGGTCCTCCTCCTGACTTTCTGGCAATTGTGTCTCATCATCGTCCACCTCTTGTGACACTTTCTCACTGTCGCCTTTGTGTGACTGTGGCTGCTCAAATATTTGGGCATCGCTACCTGCGATCTCCTCTTGCCCCGCTTCAAGTGGACCGGGCGAGAGGCCGGAATCTATAAGTGGAAAAGTGAACAGCTCTTCACTGTGTCCATGTGTGGGATCAGTTGTCTCTGGGTACTCGGCATGGTGGGAGGAAGGAGGATCAGGGTGAGGAATATGCGGTCCAGACTCACGGCTACTGAGACTTGACCGTGTGGAAGACAGGGTGGTGGTGGTGGTGGCTAAGTGACTGGAAGCATTATCCGCTATCCAACCAACAACCTTTTGACACTGCTCTGGGTTCAATAGTAGTGTGCTGCGGTCCCCTAGGAATTGGGACAGGAAGGTCGGGCGAGAAGATGTGGGTGTTTGTTGTGGCACAATTTCAGCTTGCCCATGGCCTTGACTTTGGCCTCTGCATGCACCATCACGTCCAGTTCTCCATCCCTTGCCACTTGCCTTGCCCATTTTAAATGGAGGACAATATCTGCCACGCTCACTGCAAATGACTGAATTTGGAGCGAACTTATATGTGATCCGTGTGATGGAGAAACCATAGTTTTAAATACCTGGCCTGTAGGTAACTATTTTGAACAGCAAACTGGTGTCAATTGCTTCACTGACTCACTGAAACAAATTTTTAATGGAGGTCAGAAATCACAGTATTTTCTGAAAACGCATATGTGATCCGTGTGACGGAGAAAACACAGTTTTGAATACCTGGCCTGTAGGTAACTATTTTGAACAGCAAATCTGTGTCAAAAACTTCGCTGACACAGTGAAAAAAAATTTGAATGAAGGACAAAAATGGCAGTATTTTCTGAAAACGTATATGTGATCCGTGTGACGGAGAAAACACAGTTTTAAATACCTGGCCTGTAGGTAACTGTTTGGAACAGCAAACTGGTGTCAATTGCTTCACTAACACACTGAAATTTTTTTTAATGGAGGCCAGAAATGGCAGTATTTTCTGAAAACGTATATGTGATCCGTGTGACGGAGAAAACACAGTTTTAAATAGCTGGATTTTTAGCGCTGTAATATGGAAAGGACCTGGCTGTATTCTGCAGTGCCAACAAGCAATTGGCGCAGAAAAACTTTGTCTATAAATATCTAACAGCAGCAGTAGGCAGAATTGGAATGGAGCCTCTTGTGCTATATGCACTGCAGTCTGCTATATACACTGCCTGCCTATATACCCTGCCTGCCTGATATCTCTGCAGATGGATTAGTCCTCAGAAGGACTGTTTGTTAAGATGGATATGTGTAATGTACGGTTTTTCTCCCTACACTACCTAATACACAAGCAAATCTCTCCCTAGCTCAGCAGCTCCTCTCCCTACACTGTCTGATTCCGGAGTGACTGTGACGAGCACGGCGGTAGCAGGTCTGACATAGACCTGATGACGCTGTGCGGCCAGCCAATCACTGTAATGCCCACAACCAACATGGCTGCGGCATTACAATGAGTGTCAGGCAATTCCTTCATGTTGATTTGCTCTAAAGAGCGCTAAATATGCAGAGAGGGGACCGAGTATCTGCCCGAGCATCTCGAGTACTGAGATGCTCGGGCGAGTACCAAGTATTTGCGAGTATGCTCCCTCATCACTAATGAGATATCCAAGATGATTGTCTATAAAATGATGGTAGTCTCACGTTCAAAGCCGTAGTGGATGGTGAGATATGGAGTCTGAAAGTCCAAAGTTCAAAACCTTAATACTCATTTAAATGCGCATTGCATTTAATAGGTATTCAAATATTTGCCACATACCTTACCGACCATCTTTGATTCTATAATTAATACCCTTGTAGAGGAAAAAAATCCCAAATTCATGTGTGGGCATTATCTCAAAAAGTAAAGCTGCTACAAAAAAATTAATGTCACATTCTGATTTAGAGGCCTGAATATACCTACAATCAAGCCTAATGCCTGAAGCACCAAAAACATTTCTTAAATTTGTTCCCCGGGAGGGTGGCATGACTATAGGTGAGAAAGGAAGCTAATTTTGATTTCTGAATGATGTACAAACCTTCCTGAACCTTTAGAGTCCTATTACCACATTCTAAAAAAAAGTGTAAGCATAATGTAAATGAAGTAGAGTAAAGTGTCATTAGCATATTTAGAAGCAGAAGAGTTAGTTCCTTCCAAATAAATAATGATATGCACACTGCCTACAATCTCAGCATTGTATCCGGCCAGTACATATTGTTCTACCGCATAGAATCCCTGTAGGCTTGCAGAGGAACATAAAAAAAAGCTAAAACTTTTCTAGCACTATAATAAAATAAACTTTTTATCTTTCCTTCATCAATTAATAAACTTAGTCTTTCATTAGTTCCTTCTACAATTTAAAGAGGACATTTCACCAATTTAAACATGTTAAACTGGCTATATCTTGGAAATGTGGTTGTAGAGCTATATATTTTTATTTTTTAATTTCTCCTCTCCATTGCAGAGATATTAACTAGAAAATTATTGGTGTTACCAGAGATTTTTCTGTATGATGTTAATCATTCATAAGCACTAAGTGTCATGCATGGGGAAAAAAGAACATGCCTCATAATAGATTACAGCAGGTTTTCTCCTGTGTGGGACATGTAATGACAGACAGTTTACTCCCCTCAGTGGTCTTACTGTGTAGAGCTGTGTGTGATTACAAAGTCCTGGGAGCAGAGCAGAAGTGAGTGTGATTACATATATATATACAGAGGGGAGTAGGGAAGATATGTCAGCTCACCACATTGAAGATTGCCAGCAGGTATAAAGCCTCACACGGAGCCGTCCTAGCCTTGGACAGGAAACCAATGCAAAAAGAAAAAAGGGGGTCCCCAGTGATGACAAACAGTTAAAATTCCATCTTTATTGTAGAAATATTAAAATATGTATGCACCGGTTCACAAGAAATATCCAAAGATACAAAAACCAACGCGTTTCAGCATGTTAAGGTAAATATTTATACTTTGCTTTATTATTTTGACAATTCACATATCTTTGACAATTTTGTATTTTAATATTAGCTTTATAAGTGTTATTCGTAAAAGCAAATAACATAAGGCGTATCTAATAGAGCTGTCTTTGTATTAAAGCCTTCCGTTGTTCTGAACGTATAGTAAAACTAGATATAGCCAGTTTCTAAGGAATGTAGACATAATTTACGACCATGTTTTTCCCAAACTTACACATTCCTTTTTAGGTAAAGCCTGTAAAGACATCCCCCTTTTTTTTCCTTATCTCTTTGCTTGTAATAAAGATATGTGACCAGTCATCTGAGATTCAGACGAGTCTGGGACACAGAATTGCTTGTGTGTTCACTTGTCTCCGATCGATCGACTCGTTGATTTGATCAAAACTAGTAAACGTATGAAGCCTCTTGAGCTTCTCCTAAAACTTTGCATATAGGTTTCCACATCAAGCGAGATGCCTTAATTACAATGAGAAGTCATGATTAACGCATCTTGCTGAAATGCATGGAGAACCCTTTTTTACTGATTACATATATGTTTCACATTTTATCTCACAGCAGTCAGTGTAGAGGGAGGAGAGTAAAGCTGAGCTTTGTTTAATCATAAACACTTCTAACAGCTCTCCTCTCACAGTACTGTCAGTTTAGTTTTACTGCCCCTCCCTCCACACTGACTGCTGTGAGATGAAAGCTGCAAGGTCTGCTTGTCATTTTCTGTTCTATAATAATCTGCACACAGTTAGACATATTCAACTTGAGATGTGTGTTTAAGGCTATGTGCGCACGATCAGGATTTGAAGCAGAAATTTCCTGAGCGTTTCTGCATCTCCTTGGCAGGAAAAATGCTGGGCATTTTTGATGCGGTTTTAAAGCGTTTTTGTACATCAATTAATACTTTTTGGAGCTAAATAAAGTTATTTGGTGGGACATTGCTTAAACCCTTGGATTACCATCAGAACTGGGGTGAGTATATTGGTTAATTTGAATGATTAAAGAATGTGTCTGTTGTATTTCAAATAAAGTGTTTGCTCTGTTTCTGTGTGTTCATTTAACTCTTTATTTTAATTAGTTTCGGTCATGAAATGGTCTGATTGACACCTTGTCATCACCAAACAAAAAAGCTGGGTGTCAGCTAGTCCCATTCACCCAATCTTCATTAGCATTTCTATTCATGTAATTTATGCGGCAGCTGTGAGCTGGTATTTTTAGCCTGGGAAGGTGCCATTTGCAAACATGGTCCCTGGCCATTAAATAACATCTCACAGCTGGTTCATTAGCCTCTATGTCCCCCCGATCAACACTCAGCAGCACTTTGGATGCAGCACATTTTTGTTGCGTCCAAAACACTGTGTTCTAATGCCGCACTTTTGTTGTCAGTACATGTGAATCCACTGCATATAATGACACTTCAGTCTGTCAAAATCTGCAACGGAGACTAGCCTGTCCACTACAGAAATTGACATGCTGCTGGTGAGTTTGGGTACGTGGCCACGGTCAAGAGCCGCTGCAGGTTTGACGCTGTATGTTTATACAGCATCAAACCCGCAGTGTCCAGATGTTATGGTATAGTGGATGGGATCTCTAGAAATCCCATGTCCATTATGAGTGCTTCAGAGGCTGCAAATCACCCATGGACACTATCATGCAGAGCGTCTTTCAGGACCACAGCATGTGAAATTCTCTTGGGCAGTCGCTAGTCTCCGCAACAGAAATTTGACCACTGGAGTGTATAGAATGTGGTAAATATGCATGGTTCAGTGAACACATGTGGATTTACCTGCATTCAATAGAATGCAATGTTTTGGACGCAGCAAAAAATATGAGGCCAAAGCGATGCTACATTTGGATCGAGGGCACAGAGCCTAAAATTAAAAAAAAATGGTGTTGGCTCTTGCGTCATTTTTATAACCAGCAGAGGGAAAGCCGACCTCTGGGGGCTGATATTAGTAGCTGGGGAAGGGGCCATTAGCCAACAATGTTCCCTGGCTATTAATATCAGCCTGCAGCTGTTTGTTTAGCCTTTACTGGCTAGATTACAGGGGAACCCCAGAAATTTTTTTACATGGGGTCCCTCCTATAAAATCGAACCAGCAAAGGCTAAACTAGACAGCTGTGGGCTGATATTAATAGCCAGGGAAGGGGCCATGGATACTAGCCCCTTCGCGGCTATTAATATCACCCCTCAGCAGTCCCAGAAATTACACATCCATAAGATGGATCCACTCTTCCCACTGCCCTGTAGCGGTAGCAAGCGGGGTAATGTGGTTGGGGTTCCCGTCAGCCTTGTATTGGCAGCTGACGTGAAGCCCAGGTTAGTAATGGAGGGCATCTATAAGACGCCCCCATTACTAACCGTGTAGTAAAATGGTTGCCGCTTTTTCAATAAAGGACACAGCCAGAATAAAGTATTTTAATGAAATAAAAAACACACGGTTCTACAATTTTATTTATTACACTCCATCCATGAAGCCATCAATCTTCTGAAAAAGACATAAAATAACAAACAACCATATTCCTCAACTGTCCGCCGTCAACGATGTAGTCCACGTACCGCCAATGATTTTCCCACGACAATCGGGGTCACTTCTACAGCAGTGACATCAGCCATCATTGCTGAAGACAGCACTGTATACTGACAGGGGTGTAAAATCACCCCTATTAGTATACATGCTGCAGGAAGTCACTGGGGTTGAGCAGCTGAAGATCAGCTGATCAGCCCTGGTGAGCTTACCACCCTGGGAACATTCATGCGATTGTTCCCAGGGTCAACTGAGCATCAGATGATCGGTCACGTGACCGATCAGCTGATCGCGGGCGGCACTGATCAGCTGATGGTCACGTGACCATCAGCTGATTAGTGACGTCAGCGCAGGTCCTGGCAGCTCGGTACAGTGCGGGGAACAAGCCCGCTCTCCACAGTATACCGCTGGCCACCATGGACACAGCATCACCGGGGCCAGGAGGACACTGGGGGCTGCCGGACAGGTGAGTATAAGGTTTATATTTTTACTTTTTTTTTCTTTTTTTGACCGCAGGCATGAGGGCTGCGCAGAGCAGACTACTGCTCCTCCCATCCACGCCGCTCTTGCTGTTATCAGCGAAAGCGGCGGTCGAATGAGAGGAGATGTAGTCCTCCTCTCCCCACCCGGGTACCACCCACAGCACATTTCCAGAGCTATTTTGACTTTCATTGAAACGCAGCATACCCGCAGGTATAGATATTATACCTGCGGGTTTGCTACAATTTAATGCAAGTTAATGGGCACGAATTCATGGCTGAAACGCCCAAACAATGGTCATGCTGCGGTTTTTGCAAATGTGGAGCGGAAATTTCTGCATCATGTGCACAGCACATCTGGATTCGCATTGCAGTACTTGGCAGACCTATTACAAGCGTTTTTGCAGCATTTCTGCAGCGGGAAAACCGCAGCGAAAACGCATCAAAAACGTATCGTATGAACTTAGCCTTAAGTGGATTATGTCAGTATAAGGGCTCACTCACACCACCGAATTTTCAGTAAGTCCATTTTTACTCAAACCAATTTTATTCTATGGGGTCGTAAACATGCTTGAGTTTTTCCTCGGACTGAGTAAGTGCAAGGAAAAAATATCACAACATGTCCGAGTTTGATCCGATTATTGGATCGCATGCGGCCATGCAAGTTAATGAGTGTACAGAAATCATCGGACTGCACTCGGATGGCATCTGAGTGCAATCTTATTTCTGTGCACTGACACAATGGAGAACAAGGAGAAATTTTGTTCTCCATCTCCATCTCCATCTCTGAGAAAATCAGAGCACACTATGCTGACACTGATCAAACTCTGAGTTGGATTAGAGTGTTATTTGTATGATTGACCTGAATCTCTCTGATGAGAGAATCTACAGTTGTGTGAACCTGCCCTTAGAGGAGAAGTTTATGGAAACTGTGATCACCATACTGAAGTTAAACATGAGCAGGCTATCATGAATAAGGCTAGAGAAAACCTTAATACAAAGGATGGCTTTTGAATTTTTTTTAACTCATTAGCTAGCAAAAAAACCCCACAAAAATACTTTACAATATAATTTACCTTTAATGATTGCAACCACCTACAACTGAATTATAGTTTGTGGAGGCACTTGGTAAAATATTGCGCTGGGAGTCTGCTTCCTTTTTTTTTATTTTTTCGAAAAGAGAAACTAGCTAAGGAGAAGAAGACTAGAAACTGTTCAAGTAAATTATATCTGTGTTCTCTGATCAAATAAAAGAAGTATACAAAGTTATGATAACAGAAAGCATGTTACAGAGTTAAAATCCAAGATATAAACCATCCTCCTGAGAAATGTGGTAGACGGTGGAAGCCCCTAAGCCGTTGCCTCTTTCTGCTCTAGTGGAAGACTCGGCATGTAATACCTGTAGAACCCCTGTAGGAAGCCAAGAGCTATGTTTTAAAATGAGGTTGCTTTCCCAAAAAAATTTCAAGATATCTTACCTATTTAAAAATAACTCACATTTCTATATTCCACTACACTGAACACTGATGGCAGTAAAATAGTCTAGATAAAAAGTAGAAAAAACTGCTGCCAGCAGATACATTATTAAACCAATGCAAAATTAAAGACTTTGTATAAAGTGCACTCGATTTTTTCACCCATCATTCCAAACCATCAAATTTAAAGCTTCACAGAGAAAATGCAATTACCTGACAAGCATTAATAGCTCATACAAATTAACTAGCAGTATCAATGTTGTCTTTAGATTTATTATAGAATCATCACAAAAAATGATAGCATATCCAAGTTGGCAGCAGCATAAATTATCATCCTTGCTAATGTGCTAACTCTAAAATGTAATTAAGATGTGTGGGTGGAACACAGTAAATAATATTAAACTGTTGGTACACATGTATACATATGAGATTCAAGTGTAATTAATTTGTAGCCTTGTTATTAATTACTAGAAAATGTATCAGAAAAATCTACTTTGAGCAGAAAACCTGGCATGAATAATTTCTGCTTAAATTTACATGGGCATGTGGAAATAATTTCCTAACAAACCTCCTCTAAATTGACTAAATTTGTTAATTAAACAAATCAAACGTACACAGATAATTGGCTATTTACTTACTTGCGGTCTACTGTTTGGCAGGGTTTTCACTGAAGGATAGAAAATCTCAAAGGAAAGAAGACTTCATTGACCATTGCTGGTATCTGCCAATATGCTGTGAACTTCGATGTTACAATGTAAAGTCATTCTACATGGCGGTTCCAAGTTATTTTCAGCCAGATTGGAAATCTAGTTTATGGCACAGGCAAATCATTGCAGCAATTGCAAACAATAGCATCAACATTTTTTAAAAAAATGTTAGAAAGGAGATCTCAAAAATTACTGTTATGTAGTGATGAGCGAACGTGCTCGCCACTGCTCAATACTCGCCCGAGCATCACTGTACTCGACAAGCTCGGCGCTGGGCGAGTATTTCCGGGTTGCTCGGGCAGGAACCCGAGTCCTCTCCCTGCATGTTTGGTGCTCTTTAGAGAGCCAATGAACATGCAGGGATTGCCTGCCATGTACTGTAAAGCCGTACTCATGTTGGTTGTGGGCATTACAGTGATTGGCTGGCCACACAAGCGTCATCAGGTGTATATAAGACCGGGCGCTGCCATGCTCGTCACAGTCTACCACGGAAACAGACAGAGAAGGGAGAGGTGCTGCTGAGTCAGGGAGAGATTTGCTTCATCATAGTTAGTATAGGTATTCCACAACATATATATATACACTGCTCAAAAAAATAAAGGGAACACTCAAATAACGCATCCTAGATCTGAATGAATGAAATATTCTCATTGAATACTTTGTTCTGTACAAAGTTGAATGTGCTGACAACAAAATCACACAAAAATCATCAATGGAAATCAAATTTATTAACCAATGGAGGCCTGGATTTGGAGTCACCCTCAAAATAAAGTGGAAAAACACACTACAAGCTGATCCAACTTTGATGTAATGTCCTTAAAACAAGTCAAAATGAGGCTCAGTATTGTGTGTGGCCTCCAAGTGCCTGTATGACCTCCCTACAATGCCTGGGCATGCTTCTGATGAGGTTACGGATGGTCTCCTGTGGAATCTCCTCCCAGACCTGGACTAAAGCATCCGCCAACTCCTGGACAGTCTGTGGTGCAACGTGACGTTGGTGGATGGAGTGAGACATGATGTCCCAGATGTGCTCAATCAGATTCAGGTCTGGGGAACGGGCGGGCCAGTCCATAGCTTTAATGCCTTCATCTTGCAGGAACTGCTGACACAGTCCAGCCACATGAGGTCTGGCATTGTCTTGCATTAGGAGAAAGCCAGCATATGGTCTCACAAGGGGTCTAAGGATCTCATCTCGGTACCTAATGGCAGTCAGGCTACCTGTGGCGAGCACATGGAGGGCTGTGCGGCCCTCCAAAGAAATGCCACCCACACCAACACTGACCCACTGCCAAACCGGTCATGCTGAAGGATGTTGCAGGCAGCAGATCGCTCTCCATGGTATCTCTAGACTCTGTCACATCTGTCACATGTGCTTATTGTGAACCTGCTTTCATCTGTGAAGAGCACAGAGTGCCAGTGGCGACTTTGCCAATCCTGGTGTTCTTCTATACATATACATACAACTGAACTAGCAGTCCTTCTGAGGACTAATTCAGCTACATATATTCAGTGGTGATAGCAGGAGTTAGGCAGACAGGCAGTGTATGTGGCAGACTGCAGTGCATATAGTGCAAGAGGGTCCATTGGACGTCCTGTTAGTATAGGTATTCCGCAACATATATATATATCCATCTGAACTAACAGTCCTTCTGAAGACTAATCCGGCTGCATATAATCAGTGCTAGGCAGGCAGGCAGTGTATGTGGCAGACTGCAGTGCATATAGTGCAAGAGGGTCCATTGAACGTTCCAGCTGCTGCTGTTCATCCAGATATTTGTAGACATAGCCCCAGATATAAGGGGCCAGGGATTTTTTTTTTTCTCAATCCTGGTTATTTGCTTAAAAAGCAATCCAGAGAACACAATTTTTCTGCTCCATTTGCTTGTTCTCACTGCAGAATTATGCCATATTTGTTCCATATTTCAGCAATAAAAATCCAGAAATTTAAACTGAACGTGGAAAATATTGGCCTCCTTTTCCATTCTGTTACAGTGTGTCGGTCAAGCTATTCACACTAGGTGTCTGTGAAGGATAGTATTAGCAAATAACAGGCCTGCTATTTAAAACCTTGGTTCTCTGTCAGACATAACACCTATAAGAGTGTTCCAAAATCAGACATTTGTTCCATTTTCATTACGTTGCAGTGTGTCAGTCAAGCTATTCACACTAGGTATCTGTGAAGGATAGTATTAAGCTACTTATTAAGCTAGCTTGTAGCATTGAGCTACAAGCCCAGAGAGTACAGACTGTGCCCACACTGCGACCTGGAGGCCCTGGAGGATGAGACCCACTTCCTGCTACACTGCACCAAATGCTCAGCAGTGACGAACACTCACTTCAGGAGACTCTCTGATCTCTTCCCGAACTTTAGAGAAAGAGAAAACATATGTCCTGCTGGGGGAAGAGCGCCATTGAAATAGCAGCGCAGTATGTGAACGCATGCCATAGGCTGCGAGAAAGAGGACTTTGATATGCCATGGACTTCTATAGCCCCCACCCTGAATATTCCCCTACCCATCATTCCCACAGTTCCCATCCATCATCCCCACAGTTCCTACCCATTGTTCCCACAGTCCCCATCATCCCCATAGTCCCCATCCATCATCCCCTACTGTACACTTGCTTTGGCAAAACTAATGTTTATTTGGTCCTGCCAATAAAGCTTCTTTGAATTGAATTGAATTGAATTGAAAAGTGTTAGCAAATTACAGGCCTGCTATTTAAAACCGTGGTTCTCTGTCAGACGTATCACATATAACTGCGGTTCAAATCCATCCAGACATTTGTGTGTCACTGTGTTAGTGTGTCAGTGAACACCATTCTACAGCTCCATTTGCTTGTTCCCAGAATACAGCCAGATTTTTTTAGTTTTATTCATATTACTGTATTGTGGAAGCAGAGTTACTTTTTTCTATGATCAGACGCATGTGATCCATATGACTGCCATAATAGTGCAGAAATTTTGTGGAGCGTGCCAAATATTCCACTCCTTTTAAAGTCAGCCATCTGTGTTTTGTTGAACCAACTGACACTTGATCGCTGACAAATACCATACTATTTGGCAACTGCCTGAAACCGTGGCCATCAGACGTTACCCCATATGACTGCCCTAATAATCCAGCAATTATTGTGAGCATGTCAAATTTTACACTCCATTTAAATTATTGCAGTTCAGGGTTCAAACCTACTCTCAGTTGGCCGCTGACAAATAGAATATCTGTGAACAATGTTGTCAGAGTATTACACCACTTTTGCGGACTGACAAAAAAAACCATACAAAAAACAAGCTAAAATGGAAAAAATGTTAAGAAACCTTCTTTCCAGGGTAATGACTTGTATATAAGGCCAGAGAAATAAAAAAAATGAAGCTATGGACTGTTGAAGACATTTATGCGACCAGAATGAACACTGATGTGTAAATGGCGATGATACCACCTAGCAGCAGCACCTGTTCCTATTCTAAATGCATCTGACAGCATTATCGATAGGAAATAGAATAGATTTGACATTTTTTTGGACAGCAGCACCAGCACGCGGTATACCTGGCTGGATAGGTGTAATACGCTATCCATACTGCAATACCTCACCCATAAAAGAATTTCAGATAAGACAGTTAATATTCTAGAACATAGAATCTATTTGAATTGTCCTTCCCATTATTAAGGAGTGTATCTCCTATACTGTTATTGCATATCCAACAATTTCAAGGGCTGCCAAAAATTAGGACGCACTCCAATACACATTTGAAGAGACGTGCAAAAAAAAAAAAAAAAACACAGTAGGATCTTTCTTTAGTATAAAACCAAGACTCGCCAATGTTACCTCAATGTAATCACATTGTTCAGCTCCTGCAACTCCTCCTCCGGTTCGGCCTTCATCTCCAAAATGACCACATCAGTCACAAGCTGGAATCACTGCAGCACTGCCTTGGCCAAGCGGCAACAGGCTGTGCTGAAGATAATATGCTTAATACTTAGGTGACAAACCGCCCACCGCTGCAGAGTTGTTGAAAGCTGAAACACAGCAGCCTGATCTGTGACTCTCACCACTGAACATGCAGCCAGGCATGGTCGTGTGTGACAATGGGTGGAACCTGGTGGCAGAGAAATGACAGCCGGAGTAGATACGGTTTCCCTCTATGACAGTCCTTTCACTGAGCCAAAAAATATGGCTGTAGTGAAAAACAACTCTCACCGAGAAGCAGTGTCAGTGAAAAACATTGGGCCCACCAGAGGATTTGATTTTGAGGGCCCACCTTTCTCCCCCGCTTAAGAGCACCATAGCAGCTGCAAAGTTTACGCTATCATGAACTCTCCTGATGGAGAAGCCAGGGCCCACCTGAGGATTCTCGGGTGGGCTCGTAAAACCCTGCTGAGAAGCAGTCCTGGCAAAGAAAAGTGTGTGGGAAGGTTCCTGGACACTCTATGGCTGCTTTTTTACTGTGGACTGAATACAGCAATCTATAAGATTGTAATCTATGATCCCTTCACTGGCACCCCATTGGCCAGAGACTTAAGTTCAAAGCCGTAACCATGACATGCAAAGCCATCCACAATCTGTCTGCTCCATATATCTGTGACCTAGTCTCCCGGTACATACCAGCACGCAACCTCCAATGCTCACAAGATCTCCTTCTCTACTTCCGTCTTCTCTCCTCTTCCCACAATCGCATACAAGATTTTTACTGTGCATCCCTTCTACTCTTGAACTGTGTACCCCAACATATGAGACTCTCGCCTACTGTTGAAACCTTTAAAAGGAAGCTGAAGACCGACCTCTTCCGACAAGCCTACAACCTGCAGTAACCCTTGCTCCACCATACCGCTGCATGACCAGCTGTACACTCACCTACTGTATCCTCACCCATCCCTTATAGACTGTTTGTGCACCCTCACGTGCAGGGTCCTCTCTGCTCTTGTACCAGTCAGTGACTTCTTTTGACATGCAAAGCACAATGGAATAAATGGTGCTATAATAATGAATAATAATAATTATACTACTTGTACTCTGAGTCAATTGATGGCACTTACCTGGTGACTGCCCCTAAATTGATTTGTTTTGGCGGCTTTTGGTCCCATTTGAAGGTGTTGTGTATACATTTGGTTTTGGCACCCATTAAATCCAATGGTGCTTGCCAATGTTCAGCGAATATTCGACAATTACATTGGCGAATATTGCAAAAACGGCGATTGTAATCTGAAACGAATATTGAAATATTTGCTTATCTCTAATCAGAAACACCCATAAAAAATTATGGGGGTGTTGCATCACGGTCTGGTGATATGGTGGAGGATGAGGAGAAGGAGGAGGGCGACATAAAATAGAACAATTCCTGAATGGTATACCCATGTCTGGGTGTGAAGGGGTACAAGTGAATAGACTCCCAATAAAATAAAAACTGGATTTGAGTTTATGTTTGATGCTATCATCTGGTGGTGTTGATAAGTCTTGCCCAATTCATTTTTATAAGAGTCAGTCTGTCAGCATTTTCATTTTAGTGCCCCGGCAGCACTAAAAACTATCTCTGACAAAATGCTAGCGGCCAGGACCTCCAAGGCATAGAAAGAGAGTACATGCCACTGCATCTTCCAAAACTTTTCCCTCCTTGTCAGAGTACCCCGTGTATCAGGGCCTGGGCGCCGGGAGGGTCTGAGAAAACTGTCCCAGACCTTTGAAAGCGTTCTGCTGCCTCTGCCATATCTGGTTTGTGTCTTCCTCGCTTGTACTCCTTGGTTGTCCAATGAACTGTCTGACTGTGACCTCTAGCGCCAGCTTTGTCAGATAGGAATTTTTTTTTGTTATAATTCTTCAACAAGAGCCTGATCTTAATATCACCCAAAATGAACTCCTTCTGTTTCCTCCCTCTACTTACCTACCTTTACCTGACTTTGCAATTTCCTTTAGGTGTTGCCAATAGTGTTGAGCCACCCCCGTAGTGTTCGAGTTCGGTTCGGTTCGTCGAACACCCGTGTGTTCGCCGAACTGTTCGTCGAACTGTTCGTCGAACACCTTCCAACACCGTTAAAACCAATGGCAGGCAAACAAAAACACATAGAAACACATAGAAAACACCTTCAAAGGTGTCCAAAAGCTGACAAACTGCTCAGAAGACACAACTAACACATGGAAAAGTGACAAGTACATATAGTCATGCGAAAAGAAAAGAGGTGGAGGAGTAAAAGGAGGGGGAGACACAGATATAGGCATGTCATGCCCTACTAAAATCCAAAAAGTGAGAAGCCGACACGTTCAGTCCGCTCCTGCCCATGCCACCTCCGTGTCGCCGGGTTTGTGCCAGAGCCGCGGTGAACCCTGACGGCCAGCCCCCCTCTCCCAATACTGGTGCCTGTCCGCTGGTGGGTCGAGCGAGCCCCCCTGTGGTGGAGGCAGCTCTAAGCTTTTTAGTTTAAATTGTCTCTCTAATTTGAATAAATACACTTTAAATCCATTTCCAAGGATCTATTGGAGGGCAAGTCTCATGCCAGCAGCCGCGTAATTCCAGCTCCAGTAGCGTCCACTAAAGCTGCTGCAGTTAAAAAGCTTTTATAAGGATCGAGCTCGGCTGTCCACCGCAAGGCATCCTACTGCCAGTCCGAGCCCCTATGCCTTGGGGTGCCTCCTGATGCTCTTCACTGAGTATCCCGTGGTCCCGAAGCATTTCCTTTGAAAAAATGAAGTGTCCAAACTACAGGTGGTGTAGCTTGCTTAACAGCCGGGATAATCCGCTGACTAGCAGACCCTGCTACTAGGCACAAAGTATTTCCTGGGCTAGATGCAGTTAAAAATTTGCAATTAGATACTCTCGTTGGATGCTGAGAAAGCATTCCATAGAGTCTCCTGGCACGCCATATATGATTCTCTTAAAAAGCTTGGGGTAGGGGTCTAGGTGACCCTTTTATAGCCAAAATCACGGCCCTGTATCGCAATACGTTACCTAGGCTGAAGATAAATGGAACTGTAGCACCCTGAGGGCTCGGTTGCTACAGAGGTATTGCACCTCACCCAGAGGTGTGATATCTCACTCTCAGGTAAGGATGTAGTGTGGATCAGGACCCGACACATGCATGCATTACACCACATTGCCGTGGGGCAGGGCGACCAATATGCCCCTGAGATGGGCACGACAGTCCCTGTCCCTGGCTGGAGTGGGGGGAGGGAACACTGAGGAAGGGGAACCCTGTAGTGCAGGAGCAGGGAGGAAGCAGTTCCTGGGTGCATTGAGAAGGGAGTATAAAAGGTGGGCACCATCTTAGTTCAGTGCAGAGAAGTCTGAGCAGAAGTGGCAGGGAGCAGGGGCTCTGCATGAGCTCTGCTCCGGAGGCGGGCCTAGTAACAGAGGCCCAGGCCTGGAAGAGGGAGAAGGAAGGAAGAGGAGCGGAGAAGGCTCCAGGAACGAGGAACGAAGGGATCTCAGGGGTGCGGACGGGCGAGTCGCCACCGCACGCCCGAATCCACCTGCTTGGAGGGGTCAGGGCAAAGGGGGAGACCGGTCCCCGAAACTAGTGGAGGCAGGAAACGACCCTCAGCTAGAAACAGGAGGCTGTGGCATTTTATGTGGCGCAGCCCCTCGCTACACCCGCTAGGAAGGCACCACATAGGGTCAGGGAAACTGGCGCCAAGTTTACCAAGAGGAGGCCCGAGGCAGTCGGACAGAAGGGTTGGTAAGAAAGGCCAGACAAAGGACACACAAAGGGGGTCCTGTGAAGCACTCCAAAGTTATCTGGGAGTTGTCTGAGCCCCTCACCTGGTGAGCACAGTACGACGTGGGCAGCCGTTACCTGCAGACGTGGTCTGGATAATAAGAACTGTGAGTAAAGGCCCTGGACTTCATCACTGACTCCGTGTCATTACTGCTGCTGCCCTGCACCATCACCCCCATCCTCCGCATACACTGCCCTGAGGCTATACTCCTCCCGTGGGGAGTTATGCTACGCTCTGCTGCACCCACAACACCAGCCTCAGTGGTCTGCCCTGGAGCGGCGGTTCACTCTGACCGCAATCCACGGGTGGCGTAGTCGGACATTTAAACATCAAAACCACATAAATAGTTCCGCCACTGGTTTGACCGCCCTGAGCCACGGAACCGGGTTGCCGCCACGGAGACTACAACCACCAGCATCCACCAAAAAGGGTCCGGCTCCGGGTGTCCCAAGGCCCAGGGGGCGCGTCAGAACATTTTCATCACCTTTCACAATCACCAATGGGACAAGGCAGGGATGTTCTCTGTCCCCTCTCTTATACATCCTAGTGACGGAGCACCTGCTCTCATCAATTCGCCATAACCACAATATTAGGTGGATTGAGGTGGGAGGCACCGAGTACAAGTGCTCTCTATTTGCTGATGATGTCCTAGTATATATCACTCAATCACATATATCCATCCATGCTGTTATGGCTGAAATAGATCACTTTGTTACATGGTCAAATTTTAAAATCAATGCAGCGAAGTCTGAGGTCCTCGATGTCTCCCTCCCCAAATCCATATAGGATTCCATCCAGTCCAACTTTCCCTTTGCCTGGCCCTCACAGGGTATCAAATACTTAGGAATTCCTATTCATAGAGACCTCTCCCATCTATGTTATCTTAATTTTGGGCCCTTTATTGAACAACTTCATACAGACCACGGTTGGCAAGTTAGAACTGTAAGATTCACTATGTGAACCACTGGTGTTTTGTGGAAAAGCACATGTACACTGTGTTCCAAATTATTATGCAAAAAGTGTTTAGGAGTGATAAGGGAAGAATTTGTTTGTTTGTCAGTTAAACTCATTGATGGTGATGTGTGTCAGGGCTCTTTATATCACTGTAAGCAATTGCAGACACCTGTGCTAATTAGTTTGGCAGGTGTGTCCAATGAAAGGCAAGACTACTTAAGAAGGCTGTCTCACATTATTAAGCAGCCTACATTTTCTGCCAAAATGGGAAAGAAAAAGGATGTGTCGGCTGCTGAGAAGCAACAAATTGTGGAGTGTTTAGGTCAAGGCATGACTACAATCAACATTGTGCGATGATCAGGATGAAGTGTCTTGGCAATCAAGAAGTATGTAGCTGATTCACAGTACACACGTGTGCGTGCTGATAAGGGCAAATTGAGGACTCTTTCCTACAGGCAATTACGTCAGGTTGAAAGAGCAGCGGCAAAAAAGCCTTGTCATAGCAGCAGACAAGTTTTTGAAGCTGCTTGTGCCTCCAACGTCCCCCGAACAACAAGATGCAGGGTCCTTCAGAGGTTTGCAGCTGTGCATACGCCATCCTGTCGACCTCCTCTATCCACTTCACACAAGCAGAAACGGCTCCAGTGGGCCAAACATTACATGAAGACTGATTTCAAAACTGTTTTGTTCACGGATGAGTGCCGTGCAGCGCTCGATGGTCCAGATGGATGGAGTGGAGGATGGCTGGTTGATGGACACCCCACGCAAACACGGCTACAGCGCCAACAAGGAGGAGGTGGAGTAATGTTTTGGGCTGGAATCATGGGGAGAGAGATTGTCGGCCCCTTTAGGATCCCTGAAGGCGCTAAAGATGAACTCCATAATGTATGTGGATTTTCTCAAACAGCACTTCCTGCCATGGTTCAAGAAGAAGAACCGTGTATTTCACAGCAAGATCATTTTTCTGCATGATAATGCACCATCTCATGCTGCACATAAAACATCTGCATCTCTGGCTGATATGGGCATAAAAGGGGACAAACTTATGGTGTGACCCCCATGCTCCCCTGACCTCTACCCCATTCAGAACCTTTGGAGCATCATTAAAAGGAGTGTCTATGATGGCGGGAGGCAGTTCACATCTAAGCAACAGCTCTGGGAGGGTATTCTGTCCTCATGCAAAACAATTGAAACAGAAACCATCCAAAACCTGACAAATTCAATGGACGAGAGAGTTCAGAAGCTCCTTTCGAACAAGGGGTCCTATGTGAAAATGTAACATCACCTAGAATAAAGTTTTGAGTTGAAAACTGTTTGATTTCAGTTTCTAACAACCTGCTAATGCTTATAATTTCAAAAATGACCATTTTTTTGGTCTTTATTAAAATGAAAAGGTTGATCGAAAAGTTTGGGGGATCTAAGAGTGTGGCAACCCAGTAGTCATGATTATTTCGAATTCTGACAATATGAGGGTCATGCTGCAGGTAGTGCAGCAAGAAGGCACTTATGTGTCTTGCGCATCTCGGAGCCCCAAAATTATTTTCCGGGCTAGATGCAGCTAAAAATTATTATTAATTTTAAATCTGGTGAAGCTTTAGTATAGATGGCCTAATAGGATCAGTGCTGCACACTGCTACAAAGCCCAAATTATTTTCCAGTCAAGATACAGATAAACATGATTAGTAATTTTAAATCTGGTGGAGCTTATTATAGATGGCCTAATAGAATCAGTGCTGCACACTGCTACAAAGCCCAAATTATTTTCCAGCCAAGATACAGATAAACATGATTAGTAATTTGAAAGCTTAAAACGGTTGGTAGGGTGATTTTAACCAATCATCAAGCTTTTACTCTCCCCAGGATGACACAGGGGTAGAAAAGTCGTTTCGGATCCATGATTTGTTCATCTTTATGAACGTGAGTCTATCTACATTATCAGTGGAGAGCCGCGTGCGCTTATCTGTCAGCACACCACCAGCAGCGCTGAACACACGTTCAGACAGAACGCTGGCTGCGGGGCATGACAAGATCTCCAAGGCGTAAGTGGCTAGCTCCGGCCCCTTATCCAGATTGGAAGCCCAAAAAGAGCAAGGGTCCAGTGACACAGTCGTGGCTTCAATGTTTACTTGGAGATACTCCTGTACCATCGTCTCTAGGCGTTGACTATGTGTCAGACTTCTTGTCTCCTGTGGCCTTGCAAAGGATGGGCTAAAAAAGTGGTGAAATGATTCCGCAAAATTGATGTTACCAGCAGATACTGTGGTTCTGTTACGGTTTGAGTGCTGAACACTTGACGGTCCCACGGTTGGCAAGTTGGAACTGTGAGATTCACTACGTGCACCACTGGTATTTTGTGGAAAAGCACATGTAAGATTCTGCAACAGTCTCTGCTGATACTCCTGCATGCGTGCATCCCTTTCTATGGCAGGAATAATTTCTGCAAATTTACTTTTGTACCGGGGATCTAACAGTGTGGCAACCCAGTAGTCAGGATTATTTCTTATTCTCACAATTCGAGGGTCATGTTGCAGGTAGTGCAGCAAGAAGGCACTCATGTGTGTTGCGCATCCAGGAGCACCAAGTCCCTGTTGTGTTGGTGGCGAGGTAACAATCATGCTTCCTTCTTCTGTCCTCTCCCCCCAACCTCGCACAACAGAAATGTGATCAAGGTCTCCCTCATCTGATGAGTCTTCAATCAGTTCGTCCTCCACTTCTTCCTGGGCTCCTGCACCTTCCTCACTAGTTTGGCTGCTACCATGCGACCTGGTAAAACCATCTCCCCCACCCTCACATGCCTGCCGCCTTGGTGCTGCCGACCGTCTGGACCTTGCAGATGTTAGCCCTTCTGCATACAACTCCTCCTCCTCTACTTCCTCCACCTCCTCTTGTGCCACCACCTGACTCCGAATTCTGTTTAACATGTGCTCCAGCATGTAAATCACCGGAATAGTCATGCTGATAATGGCATCGTCAGCACTAAACATCTTCGTCGACATTTCAAAACTGTGCAGAAGGGTGCATAGGTCCCTGATCTGAGACCCCTCCTCGAGCGTGATTTGCCCCACCTCTGGATCTCGTTGGCCCAGGCTATACGTCAGAACGTATTGCACCAGGGCATGTCGGTGCTGCCACAGTCGCTGCAACATGTGCAGAGTTGAATTCCACTGGGTAGGCACATCGCATTTTAGCCGGTGAAGTGGCAGGCCCAACGACTTCTGTAGAGATGTAAGTCGCTGAGCTGCGGGATGCGAACGGCGAAAGTGAGCACACAGCGACCGTGCCCTCTGCAGAAGGCCATCTAGTCTGGGATAGTGGGCTAAAAATTGCTGGACAACCAGGTTCAACACGTGAGCCATACAAGGCACGTGTGTGACATTGCCCCGGCAAAGGGCCGCACCCAGGTTTGCAGCATTGTCGCACACGGCCTTCCCTGGTTTCAGGTCCAGTGGAGACAACCATTCATGAAATTGGTTCTCCAGAGCTGACCACAACTCCTCAGCTGTGTGACTCACATTTCCCAGACATTTCAATGTAAAAACCGCCTGATGACGTTGAGCCCTACTGTCAGCATAGTAAGGAGGTGTGCAGGATCCCTTCTGCGCAGTTAGAAAGCTTGTGGCATGACCAGACAGGCTTTGGGTGCAGGTGGAAGACCGAGAGGAGGTTGAGGAGGCAGAAGCAGTGGAGGAACTTTGACATAAAGAGGATTGACGCACAACTCGTGGGGACGGCAAGACTTGGACAGCAGCCCCTTGTCCTGCTGTCACCATAGTTAGCCAGTGCCCAGTCAGCGACATGTAACGCCCCTGTCCATGCCTACTCGTCCAAGTGTCTGTGGTGAAATGCACCCTGTCACACACAGAGTTTCTCAAAGAAGCGGTGATGTTGTGTGCGACATGCTGGTGGAGCGCAGGCACACCTTTCTTTGAGAAGTAGTGCCGACTGGGCATCTGGTACTGGGGCACTGCGACGGACATAAGGTCTCGAAAATCCTCTGTGTCCACCAGGCGGAAAGGCAGCATTTCTGTAGCCAAGAACTTGCAGATGGTGAAATTCAACCTCTTAGCTTTCTCATGGCTAGGAGGAAATGGTCTTTTACTTGTCCACATCTGAGGGACCGAGGGCTGGCTATTGTGCTTAGACGGGGTTGATAAGGGTGTCCCCGGCAAACTGCCGGTCTGTGAGGAAGATGCAGGCGGACATGTTAGGTTGCCTTGATCCAAAGGTGGTGCTATCGATGTCGGACAGCGCTCAACACCAGCTGGTGTTACCACCTCCAAAGAAAATGATGACCTGCCAATCACGCTGGCTGTTGCGGGTAAAGAGGTGGCAGGTCTGTGCCCCAAAACAGGTGTGACTGCTGTCCCCCCAGTCACAGAGGATGAAGAGGCCGCGGATGCACAAGATATGGCAGACGGTGGTTGGCCCGGCCGGCTAGGCCGCATTGTAGCACACTGAGCTTCCCACTGCAGCTTATGCTTCAGGTCCATGTGCCGGTTCATGCATGAAGTACTCAAACTATGTATTTTTTGGCCTCTACTTAGCTTTTGCTGACAAATGTTACAGATAACACCAGTTGGGTCATCTTTATCGATCTGAAAAAATGCCCAGGCTATGCAAGGCTTAGCACCCATGCGACCTGAAGAGCCACCACGACTTGTGGTGAGAGGCAGAGTTGTGTTTGAGGATGCAGTTGTTGACGTGCTTCCAGTACTACGTCTCTGTCCAGGAAGGCGCAACCTGACCTCGTCGTCACTAGCATCTTCCTCCACCTCCTCTGCTGACCTCATCTCTTGGCTGACTGTGGGTTGACAGTAAGTGGGATCTCCAACCTCATCATCATCACCCTGTGCGTTATCACACCCGTCGTCCTCAGAGCCAACCTGTTCCTGCCCTGACAAAAAACTAAAGTTGTCGCTCCAATCAGGTATTTGAGTCTTCCTCATTGTCTCCACCAACAGGAGTTACAGTTTGGGAATGAGGGTCTACATTATGGTCAGAACCTTCTGCGTCTGGTCCTGGATCCGAGTCATAAAGATTCTGGGCATCAGTGCAGATCATTTCCTCGTCTGGATTCACAGAAGCGCTGGAGTCGACCTCTGATTCCCAGGCTATAGTATGAGTAAACAGCTCTGCAGACTCAACCATCTGTTCTACCTCATATTCAGACGGGCAGCTGGAGATTTGGGAGCTGTGAGGAAGCAAGTGCGATTGGGGTGACACCTTTGAGGACTGGAGTATTTGTGATGTTGAAGTTGATGTGGAGGAGAGCCCACTTAAAGGAGCACTTGATATCCGTTGAAGCACCTGCTGTTTTTGTGCCTCATCTGGAATTTGTAGCGATTGGCGTGGCCGTAAGAAAGGGATCTTATCACATTGTCCGCTAAAAGAAGTAGACATTTTAGTTTGGCTGGAAGATGGTCTTTCTTCTGCAGATGTTACTGTTGCTTTAACACCTACCCCACGGACACAACCTTTTTTCCCCTTCCCAACACGCCTATTCCCCTTTCCACCAGCAGCAGGCCTTTTTCCACTCATTTTGGTGGTTAACTAATTAACAACTCTGGAGTTGTTTGCACAAAAAAACAATGGATGGGAACCGAGCAGAGCTGAGTGGCCAAAACTATTGGCTGGGTTAGATGCAGAAAAAAATTATATTCAATTTGCAACCTGATGGAGGTCAGTATAGATGGACTAATAGAGAAAGTCCCACACACTGCTAGAAGGCCAAATATTTTTTCAGAGCTAGATGCAGAAAAAAAATATATTCAGTTTGCAACCTGATGGAGGTCTGTATAGATGGATTAATAGAACAAGTCCCACACACAGCTAGAAGCCCAATATTTTTTCAGAGGTAGATGCAGAAAAAAATATATTCAGTTTGCAACCTGATGGAGGTCAGTATAGATGGACTAATACAACAAGTCCCACACACAGCTAGAAGCCCAATATTTTTTCAGAGGTAGATGCAGAAAAAAATATATTCAGTTTGCAACCTGATGGAGGTCTGTATAGATGGATTAATAGAACAAGTCCCACACACAGCTAGAAGCCCAATATTTTTTCAGAGGTAGATGCAGAAAAAAATATATTCAGTTTGCAACCTGATGGAGGTCTGTATAGATGGATTAATAGAACAAGTCCCACACACAGCTAGAAGCCCAATATTTTTTCAGAGGTAGATGAAGAAAAAAATATATGCAGTTTGCAACCTGATGGAGGTCAGTATAGATGGACTAATACAACAAGTCCCACACACAGCTAGAAGCCCAATATTTTTTCAGAGCTAGATGCAGAAAAAAATTATATTCAATTTGCAACCTGATGGAGGTCAGTATAGATGGACTAATAGAATGATGCTATGCCCAAAAGATTTTACTTCACTAGGTGCAGTAAAAAAATTGGTATTCTATACACAGGTGATATATCTTGCAACACAGATAGGCTACTCCACTGACTAACACACTCTGCAATAGGCCAAAAAGGATTAGCTTTGCTAGATTCAGCCAAATGCTGTGAAAAAAACTTGCACAGCACTGGCACAGACCTGCCTGGCAAAAACTGATAGGAACTGATGTAACCTAGTCCTGAAAAGGACTCCAATTACAATTAGTCTTTACTCCCACAATCTATCTATTTAAGAGCACAGACCTGCCTGATAAAAGTCGTAGGAAATGCTGTAACCTAGTCCTTAAAAGGACTGCAATCACAACTATTCCCTACTCCCAAGCTATCTGTAGATTTGTGCGAAAATTGGCTTGAAATTAACAAGGTATAGCGCACACAGCAACAGCGGTGCCGTCTAACACGCAGCTGCAGCAGTGAGAAAATGGTGGCGACGGGGAAAATGGCTTGGTCTTATAGGGCAAGGACATGTGACATACACTGCCAATGACACATGCCCTTGCTTGTGTGAAAAAAAGCACTTCGCTCCGTGTGTGCGCTGCTGATAGGCTGACAGATTGCACCTCCCCACTGCAAATGCGGGAAAGAGAAAAAAATGGAGATCTTCATTGTTCCTGCAGAGATCCATCCCCTGCCCCTCCCCCCACCCCGCTGTACACTCAAACTGCGTATTAACATTAATTTTCATCATTACTGAGAAAAAATCCAGTTATGATTTTGGTGCACGAACAGTTATCGAACATAACCTCGAACAGCCGAATTTTTCTCAAATTGTTCGTGTTCGCCGAACGGCTCGAACACCGCCCAAAACAGCTCGAATTTGAGATTGGCGAACAGTTCGAGTAGAACAACGCTCATCTCTAGTTGCCAACATAACTTCCACTTGGCGCGCCTGCTATCTTGGAGTCATATTTGACACACAACTTTCCTTTATTTAACTTGGAAAATTACTCACTCGTTCATATCACCTGCACCTTAAAAACTTCTCCATAAGTCGACCTTTTTTTCACCTTTGATGAGTTTTGAGTTTTGGAGGAGGGTGCAGATTGTTATGTTCTGCTACCAGAGCTAAGGAAAGAGAGGAAATCTGTCCCTACGATAGAACTCAGCTGAATCCCTACGATGTAACAGGGAACCTGATCCTGCGATCAGACCTGCTAAAGTCCTAAGCTAGTCTGTACGGAGACCTATAGATGTGGGGAAGGAATCCCTACAAGTACTAAGGACTGGGAGGAAAATGGGACACCTCCTAACAGAAATAGTAGCAGACAGACAAACAAACAAAATATATAGAACACTGAGGTCCGTAGACCAAGCAAACTAACAGAGTTAGATACAGAGCACAGGCTAGCTAGAAAGTAGTTATACAATGAAGTCCAGAAAAGCCAGAAGGGCGGAGCAGGATTAAATAGGCCAACGAGGTCATGTGACCAGCAAAGGAAAAAACCTAAGAGCAAGGTTCTAACAGTACCCCCCCTTCCAAGAGGATCCTCCGGATCCCCTAGGACCAGGCTTATCAGGAAATCTCCTGTGAAACGCTCTGATAAGTCTGGACGCGGAAACATCATCTGACCTCACCCAAGAGTTATCCTCGGGTCCGAAACCTTTCCAGGCCACCAGATACTGCAAACTACCTCTATACCGTCTAGAGTTAAGGATGCGAGAAATTTCATATTCCCCGTCCTCCACCACCGGAGGAACAGAGGCAGAGGCGTCACCATCCGACACAACAGCTTTTTTTAACAGAGAGACATGAAATACCGGATTAATTCTCCAGGAGGTAGGAACCTCCAACCTAACAGCAGATTGGTTGACAACCTGAAGCACCTTAAAGGGCCCTACAAACTTGGGACCCAATTTCTTAGAAGGAATCCTCAACCGCAGATTCCTAGAGGACAACCAAACCATGTCACCAACAGCGAACAAAACCTCCTGTCGTTTCCTATCAAAGTAGTCTTTAGATTTTCTGTTGGCCTCCTGAAGATTACCACGCACATCCGTCCAAACTCTCTCCAAATCACCGGAAAAATTCTCCTCCTCAGGCACGGCAGATCCCAACTTGGAGAACGACCCAAACGACGGATGTCTCCCAGAACAACAAAAAAAAGGCGAACAACCAGCAGAAGAAGATGTATGATTGTTCAGAGCAAATTCAGCAAGTGGCAGAAACTCAGACCACCCCTCTTGATTGTCTGCCACAAAACAACGCAAGAACTGCTCAACATCCTGGTTTTTCCTTTCTGTCTGGCCATTAGATTCAGGATGAAATCCGGACGAGAACGACAGATGAACTCCAAACTTGTCACAAAAGGCACGCCAAAAACGAGCCACGAACTGAGGACCCCTATCAGAAACAATGTCAGTAGGAACGCCATGAAGTCTGACAATTTCCTTGACAAAGGCCTTAGCGAGAGTTTTAGCGCAGGGCAGTTTGACGAAGGGAACCAAGTGACACATCTTGCTAAAACAGTCCACGACCACCCAGATGACAGTAAAACCCTCAGAGGGGGGAAGGTCAGTTATAAAGTCCATAGCCAAATGTGTCCAAGGAGCACTGGGAACCTCCAAAGGACAAAGCAACCCCGCAGCAGGAGTATGTGAGGACTTAGATCTAGCACATATAGTACATTGACGCACCCACTTAATGACTTCCTCCTGCCATCCAGGCCACCAAAAACTGCGACCCACCAGTCTCTTGGTCTCAGAGATTCCGGGATGACCTGCCAACCGAGATTCGTGACACTCAACAAACAAATCTCTCCTAAAGGTCCCAGGCACAAACAACCTCCCATGAGGAGTGTTAGATGGGGCATTCTCCTGTGCTTTAAGAATCTCATCTTCCAAAACGGAGTCCAAAGCAGCTATCACAACACCTTCTTGAAAAATGTTCTCCTCTTTCTCAGCACCGACTATGGGAGAAAAACTGCGAGACAAGGCATCCGCCTTAACATTCTGAGTACCAGGGATGTAAGTAACGGAGAAATTAAACCGCGAGAAAAACAGTGCCCACCTAGCCTGACGGGCATTCAGGCGCTTGGCAGCATCAAGATATATCAGATTTTTATGATCCGTAAGAACCTGAACGGGAAATTCCGCACCTTCCAAGAAGTGGCGCCAGTGTTCAAATGCGAGTTTAATAGCCAATAATTCCCGATTACCAATATCGTAATTCAGTTCAGTCTCCGGAAATTTTTTTTGAAAAAAAGGCACAGGGATGTAATCCATCCCCGTTATCCTGAGACAATACTGCGCCAACCCCCACCGAAGAAGCATCAACCTCAACCAAAAACGGCTTAGTCACATCAGGCTGCATAAGGATGGGAGCAGAGGTGAACCTCTCCTTGAGATACACAAAAGCTTCAATGGCCTCAGAAGACCACTGAACCGCATCAGCACCTTTCCTGGTGAGATCGGTCAGAGGTTTAACAATACTAGAAAATTTTTTTATGAATTTTCTGTAATAACTGGCGAAACCTAAAAACCTCTGTATCGATTTCAAACCAATAGGCCTAGGCCATTCCTGTACAGCTTGAACTTTAACCGGGTCCATCTCAAAACCTTCGCTGGAGATAATGTAACCCAAAAAACTAATTCTCTGTACAGCAAACTCACATTTCTCCAGCTTAGCAAAAAGCGAATTGTCCATTAACAATTGTAATACCTCACGTACGCTCCGCCAATGAGACTCCAGATCCGGCGAATAAATCAAAATGTCATCCAAATACACAACCACATTTTTGCCGATCAAAGGTCTAAGGATGTCATTAATAAGATTCTGAAAAAATGCAGGAGCATTAGTAAGACCAAAAGGCATAACCAGATTCTCAAAATGACCCACAGGAGTGTTAAAAGCAGTCTTCCATTCGTCACCCTCCTTCATGCGCAACAGATTGTATGCCCCCTTAAGGTCAATTTTAGAGAACCACTTGGCCCCCATTAACTGGTTAAACAGATCAGGAATCAATGGCAGTGGGTAAGGATTGCGTACAGTAATTTTGTTAATCTCACGAAAATCCAGACAAGGACGTAAACCGCCGTCCTTTTTTTTTACAAAAAAAAATCCAACCGCCACAGGAGACTTAGAGGGCCTAATGTGACCGGCGGCCAAACTTGTCTGTATGTATTCATCCAAAGCCTTCCTCTCAGGAATAGTAAGGTTAAATAAACGACTTTTAGGAAGAGTCGCTCCAGGGACAAATTCAATAGAACAATCATAGTCTCTATGGGGAGGCAAAACCTGCGATTCCTTCTCAGAAAAAACTCTCCAAAAATCCTGAATAGGAACAGGCAATTCTCCCCTATCCAAAGCTGCAATACGCCCGTTACAACACTTGTCATAACATTTATGGCTCCAGGATTTAATTTCATTGGTAGACCAATCCAGTACAGGATTGTGAAATTTTAACCAGGGCAATCCCAATATTACTGGAGAAGGCAAGTTATTCAAAACTACCAAATCCAATTTCTCATGGTGAACACCATTAATAGTGAGAGGAAATTCACAGACCTTGAGAGTAATATTCTTCAAAGGGGAACCATCCACAGAAACCACAGCAATGGGGATGATAAAGGTTCGGGTTTTAAATTGAGTCTTTCCAAGAATCCCCCATCAATTACATTCAGAGTAGATCCACAATCAACAAACACCCGAAATTCCATTAATTTTTCCTGAGCAATCGTGGAAGCAGCTAAAAATACACCCCTGGAATTTAAACAGGCAATACGGGCATGACTGACCATTTTTTTTTCTTTCTTCATACGAAGCTCACAGCCTTTAATCAAATGACCAGATTTTCCGCAATAGAAACACAAGCCTTCAGAAAATCGACGGTCTTTTTCTTGAGAGCGAGGTGCCACCGATCCAATCTCCATCGATTCACCACTGTTAGTACACACATTCTCATAACCAGAAACTGACATAGCAGAGGATTTGCTCTCATTAACCCTTGCACGCAGTCTCCTATCCACCCGTATAGCTAATTGCATAGCCTGTTGCAAATCTTCAGGTGTAGGATAAGCAATTAGCAGGTCTTTAACCCTTTCATTGAGCCCAGCAAGAAATAGACTTTTCAGAGCAGAATCGTTCCACCCTGTTTAAGTAGACCAACGACGGAAATGAGTACAATATTTTTCCACATTACCTGATCCCTGTCTCAAACGTCTTAACTCAGTCTCAGCTGATGCAACACGGTCAGGATCATCATATAATAGTCCCAAAGCATAAAAAAAACTATCCACTGATCTGAAGCATGTATCACTAGGTTGCAAAGAAAAGGCCCACTCCTGAGGCTCTTTGCGCAAAAGTGACATTATGAACCCTATGCGCTGGGATTCACCCCCAGAGGACTTGGGTCTCAAATGAAAATACAATAAGCAAGCATTTTTAAATGAAAAAAATTCTCGGTGTTCACCAAAAAATAAATCCGGCAAACATACCTTAGGCTCCAAGAAATGTGCTCCAGGACAGTTACTCACGTGCTGACGGAGCTCGGCCACCTCCAGAGAGAGTCCCTGCAGGCGATGAGCCAAATCCTGAACCGACACCATGATGGAACAGAAAAATCTTTCCTTAGAGAATTTGCAGGCTGGACTTACTGTTATGTTCTGCTACCAGAGCTAAGGAAAGAGAGGAAATCTGTCCCTACGATAGAACTCAGCTGAATCCCTATGATGTAACAGGGAACCTGATCCTGCGATCAGACCTGCTAAAGTCCTAAGCTAGTCTGTACGGAGACCTATAGATGTGGGGAAGGAATCCCTACAAGTACTAAGGACTGGGAGGAAAATGGGACACCTCCTAACAGAAATAGTAGCAGACAGACAAACAAACAAAATATATAGAACACTGAGGTCCGTAGACCAAGCAAACTAACAGAGTTAGATACAGAGCACAGGCTAGCTAGAAAGTAGTTATACAATGAAGTCCAGCAAAGCCAGAAGGGCGGAGCAGGATTAAATAGGCCAACGAGGTCATGTGACCAGCAAAGGAAAAAACCTAAGAGCAAGGTTCTAACACAGATGTCAGACATCCATGCTGACTCATCAGCTGTTATGTGCAGAGGCTGACCTGAATGCCATCGGACGTGTTGAAGATGGTACTCAACAACTGCTCTCTGCTGCTCAAAATCATTCCAAACATCTGCAATGTCGATTTCCAACGCGTAGTCACATCGCACACCAGTCGATGAGCTGGAAGCTGCAAATGCTGCTGAAGCCCTGACACGGCGGCAGAAGCTGTAGCTGACTTTCTGAAATGGCAGATCCGTGTAGATTTTGAGAAACTGCAGAACCACTAAGTTGAGCACATGGGCCAGTCATGGTACATGTGCGAGCTTGCCTAGTTTCAGAGCTGACACCAGGTTCTCTGATACAGCTTTCAACAACTCTGCAACGGTGTTCGGTTTGTCTCCTAAGCATACAGTCCTGCTGATTGTTATTGCCACACATGAAGTTTAAGTATATAATCTGGAATATGTCCTGAAAATATGAATCAAGTGATGGAGATGGAGGCTGAAGAGGAGGAGGTGGTGCAGGAGCTGTAGAACGTAAGGGTAACCCTGTTTGACCCAGGGCCCGCAATCCTCTGCATCGGCAGGATGTGTTCCGTCCCAGGGTCCCACTGGGTCCCGGCTTTGACAATATTAACCCAGTTTAATGCATCAGTGAGATGAACCGTCCCTGGCCACATTCAATTGTCCATGTGTTTGTGGTTAGGCGGTCCTTCCCACTTAAGTGCACTGGGGAGGGCACGGGTAATGTTCTGGGACTCGCGTTTGTGGATGACGGAGACGATACCCGGAGAAATAGTGGTGGCTGTGGACAGAGTATGGACACCTGGCCGCCGCTGGAATGAGGTTGTGGAAAGCTCCCGCCTCCACAAGCCTAAAAGGCAACATTTCAAGTGCAAGCAGTCCAGAAATGTGGCAGTTTAGGATTGCAGCCTGTTGGGCGGGTGGGTGGTTGGCTGCATACTCACGCTTGCATTCCAAGTAACAGAAAACTAAGCAGATGATGGCCTCTATCATCATCACAACCTCACCTCGGCACTATGAACACTCCTGAAGAAGGATTCTCCGGTTCTCAGGTGGGCCTGTCCAACCCTGCCGAGAAGCAGCCCTGGCTAAGAAAAATGTGTGGGAAGGTTCCTGGACACTCTATGGCTGCTTTTTTACTGAGGGGGAAAACCACACAAACACGGGGAGAACATACAAAATCCTTGCAGATGTTGTCCTTGGTGGGATTTGAACCTTGGACCCCAGTGCTGCAAGGCTTCAGTGCTAATCACTGAGCCACTGTGCTGCCCTATCTGTTCTCCCTCTGATATCTAACATGCTGGAAAAACTTGCACCTATTGCTACTCAGTATCTTCAGCTCCTTTGTGAGAAACTAATGTATTTGGGCAGTCACTCACTCTGCCAAATAAATTTCCTGAGAGGGAAATTGTGGATGGCTTCGCTTCTGGTACTGGGTGCCAACACCAAACAACTGGAAATATTCCAGGCTGGTTGGAGCTAAGCTGATTCCCACAGAAAAGTACCATCAGCAAACTAAGGAGATGGTAGCCTCTATAATCATCATGACCTCACCTCGGCACTCTGAACTCTCCTCATGGAGAAGCCAGGGTCCACCAGAGGAGTCTCCGGTTCTCTGGTGGGCCCGTCCAACCCTGCTGAGAAGCAGCTCTAGCTAAGAAAAGTGTGTGGGAAGGCTCCTGGAAACTCTATGGCTGTTTTTCTTTTTTTACTGTGGACTGGCTCCGTACCGTCCCTGGCCACATTCACCTGTCCACGTGTTTGTGGTTAGGCGGTCCTTCCCAGTAAGTGCACTGGGGTGGGCACGGGTAATTTTCTAGGACCCGCGCTTGTGGAATGCGGAGACGATACCGGGAGAAATAGTGGTGGCTGGGGACCGAGTATGGACACCCAGCTGCCGGCGGCATGAGGTTGTGAAAAGCGTCTGCCTCCACGAGCCTAATAGGCAACATTTCAAGTGCAAGCAAGCAGTCTAAAAATATGGCAGATTAGTATTGCAGCCTTTTTGGCTGCATACTTGCGCTTGCATTCCAAATAACACAAAGCTAAGGAGATGGATGATCCAACGATCAGGAATAATTTGGTCATTGTCTAGGAGACTGAGCACAATATTAACCCAGTGACATGTGTCAGTGAGATGTACCGTCCCTGGCCACATTCACTTGTCCACGTGTTTGTGGTTAGGCGGTCCTGACCACTTAAGTGCACTGGAAAGGGCACGGGTAATTTTCTGGGACCCACGCTTGTGGAAGGCGGAGACGATATAGGGAGAAATAGTGGCGACTGTGGACCGAGTATGGACACTTGGCCGCCGCCATGAAGTTGTGGAAAGCTTCCACATCCATGAGCCTAAAAGGCAACATTTCAAGTACAAGCAGTCCAGTTTAGTATTGTGGCCTGTGGGTGGGTGGCTCGCTGCATACTTGCGCTTGCATTCCAAGGAATGGGGTAGAGACAACTGAAAGCTGTAAAGGGAAAACGACTTGGACGGTGATGGTTGCAAGTCTGCAATGAGAGGTGCAGGGTGGGAGGCATCTTCGCATGCAAAATGGACAGGGGATTGTCATGCGTGCACAACAGCAGAAGAGGCAGTGGTGTCACCTGCAGACACTGTTTCTGGACTTTGGTGTTTGGCCCAGCTTGTCAGGTGCTTTGCTGTCATGTGCCTGAGCATGCTGGTGGTGGTCAAGCTGGTAGTTTTGGTGCTCTTGCTGATGCTGGCCTGGCAGATGTTGCCAATGGCCGTTTTGGGGTTATCTAAACAGTCTTTAAAAAAGAACCAGACTTGGGAAGATCAGTTGTACTGGCAACTTCCGTTGTGTTGGTGTTCCGGGGAGCAGTTGCCTGCCTTGTGTCTGTGGCCACCACACTTGTTTCTGCCTGTTGTGGTGCTACGCCTCCCTCCTCCTGTGTGCTGCTGTCCTCGCTCTACATGTCCCCTTGCCAGGTTGGGTTAGTGACTTCATCGTCCACCGCTTCATTTTCCAGTTCCGCACCCTGGTCCTCCTCTTGACTTTCTGTCCATTGTGTCTCATCGTTATCCACCTCTTGCAACAGTATTTGCACTTTCCCACTGTCACCTTCAGGTGACCATGGCTCCTCAAATCGCTACATGTGATATTCTGTTGCCCTACTCAAAGCTGGCTGGTTGAGAGGCCCAAATTTGTCGATGGAAAAGTGAACAGCTCTTGGGGTAACCCTGAACTCTAATCTCTCCTTCAAACCTCATATCCAAGCTCTTTCCACTTCCAAGCGGACCAAGTGAGAGGCCAGAATCTATAAATGAAAAGATGAACAAAACAGCTCTTCAAAGTGTCCAAGTGTGGGTTCAGTTGTCTCAGGGCACTTGGAATGGTGGGAGGAAGGAGGATCATGGTGAGAAAGATGCCGACTCCAAGTAAAAAAAATCTCCCGAATCCACACATTCCTCAACCACAAATCTACAAAAACACTAGTGCATGCGCTCATCATCTCCCTTCTCGACGACTGCAACCTCCTGCTCTGTGGCCTCCCTTCTAACACTCTCGCATTCCTCCAATCTATCCTAAACTCTGTTGCCCGACTAATCCACCTGTACCCTTGCTATTCCTTGGCCTCTCCTCACTGTCATCCCTTCACTGGCTCCCCATTATCAAGAGACTCCATGTCATGGTTGTGTCGCCACGAAGATCGTCACGATTGCACAGCCTGACTTCTCGCAGCTGAGTTTTTGGTGCTTTGTGCTTTTCGGCAGTGAGGGAGTTAACTCTCTCTCTCTCTGTGCTAGACAAGGTCCAGCCTCGCCCAGCTGCAGTCAATTCTGCTGTAGTGAGATTCCTTCATATGTCTGCTGCTCTGTTAGGGAAGTGTCGGTGAAAGCATTTCATGCAGACTAACAGAGCGGATCGTGGTATTTGGAGTTTCAGAGATAAGTGTATTTGGAGTGTTTTTTCCCTTCCTCGCTTTATCATTTATCTCCTTTCCCGTTGGTGTTCCCTCTGTTGTAGTTGTGTAGTTTTTGTATGCAAGGTGGTTTTGGTTTTACCCTTGTACTGTCTCGTTCGTCTAAGTACTGAGTGTTGGCATATTATTACCTGTCCCCTTTTGTTGTGATCGGGGTCCTTCTCAGGACTAGATTACTTAGGTGCAGGGATCCTCAGGAGGTAGGGGATACGCTGGCGGCCTGGACCTCTGTACCTTTAACAGTACCTCCAGGTAGAGGGATTAGTCAGGGCCCCAGCTCAGGGTCAGCTTAGGCCCCCTACCTCCAGTACACAGAGACAGCGTGACACTCCACTTCAAAACCCTAACCTTGGAATGCAAAGCTATTTACAACCTGTCTCCTCCATACATCTGTTATCTAGTCTCCCGGTACTTACCTGCGCACAACATCCGATCCTCACAAGATCTCCTTCTCTACTCCCCTCTAGAGGTGAGCGGTGTTCGACTCGAACTGTTCACCAATCTCAAATTCGAGCTGTTTTGGGCGGTGTTCAAGCCGTTCGACGAACACGAACGATTTGAAAAAAATCCGGCTGTTCGATAACTGTTCGTGCACCAAAATCGTAACTGGATTTTTTCACAGTAATGCTGTTAATCAATGTTAATACACAGTTTGAGTGTACAGTGGGCGGGGGAGGGGCAGGGGATGGATCTCTGCAGAAATAATGCAGAAATTTTCTTTCCCGCATTTACAGTGGGGAGGTGCAGTCTGTCAGCCTATCAGCAGCGCACACACACAGCGAAGTGCTTTTTTTCACACAAGCAAGGGCATGTGTCAGTGGCTGTGTATGTCACATGTCCTTGTCCTATAAGACCCAGCCATTTTCCACGTTGCCACCATTTTCTCACTGCTGCAGCTGAGTGTTAGACGGCACCACTGCTGCTGTGGGCGCTATACTTTCTTACTGTGTGAATTGCAAGCGAATTTGCTCTTAAATAGACAGATAGGTTGGGAGTAGGGACTAGTTGTAATTGCAGCCCTTTTGAGGGCTAGGTTACAGCATTTCCTAGGACTTTTTGCCAGTCAAGTCTGTTTTAGTGCTGTGCAAGTGCTTTTCACAGCATTTGGCAAAATCTAGCTAAGCAAATCCTTTTGGGCCTCCTGCAGTGTGTGTTAGTCAGTGGAGTAGCCTATCTGTGTTGCAAGCTACACCACCTGTGTATGTAATATGAATTTTTTACTGCACCTAGCCAAGTAAAACCTTTTGGGCATAGTAGCAGTGTGTGTTACTCATTGTATTAGGCCATCTATACCAAGCTCCACCAGCTTTGAAATTAATAATAATTTTTAGCTGCATCTAGCCCGGAAAATAATTTTGGGCCTGTAGCAGTGTGTGGTCCTCATTCTATTAGGCCATCTATACTAAGCTCCACCAGCTTTGAAATTAATAATAATTTTTAGCTGCATCTTGCCCGGAAAATAATTTTGGGCCTGTAGCAGTGTGTGGTACTCAATCTATTAGGCCACCAATACTAAGCTCCACCAGTTTGAAATTAATAATAATTTTTAGCTACATCTAGCCCGGAAAATAATTTTGTGCCTGTAGCAGTGTGTGGTACTCATTCTATTAGGCCATCTATACTAAGCTCCACCAGCTTTGAAATTAATAATAATTTTTACCTGCATCTAGCCCGGAAAATAATTTTGGGCATAGTAGCAGTGTGTGGTACTCATTGTATTAGGCCATCTATACCAAGCTCCACCACCTTTGTATGTAATAAAATTGTTTTACTGCTTCTAACCCAGCCAATACTTTTGGGCTAGTACCACAGTTTGGCCACTCAGCTCTGCTCGGTTTCCATCCATCGTTTTTTGTGCAAACAACTACAGAGTTGTCAATTAGTTAACGACCAAAATGAGCGGCAAAAGGCCTGCTGCTGGTGGAAAGGGGAATAGGCGTGCTGGGAAGGGAAAAAAAGGTTGTGTCCGTGGGGTAGGTGTTAAAGCAACAGTAACATCTGCAGAAGAAAGACCATCTTCCAGCCAAACTAAGATGTCTACTTCTTTTCGTGGACAATGTGATCCGATCCCTTTCTTACGGACATGCCCATCGCTACAAATTCCAGATGAGGCACAAAAACAGCAGGTGCTTCAACGGATATCAAGTGCTCCTTTAAGTGGGCTCTCCTCTACCTCAACTTCAACATCACAAATACTCCAGTCCTCAGAGGTGTCACCCCAATCGCATTTGCTTCCTCACAGCTCCCAAGTCTCCAGCTGCCCGTCTGAGTATGGGGTAGCACAGATGGTTAAGTCTGCAGAGCTGTTTACTCATACTATAGCCTGGGAATCAGAGGTCTGCTCCAGAGCTTCTGTGAATCCAGACGAGGAAATGATCTGCACTGATGCCCAGAATCTTTATGAGTCGGATCCAGGACCAGATGAAGAAGGTTCTGACCATAATGTAGACCCTCGTTCCCAAACTGTAACTCCTGTTGGTGGAGACAATGATGAAGACGATGATGAGACTCAAATACCTGATTGGAGCGACAACTTGAGTTTTCGGTCAGGGCAGGAAGAGGTTGGCTCTGAGGACGACGGGTGTGAGTGTTAGAACCTTGCTGTTAGGTTTTTTTTCCTTTGCTGGTCACATCACCTTGTTGGCCTATTTAATCCTGCTCCGCCCTTCTGGCTTTGCTGGACTTCATTGTATATCTACTTTCTAGCTAGCCTGTGCTCTGTATCTAGCTCTGTTAGTTTGCTTGGTCTACGGACCTCTATGTTCTATCTATTTTGTTTGTTCGTCTGTCTGCTACTATTTCTGTTAGGAGGTGTCCCATATTCCTCCCAGTCCTTAGTACTTGTAGGGATTCCCTCCCCACATCTATAGGTCTCCGTACAGACTAGATTAGGACTTTAGCAGGTCTGATCGCAGGATCAGGTTCCCTGTTACATCGTAGGGATTCAGCTTAGTCCTATAGTAGGGACAGATCTCCTCTCTTTCCTTAGCTTTGGTAGCAGAACATAACAGTAAGTCCAGCCTGCAAATTCTCTAAGGAAAGATTTTTTTTTTTTTTTTGTTCCATCATGGTGTCGGTTCAGGATTTGACTAAACACCTGCAGGGACTCTCTCTGGAAGTGGCCGAGCTCCGTCAGCACGTGAGTAACTGTCCTGGAGCATATTTCTTGGAGCCTAAGGTATGTTTGCCGGATTTATTTTTTGGTGAACACCGAGAATTTTTTTCATTTAAAAATGCTTGCTTATTGTATTTTCGTTTGAGACCTAAGTCCTCTGGGGATGAATCCCAGCGCGTAGGGTTCATAATGTCACTTTTGCGCAAAGAGCCTCAGGAGTGGGCCTTTTCTTTGCAACCTAGTGATACATGCTTCAGATCAGTGGATAGTTTTTTTTCTGCTTTGGGACTATTATATGATGATCCTGACCGTGTCGCATCAGCTGAGACTGAGTTGAGACGTTTAAAACAAGGATCAGGTAATGTGGAAAAATATTGTACACATTTTCGTCGTTGGTCCACTCAAACAGGGTGGAACGATTCTGCTCTGAAAAGTCTATTTCTTGCTGGGCTCAGTGAAAGGGTTAAAGACCTGCTAATTGCTTATCCTACACCTGAGGATTTGCAACAGGCTATGCAATTAGCTATACGGGTGGATAGAAGACTGCGTGCTAGGGTTAATGAGAGCAAATCCTCTGCTATGTCAGTTTCTGGTTATGAGAATGTGTGTACTAACAGTGGTGAACCGATGGAGATTGGATCGGTGGCACCTCGCTCTCAAGAAAAAGACCGTCGTTTTTCGGAAGGCTTGTGTTTCTATTGCGGAAAATCTGGTCATTTGATTAAAGGCTGTGAGCTTCGTATGAAGAAAGAAAAAAAAATGGTCAGTCACGCCCGTATTGCCTGTTTAAATTCCAAGGGTATATTTTTAGCTGCTTCCACGATTGCTCAGGAAAAATTAATGGAATTTCGGGTGTTTTTTGATTGCGGGTCTACACTGAATGTAATTGATGGGGGATTCGTGGAAAAACTCAATTTAAAACCTGAACCTTTATCATCCCCCATTGCTGTGGTTTCTGTGGATGGCTCCCCTTTGAAGAATATTACTCTCAAGGTCAGTGAATTTCCTCTCACTATTAATGGTGTTCACCATGAGAAATTGGATTTGGTAGTTTTGAATAACTTGCCTTCTCCAGTAATATTGGGTTTGCCCTGGTTAAAATTTCACAATCCTGTACTGGATTGGTCTACCAGTGAAATTAAATCCTGGAGCCATAAATGTTATGACAAGTGTTGTAACGGGCGTATTGCAGCTTTGGATAGGGGAGAATTGCCTGTTCCTATTCAGGATTTTTGGAGAGTTTTTTCTGAGAAAGAATCGCAGGTTTTGCCTCCCCATAGAGACTATGATTGTTCTATTGAATTTGTCCCTGGAGCGACTCTTCCTAAGAGTCGTTTATTTAACCTTACTATTCCTGAGAGGAAGGCTTTGGAGGAATACATACAGACAAGCTTGGCCGCCGGTCACATTAGGCCCTCTAAGTCTCCTGTGGCGGTTGGATTTTTTTTTGTAAAAAAAAAGGACGGCGGTTTACGTCCTTGTCTGGATTTTCGTGAGATTAACAAAATTACGGTACGCAATCCTTACCCACTGCCATTGATTCCTGATCTGTTTAACCAGTTATTGGGGGCCAAGTGGTTCTCTAAAATTGACCTTAAGGGGGCATACAATCTGTTGCGCATGAAGGAGGGTGATGAATGGAAGACTGCTTTTAACACTCCTGTGGGTCATTTTGAGAATCTGGTTATGCCTTTTGGTCTTACTAATGCTCCTGCATTTTTTCAGAATCTGATTAATGACATCCTTAGACCTTTGATCGGTAAAAATGTGGTTGTGTATTTGGATGACATTTTGATTTATTCGCCAGATCTGGAGTCTCATTGGCGGAGCGTGCGTGAGGTATTACAGTTATTAATGGACAATTCGCTTTTTGCTAAGCTGGAGAAATGTGAGTTCGCTGTACAGAGAATTAGTTTTTTGGGCTACATTATCTCCAGCAAAGGTTTTGAGATGGATCCGGTTAAGGTTCAGGCTGTGCAGGAATGGCCTAGGCCTATTGGTTTGAAATCGATACAGAGGTTTTTGGGTTTCGCCAATTACTATAGAAAATTCATAAAAAATTTTTCTAGTATTGTCAAACCTCTGACTGATCTCACCAGGAAAGGTGCTGATGCGGTTCAGTGGTCTTCTGAGGCCATTGAAGCTTTTGTGTATCTCAAGGAGAGGTTCACCTCTGCTCCCATCCTTATGCAGCCTGATGTTACTAGGCCGTTTTTGGTTGAGGTTGATGCTTCCTCTGTGGGGGTTGGCGCAGTATTGTCTCAGGATAACGGGGATGGATTACATCCCTGTGCCTTTTTTTCAAAAAAATTTTCGGAGACTGAATTGAATTACGATATTGGTAATCGGGAATTATTGGCTATTAAACTCGCATTTGAACACTGGCGCCACTTCTTGGAAGGTGCGGAATTTCCCGTTCAGGTTCTTACGGATCATAAAAATCTGATATATCTTGATGCTGCCAAGCGCCTGAATGCCCGTCAGGCTAGGTGGGCACTGTTTTTCTCGCGGTTTAATTTCTCCGTTACTTACATCCCTGGTACTAAGAATGTTAAGGCGGATGCCTTGTCTCGCAGTTTTTCTCCCATAGTCGGTGCTGAGAAAGAGGAAAACATTTTACAAGAAGGTGTTGTGATAGCTGCTTTAGACTCCGTTTTGGAAGATGAGATTCTTAAAGCTCAGGAGAATGCCCCATCTAACACTCCTCATGGGAGGTTGTTTGTGCCTGGGACCTTTAGGAGAGATTTGTTTGTTGAGTGTCACGAATCTCGGTTGGCAGGTCATCCCGGAATCTCTGAGACCAAGAGACTGGTGGGTCGCAGTTTTTGGTGGCCTGGATGGCAGAAGGAAGTCATTAAGTGGGTGCGCCAATGTACTATATGTGCTAGATCTAAGTCCTCACATACTCCTGCTGCGGGGTTGCTTTGTCCTTTGGAGGTCCCCAGTGCTCCTTGGACACATTTGGCTATGGACTTTATAACTGACCTTCCCCCCTCTGAGGGTTTTACTGTCATCTGGGTGGTCGTGGACCGTTTTAGCAAGATGTGTCACTTGGTTCCCTTCGTCAAACTGCCCTGCGCTAAAACTCTCGCTAAGGCCTTTGTCAAGGAAATTGTCAGACTTCATGGCGTTCCTACTGACATTGTTTCTGATAGGGGTCCTCAGTTCGTGGCTCGTTTTTGGCGTGCCTTTTGTGACAGGTTGGGAATTCATTTGTCGTTTTCGTCCGGATATCATCCTGAATCTAATGGCCAGACAGAAAGGAAAAACCAGGATGTTGAGCAGTTCTTGCATTGTTTTGTGGCAGACAATCAAGAGGGGTGGTCTGAGTTTCTGCCACTTGCTGAATTTGCTCTGAACAATCATACATCTTCTTCTGCTGGTTGTTCGCCTTTTTTTTGTTGTTCTGGGAGACATCCGTCGTTTGGGTCGTTCTCCAAGTTGGGATCTGCCGTGCCTGAGGAGGAGAATTTTTCCGGTGATTTGGAAAGAGTTTGGACGGATGTGCGTGGTAATCTTCAGGAGGCCAACAGAAAATCTAAAGACTACTTTGATAGGAAACGACAGGAGGTTTTGTTCGCTGTTGGTGACATGGTTTGGTTGTCCTCTAGGAATCTGCGGTTGAGGATTCCTTCTAAGAAATTGGGTCCCAAGTTTGTAGGGCCCTTTAAGGTGCTTCAGGTTGTCAACCAATCTGCTGTTAGGTTGGAGGTTCCTACCTCCTGGAGAATTAATCCGGTCTTTCATGTCTCTCTGTTAAAAAAAGCTGTTGTGTCGGATGGTGACGCCTCTGCCTCTGTTCCTCCGGTGGTGGAGGACGGGGAATATGAAATTTCTCGCATCCTTGACTCTAGACGGTATAGAGGTAGTTTGCAGTATCTTGTGGCCTGGAAAGGTTTCGGACCCGAGGATAACTCTTGGGTGAGGTCAGATGATGTTTCCGCGTCCAGACTTATCAGAGCGTTTCACAGGAGATTTCCTGATAAGCCTGGTCCTAGGGGATCCGGAGGATCCTCTTAGAAGGGGGGGTACTGTTAGAACCTTGCTGTTAGGTTTTTTTTCCTTTGCTGGTCACATGACCTTGTTGGCCTATTTAATCCTGCTCCGCCCTTCTGGCTTTGCTGGACTTCATTGTATATCTACTTTCTAGCTAGCCTGTGCTCTGTATCTAGCTCTGTTAGTTTGCTTGGTCTACGGACCTCTATGTTCTATCTATTTTGTTTGTTCGTCTGTCTGCTACTATTTCTGTTAGGAGGTGTCCCATATTCCTCCCAGTCCTTAGTACTTGTAGGGATTCCCTCCCCACATCTATAGGTCTCCGTACAGACTAGATTAGGACTTTAGCAGGTCTGATCGCAGGATCAGGTTCCCTGTTACATCGTAGGGATTCAGCTTAGTCCTATAGTAGGGACAGATCTCCTCTCTTTCCTTAGCTTTGGTAGCAGAACATAACAGTGAGAACACACAGGGTGATAATGACGAGGTTGGAGATCCCACTTACTGTCAACCCACAGTCAGCCAGTCGATGAGGTCAGCAGAGGAGGTGGAGAAGGATGCTAGTGACGACGAGGTTAGGTTGCGCCTTCCTGGACAGAGACGTAGTACTGGAAGCACGTCAACAACTGCATCCTCAAACGCAACTCTGCCTCTGACCACAAGTCGTGGTGGCTCTTCAGGTCGCATGGGCTCTAAGCCTTGCATAGCCTGGGCATGTTTTCAGATCGATAAGGATGACCCAACTCGTGTTATCTGTAACATTTGTCACCAAAAGCTATGTAGAGGCCAAAAAATCCATAGTTTGAGTACTTCATGCATGAACCGTCACATGGATATGAAGCATAAGTTGCAGTGGGAAGCTCACTGTGCTACAATGCGGCCTAGTGGGCCGGGCCAACCACCGTCTGCCTCATCTTGTGCATCCGCGGCCTCTTCATCCTCTGTGACTGGGGGGACAGCAGTCACACATGTTTTGGGACGCAGACCTGCCACCTCTTTACCCGCAACCGCCAGCGTGATTGGCAGGTCATCATTTTCTTTGGAAGTGGAAACACCAGCTGGTGTTGAGCGCTCTCTGACATCAAGGCAACCTAACATTTACGCCTGCATCTTCCTCACAGACCGTCAGTTTGCCAGGGACACCCTACTCAACCCCGTCTAAGCACAACAGACAGCCCTCGGTCCCTCAGATGTGGACAAGTAAAAGACCATTTCCTCCTAGCCATGAGAAAGCAAAGAGGTTGAATTTCACCATTTGCTAACTCTTGGCTACAGAAATGCTGCCTTTCCGCCTGGTGGACACAGAGGATTTTCGAGACCTTATGTCCGTCGCAGTGCCCCAGTACCAGATGCCCAGTCAGCACTACTTCTCAAAGAAAGGTGTGCCTGCGCTCCACCAGCATGTCACACACAACATCACCACTTCTTTGAGAAACTCTGTGTGTGACAGGGTGCATTTCACCACAGACACTTGGACGAGTAGGCATCGACAGGGGTGTTACATGTCGCTGACTGGGCACTGGGTAACTATGGTGACAGCAGGACAAGGGGCTGCTGTCCAAGTCTTGCCGTCCCCACGAGTTGTGCGTCAATCCTCTTTATCTCGAAGTTCCTCCACTGCTTCTGCCTCCTCAACCTCCTATCGGTCCTCCACCTGCACCCAAAGCCTGTCTGGTAATGCCACCCGCTTTCTAACTGCGCAGAAGGAATCCTACAAACCTCCTTACAATGTTGGCAGCAGGGCTCAACGTCACCAGGCGGTTTTTACTTTGAAATGTCTGGGAAATGTGAGTCACACAGCTGAGGAGTTGTGGTCAGCTCTGGAGAACCAATTTCATGAATGGTTGTCTCCACTGGACCTGCAACCAGGGAAGGCCGTGTGCGACAATGCTGCAAACCTGGGTGCGGCCCTTCGCCGGGGCAATGTCACACACGTGCCTTGTATGGCTCACGTGTTGAACCTGGTTGTCCAGCAATTTTTAGCCCACTATCCCGGACTAGATGGCCTTCTGCAGAGGGCACGGTCGCTGTGTGCTCACTTCCGCCGTTCGCATCCCGCAGCTCAGCGACTTACATCTCTACAGAAGTCGTTGGGCCTGCCACTTCACCGGCTGATATGCGATGTGCCGACACGGTGGAATTCAACTCTGCACATGTTGCAGCGACTGTGGCAGCACCGACAAGCCCTGGTGCAATACGTTCTGACGTATAGCCTGGGCCAACGAGATCCAGAGGTGGGGCAAATCACGCTGGAGGAGTGGTCTCAGATCAGGGACCTATGCACCCTTCTGCACAGTTTTGAAATGGCGACGAAGATGTTTAGTGCTGACGATGCCATTATCAGCATGACTATTCTGGTGATTAACATGCTGGAGCACATGTTAAACAGAATTCGGAGTCAGGTGGTGGCACAAGAGGAGGTGGAGGAAGTAGAGGAGGAGGAGTTGTATGCAGAAGTGCTAACATCTGCAAGGTCCAGACGGTCGGCAGCACCAAGGCGGTAGGCATGGGAGGGTGGGGGAGATGGATTAACCAGGGCGCATGGTAGCAGCCAAATTGTTGAGGAAGGTGCAGGAGCCGAGGAAGAAGTGGAGTACGAACTGGCGATGGGCATGGAAGACTCATCAGATGAGGGAAACCTTAATCACATTTCTGTTGTGCGAGGTTGGGCGGAGAGGGCAGAGGAAGGAAGCATGATTCTTACCTCTCCACCAACACAACAGGGACTTGGTGCTCCTGGATGCGCAAGACACATGAGTGCCTTCTTGCTGCACTACCTGCAACATGACCCTCAGATTGTCAGAATTCAAAATAATCCTGACTACTGGGTTGCCACACTCTTAGATCCCCGGTGCAAAAGTAAATTTGCCGAACTAATTCCTGCCATAGAAAGGGATACACGCATGCAGGAGTATCAACAGATACTGTTGCAGAATCTTACATGTGCTTTTCCACAAAACACCAGTGGTGCATGTAGTGAATCTCACAGTTCTAACTTGCCAACCGTGGGACTGTCGAGTCTTCAGCACACAAACCATAACAGAAACACAGTATCTGCTGGTAGCAGCAATTTTGTGCCATCATTTCACCACTTTTTTAGCCCATCCTTTGCAAGGCCACAGGAGACAAGAAGTCTGACACATAGTCAACGCCTAGAGACGATGGTACAGGATTATCTCCAAGTGAACATAGAAGCCATGACTGTGTCACTGGATCCTTGCTCATTTTGGGCTTCCAATCTGGAAAAATGGCCTGAGCTTGGCACTCACGCCTTGGAGATCTTGTCATGCCCTGCAGCCAGCGTTCTCTCTGAACGTGTGTTCAGCGCTGCTGGTGGTGTGCTGACAGATAAGCGCACTCGGCTGTCCACTGAGAATGTAGACAGACTCACGTTCATAAAGATGAACAAATCATGGATCCGCAAGGACTTTTCTACCCCTGTGTCATCCTGGGGAGACTAAAAGCTTGAGGATTTGGTAAAATCACCTCACCAACCGTTTTAAGCAACTCTGGGGCAATTGATGCCACTTAAGTGGTGTCTGTGCCACAAATTTTTGGAAAAAATGGAGACTCTTTTTGGAGTCCCCTTGCTGTGTTTTACGTGACGTTGGCATCGTCAATTTCAGGTGGGTTGGTTTTCCCCCCCTTTTAACCGTAAGAAACTACATACACTATGGCTTGGGGTAACACAGATGGTTTAGTCTGAAGAGCTGTTTACTCAGAGGTCTGCTCCAAAGCTTCAGTGTCTGCTAGTCAGCGTAGTAGCCCAGCTATGAAGCAAGCTGCACCGCCTGTGTATCTAATAAGAATTTTTAACTGCATCTAGCCTAGGCAGACTGTGGGGACCCCCAACCAAACCCAGACGCTCAGCCCCCCTACCGCCCCCCCTTTCATTGACAATACAATCATGTAACTCTTACAACTGGATGGGTGAGGATCGGTCACAGCTTTATTAACTGTTTATACTCATGACATTAGAAAGGCATTTTATTTCTAAAATAATTCAGCTTGTTGCAGCATGCCCTGTGTCTTCACACCGGCAAGTTGGCCAACAAGTGTAACTCTCCAACATGTCCTTTCTATTTCCAGGCCACGGAGGATCCTGCGTACTCATATGCTGGACTCTGACCCCCATCCATCACTCTTAACGCTTGTTCCACTCTGTCCTGGAGTCCTGACAGGAATATGTCCAGTCCAATATCCATTAAGTGAACACCGTAGGGGCCGTATGAGGCCTGCTTTATCTTCTTCCAGTTGTCGGTGTCGTATCACTACACCGCCTCTGTCTCTTAAAAATTTAGCCATCCAAATATTTATTAGCTGCCTTGTCCGTTCAATGGCCGTGATGTCTCGGGCACCTTGCCATACCGCTCTCGGCACAATCTCTGACCATACTATAGTCATTTTTGTGAAAAATTCTCTGAAGCGCTCAGTGTCTAGTTTCATTATTGCCATTAGTTATGCGCTCTTGTGATAACCTATGTCGTTTCTCCCGGCCTGTATAACTAAGATGACCGGACCTCTTGCCTCTCTCCCTACCTTGATTACCTCCATTAGTACCTGTGGCCATTGCAGGCCTCTAATACCTCTCCAGTTGAAATATGTGTTATGAAACTCAAATTTCCTCCCGCCTGGGCGGACTTTCGCCCTTTTTTCTTCACAATATATACAGTGCCTACAAGTAGTATTCAACCCCCTGCAGATTTAGCTGGTTTGATAAGATGCAAATAAGTTTGAGCCTTCAAACTGCAAACGAGAGTAGGTTTTATGAACAGAAGCATAAATCTTACAAACCAAAAAGTTATGTTGCTCAGTTGAATTTTATTAAATTTTAAACATAAAAGTGTGGGTCAATTATTATACAACCCCTATGTTTAATATTTTGTGGAATAACCCTTGTTTGCAATTACAGCTAATAATCGTCTTTTATAAGACCTGATCAGGCCGGCACAGGTCTGTGGAGTTATCTTGGCCCACTCCTCCATGCAGATCTTCTCCAAGTTATCTAGGTTCTTTGGGTGTCTCATGTGGACTTTCTTCTTGAGCTCCATCCACAAGTTTTCAATTGGGTTAAGGTCAGGAGACTGACTAGGCCACTCCAACACCTTGACTTTTTCCCTCTTGAACCAGGCCTTGGTTTTCTTGGCTGTGTGCTTTGGGTCGTTGTCTTGTTGGAAGATGAAATTACGACCCATCTTAAGATCCTTGATGGAGGAGCGGAGGTTCTTGGCCAAAATCTCCAGGTAGGCCGTGCTATCCATCTTCCCATGGATGCGGACCAGATGGCCAGGCCCCTTGGCAGAGAAACAGCCCCAAAACATGATGCTGCCACCACCATGCTTGACTGTAGGGATGGTATTCTTGGGGTCGTATGCAGTGCCATCCAGTCTCCAAACGTCACGTGTGTGGTTGGCACCAAAGATCTCGATCTTGGTCTCATCAGACCATAGAACCTTGAACCAGTCTGTCTCAGAGTCCTCCAAGTGATCATGAGCAAACTGTAGACAAGCCTTGACATGACGCTTTGAAAGTAAAGGTACCTTACTGGCTCATCTGGAACGGAGACCACTGCGGTGGAGTACGTTACTTATGGTATTGACTGAAACCAATGTCCCCACTGCCATGAGATCTTCCCGGAGCTCCTTCCTTGTTGTCCTTGGGTTAGCCTTGACTCTTCGGACAAGCCTGGCCTCGGCACGGGAGGACACTTTCAAAGGCTGTCCAGGCCGTGGAAGGCTAACAGTAGTTCCATAAGCCTTCCACTTACGGATGATGCTCCCAACAGTGGAGACAGGTAGGCCCAACTCCTTGGAAAGGGTTTTGTACCCCTTGCTAGCCTTGTGACCCTCCACGATCTTGTCTCTGATGGCCTTGGAATGCTCCTTTGTCTTTCCCATGTTGACCATGTCTGAGTGCTGTTCACAAGTTTGGGGAGGGTCTTAAATAGTCAGAAAAGGCTGGCAAAAGAGATCTTTAATCCATACATGTGAAGCTCATTATTCTTGGTGCCTGAACTACTTCTTAATACTTTAGGGGGACCAAACAGAATTCTTGTGGTTGTGATAGGAAGAAATTACTTTGTGATCTGATGGTTATATATGTTTTCACTATTGTTACCCGACTCAGCGTACCGTTTGTGGGTTGTAGAAGTACCCAAGTGCCCCTGCCCCCTGGAACCGTTTTCGATTTGCGTATGCGTAGATGTATTGCTTTATTGGCTATGACTACGTCCTGGTGTAATAAGCCTCCACTGGTGGTAATTTTGGATTGAGGGACTAATTCGCATATGCATAGCGCCCCGAAGAAGGCGATCGCAAATGCAGTAGACTGTAGTGTTGCTTCGAATTGTGAATGTCGTGTTAATGGTGTTAGGGATATGATGTGAGAAATCAGTTTTAGTGACACGGGACGGGACGTCTACACTCCTGACTTGGCTGACCCCTTTTCCACCCTTTTATGGATTGTCTGATGATGAATCTCTTTGTCACATCTCCCCAATTCAGTAGTTGGAAGTGAAATGCTACTCCGGTCAGCCACAGCTGTGCTGACGCCCCTGATATGCCCCTCATCATTAGCTGGTGGAGAAATTCTATGGTGACTTGTAATCTGGCTTGTTCACATTGGTCAACCCGTCTGCCTGCTACTAGTCATGTCCACTCTTCCCATGCCTTACCGTATGCTTGCCACATCGACGGGGCAACTGACGCTCTGATTAATGGCATCAACTATTCGCCACTAGAACCCATAGGGAGACTGGTCAACTGTTGCCCGATGGGTGGGCGTTGGGGAGGAGCTCTGTGAAAATCTGCCAATTGAATTGTGATAAAGCATTAGCAGCAGCGTTAGACCCCTCAGCATCGTGGCTAGTGCGGACCCATACATTGTGTTTTAGGCACAGGAATGCTACCCGGCGTAGTAGACCTAGCACTGGGAGAGACGATGATGCCATATTATTAATGAAGTGCGCTAGGCTGGTGTTTTTTGTTATGAAGCGTATATTTTTGTTAGCCAGGCGCGCGCCCTATATTTCTATTGCTACCACTATTGGAAACAGTTCCAGGACTGTCTGTTTTTTTGTCAGCACTTGTTCTGCCCAATACGGAGGCCATAAGCTTGTGCACCATTGGTTATTTAGTATGGCTGCATATCCGCCTGATTCTGCCGCCCTGGTGAATAATCTTAGTTCAATTTTGGACTGTTCTGCTGACATAAATAACGTGTGACCGTTGAATGATTATAAGAAGGTTTTCCACACCTCTAAGTCCGCCCGTAGCTGCCTGCTGATTCTGATTGTATGACTCAGTTTAGATGCCCCTTTTGTTGCGGGCGATAAATGAAGAGAAAAAACCCTTCCGACTGGCATCACCCGGCTCGCAAACACGAGGAGACCTAGTAATACTTGCATCTGCTGTAGTGTTACTTTCCATACTGCGCAAAAAACCTAGATCAGGTGTAATGCTTTGGTATTTTTTCCAATGGGAGGCGGAACAACCTTGCTGTGGTGTCGATTTCGATGCCTAAGAACGATATCTTTGTTGTTGAGCCTATGTTTTTGGTTGGGCATAATGGGACTCCAAACCGGCGGGAGATGTTTGTGAATTTGTTGAGTAAGGGGCAGCGAAAGTGGATGACCAATATCCACGGCCCGCGGAGGGGCCACCACAGTCAGTGAATCCTTCCTTATTTAGTATAAAGTCTACCAATACTTTGGGCGTAGTAGCCCAGCTGCGAAGCAAGCTGCACCGCCTGTGTATCTAATAAGAATTTTTTACTGCATCTAACCCAGCCAATCATTTGATAGTATTGCTAGTAGCAGAGTCGCATGGGCTCTAAACCTTGCATAGCCTGGGAATTTTTGAGATGTCTAAGGATGACCCAACTCATGTTATCTGTAACATTTGTCACCAAAAGCTAAGTAGAGGCCAAAAAAACAATAGTTTGAGTACTTTATGCTTGAACCGTCACATGGATATGAAGCATAAGTTGCAGTGCGAAGCTCTCTGTGCTACAATGCGGCCTAGCGGGCCGGTCCAACCACCATCTGCCCCACCTGTGACATCCTGAGGAGACTAAAAGCTTTAGGATTTTGGAAAATCACCTCACCAACCATTTTAAGCAACTCTGGGACAATTGATGCCACTTAAGTGGTGTCTGTGCCACAATTTTTGGAAAAAATGGAGACTCTTTTTGGAGTCCCCTTGCTGTGTTTTACATGACGTTGGCATCGTCAATTCCAGGTGGGTCGGGTCTCTACCCCCCCCTTTTAATCGTAAGAAAGTACATACACTATGGCTTGGAGTAACACAGATGGTTGAGTCTGAAGAGCTGTTTACTCAGAGGTCTGCTGCAAAGCTTCAGTGTCTGCTAGTCAGCGGAGTAGCCACCGCCTGTAGATCTAATTACAAATCTTTAACTGCATCTAGCCCAGGCAATACTTTGGGCCTAGTAGCAGTGTCTGCTAGTCAGCCGATTTTCCCAGCTGTTAAGCAAGCTACACCACCTGTAGTTTGGACACTTAATTTTTTCAAAGGAAATGCTTCGGGTCCCCGGGACACTCAGTGAAGAGCATCGGGGGAGGCACCCCAAGGCACAGGGGCTGGGACTGGCGGTAGAACGGCTTGCGGTGGACCGCCAAGCTCGATCCTTATAAAAGCTTTTTAACTGCAGCAGCTTTAGTGGACGCTACTGGAGCTGGAATTACCGCTGCTGCTGGCATCAGACTTGCCCTCCAATAGATCCTTGTAAAAGGATTTAAAGTATACTCATTCAAATTAGAGAGACAATTTAAATTACAGAGCTTAGACCTGCCTCCACCGCGGGGGGGCTCGACCCACCAGCGGACAGGCACCAGTATTGGGAGAGGGGGGCTGGCCATCAGGGTCCACCGCAGCTCTGGCACAATCCCGGCAACATGGAGGTCGCACGGGCAGGAACGGACTGGCCGTGTCGGCTTCTCACTTTTTGGTTTTAGAAGGGCATGACATGCCTATATCTGTGTCTCCCCCTCCTTTTACTCCTCCACCTCTTTCTTTTCGCATGACTATATTTACTTGTCACTTTTCCATGTGTTAGTTGTGTCTTCTGAGCAGTTTGAAGGTGTTTTCTATGTGTTTCTATGTGTTTTTGTTTGCCTGCCATTGGTTTTAATGGTGTTCGATGGTGTTCAATGAACAGTTCGGCGAACATACCGGTGTTCGACGAACCGAACCGAACCCGAACACTACGGGGGTGGCTCAACACTACTCCCCTCTTATCTCCTCTTCCCACAAACGCATACAAGATTTCTCCTGTGCATCCCCCCTTCTCTGGAACTCTCTCTCTACCCCACCATTTCAGACTCTCGCCTACTGTTGAAACCTTTAAAAGGAAGCTGAAGTCCCACCTCTTGCGACATGCATACAACCTGCAGTAACCCTTGCTCCACCATCTTCTGCAAGACCAGCTCTATCCTCACCTACTGTATCCTCACCCATGCCTTGTAGACTGAGCCTTCGCGGCAGGGTCCTCTCCTCTAACAGTCGCTGTCACAATTTTGTTCAAGGTTATTGTAATTGTTTTTGCGATGTATATCCCTTTTTCACATGTAAAATGCCTTGGAATAAATGGCGATAAAGTAATAGTTAGTGATGAGCGAACGCGCTCGCCACTGCTCGGTACTCGCCCGAGCATCACTGTGCTGGATGAGCTCGGCGCTCGGCAAGTATTTCCGGGTTGCACGGCTGGGAACTCGGGTCCCCTCTCTGCATGTTTGGCGCTCTTTAGAGAGCCAATGAACATCCAGGGATTGTCTTCCACGCACTGTAATACCGTAGCCATGTTGGATGTGGACATTACAGTGATTGGCTGGCCGCACAGCGTCATCAGGTGTATATAAGACTGGGCGCCGCCATGCTAGTCACAATCTACCCCGGAATCAGGCATGTCAGGGAGAGATGTGCTTGTTCATAGTTAGTATAGGTATTGCACAACATATATCTATATCCATCTGAACCAACAGTCCTCCTGAGGACTAATCCAGCTGCATATAATCAGTGCTAGGCAGGTAGGCAGTGTATGTGGCAGACTACAGTGTATAATACAGCACAAGAGGGTTCATTGAACGTCCTGTTAGTCTAGATATTTCACAACAGATATATATATATATATATATATATATATATACAGTAAAGACCAAAAGTTTGGACACACCTTCTCATTTAAAGATTTTCCTGTATTTTCATGACTATGAAAATTGTACATTCACACTGAAGGCATCAAAACTATGAATTAACACATGTGGAATTATATACTTAACAAAAAAGTGTGAAACAACTGAAAATATGTCTTATATTCTAGGTTCTTCAAAGTAGCCACCTTTTGCTTTGATGACTGCTTTGCACACTCTTGGCATTCTCTTGATGAGCTTCAAGAGGTAGTCACTGGAAATGGTCTTCCAACAATCTTGAAGGAGTTCCCAGAGATGCTTAGCACTTGTTGGCCCTTTTGCCTTCACTCTGCGGTCCAGCTCACCCCGACCCATCTCGATTGGGTTCAGGTCTGGTGACTGTGGAGGCCAGGTCATCTGGCGTAGCACCCCATCACTCTCCTTCTTGGTCAAATAGCCCTTACACAGCCTGGAGGTGTGTTTGGGGTCATTGTCCTGTTGAAAAATAAATGATGGTCCAACTAAACGCAAACCGGATGGAATAGCATGCCGCTGCAAGATGCTGTGGTAGCCATGCTGGTTCAGTATGCCTTCTGTTTTGAAAAAATCCCCAACAGTGTCACCAGCAAAGCACCCCCACACCATCACACCTCATCCTCCATGCTTCACGGTGGGAACCAGGCATGTAGAGTCCATCCGTTCACCTTTTCTGCGTTGGAACCAAAGATCTCAAGTTTGGACTCATCAGACCAAAGTACAGATTTCCACTGGTCTAATGTCCATTCCTTGTGTTCTTTATCCCAAACAAGTCTTTTCTGCTTGTTGCCTGTCCTTAGCGGTGGTTTCCTAGCAGCTATTTTACCATGAAGGCCTGCTGCACAAAGTCTCCTCTTAAGAGTTGTTGAAGAGATGTGTCTGCTGCTAGAACTGTGTGTGGCATTGACCTGGTCTCTAATCTGAGCTGCTGTAAACCTGCGATTTCTGAGGCTGGTGATTCGGATAAACTTATCCTCAGAAGCAGAGGTGACTCTTGGTCTTCCTTTCCTGGGGCGGTCCTCATGAGAGCCATTTTCTTTGTAGCGCTTGATGTTTTTTGCAAATGCACTTGGGGACACTTTCAAAGTTTTCCCAATTTTTCGCACTGACTGACCTTCATTTCTTAAAGTAATGATGGCCACTCGTTTTTCTTTACTTAGCTGCTTTTTTCTTGCCATAATACAAATTCTAACAGTCTATTCAGTAGGACTATCAGCTTTGTATCCACCAGACTTCTGCAGAACACAACTGATGGTCCCAATCCCATTTATAAGGCAAGAAATCCCACTTATTAAACCTGACAGGGCACACCTGTCAAGTGAAAACCATTTCCGGTGACTACCTCTTGAAGCTCATCAAGAGAATGCCAAGAGTGTGCAGAACAGTCATCATAGCAAAAGGTGGCTACTTTGAAGAACCTAGAATATAAGACATATTTTCAGTTGTTTCACACTTTTTTGTTAAGTATATAATTCCACATGTGATAATTCATAGTTTTGATGCCTTCAGTGTGAATGTATAATTTTCATAGTCATGAAAATACAGAAAAATCTTTAAATGAGAAGGTGTGTCCAAACTTTTGGTCTGTACTGTATATAATCTCAGAGCTAGGCAGGCAGGCAGTGTATGTGGCAGACTGCAGTGTATAATACAGCACAAGAGGGTCCATTGAACGTCCTGTCTGCTGCTGCTGTAATAATTACAGATATTTCTAGACAGCCCCAGATATCAGGGGCAGGGCAATTTTTTTTTTTATCTTAATCCTGGTTATTTGCTTATAAAACAATCCAGAGTACACCATTTTTCTGCTCACTGCAGAATAAAGCCAGATCTGTTCCATATTACAGCGATAAAAATCCAGGAATTTGAACTGAACGTGGAAAATATTGGCCTCCTTTTCCATTCTGCTGCAGTGTCTCGGTGAAGCTATTCACACTAGGTAATATTATTATATCAAATTACAGGCTAGCAATTTAATGCCATGGTTTTCTGTCAGACATATCACCTAAAAGACTTCAAAAATCATACATTTCTTTCATTTTCATTCCGTTGCAGTGTGTCAGTGAAGCTATTCACACCAGGTCTCCGTGTAGAATAATATTAGTAAATTACAGGCCTACAATTTAAAGCTGTGGTTCTCTGTCAGACATATCACCGAAAAGACTTAAAAAATCCTACATTGCTTCCATTTTCATTCCGTTCCTGTGTGTCAGTTAAGCTATACACACTAGGTCTCCGTGTAGAATAATATCAGTAAACTACAGGCCTACAATTTAAAGCCGTGGTTCTCTGTCAGACTTAAAACATATAATTGCGTTCCAAAATCAGCCATTTCTCGTGAATGTGGAAAATATTGTCCTCCATTTAAAATAGGCAAGGTGCGTGGCAAGGGACGAGGAATTGGACGTGATGGTGATGATGCATGCAGAGTCCAAGGACGTGGCCGTGGGCAAGGTGAAATTTTGCCACAAAAAAAACCCACATCTTCTTGCTCGACCTTCCTGTCCCAAATACTAGGGGACCTCTGAGCACCACTATTGAACACAGAGCAGTGTCAAAAGGTTGTTGGTTGGATAGCAGATAATGCGTCCAGTCACTTGGCCACCACCACCTCCACCCTGTCTTCCACACAGTCAAGTCTCAGTAGCCGTGAGTCTGGACCACATATTCATCACCCTGATCCTCCTTTCTCCCACCATGCTGAGTGCCCGGAGACAACTGATCCCACACTTGGACACTCAGAAGAGTTGTTCACTTTTCCATTTGTAGATTTGGACCTCTCGCCAGCTTCAAGCGAGTCAAGAGGAGAATGCAAGTAGCAATACCTAATTATTGGAGCAGGCATGGTCACATGAAGGTGATGGCAACAATGCAGTTACTGGGAAAGTCCACCTAACCAAAGACACGTAGACAAGTGCTTGTGGGCAAGGACAGTACATCTTGCTGATGGCACACTGGGTTAATATAATAGAAACCGGGACACAGTCGGACCTTGGGACGGAACACGTCCTCTTGGCGCCTAGGATTGCGGGCCCTGGGTCAATCAAGGCTGCCCCCACATTCTACAGCTCATGCACCTCCTCCTCCTTCTCCTCTTCAGCATCCATCATACATCTCCGAAATGACCACATCATTCGCAAGCTGGAAGCACTGCAGCACTGCCTCGGCCAAGAGGCAACAGGCTGTGCTGAAGATAACATGCTTAATGCTTAGGTGACTAACTGCCCACCGCTGCAGAGTTGTTGAAAGCTATTACATAGCAGCCTGATCTGTGGCTCTCAACGCTGAACAAACAGCTAGTCATGGTCGTGTGTGACAATGGTCAGAACCTGGCGATGGAGAAATGACAGCAGGAGTAGATAGGATTTCCCTCTATGACAGTCCTTTCACCGAGCTAAAGAATATGGCTGTGGTGAAATGCAACTCCCACTGAGAAGCAGTTTCAAACTGAAAAACATTTAACCCACCAGAGGATTTGATTCTGAGGGCTCACCTTTCTCCCCCACTCAAGAGCCCCATAGCTGCTGCAAAGTTTGCGCTATCATGAACTCTACTGATGGAGAAGCCAAGGCCCACCCAAAGATTCTCTGGTGGGACCGTCCAACCCTGCCGAGAAGCAGTCCTGGCTAAGAAAAGTGTGTGGGAAGGTTCCCGGACACCCTATGGGTCCTTTTTCACTGAGATGAAATCCCACGCAAACACAGGGAGAACATACAAAATCCTTGCAGATGTTGTCCTTGCTTGGATTTGAACCCAGGATCCCAGCGCTGCAAGGCTTCAGTGCTAACCACTGAGCCAATGTGCTGCCATTCATCCACTGATATCTAACAGGCTGGAAAAACTTGCACCTACTGCCATTGTATCTTCAGCTCCTTTGTGAGAAACTAATGTATTTGGACAGCCACTCAGTCTATTAAATAGAATTCCTGAGAAGGAAATTAGAGATGACTTCGCTGTTGGTACTGGGGGCAGTGCTAATACCATGGCGTCGTACCATAGTTCATTGGAAATATTACAGGCTGGTAGGAGGCAAGTAGATTCCCATAGAAAAGTACCAGCAGTAATGTTCAGGGACCCTTGCTTGTGGAAGGCAGAGACGATACCGGGAGAAATAGTGGCGGCTGGGGACCGAGTATGGACACCCCGCCGCCGCCATGAGGTTGTGAAAAGCTTCCGCCTCTATGAGCCTAAAAGGCCACATTTCAAGTGCAAGCAGCTGCCCAGATATCAGGCAAATTACAATTGTGGCCTGTGGGTGGGTGGGTGGCTGGCTGCATACTTGCACTTGCATTCCAAGTTACAGAAAACTAAGCAAATGGTGGCCTCTATCATCATCATTAGTGTTGAGCCACCCCCATAGTGTTCGAGTTCGGTTCGGTTCGTCGAACACCCGTGTGTTCGCCGAACTGTTCGTCGAACTGTTCGTCGAACACCTTCGAACACCGTTAAAACCAATGGCAGGCAAACAAAAACACATAGAAACACATAGAAAACACCTTCAAAGGTGTCCAAAAGCTGACAAACTGCTCAGAAGACACAACTAACACATGGAAAAGTGACAAGTACATATAGTCATGCGAAAAGAAAAGAGGTGGAGGAGTAAAAGGAGGGGGAGACACAGATATAGGCATGTCATGCCCTTCTAAAATCCAAAAAGTGAGAAGCCGACACGTTCAGTCAGCTCCTGCCCGTGCCACCTCCGTGTCGCCGAGTTTGTGCCAGAGCCGCGGTGAACCCTGACGGCCAGCTCCCCTCTCCCAATACTGGTGGCTGTCCGCTGGTGGGTCGAGCGAGCCCCCCTGTGGTGGAGGCAGCTCTAAGCTTTTTAATTTAAATTGTCTCTCTAATTTGAATGAATACACTTTAAATCCATTTACTAGGATATATTGGAGGGCAAGTCTCATGCCAGCAGCCGCGTAATTCCAGCTCCAGTAGCGTCCACTAAAGCTGCTGCAGTTAAAAAGCTTTTATAAGGATCGAGCTCGGCTGTCCACTGCAAGGCATCCTACTGCCAGTCCCAGCCCCTATGCCTTGGGGTGCCTCCTGATGCTCTTCACTGAGTATCCCGTGGTCCCGAAGCATTTCCTTTGAAAAAATTAAGTGTCCAAACTACAGGTGGTGTAGCTTGCTTAACAGCCGGGATAATCCGCTGACTAGCAAACAATGCTACTAGGCATAAAGTATTTCCTGGGCTAGATGCAGTTAAAAATTTGTAATTAGATACTCTCGTTGGATGCTGAGAAGGCATTCCATAGAGTCTCCTGGCACGCCATATATGATTCTCTTAAAAAGCTTGGGGTAAGGGTCTATGGGACCCTTTTATAGCCAAAATCACGGCCCTATATCACAATACGTCACCTAGGCTGAAGATGAATGGAACTGTAGCACCCTGAGGGCTCGGTTGCTACAGAGGTATTGCACCTCACCCAGAGGTGTGATATCTCACTCTCAGGTAAGGATGGAGTGTGGATCAGGACCCGACACCTGCATGCATTACACCACATTGCCGTGGGGCAGGGCGACCAATATGCCTCTGAGATGGGCACGACAGTCCCTGTCCCTGGCTGGAGTGGGGGGAGGGAACACTGAGGAAGGGGAACCCTGTAGTGCAGGAGCAGGGAGGAAGCAGTTCCTAGGTGCATTGAGAAGGGAGTATAAAAGGTGGGCACCATCTTAGTTCAGTGCAGAGAAGTCTGAGCAGAAGTGGCAGGGAGCAGGGGCTCTGCATGAGCTCTGCTCCGGAGGCGGGCCTAGTAACAGAGGCCCAGGCCTGGAAGAGGGAGAAGGAAGGAAGAGGAGCGGAGAAGGCTCCAGGAACAAGGAATGAAGGGATCCCAGGGGTGCGGACGGGCGAGTCGCCACCGCACGCCCGAATCCACCTGCGTGGAGGGGTCAGGCCAAAGGGGGAGACCGGTCCCCGAAACTAGTGGAGGCAGGAAATGACCCTCAGCTAGAAACTGGAGGCTGTGACATTTTATGTGGCGCAGCCCCTCGCTACACCCGCTAGGAAGGCACCACATAGGGTCAGGGAAACTGGCGCCAAGTTTACCAAGAGGAGGCCCGAGGCAGCCGGACAGAAGGGTTGGTAAGAAAGGCCAGACAAAGGACACACAAAGGGGGTCCTGTGAAGCGCTCCAAAGTTATCTGGGAGTTGTCTGAGCCCCTCACCTGGTGAGCACAGTACGACGTGGGCAGCCATTACCTGCAGACGTGGTCTGGATAATAAGAACTGTGAGTAAAGGCCCTGGACTGCATCACTGACTCCGTGTCGTTACTGCTGCTGCCCTGCACCATCACCCCCATCCTCCGCATACACTGCCCTGAGGCTATACTCCTCCCGTGGGGAGTTATGCTACGCTCTGCTGCACCCACAACACCAGCCTCAGCGGTCTGCCCTGCAGCGGCGGTTCACTCTGACCGCAATCCACGGGTGGCGTAGTCGGACATTTAAACATCAAAACCACACAAATAGTTCTGCCACTGGTTTGACCACCCTTAGCCACGGAACCGGGTCGCCGCCACGAAGACTACAACCACCAGCATCCACCAAAAAGGGTCCAGCTCCGGGTGTCCCAAGGCCCAGGGGGTGCATCAAAACATTTTCATCACCTTTCACAATCACCAATGGGACAAGGCAGGGATGTCCTCTGTCCCCTCTCTTATACATCCTAGTGACGGAGCACCTGCTCTCATCAATTCGCCATAACCACAATATTAGGTGGATTGAGGTGGGAGGCACCGAGTACAAGTGCTCTCTATTTGCTGATGATGTCCTAGTATATATCACTCAATCACATATATCCATCCATGCTGTTATGGCTGAAATAGATCACTTTGTTACATGGTCAAATTTTAAAATCAATGCAGCGAAGTCTGAGGCCCTCGATGTCTCCCTCCCCAAATCCATATAGGATTCCATCCAGTCCAACTTTCCCTTTGCCTGGCCCTCACAGGGTATCAAATACTTAGGAATTCCTATTCATAGAGACCTCTCCCATCTATGTTATCTTAATTTTGGGCCCTTTATTGAACAACTCCATACAGACCACGGTTGGCAAGTTAGAACTGTAAGATTCACTACGTGAACCACTGGTGTTTTGTGGAAAAGCACATGTACACTGTGTTCCAAATTATTATGCAAAAAGTGTTTAGGAGTGATAAGGGAAGAATTTGTTTGTTTGTCAGTTAAACTCATTGATGGTGATGTGTGTCAGGGCTCTTTATATCACTGTAAGCAATTGCAGACACCTGTGCTAATTAGTTTGGCAGGTGTGTCCAATGAAAGGCAAGACTACTTAAGAAGGCTGTCTCACATTATTAAGCAGCCTACATTTTCTGCCAAAATGGGAAAGAAAAAGGATGTTTTGGCTGCTGAGAAGCAACAAATTGTGGAGTGTTTAGGTCAAGGCATGACTACAATCAACATTGTGCGATGATCAGGATGAAGTGTCTTGGCAATCAAGAAGTATGTAGCTGATTCACAGTACACACGTGTGCGTGCTGATAAGGGCAAATTGAGGACTCTTTCCTACAGGCAATTACGTCAGGTTGAAAGAGCAGCGGCAAAAAAGCCTTGTCATAGCAGCAGACAAGTTTTTGAAGCTGCTGGTGCCTCCAACGTCCCCCGAACAACAAGATGCAGGGTCCTTCAGAGGTTTGCAGCTGTGCATACGCCATCCTGTCGACCTCCTCTATCCACTTCACACAAGCAGAAACGGCTCCAGTGGGCCAAACATTACATGAAGACTGATTTCAAAACTGTTTTGTTCACGGATGAGTGCCGTGCAGCGCTCGATGGTCCAGATGGATGGAGTGGAGGATGGCTGGTTGATGGACACCCCACGCAAACACGGCTACAGCGCCAACAAGGAGGAGGTGGAGTAATGTTTTGGGCTGGAATCATGGGGAGAGAGATTGTCGACCCCTTTAGGATCCCTGAAGGCGCTAAAGATGAACTCCATAATGTATGTGGATTTTCTCAAACAGCACTTCCTGCCATGGTTCAAGAAGAAGAACCGTGTATTTCACAGCAAGATCATTTTTTTGCATGATAATGCACCATCTCATGCTGCACATAAAACATCTGCATCTCTGGCTGATATGGGCATAAAAGGGGACAAACTTATGGTGTGACCCCCATGCTCCCCTGACCTCTACCCCATTCAGAACCTCTGGAGCATCATCAAAAGGAGTGTCTATGATGGCGGGAGGCAGTTCACATCTAAGCAACAGCTCTGGGAGGGTATTCTGTCCTCATGCAAAACAATTGAAGCAGAAACCATCCAAAACCTGACAAATTCAATGGACGAGAGAGTTCAGAAGCTCCTTTCGAACAAGGGGTCCTATGTGAAAATGTAACATCACCTAGAATAAAGTTTTGAGTTGAAAACTGTTTGATTTCAGTTTCTAATAACCTGCTAATGCTTATAATTTCAAAAATGACCATTTTTTTGGTCTTTATTAAAATGAAAAGGTTGATCGAAAAGTTTGGGGGATCTAAGAGTGTGGCAACCCAGTAGTCATGATTACTTCGAATTCTGACAATATGAGGGTCATGTTGCAAGTAGTGCAGCAAGAAGGCACTTATGTGTCTTGCGCATCTCGGAGCCCCAAAATTATTTTCCGGGCTAGATGCAGCTAAAAATTATTATTAATTTTAAATCTGGTGGAGCTTAGTATAGATGGCCTAATAGGATCAGTGCTGCACACTGCTACAAAGCCCAAATTATTTTCCAGTCAAGATACAGATAAACATGATTAGTAATTTGAAAGCTTAAAATGGTTGGTAGGGTGATTTTAACCAATCATCAAGATTTTACTCTCCCCAGGATGACACAGGGGTAGAAAAGTCGTTTCGGATCCATGATTTGTTCATCTTTATGAACGTGAGTCTGTCTACATTATCAGTGGACAGCCACGTGCGCTTATCTGTCAGCACACCACCAGCAGCGCTGAACACACGTTCAGACAGAATACTGGCTGCGGGGCATGACAAGATCTCCAAGGCGTAAGTGGCTAGCTCCGGCCATTTATCCAGATTGGAAGCCCAAAAAGAGCAAGGGTCCAGTGACACAGTCATGGCTTCAATGTTTACTTGGAGATGCTCCTGTACCATCGTCTCTAGGCGTTGACTATGTGTCAGACTTCTTGTCTCCTGTGGACTTGCAAAGGATGGGCTAAAAAAGTGGTGAAATGATTCCGCAAAATTGATGTTACCAGCAGATACTGTGGTTCTGTTACGGTTTGAGTGCTGAACACTTGACGGTCCCACGGTTGGCAAGTTGGAACTGTGAGATTCACTACGTGCACCACTGGTGTTTTGTGGAAAAGCACATGTAAGATTCTGCAACAGTCTCTGCATGCGTGCATCCCTTTCTATGGCAGGAATAATTTCTGCAAATTTACTTTTGTACCGGGGATCTAACAGTGTGGCAACTCAGTAGTCAGGATTATTTCTAATTCTCACAATTCGAGGGTCATGTTGCAGGTAGTGCAGCAAGAAGGCACTCATGTGTGTTGCGCATCCAGGAGCACCAAGTCCCTGTTGTGTTGGTGGCGAGGTAACAATCATGCTTCCTTCCTCTGTCCTCTCCCCCCAACCTCGCACAACAGAAATGTGATCAAGGTCTCCCTCATCTGATGAGTCTTCCATCAGTTCGTCCTCCACTTCTTCCTGGGCTCCTGCACCTTCCTCACTAGTTTGGCTACTACCATGCGCCCTGGTAGAACCATCTCCCCCACCCTCACATGCCTGCCGCCTTGGTGCTGCCGACCGTCTGGACCTTGCAGATGTTAGCCCTTCCGCATACAACTCCTCCTCCTCTACTTCCTCCACCTCCTCTTGTGCCACCACCTGACTCTGAATTCTGTTTAACATGTGCTCCAGCATGTAAATCACCGGAATAGTCATGCTGATAATGGCATCGTCAGCACTAAACATATTCGTCGCCATTTCAAAACTGTGCAGAAGGGTGCATAGGACCCTGATCTGAGACCACTCCTCCAGCATGATTTGCCCCACCTCTGGATCTCGTTGGCCCAGGCTATACGTCAGAACGTATTGCACCAGGGCTTGTCGGTGTTGCCACCAGGGCTTGTCGGTGCTGCCACAGTTGCTGCAACATGTGCAGAGTTGAATTCCACCGGGTAGGCACATCGCATTTTAGCCGGTGAAGTGGCAGGCCCAACGACTTCTGTAGAGATGTAAGTCGCTGAGCTGCGGGATGCGAACGGCGGAAGTGAGCACACAGCGACCGTGCCCTCTGCAGAAGGCCATCTAGTCTGGGATAGTGGGCTAAAAATTGCTGGACAACCAGGTTCAACACGTGAGCCATACAAGGCACGTGTGTGACATTGCCCCGGCGAAGGGCCGCACCCAGGTTTGCAGCATTGTCGCACACGGCCTTCCCTGGTTTCAGGTCCAGTGGAGACAACCATTCATGAAATTGGTTCTCCAGAGCTGACCACAACTACTCAGCTGTGTGACTCACATTTCCCAGACATTTCAAAGTAAAAACCGCCTGATGACGTTGAGCCCTACTGCCAGCATAGTAAGGAGGTGTGCAGGATCCCTTCTGCGCAGTTAGAAAGCTTGTGGCATGACCAGACAGGCTTTGGGTGCAGGTGGAAGACCGAGAGGAGGTTGAGGAGGCAGAAGCAGTGGAGGAACTTTTACATAAAGAGGATTGACGCACAACTCGTGGGGACGGCAAGACTTGGACAGCAGCCCCTTGTCCTGCTGTCACCATAGTTACCCAGTGCCCAGTCAGCGACATGTAACGCCCCTGTCCATGCCTACTCGTCCAAGTGTCTGTGGTGAAATGCACCCTGTCACACACAGTGTTTCTCAAAGAAGCGGTAATGTTGTGTGCGACATGCTGGTGGAGCGCAGGCACACCTTTCTTTGAGAAGTAGTGCCGACTGGGCATCTGGTACTGGGGCACTGCGACGGACATAAGGTCTCGAAAATCCTCTGTGTCCACCAGGCGGAAAGGCAGCATTTCTGTAGCCAAGAGCTTGCAGATGGTGAAATTCAACCTCTTAGCTTTCTCATGGCTAGGAGGAAATGGTCTTTTACTTGTCCACATCTGAGGGACCGAGGGCTGGCTATTGTGCTTAGACGGGGTTGATAAGGGTGTCCCCGGCAAACTGCCGGTCTGTGAGGAAGATGCAGGTGGACATGTTAGGTTGCCTTGATCCAAAGGTGGTGCTATCGATGTCGGACAGCGCTCAACACCAGCTGGTGTTACCACCTCCAAAGAAAATGATGACCTGCCAATCACGCTGGCTGTTGCGGGTAATTAGGTGGCAGGTCTGCGCCCCAAAACAGGTGTGACTGCTGTCCCCCCAGTCACAGAGGATGAAGAGGCCGTGGATGCACAAGATATGGCAGACGGTGGTTGGCCCGGCCGGCTAGGCCGCATTGTAGCACACTGAGCTTCCCACTGCAACTTATGCTTCATGTCCATGTGCCGGTTCATGCATGAAGTACTCAAACTATGTATTTTTTGGCCTCTACTTAGCTTTTGCTGACAAATGTTACAGATAACACGAGTTGGGTCATCTTTATCGATCTGAAAAAATGCCCAGGCTATGCAAGGCTTAGCACCCATGCGACCTGAAGAGCCACCACGACTTGTGGTGAGAGGCAGAGTTGTGTTTGAGTATGCAGTTGTTGACGTGCTTCCAGTACTACGTCTGTGTCCAGGAAGGCGCAACCTGACCTCGTCGTCACTAGCATCTTCCTCCACCTCCTCTGCTGACCTCATCTCTTGGCTGACTGTGGGTTGACAGTAAGTGGGATCTCCAACCTCATCATCATCACCCTGTGCGTTATCACACCCGTCGTCCTCAGAGCCAACCTGTTCCTGCCCTGACAAAAAACTAAAGTTGTCGCTCCAATCAGGTATTTGAGTCTCATCATCGTCTTCATCATTGTCTCCACCAACAGGAGTTACAGTTTGGGAATGAGGGTCTACATTATGGTCAGAACCTTCTGCGTCTGGTCCTGGATCCGACTCATAAAGATTCTGGGCATCAGTGCAGATCATTTCCTCGTCTGGATTCACAGAAGCGCTGGAGTCGACCTCTGATTCCCAGGCTATAGTATGAGTAAACAGCTCTGCAGACTCAACCATCTGTTCTACCTCATACTCAGACGGGCAGCTGGAGATTTGGGAGCTGTGAGGAAGCAAGTGCGATTGGGGTGACACCTTTGAGGACTGGTGTATTTGTGATGTTGAAGTTGATGTGGAGGAGAGCCCACTTAAAGGAGCACTTGATATCCGTTGAAGCACCTGCTGTTTTTGTGCCTCATCTGGAATTTGTAGCGATTGGCGTGGCCGTAAGAAAGGGATCTTATCACATTGTCCGCTAAAAGAAGTAGACATTTTAGTTTAGCTGGAAGATGGTCTTTCTTCTGCAGATGTTACTGTTGCTTTAACACCTACCCCACGGACACAACCTTTTTTCCCCTTCCCAACACGCCTATTCCCCTTTCCACCAGCAGCAGGCCTTTTTCCACTCATTTTGGTGGTTAACTAATTCACAACTCTGGAGCTGTTTGCACAAAAAAACAATGGATGGGAACCGAGCAGAGCTGAGTGGCCAAACTGTGGTATTAGGCCAAAACTATTGGCTGGGTTAGATGCAGAAAAAAATTATATTCAATTTGCAACCTGATGGAGGTCAGTATAGATGGACTAATAGAACAAGTCCCACACACAGCTAGAAGCCCAAATATTTTTTCAGAGGTAGATGCAGAAAAAAATTGTATTCAGTTTGCAACCTGATGGAGGTCAGTATAGATGGACTAATAGAGAAAGTCCCACACACTGCTAGAAGCCCAATATTTTTTCAGAGGTAGATGCAGAAAAAAATATATATATTCAGTTTGCAACCTGATGGAGGTCAGTATAGATGGACTAATAGAGAAAGTCCCACACACTGCTAGAAGGCCAAATAGTTTTTCAGAGCTAGATGCAGATAAAAATTATTTTTAATTTGCAACCTGATGGAGGTCAGTATAGATGGACTAATAGAGAAAGTCCCACACACTGCTAGAAGGCCAAATATTTTTTCAGAGCTAGATGCAGAAAAAAATTGTATTCAGTTTGCAACCTGATGGAGGTCAGTATAGATGGACTAATAGAACAAGTCCCACACACAGCTAGAAGCCCAAATATTTTTTCAGAGGTAGATGCAGAAAAAATTATATTCAGTTTGCAACCTGATGGAGGTCTGTATAGATGGATTAATAGAACAAGTCCCACACACAGTTAGAAACCCAATATTTTTTCAGAGCTAGTTGCAGACAAAAAATTATTTTTAATTTGCAACCTGATGGAGGTCAGTATAGATGGACTAATAGAGAAAGTCCCACACACTGCTAGAAGGCCAAATATTTTTTCAGAGCTAGATGCAGATATAAATTATTTCTAATTTGCAACCTGATGGAGGTCAGTATAGATGGACTAATAGAGAAAGTCCCACACACTGCTAGAAGGCCAAATATTTTTTCAGAGCTAGATGCAGAAAAAAATTATATTCAGTTTGCAACCTGATGGAGGTCAGTATAGATGGCCTAATAGAACAAGTCCCACACACAGCTAGAAGGCCAAATATTTTTTCAGAGGTAGATGCAGATAAAAATTATTTTTAATTTGCAGCCTGATGGAGGTCAGTATAGATGGACTAATAGAGAAAGTCCCACACACTGCTAGAAGGCCAAATATTTTTTCAGAGCTAGATGCAGACAAAAAATTATTTTGAATTTGCAACCTGATGGAGGTCAGTATAGATGGACTAATAGAGAAAGTCCCACACACTGCTAGAAGGCCAAATATTTTTTCAGAGCTAGATGCAGATAAAAAATTATTTTTAATTTGCAACCTGATGGAGGTCAGTATAGATGGACTAATAGAGAAAGTCCCACACACTGCTAGAAGGCCAAATATTTTTTCAGAGCTAGATGCAGATAAAAATTATTTTTAATTTGCAACCTGATGGAGGTCAGCATAGATGGACTAATAGAGAAAGTCCCACACACTGCTAGAAGGCCAAATATTTTTTCAGAGCTAGATGCAGAAAAAAATTATATTCAGTTTGCAACCTGATGGAGGTCAGTATAGATGGACTAAGAGAACAAGTCCCACACACAGCTAGAAGCCCAAATATTTTTTCAGAGGTAGATGCAGATAAAAATTATTTTTAATTTGCAACCTGATGGAGGTCAGTATAGATGGACTAATAGAGAAAGTCCCACACACTGCTAGAAGGCCAAATATTTTTTCAGAGCTAGATGCAGAAAAAAATTATATTCAGTTTGCAACCTGATGGAGGTCAGTATAGATGGACTAATAGAACAAGTCCCACACACAGCTAGAAGGCCAAATATTTTTTCAGAGCTAGATGCAGATAAAAATTATTTTTAATTTGCAACCTGATGGAGGTCAGTATAGATGGACTAATAGAGAAAGTCCCACACACTGCTAGAAGGCCAAATATTTTTTCAGAGCTAGATGCAGAAAAAAATTATATTCAGTTTGCAACCTGATGGAGGTCAGTATAGATGGACTAATAGAACAAGTCCCACACACAGCTAGAAGGCCAAATATTTTTTCAGAGGTAGATGCAGATAAAAATTATTTTTAATTTGCAACCTGATGGAGGTCAGTATAGATGGACTAATAGAGAAAGTCCCACACACTGCTAGAAGGCCAAATATTTTTTCAGAGCTAGATGCAGACAAAAAATTATTTTGAATTTGCAACCTGATGGAGGTCAGTATAGATGGACTAATAGAGAATGTCCCACACACTGCTAGAAGGCCAAATATTTTTTCAGAGCTAGATGCAGACAAAAAATTATTTTTAATTTGCAACCTGATGGAGGTCAGTATAGATGGACTAATAGAGAAAGTCCCACACACTGCTAGAAGGCCAAATATTTTTTCAGAGCTAGATGCAGAAAAAAATTATATTCAGTTTGCAACCTGATGGAGGTCAGTATAGATGGACTAATAGAACAAGTCCCACACACAGCTAGAAGTCCAAATATTTTTTCAGAGGTAGATGCAGATAAAAAATTTTTTTAATTTGCATCCTGATGGAGGTCAGTATAGATGGACTAATAGAGAAAGTCCCACACACTGCTAGAAGGCCAAATATTTTTTCAGAGCTAGATGAAGACAAAAAATTATTTTGAATTTGCATCGTGATGGAGGTCAGTATAGATGGACTAATAGAGCAAGTCCCACACACTGTTAGAAGGCCAAATATTTTTTCAGAGGTAGATGCAGAAAAAAATTATATTCAGTTTGCAACCTGATGGAGGTCAGTATAGATGGACTAATAGAACAAGTCCCACACACTGCTAGAAGCCCAAATATTTTTTCAGAGCTAGATGCAGAAAAAAATTATATTCAATTTGCAACCTGATGGAGGTCAGTATAGATGGACTAATAGAATGATGCTATGCCCAAAAGATTTTACTTCACTAGGTGCAGTAAAAAAATTGGTATTCTATACACAGGTGGTATATCTTGCAACACAGATAGGCTACTCCACTGACTAACACACTCTGCAATAGGCCAAAAAGGATTAGCTTTGCTAGATTCAGCCAAATGCTGTGAAAAAAACTTGCACAGCACTGGCACAGACCTGCCTGGCAAAAACTGATAGGAACTGATGTAACCTAGTCCTGAGAAGGACTGCAATTACAATTAGTCTTTACTCCCACAACCTATCTATTTAAGAGCACAGACCTGCCTGATAAAAGTCGTAGGAAATGCTGTAACCTAGTCCTTAAAAGGACTGCAATCACAACTATTCCCTACTCCCAAGCTATCTGTAGATTTGTGCGAAAATTGGCTTGAAATTAACAAGGTATAGCGCACACAGCAACAGCGGTGCCGTCTAACACGCAGCTGCAGCAGTGAGAAAATGGTGGCGACGGGGAAAATGGCTTGGTCTTATAGGGCAAGGACATGTGACATTCACTGCCAATGACACATGCCCTTGCTTGTGTGAAAAAAAGCACTTCGCTCCGTGTGTGCGCTGCTGATAGGCTGACAGATTGCACCTTCCCACTGTAAATGCGGGAAAGAGAAAAAAAAATGGAGATCTTCATTATTCCTGCAGAGATCCATCCCCTGCCCCTCCCCCCACCCCGCTGTACACTCAAACTGCGTATTAACATTAATTTTCATCATTACTGAGAAAAAATCCAGTTATGATTTTGGTGCACGAACAGCTATCGGACATAACCTCGAACAGCCGAATTTTTCTCAAATCGTTCGTGTTCGCCGAACGGCTCGAACACCGCCCAAAACAGCTCGAATTTGAGATTGGCGAACAGTTCGAGTCGAACAACGCTCATCTCTAATCATCATGGCCTCACCTCAGCACAATGAACTCTCCCGATGGAGAAGCCAGGGCCCACAGGAGGAGTCTCCGGTTCTCTGATGGGTCCGTCCAACCCTCCTGAGAAGCAGCCCTGGCTAAGAAAAGTGTGTGGGAAGGTTCCCAGACACTCTGTGGCTGCTTTTTTTAATGTGAATTGGACATGCTTAATTGCATATTATTTCTGAAACCGCATTGCAGATCAGGCCATTGCCCAACACTGTAGTCATGAAATTAAAGGGCAAAGAAAGATGTTTGTGTGTCGAAGCACCACCGACAAGTGTGAGCTGATGTTGGACGGGCTGCCATTGGTTATGCGACAAGCTGCATTAGAGGACTTCCTGGGAGAAATGACAGCTGGAGTACACACAGTTTCCCAAGTCAGTCCTTTCACTGAGCAAAAAAATATGGCTGTGGTGAAATACAACTCTCACCGACAAGCTGTGGACTGGCTCCGTACTATCCCTGGCCACAATCACTTGTCAACGTGTTTGTGGTTGAGCGGTCCTTCCCAGTAAGTGCACTGGGGAGGGCATGGGTAATGTTCTGGTACCCTTGCTTGTGGAAGGCGGAGACGATACCCAGAGAAATAGTGGCAGCTGGGGACCGAGTATGGACACCCGGCCGCAGCCGCCATGAGGCTGTGAAAAGCTTCCGCCTCCACAAGCCTAAAAGGTCACATTTCAAGTGCAAGCAGCTGCCCAGAAATCTGTCAATTTACTATTGCGGCCTGTGGGTGGGTGGGTGGCTGGCTGGCTGCATACTTGCACTTGCATTCCAAGTAGCAGAAAACTAAGCAGATGTTGGCCTCTATCATCATCATGGCCTCACCTCGGCACTATGAACTCTCCCGATGGAGAAGCCAGGGCCCACCAGAGGAGTCTCCGGTTCTCTGGTGGGTCCGTCTAACCCTGCTGAGAAGCAGCCCTGGCTTAGAAAAGTGTGTGGTTAGGTTCCCGGACCCTCTATGGCTGCTTTTTTTAATGTGGATTGGACATGCTTAATTGCATGTTATTTCTAAAACCGCATTGCAGATCAGGCCATTGCCCTACTCTGTAGTCATGAAATTAAAGGGCAAAGAAGAGGTTTGTGTGTCGAAGCACCACCGACAAGTGCAAGCTGATGTTGGGCGGGCTGCCATTGGTTATGCGACAAGCTGCATTAGTGGACTTCCTTGGAGAAATGACAGCTGGAGTAGATGCGGTTTCCCAAGTCCTTTCACCGAGTTAAAGAATATGGCTGTGGTGAAATACAACTCTCACCGACAAGATGTAGACTGGCTCCGCACCGTCCCTGGCCACATTCACATGTCAACGTGTTTGTGGTTAGGCGGTCCTTTCCAGTAAGTGCACTGGGGAGAGCACGGGTAATGTTGTGGGACCCCTGCTTGTGGAAGGCAGAGACGACACCCGGAGAAATAGTGGCGGCTGGGGACCGAGTATGGACACCCGGCCGCCGCCATGAGGTTGTGGACAGCTTTCCCCTCCACGAACCTAAAAGGCCATATTTCAAGAGCAAACAGCTGATAAAAATTTGGCAGTATAGTATTGCAGCCTGTGGGTTGGTGGGTGGCTGGCTGCATCCTTGCACTTGCATTCTAAGGAATGGGGAAGGGACAACTAAACGCTGCTCTGGGACAAGGACGTGGACGATGATTGTTGCAAGTCTGCAATGACAGAGGCATCTTCGCATGCGCCAGGGATCTCTTATGATGGGCACACTTTTAGGCAGTGGCCTTGGAGTCATAGATGCTTACAGGGGTCTTCCTCATGCTGTTCCCATGTCTTTTCAGCACTGTATGCATGTGTCTGATGATGTGTGACTGGAAGCATTATCTGCTATCCAACCAACAACCTTTTCACACTGCTCTGGCTTCAATAGTGGTGTTCCGCGGCTCCCTAGAAATTGGGAAAGGAAGGTAGTTCGACATGACGTGGGTATTTGTTGTACTCCCTCAGCAGGCACAGTTTCATCTTACCCATGGCCTCTTCATGCACTATCACCATCACCATAACGTCCACTTCCCCGTCCCTTGACACACACCTTGCCCATTTTAAATGGAGTTTAAGATTTGTCGCGTTGCCAAAAATGTCTGTATTATTACCGCAGTAATATAGGATCACGTCTGATGTGATGACCACAGTTTTAGGCCGTGCCCTGGGAGTCAGAGATGCTTCCAGCCCCAGGAGTCTTCCCCATGCTGTTCCCATGTCTCACACACCACATGGCCAGATAAGGTTGTAAAATGTGAAAATGACATTTCACGGTGAATGCATTTGTCTTGGTTGAAAGCAATGCAAAAGTGCAAAAACGCATCAAAAACGCTACGTGTGAACATAGCCCAAGGTGTGGAGGAGTATTTTTGTTTTTGATTATTTATTTTGCCTTATATACAAGTCATTACCCTGGAAAGGATGTTCCTTAACATATTTCCCAGGAAAATCCATTTTGGTTTCATTTTTGTATGTTTTATTGTGAATCCGTAAAAGTGGCGTAATACCTCTGACAACGTTGTTGACAGCAGTGACCTGGGAGTTAGAAATGCTTCCAGGGGTCTTCCCCATGCTGATCCCATATCATTTGAGCACTGTTCCCATCGATTTGGGCAATTTTTAGACCCTCTGCAGACTGCCAGGGGAACTGCCGAGGGAGCCGCCGGAAAAATGCTCGAGTTTCCCTTAGACTTACATTGGGCTCATTACTTGGACCGACTCCTCGAGCATTCCAATTTGCTCGACTCGAATAACGAGTACCCGATCATTTTAGTGCTCGCTCGTCACTACTGTTATGTAAAAAAAATACAAAATAATTCATAAGGAGGTTTTTACTGGAGTCAAAGAAATAGACTAAAAGTCTACAATGTGCAGTAAACTGGTAAAACCCCATCCTGCTCCATCTCCATTGCTACTCTGGTCCCAAACTGCCCTTTGCTCACTTTACTGCTGCTAAGCAGTGACATCCATTCATGTATTTGTCACTAACCTCTATTATGATGCTTGTAACTCCACAAAAGAATTATGTGTAAAAAATATTTGTGCAGTTACATGTAGATATGTCACAGATTTTGGTACGGATTTTACTTTATGCATTACAAAAAGTGACATTTACGGTGAAAATGTGAAGAATAAACCGACATTTGGTAAATTCTTGACCACTGTTCTATAATACTCTTGTGGACTTGAAATGTGACAGTGTATCCAGCTGATGTGAAAACAACCAAACATAGAAGTTGGAATCAACAGGACAGCAAATATCCCCAAAATACTGGCAGATCCCCCATTTCATGGGGCAGATTTAATTCAAATAAAAGGTTATTAAAATAAAATAATAAACCCTTATAATTGTCCAGCTGCAGTCACTTCCCTAACTACACTGGTTTTCCGATCTGCTCCTCTTCCATCTTTTTCTCCCATGGCTGCTGACTAGGCCCCATGGGGTTTGGAGAGTACAACTCACATCATTAACAATAATGACATGCGCTATGCCTCACATGATCCCTCCAGTGCTGTCTTCTGCTTCATCCAGCCTTTTCTTTCCTTCTTCATTGGGCATCTTCTGTTATGATCTGCTACAGAGACTAAGGAAAGACAGGAGATCTGTCCCTACAATAGAACTAAACTAGATCCCTACGATGTAACGGGGAACCTGATCCTGCGATCAGACCCGCTAAAGTCCTCGGCTAGTCTGTACGAAGACCTATAGATGTGAGGGAGGAATCCCTACAAGAACTAGGGACTGGGAAAAGTTGGACACCTCCTAGCAGAAATCGTAGCAGTCAGAGAAAAACACACAACAAAAAGTAAAGAGGTCAGAAGACCTAGCAAAACTAACAGAGAACGGCAACAGAGCACCAAGCTAGCTCAACAGTAGTAAATACAAATGAAGTCCAGCAATGCCAGGAGGGCGGAGCCGGATTAAATAGGCAAAACTGGTCATGTGACCAGCAAACTAAAAAAAACCTAACAGGAGAGTTGTAACAGTACCCCCTCTTCTAAGAGGATCCTCCGGATCCCCTAGGCCCAGGCTTACCAGGAAACCTCCTGTGAAATGCTCGGACAAGTCTGGAAGCAGAAACATCATCCGCCCTCACCCATGAGTTATCCTCAGGTGCGAAACCCTTCCAAGCGACGAGATACTGCAAACTCCCTCTATACCGTCTAGAATTTAGGATGCGGGAAATTTCATATTCCCCGTCCTCCACCACCGGAGGAACAGTGGCAGAGGCGTCACCATCCGACACATCAGCTTTTTTCAACAGAGAAACATGAAACACCGGATTAATCCTCCAGGACGTAGGAACCTCCAGCCTAACAGCAGATTGGTTAACTATCTGAAGCACCTTAAAGGGCCCTACGAACTTGGGACCCAATTTTTTCGAAGGAATCCTCAATCGCAGATTCTTAGAGGACAACCAAACCATGTCACCAACAGCAAACAAAACCTCTTGCCGTTTCCTATCAAAGTACCTCTTAGATTTTTTGTTAGCCTCCTGAAGATTACCACGCACATCCGTCCAAACTCTCTCCAAATCACCGGAAAAACTCTCCTCCTCAGGCACAGCCGAAACCAATTTGGAGAATGACCCAAAAGACGGATGTCTCCCAGAACAACAAAAAAAAGGCGAACACCCAACAGAAGAGGATGTATGGTTGTTAAGAGCAAATTCAGCAAGTGGCAGAAACTCAGACCACCCCTCTTGATTGTCTGCCACAAAACAACGCAAGAACTGCTCAACATCCTGGTTCTTCCTTTCTGTCTGGCCATTAGACTCAGGATGATATCCGGATGAAAACGACAAATGGACTCCCAACCTGTCACAAAAGGCACGCCAAAAAAGAGCCACGAACTGAGGTCCCCTATCAGAAACAATGTCAGTAGGAACACCATGTAGTCTGACAATCTCCTTGACAAAGGCCTTAGCAAGTGTCTTAGCGCAAGGCAGTTTGATAAAGGGAACCAAGTGACACATCTTGCTAAAACGGTCCACGACCACCCAGATGACCGTGCAACCTTCAGAGGGAGGAAGGTCAGTAATAAAGTCCATAGCCAGATGTGTCCAAGGTACACTAGGAACCTCCAGAGGGCAAAGCAACCCCGCAGCAGGAGCATGCGAAGACTTGGATCTAGCACACACAGTACATTGGCGCACCCACTTAATGACTTCCTTCTGCCATCCAGGCCACCAAAAACTGCGACCCACAAGTCTCTTGGTCTCAGAAATTCCTGGATGACCTGCCAACCGAGACTCATGACACTCAACAAACAAATCTCTCCTAAAGGTCCTAGGCACAAACAACCTCCCATGGGGAGTGTTAGATGGGGCATTCTCCTGTGCTTTAAGAATCTCATCCTCCAAAACGGAGTCCAAAGCAGCAATCACAAAACCTTCTTGTAAAATGGTCTCCTCTTCCTCCTCAACACTGACAATGGGAGAAAAGCTGCGAGACAAAGCATCCGCTTTAACATTCTTGGTACCCGGGATGTAAGTAACGGAAAAATTAAACCGCGAGAAAAAAAGTGCCCACCTAGCCTGACGGGCATTCAAGCGCTTGGCAGCATCAAGATAGATCAGATTTTTATGATCAGTGAAAACCTGAATGGGAAAATCAGCACCTTCCAAGAGGTGACGAAAGTGTTCAAATGCGAGTTTAATCGCCAGCAATTCCCGATTACCAATATCGTAATTAAGTTCAGTCTCGGAAAATTTTTTTGAAAAAAAGGCACAGGGATGTACTCCATCCTTGTTTTCCTGAGACAACACCGCACCAACCCCCACCGAAGAAGCATCAACCTCAACCAAAAACGGCTTAGTCACATCTGGCTGCATAAGGATGGGAGTAGAGATGAGCGGTGTTCGACTAGAACTGTTCGCCAATCTCAAATTCGAGCTGTTTTGGGCGGTGTTCGAGTTGTTCGACGAACCCGAACGATTTGCAAAAAATTCGGCTGTTCGAGGTTATGTTCGATAACTGTTCGTGCACCAAAAGCGTGTCCTGCATGTCTGGCGCTATTTAGAGCACCAATCATGCAGGGATTGTCTGCCACTCACTGTAATGCCACAGCCATGGTGGTTGTGGCATTACAGTGATTGCCCAAATCGATGGGAACAGTGCTCACAGTGAAACATGAAAAGCCGGCAATTCAGCAGCGGCATACACCGGTACCCGACAATTTACAACAGAAAGAATAGAGCTTCACACATAGATTAGATAGATAGAAACATGTCAGTCACATATATACGAAGTACAGTGAAAGTGCTGCTTACTGTACTTGTCATTTAGCGTAAAGGATTTATCAAAAAAAATAATAGTGTTTTCATGCACCGTCTCTTTAAAAAAGCCGGCCGGCAATTCAGCATCTGTACCCGACAATTTATAACAGAAAGATAGAGCATCACACATAGATTAGATAGATAGAAACATGTCAGTCACATATATATGAAGTACAGTGACAGTGCTGCTTACTGTACTTGTCATTTAGCGTAAAGGATTTATCAAAAAAAATAATAGTGTTTTCATGCACCGTCTCTTTAAAAAAGCCGGCCGGCAATTCAGCAGCGGTACCCGACAATTTATAACAGACAGAATAGAGCTTCACACATAGATTAGATAGATAGAAACATGTCAGTCACATATATATGAAGTACAGTGATAGTGTTGGTTACTGTACTTGTCATTTAGTATTAAAATAAAGGATTTATTATTAAAAAAATTGGCGTGGGGTTCCCCTTAATTTTAGGCTCTAGCGGAGGTTAAGCAGACGGCTGGGGCAGATGTTTGAAGCCTGGGAAGGGGGTAATACCCACGGAGCTTCCCAGGCTACTAATATCAGCCCCCAGCTGAATACATAGCCTTTACTAGCTATTAAAATGGGGGACCCCCCAAAAAAAATGACGTGGGGTCCCCCCTAATTTAATAGCTAGCAAAGGCTAGGCAGACAGCTGGGGGCTGATATTAATAGCCCAGGAAGGGAGCCATAAATATTGGCCCCCTCCCAGGCTAGAAACACCAGCCGTCAGCCGTCCCAGAAATGGCGCATTCATAGGATGCGCCAATTCTGGCACTTAGCCTCGCTCTTCCACGCTGCCCTGGTGCGGTGGCAGGGGGTAATAGGGTTGGGGTTGATGTCAGCTTATAATGCCAGCTGACATCAAGCCCAGGTTAGTAATGGAGAGGCGTCTATAAGACACCCCCATTACTAACCCCATAGTCAAAGTTAAAAAAAACACAAACACCCAGAATAAAGTCCTTTAATTGAAATAAAGACACAATCCTTTATTGTTCTAAATTAAACCATACTTACCGTCACGCCCATTCCAGCTGAAGCCAACGATCTCCTGCAATAAAAGAAAAATAATAAAGCAACCTCATCCTTACCTTTCCATGGTTCCCACGACAGCTTCAGCTCTGCTACATCGAGATGACAGGCTGGACCGCAGCAGAACGCTGCCATCCAGCCTCTCATCCCGCAGACACTGAGAAGCGCAGGCTTGCTTGCGCTGCTCAGCGTCTCTCTGTGACGACATCCAGATGAGCCGAGTTCATGTCCAATGAACTCGGCTCACCTCATGCACGTCACTGACAGCGTGGGAAAATTCTCACGCTGAAGCGGTGAGTGCAGGAGAATTCTCCCACGCTGTCAGTGACGTGCATAAGGTGAGCTCATGTCCAATGAACTCAGCTCACCTCCTGCACGTCACTGACAGCGTGGGAGAATTCTCCTGCACTCAGCGCTTCAGCGTGAGAATTCTCCCACGCTGAAGCGCTGAGTGCAGGAGAATTTTCCCACGCTGTCAGTGACGTGCATAAGGTGAGCTCATGTCCAATGAACTCAGCTCACCTCCTGCACGTCACTGACAGCGTGGGAGAATTCTCCTGCACTCAGCGCTTCAGTGTGAGAATTCTCCCACGCTGAAGCGCTGAGTGCAGGAGAATTTTCCCACGCTGTCAGTGACGTGCATGAGGTGAGCCGAGTTCATTGGACATTAACTCGGCTCATCTGGATGCCCTCACAGAGAGACACTGTGGAGCGCAAGCAAGCCTGCGCTTCTCAGTGTCTGCGGGATGACAGGCTGGATGGCAGCGTTCTGCTGCGGTCCAGCCTGTCATCTCGATGTAGCAGAGCTGAAGCTGTCATGGGAACCATGGAAAGGTAAGGATGAGGTTGCTTTATTATTTTTCTTTTATTGCAGGAGATCGTTGGCTTCAGCTGGAATGGGCGTGACGGTAAGTATGGTTTAATTTAGAACAATAAAGGATTGTGTCTTTATTTCAATTAAAGGACTTTATTCTGGGTGTTTGTGTTTTTTTTAACTTTGACTATGGGGTTAGTAATGGGGGTGTCTTATAGACGCCTCTCCATTACTAACCTGGGCTTGATGTCAGCTGGCATTATAAGCTGACATCAACCCCAACCCTATTACCCCCTGCCACCGCACCAGGGCAGCGTGGAAGAGCGAGGCTAAGTGCCAGAATTGGCGCATCCTATGAATGCGCCATTTCTGGGGCGGCTGACGGCTGGTGTTTCTAGCCTGGGAGGGGGCCAATATTCATGGCTCCCTTCCTGGGCTATTAATATCAGCCCCCAGCTGTCTGCCTAGCCTTTGCTAGCTATTAAATTAGGGGGGACCCCACGTCATTTTTTTTGGGGGGTCCCCCATTTTAATAGCTAGTAAAGGCTATGTATTCAGCTGGGGGCTGATATTAGTAGCCTGGGAAGCTCCGTGGGTATTACCCCCTTCCCAGGCTTCAAACATCTGCCCCAGCCGTCTGCTTAACCTCCGCTAGAGCCTAAAATTAAGGGGAACCCCACGCCAATTTTTTTAATAATAAATCCTTTATTTTAATACTAAATGACAAGTACAGTAACCAACACTATCACTGTACTTCATATATATGTGACTGACATGTTTCTATCTATCTAATCTATGTGTGATGCTCTATCTTTCTGTTCTAAATTGTCGGGTACCGCTGCTGAATTGCCGGCCGGCTTTTTTAAAGAGACAGTGCATGAAAACACTATTATTTTTTTAAATAAATCCTTTACACTAAATGACAAGTACAGTAAGCAACACTATCACTGTACTTATTATATATGTGACTGACATGTTTCTATCTATCTAATCTATGTGTGAAGCTCTATTCTGTCTGTTCTAAATTGTCGGGTACAGATGCTGAATTGCCGGCCGGCTTTTTTAAAGAGACGGTGCATGAAAACACTAATATTTTTTTTAATAAATCCTTTACACTAAATGACAAGTGCAGTAACCAACACTGTGACTGTGCTTCTTATATGTGTGACTGACATGTTTCTATCTATCTAATCTATGTGTGATGCTCTATTCCTTCTTGTCTAAATTGTCGGGTACCGGTGTATGCCGCTGCTGAATTTGCCGGCCGGCTTTTTTAAAGAGAGTGTCTTCTGAGCAGTTTGTCAGCTTTTGGACACCTTTGCAGGTGTTTTCTATGTGTTTCTATGTGTTTTTGTTTGCCTGCCATTGGTTTTAACGGTGTTCGACGGTGTTCTAAGGTGTTCGACGAACAGTTCGACGAACAGTTCCTCGAACATCCCGGTGTTCGACGAACCGAACCGAACCCGAACACTACGGGGGTGGCTCAACACTAGATGGGAGCAGAGGTGAACCTCTCCTTTTAAAACACAAAAGCTTCAATGGCCTCAGAAGTCCACTGAACCGCATTAGCACCTTTCCTGGTGAGATCGGTCAGCGGTTTGACAATAATAGAAAAAATTTTTATGAATTTTCTGTAATAATTGGCAAAACCCAAAAACCTCTGTATCGATTTCAAACCAATAGGCCTAGGCCATTCCTGTACAGCCTGAACCTTCACCGGGTCCATCTCAAAACCTTCACTGGAGATAATGTAGCCCAAAAAACTAATTCTCTGTACAGCGAACTCACATTTCTCCAGCTTAGCAAAAAGCGAATTGTCCATTAATAACTGTAATACCTCACGTACGCTCCGCCAATGAGACTCCAGATCAGGCGAATAAATCAAAATGTCATCCAAATACACAACCACATTTTTGCCGATTAAAGGTCTAAGGATATCATTAATAAGATTCTGAAAAAATGCTGGAGCATTGGTGAGACCAAAAGGCATAACCAGATTCTCAAAATGACCCACAGGAGTGTTAAAAGCAGTCTTCCATTCATCACCCTCCTTCATGCGCAACAAATTGTATGCCCCCCGGAGATCAATTTTAGAGAACCACTTGGCCCCCACTAACTGGTTAAATAAATCAGGAATCAATGGCAGTGGGTAAGGATTGCGTACAGTAATTTTATTAATCTCACGAAAGTCCAGACAAGGACGTAAACCGCCATCTTTTTTTTTTACAACAAAAAATCCAACAGCCACAGGAGACTTGGAAGGCCTAATGTGACCAGCGGCCAAGCTTGTCTGTATGTATTCCTCCAAAGCGTTTCTCTCAGGAATAGTAAGATTAAATAAACGACTCTTAGGAAGAGTGGCTCCAGGGACAAATTCAATGGTACAATCATAGTCTCTATGGGGAGGCAAAACCTGCGACTCCTCCTCAGAAAAAACTCTCCAAAAATCCTGAATAGGTACAGGCAATTCCCCTCTATCCACAGCAGCAATGCGCCCGTTACAACACTTGTCATAACACTTAGGGCTCCAGGACTTAATTTCATTGGTAGACCAATCCAGTACAGGATTGTGCAATTTTAACCAGGGTAACCCCAATATTACTGGAGAAGGCAAATTATCCAATACCACCAAATCCAAATTCTCTTGATGAATACTATTAATAGTGAGGGGAAATTCAGAGACCTTGTGAGTAACACTCTTCAAGGGAGAGCCATCGACCGAAACCACAGCAATAGGGGATGACAAAGTTTTAGGTTCTAATCTAAGTTTTTCCAAGAATCCCCCATCATTCACATTCAGAGTAGATCCACAACCCACAAATTCCCGAAATTCAATTAATTCATCCTGAGCAGCAGTAGTGGCAGATAGGAATACTCCCTTAGAATTTAAACAGGCAATACGAGCATGACTGACCATTTTTTTTTCTTTCTTCTTACGAAGCACACAGCTCTTAATCAAATGACCAGAATTTCCGCAATAGAAACACAAGCCTTCAGAAAGTCGGCGGTCTTTTTCCTGAGAGCGGGGTGTCATCGCCCCAATTTCCATCGGCTCACCATTGTCAGCACTGAACCTCTCAGGACTCGAAGCTGACATAGCAGAGGATTTGCTCTCATTAACCCTTGCACGCAGTCTCCTGTCCACCCATATAGCTAATTGCATTGCCTCCTGCAAGTTTCCAGGTGTGGGATAAGCAATCAGTAAATCCTTAACCCTTTCACCTAGCCCTGCAAGAAACAAGCTTTTCAAAGCTGAATCGTTCCACCCCACCTGGGCAGACCACCGACGGAAGTGAGAACAATATTTTTCCACATTACCTGATCCTTGCCTCAAACGTCTTAATTCAGACTCAGCAGATGAGACACGATCAGGATCATCGTACAATAAACCCAAAGCAGAAAAAAAACTATCCACTGATCTAAAGCACGGATCACTAGGTTGAAGAGAGAAGGCCCATCCCTGAGGATCTTTGCGCAAAAGTGAAATTATGAACCCTATGCGCTGTGATTCATCACCAGAGGATCAGGGTCTCAAACGAAAATATAATAGACAAGCATTTTTAAAAGAAAAAAAATCTTGTTGTTCGCCAAAAAATAGATCAGGCAGACGTACCTTTGGTTCCACAAAATGCGCTCCAGAACAGCTACTCACGTGTTGTTGGAGCTTGGCCACCTCCAGAGAGAGTCCCTGCAAGCGTTGAGCCAAATCTTGCACCGAGACCATGATGGAAAACTGAAGGTCTTTCCTTAGAGAAAATTTTTTTTTTTTTTTTTATGGCTGGACTTACTGTTATGATCTGCTACAGAGACTAAGGAAAGACAGGAGATCTGTCCCTACAATAGAACTAAACTAGATCCCTACGATGTAACGGGGAACCTGATCCTGCGATCAGACCCGCTAAAGTCCTCGGCTAGTCTGTACGAAGACCTATAGATGTGAGGGAGGAATCCCTACAAGAACTAGGGACTGGGAAAAGTTGGACACCTCCTAGCAGAAATCGTAGCAGTCAAAGAAAAACACACAACAAAAAGTAAAGAGGTCAGAAGACCTAGCAAAACTAACAGAGAACGGCAACAGAGCACCAAGCTAGCTCAACAGTAGTAAATACAAATGAAGTCCAGCAATGCCAGGAGGGCGGAGTCGGAATAAATAGGCAAAACTGGTCATGTGACCAGCAAACTAAAAAAAAACTAACAGGAGAGTTGTAACATCTTCACTCCTTGCTGGGCATGCAGCAACAGGTAGACCTCTGATTTTACAGCACACATCTTGACATCATGTTGTGCAAAGTCCGATATGCTGAATAGACCTCAGGTGGCACACTTGGTGATAAAACGACCTTCAACGTGACTGTAGGTACCTACTCAGAACCAGAAGACACGGTGTAGAGTGAGGATCCCCAAAGAGGATGTTGCGAGCCAAAGGAAATAGGAAATAAATGGCTTAATGCAGTGGAGCACCGGACGTCAGACTGTAGCGGTGGTAGGAAAGATCAGTGGCAAGATAAACAATTTTTGCTCCAACTGTGATGGATCAGCTCTCGGGTAGGTGCAGCAGGTTCACATAGGAATGCAGTCCACAGGTTCCAAAACAAACTGGTGGTTTATTAAATGTCCATAAACCAACCAGGAAAACAAAACATAAAGCCTCTTTCCGGCACAAAAAGGTATAACAGAACAAAACTCAAAATAACCAGTCCATACAGCACGGCTTCAACCGTTTAAATGTAGTGCTTTTCTCTGCCTCCAGCAGACTCTGAGAAGCACATGCAAGGTCTGCTCACCTTGCACAACACACAGCCCACTGAGACAGGCGCAGCTGTCTTAAATTAGGCCTTCCAAGACCCGAACTGGAGGTAAGTGAGCAGCTGTTCCCCCCCAGCTCTTTCAGCTGCTCGTAAAACTTGGCCCTTTAATCCGGGCCCATTAACTCCCTCTCAGCACTATGTGTGCTGGAGCCTGCTTCTCCGGGTCCTACATCACCGAAGCTTGGTATTTCAGGGACACATACCTCCTGTCCACGACCTGTCCGGCAGCAACCTCACACACCATAGGTTTTGTTGCCTTTCACTGTATAGAATTTACCAATGATATTTTCATCTTGAAAGGCTTAACTAGTCACTCTTGTTTCAATAAACTTATGCTTATTTGATGTAGCTATTATCAAAAGTGTAATAAACTTTTATTACCTAAAGCATTGTTATTTGAGTGAAACATTGCTCTGAATTTATGGTCACTAAGTTTCTCTCTTCAGAGCAACTTGGTGTCTACTGCCTACTGTCAAGACTGATCCATCCATCCAGAGGGACAGATTACAGGAAGTGGGGTGGAAGTGTTTTTACAAGCCTGATGCTTTAAAAATGTTACAGGACTTCTTGCTTTACAGTCCAGCACACAGTAGGAAATCAAATAAACTGTTATCATTCCTGAATCTGACTCATAAAGTTATGTTTTTCTACTCACTACTAAAGGCAGTAGTAAAGATAGGGGCTGTCCAAGAAGTGCCATTTTGTGCCTGTAATGTGCAGGGATAGGAGCTCAGAGCCCACAGCATAGGGATAGATAAATGCCCAATGTGATTGTGGTGTACTACTTCAATGCTGATGTACCAGATTGAAAATGGGAGTGATAGTCTCAGTCTGTGATTAGAAATCCAAGATTCAATTGATATACAGTGAACTGTTGTAGCAGTCTCATCATCACCACTGACACTGTGTGACTGTGAATTAATACACCTGTGATATACAGCAGCAACAGCACCGTAGCTGCTTTTTTATTATTATTTTTATTATTTTTCATACAGCGTCAGCAAGCAGGGGTAGTATTAAACTGCTTCTCAGATCTTGCAAATAAATCCAAATTCTGAATTAAAGGCATTTTATTGTTTGTAAATCAAAGTGTGATCCCTGGGTTCTGGGATGCATCATTTTCTTAAAGACAAATCTTTCTAATTCTGAAACTTTACATGTTTACCTACCAAAGTGTGCAGATTGTTTAAAATAATTTTTTGAGCATACGTCATTGCTCTAGTAGTCTAATGTTAGATGTGTACACATGCTGCCTGAATACAGCCGACAGTTGCAAGTGCTTACTTGTGGGAAGTGATTCTACCTATATTTTCTGGTCCAACTGTTTTTGGTAAAGACACATGGGCCTATTCTTTTTCTTTACCTTTAATCCCTTTACGACCTTGGATCTGATCAGCTGTCATGTGCCCCTTGCAGTTGTGGATGGAATCGCGATCCACCCGCGGCTGTTAACATTTTAAATGCCACTCTCAATCTTGGAAGGAGTTCACCAGTCCCGCCCATCGGTGCCTGTGTTACATGACCGCAAGTTGCCGATGGGTTAGCATGACAACCCGGGGTCTGCAGAATACCCCTGTGGTTGTCATTGCCAAGATGCCATGAGCGCCGACCACTGGGTGGTGAGAAGGCAAATTCAAATTGATTCTATATTCTATAATATTAACTCTTATCCGAAATTTGTATATGGGTGAGCTATCACACTCATCCAGACAGGGATTATTGCCTTATACTCTTGCTGCTGCAAGCAAAAAAACAAAAAAATATATATTGCCTATTGATACCGCTGTTAGCTGCTTTTAGAATAGGGACAGGTGCTTGGTATCATCAGCTGGAAATGAGTGTTCATACTCTGGTCACATACATATTTTCCACAGTACATAACTTGATTTTTTTCATGCACTCGTTTACGATTCATAATTTTTAACTGTGATCTGTAAGTAGAAATTGATGAAAGCAAGCAGGGTTGCTTGCATTACTTTGCAGTTTGGTGATGCAACATACCAAAAAAAACTCTTTGGAGCCAGTGAAATTCTATTTTTATTGTGCTATATTACCTCTCTTATCTGAGATTTGTGTACGGGTGGCCTACAGCAGTTGGAATAACATCTTACATGCATCTATTCAGGGATAATTGTATCATACTCCGTGGTGAAGAAAAAAGTTCTATTCCCTATTGATTACACTATTAGCTGCTTTTAAAATAGGGACAGATGCTAGATGGTATCATCACCTGGAAATGAGTATACATTCTGGTCGCATGTATTCCTAGAACAATACATAACTTGATTGATTTTTTTCCATCCACTCGTTGACAAATTCATAATTTTGAACAGTGATCTGTAAGTAGAAATTTATGAAAACAGGCAGGATTTCTTGCGTTTCTTCAGTTTGGTGATGCAACGTACCAAACAAACCACTTCGGAGCTGGTCAAATTCTACTTTTTATTGTACAATATTACCTCTCTTTTCTGTGATTCGTATACTGGTGACCTATAGTAGTTGGGATAGTGTCTTACAGGCATTTAGTCAGGGATTATTGTATTATCCTCCATGATGAAAAAAAAAAATTCTATTCCCTATTGATAATGCTGTTAGCTGCTTTTAGAATAGGGACAGGTGCTAGATGGTACCATCAGCTGGAAAGGAGTGTTCATTCTGGTCGCATACATTCAGGTGCTTCTCACAAAATTAGAATATCATCAAAAAGTTAATTTCTTTCAGTTCTTCAACACAAAAAGTGAAATTCATATATTATATAGAGTTATTACAAACAGAGTGATCTATTTCAAGTGTTTATTTCTGTTAACGTTGATGATTATGGCTTACAGCCAATAAAAACACAAAAGTTATTATCTCAGTAAATTACAATACTTTTTAACACCAGCTTGAAAAATGATTTTAAAATCCGAAATGTTGGCCTACTGAAATATATGTTCAGTAAATGCACTCAATACTTGGTTGGGGCTCCTTTTGCATCAATTACTGCATTAATACGGCATGACATGGAGGCGATCAGCCTGTGGCATTGCTGAGGTGTTATGGAAGCCCAGGTTGCTTTGATAGCAGCCTTCAGCTCGTCTACATTGTTGTGTCTGGTGTTTCTCATGTTCCTCTTGACAATACCCCATAGATTCTCTATGGGGTTAAGGTCAGCCGAGTTTGCTGGCCAATCAAGCACAGTGATACTGTTGTTTTTAAACCAGGTATTGGTACTTTTGCCAGTGTGGACAGGTGCCAAGTCCTGCTGGAGAATGATATTTCCATCTCCAAAAAGCTCGTTGGCAGAGGGAAGAATGAAGTGCTCTAAAATTTCCTGGTAGATGGCTGCGCTGACTTTGGTCTTGATAAAACACAGTGGACCAGCAGATGACATGGCTCCCCAAACCATCACTGATTATGGAAACTTCACACTAGAACTCAAGCAGCTTGGATTGTGTGCCTCCTCACTCTTTCTCAAGACTCTGGGACCTTGATTTCCAAATGAAATGCAAAATTTACTTTAATCTGAAAACAACACCTTGGACCACTGAGCAACAGTCCAAGACTTTTTCTCCTTGGCCCAGGTAAGACGCTTCTGGCGTTGTCTATTGGTCATGAGTGGCTTGAGACAAGGAGTGCGACACTTATAACCCATGTCCTGGATACGTCTGTGGGTGGTAGCTCTTGAAGCAATGACTTCAGCAGCAGTCCACTCCTTGTGAATCTCCCCCAAATTTTTGAATGGTCTTTTCTTAACAATCCTTTCAAGGCTGCAGTTATCCCGGTTGCTTGTGCACCTTTTTCTACCACATTTTTTCCTTCCAATCAACTTCCCATTAATATGCTTGGATACAGCACTCTGTAAACAGCCAGTTTTTTAGCAATGACCTTTTGTGGCTTACCCTCCTTGTCGAGTGTGTCAATGACTGCCTTCTGGACATCTGTCAAGTCAGCAGTTTTCCCCATGATTATGGAGCCTACTGAAATAGACTAAGGGACCTTTTTAAACGCGTCGGAAGCCATTGCAGGTGTTTTTTGTTAATTATTCTGATTTACTGAGATAATGACTTTTGTGTTTTTATTGGCTGTAAGCCCTAATCATCAACATTAACAGAAATAAACACTTGAAATACATCACTCTATTTGTAATGACTCTATATAATATATGAATTTCACTTTTTGGATTGAGGAACTGAAATAAATTAACTTATTGATGATATTCTAATTTTGTGAGAAGCACCTGTATCTTCCACAGTGTAATCTTTACGGTGATCTGTACTCAGAAATTAACCAAGGTTGACAGAAATTTATTATAGTTGACAAAATTCATCGAAGTTGGCAAGAAATTTTTCAAATTTGACAGAAATTGATCAAACTTAAAAATAATTACTGATTTAATGTGTCATTCACAGTTTCACAACATCTTCTGTATGTAAGAGGTAGTGGTGCGAGACTTGATGCTACTGTAGCTGGAATCACCACTTCAGAACTTTCCAGCGCTTTGTTTCCATCCATTTATGGGTGCTTATTGAATTTTGTTTGGGGCCATTGTCCTGCTGGAAGACCCATGACCTAGGATGCAAAGCCAGCTTTATGACACTGGGCACTACATTGCAAACCCAAATCCATTAGTGAATCTTCACATTTCATGATGCCTTGCACACAGTTAAGGCACCCTGTGCCAGAGTCAGCAGCACAACACCTACATATCTCTGTACCTCCACCATATTCAACTAGAAGTACTGTGTTCTTTTATTTGTAAGCCATGTTCCATTTACAGTAAACAGTTGAATGATGTCATTCCTAAAAGCTCTATTTTGGTTTCATATGTCCCTAAGACGCCTGCTGGCCCTCTAAAAATAGTGGAGGAGACCTACTGGCACTCTATAAATTGTGAGGGCCGCCTGCTGGACATCCATAAATTGTGAGGGCCACCTCCTGAACATCCAAATTTCAAACTTTACAGAATATATATTCAAAAAGAAAATTTGACCACCTCAGATGGATACGTTATATTGCAGAAGCAATATACGGCTATGCAAGCATAGCCAGCTGATGGCCCTCTAACAATAGTGAGCTTTGTGACTTTCAGAGTCCTTCCTTCATAAATGAAACAGGATGTGTCTGATCATGTCTCACACACCACATGGCCAGACAAGGTAGTAAAATGTTAAAATTACATTTACTGGTGAATGTATTTTTCACCATTGAAAGCAATGCAAAATTGCAAAAATGCATCAAAAACATTATGTGTGAACATAGCCCAAGGTTTGGAGGAGCATTTTAGCTTTTGTTTATTTATTTTGCCTTATATACAAGTCATTACCCTGGGAAGAATGTTTCTTAACATTTTTTCCAGGAAAATCCATTTTAGATTCGTATTTGTATGTTTTATTGTCAGTCCGTAAAAGTGGCGTAATATTCTGGCAACATTGTTCACAGCAGTGACCTGGGATTTAGAGATGCTTCCAGTGGTCTTCTCCATGCTGTTCCTTTGTAATTTCAGCACTGTTTCCATCGATTTGACCAATTTTTAGGCCCCCTTTTAGGCTGGGGGGCGCCAGAAAAATGCTCGGGTTTCCCATTGACTTACATTGGGCTCATTACTCAGGTTGAGCACCCGAGCATTACGATTTACTCAACCCGAGTAACGAGTACCCGAGCATTTTAGTGCTCGCTCTTCACTACTAGTCACCATTATTTAATTGGATCTTTTCTGGTTGAAGATGGACTCAAAACCAACTCCCAAACCTACTGCCAGTTTTTTAAAGACACTTTCTTTAAGCAGTGGTGCAGAAAAAAGTTTGCATCTTTCAAGAAAACCATGAATTTTATGCAGGATAATGCTCCATCGCAGCATCAATGTTTTCACTGCTTGAATAGCCAGTAAGGGCCTTAAAGATGAAAGATTAAGGACCTGCATTCTTCCTTATGTAACCTAAACCCTGATGAGAACTTTTGGGATATGTTTTAGAAGGATTGATAAAAAGCCTTTAGAACTGCCTATTCATTTTATGACTAGCAAATCAATTGAAGACCCTAAAAACGGATAATTTTTTTTAAATTTCTATTTGAGAAGTCATTACTTCACATTCAAAACAGTATAGTACACCTGTTTCTCTCCCTAATTAAAGGGATCATTTGGAAGGTTCTTAAAAAAGCAATCTTTTTTATTTATATTCCAACACGCAAGGATAGTGCACTAAAGTCTCATATATGTGCATATTTTATTTAAATTCATTAAATAGCACAAAAAATGATAACAAGCAGAGTAACCAAATGGAGGACCATAATAGCAAGTAGTAATATAACTTATAAGTAATAGTATATGCTTCCCAGTGCTACTAGTGTCTGTTCTTTAAATAATCCATAGTATGACCAATATTAAAAAAGAGAGAACTTGCATCTAGTGATGAGGAGAACAAAGTTGCTGTGTGGCCCTGGCGCCCCAATGCGCATTTCACCTTAGCTTCATCAGGGGGCGTCTCCATGCGAGACCAGTCATCTGTGGTGCTCGGTCCTGGGTGGCTATCAAACTATGTTTTTCTGTGAAACACTGGAGCGTTTCAGATTTAAACATACTTGGCTGAAATCATACAACCAATGCCTGACACATGCTGCCTGTGGATCGAGAAGCATATGTCAGCTGTCAGGTGTCCTTTAAATATGTTGATGATTCCAATGGGAACTCACAGTGTTCTAGACATATTTTCCAATTATGGAACTTATTATCATTCCAAGATCTATTGAGTAAAATGAACTTTTGTTTGTGGGACAACCCCTTTAAGCAATTTGCGTATATATTTGCCTCAAATAATTTTTTTTGGAAAATTTAGCAAAGTTGGATAATTCAAATTTCAAAAGGCCTGCTCATGTCTAATTAAAGCTCGAATTTGTCTTTTAGTTGTACCAGGCATATACCTTTATTATGATTAACCCCTTCATGACATTGGATGTACTGATACTTCCAATGTGTGGTTGGAATGTATGATGCTAGCTCAAGAGCTGAGCATGCGTCAAACCCAGCCGATGGTGGAAGTGTCACACATTCAGCATCTGACTCTAACAGAAGGAAAAAAAAATGAGAGCCATCTGCTGATGTTAAGATCTTAAATGTGCTATTAATCTCTGATAACAGTATTCACAGAGCTCCTTTTGGTGGGTGTGTTGCTCCATGTGCCCATTGTCATGGGTGTGTCAGGGTTGTCAGACAGTTATACGTGGTCCGGCTGTAGAAGGCCGCTGCGTTTGGCCTTACGACCATGTTCCTGATCCTTTTATGATTCCTCTCTCTTTAGGACCCAGCAGTGATCCTCACCTTGCTTGGGGATTATACCTTTCCCTTTAGAACCTTGAGGTATCCTCACCTTTCTGCTGTTAATCAGCACTACTTCCTTGCTGTGTTTTTAAATATACTCAGATCCTTAGAGAGTTGCTGGTGATAGCGTGTTATACCTATTCAGGCCTGTGATTCTAGTAGTCGAATTTCCTTGGAGTTCCTTTGTGTATTGTTGCCATGCATTCTCCGGTGTCATCTTGGAGCTAAGTGTATTCCCCTGTTTGTTTTCCCTTTGTGTACTTTAGTTGGTAGTGGGGCTGACTCCCGCTCCTTACCTAGGGCCTATCCTTAAGGTCAACTAGGACCAGGTTTCCTGCTCGGCAATAGGTGCAGAACCTATTTAGGGTATGTAGGGGATTCAGGGTTTGTCATTAGATCTGTTTAGGGGTCTCCACTCTCCCTTTTCCTAGTTGTAGGGCTCCCTCTCCTTTTCCCATCTTTATATTCTGGGTACTCCTCATACCTAGCTTGACACCCATAAGCCCCTTTCAATGTGATCGCGAACTGGCGATGGGTTGCTATGGTGAACTTCCTTGTGTCTGCCTGCCATCACAGTGGTCTTGTGAGGATCAGCCTCTGGCTGGGCTTCATGGCCGGCTGTGATTGTTACTATATACTGCAATAATAAAGTTTTGGTATATTGTATTTAGCAGGTGAAATAAGTATTGAACACATCACCAATTTGCTAAGTAAATATATTTTTAAAGGTGCTTTAGACATGAAATTCTCACCAAATGTCGGCAACAACCCATCCAGTCCACACAAGCAAGGAAATCAAACCATAGATGTCTATGAATTAAGTTATGTGTAATAATGAGAAATAGCACAGGGCAAAAGTATTGAGCACATAAATAGAGGTGCAAAAAACATGGAAACTCATGACAACAGCTGAAATCTACCAGTAATTAGACAGCAATCCTGCCACTTAGTGAAAAATATTGTCAGCTGGTTCAACTGATGGCCTATAAAAAGGTGTCTCATTACCAAGGTGCCACATAAGAAACATCTCATGAAAGGAAAAACCAGTCAGCTGTCTCAAGACCTTTGCAACCTTATTGTTGCAAAACATACTGATGGTCTATAAAAAGGTGTGTCATTACCATGGTGCCATACAAGAAACATCTTAAGCTCAATAATTATTTCACCTGCTGTAAGTGAACGGATGATTGCAAGTTCAAGTCCCCTAAAGAGACTTAAAAATAAATAAATAAATACAAAAAAATATAGAACTTCATATCAAGCACACTTTTCTCCATTAAAAAAAATATAAATAACAAATAAAAAAAATAATCATAATTTCTACAGCCACATCAAATCAACTAGATCAGAAGACACCAAAACTGAACAAAAAAAAAATTGGTATTTTTTAATGAGCATGGCAAATAATTAAAAAACAATTACGGATATTTTTTTGCAATTTCTTGTCCTTCAAAAAACAAGCCCTCATATGGCTATGTTAACGGAAATAAAAAGTTATTGCTCTTGGAAGAAGGAGAGGACATAACGAAAAAATGCAAAAATGGAAAATAGTCTTGATGAGAAGGGGTTAAATTAAAAAACAAAAACCCCTTATTTGGTATTGCTCATACTAACCTAGAGAAACATGTTTTAAGGTAATTTTTACAGCACAATGAACATTGTAAAAACATAACACAAAAAACAATTGTGGAATAATGTTATTTTTGAAATCTCACCGTAATTTGAACTGTTTTCCCTTTTTCCAGTACAACGTATGGTGTCAAAACTAAAATTTGTCCCACAAAAAAAACGGCTCTAAGGTTACATTACTATGATAAGTTTTTGGTGAGTGTTTGACAATGTGTATTTTCACTGCGTGAAAAATGAAGCATCTTACAGTTCCAGCCAAGTGGATGGGATTTATAGAGATCTGCTGTTAGAGTAAAGGCCCCGTCACACTAAGCGATATCGCTAGCGAGATCGCTGCTGTGTCACGGTTTTGGTGACTCACAAGCGACCTCACCAGCGATGTCGCTATGTGTGACACTTTGCAACGATCAGGCCCCTGCTGTGAGGTCGCTGATCGTTGCAAAGTGTCCTGGACCATTTTTTGGTCGTTGGCCTCCCGCTGGCCAGCACACATCGCTGTGTGTGACCAGTGGGACCAACGATCTGGCTGGTAACCATGGTAAATATCGGGTTACTAGGGGCACGCGCGCACTTAGTAACCCGCTGTTTACCATGGATACCACTCTGCTACAGTGAGCGGAGGCTCCAGCGCACCGTAGCTGAGTGGTATCCATGGTAAACAGCGGGTTACTAGGGGCACACGCGCACTTAGTAACCCAATATTTACCATAGTTACCAGCCTGCTCCTGCTTAAGCAGCAGGCTGGTAACGGGAGCAGGACATCGTGGAACGATTCTTTCCACGATATCGCTGCTCCCCTCATCGCTGGTGAGCCTGCCTGTTTGACAGCTCACCAGCGATGTATTAGCGATGCAGCAACGATCCCTGACAGGTCGTATCGTTGTCGGGATCGCTGCTGCATCGCTTAGTGTGACGGGGCCTTAAGGAAGGACTTAATGTCTTCACTCCTGCACATTGTGATTTTCTGACACGTAGCGGTACGTGTTTCAAATCCACAACCTGTCAATTCCTATTGCGGATACGCTGAGTTTTGTGAGTAGATTTTCTCCATAGATTTGCATTAGAATCACAAAATCCACAGGAAAAAGAAACGTATATGGCTTTTAGTGCGTTTCAGCTGCAGAAACTCATTGAAAATACATATGAGCATCAAGAACAAACAAGCTTTATAAAAAAAAAATGACATTCCAAAAAGAGACAAAAACTGCATCGTCAAAAACTCAATAAAAATGCATGTAAAAAGTGCACTCAAAACGCAATGAAAAAATGCAAGAAACCTATTTTAGCTAATAGGTGAATATTAAGAAATAGTGCCCAAAATCTGAGCATCAAAAAAAAAAATACAGATATGTCAATTTAACAGAAAAAAAGTTAAAAGTTATGACTATTGGCAGAAGGGAGGAAAAAATGAAAGCAAAAATATGGAAAAAACCCCTGTTTCGAATGGGTTAACCCCTTAACAACCGCCAATACACATAAAAAAGCAGCTGCTGATGGGGAATAACATAATAGCGTCCCCCAGATTTGGAAAATCTCCAGGGTTTCAGCTACCAGGGGTAGCTGAGAACCTGGAGAACACAATCAGGGCCGGTTTTTCTGGTCCCCGATTACGTGATCCACATTATTCAACTAATAACGGCGATCAAGGTAAAAAAAAGTGAGTTTAGGTATAAAAATAATTTCACTCTCGTTTGACATGATATAACATATCAGAGGAGAGGGAAATGGTGCCCCCAAAACCTCCACGGTACCTTAGTAACGGAACTGCTATCCCCCAGCCCTCCTCCTCCTCTTCATGAAGCAAAATGGCGTGCCCAACGAGATCTGCCGGCTGGCACCCAGCAACTGCAGAGATTTTTCCTATTGGTTGTTGACTTTTGATCACTTTGATATTGCTTATTAAAAGCCCAAAAATTAGTAAATAGGACAGCACTTGATCATCATCCCCTATGTCATGCCCTTAATCAGATTAATTTTTTTACTTTTTTTGCTATAATTTCTTTTTCTTTCATTCTTTGCCGTAGGGATAGGCTTAGGGTTAGGCTTAGGCTTATAATTTTTACAAAAGTTACAAAAAGAATGATGACGACATATTCAATACGATGGCCTAATGTTATCAAAATACAAAGGAAAGAACGGCACTCCTTTTGTGTGTAATAGGTGCACAGATAGGGTCCCAATCCTTATAATACAAAAATTATGGAAACTGGCACATTTTTGAAGATTTTATAGAAATGAAAGTATGGTGTATAAAAATTGTTGGTCTATATGACCTTCTTCAGAATAAACACTGAAATAATAAAGAAATGTTCAAGTTCAAAACACTATGAACTAGACAAAATTCATGACAAAAACAGACAATAATAGTATACAATTAGAAGAAGTGATAAAACCATGACAAATACTGGTATCAGGAGACAACTCAATCAAAGCAACACAGGTGCACAGACCTATAAATGCAAACGTAAGAGAACATTGTAACAGATATCATAATTATAATTACCTAGCGATTTATACATATATGAGTAGAGCTAAGATTCTGGCTGATCAAAAATTCAAATAGATGGAAATATAAAAAAGTTATGGCTTTTGGAAGAAGGGGAGGAAAAAATGAAAACGAAAAATCAGAAAATGGCCATGTCGTGAAGGAGTTAAAGCAGATGTTGAAAATGTCCACTGTTCGCATCCAAGCATGTCTACACGCGCCCTTCCATATTGTTGAATATATTCCGCAGGACGTCTAGGATCATAGCCTGAATTTCTCGCTGTATGTTCTCTTGGAGTGCCTGTAGTGTTTGTGGCTTGTTACTGTACACCCAACCTTTCAAATGGCCCCAAAGGAAAAAATCCAGTGGACATTTTTGGATGTCCTCCATCATTTCTATCCATTAATGTTCCTTTACGTTACAGCTTATTCACCAATGACAAAATACACGGTTTGGATGGCAGATTTCGACCTCCAATCTTCTTAAGAAACTCAATTTGTCACATCTTTAACACTTCTCATAAACCAATGTTTGTACAGCTCAAATTTCAGCACGGTCGACCATCTCTTTTTGAAGTTACATCAATTTTTGAAGGTAAAGTAGCAAGTGAATCACCCTGGGAATCAATCACTAGGTTTTTGTTCCCCCTCCTCTGAGAACAGTATTATGTAGAGGTAGAGACCCTGATTCTAGTGATGCATCGCTTACTTTGCTGAATGCTGTAGTTTTGATTAAAAACTGCTTTATTTGCTGCAGCTGTACCAGTTTTCTGAAAGCAGATCTTTGTAAAACCCCACCCACACCTCTGAATGGCAGCTTTCTTTGTACTGTGCATAGGCAGAAAGCAGCAAGTCAGGGGTGTGGGTGAGTTTGTACAGAGCTCATTAATATGGAGGATTACAGTGGGTATGGAAAGTATTCAGACCCCTTTAAATTTTTCACTCTTTGTTTCATTGCAGCCATTTGGTAAATTCTAAAAAGTTCATTTTTTTCTCATTAAAGTACACTCTGCACCCCATCTTGACTGAAAAAAAACAGAAATGTAGAAATTTTTGCAAATTTATTAAAAAAGAAAAACTGAAATATCACATGGTCATATGTATTCAGACCCTTGCTCAGTATTGAGTAGAAGCCCCCTTTTGAGCTAGTACAGCCATGAGTCTTCTTGGGAATGATGCAACAAGTTTTTCACACCTGGATTTGGGGATCCTCTGCCATTCTTCCTTGCAGATCCTCTCCAGTTCCATCAGGTTGGATGTTGAACATTGGTGGACAGCCATTTTCATGTCTCTCCAGAGATGGTCAATTGGGTTTAGGTCAGGGTTCTGGCTGGGCCAGTCAAGAATGGTCACAGAGTTGTTCTGAAGCCACTCCTTTGTTATTTTAGGTGTGTGCTTAGGGTCATTGTCTTGTTGCAAGGTGAACCTTCAGCCAAGTCTAAGGTCCAGAGCACTCTGGAAGAGGTTTTCATCCAGGATATCTCTGTACTTGGCCGCATTCATGTTTCCTTCAATTGCAACCAGTCATCCTGTCCCTGCAGCTGAAAAACACCCCCATAGCAGATTGCTGCCACCACCATGTTTCACTGTTGGGATTGTATTGGGCAGGTGATGAGCAGTGCCTGTTTTTCTCCACACATACCGCTTAGAATTATCACCAAAAAGTTCTATCTTCATCTCATCAGACCAGAGAATCTTATTTCTCATAGTCTGGGAGTTCATCATGTGTTTTTGAACAAAATCTATGCGGGCTTTCATATGTCTTGCACTGAGGAGAGGCTTCCGTCGAGCCACTCTGCCATAAATGCCTGACTGGTGGAGGGCTGCAGTGATAGTTGACTTTGTGAAACTTTCTCCTATCTCCCTACTGCATCTCTGGAGCTCAGCCGCAGTGATCTTAGGGTTCTTCTTTACCTCTCTCACCAAGGCTCTTCTCCCACAATTGCTCAGTTTGGCTGGACGGCCATGTCTAGGAAGACTTCTGGTGGTCCCAAACTTCTTCCATTTAAGGATGATGGAGGCCACTGTGCTCTTAGGAACCTGGAGTAATGCAGAAATTTTTTTGTAACCTTGGCCAGATCTGTGCCTTGCCACAATTGTCTCTGAGCTCCTTGGGCAGTTCCTTTGAGCTCATGATTCTAATTTGGTCTGATATGCACTGTGAGCTGTGAGGTCTTATATAGACAGGTGTGTGCCTTTCCAAATCAAGTCCTATCAGTTGAATTAAACACAGCTGGACTCCAATGAAGGAGTAGAACCATCTCAAGGAGGATCACAAGGAAATAGACAGCATGTGACTTAAATATCAGTGTCTGAGCAAAGGGTCTGAATACTTATGACCATGTGATATTTCAGTTTTTCTTTTTCAATAAATTTGCGCAAATTTCTACATTTCTGTTTTTTTTTCAGACAAGATGGGGTGCAGAGTGTACTTTAATGAGAAAAAAAAATAACTTTTTAGAATTTACCAAATGGCTGCAATGAAACAAAGAGTGAAAAATTGAAAGGGGTCTGAATACTTTTCGTACCCACTGTACATGGCAGAAGTAGTCCAGTAGTGATAATTTCCTGCTGATAAAACACTGATTTTATCTATGCAGCCCAGTAAGTGACACATCGCTGGAATCAGGTTCTCTGTCTCTATTTTATGCTGCTCTCAGATTAGGTGGCAAAAACCAGGTGACGAATTTCCTTTAAATAAATGATAGCTAACTGTAACATAAACCCCTTTGCCCCTTCACTTATCCTGTTTTTTAGACACAATGCCTACACATCTTAGAGCTTTGAAGTAGTTTTACAGTAGCATTCTCAAATTAATTTCTCAAAATATAAAAAATATATTGTTAGTTTAAATGTTCAATATAATTTTTGAAAAAAGTTACGTAAAATCTCAAATATACTCTTTCATTATATACTAATTGTATAATTGCTTAGATTTGCTGACTTTTTATTTGCTTAAAAAAATTAAAATCATCTGATATATTTCTAATAAGGTCTAATTACTACAAAAAAGAAAATTAGCGCTAATATTTTTCTACATTATACAGAGGTTAATTAAAATGTTTGAGCAACTGACTTTCATGGTTGGAGATTTTAGTAGAACATTTTAATATGTTAACATTTATTCATGCATCTTTTAATAGAATAAAGACATTTACTATTATTTTAATTAAGTCGAAATTTTTTGCTAATAAAGAATTATTTAATGGATTAGCGACTGCATTTAAAAAGAACATGAACTTGATAAATATCATTGCATAAGATGCCCAGTAAATGATGTGAAGTTTATTAATGTTTCTAAATTGCTTTCAAATATATGTAAATGATACTCAACTTCTTTCTGTGAGCACATTACATAGAAATGTGTTTTTCATTCCACTGTTATTTACTATCAATCAAATCCTTGAAGTTCCTTGAACATGTAGTGGTTGGGAGCAATACAGTTCTATGTGCGGCAGTAATTAGTGAACAGACTTTAGAGCTGAATGCATTTTCCGTGTAGTATGATAGATGAAAACAAAGATGAATGCAAACAAAAATGATTCATCTTGAATTTAAAATTGCAGCAGTATTCTAAGAAGAAAGCCGAACAGTTTATCAAATGCAGGAGCAATTAAAAAGAAAATGTAAAATGCATCTGCATAGATGAAATTTCAAGATGCTCAAATCCAAGCATAAAAGTGCATACCATTGCCACTTCAGGTATTAAAAAAATATTTAATATACAGCTAAGCTTATACCGTCACAAAGTTAACCTAACCACATGTTCCTCAATCCATCAATCGGATTGGATTAATGGCGCATGCGCAGATCATTCCACGTGTAGGTCATCCACTCCCGACATCAAATAGCCAACGTGCATGTCCAGGAGTGGGGACGCGTGGCTCCCAGACATGTGCAGAGATGCATGTAGATGCAGAGATGCGGACAGGGACATCAGAAGAGGAAATGTGCATATGCACATTAATCTGACCGGGATCCCTTGCTAGTTTAAATGGAAATTTAATTTTTTCATCTTTCTTGTAACAAGCATTTACGGCCATCCTACCACCAAACATCGATATTAAGTATCTATATTTTTTGTTTGTTTTTCCTTTTTATTATTTTTTTTTTATATATATTCTTTATTTTCTAGCCTTGCATCGGTGCATTATGTCTAGCAACTATGAACATCTACCCCATTAATGGTGAAGTGTAAATCCGGAATAATGATGTTTCTCTTTTTGGATTCTATGATTATCTTTGATGTGAAAACTTGTGAATGGAGAGACACTTATGTAACACAATGTTTATGGACTGTTATTAATCATGAGCAAGCACTGCTCGAGATGCTCGGCGAGTATTTCCGGAATGCTCAGGCAGGAGCTCGGATCCCTGCCCTGCATGTTTGGCGCTCTTTAGTGAGCCAATGAACATGCACGGATTGTCTGCCGCTCACTATAATGCCATAGCCATCTTGGCTGTGGCATTATAGTGATTGGATAGCCGCATAGCGTCATCGGGTCTATATAAGACCCAGTGCCGCTATGCTCGTCACAATCTAACCTTCAGGCAGGCAAAGTAGGGAAAGGTGCTTCTGTGTGATGGACAGAATTGGTGGTGTAATGGTGTAATAGTTAGGTATAGGTATTCCACACCAGAATACATGTCCATCTGAAGTAACAGTCCTTCCGAGGACTAATCCAGCTGCATATATTCAGTGGTGATAGCAGGAGTTAGGCAGGCAGAGAAATTTGTGGAAGCTGCCATTGCACGTTCTGTCTGCTCCTGCTGCTTCCTGTTACAGATAGCCATTAGACTAGATATCAGGGATTTTTTTTTTGCTCTTAATCCTGATTATTTTCTAAAAATTTAATAGTGTCCAACATTTTACTGCTCCATTTGCTTGTTAGCACTACAGAATAAAGCCAGATCTTTTCCATCATCAGACATGATCCCATATTACTGCAGTACAAATCCAGCAATTTGTAAGGACCGTACAAAATATTATCCTCCTTATACAGTTAGGCAGCAGTGTGTCGGTGAAGCTTTTCACGCGTGGTCACTGCCAATAATTTTAAACTACAAGGCTGGTATTTAAAACCGTGGGCATCCGTCAGACGTATCCCATATAACTGCGGTACAAATCCAGCCATTTGTAGAGTCCGTGCAAAATATTATCCTCCTTTTACAGTTAGGCAGCAGTGTGTCGGTGAAGCTATTCACACGTGGTCGCTAACAATAATAGGAAACTACAAGGTCGGTATTTAAAACTGTGGGTGTCCGCCAGACGAATCCCATATAACTGTGGTACAAATCCAGCCATTTGTAGGGACCGTACAAAATATTATCCTCCTTCTACAGTTAGGCAGCAGTTTATCAGTGAAGCCATTTACACGTGGTCACTGCCAATAATCGTAAACTACGAGGCCGGTATTTAAAACCGTGGGTATCCATAAGACGTATCCCAACCAATATAGGGATGATAGGGGAGTCAGGAGATATCAGCTCAGCCTAAGAGGTCTCCACCCCCCCTTACCCTAGTGTTTTGGCTCCCTTCCCTTCTTCTTTTCGTGTTGCACTTAGCCTTTCCCACACCTTGCGTGACATTATCACCAGCTGTGCACATTTTAGAGAAAAAATGAAAAACTGACACTTGGGTTTATTTGTGTTTTTTTTTTTTTTTTTCGGGGGTGTTTTTTTTTCCTCTTGGTATGGTTTCTGTTACAGACCTTTCAGAGCAGTTCCGCTGTCTGTCTATGGAGGTGAATAACTTCCGCTTTGAGGTTTAGCAACAGCATCAGTGTCTACTGGTCGCTAGTGTGGAGGTCTCTGCGGGTAGGCCTGTCCATCCTGAACCCAAGTTTGCCTTCCCGGACAGGTTTTCAGGAGGTAGGGACATATTTTTTGTGTTCAAGGAAGCCTGCAAACTGTACTTTGAACTTCATCCTTACTCTTCCGGAAGTGAGGAGCAGTGGGAATTGTGATCTCACTGCTGCAGGGAGATCCGCAATCCTGGGTTTTTTCTTTACCGCAGGATTCGGTTTGTCTCCAGTCTGTGGAGGGGTTTTTAGGGCCCTGGCCCTCATCTATTGTAACCCTGACCGAGTCGCTTTGGCTGAGTCTAGGCTACTTTGCTTTCAGCAGTGGAATTGGTCAGTGGAGACGTACAGGTCTGAATTCCATAAATGGGCAATGGATTCTAAATGTAATGACTCAACCCCTAGAAGCCAATTTTGTGAGGGTCTTACTGAAAGGTTGAAAAATGCTTTGGCAGTATATGAAACCCCTGAGTCGTTGGAGGCTGCCTTGTCGTTGGCTATACGGATTGATATATGCCTTCGGGATAGATTTGCCTCCTCATCGTGCATATGACTGTCCTATTAACCTGACTCCCGGAGCTAAACTACCAAAATCCAGACTGCATAATCTTTCTGGCCCTGAGAGACAAGCCATGAAGGATTTAATTGCGAAAAGTCTGGAGAAGGGACACATTAGGCCCTCATCTTCGCCTGTGACAGCAGAGTTCTTCTTCGTGAAGAAAAAAAATGGCGGCCTACGTCCCTGTTTAGATTTCCGGGAATTTAATCAAATTACCATTCGAGATCCATACCCTCTTCCTCTGATTCCAGATTTGTTCAGCCAGGTTGTGGGAGCTGAGATATTCTCCAAGTTGGATTTAAGGGGACCCTACAATCTGGTTAGAATCAGAGAAGGGAATGAATAGCAAACAGCGTTCAATACTCCTGAAGGGCATTTCGAGAGTCTGGTTATGCCTTTCGGTTTGACCAATGCACCTGCAGTGTTCCAGCATTTCATAAATTACATTTTTCATCATTTGGTGGGGAAGTTTGTCGTGATCTATCTGGACGATATTTTGGTTTACTTACCTGATTTTAAGACACATTGGGGGCATGTTAAACAGGTGCTCCAGATATTATAACAAAATATATGCCAAACTTGAAAAATGTGTTTTCGCCGTTCAGGAGGTGTAATTTTTGGGGTATGTTGTCATCTTCGGGTTTTCGGATAGATCCGGAGAAGATCCTTGCAGTCCTTGATTGGGATCGTCCCGAGAACTTGAAGGCTCTTCAATGTTTTCTGGGCTTTACTAATGTTTACCAGAAATTCATCCAAAATTACTCAGTAATCGTGAAACCCCTTACTGATATGACTAGAAAGGGGTCTGATTTTTCCAAATGGTCGGATGCCTCCTTCCAGGCTTTTTCTTCCTTAATGAGCACCTGTCAGCAGGATTGTGCTCAGTAAACTACAGTACATACACTGTCAGGTGGGTGACATTACACTGATTAAAATGATACCTTGGTTGATGAAATCCGTGCTGTGGTTCTTGTGTAATCTTTACTTTCAGTTTGGAGATAATGATATGCCCGTGCTTCGGGGAGGAACTGTGGGGTGGGCTCTATCTGATGCCCTGTTTATATATTCATCTCTATGCTCTTATGACAGCGCACTGTGCCTTCACTGACTTGCCTCCTTTTTTACCTAGCCACGCACTGCTAGATGTATTATATAAAATTATGTTTGTTTCCAAGTTCTGGAAAGCATTCTGTTCTCGACTGGTGGTGCAGCTGTCCTTTTCTTCTGCCTTCCACCCTCAGTTGAATGGACAGACCGAGCTCATCAATCCGAATTTGGAGACCTACCTCAGGTGTTTCATCTCCGAAAATCAGAAGGATTGGGCATCCTTCTTACCACTGGCAGAATTTGTCATAAATAATCATCGTCAAGAATCCACTGGCGGGTCACCGTTCTTTGGTGCATACGGTTACCATCCACAGTTTGGTACCTTTACTGGGGGAGGAGCTTCGGGCATTCATGAGGAGGAATGTTTTGCTTCATTACTCACCTCAGTTTGGCGGAGGGTTCTGAGTAATTTAAAGATCATGGAAGACAGGTATAAACACTTTCCCATACCCTAGTGTCTGGGTTCCCTTCCTCCCCTTCTCTTTCCCACACCTTGCGTAACAATAATAGGAAACTACAAGGCCGGTATTTAAAACTGTGGATGTCCATCAGCCGTATCCCATATAACTGGGGTGCAAATCCAGCCATTTGTAGGGATTGTGCAATATATTATCCTCCTTTTACACTTAGGCAGCAGTGTGTCGGTGAAGCTATTCACACATGGTCGCTGCCAATAATAGGAAGCTACAATGCCGGTATTTAAAACCGTGAGCATCCGTCAGAAGTATCCCATATGACTGCAGTACAAATCCAGCCATTTGTAGGGATCGTGCAAAATATTATCCTTCTCGTACAATTAGGCAGCAGTGTGTCGGTGAAGCTATTCACATTGGTTACTGCAAATAATTGTAAACTACAAGGCCGGTATTTAAAATCGTGTGCGTTCATCAGACATATCCCATATAACTGCGGTACAAATCCAGCCATTTGTAGGGACTGCGCAAAATATTATTCTCCATTTAAAATGGGCAAGACGTGTGGCAAGAGACGGCGAAGTGGACGTGATGGTGATTCGGCATGCAGAGACCGACGGAAGTTGCGAGTGCAACTGTTACGTCTCCCCAAGTCTGGTTGTTTTTTAAAGGCTCTGCAAATAACCCAAAAAAGGCCATTTGCTACATCTGCCAGGCCAGCATCAGCAGGGGTAGCAAAACTAGCAGCCTCACCACCACCAGCATGCTCAAGCACATGACAGCAAATCAGCCGACTAGGTGGGCCAAAAGCCAGGGTCCAGAAACAGTGTCTGCGGGTGACATCACTGCTTGTTCTGCTGTTGTGCGTGCACGCCAATGCCTCCTGCCATGCACCAGTCGTTGCACACTCGCAACTACCACCATTAGCAACCATGTCCACATCCCTGTTCCAGCGCAGCACTCAGTTGACCATACCCCTGTCCTTGGAACGCAAGCGCAGATACACAGCTAATGCCCCACAGGCCACACTACTAAACTCACACATGTCACGAATGCTTGCACTCGAAATGTTGCCTTTTAGGCTCGTGGAGATGGAAGCTTTCCACAACCTGATGATGGCAGCTGTCCCTCGATACTCGGTCCCCAGCCACCACTATTTCTCCCGGTGTGCCATCGCTGCATTACACAAGCGTGTGTCCCACAACATTTCCCGTGCCCTCAACCACACAATTACTAGAAAGGTCCACCTAAACACGGACACGTGGACAAGTGCTTGTGGGCAGGGATGGTACATCTCGCTGATGGCACACTGGGTTAATATAGTGGAAGCCGGGACCCAGTTGGACCTTGAGACGGAACATGTCCTCCCGACGCCGAGGATTGTGAACCCTGGGTCAATCAGGGTTGCCCCCACATTTTACAGCTCCTGAACCTCCTCCTCCTCTTCCTCTTCAGCCTCCATCTCCGAGATTACCACATCAGTCGGAAGCTGGAAGCACTGCAGCACTGCCTCGGCCACGCGGCAACAGGCTGTGCTGAAGCCAATATGCTTAGGTGACAAACCGAACACCGCTGAAGAGTTGTTGACAGCTCTTAAAGAGCAGGCAGATCTGTGGCTATCACTGCTGAACCTACAGCCAGGCATGGTCGTGTGTGACAATGGCCAGAACCTGGTGGCGGCTCTAAAGTGAGGCAAGCTCACACATGTACCATGCCTGGCCCATGTGCTCAACCTAGTAGTTCAGTGGTTTTTCAAAACCTACCCAAATCTGCCAGATCTGTTTGTCAAAGTACGCCACGTGTGTGCCCATTTTAGGAAGTCAGCTACAGCTTCCACCGCCCTTGCCGTGCTTCAGCAGCGTTTGCAGCTTCCAGCTCACAGACTGGTGTGCAATGTCCCCATGCATTGGAACTCAAAGTTGCATATGTTAGGAAGGATTTGTGAACAGCAGAGGGCAGTTGTTGAGTACCAGCTTCAAAATGTCTGTCGATATTCAGGTCAGCCTCCGCACATAAGACCTCAGGAGTGGGCATGGATTTAAGACATCTTTGCTGTCCTCCAAAACTTTGAGGACGCCACAAAGATGGTGAGCAGCAATGATGCCATAATTAGCATCACCATCCTGCTTCTCTGTCTTCTGAAACGATCGTGACTCACAATTAAAGAGGATGCATTGCAGGTACAGCACGATGAGATGGAGCAAGGAATCATACAGGGTGATTCCACTCAGTCCAGCCTCATCTCATCTCAATGTGGATTGGTTGACAATGAAGAAGAGGAGGAGGAGGAGAAAGAACAGGAGCTAATTTCCTGCTCTATAGATGATACTACTCACGCAACTGTCATACCGTCTGTTCAGAATGGATCGCCTGAGGAGAGGGAGGAGGAGGAGGATGAGGAGGAGAGCATGGTCAGTTGTCCTCTTGGTGAGGACATGGAAGTCTTGCCTGTTAGCAGTGTGGTACACATGGCTGACTTTATGTTACGCTGCCATTCCCATGACCCTCGGGTTGTCCAAATTTTGGGTGACAGTCATTGTTGGTTGGTGACATTTCTAGACCCACGCTACAAGGAGAACTTTCTATCTTTCATTCCCGTAGCGGACAGATCTACTAAAATGGGGTAGTACTAGAAGTCCCTTGTTGCGGAATTATTAAAAAAATTCCCATCTGAAAACGCTGGCAACAGAGGTCACAGTTTGTTGGACAACCAAGGAGTACAGGCGAGAAAAACACAAACCAGATGGGGCAGAGGCAGGGGAACACTGTCAAAGATCTTTTACAGTTTTCTCAGACCCTCCCATCGCACAAGCCCTGAGGCACATGGTACTCTCACAAAGAGGGATAATTTTACGAAGATACTGAAGGATTACCTTGCCAACCATACCAACATCCTCCGTGATTCCTCTGTGCCTTATAATTAAGGCTGGACACATGGCATGAACATGGCAGTTCAAGCTGGACACATGGCATGAACTGGCTCTCTACGCCTTGGAGGTCCTGGCCTGCCCTGCCATTAGCGTTTTGTCGGAACGGGTTTTTAGTGCCGCCGGGAGAATTATAACTGATAGGCGCATCTTCCTGTCAACTGAAAATGCTAACAGGCTGACTCTTATAAAAATTAACAAGGGCTGGATTGGGACAGACTTCTCAACACCACCGAATGATAGCAGCGTAACATAAACTCAAATCCAGTGTCTTTTTTTGGGCGGTCTACTCCCATGCACCTCTTCACACTCAGACATGGGTATACGCTTCATGATTTTGTCTATTTTCTGTTCTCCTGCTCTTTCTCCTCATCCTCATTCTCATTTTCCACCACCATATCACCAGGGTGACCATGATGCAACACCCACATAATTTTTTTTAAGGGTGTTTATGGTGCCCGTAGGAAATGTTTGTTATACAGCATGTTCATGTATACCCCCCAGGGGGAAATTTTTTTCAGCCCATGCACTTAGTACATGGGCATTACAAGTATAGGAGACCCGCTCCTTTATAAGGAGACCATTTTTTTTAATGAAGCCCTCTTCTACATCTCTTCTTAGGGGCATTGGGGTACCTCCAAATTTTTGGCAGCCCTTGCATTCACTATATATGCAAGAACTGTATAGGAGACCCGCTCCTTTATAATGGGAACATTTTGTTACCGAGTCCCTCCTCTATGTGTCTTTAAACTGGTATTGGGTTTTTTCCTAAATTTAGGCAGCCGTTGCAGTCATTGCATGCGCAATAACTGTATAGCAGAACCGCTCCTTTATAATGGGAACATTTTGTTACTGAGGCCCTCCTCTACGTCTCTTCAAAGGGGTATTGGGATGCGTCAAAAATTTAGGTAGTGTGATGAATGGCACCAGAGGGATCCCGCAGAATCCCACCGCTGCCACCACATGTGACGAATCCACACTTCACCACCCGCCTGATGTCACACAGTTACGTCAGACAGAACACGTAATACGGATCTGCCCTTTTCACCAATGTGACGTTCCGCACCCCCTCGGGGACGCGTAAAGTCAAATTGGTATAGTTCTACACAGACACCCTTTGTCCACACGGGTACAGGAAGACACCGGGAGTGAGAAGAGGTGGCCCACTCAATCAATGATGTGCCACCACACTCACTCACACCCCTGACAGGCTGAGAGGCCCCTTCACTAGTCCCAGTGAAGCAGAACCTTGTCGGCTTGAGCTGCCACCAGTTCCTATTAACTATAATTGCTGCTAGGACGGGGGGATTATATCGGGCCAGGAGCCAGCCCTGGTAGAGTGTTCATTGGACTGAACAACGGACTTGAGGATTCGTGGATCAATATAAAAGAGCAGCCCAAGGTTAAATTATATATTTAATCTCCTTAAGGGAACTCTAGACAATACACTATATACATAAGTGTTATACATACATAATGGTCAGGGATGCAAACACAATAGTAGTGGTACACAAGATATAAGCAGATGTTAAGAGTCAGTTACCAGTCAGATAGAAGGCCTGGCTTGCGCGGGAGGGTCTACCACATGGGAGGCTTGTGGTCCCCTTTGGTACGGGACTTCTCACACATGATGTGTCGTTGTGACCTCCCAGGAAAAAAACACTGGGCTCTAGCTGCAGCAGCTCTTAACCTCTCTGGGTCACTCCCCTTACTGCCCCCTGGCTGGACCTAAATCTCCACCCTTGGCCTCTCTCAGCTATACACTCCAAAATCTAAAATGGGCTATACTTTCTTAATGGACGGTCCTAGGGAACCGGTTCTGGTGTCATCAGATCCAGCCGGGCCTCTGCTATGCAGGGAGACAAAACAGAGTGGCCCTAGGGGTTTCTAAAAGGCTGTGCTGTATATCTCCCCATCCCTACGCGCTAGACCAGAGATCTCAAACACGCGGGCCATGGGCCGCATGCGGCCCCTGAGGCTTCTATTGGCCGGCGGCTGGCATTGGTAATGCTATGCTGGGAGATTGTCTCTGCGTGGCAATGCAGCACTGCTGTCGGAGGCTCCTCATGAACCAGGTCGGGATAGTCAAGGGGTCTGTGGTGCTTGCGGGCCACATGTGCACAAAGAACGCCGAGGGAACGGAGGGAAGGTGAGAAGAATCTTTTTTTCTTTCTCTTTTATGTGTGTGTGAAGAACAGCATAATATGGGGCATATCCGCAATATGGGGATGTGGATGGGGACATATCCACAATATGGGGACACATCTACAATATGGGGACAAATCCACAATATGGGGACATATCCACAATATGGGGACCTGGATGGGGACATATCCACAATATGGGGACATATCCACAATATGAAGAGATATACTGTGTGCAGAATTATTAGGCAAGTTGTATTTTAGAGGATTATTTTTATTATTGATCAACAACTATGTTCTCAATCAACCCAAAAGACTCATAAATATCCAAGCTTAATATTTTTGGAAGTTGGAGTGGTTTTTTTTTTAGATTTGGCTAACTTAAGAGGATATCTGTTTGTGCAGGTAACTATTACTGTGCAGTATTATTAGGCAACTTAATAAAAAACAAATATAATCCCATCTCACTTGTTTATTTTCACCAGGTAAACCAATATCAGTGCACAAAATTTAGAAGTAAATTTAGAAGTAAACATTTCTGACATACAAAAACAAAAAAAAATTGTGATCAATATAGCCACCTTTCTTTATGATGACACTCAACAGTCTTCCATCCATAGATTCAGTCAGTTGCTTGATCTGTTTTCGATCAACATTGTGTGCAGCAGCCACCACAGCCTCCCAGACACTGTTCCGAGAAGTGTACTGTTTTCCCTCCCTGTAGATCTCACATTTTATGATGGACCACAGGTTCTCTATGGGGTTCAGATCAGGTGAACAAGGGGGCCATGTCATTATTTTTTCTTCTTTTAGACCTTTACTGGTCAGCCACGCTGTGGAGTAGCTTCACCCCATCCTCAACCTGAAAAGGTCCCACAAGTTCATCTTTGATGATACCAGCCCATACCAGTACCCCACCTCCACCTTGCTGGCGTCTGAGTCAGAGTGGAGCTCTCTGCCCTTTACTGATCCAGCCTCTGGCCCATCCATCTGGCCCATCAAGAGTAACTCTCATTTCATCAGTCCATAAAACCTTTGAAAAATCAGTCTTAAGATATTTCTTGGCCCATTCTTGATGTTTTATCTTATGTTTCTTGTTTAAAGGTGGTCGTTTTTCAGCCTTCCTTACCTTGGCCATGTCCCTGAGTATCGCACACCTTGTGCTTTTTGATGCTCCAGTAGCGTTGCAGCTCTGAAATATGGCAAAACTGATGGCGAATGGCATCTTGGCAGCTTCACGCTTGATTTTCCTCAATTCATGGGCAGTTATTTTGCGCCTTTTTTGGCCAACACGCTTCTTGCAACCCTGTTGGCTATTTGCCATGAAACGCTTCAAATGTTTGGAAATTTCAAGACTGCTGCATCCCTCTGCAAGACATCTCACAATTTTGGACTTTTCAGAGCCCCTCAAATCTCTCTTCTGACCCATTTTGCCAAAGGAAAGGAAGTTGCCTAATAATTAAGCACACCTTATATAGGGTGCTGATGTCATTAGTCAACACCCCTCTGCATTACAGAGATGCACATCACCAGATTTACTTAATTGGTAGTTGGCTCTCAAGCCTATGCAGCTTGGAGTAGGACAACATGTATAAAAAGTATCATGTGAGCAAAATACTCATTTGCCTAATAATTCTGCACACAGTGTATCTACAATATGGAGACATATCATCAATATGGGGACCTGGACGGGAACATATCCACAATATGGGTACATATCCACAATATGGGGACATATCCACAATATGGGTACCTGGACGGGGACATATCTACAATATGGGGACATATCCACAATATGAGAACATATCCACAATATGCGGACCTGCATGGGGACATATCCACAATATGGGAACATATCTACAATATTGGGACATATCCACAATATGGGGACATATCCACAGTATAGGGACCTGGACGGGGACATATCCACAATATGGGGACATATTTACAATATTGGGACCTATCAACAATATGTGGACCTGGACAGGGACATATCTACAATAAGCGGACATATCCACAATATGGGGACCTGGATTGGGACATTTCCACAATATGGGGACATATATAAAATATTGGGACATATCCACAATATGGGGACATATCCATAATATGGGGACATATCTACAATATTGGGACATATCCACAATATGGGGACATATCCACAATATGGGGACATGGACATATCCACAATATGGGGACTTGTCCACAATATTGGGACATATCCACAATATGGGGACCTGGATGGGGACATATCCACAATATGGGGACACATCTACAATATTGGGACATATCCACAATATGAGGACATATCTACAATATTGGGACATATCCACAATATGGGGACCTGGACGGGGACATATCTACAATTTGGGGATATATCCACAATATGGGGATATATCTACAATATGGGGACATATCCACAATATTGGGACACATCCACAATATGGGGACCTGGACGGGGACATTTCCACAATATGGGGACATATCCACAATATGGAGACCTGGACGGGGACATATCCACAATATGGGGACATATCTACAATATTGGGACATATCCACAATATGGGAACCTGGGCGGGGACATATCCACAATATGGGGACATATCCACAATATGGGGACTTGGACGGGGATATATGTACAATATGGGAACATATCCACAATATTGGAACATATCCACAATATGCGGACCTGGATGGGGACATATCCACAATATGGGAACATATCTACAATATTGTGACATATTCACAATATTGTGACATATTCACAATATGGGGACATATCATCTACAATATTGGGACATATCAACAATATGAGGACATATCTACAATATAGGGACATATCTACAATATTGGGACACATCCACAATATGGGGACCTGGACGGGAACATATCCACAATATGGGTCCATATCCACAATATGGTTACATATCCACAATATGGGGACCTGGACGGGGACATATCTACAATATGGGGACATATCCACAAAATGGGAACATATCCACAATATGCAGACCTGCATGGGGACATATCCACAATATGGGGACATATCTACAATATTGGGACAAATCCACAATATGGGGACATATCCACAGTATGGGGACCTGGACGGGGACATATCCACAATATGGGGACATATCAACAAAATGGGGACCTGGACGGGGACATATCTACAATATGGGGACATATCCACTATATGGGGACATATCTACAATATGGGCACATATCCACTATATGGGGACATATCTACAATATGGGGACATGTCGACAATATGGGGACGTGGACGGGGACACATCCACAATATGGGGACCTGGACGGGGACATATCCACAATAAGCAGACATATCCACAGTATGGGGATCTGGATGGGGACATTCCACAATATGGGGACATATATACAATATTGGGACATATCCACAATATGGGGACATATCCACAATATGGGGACCTGGACGGAGACATATCCATAATATGGGAACATATCTACAATATTGGGACATATCCACAATATGGGGACAAAGCCACAATATGGGGACCTGGATGGAGACATATCCATAATATGGGGACATGTCCACAATATTGGGACATATCCACAATATGGGGACCTGGATGGGGACATATCTACAATATAGGGACCTGGACGGGGACATATCTACAATTTGGGGATATATCCACAATATGGGGATATATCTACAAAATGGAGACATATCCACAATATGGGGACATATCTACAATATTGGGACATATCCACAATATGGGGACCTGGGCGGGGACATATCCACAAAATGGGGACATATCCACAATATTGGGGCACATCCACAATATGTGGACCTGGACGGAGACATATCCACAATATGGGGACATATCCACAATATTAGGACTTGGACGGGGATATATGTGCAATATGGGGACATATTCACAATATTGGAACATATCCACAATATGCGGACCTGGATGGGGACATATCCACAATAAGGGGACATATCTACAATATTGGGACATTTCCACAATATGGGGACGTGGAAGGGGACATATCTACAATATATCGACATATCCACAATATGGGAACATATCCACAATATTGGGGGCCTGGATCGAGGCATATCCACAATATGGGGACATATCTACAATATGGGGACATTTCCACAATCCACAATATGGGGACGTGGACGGGGACATATCCACAATATGGGGACATATCTTCAATATGGGGAAATATCCACAGAATTGGGACATAGCCGCAATATGGGTACCTGGACGGGGACATATCCACAATATGGGGACATATCCACAATATGGGGACCTTGATCGGTACATATCCACGATATGGGGACCTGGACAGGAACATATCCACAATATGGGGACATATCTACAATATTGGGACATATCCACAATATGAAGACATATCCACAATATGGGGACCTGGACGGGGACATATCTACAAAATGGGGACATGTCTACAATATGGGGGCATATCCACAATATGGGGACTTGTATGGGAATACATCCACAATATGGGGACATATCTACAATTTGGGGACATATCCACAATATGGGGACCTGGACGGGGACATATCCACAATATGGGGACATATCTACAATATGGGGACATATCCACAATATTGGGACATATTCAGAATATAGGGACCTAGATGGGGACTTATCCACAATATGGGGACATATCTACAATATGGGGACATATCCACAATATAGGGACTTGGAAAGGGACAAATCTACAATATATCGACATATCCACAATATGGGAACATATCCACAATATGGGGACCTGGACGGGAACATATCCACAATATGGGGACATATCTACAATATGGGGATATATCCACAGTATTGGGACATAGCCGCAATATGGGGACCTGGACGGGGACATATCCACAATATGGGGACATATCCACAATATGGGGACCTTGATCGGTACATATCCACGATATGGGGACCTGGACAGGAACATATTCACAATATGGGGACATATCTACAATATTGGGACATATCCACAATATTGGGACATATCCACAATATAGGGACCTAGATGGGGACATATCCACAATATGGGGACATATCTACAATATTGGGACATATCCACAATATGAGGATATATCTACAATATTGGGACATATGCACAATATGGGGACATATCCACAATATGGGGACCTGGACGGGGACATATCTACAATTTGGGGATATATCCACAATATGGGGATATATCTACAATATGGGGACATATCCACAATATTGGGACATATCCACAATATGGGGACCTGGACGGGGACATTTCCACAATATGGGGACATATCCACAATATGGAGACCTGGATGGGGACATATCCACAATATGTGGACATATCTACAATATTGTGACATATTCACAATATGGGGACATATCATCTACAATATTGGGACATATCAACAATATGAGGACATATCTACAATATAGGGACATATCTACAATATTGGGACACATCCACAATATGGGGACCTGGACGGGAACATATCCACAATATGGGTCCATATCCACAATATGGTTACATATCCACAATATGGGGACCTGGACGGGGACATATCTACAATATGGGGACATATCCACAAAATGGGAACATATCCACAATATGCAGACCTGCATGGGGACATATCCACAATATGGGGACATATCTACAATATTGGGACAAATCCACAATATGGGGACATATCCACAGTATGGGGATGTGGACGGGGACATATCCACAATATGGGGACATATCAACAATATGGGGACCTGGACGGGGACATATCTACAATATGGGGACATATCCACTATATGGGGACATATCTACAATATGGGGACATATCCACTATATGGGGACATATCTACAATATGGGGACATGTCGACAATATGGGGACGTGGACGGGGACACATCCACAATATGGGGACCTGGACGGGGACATATCCACAATAAGCAGACATATCCACAGTATGGGGATCTGGATGGGGACATTCCACAGTATGGGGACATATATACAATATTGGGACATATCCACAATATGGGGGCATATCCACAATATGGGGACCTGGACGGAGACATATCCATAATATAGGAACATATCTACAATATTGGGACATATCCACAATATGGGAACAAAGCCACAATATTGGGACCTGGATGGAGACATATCCATAATATGGGGACATGTCCACAATATTGGGACATATCCACAATATGGGTCCATATCCACAATATGGTTACATATCCACAATATGGGGATCTGGACGGGGACATATCTACAATATGGGGACATATCCACAAAAAGGGAACATATCCACAATATGCAGACCTGCATGGGGACATATCCACAATATGGGGACATATCTACAATATTGGGACAAATCCACAATATGGGGACATATCCACAGTATGGGGACCTGGACGGGGACATATCCACAATATGGGGACATATCAACAATATGGGGACCTGGACGGGGACATATCTACAATATGGGGACATATCCACTATATGGGGACATATCTACAATATGGGGACATATCCACTATATGGGGACATATCTACAATATGGGGACATGTCGACAATATGGGGACGTGGACGGGGACACATCCACAATATGGGGACCTGGACGGGGACATATCCACAATAAGCAGACATATCCACAGTATGGGGATCTGGATGGGGACATTCCACAATATGGGGACATATATACAATATTGGGACATATCCACAATATGGGGACACATCCACAATATGGGGACCTGGACGGAGACATATCCATAATATGGGAACATATCTACAATATTGGGACATATCCACAATATGGGGACAAAGCCACAATATGGGGACCTGGATGGAGACATATCCATAATATGGGGACATGTCCACAATATTGGGACATATCCACAATATGGGGACCTGGATGGGGACATATCTACAATATAGGGACCTGGACAGGGACATATCTACAATTTGGGGATATATCCACAATATGGGGATATATCTACAAAATGGAGACATATCCACAATATGGGGACATATCTACAATATTGGGACATATCCACAATATGGGGACCTGGGCGGGGACATATCCACAAAATGGGGACATATCCACAATATTGGGACACATCCACAATATGTGGACCTGGACGGAGACATATCCACAATATGGGGACATATCCACAATATGAGGATTTGGACGGGGATATATGTGCAATATGGGGACATATCCACAATATTGGAACATATCCACAATATGCGGACCTGGATGGGGACATATCCACAATATGGGGACATATCTACAATATTGGGACATATCCACAATATGGGGACATATTCACAATATGGGGACATATCATCTACAATATTGGGACATATCCACAATATGAGGACATATCTACAATATGGGGACATATCCACAATATTGGGACACATCCACAATATGGGGACCTGGACGGGAAAATGTACACAATATGGGTACTTATCCACAATATGGGGACATATCCACAATATGGGGACCTGGATGGGGACATATCTACAATATGGGGACATATCCACAATATGGGAACATATCCACAATATGCAGACCTGCATGGGGACATATCCACAATATGGGGACATATCTACAATATTGGGACAAATCCACAATATGGGGACATATCCACAGTATGGGGACCTGGATGGGGAAATATCCACAATATGGGGACATATCTACAATATTAGAACATATCAACAATATGGGGACCTGGACAGTGACATATCTACAATATGGGGACATATCCACAATATGGGGACATATCTACAATATGGGGACATTTCCACAATATGGGGATGTGGACAGGGACATATCCACAATATGGGGACATATCTACAATATGGGGATATATCCACAATATTGGGACATAGCCACAATATGGGGACCTGGACGGGGACATATCCACAATATGGGGACATATCCACAATATGGGGACCAAGATCCGTACATATCCACGATATGGGGACCTGAACAGGAACATATCCACAATATGGGGACATATCTACAATATTGGGACATATCCACAATATGAAGACATATCCACAATATGCGGACCTGGACGGGGACATATCCACAATATGGGGACATATCTACAATATTGGGACATATCCACAATATGAGGACATATCTACAATATTGGGACATATGCACAATATGGGGACATATCCACAATATGGGGACCTGGACGGGGACATATCTACAATTTGGGGATATATCCACAATATGGGGATATATCTACAATATGGAGACATATCCACAATATTGGGACACATCCACAATATGGGGACCTGGACGGGGACATTTCCACAATATGGGGACATATCCACATTATGGAGACCTGGATGGGGACATATCCACAATATGGGGACATATCTACAATATTGGGACATATCCACAATATGGGAACCTGGGCGGGGACATATCCACAATATGGGGACATATCCACAATATGGGGACTTGGACGGGGATATATGTACAATATGGAACATATCCACAATATTGGAACATATCCACAATATGCGGACCTGGATGGGGACATATCCACAATATGGGGACATATCTACAATATTGTGACATATTCACAATATGGGGACATATCATCTACAATATTGGGACATATCAACAATATGAGGACATATCTACAATATAGGGACATATCTACCATATTGGGACACATCCACAATATGGGGACCTGGACGGGAACATATCCACAATATGGGTCCATATCCACAATATGGTTACATATCCACAATATGGGGACCTAGACGGGGACATATCTACAATATGGGGACATATCCACAAAATGGGAACATATCCACAATATGCAGACCTGCATGGGGACATATCCACAATATGGGGACATATCTACAATATTAGGACAAATCCACAATATGGGGACATATCCACAGTATGGGGACCTGGACGGGGACATATCCACAATATGGGGACATATCAACAATATGGGGACCTGGACGGGGACATATCTACAATATGGGGACATATCCACTATATGGGGACATATCTACAATATGGGGACATATCCACTATATGGGGACATATCTACAATATGGGGACATGTCGACAATATGGGGACGTGGACGGGGACACATCCACAATATGGGGACCTGGACGGGGACATATCCACAATAAGCAGACATATCCACAGTATGGGGATCTGGATGGGGACATTCCACAATATGGGGACATATATACAATATTGGGACATATCCACAATATGGGGACATATCCACAATATGGGGACCTGGATGGAGACATATCCATAATATGGGAACATATCTACAATATTGGGACATATCCACAATATGGGGACAAAGCCACAATATGGGGACCTGGATGGAGACATATCCATAATATGGGGACATGTCCACAATATTGGGACATATCCACAATATGGGGACCTGGATGGGGACATATCTACAATATAGGGACCTGGACGGGGACATATCTACAATTTGGGGATATATCCACAATATGGGGATATATCTACAAAATGGAGACATATCCACAATATGGGGTCATATCTACAATATTGGGACATATCCACAATATGGGGACCTGGGCGGGGACATATCCACAATATTGGGACACATCCACAATATGTGGACCTGGACGGAGACATATCCACAATATGGGGACATATCCACAATATGAGGACTTGGACGGGGATATATGTGCAATATGGGGACATATCCACAATATTGGAACATATCCACAATATGCGGACCTGGATGGGGACATATCCACAATATGGGGACATATCTACAATATTGGGACATATCCACAATATGGGGACATATTCACAATATGGGGACATATCATCTACAATATTGGGACATATCCACAATATGAGGACATATCTACAATATGGGGACATATCCACAATATTGGGACACATCCACAATATGGGGACCTGGACGGGAAAATATACACAATATGGGTACTTATCCACAATATGGGGACATATCCACAATATGGGGACCTGGATGGGGACATATCTACAATATGGGGACATATCCACAATATGGGGACATATCTACAATATTGGGACAAATCCACAATATGGGGACATGTCCACAGTATGGGGACCTGGATGTGGACATATCCACAATATGGGGACATATCTACAATATTAGAACATATCAACAATATGGGGACCTGGACGGGGACATATCTACAATATGGGGACATATCCACAATATGGGGACATATCTACAATATGGGGACATTTCCACAATATGGGGACGTGGACAGGGACATATCCACAATATGGGGACATATCTACAATATGGGGATATATCCACAATATTGGGACATAGCCACAATATGGGGACAGATCCACAATATGGGGACCTAGATCCGTACATATCCACGATATGGGGACCTGGACAGGAACATATCCACAATATGGGGACATATCTACAATATTGGGACATATCCACAATATGAAAACATATCCACAATATGGGGACCTGGACGGGGACATATCCACAATATGGGGACATATCTACAATATTGGGACATATCCAAAATATGAGGACATATCTACAATATAGGGATATATGCACAATATGGGGACATATCCATAATATGGGGACCTGGACGGGGACATATCCACAATATGGGGACAGATCCACAATATGGGGACCTAGATCCGTACATATCCACGATATGGGGACCTGGACAGGAACATATCCACAATATGGGGACATATCTACAATATTGGGACATATCCACAATATGAAAACATATCCACAATATGGGGACCTGGACGGGGACATATCCACAATATGGGGACATATCTACAATATTGGGACATATCCAAAATATGAGGACATATCTACAATATAGGGACATATGCACAATATGGGGACATATCCATAATATGGGGACCTGGACGGGGACATATCTACAATTTGGGGATATATCTACAATATGGGGATATATCTACAATATGGGGACATATCCACAATATTGGGACACATCCACAATATGGGGACCTGGACGGGGACATTTCCACAATATGGGGACATATCCACATTATGGAGACCTGGATGGGGACATATCCACAATATGGGGACATATCTACAATATTGGGACATATCCACAATATGGGAACCTGGGCGGGGACATATCCACAATATGGGGACATATCCACAATATGGGGACTTGGACGGGGATATATGTACAATATGGGAACATATCCACAATATTGGAACATATCCACAATATGCGGACCTGGATGGGGACATATCCACAATATGGGGACATATCTACAATATTGTGACATATTCACAATATTGTGACATATTCACAATATGGGGACATATCATCAACAATATTGGGACATATCAACAATATGAGGACATATCTACAATATAGGGACATATCTACAATATTGGGACACATCCACAATATGGGGACCTGGACGGGAACATATCCACAATATGGGTCCATATCCACAATATGGTTACATATCCACAATATGGGGACCTGGACGGGGACATATCTACAATATGGGGACATATCCACAAAATGGGAACATATCCACAATATGCAGACCTGCATGGGGACATATCCACAATATGGGGACATATCTACAATATTGGGACAAATCCACAATATGGGGACATATTCACAGTATGGGGACCTGGACGGGGACATATCCACAATATGGGGACATATCAACAATATGGGGACCTGGACGGGGACATATCTACAATATGGGGACATATCCACTATATGGGGACATATCTACAATATGGGGACATATCCACTATATGGGGACATATCTACAATATGGGGACATGTCGACAATATGGGGACGTGGACGGGGACACATCCACAATATGGGGACCTGGACGGGGACATATCCACAATAAGCAGACATATCCACAGTATGGGGATCTGGATGGGGACATTCCACAATATGGGGACATATATACAATATTGGGACATATCCACAATATGGGGACATATCCACAATATGGGGACGTGGACGGAGACATATCCATAATATGGGAACATATCTACAATATTGGGACATATCCACAATATGGGGACAAAGCCACAATATGGGGACCTGGATGGAGACATATCCATAATATGGGGACATGTCCACAATATTGGGACATATCCACAATATGAGGACCTGGATGGGGACATATCTACAATATAGGGACCTGAACGGGGACATATCTACAATTTGGGGATATATCCACAATATGGGGATATATCTACCAAATGGAGACATATCCACAATATGGGGACATATCTACAATATTGGGACATATCCACAATATGGGGACCTGGGCGGGGACATATCCACAAAATGGGGACATATCCACAATATTGGGACACATCCACAATATGTGGACCTGGACGGAGACATATCCACAATATGGGGACATATCCACAATATGAGGACTTGGACGGGGATATATGTGCAATATGGGGACATATCCACAATATTGGAACATATCCACAATATGCGGACCTGGATGGGGACATATCCACAATATGGGGACATATCTACAATATTGGGACATATCCACAATATGGGGACATATTCACAATATGGGGACATATCATCTACAATATTGGGACATATCCACAATATGAGGACATATCTACAATATGGGGACATATCCACAATATTGGGACGCATCCACAATATGGGGACCTGGACGGGAAAATATACACAATATGGGTACTTATCCACAATATGGGGACATATCCACAATATGGGGACCTGGATGGGGACATATCTACAATATGGGGACATATCCACAATATGGGAACATATCCACAATATGCGGACCTGCATGGGGACCTATTCACAATATGGGGACATATCTACAATATTGGGACAAATCCACAATATGGGGACATATCCACAGTATGGGGACCTGGATGGGGACATATCCACAATATGGGGTCATATCTACAATATTAGAACATATCAACAATATGGGGACCTGGACGGGGACATATCTACAATATGGGGACATATCCACAATATGGGGACATATCTACAATATGGGGACATTTCCACAATATGGGGACGTGGACAGGGACATATCCACAATATGGGGACATATCTACAATATGGGGATATATCCACAATATTGGGACATAGCCACAATATGGGGACCTGGACGGGGACATATCCACAATATGGGGACATATCCACAATATTGGGACATATCCACAATATGAAGACATATCCACAATATGGGGACCTGGACGGGGACATATCCACAATATGGGGACATATCTACAATATTGGGACATATCCACAATATTGGGACATATCCACAATATAGGGACCTAGATGGGGACATATCCACAATATGGGGACATATCTACAATATTGGGACATATCCACAATATAGGGACCTAGATGGGGACATATCCACAATATGGGGACATATCTATAATATGGGGACATATCCACAATATAGGGACCTGGAAGGGGACATATCTACAATATATCGACATATCCACAATATGGGAACATATCCACCATATTGGGGGCCTGGATCGAGGCATATCCACAATATGGGGACATATCTACAATATGGGGACATTTCCACAATATGGGGACGTGGACGGGGACATATCCACAATATGGGGACATATCTACAATATGGGGATATATCCACAGTATTGGGACATAGCCGCAATATGGGGACCTGGACGGGGACATATCCACAATATGGGGACATATCCACAATATGGGGACCTTGATCGGTATATATCCATGATATGGCGACCTGGACAGGAACATATCCACAATATGGGGACATATCTACAATATTGGGACATATCCACAATATGAAGACATATCCACAATATGGGGACCTGGACGGGGACATATCTACAAAATGGGGACATGTCTACAATATAGGGAATAATCCACAATATGGGGACTTGTATGGGAATACATCCACAATATGGGGACATATCTACAATTTGGGGACATATCCACAATATGGTGACCTGGACGGGGACATATCCACAATATGGGGATATATCTACAAAATGGGGACATATCCACAATATTGGGACATATCCACAATATAGGGACCTAGATGGGGACATATCCACAATATGGGGACATATCTACAATATGGGGACATATCCACAATATAGGGACCTGGAAGGGGACATATCTACAATATATCGACATATCCACAATATGGGAACATATCCACAATAATGGGGGCCTGGATCGAGGCATATCCACTATATGGGGACATATCTACAATATGGGGACATTTCCACAATATGGGGACGTGGACGGGGACATATCCACAATATGGGGACATATCTACAATATGGGGAAATATCCACAGAATTGGGACATAGCCGCAATATGGGTACCTGGACGGGGACATATCCACAATATGGGGACCTTGATCGGTACATATCCACGATATGGGGACCTGGACAGGAACATATCCACAATATGGGGACATATCTACAATATTGGGACATATCCACAATATGAAGACATATCCACAATATGGGGACCTGGACGGGGACATATCTACAAAATGGGGACATATCTACAATATGGGGGCATATCCACAATATGGGGACTTGTATGGGAATACATCCACAATATGGGGACATATCTACAATTTGGGGACATATCCACAATATGGGGACCTGGACGGGGACATATCCACAATATGGGGACATATCTACAATATTGGGACATATTCAGAATATAGGGACCTAGATGGGGACATATCCACAATATGGGGACATATCTACAATATGGGGACATATCCACAATATAGGGACCAGGAAAGGGACAAATCTACAATATATCGACATATCCACAATATGGGAACATATCCACAATATGGGGACCTGGACGGGAACATATCCACAATATGGGGACATATCTACAATATGGGGATATATCCACAGTATTGGGACATAGCCGCAATATGGGGACCTGTACGGGGACATATCCACAATATGGGGACATATCCACAATATGGGGACCTTGATCGGTACATATCCACGATATGGGGACCTGGACAGGAACATATTCACAATATGGGGACATATCTACAATATTGGGACATATCCACAATATGAAGACATATCCACAATATGGGGACCTGGACGGGGACATATCCACAATATGGGGACATATTTAAAATATTGGGACATATCCACAATATTGGGACATATCCACAATATAGGGACCTAGATGGGGACATATCCACAATATGGGGACATATCTACAATATTGGGACATATCCACAATATGAGGACATATCTACAATATTGGGACATATGCACAATATGGGGACATATCCACAATATGGGGACCTGGACGGGGACATATCTACAATTTGGGGATATATCCACAATATGGGGATATATCTACAATATGGGGACATATCCACAATATTGGGACACATCCACAATATGGGGACCTGGACGGGGACATTTCCACAATATGGGGACATATCCACAATATGGAGACCTGGATGGGGACATATCCACAATATGGGGACATATCTACAATATTGGGACATATCCACAATATGGGAACCTGGGCGGGGACATATTCACAATATGGGGACATATCCACAATATGGGGACTTGGACGGGGATATATGTACAATATGGGAACATATCCACAATATTGGAACATATCCACAATATGCGGACCTGGATGGGGACATATCCACAATATGGGGACATATCTACAATATTGTGACATATTCACAATATGGGGACATATCATCTACAATATTGGGACATATCAACAATATGAGGACTTATCTACAATATAGGGACATATCTACAATATTGGGACACATCCACAATATGGGGACCTGGACGGGAACATATCCACAATATGGGTCCATATCCACAATATGGTTACATATCCACAATATGGGGACCTGGACGGGGACATATCTACAATATGGGGACATATCCACAAAATGGGAACATATCCACAATATGCAGACCTGCATGGGGACATATCCACAATATGGGGACATATCTACAATATTGGGACAAATCCACAATATAGGGACATATCCACAGTATGGGGACCTGGACGGGGACATATCCACAATATGGGGACATATCAACAATATGGGGACCTGGACGGGGACATATCTACAATATGGGGACATATCCACTATATGGGGACATATCTACAATATGGAGACATATCCACTATATGGGGACATATCTACAATATGGGGACATGTCGACAATATGGGGACGTGGACGGGGACACTTCCACAATATGGGGACCTGGACGGGGACATATCCACAATAAGCAGACATATCCACAGTATGGGGATCTGGATGGGGACATTCCACAATATAGGGACATATATACAATATTGGGACATATCCACAATATGGGGACATATCCACAATATGGGGACCTGGACTGAGACATATCCATAATATGGGAACATATCTACAATATTGGGACATATCCACAATATGGGGACAAAGCCACAATATGGGGACCTGGATGGAGACATATCCATAATATGGGGACATGTCCACAATATTGGGACATATCCACAATATGGGGACCTGGATGGGGACATATCTACAATATAGGGACCTGGACGGGGACATATCTACAATTTGGGGATATATCCACAATATGGGGATATATCTACAAAATGGAGACATATCCACAATATGGGGACATATCTACAATATTGGGACATATCCACAATATGGGGACCTGGGCGGGGACATATCCACAAAATGGGGACATATCCACAATATTGGGACACATCCACAATATGTGGACCTGGACGGAGACATATCCACAATATGGGGACATATCCACAATATGAGGACTTGGACGGGGATATATGTGCAATATGGGGACATATCCACAATATTGGAACATATCCACAATATGCGGACCTGGATGGGGACATATCCACAATATGGGGACATATCTACAATATTGGGACATATCCACAATATGGGAACATATTCACAATATGGGGACATATCATCTACAATATTGGGACATATCCACAATATGAGGACATATCTACAATATGGGGACATATCCACAATATTGGGACACATCCACAATATGGGGACCTGGACGGGAAAATATACACAATATGGGTACTTATCCACAATATGGGGACATATCCACAATATGGGGACCTGGATGGGGACATATCTACAATATGGGGACATATCCACAATATGGGAACATATCCACAATATGCAGACCTGCATGGGGACATATCCACAATATGGGGACATATCTACAATATTGGGACAAATCCACAATATGGGGACATATCCACAGTATGGGGACCTGGATGGGGACATATCCACAATATGGGGACATATCTACAATATTAGAACATATCAACAATATGGGGACCTGGACGGGGACATATCTACAATATGGGGACATATCCACAATATGGGGACATATCTACAATATGGGGACATTTCCACAATATGGGGACGTGGACAGGGACATATCCACAATATGGGGACATATCTACAATATGGGGATATATCCACAATATTGGGACATAGCCACAATATGGGGACCTGGACGGGGACATATCCACAATATGGGGACATATCCACAATATGGGGACCTAGATCCGTACATATCCACGATATGGGGACCTGGACAGGAACATATCCACAATATGGGGACATATCTACAATATTGGGACATATCCACAATATGAAGACATATCCACAATATGGGGACCTGGACGGGGACATATCCACAATATGGGGACATATCTACAATATTGGGACATATCCACAATATTGGGACATATCCACAATATAGGGACCTAGATGGGGATATATCCACAATATGGGGACATATCTACAATATTGGGACATATCCACAATATAGGGACCTAGATGGGGACATATCCACAATATGGGGACATATCTACAATATGGGGACCTTGATCGGTACATATCCACGATATGGGGACCTGGACAGGAACATATCCACAATATGGGGACATATCTACAATATTGGGACATATCCACAATATGAAGACATATCCACAATATGGGGTCCTGGACGGGGACATATCTACAAATTGGGGACATGTCTACAATATAGGGACATATCCACAATATGGGGACTTGTATGGGAATACATCCACAATATGGGGACATATCTATAATTTGGGGACATATCCACAATATGGGGACCTGGATAGGGACATATCCACAATATGGGGACATATCTACAAAATGGGGACATATCCACAATATTGGGACATATCCACAATATAGGGACCTAGATGGGGACATATCCATAATATGGGGACATATCTACAATATGGGGATATATCCACAATATAGGGACCTGGTAGGGGACATATCTACAATATATCGACATATCCACAATATGGGAACATATCCACAATATTGGGGGCCTGGATCGAGGCATATCCACAATATGGGGACATATCTACAATATGGGGACATTTCCACAATATGGGGACGTGGACGGGGACATATCCACAATATGGGGACATATCCACAATATGGGGAAATATCCACAGTATTGGGGCATAGCCGCAATATGGGTACCTGGACGGGGACATATCCACAATATGGGGACATATCCACAATATGGGGACCTTGATCGGTACATATCCACGATATGGGGACCTGGACAGGAACATATCCACAATATGGGGACATATCTACAATATTGGGACATATCCACAATATGAAGACATATCCACAATATGGGGACCTGGACGGGGACATATCTACAAAATGGGGACATGTCTACAATATGGGGACATATCCACAATATGGGGACTTGTATGGGAATACATCCACAATATGGGGACATATCTACAATTTGGGGACATATCCACAATATGGGGACCTGGACGGGAACATATCCACAATATGGGGACATATCTACAATATGGGGACATATCCACAATATTGGGACATATACACAATATAGGGACCTAGATGGGGACATATCCACAATATGGGGACATATCTACAATATGGGGACATATCCACAATATAGGGACCTGGAAAGGGACAAATCTACAATATATCGACATATCCACAATATGGGAACATATCCACAATATGGGGACCTGGACGGGAACATATCCACAATATGGGGACATATCTTCAATTTGGGGATATATCCACAGTATTGGGACATAGCCGCAATATGGGGACCTGGACGGGGACATATCCACAATATGGGGACATATCCACAATATGGGGACCTTGATCGGTACATATCCACGATATGGGGACCTGGACAGGAACATATCCACAATATGGGGACATATCTACAATATTGGGACATATCCACAATATGAAGACATATCCACAATATGGGGACCTGAACGGGGACATATCTACAAAATGGGGACATGTCTACAATATGGGGACATATCCACAATATGGGGACTTGTATGGGAATACATCCACAATATGGGGACATATCTACAATTTGGGGACATATCCACAATATGGGGACCTGGACGGGGACATATCCACAATATGGGGACATACCTACAATATGGGGACATATCCACAATATTGGGACATATACACAATATAGGGACCTAGATGGGGACATATCCACAATATGGGGACATATCTACAATATGGGGACATATCCACAATATAGGGACCTGGAAAGGGACAAATCTACAATATATCGACATATCCACAATATGGGAACATATCCACAATATAGGGACCTGGACGGGGACATATCTACAAAATGGGGACATGTCTACAATATGGGGACATATCCACAATATGGGGACTTGTATGGGAATACATCCACAATATGGGGGCATATCTACAATTTGGGGACATATCCACAATATGGGGACCTGGACGGGGACATATCCACAATATGGGGACATATCTACAATATGGGGACATATCCACAATATTGGGACATATACACAATATAGGGACCTAGATGGTGACATATCCACAATATGGGGACATATCTACAATAATGGGACATATCCACAATATGGGGACCTGGACGGGGACATAGCTACAATATGGGGACTTATCTACAATATGGGGACCCAGATGGGGCCCATTACTCCAAAATGGGGACCAAGATTGGGCTCATTACTACAAGATTAGGAGCAGGATGGGACACATTACTACAAGATTAGGACCAGGATGGGCTCATTACTACAAGATGGGGACCAGGATGGGGCACATTACTACAAGATGGGGATCATGATGGGGCTCATTACTACAAGATGAGAGCCAGGATAGGGCATAACTATAAGATGGGGCACATTACTACAAGATTAGGACCAGGATGGTCTCATTACTACAAGATGGGGACCAGGATGGGGCATAACTATAAGATGGGGACGAGGATGGGGCACATTACTACAAGATTAGGACCAGGATAGGGCATATTACTAAAAGATTAGGACCGGGATTGGGCACATTATTACAAGCTTAGGACCAGGATGGGGCACATTACTACAAGATTAGGACTAGAATTGGGCATTACTACAAGATTAGGACTGGGATGGAACATATTACTAAAAGATTAGGACCAGGATAGGGCATTATTATAAAATGGGGACCAGGATGGGGCATTACTACAAGATGGGGAGCAGGATGGGGCACATTATTACAAGATGAGGACTAGGATGGGGTATTACTATAAAATAGGGACCAGGATGGGGCATTACTACAAGATGTTTGCCAGAATTACTTTATGGTGCTAATTGTAAGTCAATATTACTGTATGTGGCCAACTGGGGAAACAAAAAATGTAAAAATTTTAAAAAAAAAATTAAAAATAAAGCATGAAAAAATATTTTGGCACTAAAAATATATTTAAATTAAAGTAAGCACAAAAAAAGTGCACGTTTATTATTGCCACATAACGACCCAAGCTATTAAAAAAATAAAATAAACACGGCAAAAATGTTAAAAAGGTGTATACAAAAAAATGTTATCACTAAAAATATCCCTTTGACCTGCAACGAATGCAACCCCCCAAATTCAATTTTTTTCCATTTGCGACCCATATACCCAGCCGAGTTTGAGACCCCTGTGCTAGACTGTGCTGGAAGCTAAGGTGACATTCCTCCTGTTCGTATGATTCCAAAAACTATTTGGTGTATCACTGGGATGTATTGTATTCCCATAACTTCGTATTGAATTATACTTGTCTGACACAAAGGACATGCCGCATGGCTAGAGTCCACAGAGGGTCAGCTTCATAGCAGAAGGTAGGGGTTTTGTCACTCACTGGCCCTCAGCCCCCTCCCTTCTTCATTAGCTGCAGAAGTGTCCGATTACAGCTGTACTTTGTAAACCTCTATAATCCCCCTGCAAAACAGGGCACAATGATTGACATGGGATTATATCTACAATATTCTTCACCCTAAGTCACGCCCACCGCACTGGTCCACTGAGGCCAGGGAGATAAACATCCTACAGTAGGACTAAACCCCCCCTGAACATTTACTTCTCAACTCATTTTTCCCATCCTCGCTGAACATCAACAGCAGGTACACACCTAATAATCCAAATAGTACCCTTTTGTATCTATCTAAAACCAGCCTACGAATGGACCTTATCTCTTACAGGTCAACAACAGCTCTGGATCCCATATAAGTCTCTACACCCCCCCTCTTTTTGGACATATGTGAATTGACTACCTGAGATTATTTGCACTGTGTATACGTATTTATATAATTTTTATTTTTTAATATATGATTCAATAAATAGGATTGTATTTAACCTAATTTTCCTCCTTTGTGACCTCCCTGGCCTCAGTGGACCAGCGAGGTGGGCGTGACTTACTATATCTAACTCTCATATAAGGTTATGGTGCCTTTTACCACCCCCTGCAGGCCCACTGTGTGAACTTACCAGTGCCCCTATATACCTTCTTCCTAATATTCTTCACAGGTAGCCATTGCAGTCACTGCATATGCAATAACTGTATAGCAGAACCGCTTCTTTATAATGGGAACATTTTGTTACTGAAGCGCTCCTCTACGTCTCTTCAAAGGGGTATTGGGGTTTTCCAAAATTTGGGCAGCCCTTGCTGTCATTACATACGCTATAACACTATAGGAGACCTGCTCCCTAATAATGGGAACAACAAAGCATAGCCAGCTGATGGCTCTCTAACAATAGTGAGGAACAACTGCTGGCCCTTTAAGAATAATAAGGGCCACCTGATGGCCCTTTAAAAATAGGCTTTGTGACTTTCATTGTCCCTCCTTCATAAATGAAACAGGATGTGTCTGATCATGTCTCACACACAACATGGACATACAGTTAGGTCCATATATATTTGGACAGAGACAACATTTTTCTAATTTTGGTTCTAGACATTACCACAATGAATTTTAAACAAAATAATTCAGATGCAGTTGAAGTTCAGACTTTCAGCTTACATTTGAGGGTATCCACATTAAAATTGGATGAAGGGTTTAGGAGTTTCAGCTCCTTAACATGTGCCACCCTGTTTTTAAAGGGACCAAAAGTAATTGGACAGATTAAATAATTGTAAATAAAATGTTAATTTCTAGTACTTGGTTGAAAACCCTTTGTTGGCAATGACTGCCTGAAGTCTTGAACTCATGGACATCACCAGACGCTGTGTTTCCTCCTTTTGGATGCTCTGCCAGGCCTTCACTGCGGTGGTTTTCAGTTGCTGTTTGTTTGTGGGCCTTTCTGTCTGTAGTTTAGTCTTTAACAAGTGAAATGCATGCTCAATTTGGTTGAGATCAGGTGACTGACTTGGCCATTCAAGAATATTCCACTTCTTTGCTTTAATAAAATCCTGGGTTGCTTTGGCTTTATGTTTTGGGTCATTGTCCATCTGTAGTATGAAACGACGACCAATCAGTTTGGCTGCATTTGGCTGGATCTGAGCACACAGTATGGCTCTGAATACATCAGAATTTATTCGGCTGCTTCTGTCCTGTGTCACATCATCAAAAAAACATGAATGACCCAGTGCCACTGGCAGCCATGCATGCCCAAGCCATCACACTTCCTCCGCTGTGTTTTACAGATGATGTGGTATGCTTTGTATCATGAGCTGTACCATGCCTTTGCCATACTTTTCTCTTTCATCATTCTGGTAGAGGTTTATCTTGGTTTCATCGGTCCAAAGAATGTTCTTCCAGAACTGTGCTGGCTTTTTTAGATGTTTTTAGCAAAATCCAGTCTAGCCTTTTTATTCTTGATGCTTATGAGTGGCTTGCACCGTGCAATGAACCCTCTGCATTTACTTTTTGCAGTCATCTCTTTATGGTAGATTTGGATATTAATACACCTACTTCCTGGAGAGTGTTGTTCATATGGTTGGCTGTTGTGAAGGTGTTTCTCTTCACGATGGAGATTATTCTGCGATCATCCACCACTGTTGTCTTCCGTGGGCGCCCAGGTCTATTTGCATTGATGAGTTCACCAGTGCTTTCTTTCTTTCTCAGGATGTACCAAACTGTAGATTTTGCCACTCCTAATATTGTAGCAATTTCTCGGATGGGTTTTTTCTGTTTTTGCTGCTTAAGGATGGCTTGTTTCACCTGCATGGAGAGCTCCTTTGACCGCATGTTTACTTCACAGCAAAACCTTCCAAATGCAAGCACCACACCTCAAATCAACTCCAGGCCTTTTATCTGCTTAATTGAGAATGACATAACGAAGGGATTGCCCACACCTGTCCATGAAATAGCGTTGGAGTCAATTGTCCAATTACTTTTGGTCCCTTTAAAAACAGGGTGGCACATGTTAAGGAGCTGAAACTCCTAAACCCTTCATCCAATTTTAATGTGGATACCCTCAAATGAAAGCTGAAAGTCTGAACTTTAACTGCATCTGAATTGTTTTGTTTAAAATTCATTGTGGTAATGTCTAGAACCAAAATTAGAAAAATGTTGTCTCTGTCCAAATATATATGGACCTAACTGTATAAGGTAGAAAATGTTAAAATGACATTTACTGTAATGTATTTTTCACCATTGAAAGCAATGCAAAAGTGCAAAAACGCTATGTGTGAACATAGCCCAAGGTGTGGAGGATCTTTTATTTGGTTATTTATTTTGCCTTATATACAACATTCAAGTCTGGATACATACCCTGGAAAGGATGTTCCTTAACATTTTTTCCAGGAAAATCCATTTTGGTTCCATTTTTTTATGTTTTATTAAGAGTCCAATAAAATGGCGTAATACTCTGACAACATTGTTCACAGCAGTGACCTGGAAGTCAGAGATGCTACAAGGGGCCTTCCCCATGCTGTTCCCATGTCATTTTTTCCATCGATTTGGGCAATTTTTAGGCCCCCTGCAGACCTCCAGAAAAATGCTTGAGTTTCCCATAGACTTACATTGGTCTTGTTGCTCGGGTTGAGCACCCGAGCATCCCAATTTGCTCGACCCGAGCAATGACCACCCGAGCATTTTAGTGCTCGCTCATCACTAACTGTTATGTATTATCTATTTCTGTTTCTCCTTTTTTCACATGAATTGTCCATTTTCTTTGGATTTTCCACTCTTTCTACCCACCTTTAGGTGTGTCTTGCTGACATTATATTGATTCTTCACTAAGAGTCCGGGAATCCCGGTCGGATTGGTGTGCGCATGCGTATTTCCTCACCTTACGTCTTTGTCCGCATCTCTACGTCTCCATGCAGCTGCACGCATGTCCGGGAGCCATAGGGGCGTGTCCCCGCTCGCGGACATGCACGCTGACTGTTTGACATCAGGACTGGATGGGTAATGCGTGCAACGATCTGTGCATGCGCCATGAATCCAATCCGATTGGTGGATTGAGAGATATGTCATTAGGTTCATAGGGTATAAGGTCCTGCAAAGGTCCTTTTGTTCACATAAATTCCCCTTTAGAAGGCCATGCATTAAAGAGTGAAATGGTCATTGAGGTTGCACTTGATCAGTGAGGGACTGTCCAGGCTCATGGGTAAGATCTGGCCATTATGATTTAGCCCCTTCTTTAGAATCTAGAATGTTTAATTCTTTGAGAAATTTAACATACTTAAATACCATAGGGATACATATATAGAGGGAATTTTTCTCTTTTCCCTTTTTTCCTCCGCATTTACCTTACCTTCTGCCCTTAGCACAGGACTTCCCTCTCTTCCTTTTCAATTTGTTCTCACATTTTTTGTATGGTTATTTGTTGCCTATATGTCTTTTCTTTCTGTATAATCTTAATGTGATTGTTTTATTGGTACAAAAAAGTCTGAAAATAAAGTATTTTTAGCCTTCCCTACCCTGTCTAATCAACCATTGTAATTTTTGCAAGTTTTTAATGGACGAAAAATAAAAAAAGAATTATTTTACCAGACGCTGGAACAACAATCCCTTTTTTTTTGCCCCATATAATGCCCCATGCCTCCTGGGCCCCCATATGCCTCATGCAGGTGCCCCATATTATGCTCCATGCCTCCATACATAAAAAAATATAAAAAAATCAAATACTTACCTCACCTCTCCTCACCTGCAGCCGCTGTTCTGGACTCCTCAGAATTGTGTCGCCGTCTTCCCGCTCTGCACTGTGACTGCTCAGCAGAGGGCGCAGTCGAAAGATGTCATCATGCCCTCTGACATGAGACGTCACAGTACAGCAGCCGTGGAAGATACAGGACATGCTGCGGAGGTACGGGGAGAGTTAAGCATTGTGCCGGCGCCCTGAGCAAGCAGGGGGGGATTGCGGGCACGGGCACCACTCTCCTCCGCTCACGGGTCCCATAGCATGCCGAGATGCCCGATGGCGAGTGGGCCCCCCCCGCCTGCTCAGGGCCCAGGTACTTGCCCGGGTGCACCGGTTGCTGACGCATATACTATAGTATGTGTGAGGGTAATAGGTCCTCTTTAAGCTCATTTTATTAATGGGAATTGCACAAATAAAGACAGGAATCTATATAAATAAATTAAATTACTGAATCAGTACTAGTCATTAGAGATGAGCGTTGTTCTACTCGAACTGTTCACCAATCTCAAATTCGAGCTGTTTTGGGCGGTGTTCGAGCCGTTCGGCGAACACGAACAATTTGAGAAAAATTCGGCTGTTCGAGGTTATGTTCGATAACTGTTCGTGCACCAAAATCATAACTGGATTTTTTCTCAGTAATGATGAAAATTAATGTTAATACGCAGTTTGAGTGTACAGCGGGGTGGGGGGAGGGGCAGGGGATGGATCTCTGCAGGAACAATGAAGATCTCAATTTTTTTTTCTCTTTCCCGCATTTACAGTGGGGAGGTGCAATCTGTCAGCCTATCAGCAGCGCACACACGGAGCGAAGTGCTTTTTTTCACACAAGCAAGGGCATGTGTCATTGGCAGTGTATGTCACATGTCCTTGCCCTATAAGACCAAGCCATTTTCCCCGTCGCCACCATTTTCTCACTGCTGCAGCTGCGTGTTAGACGGCACCGCTGTTGCTGTGTGCGCTATACCTTGTTAATTTCAAGCCAATTTTCGCACAAATATACAGATAGCTTGGGAGTAGGGAATAGTTGTGATTGCAGTCCTTTTAAGGACTAGGTTACAGCATTTCCTACGACTTTTATCAGGCAGGTCTGTGCTCTTAAATAGATAGGTTGTGGGAGTAAAGACTAATTGTAATTGGAGTCCTTTTCAGGACTAGGTTACATCAGTTCCTATCAGTTTTTGCCAGGCAGGTCTGTGCCAGTGCTGTGCAAGTTTTTTTCACAGCATTTGGCTGAATCTAGCAAAGCTAATCCTTTTTGGCCTATTGCAGAGTGTGTTAGTCAGTGGAGTAGCCTATCTGTGTTGCAAGATATACCACCTGTGTATAGAATACCAATTTTTTTACTGCACCTAGTGAAGTAAAATCTTTTGGGCATAGCATCATTCTATTAGTCCATCTATACTGACCTCCATCAGGTTGCAAACTGAATCTAATTTTTTTCTGCATCTAGCTCTGAAAAAATATTGGGCTTCTAGCTGTGTGTGGGTCTTGTTCTATTAATCCATCTATACTGACCTCCATCAGGTTGCAAGCTGAATATAATTTTTTTCTGCATCTAGCTCTGAAAAAATATTGGGCTTCTAGCTGTGTGTGGGTCTTGTTCTATTAATCCATCTATACTGACCTCCATCAGGTTGCAAACTGAATATAATTTTTTTCTGCATCTACCTCTGAAAAAATATTGGGCTTCTAGCTGTGTGTGGGTCTTGTTCTATTAATCCATCTATACTGACCTCCATCAGGTTGCAAACTGAATATAATTTTTTTCTGCATCTAGCTCTGAAAAAATATTTGGCCTTCTAGCAGTGTGTCGGACTTTCTCTATTAGTCCATCTATACTGACCTCCATCAGGTTCCAAATTAAAAATAATTTTTATCTGCATCTACAGTACCTCTGAAAAAATATTTGGGCTTCTAGCTGTGTGTGGGACTTGTTGTATTAGTCCATCTATACTGACCTCTATCAGGTTGCAAACTGAATATATTTTTTTCTGCATCTACCTCTGAAAAAATATTGGGCTTCTAGCTGTGTGTGGGACTTGTTGTATTAGTCCATCTATACTGACCTCCATCAGGTTGCAAACTGAATATATTTTTTTCTGCATCTACCTCTGAAAAAATATTGGGCTTCTAGCTGTGTGTGGGTCTTGTTCTATTAATCCATCTATAAAGACCTCCATCAGGTTGCAAACTGAATATAATTTTTTTCTGCATCTAGCTCTGAAAAAATATTTGGCCTTCTAGTAGTGTGTGGGACTTTCTCTGTTAGTCCATCTATACTGACCTCCATCAGGTTGCAAACTGAATATATTTTTTTCTGCATCTACCTCTGAAAAAATATTGGGCTTCTAGCTGTGTGTGGGACTTGTTGTATTAGTCCATCGATACTGACCTCCATCAGGTTGCAAATTGAATATAATTTTTTTCTGCATCTAACCCAGCCAATAGTTTTGGCCTAATACCACAGTTTGGCCACTCAGCTCTGCTCGGTTCCCATCCATTGTTTTTTTGTGCAAACAACTCCAGAGTTGTGAATTAGTTAACCACCAAAATGAGTGGAAAAAGGCCTGCTGCTGGTGGAAAGGGGAATAGGCGTGTTGGGAAGGGGAAAAAAGGTTGTGTCCGTGGGGTAGGTGTTAAAGCAACAGTAACATCTGCAGAAGAAAGACCATCTTCCAGCCAAACTAAAATGTCTACTTCTTTTAGCGGACAATGTGATAAGATCCCTTTCTTACGGCCACGCCAATCGCTACAAATTCCAGATGAGGCACAAAAACAGCAGGTGCTTCAATGGATATCAAGTGCTCCTTTAAGTGGGCTCTCCTCCACATCAACTTCAACATCACAAATACTCCAGTCCTCAAAGGTGTCACCCAAATCGCACTTGCTTCCTCACAGCTCCCAAATCTCCAGCTGCCCGTCTGAGTATGAGGTAGAACAGATGGTTGAGTCTGCAGAGCTGTTTACTCATACTATAGCCTGGGAATCAGAGGTCGACTCCAGCGCTTCTGTGAATCCAGACGAGGAAATGATCTGCACTGATGCCCAGAATCTTTATGAGTCGGATCCAGGACCAGACGCAGAAGGTTCTGACCATAATGTAGACCCTCATTCCCAAACTGTAACTCCTGTTGGTGGAGACAATGAGGAAGACGATGATAAGACTCAAATACCTGATTGGAGCGACAACTTTAGTTTTTTGTCAGGGCAGGAACAGGTTGGCTCTGAGGACGATGGGTGTGATAACACACAGGGTGATGATGATGAGGTCGGAGATCCCACTTACTGTCAACCCACAGTCAGCCAAGAGATGAGGTCAGCAGAGGAGGTGGAGGAAGATGCTAGTGACGACGAGGTCAGGTTGCGCCTTCCTGGACAGAGACGTAGTACTGGAAGCACGTCAACAACTGCATCCTCAAACACAACTCTGCCTCTCACCACAAGTCGTGGTGGCTCTTCAGGTCGCATGGGTGCTAAGCCTTGCATAGCCTGGGCATTTTTTCAGATCGATAAAGATGACCCAACTCGTGTTATCTGTAACATTTGTCAGCAAAAGCTAAGTAGAGGCCAAAAAATACATAGTTTGAGTACTTCATGCATGAACCGGCACATGGACATGAAGCATAAGTTGCAGTGGGAAGCTCAGTGTGCTACAATGCGGCCTAGCCGGCCAGGCCAACCACCGTCTGCCATATCTTGTGCATCCGCGGCCTCTTCATCCTCTGTGACTGGGGGGACAGCAGTCACACCTGTTTTGGGGCGCAGACCTGCCACCTCTTTACCCGCAACAGCCAGCGTGATTGGCAGGTCATCATTTTCTTTGGAGGTGGTAACACCAGCTGGTCTTGAGCGCTGTCTGACATCGATAGCACCACCTTTGGATCAAGGCAACCTAACATGTCCGCCTGCATCTTCCTCAGAGACCAGCAGTTTGCCGGGGACACCCTTATCAAACCCGTCTAAGCACAATAGCCAGCCCTCGGTCCCTCAGATGTGGACAAGTAAAAGACCATTTCCTCCTAGCCATGAGAAAGCTAAGAGGTTGAATTTCACCATCTGCAAGCTCTTGGCTACAGAAATGCTGCCTTTCCGCCTGGTGGACACAGAGGATTTTCGAGACCTTATGTCCGTCGCAGTGCCCCAGTACCAGATGCCCAGTCGACACTACTTCTCAAAGAAAGGTGTGCCTGCGCTCCACCAGCATGTCGCACACAACATCACTAGTGTTGAGCCACCCCCGTAGTGTTCGAGTTCGGTTCGGTTCGTCGAACACCCGTGTGTTCGCCGAACTGTTCGTCGAACTGTTCGTCGAACACCTTCGAACACCGTTAAAACCAATGGCAGGCAAACAAAAACACATAGAAACACATAGAAAACACCTTCAAAGGTGTCCAAAAGCTGACAAACTGCTCAGAAGACACAACTAACACATGGAAAAGTGACAAGTACATATAGTCATGCGAAAAGAAAAGAGGTGGAGGAGTAAAAGGAGGGGGAGACACAGATATAGGCATGTCATGCCCTTCTAAAATCCAAAAAGTGAGAAGCCGAGACGGCCAGTCCGCTCCTGCCCGTGCCACCTCCGTGTCGCCGGGTTTGTGCCAGAGCCGCGGTGAACCCTGACGGCCAGCCCCCCTCTCCCAATACTGGTGCCTGTCCGCTGGTGGGTCGAGAGAGCCCCCCTGTGGTGGAGGCAGCTCTAAGCTTTTTAATTTAAATTGTCTCTCTAATTTGAATGAATACACTTTAAATCCATTTACAAGGATCTATTGGAGGGCAAGTCTCATGCCAGCAGCCGCGTAATTCCAGCTCCAGTAGCGTCCACTAAAGCTATAGTTAAAAAGCTTTTATAAGGATCGAGCTCGGCTGTCCACCGCAAGGCATCCTAGTGCCAGTCCCAGCCCCTATGCCTTGGGGTGCCTCCTGATGCTCTTCACTAAGTATCCCGTGGTCCCGAAGCATTTCCTTTGAAAAAATTAAGTGTCCAAACTACAGGTGGTGTAGCTTGCTTAACAGCCGGGATAATCCGCTGACTAGCAGACACTGCTACTAGGCACAAAGTATTTCCTGGGCTAGATGCAGTTAAAAATTTGTAAGTAGATACTCTCGTTGGATGCTGAGAAAGCATTCCATAGAGTCTCCTGGCACGCCATATATGATTCTCTTAAAAAGCTTGGGGTAGGGGTCTAGGGGACCCTTTTATAGCCAAAATCACGGCCCTGTATCACAATACGTCACCTAGGCTGAAGATAAATGGAACTGTAGCACCGAGGGCTCGGTTGCTACAGACGTATTGCACCTCACCCAGAGGTGTGATATCTCACTCTCAGATAAGGATGGAGTGTGGATCAGGACCCGACACCTGCATGCATTACACCACATTGCCGTGGGGCAGGGCGACCAATATGCCCCTGAGATGGGCACGACAGTCCCTGTCCCTGGCTGGAGTGGGGGGAGGGAACACTGAGGAAGGGGAACCCTGCAGTGCAGGAGCAGGGAGGAAGCAGTTCCTGGGTGCATTCAGAAGGGAGTATAAAAGGTGGGCACCATCTTAGTTCAGTGCAGAGAAGTCTGAGCAGAAGTGGCAGGGAGCAGGGGCTCTGCATGAGCTCTGCTCCGGAGGCGGGCCTAGTAACAGAGGCCCAGGCCTGCAAGAGGGAGAAGGAAGGAAGAGGAGCGGAGAAGGCTCCAGGAACGAGGAATGAAGGGATCCCAGGGGTGCGGACGGGCGAGTCGCCACCGCACGCCCGAATCCACCTGCGTGGAGGGGTCAGGCCAAAGGGGGAGACCGGTCCCCGAACTAGTGGAGGCAGGAAACGACCCTCAGCTAGAAACCGGAGGCTCTGACATTTTATGTGGCACAGCCCCTTGCTCCACCCGCTAGGAAGGCACCACATAGGGTCAGGGAAACTGGCGCCAAGTTTACCAAGAGGAGGCCTGAGGCAGCCGGACAGAAGTGTTGGTAAGAAAGGCCAGACAAAGGACACACAAAGGGGGTCCTGTGAAGCGCTCCAAAGTTATCTGGGAGTTGTCTGAGCCCCTCACCTGGTGAGCACAGTACGACGTGGGCAGCCGTTACCTGCAGACGTGGTCTGGATAATAAGAACTGTGAGTAAAGGCCCTGAACTGCATCACTGACTCCGTGTCGTTACTGCTGCTGCCCTGCACCATCACCCCCATCCTCCGCATACACTGCCCTGAGGCTATACTCCTCCCGTGGGGAGTTATGCTACGCTCTGCTGCACCCACAACACCAGCCTTAGCGGTCTGCCCTGTAGCGGCGGTTCACTCTGACCGCAATCCACGGGTGGCGTAGTCGGACATTTAAACATCAAAACCACATAAATAGTTCCGCCACTGGTTTGACCGCCCTGAGCCACGGAACCGGATCGCCGCCACGAAGACTACAACCACCAGCATCCACCAAAAAGGGTCCGGCTCCGGGTGTCCCAAGGCCCAGGGGGTGCGTCAGAACATTTTCATCACCTTTCACAATCACCAATGGGACAAGGCAGGGATGTCCTCTGTCCCCTCTCTTATACATCCTAGTGACGGAGCACCTGCTCTCATCAATTCGCCATAACCCCAATATTAGGTGGATTGAGGTGGGAGGCACCGAGTACAAGTGCTCTCTATTTGCTGATGATGTCCTAGTATATATCACTCAATCACATATATCCATCCCTGCTGTTATGGCTGAAATAGATCACTTTGTTACATGGTAAAATTTTAAAATCAATGCAGCGAAGTCTGAGGCCCTCGATGTCTCCCTCCCTAAATCCATATAGGATTCCATCCAGTCCAACTTTCCCTTTGCCTGGCCCTCACAGGGTATCAAATACTTAGGAATTCCTATTCATAGAGACCTCTCCCATCTATGTTATCTTAATTTTGGGCCCTTTATTGAACAATTCCATACAGACCACGGTTGGCAAGTTAGAACTGTAAGATTCACTACGTGAACCACTGGTGTTTTGTGGAAAAGCACATGTACACCGCGTTCCAAATTATTATGCAAAAAGTGTTTAGGAGTGATAAGGGAAGAATTTATTTGTTTGTCAGTTAAACTCATTGATGGTGATGTGTGTCAGGGCTCTTTATATCACTGTAAGCAATTGCAGACACCTGTGCTAATTAGTTTGGCAGGTGTGTCCAATGAAAGGCAAGACTACTTAAGAAGGCTCTCTCACATTATTAAGCAGCCTACATTTTCTGCCAAAATGGGAAAGAAAAAGGATGTGTCTGCTGCTGAGAAGCAACAAATTGTGGAGTGTTTAGGTCAAGGCATGACTACAATCAACATTGTGCGATGATCAGGATGAAGTGTCTTGGCAATCAAGAAGTATGTAGCTGATTCACAGTACACACGTGTGCGTGCTGATAAGGGCAAATTGAGGACTCTTTCCTACAGGTAATTACGTCAGGTTGAAAGAGCAGCGGCAAAAAAGCCTTTTCATAGCAGCAGACAAGTTTTTGAAGCTGCTTGTGCCTCCAACGTCCCCCGAACAACAAGATGCAGGGTCCTTCAGAGGTTTGCAGCTGTGCATACGCCATCCTGTCGACCTCCTCTATCCACTTCACACAAGCAGAAACGGCTCCAGTGGGCCAAACATTACATGAAGACTGATTTCAAAACTGTTTTGTTCACGGATGAGTGCCGTGCAGCGCTCGATGGTCCAGATGAATGGAGTGGAGGATGGCTGGTTGATGGACACCCCACGCAAACACGGCTACAGTGCCAACAAGGAGGAGGTGGAGTAATGTTTTGGGCTGGAATCATGGGGAGAGAGATTGTCGGCCCCTTTAGGATCCCTGAAGGCGCTAAAGATGAACTCCATAATGTATGTGGATTTTCTCAAACAGCACTTCCTGCCATGGTTCAAGAAGAAGAACCGTGTATTTCACAGCAAGATCATTTTTCTGCATGATAATGCACCATCTCATGCTGCACATAAAACATCTGCATCTCTGGCTGATATGGGCATAAAAGGGGACAAACTTATGGTGTGACCCCCATGCTCCCCTGACCTCTACCCCATTCAGAACCTTTGGAGCATCATTAAAAGGAGTGTCTATTATGGCGGGAGGCAGTTCACATCTAAGCAACAGCTCTGGGAGGGTATTCTGTCCTCATGCAAAACAATTGAAGCAGAAACCATCCAAAACCTGACAAATTCAATGGACGAGAGAGTTCAGAAGCTCCTTTCGAACAAGGGGTCCTATGTGAAAATGTAACATCACCTAGAATAAAGTTTTGAGTTGAAAACTGTTTGATTTCAGTTTCTAACAACCTGCTAATGCTTATAATTTCAAAAATGACCATTTTTTTGGTCTTTATTAAAATGAAAAGGTTGATCGAAAAGTTTGGGGGATCTAAGAGTGTGGCAACCCAGTAGTCATGATTACTTCGAATTCTGACAATATGAGGGTCATGCTGCAGGTAGTGCAGCAAGAAGGCACTTATGTGTCTTGCGCATCTCGGAGCCCCAAAATTATTTTCCGGGCTAGATGCAGCTAAAAATTATTTTTAATTTTAAATCTGGTGAAGCTTATTATAGATGGCCTAATAGGATCAGTGCTGCACACTGCTACAAAGCCCAAATTATTTTCCAGTCAAGATACAGATAAACATGATTAGTAATTTGAAAGCTTAAAACGGTTGGTAGGGTGATTTTAACCAATCATCAAGCTTTTACTCTCCCCAGGATGACACAGGGGTAGAAAAGTCATTTCGGATCCATGATTTGTTCATCTTTATGAACGTGAGTCTGTCTACATTATCAGTGGAGAGCCGCGTGCGCTTATCTGTCAGCACACCACCAGCAGCGCTGAACACACGTTCAGACAGAACGCTGGCTGCGGGGCATGACAAGATCTCCAAGGCGTAAGTGGCTAGCTCCGGCCATTTATCCAGATTGGAAGCCCAAAAAGAGCAAGGGTCCAGTGACACAGTCGTGGCTTCAATGTTTACTTGGAGATACTCCTGTACCATCGTCTCTAGGCGTTGACTATGTGTCAGACTTCTTGTCTCCTGTGGCCTTGCAAAGGATGGGCTAAAAAAGTGGTGAAATGATTCCGCAAAATTGATGTTACCAGCAGATACTGTGGTTCTGTTACGGTTTGAGTGCTGAACACTTGACGGTCCCACGGTTGGCAAGTTGGAACTGTGAGATTCACTACGTGCACCACTGGTATTTTGTGGAAAAGCACATGTAAGATTCTGCAACAGTCTCTGCTGATACTCCTGCATGCGTGCATCCCTTTCTATGGCAGGAATAATTTCTGCAAATTTACTTTTGTACCGGGGATCTAACAGTGTGGCAACCCAGTAGTCAGGATTATTTCTAATTCTCACAATTCGAGGGTCATGTTGCAGGTAGTGCAGCAAGAAGGCACTCATGTGTGTTGCGCATCCAGGAGCACCAAGTCCCTGTTGTGTTGGTGGCGAGGTAACAATCATCCTTCCTTCCTCTGTCCTCTACCCCCAACCTCGCACAACAGAAATGTGATCAAGGTCTCCCTCATCTGATGAGTCTTCCATCAGTTCGTCCTCCACTTCTTCCTGGGCTCCTGCACCTTCCTCACTAGTTTGGCTGCTACCATGCGCCCTGGTAAAATCATCTCCCCCACCCTCACATGCCTGCCGCCCTGGTGCTGCCGACCGTCTGGACCTTGCAGATGTTAGCCCTTCCGCATACAACTCCTCCTCCTCTACTTCCTCCACCTCCTCTTGTGCCACCACCTGACTCCGAATTCTGTTTAACATGTGCTCCAGCATGTAAATCACCGGAATAGTCATGCTGATAATGGCATCGTCAGCACTAAACATCTTCGTCGCCATTTCAAAACTGTGCAGAAGGGTGCATAGGTCCCTGATCTGAGACCACTCCTCCAGCGTGATTTGCCCCACCTCTGAATCTCGTTGGCCCAGGCTATACGTCAGAACGTATTGCACCAGGGCTTGTCGGTGCTGCCACAGTCGCTGCAACATGTGCAGAGTTGAATTCCACCGGGTAGGCACATCGCATTTTAGCCGGTGAAGTGGCAGGCCCAACGACTTCTGTAGAGATGTAAGTCGCTGAGCTGCGGGATGCGAACGGCGGAAGTGAGCACACAGCGACCGTGCCCTCTGCAGAAGGCCATCTAGTCTGGGATAGTGGGCTAAAAATTGCTGGACAACCAGGTTCAACACGTGAGCCATACAAGGCACGTGTGTGACATTGCCCCGGCGAAGGGCCGCACCCAGGTTTGCAGCATTGTCACACACGGCCTTCCCTGGTTTCAGGTCCAGTGGAGACAACCATTCATGAAATTGGTTCTCCAGAGCTGACCACAACTCCTCAGCTGTGTGACTCACATTTCCCAGACATTTCAATGTAAAAACCGCCTGATGACGTTGAGCCCTACTGCCAGCATAGTAAGGAGGTGTGCAGGATCCCTTCTGCGCAGTTAGAAAGCTTGTGGCATGACCAGACAGGCTTTGGGTGCAGGTGGAAGACCGAGAGGAGGTTGAGGAGGCAGAAGCAGTGGAGGAAAAATGACATAAAGAGGATTGACGCACAACTCGTGGGGACGGCAAGACTTGGACAGCAGCCCCTTGTCCTGCTGTCACCATAGTTACCCAGTGCCCAGTCAGCGACATGTAACGCCCCTGTCCATGCCTACTCGTCCAAGTGTCTGTGGTGAAATGCACCCTGTCACACACAAAGTTTCTCAAAGAAGCGGTGATGTTGTGTGCGACATGCTGGTGGAGCGCAGGCACACCTTTCTTTGAGAAGTAGTGCCGACTGGGCATCTGGTACTGGGGCACTGCGACGGACATAAGGTCTCGAAAATCCTCTGTGTCCACCAGGCGGAAAGGCAGCATTTCTGTAGCCAAGAGCTTGCAGATGGTGAAATTCAACCTCTTAGCTTTCTCATGGCTAGGAGGAAATGGTCTTTTACTTGTCCACATCTGAGGGACTGAGGGCTGGCTATTGTGCTTAGACGGGGTTGATAAGGGTGTCCCCGGCAAACTGCCGGTCTGTGAGGAAGATGCAGGCGGACATGTTAGGTTGCCTTGATCCAAAGGTGGTGCTATCGATGTCGGACAGCGCTCAAGACCAGCTGGTGTTACCACCTCCAAAGAAAATGATGACCTGCCAATCACGCTGGCTGTTGCGGGTAAAGAGGTGGCAGGTCTGCGCCCCAAAACAGGTGTGACTGCTGTCCCCCCAGTCACAGAGGATGAAGAGTCCGCGGATGCACAAGATATGGCAGACGGTGGTTGGCCCGGCCGGCTAGACCGCATTGTAGCACACTGAGCTTCCCACTGCAACTTATGCTTCATGTCCATGTGCCGGTTCATGCATGAAGTACTCAAACTATGTATTTTTTGGCCTCTACTTAGCTTTTGCTGACAAATGTTACAGATAACACGAGTTGGGTCATCTTTATCGATCTGAAAAAATGCCCAGGCTATGCAAGGCTTAGCACCCATGCGACCTGAAGAGCCACCACGACTTGTGGTGAGAGGCAGAGTTGTGTTTGAGGATGCAGTTGTTGACGTGCTTCCAGTACTACGTCTCTGTCCAGGAAGGCGCAACCTGACCTCGTCGTCACTAGCATCTTCCTCCACCTCCTCTGCTGACCTCATCTCTTGGCTGACTGTGGGTTGACAGTAAGTGGGATCTCCGACCTCATCATCATCACCCTGTGCGTTATCACACCCGTCGTCCTCAGAGCCAACCTGTTCCTGCCCTGACAAAAAACTAAAGTTGTAGCTCCAATCAGGTATTTGAGTCTTATCATCGTCTTCCTCATTGTCTCCACCAACAGGAGTTACAGTTTGGGAATGAGGGTCTACATTATGGTCAGAACCTTCTGCGTCTGGTCCTGGATCCGACTCATAAAGATTCTGGGCATCAGTGCAGATCATTTCCTCGTCTGGATTCACAGAAGCGCTGGAGTCGACCTCTGATTCCCAGGCTATAGTATGAGTAAACAGCTCTGCAGACTCAACCATCTGTTCTACCTCATACTCAGACGGGCAGCTGGAGATTTGGGAGCTGTGAGGAAGCAAGTGCGATTTGGGTGACACCTTTGAGGACTGGAGTATTTGTGATGTTGAAGTTGATGTGGAGGAGAGCCCACTTAAAGGAGCACTTGATATCCGTTGAAGCACCTGCTGTTTTTGTGCCTCATCTGGAATTTGTAGCGATTGGCGTGGCCGTAAGAAAGGGATCTTATCACATTGTCCGCTAAAAGAAGTAGACATTTTAGTTTGGCTGGAAGATGGTCTTTCTTCTGCACCTACCCCACGGACACAACCTTTTTTCCCCTTCCCAACACGCCTATTCCCCTTTCCACCAGCAGCAGGCCTTTTTCCACTCATTTTGGTGGTTAACTAATTCACAACTCTGGAGTTGTTTGCACAAAAAAACAATGGATGGTAACCGAGCAGAGCTGAGTGGCCAAACTGTGGTATTAGGCCAAAACTATTGGCTGGGTTAGATGCAGAAAAAAATTATTTTTAATTTGCAACCTGATGGAGGTCAGTATAGATGGACTAATAGACCAAGTCACACACACCGCTAGAAGCCCAAATATTTTTTCAGAGCTAGATGCAGAAATTTTTTTTATTCAATTTGCAACCTGATGGAGGTCAGTATAGATGGACTAATAGACCAAGTCCCACACACTGCTAGAAGCCCAAATATTTTTTCAGAGCTAGATGCAGAAAAAAATTATTTTTAATTTGCAACCTGATGGAGGTCAGTATAGATGGACTAATAGACCAAGTCCCACACACTGCTAGAAGCCCAAATATTTTTTCAGAGCTAGATGCAGAAAAAAATTATTTTTAATTTGCAACCTGATGGAGGTTAGTATAGATGGACTAATAGAACAAGTCCCACACGTTGCTAGAAGCCCAAATATTTTTTCAGAGATAAATGAAGAAAAAAATTATTTTTAATTTGCATGCTGATGGAGGTCAGTATAGATGGACTAATAGACCAAGTCCCACACACTGCTAGAAGCCCAAATATTTTTTCAGAGCTAGATGCAGAAAAAAATTATTTTTAATTTGCAACCTGATGGAGGTCAGTATAGATGGACTAATAGACCAAGTCCCACACACCTGCTAGAAGCCCAAATATTTTTTCAGAGCTAGATGCAGAAAAAAATTATATTCAATTTGCAACCTGCTGGAGGTCAGTATAGAAGGACTAATAGAACAAGTCCCACACACTGCTAGAAGCCCAAATATTTTTTCAGAGCTAAATGAAGAAAAAAATTATTTTTAATTTGCAACCTGATGGAGGTCAGTATAGATGGACTAATAGACCAAGTCCCACACACTGCTAGAAGCCCAAATATTTTTTCAGAGCTAGATGCAGAAAAAAATTATATTCAGTTTGCAACCTGATGGAGGTCAGTATAGATGGACTAATAGAATGATGCTATGCCCAAAAGATTTTACTTCACTAGGTGCAGTAAAAAAATTGGTATTCTATACACAGGTGGTATATCTTGCAACACAGATAGGCTACTCCACTGACTAACACACTCTGCAATAGGCCAAAAAGGATTAGCTTTGCTAGATTCAGCCAAATGCTGTGAAAAGAACTTGCACAGCACTGGCACAGACCTGCCTGGCAAAAACTGATAGGAACTGATGTAACCTAGTCCTGAAAAGGACTCCAATTACAATTAGTCTTTACTCCCACAATCTATCTATTTAAGAGCACAGACCTGCCTGATAAAAGTCATAGGAAATGCTGTAACCTAGTCCTTAAAAGGACTGCAATCACAACTATTCCCTACTCCCAAGCTATCTGTATATTTGTGCGAAAATTGGCTTGAAATTAACAAGGTATAGCACACACAGCAACAGCGGTGCCGTCTAACACGCAGCTGCAGCAGTGAGAAAATGGTGGCGACGGGGAAAATGGCTTGGTCTTATAGGGCAAGGACATGTGACATACACTGCCAATCACACATGCCCTTGCTTGTGTGAAAAAAAGCACTTCGCTCCGTGTGTGCGCTGCTGATAGGCTGACAGATTGCACCTCCCCACTGCAAATGCGGGAAAGAGAAAAAAAAATAGAGATCTTCATTGTTCCTGCAGAGATCCATCCCCTGCCCCTCCCCCCGCCCCGCTGTACACTCAAACTGCGTATTAACATTAATTTTCATCATTACTGAGAAAAAATCCAGTTACGATTTTGGTGCACGAACAGTTATCGAACATAACCTCGAACAGCCGAATTTTTCTCAAATTGTTCGTGTTCGCCGACCGGCTCGAACACCGCCCAAAACAGCTCGAATTTGAGATTGGCGAACAGTTCGAGTAGAACAACGCTCATCTCTAAACATCACCGCTTCTTTGAGAAACTCTGTGTGTGACAGGGTGCATTTCACCACAGACACTTGGACGAGTAGGCATGGACAGGGGCGTTACATGTCGCTGACTGGGCACTGGGTAACTATGGTGACAGCAGGACAAGGGGCTGCTGTCCAAGTCTTGCTGTCCCCACGAGTTGTGCGTCAATCCTCTTTATGTCAAAGTTCCTCCACTGCTTCTGCCTCCTCAACCTCCTCTCGGTCTTCCACCTGCACCCAAAGCCTGTCTGGTCGTGCCACAAGCTTTCTAACTGCGCAGAAGGGATCCTGCACACCTCCTTACTATGCTGGCAGTAGGGCTCAACGTCATCAGGCGGTTTTTACATTGAAATGTCTGGGAAATGTGAGTCACACAGCTGAGGAGTTGTGGTCAGCTCTGGAGAACCAATTTCATGAATGGTTGTCTCCACTGGACCTGAAACCAGGGAAGGCCGTGTGCGACAATGCTGCAAACCTGGGTGCGGCCCTTCGCCGGGGCAATGTCACACACGTGCCTTGTATGGCTCACGTGTTGAACCTGGTTGTCCAGCAATTTTTAGCCCACTATCCCAGACTAGATGGCCTTCTGCAGAGGGCACGGTCGCTGTGTGCTCACTTCCGCCGTTCGCATCCCGCAGCTCAGCGACTTACATCTCTACAGAAGTCGTTGGGCCTGCCACTTCACCGGCTAAAATGCGATGTGCCTACCCGGTGGAATTCAACTCTGCACATGTTGCAGCGACTGTGGCAGCACCGACAAGCCCTGGTGCAATACGTTCTGACGTATAGCCTGGGCCAACGAGATTCAGAGGTGGGGCAAATCACGCTGGAGGAGTGGTCTCAGATCAGGGACCTATGCACCCTTCTGCACAGTTTTGAAATGGCGACGAAGATGTTTAGTGGTGACGATGCCATTATCAGCATGACTATTCCGGTGATTTACATGCTGGAGCACATGTTAAACAGAATTCGGAGTCAGGTGGTGGCACAAGAGGAGGTGGAGGAAGTAGAGGAGGAGGAGGAGTATGCGGAAGGGCTAACATCTGCAAGGTCCAGACGGTCGGCAGCACCAAGGCGGCAGGCATGTGAGGGTGGGGGAGATGGTTTTACCAGGGCGCATGGTAGCAGCCAAACTAGTGAGGAAGGTGCAGGAGCCCAGGAAGAAGTGGAGGACGAACTGATGGAAGACTCATCAGATGAGGGAGACCTTGATCACATTTCTGTTGTGTGAGGTTGGCGGGAGAGGACAGAGGAAGGAAGCATGATTGTTACCTCGCCACCAACACAACAGGGACTTGGTGCTCCTGGATGCGCAACACACATGAGTGCCTTCTTGCTGCACTACCTGCAACATGACCCTCGAATTGTGAGAATTAGAAATAATCCTGACTACTGGGTTGCCACACTGTTAGATCCCCGGTACAAAAGTAAATTTGCAGAAATTATTCCTGCCATAGAAAGGGATGCACGCATGCAGGAGTATCAGCAGAGACTGTTGCAGAATCTTACATGTGCTTTTCCACAAAATACCAGTGGTGCACGTAGTGAATCTCACAGTTCCAACTTGCCAACCGTGGGACCGTCAAGTGTTCAGCACTCAAACCGTAACAGAACCACAGTATCTGCTGGTAACATCAATTTTGCGGAATCATTTCACCACTTTTTTAGCCCATCCTTTGCAAGGCCACAGGAGACAAGAAGTCTGACACATAGTCAACGCCTAGAGACGATGGTACAGGAGTATCTCCAAGTAAACATTGAAGCCACGACTGTGTCACTGGACCCTTGCTCTTTTTGGGCTTCCAATCTGGATAAATGGCCGGAGCTAGCCACTTACGCCTTGGAGATATTGTCATGCCCCGCAGCCAGCGTTCTGTCTGAACGTGTGTTCAGCGCTGCTGGTGGTGTGCTGACAGATAAACGCACGCGGCTCTCCACTGATAATGTAGACAGACTCACGTTCATAAAGATGAACATATCATGGATCCGAAACGACTTTTCTACCCCTGTGTCATCCTGGGGAGAGTAAAAGCTTGATGATTGGTTAAAATCACCCTACCAACCGTTTTAAGCTTTCAAATTACTAATCATGTTTATCTGTATCTTGACTGGAAAATAATTTGGGCTTTGTAGCAGTGTGCAGCACTGATCCTATTACGCCATCTATACTAAAGCTTCACCAGATTTAAAATTAAAAATAATTTTTAGCTGCATCTAGCCCGGAAAATAATTTTGGGGCTCCGAGATGCGCAAGACACATAAGTGCCTTCTTGCTGCACTACCTGCAGCATGACCCTCATATTGTCAGAATTCGAAGTAATCATGACTACTGGGTTGCCACACTCTTAGATCCCCCAAACTTTTCGATCAACCTTTTCATTTTAATAAAGACCAAAAAAATGGTCATTTTTGAAATTATAAGCATTAGCAGGTTGTTAGAAACTGAAATCAAACAGTTTTCAACTCAAAACTTTATTCTAGGTGATGTTACATTTTCACATAGGACCCCTTGTTCGAAAGGAGCTTCTGAACTCTCTCATCCATTGAATTTGTCAGGTTTTGGATGGTTTCTGCTTCAATTGTTTTGCATGAGGACAGAATACCCTCCCAGAGCTGTTGCTTAGATGTGAACTGCCTCCCGCCATCATAGACACTCCTTTTAATGATGCTCCAAAGGTTCTGAATGGGGTAGAGGTCAGGGGAGCATGGGGGTCACACCATAAGTTTGTCCCCTTTTATGCCCATATCAGCCAGAGATGCAGATGTTTTATGTGCAGCATGAGATGGTGCATTATCATGCAGAAAAATGATCTTGCTGTGAAATACACGGTTCTTCTTCTTGAACCATGGCAGGAAGTGCTGTTTGAGAAAATCCACATACATTATGGAGTTCATCTTTAGCGCCTTCAGGGATCCTAAAGGGGCCGACAATCTCTCTCCCCATGATTCCAGCCCAAATCATTACTCCACCTCCTCCTTGTTGGCGCTGTAGCCGTGTTTGCGTGGGGTGTCCATCAACCAGCCATCCTCCACTCCATCCATCTGGACCATCGAGCGCTGCACGGCACTCATCCGTGAACAAAACTGTTTTGAAATCAGTCTTCATGTAATGTTTGGCCCACTGGAGCCGTTTCTGCTTGTGTGAAGTGGATAGAGGAGGTCGACAGGATGGCGTATGCACAGCTGCAAACCTCTGAAGGACCCTGCATCTTGTTGTTTGGGGGACGTTGGAGGCACAAGCAGCTTCAAAAACTTGTCTGCTGCTATGACAAGGCTTTTTTGCCGCTGCTCTTTCAACCTGACGTAATTGCCTGTAGGAAAGAGTCCTCAATTTGCCCTTATCAGCACGCACACGTGTGTACTGTGAATCAGCTACATACTTCTTGATTGCCAAGACACTTCATCCTGATCATCGCACAATGTTGATTGTAGTCATGCCTTGACCTAAACACTCCACAATTTGTTGCTTCTCAGCAGCCGACACATCCTTTTTCTTTCCCATTTTGGCAGAAAATGTAGGCTGCTTAATAATGTGAGACAGCCTTCTTAAGTAGTCTTGCCTTTCATTGGACACACCTGCCAAACTAATTAGCACAGGTGTCTGCAATTGCTTACAGTGATATAAAGACCCCTGACACACATCACCATCAATGAGTTTAACTGACAAACAAACAAATTCTTCCCTTATCACTCCTAAACACTTTTTGCATAATAATTTGGAACGCAGTGTACATGTGCTTTTCCACAAAACACCAGCGGTTCACATAGTGAATCTTACAGTTCTAACTTGCCAACCGTGGTCTGTATGGAGTTGTTCAATAAAGGGCCCAAAATTAAGATAACATAGATGGGAGAGGTCTCTATGAATAGGAATTCCTAAGTATTTGATACCCTGTGAGGGACAGGCAAAGGGAAAGTTGGACTGGATGGAATCCTATATGGATTTGGGGAGGGAGACATCGAGGGCCTCAGACTTCGCTGCATTGATTTTAAAATTTGACCATGTAACAAAGTGATCTATTTCAGCCATAACAGCATGGATGGATATATGTGATTGAGTGATATATACTAGGACATCATCAGCAAATAGAGAGCACTTGTACTCGGTGCCTCCCACCTCAATCCACCTAATATTGGGGTTATGGCGAATTGATGAGAGCAGGTGCTCCGTCACTAGGATGTATAAGAGAGGGGACAGAGGACATCCCTGCCTTGTCCCATTGGTGATTGTGAAAGGTGATGAAAATGTTCTGACGCACCCCCTGGGCCTTGGGACACCCGGAGCCGGACCCTTTTTGGTGGATGCTGGTGGTTGTAGTCTTCGTGGCGGCGACCCGGTTCCGTGGCTCAAGGCGGTCAAACCAGTGGTGGAACTATTTATGTGGTTTTGATGTTTAAATGTCCGACTACGCCACCCGTGGATTGCGGTCAGAGTGAACCGCCGCTACAGGGCAGACCGCTGAGGCTGGTGTTGTGGGTGCAGCAGAGCGTAGCATAACTCCCCACGGGAGGAGTATAGCCTCAGGGCAGTGTATGCGTAGGATGGGGGTGATGGTGCAGGGCAGCAGCAGTAACGACACGGAGTCAGTGATGCAGTCTAGGGCCTTTACTCACAGTTCTTATTATCCAGACCACGTCTGCAGGTAACGGCTGCCCACGTCGTACTGTGCTCACCAGGTGAGGGGCTCAGACAACTCCCAGATAACTTTGGAGCACTTCACAGGACCCCCTTTGTGTGTCCTTTGTCTGGCCTTTCTTACCAACACTTCTGTCCGGCTGCCTCGGGCCTCCTCTTGGTAAACTTGGCGCCAGTTTCCCTGACCCTATGTGGTGCCTTCCTAGCGGGTGTAGCGAGGGGCTGCGCCACATAAAATGTCAGAGCCTCTGGTTTCTAGCTGAGGGTCGTTTCCTGCCTCCACTAGTTCGGGGACCGGTCTCCCCCTTTGGCCTGACCCCTCCACGCAGGTGGATTCGGGCGTGCGGTGGCGACTCGCCCGTCCGCACCCCTGGGATCCCTTCATTCCTCGTTCCTGGAGCCTTCTCCGCTCCTCTTCCTTCCTTCTCCCTCTTCCAGGCCTGGGCTTCTGTTACTAGGCCCGCCTCCGGAGCAGAGCTCATGCAGAGCCCCTGCTCCCTGCCACTTCTGCTCAGACTTCTCTGCACTGAACTAAGATGGTGCCCACCTTTTATACTCCCTTCTCAATGCACCCAGGAACTGCTTCCTCCCTGCTCCTGCACTACAGGGTTCCCCTTCCTCAGTGTTCCCTCCCCCCACTCCAGCCAGGGACAGGGACTGTCGTGCCCATCTCAGGGGCATATTGGTCGCCCTGCCCCACGGCAATGTGGTGTAATGCATGCAGGTGTCGGGTCCTGATCCACACTCCATCCTTATCTGAGAGTGAGATATCACACCTCTGGGTGAGGTGCAATACGTCTGTAGCAACCGAGCCCTCAGGGTGCTACAGTTCCATTTATCTTCAGCCTAGGTGACGTATTGCGATACAGGGCCGTGATTTTGGCTATAAAAGGGTCCCCTAGACCCCTACCCCAAGCTTTTTAAGAGAATCATATATGGCGTGCCAGGCGACTCTATGGAATGCTTTCTCAGCATCCAACGAGAGTATCTAATTACAAATTTTTAACTGCATCTAGCCCAGGAAATACTTTGTGCCTAGTAGCAGTGTCTGCTAGTCAGCGGATTATCCCGGCTGTTAAGCAAGCTACACCACCTGTAGTTTAGACACTTAATTTTTTAAAAGGAAATGCTTCGGGACCATGGGATACTTAGTGAAGAGCATCAGGAGGCACCCCAAGGCATAGGGGCTGGGACTGGCAGTAGGATGCCTTGCGGTGTACAGCCGAGCTCGATCCTTATAAAAGCTTTTTAACTGCAGCAGCTTTAGTGGACGCTACTGGAGCTGGAATTACGTGGCTGCTGGCATGAGACTTGCCCTCCAATAGATCCTTGTAAATGGATTTAAAGTGTATTCATTCAAATTAGAGAGACAATTTAAATTAAAAAGCTTAGAGCTGCCTCCACCACAGGGGGGCTCGCTCGACCCACCAGCGGACAGGCACCAGTATTGGGAGAGGGGGGCTGGCCGTCAGGGTTCACCGCGGCTCTGGCACAAACCCGGCGACACGGAGGTGGCACGGGCAGGAGCGGACTGGCCGTGTCGGCTTCTCACTTTTTGGATTTTAGAAGGGCATGACATGCCTATATCTGTGTCTCCCCCTCCTTTTACTCCTCCACCTCTTTTATTTTCGCATGACTATATGTACTTGTCACTTTTCCATGTGTTAGTTATGTCTTCTGAGCAGTTTGTCAGCTTTTGGACACCTTTGAAGGTGTTTTCTATGTGTTTCTATGTGTTTTTGTTTGCCTGCCATTGGTTTTAACGGTGTTCGAAGGTGTTCGACGAACAGTTCGACGAACAGTTCGGCGAACACACGGGTGTTCGACGAACCGAACCGAACACTACGGGGGTGGCTCAACACTACTAGTCATTCCTTTCTAAATTCCTGAATCCAAAGTCACCATATTTCAAGTCATATACTGAAGACAAAATAATTGCTTGCTCACTCACTTATTCAGAAGTTTTTAAAGATGCCTTCTTTTCCTTAGTTGTAACACAGCATGCAACTCACTGCTCTATCCGTTGACGGCTCTGTTTGTCGACAGTTCCAGAAACCATCAATGGTTCCCTGTTTAACAGGAATGACAGTTCCAGAGAGCAAAGCAAAAGTAGAAAATTGTAAGTTTCCAAATTTGTTTGACAGTCACAAAAAGCAAAGGCTAGAATCAAGGCTTGGAGCTTAGGGGAGAAAATAATTAATTAACAATGATGCTTGATTCAATAACACTACTGAAACCATGGGACAAATCCAATGCTGCAATGAGAGAGCCATATTCCTTGACAAAAAACGGTAATAGGACAGAAAAACTGACATATGTTTAAAGAAGTTGGAAAATCTAAATGGCTAAAGGGGTTTTCCACTACCTAGACAACCCCTTTTAAAATGCAGCAATCCCTCTTATAAAAGAAAAATAACAGATTCTCACCTCCTGCACCGGTGCCATTCCTGTGACGTTGGCACTGGGTTTCCTGGGGTTCACATGGCATTTTTATGCTCTGTTACTTTTGCAGGTATCCGGCTGCCGCTATTGGGCTGATGCGCTCTCACTTCCCTTGTACAAATGTTGGACAAAGAGAAAAAGTGAGAATGTAGGATTGCAATAGTGACCATTGATTGCCTTCAGGGCTCACATGGCATAACAATGCCACAGAAACTCCAGCAGACCTGCCGCCGACATCAACTTCATTTATTTTTCCACTACCGAAACAACCTCTTTAATATTCTTTTGTACATGGAAGCATCTCTCTTAAATCTCATTCAGATGTTTGTTTTTGACATACTTGTTTTATCAGAGTTTTCATGTACTTATTTTACCTGTATTTTTACCTTGAATTTGATCTAAGTTAACTAAAATGTCAATTTTTGACCCAAGTCAAGTTTTAAAATCACAGGGTCCATGAAAAAATGCAAAACATGCATATGCCATCAATGTTTCATCTCAGTACTTGAGTGCTGTCCAATTTTACTGTTTAATTGGAAGAAGTTTGGACATTTTATTTTTTTGCATATGACAAAAACGAATGCCATATTATGGAAAAAATGGACACAGAGCATAAATGGATGAAAATCAGACAAAAAACACTGATCAAAATTGATCTGTTTTTCTTGTACACAAAAAAGGAGGCATTATTCTGGATAATGTAGACTATTTGTATTCAACTTTTTATATAGATAGACATCTGACAGCTCTCGCTATATATCAATCATTAGAGAATTCTTTATAGAGCTATTGATATATAAAATATTGCAAATAAATTTAGAAACATATGCTTTTTTGACACAAGTAGAGTTGTTTGAAAACTAACTGGAATAGTAAATTTCGGCTTCTATTATCTCCATCTGTTACTATTCACAGCATTGGACTATGATGGTAATAAGGCATTTAATTGACAGTCATAAGAAAGGTCTGGTACATTAACTATTATGAAGAGGTGAAAAAAGAAAAGTATCACAATAATTAAGCTTTCACTAATATGACCTGGACCATTGACTTTTTCATTGCTAAAGGTATGGCATGTCATTATGAGTTCTGAATTTTTTTTTCTTGCTAATGAGTTATTTATGAATATGAAGTAATTTCATTATGGTAAGAGAAAGTATTTGCATGCACATATATGCTGCATTACTGTACTGTGCAAATGTTTTAGGTAGGTGTGGAAACAATACTGCAAAGTAAGAATGCTTTAAACAATAGAAGTCCTAATAGGTTTTTATTATCAATAACAAAATGTGAAGTGAATGAATAAATGAGAAATCTAAATCAAATCAAGATTTGGTGTGACCACCCTTTCCCTTCAATATAGTACCAATTCTTCAATGAACACAAACATACAGCCAATGTCAATAAGAACTATCTTCGAGATAAAGAGAAACATGAAGTTTTGGAAGTGATAATATGGCCCCTATAGAGCCCTAATCTCAACATCAAATCTGTCTTAGACTACATGAAAAAACAGAAGGATTACTGCAAACCAACATCCACAGAAGTGGTTAGTTCTACAAGATGTTTGGATCAACCTGCCTATTCTTTCAAAAGCTTTATAGTCTGAATGTTGGGGAGGAGGGGGTATATATATATATATACACTGTGTGGGGTGTGGGGGAGCGGTATCGGTGGAGGAGCAGGGCTCAGGAGGCAGCAGCCGCCCGCTGCAGCCTACACTGTCCTCGCTGCTAAAGAAAATGAATATTCAGTGCTCCCCACGCTCACGGGGCGTGGGGAGCACTGAATATTCATGCTCCTTAATAGCGGCACACAGTGTAGCTGCAGCGCGGCTCCTGCTGTTGTCGGAATCGCCTGTGCCCGCTGTTAAAGGGCATGAATATTCAACCTCTCTCCACACTCATGGGCATGGGGAGGGGTGAATATTCATGCCCTTTAATAAGCAGGCACACGCGATAGCCCGGCAGCAGCAGGAGCCGCGCTGCGGCTATACTGTGTGCCGCTATTAAGGAGCATGAAGTCACTGCTCCCCGCGCACACAGTCCCGGCGTGGGGAGCAGTGACTTCCGGCAGCTGATTTCTCTCCTTGTGAGCCGCGCATGGCAGTGACGTCATGTGCGGCTCACATGGAGAGATCAGTGCGGGCAGACAGGACGCAGCACTGGAGGAGAGAAGAAAGGTGAGTAGGAGTGTTTATTTTTTTATGTGCAGCCTGGTGGGGATTAGGGGGACCATGCATACTACGATAAGGATGAGGGGGCCATACATACAAGGGTAAGAATGAGGGGTGCCATGCATACCAGGATAAAGATGAGGGGGCCATACATACCAGGAAAAGGATGAGGGGCCATACATACCAGGATAAGGATGAGGGGTGCCATGCATACCAGTATAGGGATTAGGGGTGCCATGCATACCAGGATAGGGATTAGGGGCGCCATGCATACCAGGACAGGGATGAGGGCTGCCATGCATACCAGGACAGGGATGAGGGGTGCCATGCATACCAGTATGGGGATTGCTGTGCCATGCATACCAGGATGGGGATTGCTGTGCCATGCATACCAGGATGGGGATGAGGGGTGCCATGCATACCAAGACGGGGATGAGGGGTGCCATGCATACTAGGATAGGGATTAGAGGTGCCATGCATACCAGGATAGGGATGAGGGGTGCCATGCATACCAGGTTAAGGATGAGGGGTGCCATGCATACCAGGATGGGGGGATGCCAGGCATACCAGGATGAGGATGGGGACCACGTATAAAAGGAAGGGGGGGGCATATATACCAGGATGGAGGATATTGTCAGAATTGGGGGACATTACCCCTATACCAGTGTTAGCAGAAGACCCTCTCCCCCTTAAAAGTGCATCATGAACACATTTTTTGCTTATTATTATTATTATTTATTATTCGCGCTGGTGGTAGTGAGCAGAGAGAAGGCACGAGAGATTTAAAAGTAAAAGGAATAATTTTATTGGTACAAACAGGTGATTAGAATAGCTGATTAAAAATAGATAAAAGGGTTTAAACCCAGTGATGTCACTGGGTGGGATACGTAAATAAGTATTAAAATAGATTGGTACACACTAGATAAAAAGTACATAAAAAATTAATTAATTGCTAAAAAATTGGTTGCTCCTCAGAGTCTTGTGATGTTCGGTTGGAGTTAGTGGTCCACGAACCTCTGTCTCTTCAACCATCAACTCCAACCGAACATCATAAGACTCTGAGGAGCAACCAATTTTTTATCAATTAATTAATTTTTTATGTACTTTTTATCTAGTGTGTACCAATCTATTTTAATACTTATTTACGTATCCCACCAAACTATTAACTATACTAAACTATTATCAAACAAAACAAAACATTCCCCAGAATTGAATTTGCAATACCAAGAAGGAAAAGTCATGGAATTACGAAAATCACAGGAAAGATAGACATAAACATCTCAATTTATTCAGTATTGAGTATGAGAGACACGCTTAAAAATACCCGCAAATACACACCTTGGCATACTATCAGGGAAGTTATTAATGACTATCTGAGGAATATTCTGCCACGTTGAATGCTCTTGGGCACACAAATCATCAAGATCTTCTGCTGGCAGTTCCGTTTGCACTTGCTATTCACTGACGTCCTAAATGTATTTGATGGGAGACAAGTACTCAGACATTGCAGGCAATTGTAGCATGTTTAGGCCCAGCTTTCTACAGTAGCTCAAGCTAAATAGTGCCTGGCATTGTGTTGAAAAATGGCTCCTGGGACATTTTAGAGAAGTGGTCAACAAATGGTTTCAAGACCAAAGCAATGTAACAATGAGCTGTTAGTGTTTCTGGAATGAAGGCTAGAGGGGTCTGTCTTTATTACAATATGCTTTCTTATACCATACTGCCAGGAGTAAGACCAGTGTGACATTACTTTGTGAAGAACCCTTCATGTTGTTAACCATGTGGTCTTGTCAAATTTGAATATCGACACGTAGTGATTCATTCTGCACTGCAAGTGAAATTAGACATACTGTACATCACATACCAGCTTAGGGCATCAAACATCATCTACACAAATCATCAGAAGGCATTTACATGATATAGGGAAACAAAACAGATGTCCAGCTACAGGTGTTACATTGACCTTATGCCACCACTCTCAAAGGCCACCATGGTAAAGATCAAGAAGGCAATGGAGGTTTATCTTCTTTCGCAAGAAGTCCCGTTTTTCTCTTGGATGCAATGATAGCTGGAAATTGATCAGAAGACCACATGGGCAATGCCATGAAGAGACCTTCATGAAAGCATGTAAAGTGTCTCACGAGCAATTGTTTAATACAACAATGCCACATGTTACTTGTGCACCCTGCGTGACCTAAACTTGCTAACTTAGCCTGCAGTATCTCCACTCTCATACAGTACATCTGGAATGTCATTGGTCGGAATTGGAAAGGAAATGATTCTTGATAATTTGCATGACCAAGTGCATTCAGCATGGCAGGACATTCCTGGGGTAACCACTAGTAACCCAATAAATAGCATGTCAAGGCTTGCAAGTGTATGGCTGAATAAAGTGAGATGTGTGGAAATTGTTGCTTTGATTTTTTCATTTACATACAATTAACTTGTCTATCATTACTGTTTTAGGATATTTCTGGTATACAGTTATTTGATCTTACCAATTATGGTCCAAGAAAGGACTAATGGCTAACAGCCACTATGGTCATGGGCACTTAAAGATCAATGATGTGTGTGTGAAGTAAAATCTAGTCCATCTGGTCTAATCCCACTATATAGTTAGTTACCGCTGGCTATGATGAAAAGATGGCTAAACACACAGTTTATTGCAGTATTTGGGGCTGCATAGCCACAGTCAGGTTAAAATGCACTATGGAAAAAAGACAAGCAAACAGTGTGATGCTCTGGGCAGTATTCTGCTGAAACCCTTGCGTCATTCATGTGTATGCCACTTTGACATGTACCACCTACAAAAATGTATTTCCCCCAATCTGATTCAGATTCTGGTTCAGTCTAAAAAGTAAATTTGAATTAAAGGGAATGTGTCATCTTTTTTTGCTATGTAATCTGAGAGCACCATAATGTAGTGGAAGACAGCCTGATTCCAGGAATGTGTTTTATCAGCAGGAGATTATCACCACAGGACATGGTTCCTGGTAGTCCATCCACAACCTCAACACTGATTAGCAGCTTTCTGTAACTGTACAATGTAAACAGAAATCTGCCAATCAGTGGTGTGGGCAGGATTATACACAGCTCAACATCAGAGCTCTGCTAGAGCTGCACAGAGAAAATTGTGATTCTTTCAGAACTACTGCCCCCAGTAAACTAAGTGAAACATCACTGGAATCAGGGTGTCCGCCCCTACGTCATGGTGTTGTTGGATTACATACCAAAAAACTGCTGACAAATTCCCTTGAAGGAGATTCACTGCTAATCAAAAGTACTCCATAGTTTCGAATTGCCCTTAAAAGATGTGTATAACACTCTGACTCTGAGGTGTCCTAGGACTATCTCCAACCGATTTCAAGCTCTTTAAAACTGACAGCCTTAGTAATATCAAACTAACCCCAACATACATAAATGGTTGCTAACAAACACCTTTTTTTAATTCTACTACATATATACAGTCATTGCCAAAAGTGTTGGCACTCTTGAAATTGTTCCAGAAAATGAACTATTTCTCCCAGAAACTTATTGCAGTTACACATTTTTTGTTATACACATGCTTTTTTCCTTTGTGTGTATTGGAACAAGACAAAAAAACAGATAAAAAAAGCAAATTGGACATAATTTCACACAAAACCTCCTAAATGGGCCGGACAAAATTGTTGGCACCCTAAACTTAATATTTGGTTGCACACCCTTTGGAATAATACCTGCAATCAATTGATTCTTATAATCATCAACAAGCTTCTTACACCTCTCAACTGGAATTTTGGACCACTCTTCTTTTGCAAACTGCTCCAGGTCTCTCATATTTGAAGGGTATCTTCTCCCAACAGCAATTTTAAGATCTCTGCACTGGTGTTCAATGAGATTCAGATTCAGACTCATTGCTGGCCACTTCAAAACTCACCAGCGCTTTTTTTTTATCCATTCCTAGGTGCTTCTTGAAGTATGTTTGTGGTAATTGTCCTGCTGGAAGACCCATGACCTAGGATGCAAACCCAGCTTTCTGACACTGGGCACTACATTGCGGTCCAAAATCCTTTTGGTAATCTTCAGATTTCATGATGCCTTGCACACCGTCAAGGCACCCAGTGCCAGAGGCAGAAAAACAACCCCAAAACATTTTTGAACCTCCACCATATTTTACCTTAGGTACTGTGTTCTTTTCTCATCCCATTTTTGGTAAACAGTAGAATGATATGCTTTAACAAAAAGCTCTATCTTTGTCTCATCTGTCCACAACATGCTTTCCCAGAAGGATTTTTGCTTACTCATGTACATTTTGGGAAACTGTAGTCTAGCTTTTTTATGTCTCTGTGTCAGCAGAGACCATCCTGGGTCTCCTGTCATAGCACTTCATTTCTTTCAAATGTCGACTGACACTGATTCACCCTGAGCCTGCAGGACAGCTTGAAGTTCTTTGGAACTTGATTGGGGCTGCTCATCCACCATCTTGACTATTCTGCATTGCAACTTTTTATCAATTTTTCTCCGTCGTCCACTTCCAGGGAGATTAGCTACAATGCCATGGGTTGTAAACCTTTTGATTAGGTTGTGCATCGTGGACAAAGGAACATCAAGATCTCTGGAGATGGACTTGTAAACTTGAGATTGTTGATATTGTTCAACAATTTTGGTTCTCAAGTCCTCATACAGTTCTCTTCTCCTCTTTCTTTTCTCAATGCTTATTGTGGCACACACAGACACACAATGCAAAGATTGAGTCAACTTCTCCCCTTGTTATCTGGTTTCAGGTGTGATTGCCCACACCTGTTACTTTCCTCATGAGAATTTGAAAGAGCATCAGATGCTTGAAACAAAGATGTTTGCCCACAATTTTGGAAAGGTGGCAACAATTTAGTCCGGCCCATTTTTGGGTTTTTGTATGAAATTATGTCCACTTTCACTTTCTTTCTCTGTTTTTTGTGCTGTTCCAATACACACAAAGGAAATAAACATGTGTATAACAAAACATATTTAATTGAGATAATTTTCTGGGAGAAATACATAAATTTTCTGGAACAATTTCAAGGGTGCCAACATTTTTGGCAATGACTGTATATATATATGCAGATTTAATCAAATAAATATACATTCTATATTTGTGTGTGTTTCTATAATATATATATTGTGGGAATGCTACTTACTTGGGTGCGTGGTGAGGTAATACAGAAACCGTTTCCATTTATATGTCCAGCCTGGTTTATTGATGCTTCATAAACCATGCCAGAAGCAAAGGAAAATAAACGGCCTTTCAGTGCAGGCAATACAAAGTAAACAGTTCTTAACAAACTCACTTTAGCAACAGTTGAGGACACCAGCTCAGTCTGAAGAAATCACACAAGAGGTCTTCTCACCTCCAGATACAGACCATGTGTCAAACAAATAGACTCCATTTTACCTTGTGAACCACACTCAGAGGTAGGTATGTGGGCAGCCAGACCCACCCATCTCTCATGCTGCCTGTAAAACCTGGCCCAGATGCGTAAAACAAGCCTATTAGTACGATGTGCACTAGAGCAATACTTCAGGGTTACATAACAGAGGACAATCACCTCTGAGATAAATACTTCCGTTCAACCGTTCAACTATGTGTTCGGTAGCCACCTTACTAATATATATGTATATATATATATATATATATATACAGTATATGCTATATATATGATTAACATGATTCACATTCCAGTGTCATCACATTGTGTGAGACCTACTCATCAAAAGAAAAACTAAGGATCCCAGAAAGAAGGAGGAGGATCATAAGGCTCTAGTCTGATGGCTGCAGCCAACCGACATGGCCGCTTGACCAGGGTCTTGTGGATGTTTTTGTTCAACTCTATGGCTCGTGATCACCACAGCAAAGTTAAAATTAAATAAAAAAATTGAAGGGGTTGTCCATCCTTGAGGAAATTTTTGGCAAGCAGTGCAGCTTGCCTAGTTCGATGAGTAATGTACATACCGCTAGGAATTGACTCCGGTTTTCAGTTCCAGCTGTTCATCATGTGACCACGAGTATGTGATTTTCATACTTGCAGTCATCTGCTTCTGTATAGAATCTATTTAGAGAAGCAGCTGAGACACTAGTTGGCACATGACAGTAACTGTGCAAATCACATACGTGTGGTCCCATGACAACAGCTGGAACTGAAAGTGGAGCCAATTCCTAGACGTCTGCACCTTGCCAAAAATTTCCTTGGAATGGGCAACCCTTTTAAATTAGTCCATTGTTGTACCTACCTAAATTAATACTTGCTAACTCTCCTAAAACATTCAGGAGCTTCCCAGTAAAAGGGGAGATGTAATGCACACGCCCGGGCTGAGCGGTGTGTGCGTGTGATTGTAGTGATTCCACTGGACCGTGCCGGAGAGTGAATGCCTGGAGGGGCGTAACTAGGTATTCACCCGATCCGACCAGGGTCGCACGACGGCATACGACGCCAGTGCACCAAGGAGGAACCGAGCAGAGGGACCAGGTGCTACTCCAGGACAGACCCCGGACACGGCTGTTGACCCACACAGGGGAATACAGGAACAGACTGGTAGGCTGGCGCACAGACTGGTGGGTATAGGCTGGCTCGACTGGGATGCAGGCAGGCGGGTATGCAGGCAGGGGGGTACAGGCAAGCACAGCTAGAGTGCAGACAGGGAGGCACTAGCAGGTAGGAACACAGGCGGGATAGGACCCAGTACACACTGGGACTCAGGAACAATACAGGCAGAGGGGTACAGGCAAGCACAGCTAGAGTGCAAACAGGGAGGCACTAGCAGGTAAGGACACTGGCGGGATAGGACCCAGTACACATTGGGACTCAGGAACAGAACCACAGATGTGGCGGACAAACACAGCAGAGTGAGGCCGCCCAGAGAGGTGAGCGAGAGCAGGGCAGGACGAGGCCGCCTGGAGCGGTGAGCAAGAGTAGAGCAGGACAAGGCCGCCAGGAGCGGTGAGCAAAGGGTCAGAGCTGAGCGAGACTGCCGGAGCAGTGAGCAAGAGTAAAGCAGGACGAGGCCGCCTGGAGCGGTGAGCAAGAGTGGAGCAAGACTGCCGGAGCAGTGAGCAAAACGATAAGAGCGGAGCGAGACTGCGGGAGCAGTGAGCAAAAGGGTCAGAGCGGAGCGAGACTGCCGGAGCAGTGAGCAAAAGGGTCAGAGCGGAGCAAGGCTGCCGGAGCAGTGAGCAAAAGGGTCAGAGCGGAGCAAGGCTGCCGGAGCAGCGAGCAAAGGAGCCAGAGCAGGCTAGAACTGCCGGAGCGGTGAGCAAAGAAGTCAGAGCAGGCTAGAACTGCCGGAGCGGTGAGCATAGGAGTCAGAGCAGGCTAGAACCGCCGGAGCGGTGAGCAAAGGAGTCAGAGCAGGCTAGAACCGCCGGAGCGGTGAGCAAAGGAGTCGGAGCAGGGGGAACAGGGCTCTGTTCACACGGAACAGACAGGAAGAGAAAGGGAGAGCCAGATACCCACAGGGCTCTGTTCGCACGGAACAGACAGGAAGAGAAAGGCAGAGCCAGATACCCACAGGGTACTTGCAGTGAAGTAGCGAGTGGACCACAAACTCACAAACGGGAGTACAGAGACAACAAGCAGGAGTTAGGTACGAGTTCAGACTCTGCAGAAAAAGGAAGGGAACGGACATAGAGGCAAAACAGGTAAAGGATAGGAGAGAGTTCAGACTGGAACTGAGTGTACGGAGAAGACCGACACTGCAGCGGGATACAGGAGCGGGTCTGGGAATACTGCCCCCAGAGAGGCGGGACGAACAGGCAAGGAGCGTGTTCAGACAGGACAGACAAGATACAGGAGCGGGTCTAGGTAATCAGCCCCTAGAAGGCGGGAGGAACAGGCTAGGAGCGTGTTCAGACAGGACAGACTAGATACAGGAGCGGGTCTAGGTAATCGGCCCCTAGAAGGCGGGAGGAACAGGCTAGGAGCGTGTTCAGACAGGCCTGGAAATACAGCCTCCAGGATAGGCAGACAAGAGAACACAGAACGGGACCTGGCACCTTCAGAGTGCAAGCACACACTGAATGAAACACTATGCTCAGGCAGGGACTGATTGGAGCAGCTGGGTTATATACCAGGTGACAGACAGCAATAGGCTGAGGACGCACAAGGGGTGTGACCCACAGCAGGTACAAAAAGCAGGAAGTGATCGGGCGCCACCCTTAAGCAGCAGAAACAGACACAAACAGACAGCATGGAGGAAAGCCAGAGAGACATTCTGGACTGGAGATCAAGTGCGCGCTCTTGCACAGTGGGAGATGGGCCACTATGCAAGGTCGCCGCCAGGTATGTTACAGGAGATGAGATCTTGGAGTATTGGGCAGCACTAGCTATAAATACAGCTCTGTATACACTAGTAGATACAATCTTATCCATGTCAGTGTGATGACGCCACCTTATGTTCATCAAACAAACTGTTTTGTCTGCTTGCACTACTGCTCCAGGTAGAGAAGCAGTGACTCTTCAGATAGTGGGGAGAGGGTCCGGGTCAGAAATGTGGCAGGCAGACAAACATGCCAATTAAACTGCCTTTCATAAGTAGTGAAAAATGTCTGCTTTTTCTTTTATGGTGAGGGTCTAAAAGCATTGCTATCCAATAGTCATTCCTTTGCTTGATGCTAGAGATACACCTGACCCTCTCCTGGTTATAAACATTTCCTTGTGCACGCTGCTAGACTTTCTAAAAAAATTGGATCACCAAATTTAAAATTAATGACGTGCACCATACAGAAAGTATGTGTTACTTTGTCTAAACGCAGTGCAACCACTATGTTTCTGCATTGTTACCTAGTATTTTGTAATGTTTTACTTGACATGGAGTCATCAAGCAGGAAATTCGCTACTCAATGCAGAAAAGTAAAACATTTTCTGTCTAGCTTCTCTTACCCTGGCTCCTATGCAGGAGTGGGCTTCAAATTTTTAACAACAGGTTTCCTGTTTGTATTAAGAAATCATGCCCATTTGAAGAACACACCCATTTTGTTAGTCATACCCATTCTCACACACACTTTCCTCAACCCCAAATAAAGTAAACAGGAGCCAAAAGAAAAAGCGCTTTACCTTTCTTACTCCACCTATGCCTTCATTTATTGCCTCATTTTCCTCCTGTATTGTACATGTTGTAACAGTCAAGTCACTTCTTAGTATGGTGAATAGTAATAAAGACTTTTTTACAAGTTTTGATTATTAGTACTAAAAGAACCCTGCTCAAAGTGAAAAGGATGAGCATCTATCCATCTGTAACCTCAACTGTCTGCTGCACCTGGACTCAGCAGCCACAGGCCAAATATATGCAAAATACCTCCACACCATGACCAGACCACATACTACCACCACATAGTGACCAAATACTCTACATACAAAGGACAAATACCACCACACCATGACCAGACCACATATTACCACCACGTGGTGACAAAATAATACCACACCATGACATCACATCACACCATGACAAGACCAGATATTACCACCGCATAGTGACCGACTAATACCACATACAAGGGAGAAATACAGCCATACTGTGATCAGACCACATATTACCACCACATAGTGACTGAATAATACCACATACAAGGGACAAATACCATCACACCATGACCAGACCACACATTATCACCACATTGTAAATGAATAATACCACATACAAAGGGCAAATACCACCATACAGGGGCGGATACTGACAGCTTGCGACCCCTGTGCAAGAAATGTGTCTGTCCTCCCTCCATTTGTGACCGCAAATCAGTATGTATATATATATATATATATATATATATATATATATATATATATATATACATAGAGTATATACATATATATATAGCACAAAAGGGAGGGCACCCTTCACATTTTTGTAAATATTTTATTATATCTTTTCATGGGACAACACTGAAAATATGACAATTTGATACAATGTAAAATAGTGTATGGCTTATATATCAGTGTAAATTTGATGAGCCCTCTAAATAACTCAGCAGACAGCCATTAATGTGCAAACCGCTGGCAGCAAAAGTGAGTACACCCCTAATTTTTGTCATTTATAGTGCCCTGTTCTTAGTTTCATAGTGTCCTCTCTTATTAGATATCAAATGAAATGACTGCTGATAGAGAATGGTACAGCTTCTTTTCTGATGGAGGACTCTGGTGGACTGGTCTTCTGATCACCAACTGCTCCATCAGCAATCATTTAATATCTAACAAGAGAGGACTATGTAATAAAGAAACGGTGCTGTGAATAACAAAAATAACAAGAATATTCTATGCAAGGAACGGTGTTAATACTAGGTAATGATGGGATGGCGCTGTACATAAGCTGCTTTATCACTTTTACCACAGAGTGAACGGCATAAAAAAAACCCAAAACAATTCCTGAATTGTTTATTAATTTTGCCTCACAAAAATCGGAATGAAAAGTGATTAAAGAACTTTATGTGCCCAAAATTGGTACTAATAAAAATGTCAACTCATCCGGCAAAAAACAAGCCCTAACATGACTGTCAGCAGAAATAAAGAAAAATTATGGCTCTCGATATGGCAATGGAAAAACTTGCTTATACAAAAAAAAAACTGCTTTTTAATGTGTGACAGCAGTCAAACATAAAAGCCTGATATAAATATCTGATATCACTGTAATCGCACCAACCCGAAGTCACCTAATCACTTATACGGCATGAATGGAGTAAAAAAAAACAAAAAAACAAAAGAGCGCAGTAAAACTTGATTCACATTTATATTGTCTTCCATGCGGAGCGCTTATACTGGGGTTTCCAAGTAAATCTCTGAAATACCTGATTCAGACAATGTGATTTTCCAGTTTTTCTTTTTAGATTTTGTCTCTCACATGTGAAGTGTACCTACGATAAAAATGACAGACCTCTCCATTCTTTGCAGGTGGGAAAACTTGCAAAATCGGCATTGTATCAAATACTTATTTTCCCCACTGTATATATAAGAGTATACTTTAAATCAGAGGTCTCAAACAAGCGGCCCGAGGGCCGCATGCGGCCCCTGAGGCTGCTTTATGCGGCCCGCAGGCACAGACCCCTTGACGATCCCAACCTGGTCCAGGAGGAGCCGTCCCAGCGCAGCGGCGTATGACGTCACTGACACATGCAGATGTCAGCTGCTGGCCTCTGATTGGCCGGCGGCTTGTGATTGGAAATGCAGTGCTGGGAGACGGTCTCTCCGTGGCAATGCAGCGCTGCTGTCGGCGGCTCCTCCTGGACCAGGTCGGGATCGTCAAGGGGTCTGTGCATACGGGCCGCATGTGCACAAAGGGCGCCGAGGGAACAGAGGACAGGTGAGAAGAATCTTTTTTTTTTCTTTTTTCTGTGTGTGAAGAACAGTGCAGGGGAAAATTCTACAAGATGGGGACCACCAGAATGGGGCATTACTACCGGATGATGGACATTACTCCAAGACGAGGACCAGGATGGGGCACATTACTACAAGATGGGGACCACCAGGATGGGGCATATTACTACAAGGTGGGGACCAGGATGGGGCACATTACTACAAGATGAGGACCACCAGGATGGGGCACATTACTACAAGATGGGGACCACCAGGATGGGGCATATTGCTACAAGATGGGGACCACCAGGATGGGGCACATTACTGCAAGATAGGGACCACCAGGATGGGGCACATTACTGCAAGATGGGGACCAGGATGGGGCACATTACTACAAGATGGGGACCACCAGGATGGGGCATATTACTACAAGATGGGGACCACCAGGATGGGGCACATTACTACAAGATGGGGACCACCAGGATGGGGCATATTACTAAAAGATGGGGACCACCAGGATGGGGCACGTTACTACAAGATGGGGACCACCAGGATGGGGCATATTACTACAAGGTGGGGACCATCAGGATGGGGCACATTACTACAAGATGGGGACCACTAGGATGGGGCACATTACTACAAGATGGGGACCACTAGGATGGGGCACATTACTACAAGGTGGGGACCAGGATGGGGCACATTACTACAAGATGGGGACTACCAGGATGGGGCACATTATTACAAGGTGGAGATCAGGATGGGGCACATTACTGCAAGATGAGGACCACAAGGATGGGGCACATTACTGCAAGATGGGGACCAGGATGGGGCACATTACTACAAGATGGGGACCACCAGGATGGGGCATATTACTACAAGATGGGGACCACCAGGATGGGGCACATTACTACAAGATGGGGACCACCAGGATGGGGCATATGACTACAAGATGGGGACCACCAGGATGGGGCATATTACTAAAAGATGGGGACTACCAGGATGGGGCACGTTACTACAAGATGGGGACCACCAGGATGGGGCACATTACTACAAGATGGGGACCACTAGGATGGGGCACATTACTACAAGATGTGGACCACTAGGATGGGGCACATTACTACAAGGTGGGGACCAGGATGGGGCACATTACTACAAGATGGGGACTACCAGGATGGGACACATTATTACAAGGTGGGGATGAGGATGGGGCACATTACTGCAAGATGGGGACCACCAGGATGGGGCACATTACTGCAAGATGGGAACCAGGATGGAGAACATTACTGCAAGATGGGGACCACTAGGATGGGGCACATTACTACAAGGTGGGGATCAGGAAAGGGCACATTACTGCAAGATGGGGACCACCAGGATGGGGCACATTACTACAAGATGGGGACCACCAGGATGGGGCGTATTACTACAAGATGGGGACCACGAGGATGGGGCATATTACTACAAGATAGGGACCACCAGGATGGGGCACATTACTACAAGATGGGGACCACCAGGATGGGACACATTATTACAAAATGGGGACCACCAGAATGGGGCATATTACTAGATGTTTGCCAGAATTACTATATGGTGCTAATTGTAAAACAATATTACTGTATGTGGCCAACTGGAGGAAACAAAATTGTAAAAATGAAAAAAATAAATAAATAAAAATAAAGCATGAAAAAATATTTTGCCACTAAAAATACTGTTTTATATATAAACTAAAGTAAACACAAAAAAGTACACGTTTATTACCGCCACATCCGTAACGACCCAAGCTATAAAAAAATAAAAAGAATGTGGCCCCCCAAATTCAAATTTTTTCCATGTGCGGCTCATATACCCAGCCGAGTTTGAGACCCCTGCTTTAAATGATTAAAACGTATGTCTCAATACTTTTGTCCATATAGAGTAGATTATAGCGCTTCTTATGTTGAATGTATTTTTGATTTATGAAAACAATTAAAAGTGTAATTACTCTTGAAGGTTAAAATTTCTAACGATTCAAGTTTTTGTTTATTGCAAGCATGGGAGAGGAAAGGACATTCAAATGTTATTAAAAGATTTCCTATTTTTCTCCCGCAAGGTGATCTTAATAAAAATGGATTTTACCAGAGCTTCCAACCAAGGGAATGAGGATAATATATGAAAATCATATTTTACAATATAAATTATGTCTACTACAGTAACATTGACACATCAAAGATTTTTCTAAAATCATAGAAACCCTGGATCAAATGTTACTGTAATAAATTGATATTCAATGTAAAAAAATATATAATACTATATATATAAAAATACAATCGTCCTGGATTGCATCTTACTGAAGGCAATAATTTACCTTTTTGCGACCTAGACCATGGCTTATTAATGAATCTATCAAGTATATTGGGTATTCCCTGGTGTTTTTTTGTCAGATAAGATTTTTTTCAGCATCAGGAAGGTACGCATAATGTTTTAGGATCATAGTGCCCCATCCTTTATCTGTTGATTACAATGTTAGTATTAGAAATGAGCGAGTTGTTAAGAAACTAAACAAATTTGCTATAAACTTTCCAAAAACTTCAGATTCTACTGAGTCTTATATTTTTGAGTTTTTTTTGAGGTTTCATTTTGCACTGGATTATGAAGCCTGGAAAGTGGTTAAAATAAGCATTAACTCTTATACTCACCTCTGCTCGGACCTGCCTAAACATGTGCCGCTGACGCTTCTCCTTTTTCTTCTTCCAATCGGCACCACTTCCTTCTTGTTCCTCCAGTCTTACGGCACTAGGACTAGGTCCCACTTGGTCATGTGGGTGCTTTGCTCTCTATGTGACTGCATTTAACCTAGTTAATGATATTACATGCCTGAAGCCTATAAGGAGAAGAAGGAAGAGTCGCAACGATATAGGATTCACCAAGAAAAGGTAAGAAACAGAGCTTATTATTAAACTCCTTCCTGGCATATTTAATTCCCAACAAAGTTATTCTCCCCCTGAATTGAGCGAGTTTGGGAATATAGTATTGCCTGTAATTTTTGCTCTCCTTAATGCTCTTCTGAGATGATTTAGGATCAAATCAAACTGAACGTTGCACAAAAACATGATCTATTAAAAAAATTGCAACAATCGAAAAGTCATAACTTTGATTATATCTCACTTAACATTTCTGTATGGATGTTCATTTTTGTAGGGAGGGTTTTCATACAATTTTGGGGGCCAACAAAATATTAATTGACTGACAATTTTTGTTTTTTTGAGGGGGGAAGGGAAAAACAGCAACTCTCTCATCATGTGCCTTACACTAATAAATATGCTTTCTTTATTCTATGAGTAGTTTCAGCTGAGCAGGTACTATAAACCTACATATTATATTTAGTTTATTTACTACTTTTAAACGTATTGCTGCCTGCTGCTATCATGTGGATTCATTGGCCTATACCTGTGAGATTCAGCAATGGAAATAGCTATTGCCGAGTGGATTGAGCACCTGCCAGCAGCACATATATACAGTTGTTAAGCGGTTAAGCTGTGCTTTCTTTGAAAACCTTTTATTGTGCCCTAGTGATTATTTGGAGTATAAGAATTTATGGTAATAATCAATCACTATAATTTGCAGTAAATTTTAAGTTATAAAGTCTCTGTAGAATTCAGCCTATATTAGATATATTGTATTTGCTAGATTAGGACAATATATTGTTTGATACAGTCATTAGTTTTATTTTTTACTGAAAAAGAATTGGAATGAAGCATTTTATCTTTTTTTTACTTCCACAAATAAGCATACAATGGAACTCCTTTTTAGAGCCTAATTTGGTGCCAAGGAGAGGAATAATAAAGTGTTCGCTCCATATATCCAGCTCTTTTTAAACAAGCTGACTGAAATATGCTATATGTATAAGAGAGAGAAAGACATTTGCTTTTTAGATAGTTTTATACCAAGCTTTACAAAAGATACCATGCCCCAGAGAAAGGAAACTCAATAACTTACATTACATTACTGTATAAGTTTTTCATTTTACCTGATTAATTATGATCAAATATAAACCTAAAAGCTTAAACTGGCCTAACCTACGGAGTATAATACACACATAAACCACCTTAGCAGCAGTATAAAAATATGAAGTATCGCCATTTTCCCAGAATCACATTTATTTTCACAGAGCATAGTAAATGCATACCTACAGTATATGCTTACTAAGCCCAATATAACATTTCTTTCTTATACCTTTGTGTCTTTTTTATTTCTATCTGCCATTCGGTGCATTCAGCTTCCAATAGGAGAATGAATGGTCCTATTATTATCTGTTAAAACTACATTTCCAAACAGCATTTGCTTCTCCTCAGTGCTGCAGACCCCTTCCCCCTCTACTGTGTCCTCCCGACTAGCCCCACCTCTCTGAGATTTCATCAAACTAATCTAAGTGTAAAATTCACCTTATGCACTTTCTGCTACTGTACTCTGTACTCTATCTTTCAGTTCCAGCAAAGTGATTATGACTCAGCATGTACTGACCTGCGGTGCTCGTTTGAAATCTGCAACATGTAAATTTCTCTTGTGGGTACATTGAGTTTTATGTGCATGTTTTTTCACCATAGACTTGCATTAGGTGCATAAAATCCACAGGGAAGAATTGCACATGCATTTCAGGCTCTACTTTCCTTGATACCGTCATTCCATCGTAGAAATCTGCTGATGAAAAGGCTCCCCATGCTGGTCACTGACAGGACCTGAGAAGTCCAGGTGGGAGTCCAAGAAATGAAGCTTTAAGGACATGTTGCATCCCATTGCTAGGCATGATTTCATATGATCATTTACGATATCATGGTAGTTTTCTGCTTTGTGATATTCAAGAAAATAAGAGGAGACATTTTTGAAGGACAGCCAGACTACTTTTTACAATAGATTGAACAGTTCCTGAAATTGTTCATCGTCCAGGCTATCAATTTAATCAATCATACACTTCAGTGCTATAATCAGACCTCTGCACCTTTGGGCTTAATCAACATCCCCATCTGTGGAGTTTTCCACAAATCTCCATACAATGCAGCAAATAAAAAGTTGTCAATCATAATCATATTGGTGAGTGTACAGTGGGTACAGAAAGTGTTCAGACCCCTTTCAATTTTTCACTCTTTGTTTCATTTGGTAAATTCTAAAAAGTTCATATTTTTTCTCATTAAAGTACACTCTGCACCCCATCTTGACTGAAAAAAAACAGAAATGTAGAAATTTTTGCAAATTTATTAAAAAAGAAAAACTGAAATATCACATGGTCATAAGTATTCAGACCCTTTGCTCAGTATTGAGTAAAAGCACCCTTTTGAGCTAGTACAGCCATGAGTCTTCTTGGGAATGATGCAACAAGTTTTTCACACCTGGATTTGGGGATCCAATTCCATTCTTCCTTGCAGATCCTCTCCAGTTCCATCAGGTTGGATGGTGAACTTTGGTGGACACCCATTTTTCAGCCAAGATGGGGTTCAGAGTGTACTTTAATGAGAAAAACAATGAACTTTTTAGAATTTACCAAATGGCTACAATGAAACAAAGAGTGAAAAATTTAAAGGGGTCTGAATACTTCTGTACCAACTGTATATATCCCTTAGATACCTGGGACCACTTAAACCACTTTGTGTACATGATTTGACACCCCACAGCTCCTATAGCTAATTTCTGAGGAACATCTATTCTCATCAAGGCTTAGACCTCGTATTTAGTGTTGAGCCACCCCCGTAGTGTTCGGGTTCGGTTCGTCGAACACCGGGATGTTCGAGGAACTGTTCGTCGAACTGTTCGTCGAACACCTTAGAACACCGTCGAACACCGTTAAAACCAATGGCAGGCAAACAAAAACACATAGAAACACATAGAAAACACCTTCAAAGGTGTCCAAAAGCTGACAAACTGCTCAGAAGACGCTTTCTTTAAAAAAGCCGGCCGGCAATTCAGCAGCGGCATACACCGGTACCCGACAATTTAGACAAAAAGGAATAGAGCCTCACACATAGATTAGATAGATAGAAACATGTCAGTCACATATATATGAAGTACAGTGACAGTGTTGCTTACTGTACTTGTCATTTAGTGTAAAGGATTTATTAAAAAATATAATAGTGTTTTCATGCACTGTCTCTTTAAAAAAGCCGGCCGGCAATTCAGCAGCGGTATCCGACAATTTATAACAGACAGAATAGAGCTTCACACATAGATTAGATAGATAGAAACATGTCAGTCACATATATATGAAGTACAGTGACAGTGTTGCTTACTGTACTTGTCATTTAGTGTAAAGGATTTATTAAAAAAAGTAATAGTGTTTTCATGCACCGTCTCTTTAAAAAAGCCGGCCGGCAATTCAGCATCTGTACCCGACAATTTAACTTTGACTATGGGGTTAGTAATGGGGGTGTCTTATAGACGCCTCTCCATTACTAACCTGGGCTTGATGTCAGCTGGCATTATAAGCTGACATCAACCCCAGCCCTATTACCCCCTGCCACCGCACCAGGGCAGCGTGGAAGAGCGGGGCTAAGTGCCAGAATTGGCGCATCCTATGAATGCGCCATTTCTGGGGCGGCTGACGGCTGGTGTTTCTAGCCTGGGAGGGGGCCAATATTCATGGCTCCCTTCCTGGGCTATTAATATCAGCCCCCAGATGTCTGCCTAGCCTTTGCTAGCTATTAAATTAGGGGGGACCCCACGTCATTTTTTTTGGGGGGTCCCCCATTTTAATAGCTAGTAAAGGCTATGTATTCAGCTGGGGGCTGATATTAGTAGCCTGGGAAGCTCCGTGGGTATTACCCCCTTCCCAGGCTTCAAACATCTGCCCCAGCTGTCTGCTTAACCTCCGCTAGAGCCTAAAATTAAGGGGAACCCCACGCCAATTTTTTTAATAATAAATCCTTTATTTTAATACTAAATGACAAGTACAGTAACCAACACTGTCACTGTACTTCATATATATGTGACTGACATGTTTCTATCTATCTAATCTATGTGTGATGCTCTATTCTGTCTGTTATAAATTGTCGGGTACAGATGCTGAATTGCCGGCCGGCTTTCTTAAAGAGACGGTGCATGAAAACACTATTATTTTTTTTAATAAATCCTTTACACTAAATGACAAGTACAGTAAGCAACACTGTCACTGTACTTCATATATATGTGACTGACATGTTTCTATCTATCTAATCTATGTGTGATTCTCTATTCCTTCTATTCTAAATTGTTGGGTACAGATGCTGAATTGCCGGCCGGCTTTTTTAAAGAGACGGTGCATGAAAACACTATTATTTTTTTTGATAAATCCTTTACACTAAATGACAAGTACAGTAATCAACACTGTCACTGTACTTCATATATATGTGACTGACATGTTTCTATCTATCTAATCTATGTGTGATTCTCTATTCCTTCTATTCTAAATTGTCGGGTACCGCTGCTGAATTGCCGGCCGGCTTTCTTAAAGAGACGGTGCATGAAAACACTATTATTTTTTTTGATAAATCCTTTACGCTAAATGACAAGTACAGTAAGCAACACTGTCACTGTACTTCATATATATGTGACTGACATGTTTCTATCTATCTAATCTATGTGTGAAGCTCTATTCTTTTGGTTATAAATTGTCGGGTACCGGTGTATGCCGCTGCTGAATTGCCGGCTTTTCATGTTTCACTGTTGGCACTGTTCCCATTGATTTGGGCAATCACTGTAATGCCACAACCACCATGGCTGTGGCATTACAGTGAGTGGCAGACAATCCCTGCATGATTGGTGCTCTAAATAGCGCCAGACATGCAGGACACGCTTTTGGTGCACGAACAGTTATCGAACATAACCTCGAACAGCCGAATTTTTTGCAAATCGTTCGGGTTCGTCGAACAACTCGAACACCGCCCAAAACAGCTCGAATTTGAGATTGGCGAACAGTTCTAGTCGAACACCGCTCATCTCTACTCGTATTAGCAAAAATGGATTGATCTCACCGGGAGTTTCTGTCCTCCTTTGCTCATTCCTGGGTGATCCTATCGCTCCATGGAACCTCCTGACGCATTTCTCTCCTTCCGTCAAGGGATTATGATTCCAACCAAATGCGATTCCACATCGGCCACTCTGCTACCTGCAGGTAACGCTGATTCCAGCTGCTGCTACAATGTTCAGCATTATTCACCTTTTTAAATCCATGCCGCGCTGTACACGCTCACAGATGGGCGTAATGACTTATATCCGGTCCCAGTATTCACTACTCCCGGAAGTGCCGTGACTCAGTTCTGCTCTCTTGGAACGCATTGCCTCATTGCTGAACCACTTATATCACTTCTGGTGAGGCTGTCCATCATCCATTTTTGATGGACCATGCGTTTCAAATGGAGGTTACTGTACTCGGTATCTACATCTGTGACGGGTATACAGAAACCTCCTATAGCCCATTCCTGGGTCCAAACAATCCTTGTATTTACAAGGCATGTTCATCTTAATACCTACACCTATTCTATTAGTACAGCAATTAATACATCAAAGGTTGCATTTCCCTAACTGTATGTGTAGTAAAAAGACTGCGAGAACATTTGTATGACATAACTCACTGTTCTAATCACAATGTCTCCAGTGCTTCTAAACATTTTATTAACCACCATAATAGAAACACAAATAGTTTCTCAACCTATGTTATTGAACACGTATCCCGACATATCTATCATAATCAAGAAACGCTTCGCAATCGTGAAGCTTATTGGATATTTGAGTTGGACACCAGGAGTCCCCTGGGTTTTAATCTTAGGAGAGAGTTCATGTTGCACTATTAATCTTGGTATTTCAATGTTTTTATGCATGTTTCATTTGTTTTTTTGTTTGTTTTTTTTTTATTTTTTTTACATTTTTATATATATATTTTCTATATTTTTTTTTCCCTTCTCTCTGTATTTTTAGATTCACACAACTATGTTCTGCGAATCTTACTCACCTGTGATGTCAGTTACTAATTGAGTCAGGTAAAAAGGGGTGTTTCCTCCATTGTTGAACACTCATTCATACCAAGTTTAAGAATATGTTTACATTCGAAACCCGTCTGGTAGTTTCAACTATTGATTGCCTCCCTATGTTCCCCCTTGCTGTGGAGTATATCTCCATAATTTTGTTGACCTATCTCTTGGATTTTAACCATGAAAGAAATAAAGTAATCACATGTTTTTAATTAAATTTGGCTTCCTGGGCACTGGATCAATTCTTCCTTCTCAGCAATTACCAGAGCGCCTGCAGTAGCGCTGATCACGGACCTCAAGCTGAATACAAGCAACAGAGGGTGAGCTGGTATTTTTCTTTGACTCTTTCAGTAACAAGGTTTACATAGGGTCACGCAGGAATAATATAGGGCCCCACAACCCCCACCTAGCTATGAAAGTCCGTCTTTCTGTACCAAGGGTTTGTTTGATAACAATTGCCACTCCTAATCGATTATTTGCAATTGTGCCTAATACTGCTGGATTTAATCAGCATACTTTCTAATATTTGCGTGCGTATATAGATTCTGAGAGTACTTTGATGCCGCTGGTGTGTGTATGGTACCATTTATGGGGCTGGGTCCTGCACATACAGTTAGGGAAATGCAGCCTTTGATGCATTAATTGCAGCACTAATACAATAGGTGTGGGCATTAAGATGCACACGTCTTGTAAATACAAGGAATGTTTGAATGCAGGAATGGGCTATAGGAGGTTTCTGTATACCCATCACAGATGTAGATATCGAGTACAGTAACCTCCATTTGAAACGCCTGGTCCAACAAAAATGGATGCTGGACCGCATCACTGGAAGTGATCGAAGCGGTTCGGCGACGAGGTGATGCGTTCCAAGAGAGCGGAACTGTGTCACGGCACTTCCGGGTGTAGTGAATACTGGGACTCGATGTGCATCATTTCGTCCTTCTGTGAGCGTGTACAGCGCGGCATGGATTTAAAAAAGTGAACAATGCTGAACATTGTAGCAGCAGCTTGAAGCGGAGTTACCTGCAGGTAGCAGGATGGCCGATGTATGATCGCATTTGGTTGCAACCATAATTCCCTGATGAAGGAGAAAAACATGTCAGGAGGTTCATTTGAGCAATAGGATCACCCAGGAATGATCAAATGAGGACAGAAACTCCAGGTGAGACCAATCCATTTTTACTAATACGAGGTCTAAGCCTTGATGAGAATAGAGGTTCCTCAGAAATTAGCTATATGAGCTGTGGGGTATCAAATCATGCACACAAAGTGGTTTAAGTGGTGAAGGGGTCCCAGGTTTCTAAGGGATATATACGCTTGCCAATATGATTATGATTGACACCTTTAATTTGCTGCATTGTGTGGAGATTTGTGGAAAACTCTACAGATGGGGATGTTGATTAAGCTCAAAGGTGCAGAGGTCTGATTATAGCACTGAAGTGTATGATTGATTAAAATGATAGCCAGTATAAGCCAAGTACTTGGCTTAGCATAAGGAAAGAGTCAGAGAGGGCTAGATAGGCTGTTTATATTATAAATACGCCTCATACATTTTTGAGACTCTGTACTAGATTTGAATACCTGATAGTTCCTGCATTTACCTGTTGAACTGGAAGGGTAGCATTTTGAGACCTTTTTGGTCCGAGGGCAATTTATTAGTTGAATTAGGTATCGCCATTCTTTGATTATCGACATCTCCCTTTTTAACAGTGTGTTTCTTTTACATGAGCAATGGGCACTTTATTTTCATGATGATAAACTGATTAAAAGTTATGTTTTAATAATCTGTAAGGGCTCTTTCACACGTCAGTATCTCCAGTACGCGTGGTGGCAGTTTTCACACATACGGGAGACACTGACACATGCAGACCCATTCAAATGAATGGGTCTGTGCACATATCAGTATGTCTTCACGGACCGTGTGTCCGTGTGCTCCACACGGAGACATGTTCATTTTTGATGACAGCACGGATTACACATACTCATTCAAGTCAATGGGTCCGTGTAAACACGTGCCGCACACGGATACCATCCGTGTAACACGTACCAGCACCTGGGAATCAGTGGTACAGTTAGCACTGTTCCCAAATGCCGGTGTTGAACATTGCCCTCATCATGGTTCCCTGCTGGTGCTGCAATCAGCACAAGCAGGGACAGTGATGAGGGTAGTAGTGTCTGTTCCCGCAGTGTCCACCTGTGTAAAAATAAGAATAAAATAAAAAATCCATAAACTCACCTGTCCTAAGTGTCCTCCGCTGTAATCCATGAGACTGATCAGCAGAGGAGGTGGGGAGAATGAAGCGCTGCAACGAGCGGTCCTGGATTTGCACTGTGCTCATTGAATGACAGGACACTGCTCCTGAGCTCAGAAGAGGTCCAGGGCCGCTCGCTCATCACTGTCATTCTACATCAACTAAGGAATGTGCTTCTTAGACCTTTTGGGGGCATCACAGCCCCAGAACAGACTTCAATCACAGAACAATAAAACTTTCACACTCCTTATCTATGAACTATTCCAATATTTACATCCACAAATGTTTATCCCTCTCCCTTAGTAATAGCTCTGCTTTATGTCACTTGTCTCATCTATTGCATTATTTCTGTGTCTTGCTGTGTATAAATATGTGACTCTTCAGATCTTGTGTTATACTATGCCTGATCATGAAACCTGAGTAGTTTCGAAATCTTGCAACATGTTACCATCTTTCCGGTTAGCCATTAAAAGGTATCAACCACTGAGTACGTTCAAATCTAAATATTTTTCTATCTACTGGCTAACATGGTACAAAGATATACAGGTGCATCTCACTAAATTAGAATATCATCAAAAAGTTAACTTATTTCAGTTCTTCAATACAAAAAGTGAAACTCATATATTATATAGAGTCATTACAAACAGAGTGATCTATTTCAAGTGTTTATTTCTGTTAATGTTGATGATTATGGCTTACAGCCAATGAAAACACAAAAGTCATTATCTCAGTAAATTAGAATACTTTATAACAACAGCTTGAAAAATGTTTTTAAAATCTGAAATCTTGGCCTACTGAAATGTATGTTCAGTAAGTGCACTCAATACTTGGTCGGGGCTCTTTTTGCATCAATTACTGCATCAATGCGGCGTGGCATGGAGGCGATCAGCCTGTGGCACTGCTGAGGTGTTATGGAAGCCCAGGTTGCTTTGATAGCAGCCTTAAGCCTGTCTGCATTGTTGGGTCTGGTGTCTCTCATCTTCTTCTTGATAATACCCCATAGATTCTCTATGGGGTTAAGGTCAGGCGAGTTTGCTGGCCAATCAAGCACAGTGATAATGTTTTTAAACCAGGTATTGGTACTTTTAGCAGTGTGGACAGGTGCCAAGTCCTGTGGGAGAATTAAATTTCCATCTCCAAGTAGCTTGTCGGCAGAGGGAAGCATGAAGTGCTCTAAAATTTCCTGGTAGACGGCTGCGCTGACTTTGGTCTTGATAAAACGCAGTGGACCTACACCAGCAGATGACATGGCTCCTCAAACCATCACTGATTGTGGAAACTTCACACTAGAGCTCAAGCAGCTTGGATTGTGTGCCTCTCCACTCTTCCTACAGACTCTGGGATCTTGATTTCCAAATCAAAATTGGAACTCTGGGACCTTGTGGAGTGTGTCAATGACTGCCTTCTGGACATCTGTCAAGTCAGCAGTCTTCCCCATGATTGTGGAGCCTACTGAAACATACTAAGGGCCCTTTTTAAATGCTTAGGAAGTCTTTGCAGGTGTTTTTTGATTATTATTTTAATTTACTGAGGTAATGACTTTTGTGTTTTTATTGGCTGTAAGCCATAATCATCAACATTAACAGAAATAAACACTTGAAATAGATCACTATGTTTGTAATGACTCTATATAATATATGAGTTTCACTTTTTGTATTAACTTTTTGATGATATTCTAATTTAGTGAGATGCACCTGTATATCTTCCATGTATCATATCTGAATATGAATGAACCTTCATAATCTTGTTATTTTGTCTTTTAGCATAACAGAAGACCTCATTCCTCTGATCAAATACTGATTAGAACACTAAACAAATTAGTTAAATCATCCGATGGCAAACCATAAAAAAGCTAAAATTAAAAATATGTGTAAAAAAACCTGTGCCTGATGAAAAAATTCTAAAAACATATTTTAATTATACGGTAAAATCCTACTAGAATTTCCATTAAATGTTCTTGTGAAAAAAAAAATCATGTTGACTAGTGTAATTAGAGAAGATTGCTGCTATTTATTGCTTTGTGTCACGCGGACATCTGCAGAAAATGTGCAGAAAAGAGCAGTAAGAAAAAATGCAGCATTTACTCTATGTGTAAGCACGGCCTCAGCATTACATTTTTATTAATTTTTATTATGGTTTTAATGGACAAAAAAATCAATCACAGCATTTTTTATTCCATTTACCGATTACCATAAATAATTTGGTCACTGAGTTTTACAGGTTCTTAAGATCATTTCCTGATTTGTTTATTACATTTTTAAAAAAAATGCAATGATATAAGTTGTTGGTTTGATTTCGGAGACACCAATTATCGAGAAGAGAGAAGAGTTGTTTATTTAATTACCTGTATGTGAAGATCAGAGATATTGGTCCTTCCCCCCGAGGAGAATGAGCTACAAAGTGATGAGAGATGACATTGCAAGGGGAGAGAGTGAGTGGAAGTTGGGACAAAGCCCTGACCTAGTGGGACTGACCCCTCAAATTCAGACAATTCTGCTGAATCCAGGACTTTTGGAAGCTATGTGTGTGACTGTGAACTAATACATCTGTGATCTACAGCAGCTAGAGCACCTTAATAGCTGCTTTTTGTTTTGTTTTCACACAGTGACAACAAGAAAGGGTGGTATTTGAAGGGTGGTTTGAATTCAAGAGTTGTTTCTGATTGTAAATTAAACTGGGATCCCTGTGTTTTAAAATCCACAACTTTTTTAAGCCCACGGCCCACTTTCAGTGTTTGGTCAGTATTCGGTCAGTATTTTTCCTCAGTATTTGTAAGCCAAGACCAGGTGAGGAACAATCAGAGAAAAGGTATAATGGAAACACGTCACCAATTCTGCATTTATCACCTACTGCTGGTTTTGGCTCCCACTCCTGAGAAAAAATACTGACCGAATACTGACCAAATACTGATAGTGGGGCTGTGGCCTAAAAAGAGAAATCTCCCAAATCCTGAAATTTAAACTCAAATGCTTACCTATCAAAGTGTTTGCGTTGTTTGAAATAATATTTTGTCTGATATTAGACACATACACGCTCTACCTGAATACAGCAGTTGCACACGTGCTTGGTTGTGGCAAGTGATTCTATCTAAATTTTCTCATCCTATCCTATTTTGTAAAAGCTTGTGGCCTTTAAGGGTACGTGGCCATAATCAGGAATAGTAGCGTTTTGGACGCAGCATATTTTCGCTGCGTCCAAAACACTGCGTTCTATATTAAACGCATGTGTTTTGGAACTAGGCGGATTTACAGCATCTAATGACAGTCTATTGGGGAAAATACACACAGGAGACTAGCATCTCTGCTACAGAAATTCACATGCTGCTGCTCGGAAACCCGCAGCGCAGACAAGTTTACGCAGCTTTAGAAAAAAGCACAGTGGCCAGGGATTTCTGTAAATCCCATCCACTGTGCTTGTAATATAGAACTCAGCGTTTTTGACTCAGAAAAAATATGCTTCGTACAAAATGCTACTATTCTTGATCGTGGGCACATACACTTATTTGTCTTCAACTTTTATTTTTTTTTAATACCTGTTTTAATTGACTGCTCTACATACAATAAATCCCACACCCATACTGCCATTGTTGCCACAAATTACTTTTTATTTTGATTGAACATCATTATTAAAAAAAAGAAAACTTAATATAAAAATCGTAATATAAAAGAACAACACTAAAAGATTAAAGTTTTATTAACTACTTTACTAGTCACAATTTAACAATACTAATAGATTAAACAATATCCTTCCACAAATAATAAATAATGACCAAATCGGTTTCATAAAAAAAAGACAACCAACAGATGGCACTAGGAGATTATTAAATATCACTAAAACAATTAACTTAAAAAAACTCCAATCAGTAATAATCACATTAGACGCAGACCTGCCACCTCTTTACCCGCAACAGCCAGCGTGATTGGCAGGTCATCATTTTCTTTGGAGGTGGAAACATCAGCTGGTGTTCAGCGCTGTCCGACATCGATAGCACCACCTTTGGATCAAGGCAACCTAACATGTCCGCCTGCATCTTCCTCACAGACTGGCAGTTTGCCGGGGACACCCTTCTCAACCCCGTCTAAGCACAACAGCCAGCCCTCGGTCCCTCAGATGTGGACAAGTAAAAGACCATTTCCTCCTAGCCATGAGAAAGCTAAGAGGTTGAATTTCACCATCTGCAAGCTCTTGGCTACAGAAATGCTTCCTTTCCGCCTGGTGGACACAGAGGATTTTCGAGACCTTATGTCCGTCACAGTGCCCCAGTACCAGATGCCCAGTCGGCACTACTTCTCAAAAAAAGGTGTGCCTGCGCACCACCAGCATGTCGCACACAACATCACCACTTCTTTGAGAAACTATGTGTGTGACAGGGTGCATTTCACCACAGACACTTGGACGAGTAGGCATGGACAGGGGTGTTACATGTCGCTGACTGGGCACTGGGTAACTATGGTGACAGCAGGACAAGGGGCTGCTGTCCAAGTCTTGCCGTCCCCACGAGTTGTGCGTCAATCCTCTTTATGTCAAAGTTCCTCCACTGCTTCTGCCTCCTCAACCTCCTCTCGGTCTTCCACCTGCACCCAAAGCCTGTCTGGTCATGCCACAAGCTTTCTAACTGCTCAGAAGGGATCCTGCACACCTCCTTACTATGCTGGAAGCAGGGCTCAACGTCATAAGGCAGTTTTTACTTTGAAATGTCTGGGAAATGTGAGTCACACAGCTGAGGAGTTGTGGTCAGCTCTGGAGAACCAGTTTCATGAATGGTTGTCTCCACTGGAAACCAGGGAAGGCCAGGGAAAGCCGTGTGCGACAATGCTGCAAACCTGGGTGCGGCCCTTTGCCGGGGCAATGTCACACACGTGCCTTGTATGTCTCACGTTTTGAACCTGGTTGTCCAGCAATTTTTAGCCCACTATCCCAGACTAGATGGCCTTCTGCAGAGGGCACGGTCGCTGTGTGCTCACTTCCGCCGTTCTCATCCCGTAGCTCAGCGACTTACATCTCTACAGAAGTCGTTGGGCCTGCAACTTCACCGGCTAAAATGCGATGTGCCTACCCGGTGGAATTCAACTCTGCACATGTTGCAGCGACTGTGGCAGCACCGACAAGCCCTGGTGCAATACGTTCTGACGTATAGCCTGGGCCAACAAGATCCAGAGGTGGGGCAAATCACCCTGGAGGAGTGGTCTCAGGTCAGGGACCTATGCACCCTTCTGCACAGTTTTGAAATGGCGATGAAGATGTTTAGTGCTGACGATGCCATTATCAGCATGACTATTCCGGTGATTTACATGCTGGAGCACATGTTAAACAGAATTCGGAGTCAGGTGGTGGCACAAGAGGAGGTGGAGGAAGTAGAGGATGAGGAGTTGTATGCGGAAGGGCTAACATCTCCAAGGTCCAGACGGTCGGCAGCACCAAGGCGGCAGGCATGTGAGAGTGGGGGAGATGGTTTTACCAGGGCGCATGGTAGCAGCCAAACTAGTGAGGAAGGTGCAGGAGCCCAGGAAGAAGTGGAGGATGAACTGATGGAAGACTCATCAGATGAGGGAGACCTTGATCACATTTATGTTGTGCGAGGTTGGGGTGAGAGGGCAGAGGAAGGAAGCATGATTGTTACCTCACTACCAACACAACAGGGACTTGGTGCTCCTGGATGCGCAAGACACATGAGTGCCTTCTTGCTGCACTACCTGCAACATGACCCTCGAATTGTGAGAAGTAGAAATAATCCTGACTACTGGGTTGCCACACTCTTAGATCCCCCACACTCTTCGATCAACATTTTCATTTTAATAAAGAACAAAAAAATGGTCATTTTTGAAATTATAAGCATTGGCAGGTTATTAGAAACTGAAATCAAACAGTTTTCAACTCAAAACTTTATTCTAAGTGATGTTACATTTGCACATAGGACCCCTTGTTCGAAAGGAGCTTCTGAACCCTCTCGTCCATTGAATTTGTCAGGTTTTGTATGGTTTCTGCTTCAATTGTTTTGCATGAGGACAGAATGCCCTCCCAGAGCTGTTGCTTAGATGTGAACTGCCTCCTGCCATCATAGACACTCCTTTTGATGATGCTCCAGAGGTTCTCAATGGGGTTGAAGTCAGGGGAGCATGGGGGTCACACCATAAGTTTGTCCCCTTTTATGCCCATATCAGCCAGAGATGCATATGTGTTATGTGCAGCATGAGACGGTGCATTATCATGCATGAAAGTGATCTTGCTGCGGAGTACACGGTTCTTCTTCTTGAACCATGGCAGGAAGTGCTGCTTGAGAAACTCCACATACATTATGAAGTTCATCTTTACCCCTTTAGGGATCCTAAAGGGGCCGACAATCTCTCTCCCCATGATTCCAGCCCAAAACATTACTCCACCTCCTCCTTGTTGGCGCCGTAGCCGTGTTGCATGGGGTGTCCATCAACCAGCCATCCTCCACTCCATCCATCTGGACCATCGAGCATTTCACGGCACTCATCGGTGAACAAAACAGTTTTGAAGTCAGTCTTCATGTATTGTTTGGCCCACTGGAGCCGTTTCTGCTTGTGCACAGTGGATAGAGGAGGTCAACAGGATGGCTTACGCACAGCTGAAAACCTCTGAAGGACCCTGCATCTTGTTGTTCGGGGGACGTTGGAGGCACCAGCAGCTTCAAAAACTTGTCTGCTGCTATGACAAGGCTTTTTTGCCGCTGCTCTTTTAACCTGACGTAATTGCCTGAAGGAAAGAGTCATCAATTTTCCCTTATCAGCACGCACACATGTGTACTGTGAATCAGCTACATACTTCTTGATTGTGCGATGATCAAGATGAAGTGTCTTGGCAATGTTGATTGTAGTCATGCCTTGACCTAAACACTCCACAATTTGTTGCTTCTCAGCAGCCGACACATCCTTTTTCTTTCCCATTTTGGCAGAAAATGTAGGCTGCTTAATATTGTGGGACAGCCTTCTTAAGTAGTCTTGCCTTTCATTGGACACACCTGCCAAACTAATTAGCACAGGTGTCTGCAATTGCTTGCAGTGACATAAAGAGCCTGACACACATCACCATCAATGAGTTTAACTGACAAACAAAAAAATTCTTACCTTATCACTCCTAAACACTTTTTGCATAATAATTTGGAACACAGTGTACATGTGCTTTTCCACAAAACACCAGTGGTTCACGTAGTGAATCTTACAGTTCTAACTTGCCAACCGTGGTCTGTATGGAGTTGTTCAATAAAGGGCCCAAAATTATGATAACATAGACTGGAGAGGTCTCTATGAATATGAATTCCTAAGTATTTGATACCCTGTGAGGGCCAGGCAAAGGGAAAGTTGGACTGGATGGAATCCTGTATGGATTTGGGGAGGGAGACATCGAGGACCTCAGACTTCGCTGCATTGATTTTAAAATTTGACCTTGTGACAAAGTGATCTATTTCAGCCATAACAGCAGGGATGGATATATGTGATTGAGTGATATATACTAGGACATCATCAGCAAATGCAGAGCACTTGTACTCGGTGCCTCCCACCTCAATCCACCTAATATTGGGATTATGGCGAATTGATGAGAGCAGGTGCTCCGTCACTAGGATGTATAAGAAAGGGGACAGAGGACATCCCTGCCTTGTCCCATTGGTGATTATGAAAGGTGATGAAAATGTTCCATTTATCTTCAGCCTAGGTGATGTATTGCGATACAGGGCCGTGATTTTGGCTATAAAAAGGTCCCCTAACTCAAGCTTTTTAAGAGAATAATATATGGCGTGCCAGGAGACTCTGTGGAATGCTTTCTCAGCATCCAACGAGAGTATCTAATTACAAATTTTTAACTGCATCTAGCCCAGGAAATACTTTGTGCCTAGTAGCAGTGTCTGCTAGTCAGCAGATTATCCCAGCTGTTAAGCAAGCTACACCACCTGTAGTTTGGACACTTAATTTTTTCAAAGGAAATGCTTCGGGCCCCCGGGACACTCAGTGAAGAGCATCGGGGAGGCACCCCAAGGCACAGGGGCTGGGACTGGCGGTAGGACGCCTTGCGGTGGACCGCCGAGCTCGATCCTTATAAAAGCTTTTTAACTGCAGCAGCTTTAGTGGACGCTACTGGAGCTGGAATTACCGCGGCTGCTGGCATGAGACTTGCCCTTCAATAGATCCTTGTAAAAGGATTTAAAGTGTACTCATTTAAATTAGAGAGACAATTTAAATTAAAAAGGTTAGACCTGCCTCCACCGCAGGGGGGCTCGCTCGACCCACCAGTGGACAGGCACCAGTATTGGGAGAGGGGGGCTGGCTGTCAGGGTCCACCGCGGCTCTGGCACAAACCCGGCGACACGGAGGTCGCACGGACAGGAACGGACTGGCCGTGTCGGCTTCGCACTTTTTTGGTTTTAGAAGGGCCTATATCTTTGTCTCCCCCTCCTTTTACTCCTCCACCTCTTTTCTTTTCGCATGACTATATGTACTTGTCACTTTTCCATGTGTTAGTTGTGTCTTCTGAGCAGTTTGTCAGCTTTTGGACACCTTTGAAGGTGTTTTCTATGTGTTTCTATGTGTTTTTGTTTGCCCGCCATTGGTTTTAACGGTGTTCGAAGGTGTTCGACGAACAGTTCGATGAACAGTTCGGCGAACATACGGGTGTTCGACGAACCGAATGGAACTCGAACACTACGGGGGTGGCTCAACACTATTAGGAAGATCCTTTATAGTTAAAACAAATGGCGGTTTTGGACTTCCAAATATAACTGCTAATTACCTTTCGAATCTTATAAAACAAAGTACACGCTGGATAAGTCAAGACAATCCTCCAGCATGGCTCGACCTAGAATATACTTTGAACAATAATAAACATCCTCCTACTCATAAATCACCTATTCAATAAAAGCTCAAACAACACTAGTCACCCCATTTTCTGTGCATCTTCATATACATGGAAAAAATTAGCAAAACTTAGGAAAGGCACAACTAAAATCAACATTATTAAAAACCTCCCACTTCCTTTCTTATCCTCAATATACAATTTCCCACTCCACCCATCCTGGTCGGCGTGTGGCTTAAAAAAACTAAGCGACATTTTTGACGGAAAAAACTTTTACCCATTCACAACATGAAAAAATAAATTTAACCTCTCCACAGTGGATTTTCTTCATTTTACCATTCTAAAAGATCACCTTCATACTTTCTTAGCTAATAAACCACTAATCTCAGAGGTAACCGCCAACCCCTTGAATAATCCCTACAACAGCATATTTTGGAGTTGTAAATATATTTATAAGTGGTTCAATAATGACTATAAACTAGAAAAAAATATATACATGACTAGATGGGAGTTAGACTTGAAAACGCATTTCCACCTTGAAAAGTGGGAAAACGCCCAAGCATACACTTACAGCGCTAATATTTCAATGGAACTTCACCAGTCTTATTACAAATTAACTACAAGATGGTACTACACCCCTACTAGACTATCATGTATCAACTCAAATAACTCCCCACTCTGTTGAAGGAATTGCGGTCTTCACCGCAATATTCTCCACATATTTTGGAGCTGTCCCAAAATTCACAATCTCTGGGCCCAAACCTCTGATTTTATTAAAAAGCTTACTAGAAATGACATCACCCTTACCCCTCAATTGACCTTATTATCCATAGGCCTAGAAAACATCTCACCCTCAGACAGACCTATAATAATCCATACACTCTTGGCTGTAAAAAATACCATCGCATTTTACTGAAAGAAATCAGAGGTACCTTCTTTCCTAGACATCAAAGAAAAAATGGCCTTACACAAAGCTTATGAATATAGATTTGCAATCTCCAACAATTGTCTTAATAAATATTTAAAAAAACGGTCTCGATGGCTTGAAGTTTATCCTTAACTATCCAACATCGTTATCAACTATCTTACATTAATAGTTATTTACTTTTATGTTATCTCCATATACGTGGATATGGGTTTTATTCGACTTAATTATTCTGTGATCATACCCTGATTCTCATTAATTTTATTAGTTGTAATACTTTAATATACTGTATTCTTTTCATCTCTGTGTTCTCCTCCCTTTTATCCTATTTCACTTACCCTTCCTCTCCATTCCCTTCCCCAAACACTCCCATCCCAAATTCCTTTCACACTCCTTCATATGTTATAAATGTTAATAAAATTATTGGAAAACAATTTAACAATACAGCTGGCTCTTACAGCAAATTACTTTCCATGCATGTAGCAACTTCGTTATTTAGGGTTAATTTTTTTGCCAATGGTGGGAGAATTTAAAACCAAAAATTGGATAAGTTTAGAAACAAATTAAATGTTATACTTTTGTCCACAATGTATGCTAAACTCAAACATGGCACGGGCAACAGACGTGGAAGAGAGATAGAAAATAAAACTAATATCATTGATAAGAATGTGGTTGCCACTAGCAGAAGCTCTAACACCACTGGCAAAAACCATCCTGGAAAAACCATCCTGACAGTAATTGTACCAAACCCAAATCACATTTGCCCTCCTTTGCAAACTCTAGTAAGCTCATTAGTGGAGCTGAAACAGAAGGCGTATGGTGTATATGTCCCATTGCTCATCTCTATTACAGCAGGATGATGTAACCTCTGACAGTGACACCATAAGCTGGAGTCAGCGTTCTGCTCAGGTAACCTCCTCCGCCACCACAATGGTTGAGATTCTGGTATTACAAAGAAAAAAATCCCTTAATTAAAATAGTAAGTGCTTTAATGGATATACATTAAAACAAGAAAAGGAAGAAAAAGTTACACTGTCCGTGATGGTAGCACTCCCAGCCAGGGCAAATCTTTGAGCAGGAATCAGCTGTGGGGTGAGGGAAAGGGGGCATGGAGCATTGACCATTTCATACAAAGAGGCACCTGTCAGCTGAATCATGAATAATGAAGAATATGATAATGATAATTCGGTGCTCAACAAAACCTGGGAATTAAAAGCAATGAGGAGTTGAGAGATTGCTGGCATTCGTGACACACAGTGCAGGCAATATGCATCAAAAACATCCTCTAGGGTCAACTCAGCTTTCACTGTGATCTGCTCTGGAGCATTTAATGTCGTGTGTGCTGCTAGTTGTGGGGGCTCTACTGTGCCTGAAAGGTTTGGTCACGGTAGTGGCGAGTTGTAAGGGCGGGCTTCCCATATATGGGAATTAATTTCCATGTTGCCAGAGGACCCATCTATTGCACCTATGTAGTTTGTTTTTGAAAAAAAAGCTTGGTGCAAGCACGAAATGCGTAAAAATAAAATCTACAAAATTTCTAACCCACTCTGCAACTGCTTCCTTCATACAGCAGCACTGTCTACTCTGAAACGTCAAATATCCTTTTTCTATTAATATGCAAAAGAGGGCTTACCTTCATTTGTGGCGGGACTGCCACAGCTGTAATATTCATGGGCAATTATTGAAACTGTGACATTCGCAACCCTGTCAGGTGAGAAACTCCCATAATTTCCTTCTCATCTGTACCTTTCAATATTACCCTAAGTGCGCTTGTCTCCCTCCCCCCTTTTTTTCTCTATGAACTTTTACCTGTACTGTACGAACCCAAACACCCTTGCAATGCCTTACAGTTTTGAAGGCATCAGTTACAAAAAACGTTTATCTTGGTTTAATCACTCCAGAGTATAGAGTCCCAGTGGTCTTTATATATTTTCAGCATGGGCCCTGGCAAATTGTAGGAGGACTTCATTGTGCATGGACTTTTGGAGAGGCTTCCTTCATGGACAACACATATGCACACTATTCCTCTGCTGTGGTGTCATGGAAAACACCCCATTTTGTTTTTTTACTACTTTAACTACAGTGAACTTGCATGTCAATTTTCTTCAACCCTTCTCATCAGAAGATGCTCTTGTTTAGGCTTTAACTTCCATGATTGGCCTGGATGTGTCTGTGCGATGGTCACAGTTTCAACTTTGTTAAATTTTTGTATCACTTTTGCTACAGTATTCTAACTGATAAGTAAAGCTTTGCTGAGCTTCTTGTATCCTTCATCTTCCTTGTCTAAAGAAATTATTTTTGTTCTCAGATCTTGTGACAAGTCTCTTCCATGTGGTGCCATTGCTGACAGCATGAAATGGGGAGGGGTTTCCTTTTTAAGCAACACCTTTTAATGGTCAACCGTCTGCTTTCTGATTGTACTGTATAATTAGACATACCTGTAGTTGAATTCTTGTGAATTAGAATTTTGTAGTCTAAACTTTAGCTTTGCTCCTCTGACTTTTTTGGGTGAGGTAATCATTTTTTGCAACATGGGCTAAAATTAATTTGTTAGGAAAATTACTTTTTTGGGTAAGTCATAGAAAATGTTGATTCTGAAAGGAAACTGTAGGCTTTCTGACAAATCTATTGGGTTGTACTCATTTTTGCTGAGCACGTTATCTATCTGTATGTAAATTATAAATATGTATATTTGATTAATTTGAAACTAAATTGTGCTTAGCTATGTACAACACTAGTTTGAAATTCGGATGTGACTCCTCACTAATTATCATAATTAATCGCCCCATCTTTAATGCACTGCATTTAAGATGCAAGAAAAAAAATGTGTGTGTCTTGACTTGATGAATCTGGTAGTTACAACCAAAGTTAGCGGAATAAAATATAACAGATTAAGAGAAAGTGGGTCTTCTCACGCACACAGGTGAATTAAACAAAGTGATCATACTTCCCTCTGGCTAAAGACTGTTTGGCAGTGAATGGATGGATTTTTGGTGCCAAAAAATTGATTAATCACTGTTTTTGGAAATGCATGTCTTTTCTCCAATTACAATTTAATTCGGCACAAAATTAAATTAATTATCTCTTAAATGGAACTAAAGTAGATCTCTACAGTATATTTCATGTTTAGAAGATTTGAGCATGACAAACCACTTCTAAATATATTACCATATTTAAAATTATATTATTAGGAGTGGTAAATGCATTTATTATCAGTTTTATCTTCATTAGGTTAAGTTCCCATAATTACGTTTTAGTGATTTTTTGATGTCGCGGTATTTTTGCAATGAAAAAAAACGTTGTCTTACAGATCCAGTTAAAAGTATGAAATCTCATACCCACTGTTTTTATTATATGCTTTGGTAACTGACCTGTGGTGCGTGTTTAAAATCTGCAACATGGCAATTTTTCTAGCAGGTACACAGAGTTTTATGTGCAGATTTTCCCTATAGAAATGAGATGCAGATAATTAGATGCAGATAATCCGCAGGTAAAAAAAGGCATATGCATTTTTAGAGCGTTTCAACATGACTGTATCAAATCTAAATTACAGGAAGTATAAAAAAACAAAGCAGCTTTATTTAAAATCTGACATATCAATAAGAGAAAAAATGGCAGTGCAAAAATGCAATACAAATGCATGTAAAAAAGCACAGTGAAAAAACACAAGTAACCTAATTTAGCTAATAGGTGCATAAATGCTGCAGCAAATCTGTAACATCAATAACTAACCTAATACATATCATATGATAATCATGGAAACATAGTCTTAATGCATCATATAAAAGTAAACTCACATTGCAATACGTATTGAAAAATAGGAAAACATTTACCTGTGACAACAGCGAGGTCTCTTGCATAAGGAAAAGTCAAGTGAAATAGCTGTTTGCTTAACCGTGGGCCTAACCATCCTTTGGTTGACTGTCTGAAGCGTATGGAAGGCGTGCATCAAATACTTGTTTGGCTGACATATATGGCCTTGTTTAGATTGTTGTATTTTTATTCTTTTTTGTAACATGTACAAAGGACAGCACACTTACCTTATAATGATTTGTTGGCAAATCTGAAAAATTAAGGATTACTATAGGATCAGAACCACCATAAGTACATGAATACATCACTAAAGCCATAATCAGTACATAAACACAACACCGGAAACACCATCAATACATGAAAATATCACCAGAACCAACATCATTACATGAATACAGTACTAGAACCAGCATCAGTGCCAGATTACAGCACGTGAATCATCATCAGAACCCCCATTAGTATATGATTCCTAAATATAAACCTATAATGAGAGTAAAAAGGCAGAGCGCTCCAGAGTGCATAAATCCTAAATAAGGTGGACAGAAAGGGCATATGGTAGTACGCTCTCTTTGGAGGGATGTGCAAACACCAGGCACAAAGCCAAAGATGGAATGAATCAGCTGCAGCTTGCCCAGGTGATGATCCAGTGCAGGAACCACGATATATCAGATAAATAGTTTAAAAATGAAAATAAAAAAAGGGGGTGATAAAAACATTGCAAAGTGTGACAGACAGGCAGGTAATAACTTCATATGAATTCATTAAAAGAATAAAGGTTCTGCATTTAAACATCAGACAGATGTCTTCCTCAGATCAGGCATGTATGTTACAACGGACAGAGTTTAAATGGAAAAAAGGAGGGAAGAGAGTTACACACTGACATCACGGGGTCAAGTGTCACTGCAAATAAACAAAAAGATAAAGGAAAAAGTACATAATCATAATGCTAACATAATGCTAAGAGCACTAAAAGAAGATTACACAGTGACATCATGGGGTCTGAGGAAGACATCTGTCAGATGTTGAAACGCGTAGACCTTATTCTTGTAATAAATTCATATGAAGACATTATCTGCCTGTTTGTCATGCTCAGCACTCAGCAGTGCTTTTATCACCCCCTTTTTAGTTTAATTTTTAAACTAAAAGTATTTATCTGTTTTATAAATATAGCACCCAAATCACCCTCAATACATAAATACAGCACTATAACCACCATCAATACATAAATATGACACCAGAAACACCATCTTTACATTTATATATGACACTAGAACCATAATCAGTACATAAATAGTGTACCAGGACCACCGTCAGTACATGAATACACCACCAGAACTGCCAACAATACCGGAATATGTCACTGTGATCATCATCAGTACATGAATACATAACCAGAGCCACCATCAATACTTGAATACATCATTAGCGCCATCATGATTACATAAATAATCACCAGAACCACCGTCAGTAGAGAAAAGAGCACCAGAACCATCATCAGTACATGAATACATCAGAACTACTATCAGTACATACATAGAATACCATGAGCACCATTAGTAAATGAATACATCACCATAACCTCAATCAGTACTGGATAACATCACAAGAGCCACCATCAGTACATAAATTCAGCACTAGAACCACCATCAGTACAGGAATGCAACACCAGAGCCACTACATTACTGGAACAACAATCAGTACATGGATACATCACCACATACATTCATACAGCACCATGCTTAGTATAGTTGACTCGCCCCCTGGGCCTGTGCTGTGCAGGGGAACCCGGAACCGGGCCTGTTGTAGGATGCTGGGGGTTGTAGTCTCCGTGTGGCGGTGACCCGGTCCGTGCCCAGGGTGGTCAAACCAGTGGCAGTCTATTTGTATTGTAATAAGTGTCCGACTACGCCACCCGTGGATTGCGGTCAGTGGGGACCGCCGCTGCGCTGCAGACCGCTGAGGCTGATGTTGTTTGCGCAGCTGAGTATGGGATGACTCCCCACGGGAGAAGTATTGCCTCAGGGCAGCTAATGTGGATGATGGTGGTGATGGTGTGAGTGTCCCAGTACTGATGGTGCTGGTGCGGCGAGGAACCACAGAGACGTGCAGTTGCAGTTTTCAATGCTTTACTCACAGTTCTTTATCAGGTCACTTGTGCGCAGTTAGGACCGCCCGAGTCATGCTGCGTCCACCAGGTGAGGGACTCGGTCAACTCCCAGGCAATTCCGGAGTGTGGTTCAGAGCTCCCTTCTCTTTACTTTCTCTGGCCGTCCCCACCAGTGGCCCACCTTTGTCCAGCTTCCTCGGGCCTTCTGTTGGCGAAACCTCTCTCCGGTTTCCCTGACCCTATACGGTATGCCTTTCTGGTGGATGTAGTGAGGGGTCGCACCAAGATGTGGTAACAACCTCCGGCCTTTGGCTGAGGAATCTGTTGCCTCCACCAATTTGGGTTCCGGTACCCTGTTCTGCCAACCCTTCACCCTGTATCTCCTCTGGGCATATGGAGTTCTCTGTGTTCCTTGCTTCCTTTCTCCTCTGTTCCAGTTCCTTTCCTACTTTCTTTTCTGTTCCTTCTTCTCTCTCTCTCTCTCAGGCTCCAGCTTCCTGACAAGGCCTGCCTGCAGAGCAGAGCCCATGCAGGGGCTCTGATTCCTGTCTTCTCCTCAGACTGTCTCCACTGAACTGAACCCTGATCTAAGATGGTGCCCACCTTTTATACCTCCTTCTGAAACCCGAGCCCAGGTGACTTGCAACCAATGGGCTCCTGCCTATGCCCAGAGACCCACCCCTATCTGCTCCTACACCACTGGGTATTCCACCCCCCTCCCCACTCCAGCCAGGAACAGATGCTGTCGTGCCTGCACTTCTGTGGGAGCACCGTTGAGCTGTCCCTCGGAAATGGGGTGTGTGTGGTGCATGCAGCTAAACGAGTCCTGGTCCACACTCCATCCTTTCCCGGGAGTGGAATATCACACCTCTGGTCTGAGGTGCAATACCCCTGTAGCAGCCGAGCCCTCGGGGTGCTACATAGTGATCAAGTGAAATGTCAGGTCAGCCACTGGCATATATGATTGAGACCCCCCATGGTGATGTCTCCACTGGGTCTACTATCCCCATCCACATAATGGGACTAGTGACTGGGAGAACAATGGCTTAATTGAGGACCCCGAGACACTAAGGAGAGTAATGGAATGATTGCTTTAACTGATTACCAATCTTGTGTCTGGCCTTATGTATGCATAAGATCCAGACCACACGTCTTCCTCTTCTTGCTGTCACTGAATGTAAACATTGATTCCTGAGGCAGAACACTTTCCAGGAAAGATTTGTGCACATCAAATTGACGAGTAACCAAATCTCAAATAAAATACCACAATAAGATTGACGTAACCGGTGCTCTATGCTGGAAAAAGTCTGCATCCCTTAGAGCCATGGACTCCGCTCTACATCCATAGTTTTTACTCCATGACCAGCTCCTCGCACCAAGTATGACCATGCCAGTGGTAAATAGATGATGGGAGTTGTTCCCAACCATCATCAGACTGCTGACCGTACAGGAATCACAATACTGATGAGAGGCAGGAATTTGCAATACTAAATGAAGAGTAATGTAGCTTTAGTAGATTTTTATATGCCTTAGACTCTTTTAATCTGACAAGATCAGTTGGGTCTGGGAAAAGAATCTGTTAGCAAGTTTTTAATATGCAATCTGACAGTAGCAGGTAGGGACAGAAACCCTAATTCAAACAATGTATCACTTAGTTAACTTGGTGCAGCAGTTATAAGAGTCACAGATTTCTCTGCTGTAGCTCTAGCAGATTTTAGTTGTTGAGCTGTATATAACTTCGCCCACACCACAGCCTTCTGTGTACTTTCTATAGTGACAGAGAGCTACTAATCAGTGCTGGGGGTGTGGTTGGACTAGCATGCAAAAAGCCAGTTGTCCTCTCAAGTCACAGTTTTCTGCTGAAAGAACAATGATTGTATTGAAATATCAAGACACAGCAAGTAAGCGACACATTGATGTAATCAGGCTCTCTTCCACTATATCATTGTTCTCTCAGACTACGTAGCAAAAACCTGTTGACAAATTCCCTTTAAGACATTCACCCATTGCTCGAAAGATCGCCTAAAAGTGCACAGCTCAGGAGAGAGAGCTTATGACTTTCTACTGTTTCTGTTCTCCACTGTGTGAGTCTTCTTAGATGTCTTTTCAGGGATTGGTGGAGGGGAGGGGGTCTCAAGACTAGTGTTGAGCCACCCCCGTAGTGTTCGAGTTCGGTACGGTTCGTCGAACACCCGTGTGTTCGCCGAACTGTTCGTCGAACTGTTCGTCGAACACCTTCGAACACCGTTAAAACCAATGGCAGGCAAACAAAAACACATAGAAACACATAGAAAACACCTTCAAAGGTGTCCAAAAGCTGACAAACTGCTCAGAAGACACAACTAACACATGGAAAAGTGACAAGTACATATAGTCATGCGAAAAGAAAAGAGGTGGAGGAGTAAAAGGAGGGGGAGACACAGATATAGGCATGTCATGCCCTTCTAAAATCCAAAAAGTGAGAAGCCGACACGTTCAGTCCGCTCCTGCCCGTGCCACCTCCGTGTCGCCGGGTTTGTGCCAGAGCCGCGGTGAACCCTGACGGCCAGCCCCCCTCTCCCAATACTGGTGCCTGTCCGCTGGTGGGTCGAGCGAGCCCCCCTGTGGTGGAGGCAGCTCTAAGCTTTTTAATTTAAATTGTCTCTCTAATTTGAATGAATACACTTTAAATCCATTTACAAGGATCTATTGGAGGGCAAGTCTCATGCCAGCAGCCGCGTAATTCCAGCTCCAGTAGCGTCCACTAAAGCTTCTGCAGTTAAAAAGCTTTTATAAGGATCGAGCTCGGCTGTCCACCGCAAGGCATCCTACTGCCAGTCCCAGCCCCTATGCCTTGGGGTGCCTCCTGATGCTCTTCACTGAGTATCCCATGGTCCCGAAGCATTTCCTTTGAAAAAATTAAGTGTCCAAACTACAGGTGGTGTAGCTTGCTTAACAGCCGGGATAATCCGCTGACTAGCAGACACTGCTACTAGGCACAAAGTATTTCCTGGGCTAGATGCAGTTAAAAATTTGTAATTAGATACTCTCGTTGGATGCTGAGAAAGCATTCCATAGAGTGTCCTGGCACGCCATATATGATTCTCTTAAAAAGCTTGGGGTAGGGGTCTAGGGGACCCTTTTATAGCCAAAATCACGGCCCTGTATCACAATACGTCACCTAGGCTGAAGATAAATGGAACTGTAGCACCCTGAGGGCTCGGTTGCTACAGAGGTATTGCACCTCACCCAGAGGTGTGATATCTCACTCTCAGGTAAGGATGGAGTGTGGATCAGGACCCGACACCTGCATGCATTACACCACATTGCCGTGGGGCCTCTGAGATGGGCACGACAGTCCCTGTCCCTGGCTGGAGTGGGGGGAGGGAACACTGAGGAAGGGGAACCCTGTAGTGCAGGAGCAGGGAGGAAGCAGTTCCTGGGTGCATTGAGAAGGGAGTATAAAAGGTGGGCACCATCTTAGTTCAGTGCAGAGAAGTCTGAGCAGAAGTGGCAGGGAGCAGGGGCTCTGCATGAGCTCTGCTCCGGAGGCGGGCCTAGTAACAGAGGCCCAGGCCTGGAAGAGGGAGAAGGAAGGAAGAGGAGCGGAGAAGGCTCCAGGAACGAGGAATAAAGGTATCCCAGGGGTGCGGACGGGTGAGTCGCCACCGCACGCCCGAATCCACCTGCGTGGAGGGGTCAGGCCAAAGGGGGAGACCGGTCCCCGAAACTAGTGGAGGCAGGAAACGACCCTCAGCTAGAAACCGGAGGCTCTGACATTTTATGTGGCGCAGCCCCTCACTCCACCCGCTAGGAAGGCACCACATAGGGTCAGG